>NC_136814.1:14293878-15493878 GCF_951394365.1 Tetrao urogallus
GGGTTAGGCTTTTTTCCAGGTCACCCTGTTCTCCCTGGTTACAGTAACTACTTCAGCAGTCAGTTATATACACATAACCCTATCCAGGCAACCTCTTCTCTGAACTGTGCTGTAAACTTTTTTGTCTGATACTTGTTTCCATTCATATGCATTGTTGGGAGAGACTGAAGAGTCTGAGAAGGAAAACTGGATTGAGGAATGAATGAGCCTGCAAGCTGAAAGAAAATAATGGGGGTGTTTGGTGGGGAATGTTAGAACTCAAAACAGTCTGCATGCTGCTTTAGGGAAACTATAGTTCAGTGTTAACTGGTGTTTGTGATTATTTGTTAGTGTTGCTGTGAACCATTACCACCATTGAGTATGTCTGCTAGTAGGTCTAGGAGATTTTATAGTCTGTCTTGCACCTAAATTATTGCGAGTGACAGAGAACCCCTTCAAACGGGGCATTTGCTAGAAGACTAGCGCTAATGACATGGGTGGTCTGGGGATTGCTAAAGTGACTTTGACTCATTTTAATTTTCCCTTTTATGTCTACCTGTGTGGCCTTACAGGAAGGAGAATAATGAGGGAAGCACTCGTTAAATGTGGAAAAGGGGTCTAGTTACTCATTTTCAGGTGTGTCAGCATGTGTAGATCCTATATGGAAAAGCTGATGTATAAATGAAGGGAAAAATATGGTAAATGTGAAAGTTTGAAATTCTGCAAGTCTTGCACCTGCTTTGTAGTGTGACATGTGACAGGCAAAGAGGAAAATCGGCAGAATGGTGCCAATAAAACAGCTGAGACCTAAAATAGCAGTGAGAATTTTTATGTATCAACAATCCCTGTACCACAGGAGTTTGCTAACTACCAGAGGTTACGAAAGCTAAAAGGAGAGGATTTTTGAAGAGGGTTTTCTGTGTTTTTAATATGTGAATGACCTTCCTTACTCTAGTAGAGAAGCTCTTGACAATACTGCTTGCATTCTTTTTCAGGTATTTTGGTTTGGAAGCACCAGTGCTTCATTTTCTCTGTTGCAAAATAATGTACAAAAATTGTGGAAAAGCAGTTTGTCCAAGATCATGGAAGCAGGTTTCTGTAGGTGTCAGAAGTTCCTGATGCTGACCAGCTGATCCACCTCCCTGTTGCTATCTGTTGCTCTCCCATGCCCTGTCTGTCCAGGATGGTCATGGGGATGGCTCACTTTAGTCCCATTGATCACTCATAATTCATTGTATGCTGCCTAATTCAGATTTCTCTGAAGCTGCAAATGTCACTCACTTGCTTCTGTGTTTGTGGCAGGCATGCTGGGCCCTCTGAATGCTGCTGGAGTAAAGATACAAGATTCTTGGGCACATATTCACTGTATGTGTTTCTATGAGTGCTTTCCTCACTTTGTGTAAAGGATCAGTCATGACTATCACATTTAGTATCAGAGGGAAGTTAGTTCACGATTTGCAAGTCATGGCTAGTAATAACAGAGAATAGCTTCTCCCAAATAATGCACATCCTTGTGCACGTGCAAACGTTTTCACATATTTCACATAGATCTGTTTCACTGCAACAGTATTAACATACCTACATTTTACGAGTCCACCTGCACTATCTATTGTTTTTAAAGCTCCTCTTTACCACAGTGGTGCAGAATCAGGCACCTTCAGCAGAGAGAGACACTGGCTATGGCTATGATTATTTCTTCGTGGAAATGCACCAGCAGGTAACACAATAAGCGAACACATGGTAGGAACATTGTTCGGTCCACATAAGAGATCCTGAATGACATTAAACAAATGGCCCAAAGTAGCTTTAGAAAGGGTTTCATGCATCTTGGGCTGTTAGCTGTTTTATGTTTCCTGTCTGGAATGAAGAGAGAGACAGGGCAAAGGAGTTGGGGCCTTGTTTATGCTCATGTGTTTATTGTATCAGAGACATTTAAGTGGGAGGATATGACAGGTTTTCAAGGGGACAAGGTATGACTCAAATCCAGGTGCAGCTTGTTTTCCATGAAATGCATCACTTGCCTGTTAGACATACATTTACCAGCAGCCAAAACAAATCTTGGCAAAGTTGGCATTCTTCTTACTGTAAATGAACAGCATCTCAGCTTGTTATTGTTATTTTACAAATACAACAGATGTTGCTGATTTCTGCTTGATAACCTGCTGTTTAAGGGGAGTCATTTAACTTACACACACAGATAAGTAGGCTGCTGAACCAAATTCATCCCAGGTGTAAATGCAACTCTTTCTTTGGTTCCTAAACTACAAATACTTATCCCTAAATCTTACTTACTAGAATTGGACAGGTTTTACTGTATTCGTCCTAAAATAATGGATTTTGAGGTGTGTTTTCTTCAAGGAATTGAGCTTTTTTCTTTGCATTTTTTTTAAGTTCCAATAATTCTAGTGACTTCTAGTTGCACTTGCTGAGGTTTAAATGATATAGTAAGTACATAAAAACATAAATCTAAATTTCATATTCTTTGAAAAGTAGACATTGTACTGTGGACACGCCAGAAACCTAGGTCACAAATGGGAATTCAACCTGTTAATTCTTCTATTCTATGCAAGGTGAAAGAAAACACATAAGTGCAGGAGGAATTAACTTGGATCATAAATGTGTTTTAGAAATCCACATCCTTTGAGAGATTAAATTCACGTGGTCTGTTTAAGTTTAAGCACTCAAGCTACTTCAGTGTTTTTGCACTTAAACTAATGAATAACTGTAAACCTTAAGTGAAGTTTTGGAGGGAAAGAACAATAACGCAATACCCCACTAATTTTTCTGGGGAGTGGATTTTGAATCCAAGGGAACGGTATTTTCAGGTAACCTGCCAGCATTGAGTGCTACATGTAGGATAGCAGATAAGATCTGCTACAGAGTTTAAAGATATTTGAACGCTCCCAACTTTTTTGCATGCTTCCAAAGAGAGAAATACCACAGACCTGAGGTTATGGATGTCTGTGTGTTGGGTTTGGTTGGAGGGAACAAATTTGTCCAGTCACCCCACTCCACTGAATCATTATTTCCAGAAATGTTACCTCCTGAGTCAGTCAGTTAGTAATTTGGGGGTATCCACAAGCCTGTGCCTGTAGGTGGGTATGTAAGTACCCACTCACACCTAGTGTAAATACCACTGGCCTTTGTATGAACTGCTGTGCAGTAATCCTTTAGGAGCTCAGGAGATGATATTGCTTCAGTGGGCCTTTAGTTATGCTAAAAACTGGCCCCCAGTTGTTCTCATCCATGAATGGAGAGAGTTTCACTAACTTGCAGTTTCATAATCAGAGTTATAATAATGGTTTTACAATTATTTCACATTTCTTTGCCAACATAATTCATCAAAATGTCATGCATATTGTAGGACCATATAAAATAGCTGGCTGTTGTATATTTTTGAAGCTGTGTTACTTCTCAGAAGAAATTACAGCAGAAAGGATGTGTCTTTCAGTGTGGCTTTGTAAATGAGGAAGATATGCTGCCACTCCTGCTGCTGGTTGCCACATCCGTTTTATTGCTGCATGTGTTTTAAAACACATACCATAGATGAGGGAGTTTGGGTTTGTTTGTTTTTAAGTGCTATTTATTACTGCATACTCCAGCTGGTATGGTATTTAATGCTAATGAATCATACAATGGTTTGAGTTGAAAGGGACTT
This sequence comes from Tetrao urogallus, assembly GCF_951394365.1. Lineage (NCBI taxonomy): Eukaryota > Metazoa > Chordata > Aves > Galliformes > Phasianidae > Tetrao > Tetrao urogallus. The sequence goes on from NC_136814.1 coordinate 14,297,516, forward strand.
CTAAGATCATCTACTTCCAAGCCCCCTGCTATAGGCAGGACACTTCTCTCTAGACCAGGTTCTCAAAGCCTCATCCAGCCTGGCCTTGAACGCCTCCAGGCAGGGGGCATCCACAGCCTCTGGGCAACCTGTTCCAGTGTCTCACCACCCTCACAGTAAAGAATTTCTTCCTGATATCTGGTTTAAATCTGCCTTCTTGTGGTTTAAATCCATTTCCCTTCATCCTCTTCCTACATGTCCTCATAAAAAGTCCCTCTGCAGTCTTTCCTGTAGGACCACTTCAGGTATTGGAAGGCCACTACAATGTCTCCTCAGAGCCTTCTCTTCTCCAGACTGAAGAGCCTCAACTCTCTCAGCCTGTCCTCATAGGGGAGGTGCTCAAGCCCTCTGATCATCTCCTCTGGACCCACTCCAGCAGCTTGATGTTCTTCTTGTGTAGGGGGGCCCCAAGATTGGATGCAGTACTCCAAGTGGGGTCTCATGAGAGCAAAGTAGAGGAAGAGAATCACCACCCTTGACCTCCTCTTGATGCAACCCAGGATATGGTTGGCCTTCTGGGCTGCAAGCATACATTGCTGGCTCATGCTGAATCTTTCATTAGCTGACATTCCCAAATCCTTCTCCTCAGGGCTGCTCTCAAGCCATTCTCTGCCTAGCTGGTATTTGTGGTTGAGATTTCCCTGACCCAGGTGCAGGACCTTGCACTTGGCCTTGTTTGACTACATGAGGTTGGCATGGGCCCATCTCCCAAGCCTGTCCAGGCCCCTCTTGATGGCATCTTTTCCTTTTAGTGTGTCAACTCCGCCGCTCAGCTTGGTGTCATCTGCAAACTTGCTGAGGGTGCACTCAATCCCACTGTCCAGGATGCCTATAAAGACGTTAAATAGCACTGGTTGCAGCACTGATCCCTGAGGAAAACTGTTATTCTCTTGGACATTAAGCCATTGGCCACAACTCTTGCAGAGTGCTATCATCCATCCAGTTCCTTCCAGAGATAAGAATATCCTTATCCATCCATCACATACATTTTTCTCCAATTTGATGACCAGGATGTCATGCAGGATAGTGTCAAACACTTTGCAGAAGTCCAGATAGATGACATCAGTTGCTCTTCCTTTATTCACTGATACTGTAACTCCATCATAAAAGGCCACCAAGTTTGTCAAGTGTGATTTGTCCTTGGTGAAATCATGCTGGTTATCACCAGTTACCCATCTTTATTTTCCATGTGCCTTAGTAGGCCCTTCAGGAGGACCGGTTCCACGATTTTGCCAGGCATAGAGGTGAGACTGACTGGCTTGTAATTCCTTGGATCTTTTTGTCCCTTCTTGAAATTAGAGGTTATTTTTCCCCTTTTCAAGTCCACAGCAACTTTTCCAGACTGTCATGATCTTTCAAATTTTACAGATAGCTTCTTGGCAACTTCATCCATCAGTTTCCCCAGAATCTGTGGATGAATTTCATCAGGTCCAGAATAGTGCCTTTTCTCACAGGTTCCTGTATCATTTCAAAGAAGAAGTTATTGTCAACGTATTGCTGCATTCTCTTTGATTACTGGTGCCCCGCTTGTAGTACTTCCAGCAGATATCAGGGTGACCGAAGTCTCCTATGAAGACCATCTTTTGTGAACATGAATCTGCTCTTATCTGTTTCAGAGGGCCTCATCCACTTGGCCTTCCTGTCCAGGCAGCCTGTAGCAGACTATGATGCCTGCTTCCTCTTCCTGCCCTTTAACCCTAACCCATAAGCTCCTCTGTCAGCTCCATGGATCCCAGCTGGTCATGGACGTAGAGGGCAGCACCCTCTCCCCTTCTCCCCTGCCTGTCTTTCCTGAAGAGTTTATATCCTACATTCTGGTCTTGAAAGACATCCCACCATGTCCCAGCTATGACACCATAGCAATGCCAATGATATTATAGCCCTCTAAGCAGGTGCGCATCTGTAACTTCTTATTTGTTGCCCATGCTCCATGCATTACTGTGCAAGCATTTGAGTTGGCCTCCCATTGAGGCTGATTTATCAATTGATGTTGCCTTATCCTGCACTTCATGTGCCATCTTCCTGGATTGTGATTCAGCTCCAGGGGCAGGACATCCATCGCCTTCATCACTCCTGAAGTGGGATAGGTTGAGGATCCCCTCTCCCAGTGACTCTAGTTTAAAGCTCTCCTGATTAAATTGGGAAGCTTGTTGCCAAAACAGAGAATGGTTTCTGGATTAAAGAGCTTCGTATAGTCATCAGACACTGCAGGCAGACAATATGTTGGAAAATACATTAGCTCTGTGATGTTCTGTGACTAATTTGGCTATTTTCTCCTACACTCCTTGCAAATTTATAGTGGCTTCCCAGTTCTCTTTCCCCTATTGTTTCTTACTGCCAAATCAGTTAAGTTTGTGTTAACTCATTTGCATTATTCTGGATAGCTTCTCTTCTAGTCTTCTTGTGTGTTGGTTTCCTTTGGATAAAGGACTTCCTCCTTTATCCAAAGACTGAGATGTTGAGGCTGACTCCAAATGCTGTATAAACTAGATGTCCTCTTTACCCCCAAGTTATTATTTGGTACCTAGGACTCTCAGAAAGAGCCTCTTCTGTACCTTTATTATAGTTGTTTATTGCTCTGGAAGCTGCCTTTGTGAGACTGAGATTTTTGCATGAACCCAGTGTCCGAGTTGCAAAATATGCCTCCGTGAGACATACTGCGCAGATGGCAAACAATAGCCCTCTCCTGCCAGGGAGGAAATCCATTTGTCATTGTTTCATCATCAGTTCCCATTGTGTTGCCTTCAGACAGACTCATTTATCAAGACAAGTTCCAAAGTGCTGGTGTTTAGCAAGGATACTACACAAACCCTATCTGTTCAAACTCAAGTCCTCCCCCTGTGGTTTCTATTATTGCTCCTTATTTCTGTTACAAGGATGTCTAGAAAGACCATCTGAGGTCAACAGCCTGTTCGCAGGGGATGTTTAGTTTTGATCCCTGAGTGAACTGTTCAGAATCTGAAACCTTTTTCCTGACAGCCTCTACAGTCTAAGTGAGAATGAATGGCTTTTTTTTAGTCAGCTGAAGTAAGATGTGAGCTTGCATGCACCACTCTCTATGTGTTACCCACCACACCTGCCAAATACTCATACTGAGAGGACCCCATCTTGATGGATCTTGGAACCTTTGTGGAAATGCCAAGACAAAGGTGTGGAAAAGAGCAAAAAGACATCCAGGGATTCAGAAACTGAAATTTGAATTCTTCTTCCAGTGGATTACTCACTTATTAAAGCTTTCTTTCAAAACTGGATTCTTCAATGTTGGTATACTGAGATCTGCAGAAATACACATGCTTTGAAGGAACTTCTCTGGTCATGTAGACAACCTGCAAAGCACAGAGCATAAGATTGGGTCCTGTGACTCCTATAGACAAGGAAAGCAGTACTCAGAATCAGGTGGCTGTGTCACTAGACCCAGGATTGATGCAAAGTCCTAGTATGTCAGGAGCACTGATGGGTTCTGCAGTGTGTGTGCCATCATCCCAAGGAATCTGCTCATTGGCTAGGGGCAGGGCTGCGCGCTGAGCTCTGAGCCAGAATGGTTCTGTCTAGATGAACCCGACACAAGTCTTTGGATTTGCAAGCCTCATTTGTTTAGATTTGTTGCATTATCAGCCAGATTTGCTATTCATAAGGTAGCAGTAAGTATCTACCTGCCATGGGAAGGCTCAAAAAGAGACTAGGAACTGGCTGGAAAAAGTGTCCTTGAGACAGCAACAGCGGCCACAGAAGCAGGATGAGGTATTAGAAAAATATTATGTAAGAAATCTAAAGGCATTCAATTTGGGGTAACCTGAAGTCATGAGAATGCAGCTGGAAGGGTGGCTGTGGAGTTCATCCATAAAGCCAAAATGTGCTGGAGTGGGAGGGTTTATCTAGAGACTGAAGCAAGCATCAGTCCAAGACTGGGAGTTATCTAGAAACACTGGTGTGGGAACACTGTCAGAGGCACTGAATTAAGGGGTTTCTGGCCAGGGTGTTTAGTGAGGGAGGGTTCATAACAGTAAGCAAGCGGATGCTGCTAATCAGAACAATATGGAGGAGGGAAGTATCCTTCATAGTGGTGGGTTTTTCTTTTTCCTTTCTTTTCCTCTCTCCTCTCCCTCCTAGAATGTATTTTGTCTTCGGTATGGGGGCCTGTGGATGTAGCTTGGTGAACTGAAAGCAGCAAAGATAGGCTGTGTTACAAAAGCTGAGGGTATAGCACATATAGACCTAATTATGCAATCTACAAATAAAAGAAGAGCTCTGTGTACCCGAGAAATCACAGAAAGGTTTAGTGTTTCACCAGGAAGCTGACAGCACCGCAGTGGACCACAATTAAGACTTTAAAATATGTAACAGCATTTTTATGACATCAAAGTCCTGTTGCCACACAAAGCAATGTTTATGAAAAGATCCTGCTCTTCACCCTACAATCATGATGTACATATTGGCAATAAGGAAGTCAGCAATAGCTATTTACTGCTCTCCTGCAGCTGTGGACTTATAACTTAGGTCCTTAATTAAGTAGAAGCAGGGCTAACCACGAAGCACACCACAGTGCCTTAAAATGGCTTTCATACTGCGGAAATCTGGTGTTTGGTTACTCCAAAGAGTGGGTTTTTTCCCCTTGAAAACTATATTTGCACATTCAGAAATAATTATCTGAAGATTTGAAAAAAATGCTGTCTTGATGCACCATGAGATCTAAAGAGCTTTTCATGGAAAGCACTTAAAAAAAAATATCCCACTCTATATGGGAGATATTGACACCAGACCCAATTTTGTCATCAATTGTGAGCGGTTGTTAGCAAAGAAACTAGTCATGCTGCACAAAAGAGATCACAGCGTGTGTGTAAATCTGCATAACCTAATTGACTATCTTGGGAACGTGATATTCAGCTGCAAAACCCACTTTTCACAAAACAAAAAAGTTAAAAAGGAATGTCGCATCATTATGTTCTTTAAATATTACAGGATCTGCAGTAAGTGCATCTTGGCAGAGACAAGCCTACATCATTAGTTCCTCTCCTGGTTGCTTTCAGGTTTTTTGTTCCACATGGCCTGGCTTGACAGGACAACAAATAGGCTTTTTGCATCTGTGCACATTTATTAGTGGATTTTATCGTTGGACATCAAGGAAATTGAGTCTCATCTAAAGGTTTATGACTGTACACATCTGTGGATTTTATTATCCTGCTTTCAAACAAACAAACAACGGCAGCAGAAAATTATTTTTGGAAAGTACCATTTAAGATTTAATAATCATTTGATGTTCAGAGAGGTCCTTGGCTGCTTGTCCAAATGTTTGCTGAACATTTGGTGAGTGCTTTGGTGATTAGTAGAGGTACGTGTGTAGGAGGCTGAGGGGAGATAGTCAGACTTGCTTCTTCCTTGCATGAGAAGGTGATTTGTATAATTATACCTTTCTCTCTGCTCCCAGGATAGCTAACTTCTTATGGATCATGTTAGAGACAACCTGTCATGGGGAATAACCCCTTTACTATATACAGAAATTCTGCTTCTACCTGATGAAACACAAAAGAGTTGCAAAAGGGAACTGGGGAATAATATTGCTCTGTGCTTCTCTTGCTCTTTAAGATTTCAACTTTAAGTAAGATTTCAACACATTCTAACTCTGCTGTTGGGCTATAGAGAGGCTGAAATCCAGCAAGGTAAAACAAGGCCCAAACTGTCTGCATGCTGTACTCATTTAAATTCCTGATGAAAACGGGGGTTGAAAGGATTTGTTCAATATTTCCTCATAATCAAAGTCCTGCACAGCTCCTATGACAGGAACTTCACACCTGATTATAGTCTGAGCTGTCTGTCATATTAAAAAAAAAAAATAAAATAAAATCTTGGAAGCAAGACCTGGGTGTAAAATGAAAGGGTACACGCTTGATATTTCAAAGGGCCTTAATAATTCTGAGTGAATTGCTGTCTATTCTTAATGCTATGTTTATTCAGAAACCTAAAGATGACAGCTTATATCCAGTGTTCTTAAATGTACTGCTAATAATAATTTGATGTTCAAACATCCTAGTGTGCTTCATTGGAAAAGGATTCTTCCAGGTGAAAGTTGAGATTGTAAGTTAGTGGAGCCTGTTCTGATTAACTATGCTTTGTTTGTGAGTATTTTAACAGTTAACATGAAGGAGGACTGGAAGCTGATTTTCAACTTAATTATTTTTAGACTAGGAAAATGGATGACAGAGGACTTTTGCCTAAGAGTAGATCCTTACTATCTATCTTACACAATAGATGATATATCATCAAAACAGCCTCAACCTACTTTTTTTCAGCTTGCAAGTGTTTCAGCTGAGATTCTCTTCTTCAACTGAGAGACTGAGCAGTATAAACATCCTGAGAAAATGGTCATTGTTTTGTAGTGAAGACGCAAGATTCTCAGGTCACCTTACAGACTGATTTTTACTCTCATGTGTGCTGTATGTCATGTGATGTATTTGCTTTGAGACAGATTTTCATACAGCAGACCATGGAGAAAGGTCCTGGAGAAAGTGGAGAAGGAATGATCGTTCACTGGCATTTCCCATGCAAAATGGCAAATGAAACGCAAGGGCAATGGGTTCAAGTCAAGCTGAAGGAAATGGCTCTTTGCACAACAAAATACACTGACCTGTGACACAACAAAATGCATTGACCTGTGACGCATTGTTGACATAAATTCATATGGATTCAGAAAGTCACTGGACAAATTAAAGAAGAAAATTACACTGAAGTCTGGTAAATGCAATGGGTGACACTTCTGAACAGTGATTTGTGTGTGTGTGTGTGTGTGCCTGTAAGGAGAACATTAGGAGAACATTCCATGGAAGCATTACAACAGAGAGCAACATGTCACTCACATTTTCACTGGAAATCTTTTTTTATTTGGCTACCTTAAGACAGGCTGGTGGGCTTACATGGTTTGTCCCCAAAGAGGAGACTTTCCTTCCTACCTGCTGTGATCACGATGGTCTATTCTGAGCCCCACTTCAGGACATATGCCACGTTCAGTCTCATTCCTATGTGACCACCAGAAGTCTGGAGCATGGCCAGGGCCTCCATACAGACCTCCCAAGTCCATGTGCTGTAGCCTGACCTCAAGATCAGATTGCATTGTCATTGCTCTGTTTAAATGGGTTTGTCTGCATAAAAGGAGAGCTGCATGAAGGACTAAAATAATAATCGTCTTAAAGACATTTAGCCATTGATTTCTCTGTGGGGCCCTGCAGGAAGCCCTAAGAACAAGTCCACAGGATGGAGAATTGAACAGTTATTTATGCATTTTGGTATGTCGTTGCAGCCAGCTATTCGACAGTTATGTAAAAGCAAAGTTCAGAGAAACAGTTTCTTGCTGGGAAGAATAAATGTATGTTTTTTCTATACCACACAGCGCAAGTGAAACTGCTGCTGAGGTGAAGAAAGCCTGTGGCAGTTCTTCTGCTCAGTCATTTGTAAACCTTTGAATGAGTTCCCAATGTGAATTGTTACTCCATTCTGCAGTGGGCTACTTCTTGGCCAGCTCAAAGAAGCCCCAGAAAATATTGCACCCATATGCGCTCCTTTTTTTTTTTTTTAACATTCTCATTAACTTTATAAAACCCACAAATTTAGACCATCTGTCCTATAAATGTTTCTAAACTACACCAAGATGAAAAAGCTGTTCTAGTTTTTTGATATAAGCGGTCAGCAAACCAAACACAAAACCAGAGCAAAGCAAATATTTTCTTGTCATACATGCTTCCCAACCGTGACGGATGAACTGTTATTTTTGATATGTATTTGGATCCCACTTTTGGAGAGAAATGCCTCCTGGATATGTGCACTTAACACCAGACCAGTTTGATATGAGGAATTCTTGGTGGGGAGGGGGAAACAGGGGGAAAGTTGCCCCACATACTGCCTATGGACTGTTTCTTCAATTACATGTCTTCCAACTGCCCTGTTGACTGCTATAACAAAGCCATCTCAGGCATGGATTGTGTCAGCCCAGTCTCAGGTAAGGTGTTCACACTTCCTTCAACCCACCTCTCTCGGTTGTTAATCCAGGAAATTTATTGTCCCCCACATGAGACTCCAAGGTGTGGTTGGAGCATGATAATGAAGAGAGACTGTTTGTAAGACTTGGCTCACAGGTGGGATTAAGACCATGTCCTTGTTCACAGGCAAACTCAACAGCAACCCACGTGTTGAGAAAACCTTCAATAAAGTGAGTGGTAGAATGTGGAAATCTCACTTGAGATCCCTTTTCCTGGCGTTACCATGGACACAACAAATACCTAGCTTAAATTCTTCAGGAATTGGAAGGCACTGTTTAAATTGTACACTCTGCTTTGGAATTTACAGCTAAATGGAAAAAGAGAAATCTGTTCTGACTGTGTCCAACTGCCTTTTTAAGTTCCTCTGCTTTTGAAACATTACTGCTTTGGAGGCCAGATCTTCAACCAAATCCTGGGTCAAGAACACCTTGTTTTGTAGGATACACTGAGTTTATATATTCTTCCCTATTTTCTTTAGGTATATTATAGCACTTACTATGCAATCTCTACAGGTTTTTTACAATGGCCTGTCATTATGTAATTGGGAACTGAGGAACTGTGAATGGACCAATTTAAGAGTGGCTGTGGATGCTCAATGGAGCACCATAGTGAATTCTCCTGTCATTTTCCTGAAGGAAGAAGGCTTTGCCAACGATGTGGGATTAATTGTTGTATGTGCAAGCAGTGCTAGGGTTTGGAGTTTTTTGTTTTGTTTTGTTTTTGCCATTGAATTCAGCCTGCATGCGTTCAACCACTGTCATTGGCAGTATCTACAGCTGATGCAGTCCTCTGGCTTCTGTTTATCATTACTAGGGGGTTACAGATACTTCCTGAGCACAATTCATCTGACCTGTTTTAATCGTATACTTTTGAGGTGAAATGTGACTTCAAAGAGTGTATTTTTCTTTGCTATATTTGTAGGAGCAGTTGAGACAAAAGGCTTGTAGATGTGTATGTTTGAGCTGAGGAAATCATCCTAAATGTTAGGAAACTGTACTACCATCTATTTTTGCCCATGAAGCTGTGGTGCAAAAAATGAAGTCCTGGTCAAAACAAGATAAAAGCTGAGCTGTGATCACCATTGCCATCACTTCCTGACTCTTTTGTGGTATTTGAGGTTTCTCCATCTGTGCTTGCCCAGCACAAGACTGATTCCAAAATAATACTTTTCTTTTAATTTTCTACCTTCCATTGTGCATTCCTTCGGGCCCTGCCTGCTGGTTACCCTAGATGGCAGCTGGGCTGAGGAGGCATTGGAATCCTAAGGTAGGCTGAGCACCCAATCCTCTTGTGCTGGCAATGGCTGCCCAATAGCTGAGACAAAGATGGGGATGACAACTGGGCAGGTAAGCTCTGGCAGAAATGCAGGGGCCTGTCAGTGCTCACCTGCAGGCTGCTGCAAGCACAATGTCATTTTCAGTTGGTTTCTTCCATCCTCTTCTCAGTACTATGATAGCTGAGCCTTTTAAGCCAGGTCAGTGCTCTACCTGGCTCTCTCAAAAGGACATGGCAAGCTTTGTAAAGCAGGCAGTAGTATTCCTCTTCGTAGAGCTTCGCTTCTCATTTGGGAAGATGAAGGTTTATTCTTCCTTCCTAGTTTTGGATCTTGTCAACTGTGTCAGTTGAAATGTGTGTTGAACAAAGCGACTACTTCAAGGAATGGCAGATTTCATGAAATAGATGTATTCTCTATGGTGTTGAGACAAACTGGTAAATAATTTTGGCTCACAAGTACTGTGTGGATGGAAGAGATTTTGCAACCGTGTCAGTGCCTCAGTATTATGTATTTTTAGAAATTTGAAACATCTAAGCTAGTTTTACCTGAACAGAACTCTTAGTGATTAATTTGTGTAATCAAATTTTAAACATGAAAAGGAACTTGACTGAAAAAAAACATATAAGTCAGACTACAGACTACCTCCTTTGGGCCAAAAAAAGTGAAGTCCCATTCAACCTGGCCTTGTGTGCCTCCAGAAATGGAAAATCTGCAGCTTTCTTTGTTGCGTTCTGCATTTTGGTTTTGCTGTGGAACAGGCAGTGCATCAAGGCATGATGTGGACTGTATGATATGTCCTGTCTCCTACAGGTCACTCCAGGATGGGCAGCTGTCTTTGTATTGGCGCTAAGAGGATTTCTATTTACAGCTTGGTGGAAGCTTTTCATAGGTCTTCTGATTCCTACATTCTTCTGTGTATATCCACTGTGTTATAGGAACCATAGCTGGATTATCAGCCTAAGACTGTAGACTCTACATATAAGTCATTAAAAAAATGTGTAACTTTTAACTAACATACCAGTGTATGAAAACTTTACACACACACATATGCTCACATACTGGACAAAGATCTGAATTCACTGTTGAATAGCCTTACTAATCTGCCAGACTCTGCAGCACATCAGTAGCTCTTGATAAATCAGCTTTTTAAAAGAAAAATTTTTGGAACACCCCTTAAGAAACGAAAGCACAGGATTGAAAAGAAACATTTTAGAACTAAGAGAAAAAGCACACAAAGAAACCATTTTGCAAAAGATTTGGAGAAATCATTAACTCTGCTCCTTCCCCTGCTGAAAAAAGTTGAAATACAAATTGTCAGTGTTCTCTTCAAAGGTTTGCAAAAGTTCAGCATGTGACAGGCCAACCAGTGTAATTTTTTCTGTTCATTCATTTACAAAAATAAACAGGAAATTTTGCATTTTCATTCCATCCAGCAAAGTCCCATTACAGACCTTAATTATATTACAGAGGTTTTCCCCCCGTATGCAACAAAAGCACACAGGCACATACGTCGTTCTATCAGCTGAAACAAGTGTCCGAACTTGAAGTTGGGTCACTTCTACCAGCAAGATCATCAATCAGTTTATTTTAGCCAGAGTTTTCAGAAACAATGTGTTTCTGTCCAGGTGGACAGCTATGCTGTTGCTCTTCCTGCATGCACGATGTGTGCCACAAGCTTTCTGTATGGGCTTATGGAAGAGGCCAGGGAGGGAGGAGGAGCATAGGTGTAGTGTACTCTGGCCGATTATGGAATAGTTTAGGAATGTGGGACACACCAGCAAAGCACTTGGGTTGGTTGTCAGTGATGTCAGCTAATACCTTTGCCAGTAATGCCTGATGACTGCTTGCTGTATTTCCAATAGGTTGACATATTTCTAGCAAGTTGCATTTCATTTTTAACAGTGCAATTCTTTAAACAACTTGAAAACAATTTTTGTTTGCAGTGGGAGAAATAACCTTCTTTGAAATGACTCTGAAAGCTGTAGTAGACTAGTCCTTCTGCATTGGAAAAGTGTGTGTGTGAAGGATTTGTTTTGAGAACTCCATCCAGTTGTTGCCCTTGTTGCCCTCTGCATTCATACACCTGCAACAGAGTCACTTAATCGTATGTCCCCATGACCAAACGCTGATGTCTGTATTCTGCAGACGCCTACTTTTGCACCTCCGCCTACTTGTACTTTATAGTGAGGATGCTCACAACCTTCTCTATTGTCTATATCTATTTTACTTTTCTCTTGAACCGGTGATGCCTTTAATTACTGTGTGTGTAGTATTTTAGCTGTTAAGTTTGAACTTTTCTTCCCCATTTCTTTTCTTCTGCTGCAAGAAAGCAGAAGAATGTCTGCATCTGGAATACATACTGTATTTCCTCCCACTTTGAAAATATAATTGAACTAGTGTGAAAGGTATAATTTTATATAAGGGATATGCATGTTTTATACTTCTGTATGACATATATGCTTACATATCAGTCTACCCAGTTAAATTGTACAAGAATTCAGAGAAGATGCACTACTTTTTCCTTTTATAGTGCTTTATTTCATAGCTGTATTTGATTCCTTTACACACAGATCCATAGCTGTAGCAAAGCCCTAGAATAGTCAGCGGTGTCTGAGTACAATTTATTTTCCAATCACAAGCAAATCCAAGTTTGACCTGTAGGTCTTCCTTAGCTGTTACCGTTTGCACTAGTGATAGCTGGAGCATAGAGGGATAAGAAGGCATAGCCCTGTACCTAGATCCCCACAAGTGCCAGATATGGAGCCATCAGGTGCCATATACTTGTACAGAATCAAAGACTTTGACAGTAGGAAATACTCCACAAGTACTACAGTGATCAGCAGTTCCTAGTAACGTGCTTGCCTGGACTTGCTGTTCTCTCTCTTTGTGGCTTTTGGTGGGCAAACTGAGATCAGCTATAATTTTTTTAAGTACACTCAAGAATGCATTACTTAAAGTATTGCCGTGAATAAGGAGAAATAACACAACATTTTCTGCTCAGAGACAAAACAAGAACTCTTTCAACAACACTTCTGACACTAGTCTGTGCAATTGGAGGGCACTGTTCTCAGGTGCCGGATGTATTTCCAGCTACTCCTACCTCTAGAGCACGAGCAGCAGTTCAGCTGCCAAACACAGAAATTGATCCTAAGCTCACTGAAATCAGCAGGAAGCATTTCTGCTAACTTCAGTAAAATTTGGGACAGACTTGTGCTTCAGAAAAGCTGTTTTGTTTTCTTTCCCTCCCCAAAACAAAACAGATGCCTGTTGCCAGCAGCAGTGATAATGTTTGTGCAGAACTGCGCGCTCTCCAAGAGGCATGCCATCTGCCAGCTGATCGAGTCTCCAGTGAAGAGGTTCTTCTGCTAAATTAGTTGTATCTGCAGTGCTTCCTTTTTCATGTGAATATGCAGCAAATTAGGTGTTTTCATGTCACAAATCAGAAAAGGATCACCATCTGACTCTGATGTGCTTTTAAGTAGGGAAAATAATTGGTGTATAAGTTTTCAGTATTGACAGAATATCATCAGTTCACTTTTCACCGATACTTTGTTACGGTAAGCTAGGTAAGCAGGCATGTAAATATAGTTGTTATGAAACTGTTTCATTAAAACATGAGTCTAGTCATTTTCTGAGTTCAGTGTGACTTTTCAGCTGATGAGAAATCATGGGGAAGTGTTGGAGAATACATCCCAGTAATAAGGTTTCCTATGCTGAATGTACCACCTGCTATATCCAGTATTCCTCTTGCCTTTGCGTGTCAGCAGGTAAAGGTGTCAGGCTGTGATGTGGATGAAGTTCACAGAGAGGTTAGTAACATTATAATTAGCGCTGCTTGGATGATGAGCAAATCAGCATTCAAATATGCAAAGTAGACAGTAAAATGTTCCTGTTAGAACTTCAGGTTGTGGTTAGTTGGGTTTATTTTACTTTTTTTTGATGAGGAACAGCTGTGGATTAGCACTGGGTAATCAGAGACAGTAGACAAGCTGGTAAGGTCATTGTGCATTGCTCCTTTGAAATGCTCAAGTTTATGGGGTGTCAGAGCAAGCTGGGGCATGAACTGACTGGGCTGAGTTATAACAATAGCTGGAATCACAAAGGGTCAGATCATCAGCTGGTTGAGATCAGTTCAGTTCTGCAGTGCAGATAAATCCATTTGCTCCAGGTGGATATTTGCCCCCAAAAGCTTTATCCTTATATCTGCCAAACTTCTGTCAGCAGAAGAATTTGATTTGATCTCAGTTGGGTAGATGGCTGTCAGTCCCGTGGTCACCTCAAATGAGAGTTTCTGTAATTGAAAGATTTTGAAAGGAGACCACATTGAGGCATGACCTCCTTTTTAGAAATGAACAAAAGCGGCTGGTTTTGTGCAGGCTGTGCTTCGAAAAAATGATATATATATTTTTTTTTGATTGGAGATGGTTTTTTGAAAAAGAGAATTTCTTTTAAAATTGACATGTGAAAGGTGAGTATTTTTTCTTTCTTTCCCTTTCAGCTCTATGGCTTCAGTCGTTTTTTCCTGCCCACAGGTGTTTCTTCCTGTTTGTTTTTGTTTTTTTTTTAACTATCAAAATTGCAAAAGAATCAATAGGAAAAAAAATAAAAGAGAAAAAGGAAAACAAATGACAGAAGGTTAAAATCAAAAAAGCCTTTTTAAGAGGGGAAAAGTAAAAGAATGAACTACAATGATATAACAATACTGATTACATTATTTAATAAATAAGTAATTTTTACAAGCCTATCACTTAAAGTATTTTTTTTTTCCTACTAGGTCTCCTCCCAGTTTCTTTTTTTACTGGAAGTATGACACTTTGAATATCAATATATGGTCCATTTCACGTTTTTATAAGTTTTTCTGCACTGCCTTCTGTCTTGCCATAACCCCTGAGAGTCAGGGATTTTTCTAGTTACGCCATTCCTTTGAATTCAGTGGGAGCCATATGCAATACATTTCTAGACTGATACTGAATATCTCAGCTGAGCAGTTCTGGAGATGAACCAAGTTTATTTAGCGCTGTTATCTCCTTGTGTCAGATTAGGAACTCTGAGGTTCACTCCTGCAAGCGGTGCAGCAATAAGCCCTATCTGTTCACACAGGGCTTCTATGCTCAGTTGCTGTTCACACAGGGCTTTTATGCTCAGTTGCATATAGTTTGGTTTGGTTAATAAAATGCTTCAAATGGATTAGAATAAGTAGGAGACCATTCTCTTCATTTTCCACCTGCATTTGAAATTTGTGTGGATTTGTCCCAGTGCATAACAGGAATGTTTGTTTGTTTGTTTTTTAATCTGGAAGTAAATAGGAAGGAAACAAACAGAAAAAAAAAAAAGTGCTGTTCTCCAGGGTTGAGTCTTGGGATTGTGCTCTTAAATGTTTTAATCAATGACATAGACAGGGGTATTGAGTGCACCCTCAGCAATTTTACTGATTACAACCAAGCTGAGTGGTGCAGTTGATACAACAAAAAGGATGGATGCCATCCAAAGAGGCCTGGATTGAGGCAAAGAGGCTTGAAAAGTGGGTTCATTTGAACAAAGTGGTCAGTAAGACCAAGTACAGGCTGTTGCACTTAGGCTGGGGCAATCTCAGATACAAGAACAGACTGGGAGTATTTGTTGAGAGCAGCCCTGCAGAGAAGGACTTGGGGGTCCTGATGAACAAAACGCTGGACATGAGCCAGCAGTGTGTGCTTGCAGCCTGGAAGACCAGCAGTATCAACAGAGTGGGAGCAGCAGGGAGAGGGAAGAGATGAGGCCCCATCTGGAGTGCTGCACACAGCCCTGGGGACCCCAGCTTAGGAATGAAGTCAAGCTTTTGGAGAGAATCCAGAGAAGGGCCATAAAAGATGTTCAGAAAGCTGGAGCATCTCCCTTATGAAGAAAAATTGAGGGAGTTGAGCTTGTTTAGCCTGGAGAAGAGACGGCTCTGGGAAGACCTCACTGTGGCCTTCCAATACTTGACTTCCAAAACATACTTCCAAAGCTTATAAACAGGAGGGAGAGTGACTTTTTATGTGATCTGATAGTGGTAGGGCAAGGGGGAATAGCTTTAAGCTAAAAGAGGACAAATTTAGATGTTGCCCAGAGAAGCTGTGGTTCCCCATCCCTGGAGGCGCTCCAGGCCAGGTTGGATGGACCCTGGGCAGTCAGAACTGGGGGGGGGCAGCCCTGCCTACAGCAGTGGATTGGAACAAGATGATCTTTAATGTCCCTTCCAACCAAAGCCACTCCAGGATCTTCAATATTCCAATGTACTATAACATTACGCTAATGTTAGATTTTGTTGAAGAGATGTAGAGTTCATAGCAAGTCTTAAGTTTTCCTTGGGAGGTGTTGAATTACGAACAAACATTACGAACAATTGAGATAATCACATGTTAAGGTTTGAGTTCAATTAAAACACTTAAACATTTACAAAATAGTCTCTGGAATGCAGGTGCCATAACACTCTGTGTTTGTACTTAAATGCTCCCTTGAACTGAAGCCTTGTGAGTTAAAGAAGTTCTCCATGCTATTGTATTAGGTGGCACCATATTCTGTAAACAGATCTCTCTTCTACGCACACTTGCCTTAAGAAAAAAAAGGAATGCTGTAATTATTTTACAGTTGAAGAAGCTGAGTCCCAGAGAGCCTTGTCTGCCTTCTGTAACATCACTGTTGTGATATTCAGGAAACGTATCAAAAGCTGAGACTCTCATACACCTCTCCAAAATTCCATGCTGATTACAAAAACTGTACAAGTAGCCTTTTCCTTTATTTTTTTCCCATATATGTGTATTACATGTAAAGAACAGAGGCTATTATTTCACAGATTAGAGCAAGGTAGCCATGGGGGTTTATGCATTCTTGTGATGGAAAAAAAGTGGAAGCATTCCAACCGTTGTTACTAAAGCCTTATGATAACAAGCAAACTGAATTTTAAGTATTCTCTCTCACAAGTGGTACTATAATTTAAGGTTTTTGTTCTGTTGCAAAACTTGTAGGTTATGCAACTGATATCAGTGGATCTATGCTAACTTATGTCAGCTGGTCTGATATTTTTGTACTGGCAGAAAACATATGTAACATTGTTTTTCCCAAAATATTGGCTGAATGTTAGTCATTATTGACTAATACTGGGGTTAGCCAAGTAGGACTAGGATTCCTTTCAGTAGTGGGAACATCGATCAAAAGACTAAAACAGATTGTATTTTGCTGAAAGAAAAGCTTCTGTTTATTTGTAAGGCATAAACATCCTGCAGGGCTGTTCAGAGTTACAACAGTGTAAATCCATCATAGCTGACTGGAGATGCAAGTCCATTATTTTCCAATGAGTGATATTCACCTGTTTGCTTAAATGATGCCAGGTGGACAGAACCTGCTTTTATAACAAATTTAAACTCCTCGTAAACAGAGCTTTAACTTTCTCTCTTCTTTGATTTCATGCTGTAGCTTTGAGAATGACAGGGACATCTGTGTACATTGTGGTGAGGCATAAGAGCAGGTGAAGGAAAAATCATTTGCCCTTATCCCTGCTGTACTGAACAGATACGCCTGCTCATGTGATCATAGATCATCTGAGGAAGGGAATTAAATTACACTATTGTTAAAAAGTTAACACTTTCTGTAACATGCAACTCAGCGCCTGGCCCTGTTTTGCCAGTAAGCCCCTTTTGCAAACAAATGGCCTCAGCTTCAGTAAGTGTAATCACCCCTGGCTCTTCCAGATAATGCTGGTTTACACCAGCTTCGTTGCATGACACACAAGCTAGTATAGGTTTGGCCATGGCAAAGAAAAGCAGAATGTGAGGCAGATAAGAACCTGGACAGTAGGTAGAAGCTGCAAGATTTTCACAATATGATTGGTGGCAACAGGGGAGAATGGAACAATGAGGGGAGAAAAGGTGCAGAAGGAGTGGCTGGGGTCCGGTGTAATCACAGTAGTTTTTAACATGGGTATTGGTTCAAGTGCTGCCTTCCTGAATTCATCTGAGGATACAGAGTAATGAGGGAAGAAAACAGAGTTTCCTTCCCTGTTCATAAGCCATTTCAGAGCAGCGTCCGGCTGAAATCTGGAGTCCGTGTTTTGATTTCAGAGCACGCGAGGCTGCCTCTTGTTCTTTACAGTGCCAAACATTGAGCTCACAGTAAAGCCTTCATCTTTGTTCAGGGCGAAAGGAAATTTCTGTAAAAATACTAAGACCTGGGAGAAAGAATTGCAGAAATCCTTCCTGCATGTAACAGAAACAGGTCTGGCCATTTCCAAGTCTGCAGGAGCCTGGCAGGATTAAACATTAACCAGAGTCCTGAAAAAAGCAAGCTACTTCAATCTGCCTTAGTACCAAACTTATGAACAGAGGGTTGTGTTTTCAAGGCAAGTGATAACGTTTCTTACAGATGTGCAGAGAGATGGTTACAGTCTTCCATAGAAAGCGTATGCAGCAAGGTTTTGGTTAAGCCATGTTTTACCTGCCTTCTAAGTCAGTATTTGCACATCTGACACTTGCTCTCTGTTTGTAAATCAAATGGAAAATGGAAGTACAATCAGCCTGTCCATGCAAGTGGGCAAAGGTCTCCCACTCAAACTCAGAAAAACGCTCCAGCTGTGATCTCCTTCCATGCAGAGTGACTCCAGATGTTGGTAAATATCATGTGGCTGGAGCTGTATTTTTTGGTGCACTCTCATTCTTTTAATCTGCTTTTTTTGCTGAATTCTTAAGTACTGAATGTGCTCTCTTCTGTTGTATCCACATGCTACGAGATATCATGGGGAAAATTTGTTTTGGCATAGAAGACAAACCCTTATCCGAGCAATGTATCCAAACCCTCCTCTGCCATACCTGGTGCCCCTGTGCATTCGTGCACCACGGCTGAGATAAATGGGATCTGCCACTGTTGGGAAAATCCAGCAGCTGCTTCTCTAAATCTGCCAGAGTCTGCCACCATGCTCATGGGTACGGGAGGAAAGGGAGACTTTTCTTTGTAATATCCTATAAGCTAAGATGAGCCAGCAAAGGGAGGGTAAGCAGCCAGCCGCTAACCACATCCCTTTACTTAAGCTCATGGTTTTGTTTCAATTTAGGACAGTGCATTTTTGCCAGTTTTAGGATATTCTCATTCAACCCATTCTAGGGGCTGCTAGAAAACACTGTGTTCCACCCATAGTCAGGAGGTGTCATTACCAGCTGTAAGTCCTGGGTCAGGAAAACTGGTTTTGCTGCAAACAACTGGTCTGTAATAAAGCACACTTGACCTTTTTTAAGTCTTCAGATAAAACTTCTTAGGCATTTTCATTCTTTCTGCTTCTTAGTGGCAAAATATCAGTAACACACTGTACTGTGTCAGAACAGATGATGTTATGGATGATGTGAAGCTGTAAGCAGCGTCTGTGCCAATTTCAGCACAGCCAAGACTTTACCCAGTATGAAGTCACTAGAGTTTGACCCTGACTGACCAAGGCCTGATGGTAATCCATGGAGTGCCACCAAGGACAGTTTCCCAAAGGAAACCATCTGTTTCCCTTTATGTCAACCCAGATGCTATGCTTCATTCCAGGTACAGTGCTGCTGTCTCCCCTGTAAGGTGTCCTAAATGTTGAGTCTTGGCAGTCCTTTGTATGGTAGACAGATTTGGCTGGAAGACCATGGTTCACTTCTGTTCAGGTTTCTCGTACTTTAGCTTTCCATTATAAATGTCTTACTATAAATTCTTGGCTGACCAAAGAAGTTTGGCTAATCCTAACTTTTGGATATTTATCAAAACCAAAGCTTGAATTTCGTCCACCATGAATCCTAGTCTATTTTTAATGCTGCTGTTTGGAAGCATAATTCCATGTGCTCTTAATAAAATAGTGGAAACAACGTTCATCAGCTTTGTAAACAAACTTTAAAACTATTATTTTTTAGATAGCCAACTTATTTGTAAATCATTTACACCAGATGTTGACCATGACATAAATTTCCACTATTAATGTTTTTTTTAATAGCCTTGGACAATTCACAAGTCTGCACTTTAGTTCCCCACCCAAAAAAAAAAAAAAAAGCCTGGTAGCTTGTGTGGACATTAGTACTTCAGGAGCAAGTAGTTATTTAAGTAACTAAGAGACAAAATTTGTGCTTAGACCATAGTTATGAGTACTGGAAATTAGAGGCAGTCTTAGTGGCATGTTTCTTATACTCACAATGTTGTCATGTTCTTAGGACTTGTACCAAAGGAGCATGCATTTATGTATTTGGTATATATTTTGGATAGTGCTACTTGTGATTGTGCTGGAGTAACAGCAGAGACAATAGAGGCAACGGTAGTTGAGGTAAAGCTGGCCTATTTGTGCTTACAGGGTGACTTTTCTAAAAAGAACCTTGAGGTAAACCTATTGCAGTAATTGTAGGCTGTGGCTTTGATTAAACGATAATATTTTCCAGAGTGAGAAAATGTTTAGTTTCTAGTTTCTGAGAACGATGTGTGAAGTTATCTGGGGTCCTCAATCCTCAAAAAGTGTTGAGTTGCCAAACTAGTTAGGGGTTACAAGTTTTTTAAGGTACTGGACCCAATTACCTAAGTGGTTGAAGACAACTCTTTGATGTTACCTCAAATGTCAGTTAGGTGAGCAACCATAAGCATTTGTCAGCTTCAGAGTTCCACCATGCGGCTGCTGCCTCTTCTGCAAAATGACTGCTCTGATCTTGTTAGAATTTCTTGTCTGGGCGTTAGCAGAACCATCTCAGTGATGTCTACACCAACAGTAAAGATATGCCCTTGGCTGCATTTCATTTCGGGCAGACACAAAAATAACTGATTTTCTAACTAGATCACTGTATTTTATTACTGAAAGTGTCAGTATTTCCACATACTCCGCAGCATTTGCACTGCTTTTTTTGCTGAATTTCTCTGTATTCTTCTAATAATGAAATTATCAAAACCTTATTCTACTCCCTTCTCAGTACCAACTTGGTTTTCATTTCAAATTAATTCTTTCTTATTTGCCTTTCCAAAAACACACAGAGACGTATGAAAACTAAAGGAGAAAAGCCCAGATTTAAAGATCAGTTGTAATATAAAGCTTCACAGCCCGAAAATCAGCACAACAAAATATATCTGAAAGCTCAGCTGCTGAGTGGCTCCCCTTCAGCGTCCCTCAAGGAGAGATGAAAGAGCCTCTGGATTGTTAGGCAGAGTTTAAAAAAACTCATGCTTTCATTTATCTCCACACAAAGTTGAGTGGATTGAAGTTGCACACCTGCAGCTGTGTTCCAGTTTGACCTTTCTTGCTAGTCCTGCCAAAAAATGGATCTTGACAATAAATTCAGAAGAAGCCAGCATGGTTTAGAAAACAGTTGCAGAGTTTTATTTCTCTTTTAATATTTCCACATCTGAAAGGCAAGTGTGAAAGTGGAAGCAAACCCTATGTGCAGGTGAAAATAGGGTAGGTAGGCTTTAGTACTATGAGTGGTGAAACAGGTTGGATGCAACCCACTGCATTTCTGAGAGCTTTTTCTACATGGACTACATATTGTTTTTTAATAGGGAGGGCATTTTTCCTCTATAGCAAGGCTGTGTTTTTCACTTTAAAATTAGGTGCACTTTATTGAAAGACTTTCACACCCCTCAATGCTAATATAAACTTTTTTTCTTGTTGTTGAAATGTGAAATGCTGACAATGGCTATTCCTATAAAAGTGTTTCCTGTGGGCATTCCTGTGGGAGAGGAATGTTTCCTAAGCACTCCTAGACTGTTTTTAAGCCTTATTTAAGCTTTCTTTCCAATCGAATTATTCTCTCTTTTTAATGGTGAGAGATGAACAAACATTGCTGCAAAGGCAGGGTAGGTTTTCTTGAACTGATACTCATGCTAACAGCAAAAGATTATTTAAATGTATCTACTGGTAGACATATAGCGAAAAAGAGCCCATTCTGTCTCCTTTCTCCCTGAAGTTTGAGTAGGGATGCTGGCAAGTAAACTCAGCCCTGTGCTCCCAGCTCTGCAGAGCACAAAGTGAGTTGAATGATTTAGAGAGCACTGTTTGGGGCAGTTCCAGCTCCACCAGCAGTGCTGCTTGTTAGACTGCTCCAGAAAAGGGCCTAGGTACTGAAGGAAACATTTTTTCACCCATACTGATGGCTGGCTCTGGGTGCCAATTCCCTACTCCCGAGCCAATCCAGCCAAGCTGCTTGCAGTATTTATCTTCTTGCAGGACTGTGCCATTTTATTTCTTCCCATCATGACTCCATCCCTCAAATGCCTCTCAAGGACTTTTCCATCTACGTTTTCTCACAATTAATCCCGTTTTTCCCGTCCTCTCTATTCTCTGTATGAAGATCAGTTCTGCCCATTTCCCCTTGCAGTGTGCACAGATGCGCATCTAACCTAGCACAAGTTTTATCTACGGCATGCTGGATACAATGAGTGTTTGGCTGAGGTCCTGAATTGTTTGAATTCCCCGTCTTTCTTCCTCTTAGTACAAGCTCTCTTCTCACCTCTTACACCTGATTTTATCTGCAGTGTCTCTTTCCCAAAAGTCATTCATTAACTGTAGTTGAACACATTCTCAAAGTGTCAGGAGCAATGTAAGAAGAACATTAATTAAAAAGCCTACTAGTAGAACTATATATTGAACATAAATGTAATTAATCTGTGAACAGAGCTAAGTCCTGGACTCAAGATCGGTACCTCAGACCATCAAATGATTGCCAATGGACAGGCTCCCCTCAAGAATACAGTGATAGCTGAAAATTGCCTTTGTGGCTTGCAAAGCTTCACTAGTCCTGGCTTATGGTGAAGCATTCCCTGTGCGCAGCTCACTTTGTGCTTTCAGAAACAAGCCCTTTTTGCTGTTATTGTAGTTGTAGGACTCCAGCCTTAAGTAAGAGATTCAGACTGATTTTGAGGTTTAAAAGGTTCAGTCTGGAACACTTACTTCTGTCTGTCATACATATAACAATCAATATGCACTCCTGATAGGAGGAAGGCACTGGAAGGATTGGTTTTTCTGTTATTGAAGTCTATGAGATGGTTTCTATTTCCTGTAGTGGAACTGAATTGGGATTCTTGCGTACATACTGATTTTGGTTTTGGAGTGGAGATTTGGCCCATGATTCAGACTATCTTTAGGAAGGGTCATGTGGATAAATACAAAATTGATGAAGGTCGCTATTAGATACTGCCTAGACACACAGTGCAGAAATTGTCTTGTTTGAGTCACCTGGATAATTGCCTTTGAGCTCAGGGAGAAGCAGAATGAGCTCAGCAGCACACAAAAGACATCTTACAGTATGGGAGTTTCTCAGTTAGGAAAGAATAGGAATTTCCTCAGGTTTTCTTTTCACTATTGGAAATGGGTGGAGTGGTTTTCATCGCTCAGCATATTCAAAGTGACGAATTCCACCTCTGAAACAAAAACTGATCTGAGGTAGCATCAGGATTGGTCTCTGAGTGTGGGGCAGATGGAACAGCCAGACATGAACAGTGCAGGACTGGCTTGTCCCTTACGCAGGGAGGGAAATGTTCACCAAATATACACATACTTGAATATTCAATTTAATTTTTCAGATTTTATTTCTCTCTTCATCTCAACCTTTTCAGGAAATTGAGCTGTTTATTCAAAACATGTAGAATAATTCTCACTTGCCCTCACACATTTCTCCTCCCCACACACTTCGGGGAAAAAAAGAAAAAAAAAAAAAGACATTCAAGTAAAACTTTCCCAAATGAGCTTTGTGACTAGGGGAAAAAATGTAATTACTTTTTTCAAGGAAAATAGACATTTTCCTCTAATTAAAAATCCAATTTTCCACTGGGGGAAAAAAGAAAAGTCAAGTTCAACATCTATGGACCCAGTATGTGCTTGAAGTGCATGGAGAAAATTGCACAGATGGCAGTTCTGTGAATGAGAAAGTGGAGACAGCTAGAAAGGTCAAAATGTTTGTAGGCAGCATATGCATGGACTGCTTTTTAACATCCCTTGGAGATATAATTTTTTAGCTTTTTCCTCCTTTTACTGTGGAATTTCCCCCCTTTCCTTTTCTACCTCTGTTTAGATAATTTAGAAAAAAAAGTGGAAAAAAAACAACGCAGGGAGGTGAAGTCCAAAGAAAGCTTAATTATTTTTGAACCACAGGCATTTTGAAGCAGCTCCTTACATCTTATATCTTGAAACTGTCAGAAAGATTTCTCTGCCATGCAGTTACATACAGCGCCCATCTGTAGCTCTGAGAATCCAGTATGCTGCTGTAATAGTCTGCCTGATGGGCTGTAAAGTTCCAGGTGATTTAAAGGTGCAACTTTGGCTCTGAAATTTCAGAATACAGATGAATAGCCAGGTTAAGAAGGAAATGGATCACGAGATCTAGTGAAAACCATGGTTTTCCTCCAGCTGAGAACCTCATTTTAAAGGGAAGAAGCAAGGTTGTGCTCTTCTCACACAAAGGAAGTTCTGTAGCTTTTGCAGTGGTTGTCCCCTTTCAGGGTGGATTTTTCTTTTTTTTTTTTGCTGCTCTGAAGGCATATTTCATGGGACACTTCACAGAATCAATGCAGCTCATCAGCAAATGGGTGCTATGTGCAATAGGCCTGTAAGAGACAGGCATTTGTTTTCCCTGCTCACCAGGGGCTTTCAAACTCTCACCAGTGCTGAATAGGCCATCTTTCTGCAGATCAAGAGAGGCTTTTGCACAACCTGAATTGTGGACTCCAAATCAGAATTATTCCGTAGATGCAATTAGTGCTTATCTCCAATGAAATTTCTGGTAGAAGAGTTTTTGACTCTGATATTGACAGGCCACAACTGATTAATAAGCATCAGGCTCTGAAGTTCAGAGATAAAGCACCATCACAAGGCTTAAATTATCCTCCATTCCATTTATTTTTCCTAGAGATCTGAATGTAAATGAGTCTTTTATAAAAGCCTTGAGAAATGCAGCACTTGAGTGTTTGTAGACTATGTTTGTCTAAAGCTCCACAGTGTAGACTTTCCTTTACAAAAAGAGCTACCCATTTTATTACCATTAGCATGTGGAACCTTGCAAAACCAGTGCATAGGCTCTGGCGATGCATGTAAATCTGTGCCTTGCATTTTGGCAGAGTTTTGCTTTTTCTTATGGAGTTGGCTTCAGGCATTCCAGTACAGTGGATCTGTACCTTGCAGTTTTGAGAGGGATGAATCCTGAACAGATTTTCTTGCAAGAACAATGGTGCAAAGAGTTGCAGTGCTGCATGGACAGGCTGCACGTGCCTCAGTGGCCAGTGATGACAGCCCAGCTTGCTATCATCCAAAGGATGATCCATAAGCGGATCTCTTTTTGGGCTTTGTTACCTAGATTACAAGTATGTTTTTATTATTACTGTAGTGGAAATGCTAAGCCACAGCCTGAACCAGTGATTGAGCACATAGTAGGAAGGCAGGGCCAACCCAGGGGAACTCAGGTGCATGCAATGTACCTGAGTGACTGGAAGGGCTGGAGCCAGTATCCACCCCTTCCCAGATCTCATATAAAGGTTGGCAATGGGGGCTAAGGTACCTTGCTGGAGATCTCTGCCTGCTGGAGGCTTTCCAAAGGTGAGTGGTTTGTCTTCTTTTGTCTGTGTGTCTGGTGCATTTGGGCTTGTTCTCATTTGCTGCAGTGTAGGATTGTGCTGCTTTGCTATTATTGCTGTACTTTGCTTTGCATTCAGCGTTACAGTTATTAACTCGGCTCTGTATCTGTACTTTCTTTCCAGCTATATATTTTCACTGCTTTAAGTGTGTGATAAGGGAGGGCTGAGTAAATTGGTCTCTTCATGCATATATGAACACTGTATGGATCTCTCTCTCTGTCTTGCCTGCTTTCATCGCCAGCTGTCTGTAGACCTTCTCAATAAACTTTATTTTGCTGTATTTATTTCTTATGATGTCTCATTCATTAGGAGTATGCTATCACTCAGCACCTCTAAGAGCTACTGTAATACATTTATCATTTAAAACAAAAACAAAAAACTGACCTACAAATGGTCCCAGGCTGGAATTTTAAGCTTATGTGGTTTTCAGTCATCTAGAGAAGTGACTGTGTTCTTCTGTTACCCCAGATCCTGAGTCAGATCGGTTTAAGTCTATTGTATGTGACAACTATTTTTCTTTTTCAGTTTCCAGTTGTCCAGGAGGAACTTACACAGGCAGTGGCACCAACTAAATCACGCTCTCACTGGCACCATTATTTTGTGCAGGGAAATTATATACTGTTCCATTAGTTTACATTGTTCCTTCTCTGGCAGGGTTCATTTACATCTTATTACTGGCATAGCTTTTTGTTACTGACTTCTCTTAAATGTAGACAGTGGTGCCTTTCTTATAAGAAAACCAGACCCCAGCTGATTCCAGGTAGTATGGAGTTAAGAGACTACGTCCTCAATCAGTGAACGCATCTATTCACACTAACTGTGTGATCTGGTCTTGGTGAGGTTTAAATAGTTTTTTCTAAACAGCTTATTAAAGATTAAATGGCTAGATAGTAATAAGCTAAGGACAGAAGTCTGGGTATCTCTGATCTTTAGCCTTTTGTTTTTGTTACTCTGCGAGATAGCTTGCCTTAAAGAAAGGATAATATTGCTTTGTCTGCAGGTCAACTACCAAAGGTGGGGATTTCAGACAACATCTTTTAATGTAGCTGTGAATAGAAAGAAAAGAGGAGAAATTCTGAGCCCAGCTCTAGGTATGCAACCCAAGTTTGCAGCTGACTGAGTGTAGCATGCAGTCCTGCGTAAGTGTATTCAATAACATGTGTGTTCTATCAGGATTGTACAATTGGTTTTCATCATGGTTTTATTTTATTTAATGAAAGTTAATATGATATATAGCAATTGTTTGTGTAGTTATGAGTTTTGTTGATGTAACTATGCAGTCATGAACCCATTCCTAGCACATGGTTTTAATTTTTTCTTTGTTACTTCAATGATTTGACACTCTTAGCTAAATAAAGTATTTTTTGAGAATTGATTAATGAACATTCCCTGATTTATAATGAGGCTGATTTATAGAGCATTAATGAAGAATACCAAAGTTTACCTAAGATGACTTTTGGTACCTTACTAATGTGGTAGATGCTAAAAGATAGTGAAAATATTAAAATGAAGAAGGCAAGGCAAAATTCCAGATTTGTTCCTCAGGAATCCAGGAGTGGGAAAATGTACTGTGTATTTTAACACTTGTGCAGCCCTGACTTTCAGATGACTACAACAGGTCTGAGTCATCTGCTGTGGAAATAGTAGTTTGTTATTTTAATACTGTGTTCTAGTGGTGCCTTATAACATAGGTGGAAGCAAACTAAACTTGGTGATCTTATGAACTGACACCTTTATAAACTGACTGTGTTGATATCTATGTGTGTGCCTTCCTGCAGATAGAGAGCATTGAGCAAAATGAGACACCTCATGGTCTTCAGAAAATCACTGCATCCAGCATCTGGCACAGCAGCAAGACAAGTGCTATTCTAATAGCTTTCTGGCATGCTTCCTCCATAGACATGACGTTTGTGGAAATACAATTACTTTTCATAAAAGAGAATTACAACAGAATGCGATAAGAAACCATCCATTAACATGAATAAAGAAAAATGCTAAGAGGCTGAATAATAACCATACTAACATCAATTACATGATAGCTCTTACTGCAGTTTTGCTACTTGAGGGCCCCATTGATTTAATTCTGTTAAAATCCACAAATTTAATCCTTTTCTTCCTGCAGTGATCAAAGATTTTTTAAATTCTATATGTGGTCCACAACATGGAGCTTTTTCTGTGCACCTCTGTCCCAGTGTGCCTTCATCTTGACCTGGGAGAAGCACCCCAGTCTTAGTCCAGTATTATGCACAGCAAGGTGGAATTGCTGTTCATGACTAGGATTTCTGGGTGTTTGTACCTGTCTGCTATACTCTAGGCTGCCAGTTGTAGCTCAGTTAGCATGAGCTACTCAGTGGCTGCCACGTGGTCACAGCTCTGTCCCTGTTACCCAAGTCAGGTTTGGATCAGTGACCCACAGTGGAAAAGTAATGCAGGCCACAGCCTGCTGCTTAGCTAAACAGCCTTTCTGCTTTGTAAGGGATGACTGCACAGGCTCCTATTGAAATCCACCATATTTCACTTTTGCAGTGTTGATTTCTTGCTTTGCTCTTCTGGCAAAATTCATGAGCAGCAGCTATGCCTTTCCTGAGCAGTGCTAGCTCTATGAAGTCCCTTATGTCATCTCTTGCTGGAAGATTCTGAGAAATATGGATCTATCCACCACATCTTGCATCCCAAAACCAAAATTGCTAAATGGAATGTTTACTTGCATAGAGAAAGCAATACCAGCTTACGAAAAGCAGTAGTATTGGAAGAAATAATAGTAGTAAGTAGGAAAAAAAGCATCTCCACTTACACTGCACCACAGATCTCTCTATGTCCACTTATTTACTTGCTCTGTGCCTCAGTTTCCTGTCTATTAAATACTTAGAGTAAGGTCTCTTGCAATATCTGCTTATTTTGAGTGCTTCTGAACAAGCTGTGCCTTATGAGATTGTAGGAGTGTTGGAGCAGAAGGAATGGGCTTTTGCTGGCTATAGGGTTCAGCCAAAACCTGTGCTCATGTTAACCAGCTCCCTGCTTATGGGCAAGCTACACGCAGATGCAGAACTATGCAGCAGTGCACCTGGGCATAGCTCTTGTGCTGGTATTGAGAAGGGATTTGTAGCAATGCCTGTTGGAACAAGGATTACAGTTGTGAGCATTGCACAACACCTTCTTTTTCATCTTAAATTTCAAAACCTTGCTATAAGGGGCTATTGTCCCCTTGCGCACACTGCATTGCTCTCTCTGGCACTAAATTCTCTGAGCTGCAGTGGAATAACAGACTCCTGTGTATGTGTTCTGCGTTAGTCCCTGTTCAGTATTTAAAATGCAGCCTGGAAATAAGCCAAAAAGAAATAAGTGAATCTGAGTGAATTTTTTATTTATTTATTTATTTTTTAAACCAGCTTCCCAAAAGAGTTACTTGCTTATACTTGGGATTCATTGCTCGTATCTGAAGTGATCTATTTGGCGTAATTGGCATAGGAATGCATGGTTAGAGAACTTGTGAACACTGTAATGCTAAGAGAAGAGTAGAGATACAAGGTGCTAACAGATTTCAAGAATATGCATGGGAGCACAGGATACAGCTTGACCTAATGTTCATAAGCTTTACTCTTTGCAAACCAGAACAAAGGACATGACTATTAGTTTATTTTCTAGGGTGATTTAAATAAATAAATAAATAAATGCATGAGACATTCAATCTGAAATAAAAACCAGGAGAGAATGTTTGAAAGTCTGACAGTGGGATACCGAAAGCAAAGAGGAAGGTGTTACATACAACTAATAATATAAATAACGAGGAACATACTGAAACTAAATTGGAGCTATACAGCATTCTCCATTTTACTAGTAAGAACAGTTCCAGTTGATGGTAAGGATTGCACTGTATCACATTGAAGTTACTTTTGCTCACTGTTTGATAACTATGTAGCAACATATAACATGGTAGTGGGATTAATGGAATAACATGTCAATGACCCTTCAAGAGGTTACCATACAACAGTCACTGGAAACATTGGGCTTTTTCTCACTTTTTTGGAAGAGAAATTTTAGAAGGTTCTTGGTATTTCTGTCAGAAGGTGTACTGAGGATGGTGTCTGTTGTCTCCAAGGCCTGAGCTCCTTTAGGAATAGAAACAGGGCATCTGTTAGCTAGTGCCAGGCTTGCTGCTTCACTGTAAGTACAAAAGGTGATTACAGCACTCACTGCAAAAAAGTGCCAGAGTTGCATAATGATTTTTGCACAAAGAAAATAAAATCATGGTGACCTAAAATGGCATGGGAATTATCAGAAATAATCTGATATCAACTTTTGTTGTAATTTGTATGAATGGAGTTAGGATACCAAGAGGACAATGACAGCAAAAAAGTAGATTCTGTTTTTAATGCTGCAGGACAAATCAGGTTGGTTGAAGATAATTGAAATCACTGAGACTTTTTTGGTTTACTCTGCAGGACCTTGACCTGCTGCCATATCAGTCATAGACTCAGCTGTATGAAAGTATTTAAACGTGGATGCAGTTACTTGCATATGAATTTTATTGTAAGAGAAGATGACTTATAACACTAAGCTTGAGGCCACATGAAATCTCAAAAATGTTTTTACCAAAATTGTTACTTTTATTTAAGCTTTTGGGCTATACCTCTTGAGCTCCTCCTACGGAAGTGTGTCCACGGCGAACCTGCCTGGTACAAGCTTGAAGATGATGTTTAAGTGCAGCGGAGCAAAACCAATAAAGGTGGGAATAGAATGTGCTGGACGCAGTCTGTAGTAGCTGTCTCCACCAAACTGTTTTGAGCAATCTCCACCCCAGCATTAATGACCAGAAATGTGAGCTACCATGGAGGAGGCGTTGGTAGGGTGAGGCATCTAGCCATAACAAACTTCCTCTCCTGTTTTACATAGAAGTAAATGTGCAGTGGGGGATTTTTAGGGGGTCTTGATCAGCTCTCATCCTGAGAAAAAGTGGCTGCATGAGAAGTGTGATCCAGGATTACGACCTTCAAAGGGGAGAACCAGGTTAAATATTAGGAAAAGATTCTGCCCCAAAGGGTGGTGGGCATGGAATGGGCTGTCCAGGGCAGTGGGCATGGCTCCAGTGCCAGAGCTCAGGGGGTGTTTGGTCACTGCTCTCAGACACTGGGTTAGGATGGTGCTGTGCGGAGCTGGGAGTTGGACTCAGTGATCTTGTAGGTCATTTCCAACTTGGGATATTCTGTGATTCTATAATTCTAAAGTGGAGGAGGAGAAGAAAAAGGACTGGCAAACTTCAACATGAACTGAGGGAGCGTTAGGAGAGGAAAAAAAATAGAGGGACCTCCATCATCTATTAAGTACATTCCAAGGGTCTAGCAACAGCTGCTATCTCAGTGCTGGGCATTTCAGAGATACTGTCTGGCTCAGAGCTGGCCTTTGCCTACTGCCATGTTGCCAGTACTGCAAATAACATCTGTCCTTCTGTCTATATGTGAATATGTATAAGCAAAATCAACTTTGTTGTCTTGCCTTCTTTACAAATAGGGGAAGATGGATGAGAATCAGCTCTAGAGGTGCTGCTTCTCTGTAGAGATAGTGGTGCTGTGTGCACAGATGGGAAGAGGAGGGAAAGGTGCAAGCATCACCAAGCAAGCATGATGATCATTACTGCTTTGTTGTTCTTGAGTAGGAACTGCAAAATGTTCTTGGGACACTGTGCGGTTCTGTTGGTGCTTGAACAAGCAAGGAATATTTGGTGCTCCAGTTTGCTGACGGAGAAATTGTGATGATGTATTGAACACACAAAGGTCGTAGTGCTGTGCTGAACAAAAGCCTGTTCTTCATGCTAGCATCTGTACCATACCACTGCGTGTTGCTTCCTACAGAAGTGCAGATGTGATTTTTGTGTGAGCTGGGCTGTTACATTCCAGGATGCATTATGTATATGGCTAACGTAAAGAGACCTGATGTTTTGCTCTTGGGGAAATGCTTTTCCATGGCTATTGGCATGGAGCAATGAAGACATCCGGTGGCTGGTTGTGTTAATGGCAGGTGAGTGCGTGTTCCTCTCAGGGAGCTTTGCTGAGGTTTTATATAGCCAAAGCTGCCATGACAGATCTTGTTAAAGTTTCAAGTTGCAGCCACCCACCAGGGCTGGAGGCGTGTGCCTCCCATGTACAATGCTGCATCCAGGGCTGAGGGGCTGAGTTACCATCTGCTTCTCTCTCCCTCATTCCTGTACTCATGAATCTACTCATGTACAAAGAAGACTGGGAAGAGGTTTCAAGCCTGTGGTATTCTGTTACATTCCCCACTTCTTCATCCATGGCTCTTAAGCAACAATTTGTTGAGGATTTCTCCTGGAAAGCTGGTAACCAGTGGACCAGATGCTGTCATCTTTTCCTCTGGGGGCTTGCAGTTACAATGCTACCAGTGACCTTTGAGGACTCCATAACAAAAACTGAACCGCACACTGCTTTCCCATAGACTGTCACTGTGGAAACTACAGTCTGTCTTTGTGTTTCACTCATTTTCAATTTGGCCAGCCCTGCCGTAGATATATGGACAAATGAGGAAGCAGCAGAAGAGAAAATAATACTTGACAGAGGAGAGTGGCAAATAAAAACTGTTATGTTACGCTGTCAAGCTCAAGTGTGAATAGCGCTGCACCTGGGGAGTGCTGACAAAAAGACTGCATTCATGCTCACTCCCTCATGTGTGGGAAGCCTGCAGATGCAAAGGAGTTGCTGTGTCAAGAGCGTGATTCAGGAGACCTTCCTTGTTTGGGATTAATCATATGAAAGGGAGACATGAGTAAAAATATCCTGTCCACAATAATATCCTATCCACTGGATGTATGTGTTGATATTAGCTGAGCAAAGCTGGGGAGAGGTCTGAGACATCTGGGAGATGAATCATTCACATCCAGAGCAATTAGCTACATCTAGACCAGCAAAAGGCCTTGAAAGGTGTTTAATTGAGTGGCCTGCAACTGTGCCTGGAAACAATGTGGATCTGACAAGAATCTCACAATTCATTTTTGTATTGACCTAGTGGGACACTGTTGGCTAATGCATACAGATTATCCCAGATAATTAACTCAATTCTTACAACTGCAGATATTCTTATCCACTGCAGATATTGCTGTTTTGTTAACTAGGAGGAAAGTAAAGGATGTAGCTAAAGGCAGGTCTTTTTTGCCACCCATTATTAGATCTGTGACAATTTAAATGTAATCTAAATGTGATCTTGCAAAAAAACCCCTCCAGTTTAAAGCCATACATTTCTTGGGAAAGTAACATTTGAAATTTTGCCCTGGTGGCCCCAGTGGTTTTGAACCACTACATTAAGTCATTTTAAACAAGCGAGTGTTTACTTGAGGATAAATCTAGAAGCATAATAAAGACATCTAATCTGATTTATAGGTACTAAACAAGGGAAGCGAATTACATTCTAGGTAGGTGTGCAAGCTTAATTTCCCAAGGAAAATAGAGATAACTTCCTTTATAAATACAAGGGGGGGAAAAAAGCTTTTGAGATTATTTAATATTTTTTTTAACAGTGACAATATTTTAGGCTTTACTTCTACTATACAGAATTACAATGTGAGCATTAAAATTTCTGCTTTTAGTGGAACTGAAACTGCGATGGCTCTATCTGAACACTTGTTCTCGGCTTATGATAGGCAAGATTAAGCCAGCATTAATTTGTGGAATTCAGAGCTTCATGATTTATTTGTTGATATCTGTGTATATGCCGTGCTCCTAAGAGTAATAGCTTTTATATAAGCTAAGAAAATAAAACATAGGCCTTCCTCCCTGAAGCACCCACTCAACAAGAGGGGACGTAGATGCAGGTATCTTTAATGACTGTGGGCTTTTCCTTTTTCTTGGTGGTGGTCTTAGAGGAACTGTATAGCTTACCTAAACACACTGGACCTGTTGCTCTGCTATAAGTATTTTCTGAACAAAAGACATTTGTGTAAGATTGATCCTTGTGAATCAGAGAGACTTATAGCTGTTCCTTCGTAGTGGCCAGAAGCAGAGCTGAGCTGCAAAGCAGTGCTTGTTACCTGTAGATAAGCAGTTGCAGCCCAGGCAGAATTCATTTTCTGAGCCAAATTGCAAGGAGGTGAGCTGTAGAGTTCTACGTTTGCAATAACTTTCCAAAGGCCTGTTAATACAAGGGGTAGTTTGTTTTATTGTTCTAGTAAATGTCAAGAAGCCCTATGGAATATCCTCCCTTCCACACCATCAGCTCTCCAAACATCACCTGGCTCTGCCCGGAGTGTGGCTCCATTTCTGCCAGCTTTGAGAACTCAGGCCCTTGCTTATAGTTTGCAGCAGTATTCACAGCTCAAGTATCTCTAAGCTTTACTTCAAGGGAGTAGGACTAGGGAAGTAAATTAGGCTGATGATGGACAAATGATTAATAGAGTGATTAATCTACAGATGACTCCTGAAGCAATTACTGATGAATATGTGGCAGATGCCTCAAAGTTTAAAATAATTCCTGCTTTGCACCTTGCAAACTGCTCACAACTGGTCTTGATGAGTGTTCACACAGCTCTTTCCCATGCACTGCAGCATGGGGAGGTTGTGATGAAGGTGCTGGCCCCTTTGGTGCCACTGCTGTTTGGATGGTCTCAGCTTTCAGGAATTTGCACTTAGTACAACTCTGAGCACAATCAGAGATCTGAACAGGAGGCAAAGAAGCAAGCTAGAAGTCAGCCTCCTGCCCAGCAGCAAAGATCATCCCAGTGTTTGTCCATTGAGTGGTTCTTCAGCTATGTCTAAATCTTGCCTGCTTTTTTGGAGAAAGTAATGAGGAAAGAAACTTGAATTCCAGAAGCAATTTTTTAAAGGGAAGACTCAGGTTTGATTTTGACCCGAGTCAGTCTTCAAGGAAGAAACTTTGGAGCAGCTTGCATGCAGTAGGTCATTAGGGACTGCAAACATAATTCAGAGGCATTGTGTAGAAATTTCACTATGCAGCTGCAGAGCCAGTACCAACAGCAGGAAAGACTGGGATGCTGGTGATTTAGCTGGCATTTGCCAAGGACTCCTGCTCAGTATAATTTCTGATCCTGGAAACAGAAGTATGTGGGATATGCCACATCTACAAGCTGACACACCTCTTTAAATAGGAAGATCATAGAACCACTCAGGTTGGAAAAGACCACTAAATCATGTCCTATGACATCCAAACGGTTTTTAAACACATTCAGGGATGGTGACTCAACCACCTCCCTGGGGAACCTATTCCAGTGCTTAACAACCCCTTCTGTAAATACAAGGGGTAGTTTGTTTTATTGTTCTAGTAAATGTCAAGAAGCCCTATGGAACAGGTCCAGTGTGTTTAGGTAAGCTATACAGTCCCTTCCTGATATCCAACCTAAACTTACTGTGGCACAACTTCAGGCCATTTCCTCTCATCCTGTCACCAGTGAGAAGATGTAACAAGGCAATGACAGGGAGACTAGAACAAAGGCATTTGTGAGTGAGGAGAGAGATTGGGTACTATAGGAAGAGCCTTTAGAAACTGCCTCTCCCCCATCAGACCAGTTTGCTGTAAGAATCAGCTGTGTCTGAGCCCTGGGGCTCAGCAGCCACCAAAAATGCAGTCCATCACTTGGTTTCTCCATGGGCAACTGCATGAGGTTTGAAGGATGACAGCAGCAACAAGATGACCTTTGCCACGATTTGGGATAAAATCCACTCTGGACTCAACAATGCTGAATTTTGGTGATGAGCTGCATAAGGAGACACTGCACACTTTTTTTTTTTTTTTTCCTCCAGAAGTTCTTTTAAGCTAAACAGCTCTCTGACAAATGAGATGTTTCTATGAATCATCTTTTAGTTTGCTAATAAAAAATGTTCATTGCTCCCTTTTTCCCCCACCCACCCCAAAATGAAAGTCTTCAACACTTGAAAACAAGCAAACAAAAGCAAGTTCTGGGCTTTTGTGTTGCCTTTTCTTTACGTGTTTAGCTTTCATTTTAAATATTTTCATCTACGAGAGTCAGAGCAATAAAGATGCTCTAGAGGGGAGTAATCCCCTTGTATAAGCTTAGGAAGGAAAATCAGGCTGATGCTTGTGATAATGGGTTGAGCCCTAGGAGAGGAGTTTTTCCAAGCAAGGAGATGCTGACAGTAAGAATGTTTTGGGATCATTGGTGGTAGAATTTCAATATCATCAGTGTTTTGGGAAGTTACATGTGCAAGATGATGGTGAAGTTGCTATTGATTCTAAATGGTTTCTGTCAACAGTAAGAAGAGAAGAAATTAAGAATGAAGTAGTCTTAACTGGTTTGACTCCACTGAACAGCTGAGGCGCTTGGCCTCAGGGATAAATTTCAGCCTTATAATGTTCTGTAATGCTAGCGTGATGTTAGAAAAGTGGTTACAGTTTACTTCCAGATTTTTATTTTCATTATTAAAGAGGGGCCTGAAGTTTTTCTTTATTTTTAAGCAAGAAGTTGTAAGCTAAAGCTTAGTGGAGCTAAGTGAAGGCAGCCAGTAAAGCAGATGTTACTGCCGTACATGGCAGGAAAGTTTAATTTCATTAGGCTCTGGTAACGGAGTAGAAGTGTTGGCAGAAATAGGCAGGATTTCTATTGTACCCAAATGAGTTCTGAATTCCTTGGATATTTTTTTTTTTTTGGGGGGGGGGGGGGGAGGGAGAGGGGGAGGAAGGAAGGAAGAACTAGGAATTCATGCATGAAGTTGGTGAGAGTTTCTACTTAATATAGTGACAGATGTAGCGTAAAGGTTCTGACAGGTTTTTCTCTGTTTGACTTAAGAAGGATCTACCCAAGAACTGCTGCAGACTCTGGATGTGGTCCCCAGCTCTGTGGTTAGCAGTGCTGAGGATGTGAAAAAATGAGTAATAGGGAAAAGATTGTGCAAGAGCTTCTCCCTGTGAGGAGAAAAGGGAATATGAACTTGTTTGGCTTGGGTAGACAACTCATGAGGACTAAGACTGAACTTCTCTTAGGTCCAGAAATGATGCAACTGTTCTCCTGAAAATCCCAATGAAAGAATTAATTCATAGGCTCCCAGTTTTCAAGACAGCTCTACTGGGCTGCTCTAAAAGCTGTTTTGTTTTGTTTTAATTGGATCCGGGAAATCTTTGTTGTCCTTCCGGCTTCCCAACAGGAGTTATGGGAAAACACTGGAGAATTAGCAGTATTCATCTGGTCACGACTCAAGTGGTTGTTTCTAGGCCAGCCAATGTAAGCTAAGGAGCCCACCCATTTGAATTACGAATTCTACTTTCATTTGACGTGGGACTCAAGTTACAGCATGAGCTAATTTTGCAGTGAAGAAAATCTAGAAGGAATTTTCCTGATGCCTGTCAAATTTTGGAGTAGACATTAGCAATTGGTTGGTTCTTCCTTTCATAATGAGATGATGTCTATTACTAGCCAACCTTGTTTAGATGGTATAAGAAATGCAGAATTGAACAAAGTTTTGATAATTCATACTAACAGCTGAGGAAATGAATGAAACCCATGGGTTCAGTCCATTATTGTGTGAGTAGACTTTGTGATGATTTCTCTTCATCCTTCATGTGCGGGAATAAATGTTCAGGAGCCTGCTTTGCAATATTCTTGAACTTTTAGTAAGGTGAAACCTCCTCAAAGCAGTCTTAAATCTTAGCAGAGAAGGAGGACAAGACCACTGCTTTCCATTTATGAATTATGAGGTGTGTGGATTAAAGAGAGGAATATCAACAAGGCTCTAATGTACTCTTTCATGTAGTGTTTTAGTTACTCTGTCAGTCTTACTGCTGTAGGAGATCAGCAAGTCAAATGCTGTAGAAATGGCATGGGTGATTCTTCTGGTACAAGAAACGAAATTTCCCTTAGCTTTGCTTCCAATTTGCTTGATTCGGGGCATCAGTAAATAGCCTTGATTTTGAAAAAATTAATTACCCCTCAGCACATCAAGCACTCTAGCCAAGGTGCTTCAGTGGAACCATCACATTTTCTCTGATAGTTACTGCAAACATAAGAAACAGCTTTAAAAAAACAGCAAGCTTGGTTTGCAAATTCCATATTATAATATTCATTGTCTTCCTAGGGGCAGGAGTCCTGGAAGTTCTCACTGAATTTAGCGGTGACAGAGCTGAAGAGTGTGCTTTTGTAGACTGAGGAGATTAATTCAAGCTCTGCACCTCTGAAAAATCTTCCTGGAGGTCATTTGGTCTGAATTCTTGTGGAATGAGGCAAGTTGGTGAATCCAGAGGCATGAATGCCCTGGGTAATCAGTTGTTATTCCGAAGAACTGGGCTTCAGGATCTTGAGCCTTTGTTTGTAAGAGCTTGGGCATTATTTTTGTCAACTCAGATCTTGCACAATCCATAGGTAAGCTTCTCTGATCTATTTGAGGCAAATTAATTGGAATCTGTATCAACTAACTAGTAATCATTGCTTTGGGGAGTGGGAAGGGGAAGGCCACAACAAAACTATTTGCCTGACAATTGTTTCATCTTCCTGCAGCTGTTAGTTTACTTAAACTCCTCACATCGTTGGTATCACAGTTGTCCTTCTGCCTCTGCTATTGGTTCTCTTATGTTTTACCTCTGGACTGGAAATCTACCTTGTATACAGATGGATTCTTTTGTTGTGGTTTTTTTTTCCCTCACTCATGGGAAAATCACGTTGTTCTTGTGGCTATCTTATTGTTCCTTTCCAATATGTGACATAATCTACTTCCAGATGTCACTTCATGAAGCTGTCAGTGGTTCACGCAGATTGACTGGTTCAATCTGAGTTTTCTACACATGAAAAGGAGTGTGTGTTGGAAGGTATTGTCATATGCTTACAGTACTCAAGTAATCTGTGTATACAGTTGTCCTACAATTAGACTCTTTTTGTAAACATAATAATGTAATTATAAGCTTTACTTCAGCAATTCAGTGGAATGCGTTGGCGAATCATGGGTGAAAGGAGCAGAGGAGAATTCTGCAGACATACAGGAAAAAAGTTAGGGTATGACAGTCAAATACCACTCTTAACTTTTCTCCATGATCATACTAATATCACTAAGCTGTGATTCCCTGTGAAGAATTTAGTGTGACCTTTCTCAAAGATTAAAAATGCATTAACACATAGCTTCCCTTCACTGTGTATACAAACAGCACTATGTAATTACAGAAATATCTGTAACATGGGCCTTGTTTAAAAAAAGAATTGTATATCCTATGTCTCTGTGGTGAACTTTTCAACATATAAAGCGAGTTCAAGATACAAATGATTTATTTTACGTTTGCTTTGGAATTTTATTGCCACATTGCTAAATTGCTATTCTAATTTTGTCTGTTTGAATCCTCTTATTATTTTTCTAGCCTTAGTCACCGAACAGCCTTCATAATGACACTGATGGCATGCAAGGTACTGTTGACAGCTGTATTCAATGCACAGCACTAGGTCTTCCTGAAAAAGTGACTGCTACTTTTCATATAGTTTCAGTTACCATCAAACATCTGTATTAGAGCAGAACTTTTCCATCCTAAAGGCAGTGAAGTGTGAGAAAATAAAAGGAGGAGCAGAAACGAAAAAGATTTACTCAAGGTCACCCAACAGGGCCAGGAAATGAACTAACCTGAAATTACAGCGATATAAATCCTGATCTGTAGCAGGAGGAATGGTGCAGTTGCCCACTTTCATCTGGCACAATTTAGGGCTCACAAGTGAAATGGTGATAAGCAGGCACTCTTAACACTTGAGTAGCGAGACTAGGTGGCTGGCAGAGTATTTGTGACTTTGGATGCTGAACTTTACTGACTGGTTCAGAACACAGATGTTTCTGGGGCTGCACATCTGCTTGGCACTACAGTTTCTTTTGTGCCTGCTTTTCAGATCTTAACCTTCTCTATGTATGTAATACCAGTTCCAAAACAGGCATAGAAGTGGTACTTTCTGATTTTTGTGCATGGGTCCTTCCTTGGCTAGCAGTAGCGTATGTAGCTCTGCAGTGCTCCAAGGAGCCCAGCCTTCACCTGGATAAGTTTCCCTCAAAGGCTTCTTCCCCTGACAGCAAAATTGATCCAGAAACCTGACTTTAATTCCTTTAAACATCCAGCTAGATCTGGGCACTTGTTATTTAAGGCAGTATCAAACTGCCTAAATTCAGGCCTCCAGTGATAGTTCTTGGTAACCTCTAACCACCCCTGCTTCAAAACACCCAAACTTCTCCAGCTCTTGTACCCAGTACATGCCACAGCCAGGATTATATTTCTGAAAAGGTATTTTCTACATGTTCTGTATAATGCAGTGTTTATCACTGAAGATAAAATGTATTTGGGCTTTGTCTTCTTTTAACACGCTTTTAAACATGCTAGATTCTCACCTGATATAAATTAAAAGTAGCTCTGTGCAAATCAATGGAGAAGTGCCAGTCTACACTGGTTAGGAAATATCTGTGCATTATTAATCGGGGCTTGGATAATGTTCTTTAGCCAGAAGATAAATAGCTAAAGAAGATATAAACCAATGATTAGAGCAATAGGCCAGAAATGCATATTGATGTGGAAACGTCTGAAATGTAATTGTTGGCTGTGGTACTTTCATTTCCTAAAGGCCAAGTTGTACCTCCAGGCACAGAAAGTTAGCACTGGGATCTGGGGTCAGCAACCCTCCGCAGGCAGCATCAGGAGGTCAGATCTTCAGATTTGTCTATGCCTGGAAATTAACCAAAACAGCTACTACACATAGTCTGAAATAGCCATTTTGGTGTGTTTCCAAGTGCAGACTGCTTTGAAATGCTAATGCTTGAAGGTGTTTACTCGTACTTACAGCAAGAAATAAAGATAACTAGAAACTTGAAGGAATGGGAGGATGCTTGGAATAATAATACAAAAAAGCCATGTGGCTTTTATTTAATTACAAAGAGTGACTGAGCATCACTTGTTCATGTGAAGGGACAAGATGACAAGAAGGCAACGAGTTTCTGGTTGTGATCTCCATTGATACCAGTTACTGATACTGTTCAATGAGGATCTACTAACATATACAGAGTGCTGCAGAAAGGAAAAGCTCTCATATCCCTATGGTAATGAGATTAAATTGCTTTGAAGGAGTCAGGCTGAACAGCAGGAGGAACTTTCTGGTGTTGAAAACAGTACACTGTCCCAGCTGAAACCAAAGCACCAGTTACTCCCAGACACTCCCAGAAGATGCCGGCAGGAGAGGCTGCCCTACCCTTGGTGGCCGTGGGGATGGGGAGCAGGGGAGAGGACAGGGCCAGAGCCAGCAGGAGACATGCTTTTGAGGGCAAGTGCATTGCAGAGAACTTGTGCAGCCATCATGGTTGTCCTGGGCAGCTGCTGCAGTAAAGGGTCTAGGCGTAGAATCAGAATATCTAAGTTGGAAAGGACTCATAAGGATCAAGTGGAGCACGGGACAGGCCAGTCAGCAAGAACTGAGGGCTCTCTGTCTTTTGGATAAGTAGCATCCACCGTTTCAAACAGATGGGTCTATCCTATGGATGTATTTGCTTGGAAACATGAATGCAAGTGGGCATGAAACTGAAATTTTTAGCAAAATCCTTCTTCATTCTGAAGGAGATGCTTGGGAAGGTTTCCTCAGCCCCCTGGGCAGGGAAAGAGTTATCGGGCACAAACCCCAGCAACCCAAGAGGCTCCAAAGGGAGAACGGCTCGGTCCCACCTCAGCTGCAGATCCACCTGCGGGGAGCAGGAGGGTGGAGGTAAGTGCTGGTGAACAGGTAGCGTAATTGTGAATGGCGTGAATGGACGATCACTCCCGTCGCAGCAAATCAGACCTGTCATATGGAATCCGGCCTTTTCCAGGGAAATCAGCTCTCGCTGCAGGCTGCCAGCACCAAATGAGCTTCATAAAGCACCTGCAGATCCGAGCGTCAAGCAATTATTCCACTATCTTGCCTAAAAACAAAAAGGGCCCTGCCCTTTGGTCAGCCGCGACCCTTTCCAGTTAACATAAACTAATTATATTTGCGGCGGGGGAAGGGGGGGACCCCGGGCTTCCTGCGGCCCTCCGGGGGTGGGTGCTCGGCGCTGCCCGCTTTGGGGTGCGGGGCTCCCCTCCGCAGAGCGGGGCTCGGCCCGGCCGCCCCGGGACAAGCGAGCCTTTGTTCGGCAGCACTTAGCAGCAATTACAGCCCGTCAAAACAGTTTTTGTTTTACGACAACGTGTTAATGGGCCCGCGGTTGGGTGTGAGAAGTAACCCAAGCCGCATGCACTGAAGCGGGGTTAGAGGTTAATTGAGACTTTCTAACGCAGCGCATGAGATTTTTGCAACCTTTTGCAGCGAGGGAAGTGGGGAACAAAAAGGAGATAATGTGATACAATTAGTTGGAAAGCAGGAGGGTCAAAATTCCCAGATGGAAAGGAAAACTGGCCAAGTGAATCAGGCCAGATGGGCCACCTGGAGCATAACGAATGCCAAAAATAGCTTCGGTCCTTGGTCTGGTGGATGAGGCAGTAGGTGGTATGTCTGTCCTCCACGGAGGATTTGAAAAAAAAAAAAAAAAGAAAAAGAAAAAGAAAGCAAGATCAACGTTAGCAATAGCCCGTCGTAATTTGTATTCCAGATCTGTGATCTGGATCATTAGTGCAGCTCATATTTTCCTATTTATTTACTTTATTTCAAAGTCATCTGATTTTAACCCAGCAGCCCCTTTGTGGTATCTGCTCTACAGTTAAACGCTGAGCTTTCCACCGTTTGTATTACTTTCCCTGCGTGAACCTCCAGAGCATTATTAACTAAAGCGTTAACACTTGAAGACAGCTTTGGCAGCAAGGGCTTCCTGCAGGCAGCACAAGTTTTGGTGCACACCTGCTCCCTGCTCACCCCCCTCTGTGTGGCCGCTACACCTGCAGCTGGGAAAAGTTGGCATCTGCTGGGGCAGTGCTGGTTTTGGTGCCCAAAGAAGTGGCTCTGGGTCTGCCTGCCTTGGAGGATCGCTAGGGCTGATGTGTTCGTCTCCTTGCTCTGTGCTACTTCATCTGCTGTCTTCCTTTTTTTGTTGTTGGACAATTTTCAAGACCTCTCTGCAAGGTGACACATGCAAAACAGGAAGAAAACGTCTTGCATTTGTCTCCCAGCTTGCACTGGAAATGAACTGCAAGGTGACTGGAAGTGCCAAGTCATGTTTGGCACCTATTCAGTGCTTATTTGTATTCCTAGAGCCAGTGTGATTAGTTTCCTTTGCTACTTCAGAACTGTATAAGCTCCCGCTATTGAGGCTGAATCATCAGCTACAGGTGCCTGTAACTCTATTTCTGTGCCACGTCTGAATGTTTGGGGAAACCATGCAGAACAAGAGTGACACGCAGGAAATCATGCCACCAGCACCTGTTGTGTGTTTCTGCCTTTTCCTTGCTCAGCAGCCTCTGTGTGCTGGGCTGATGGCTCTCAGTTGCTGTGTTCACCCTCCAGTGGATTGGACAAACCCAGTGCCTAATGAGGAGCTGCTGCCAGCCCTGGGGTACCTGGTACAGGGTCACTGAAGCCCAGCTGGGCTTCATTAATGAGGACTGGCCTGGCAGAGGAAGCATTGGCAGTGGGACAGTGGCACAGTGCAGCCTTTGGAGCCTGAACCACCAGCTCAGCAGTGGGGGGAAAAGCTTCAAGTTAGTAGGGAAACAGAGTTGCAAAGCTGAACCTATCTTTGCTGACCCTACACTTCTGTTTTTCCATCTCTCCTTCCATACTCCAATATTTTGGAGTTTGTTTATTAACAAATTGGAGGAGGGGGAAGAAGGAGGAGGATAAATGGGGATAGATAAAAGTGAAAGGGGATAACGGAAATAAGAGAAAAATGACTGCATGTCGTATCTGTGGATTACCTAACATGCTCAGTCTAGTTTCCGAGGTCAAAGCAGCCTGGTCATGGCAAAGAGAGAGAAAAAGTAGAGGGGATATGAAATAAAAACAGAGACCAGACATTCAATAGGTATCAATGTGAGAATCACAGAATTGTAAGGGCTGGAAGGGACCTCCAGAGATCACCAAGTCCAGTCCCCCTGTGAAGCAGGCTCCCTACAGCAGGCTGCACAGGCAGGAGTCCAGGTGGAAGTAACTGTGATTTGGACACACCTGGTTTTCCTCTAGCAGAGGAGCATTGCTTGTTGAAAGCCATGTATGACAACCAGGTAGTTCTAGGAATGGGAATAATTACTACAAGCAGAGTAGTCTTGTGTCTATCTCGGTATTCATCCAGGACCTGTTTCTATGTTTCTTTCTTCCTCTTGCTGGGGGTCTAACGGGGCATCAGTCAGTGGCTGTTGAGCAATGTGCATCACTTGTCATACACATTTATATATACATGTAGTCATAGCTATTATCCTTTTCCTCAGATTTTTCTCCAGGATGCCAGGGGGTTTCTATGGCTTCTGGCATGGGGGACAAATCTTTTGGGAATTCCTCTGATGTCTACATTTGATTGCAATGTGGTACATCAGCAGCAGGTCTTCCTCACCAGTCTTTTGCTCCTTTCACCTACTAATTCTATAAGTCCAGTTAAAAAGCCCAATCTAATACATTTTGAGCAAGTATTTTGGAAACTTATGTTCATGCTGGGCAGTATCACAGATCACATCAACTTTCTTTTCTCCAAATCTTTCTTTTTCAAGGTCAACTACCCTTTTTTTTTTTTTTGTGATTTATTGTTCTTTACTATGTTAAAGATCTCTTCAGTGTTTCAGTTACAGGTGAGAAGAAGAACCAATGACTACTGCTCTACCAGTTTATCCTGGTGGGCAAGGCCATATCTGTACTGAACATCAAACAGCAGTAGCCTAACACTGTGAAGCACAGCAACTGTCTTCAGCCGGTGTAACAGTTGGAGATCTGGCTGCTAAAAACACAGCTTGGCTTAAGCCTGTTCCTCCCATGATTTCTGGCTAATGCAGATTTACCAAAACAATAGAGAAAAAGAAAATATCTTTGAAACTGTCATATTTCAAGTGTAGTTTGGCATGTTAATGGCATTAGCTTTAGGTACAGCTACTGCAAGACATGGTATAGCTTTGACTTTTCTTGTTGGCCACTGTAGATTGAAGAAATTGTGTTTAAACATGCTGGTGTAGGTTCCAAATGCTTTAAAAAGAAACGTACAATAACTATGATGTAGATCTCTTAAGGATTGGATCAGAAGGCATATGCACTTGTGAATGTCATGCCTGCTGATTGTAATGGACGTGTGTTAGGAGAGGACTGTGAATAGCTGAGCTCTGTGTGGGCACAAGATGAGAAATACTCCTACTCAGTCTTGGCTTTGTACACATCAAGGAAGTAGTTGTGACCTGGTTCTGTGAACGTGACAGT
The DNA here is from genome assembly GCF_951394365.1 of Tetrao urogallus. Taxonomy (NCBI): domain Eukaryota; kingdom Metazoa; phylum Chordata; class Aves; order Galliformes; family Phasianidae; genus Tetrao; species Tetrao urogallus. The sequence continues at coordinate 14,341,707 of NC_136814.1, forward strand.
AATTCCTTATCTTTTGGATACCAGAACATCTATATTAGTTTTCTTTTGAACAGATGTTTAGGAATTACAGCTGTAGGATTTAGTTTATTTGTCATCAGGAAAGGCTAAGAATGTTGCTTGAGTAATAAAGCCATTTAAGTAATAACCTTTGAAACTGGAGGAGAGCAATGAAATAGCATTATTGATCAGCTCATTTCTTCTCTGTGAATGTTAAGTAGTATTTAAAGATTTCCAACAATAAACAGATTGTTTTAAAGTTTGGGAAAAGCACAATGTGGAATAAAATTAGAGCCACTTAGCCAATGAGACACAAGTTATTCAGAACAAAATACTGCTTTTAAGGACAGAGTGATAGGAATACTTCTCTTGCCCTTGTGTTACCTGCTTTGGGAATTCACCTTAATGAAATATATTGCTATCTAGTGCTTATGTGAACTTTTGCCTGAATATTCTTTTGAAGCACTTTGTCATTGCCAGTGAAAATAAGGTGAAATCTCCGATCTTTGGGAAATTGCGAACAGCTTTACAGGCTAAAGATACAAAGGGAAGCAAATTCCCGGAGAAAAGAGAATTGTCACTGATTATTTTTTGTTTTAAATTTCTGTTCCAAATCTGGGAATTTGGTGACCAGTTTCCCCACCCAAATGTGGCTGATTTTAACATTTATTCCAGGCAGACAGTGCTGTAAATGAGGGGAGATGCAAGCATATTGTTGCAAAAGAAAGCAAAGCAGTTTTGCTCTCCAGGAGTCTGTATTGATACTCCTCCAAACAGCAAGTGGGGAAATGGCACCAATAGTGCTGCTCATGCACACAGCACAGGAATCTTCCATGGAGACTCCATGGAGAACCCCTGAAATCTGAGTGCAGGGTAAAGAGCAAAAAAAGTACATTTTCTGAGAGGTGGGGAGGGTTGAGTTTACCACCCAGTGAAGTCACTGACAGCTGCAAAGACCTGGGCCGACCTGATAGCCCCAGCACTTGGTTTGAGGTATTTCCAAATACACCATTCCCTGCCTGTTGCCTAGAGAGAACAGATGGAAAGTGTTACTAGTAAAGCACGTTTTCATAGTCTTTCTGGTTCTCTTTAGCAAGAGCTTTAAAAAAGTCTTCAGACAAATTAGTGCCTGAAGGTAGAGGAAGTCTTTAGCAGTGCCGGAGAACTGCTGACTCAGCCGGTTCTCAGAGCTGCAGTCACACGGACCAGCTTTCTGCCTGTGGCATTTCCACTGTGGATGGTGGTTCCTTCAGAATCAATTACATTATGCTCAAATGTTGTCTTAACTTTAATGAGTCCAGTTCAATCCTAAGGGTTACTCGTGAGCCATAGTTCAACAAATGGCATACGCAGCAAAAGTCAACATGTGACCCAAGGAAAGATCAAATCAGATAAGCCTGATCTTACCAGGATGTGGATGCCTGCATTTTGCTGCCTTCTAACCTCATGTGCTTCTGCCCTACACACTGCTGAGCCCGGCCATGTCCCTGCCTGCATCTCAGTGCAGGGTATAAGAGCACAACAGCAGTGGAGTGAAGGGTTTCACAGGGGGCTTAAGTGCATACATGTGGCTGTATGTGTGACCATATGCGCATCGTGAGTTATAAAGATTCTACAGAGAAATGTACGTACTTCGAAATAACACACAGTAATTATTAATTAGACGGTTTAGAATTATTTGGGCTGGATACTCAACTGAGAAGAGTTAGCATCTCAGATGGTTTATTTTTACCTGTGCAGTGCTGCTGAACTCCTGTTCTTTACAGAAAAACATCATTCTCTTGCCCCTGTGGGAGCAGCTTTTCTCTCTAGCTTGGTGTGACATCACTGGAGATCTGGGTTGTGCATTTGCCATAGCAGTCCCAGATAAGTGTGCATTCAGTGCTACACAGAGCAACACAGCAGTCTGCAGTGAGTTCGTGAAGTCCTTACCCAGGCCATCTGGGACAGAAATATTTCACCTTGGAGACTTGAAACAAACTTATTTTTTCCACTTGATTATAGGTGCAAAATCCATCTTTTGCATTGCATGGGATCAAAAAGATTCAAACCAATATTCTGCATACTAAGAACATCATTTTAAAACAACACTAATTTTTGTTTTAAAATAAATGTTCTTTAGGACATTATTTCAAGCTGGGAAAATGCTTTGTCTTCCATTAATCATGTGGCAAGTTCAGTTTCAAAGAAGCAAGGCTGTTTTTAAATCATGTAAGATCTAAAAGAAGAACCGAGTCTGGAAACTTAATTGTTTCTTTGTATGTTCTATAAAAGTCAAATATAGCTGAACTAAATTTTTCAAAATCTGTTAAAAAGTTTGTTTCCAGGCTTAAATCGTCTCTGCCAAATGTCAGCTGAGAATGAATTTTCATCCTGATGTTGATTTAGAAAAACATTTAAGCAGATGGGTTAATTTAAGCTTCTACGTCATGTGGGCTATGCATGTGCTGAACATCAAACATGTTTTTAAGTCCTCTGCTGTGATAAGGAAGGAGATGTTTCATGTTGAAAATGGGGTTTTTTTTGAGAACTTCCATGCTTTCATGTGGAAAATCTGTTTCTCCTAGAAAATAAAATATGATGGAACTAAAGCTCTTTGCAGTGGGGAATAGAACTACTAATAAAGAAATTGTTGGTCAAGATCTTATTCTTTCTGATACGTAGCCAAATGAATGCAGCCAAAGGGAACTCTGCCTGGAGGTGTACCTTTCAAAGTCCTCTGTAAAAGCCTTTGACTTTAAAAGGCATTTGATGGAACCTGTAGTGACGGGACATCTGAGCTATTGAGTTTGGGTGCTCATATTGAAGAATCTGCAGTCTCTCATCATTCAGGCTGTGGTCCCATGGCCGGGCAGAGAGCTGATATCTCTGGAAACACCTCCTAACTGCCCTGGCTACCAGTAATTGGCCTCTTTGCTGTCTCTGCTTCCAACATGCTCGGACCATTGGCCGAAATGCAGGTGGGGGCAGATTGATATAAATTGACTAAGTCCTGGGAAAAGTACCTAGATAATGATCTTAGTTTGGGAAATTGATTACTCCTTTCTTCTGTGAGGAAGGTGAAGGTGCTGTTCAAAGCTTGCTCTCAAAGGACCGAGCTGTGTATCAGTATGTTATTGTACAACTTGTATTTGTAATTAGAAAGTAGAATACATTGTTCAGTAATTTTGCGTGCAGACGCATCATGACACGAGAACACCATTGTGCTACATGCACTCTTCCAGTGCTTTCCTCTAAAGTAAAGCCCTGTGTCTCAACCTTGAGTTGCCCATTGAACCTGCTATCAGAATAACACCAACACAGTGCCTTGTCCCCACGGCTCTGCTAATGCTCCTCTGTGCAGACGCCTGTGGTAGAGTCAGGCAGAAGGTCCAGTCACCCTCACTTTGTCTTTTCTTATCATAGGATAACTCCTTCTACCTCTATGTGAAGTCATGATGTGAATTTTCTGGCTTCTTTCCTATATTTCAGAGTTTTTACTAGACTAACTGGGTCAGAAATTGTTTATTTGTTTAGACTGGTAGAATGCAGGATTAGGAAGCAGTCTATCTGGTTTTCCTGGTCATCTCTGTTACTTCTGATGAACTTTCTGAAACTGCATATGAATAAAGTGATGCGATATTACAGGATTTTCTATAGCTTATATAAAAAAAGGCAGTAATATGTGTTTCCCTTTTGCTGATGGATTTTCTTATATTGAAAGAGAAAGACTCTAGTGTTGCAAATGCACTGTGCCTCCTTACGTGATTTTAATTTTCCCATTTCCGTACAAAGGATGATATCACCAGTATTTTTTTCTATTGTTATCTTGTAACTTTTCAAAATTTACCAAAATACGCAAAAGTGGGAGAGGAAAGAATAAAAAGAAAGAAAGACAGAAACATAAAAAGGAAGTAAAAAAGGAAGAAAAGAAGAAAGGAAGAAAGAAAAAAAATTGAAGCAGTTTTTAGTGCTTTAAGACCACCAGAGATGTTTTGAAATGTTAAAGGAAAAATCCTTGGAGAAAGAAACTGAAAAATGTGGAGAGGGACAGGATAGTATTTGCTTTCACTGAGCAAAACAACAACGAAACAGGAGTGAGGAGAATCAAAATCACAGAATGTAAACACACATACTTTGAGAAGCTGAGATTATCTGTGGTTTCAATCTTAAGGAATAGAAACAGCTTCAGCATATTTTTCATCAATTTATTTTTTGAGTACCTCATGGTATGAGGAAGATCTTTTCCCAGCCTCTCCACTCCATTTGAACCTCAGGGAGGTGACAAGAGAGACTGTGACTGTCCCCTGCAAGGCTGAGTGGGAGAGCCAGTCCTTTAATATTGGTGTGAGTCAAGCCAAGATTAATTTACTGAATCCTTTTGTCTAAATCAGTTCATTTCAGCTGCACTAATGATCTTTGAGTCAAGATGGGATGTATTTTTATATGTCTTCTCTGCCTCAGCTACTGGGTATCATTTTGACATGGTAATAGTATGGTGAGCTTCTATCTTACGGGATATCAGATAGTCCAGTTAGCTCCACCAGTCACTCAGAAGTCTCCAGATGGTGCTAATTCTGAGTGGTCCCATCTGGACTTTAGTGGAATGGAAAGTCAGGATGGAAAATCCTTGCTGATGCTCAGACCCAAAGGCCAAGGTTGGAAAAACAGAACCCAGCACACTTGCAAGAGGGCAGCTATTCCTGCATGTGTCAGTACTGACGTTTCTCCTGCACTGGTGAGAAACCACCCACAGATCCAGAACTGTGTCATGTGTTTTTTCCAGGATAACCAGAAAGGCATGTGTAGATTATCCTTACGATAGATCAGTTGGCAGAACAAAATTGTATGTATTTAATGAACAGTTTGAAATTAAACATAATGTATTTTTAAAGCTACCACTTGGATTTCTTGCTTGAAGCAGCGATAGCAGCAAAGATCGATTCTCCTGATCAGTAAAGAAAGTTAAAATACCGACTTTTTGTACTCCTCTATTTGTAGTTACAGTAGCTGGTTTTTGTATTTTAACTGTTAATTGAGATAAAATGCAGAGAACGTGATTGGAACCTAAACAACAATATGCCAAACTGTGTGAATTAATTACAAAGAGAAGGCCTTTTCCTGAATACCTGTCTCTGTGGGTTTCCTCAGCAGCTAGGATAGGAGGCATTAATCAGCAAGTTAAGTCCTGTGTGATCACTGCTATCATTGGCAGGTTTCTAGGCGTTGTTTATTACATGGCTGTGTGTAGGGGTGGCTGAACCTTAAAAGGCTTAGAAGATTCAATTCTAATTATTCCAAGTATCAGAATGGCTGAATGCTTATCTGAAGCAAAACCTCCAAAGCCAGTTGGGAGGCTCCCAGGCAGAGCCTTCTGCTTGCCCTTCAACTCGTACCCCTGGCTGTGGCAGGATGCCTTTTGGGAAGGCTTTGTGGAGCATGGTTGGAGCAAGACATCTCTGATGTGGGTCTTCGTGGTGTGGCTTGCTGTCAAAGACCACAAAATCAAGTCTTTCAGCTGCACTGCCAGGCTAGACCAGGTAACAGGGCTGAAGGGACAGGATAGAAAAAGGGCTGCAGCTGAGTGTGATAATTTAAGGGAGGGAAAGGGGTTTCCTTGCCCTTCCTCTCTATTGCTAGCAGTGGCCAGAATGTGAATTGTATTGGGCTAAGGCATCATAGTGTTATACTACCACAAAACCAGTAGCTCACTTCAGTCTGCCTGTACCTCCCACTTTGGCCAGGCTAAGAAACAGCCCAGAATCATGCATTAGTGATAATTTTGGAGAGACGCTTAATTGCAAGAGCTCTTTTCAGTGATAAAAACCTGATTACAATGCCTGTGTTGCTGCTTTCAAGCAGCAAAGAACAAGTATTGTAGACTTGGGTTTTATAAATGAAGCTGAACTCATGTTGCCAAATGCTTGGGAATTTGAAATTGCTCTAATGTTTTCCTTTGATGCTTACTGTTTGTGATCATTATGACTCATTTTCCAGCAGAAGTCAGAGGTTGTGTCTGAAAATGAGATCCCATTGTATACTTCCAGTGACGTCCAGACCCACTTCACAAGCATGAAATCAAAACAGATCACATAGAGGGGATGGGAGCTTTGCTCAGAACCTTGGGATGGGAGCAGAGCTGAGTACAGTCTATGCCTAGCACAGAGACGTGTCTGCAGAGCTGGGAATTGCTCACATTTCACAAGACTGTCCTTTCTGTTGACATTCCAACTATTACAGAAATTAACAGTGCAGTAAATGTTAGTGCTGGCATCCTTTTGTCCAGTACGCAAATAACTTTGATGGCTCCCTACTGAAAAGACAGAGAAAGCCAGAACCCAGGTATTTTTATCTTGTTTGTTTTTTATCTCATAGTAGAATAAATCTTCAACGTATCTTGTCTGTGTGGTGCAGGTTAAAATAGTGCCACTGCAGCTGGAAAGTTTTCTGCTAATGTGAGAGAAATATTTCAGGAATATTATGCTATTCAAACATAACCAAGAAGTTTCTGCTTCTTTTTACCAATCCCGTTATTTCTGCATACTACTCTACAGAATACATATAATTCAAGAATTTGAATATTAGTTCTTTTCAAAGAAAGAGAATTTAGAAAGCTTTCCTGGTCATCTCATTCACTTCTTCATCTAACATTTTTTCCACCAATCTTTTCTTAATCTGTAGTAAATTTAGCTATAATTGTCATTCTGAATTATTGGTTTTATGGCATCCGGCTAGTACTTGATCTCTGCTATGGCCAAGACCATTTCCTTCCCAGTTCTAGCTGAGTTATGGAGATCAAGCAGGAATCGAATCCCAACCATAGCCACAGAACCCCTTGGACTAGGAGGAAATAAGACAGTTGCACACTGAACCGAGCAGATTCTGACCAGGAGACTCTGACTGCTGTTGAAATTCTGTTGCGGAGTTCCTGGAGAGACCTCTGTAAAGTCTGTGGATCTCACTGTGCTGGAAGAATTGCATGAAATCTACCTCAAATGATACTTTGTTTAGACCCTTTCCTGATATTCAATTCCTGCAGTGGGGTTTGATACATCAGGAGGAAGAAACAACTAGGTCTATTGTGAACATTCTTGGCTGCTTCGGCTATTGAGTGGTATCAGACATGTGCCAGCAGAGTCTGCTCTTAAAGTGAAGTATTTTGGTATTTGCATGACCCAGTGCAATAGCATGCAGCATGACAGTGGCAAAGGAAATGAGTCAGCATCCTGGGAATCAATGAACCAGACGGTGGTTCAGCACCATGGGAACAGAGCGCTTTGAGATGTCATCTGTAAAAGCACCTCATTAAGTAAATCACTAGAGAATGATGACAGCAGAGGCAATATTTTCAGTTCCCCTGAGGAAACACAGCTTCCACTGAAAAACTCCTGGCAGTCATTTATGGGAAAATAATATCTTGATTAACAGTTTCCTATAATGCAGGTTTTCTGATCAGTTCTTTTGTCTTCCAGCTCTAAAATGTCCTCGTGATTTGGCATCCCCATGGTGGCCTGTGCCCCCAGAATAACTGCCATCTAGGAAGTTTGTGCTTCCCTGTCAGGTTTAGCCACAGCACCACTGTGAATGACGATCCCAAATCTAAGAGCAGATGTTGCTCAGTGCTATGGAGCAAGGCAAGATGTTGGGTTTTGTCCAGGCCTGATGTAAGCAAGTCTTGCAGGGCTCACAGTATTGTTGAATTTGGCCTATTCTTCTTATTCAGAAATGACTGTACTGCCTACTTGGCTGTCCCAGTCCGTCATCCAGAGCCAAAGGAGTCTAAGACTAGCTGGGGAATCTGAAAGTGAAATCCTGGTTCTCTTCAACTCAATGGGCATTTTGGTGTTGATTTCAGAGGGGTGAGAATTTTACCCCAAATATCCCCAATATCAGGAATACTTTCTGTTTTTGTGATTCCCTGTGTAAAATGTCAGATGCTCTTTTCCTTAGTTTTGCTTCTTTATTCAGTATAAAAGATCTTCTTGGATTATTTTAATTGGCAAAAATGTTTTTCCAATGTCTGTGGCAGAAATAGCTCTGTGGATGAAGTGCCAGGCTAAGTAGTTCCTGTTAAGTAGCCCCTCTGCAACCCTGCTGTTAACACCAGTTATTACTGCCAGACACCTCTACACAGGTTGTGTAACGTCTAAGTTTTTAGTGGCTGCTGCTGTTCTACTGTTGTTGTGGATTTTCTTTTTCTTTTTCCTTTGATTCCTGGAGGAATTAAATTAAAGTCTGTGATCAAGGGGGGAAAACGGGAGAAGTGAAACCCTGGGGCCAGCGAAGGTGAAGGCAAAGCTTCTGTGGGTTGAAGTAGGGCAAGATTTTCATCCAAGAATTCTGAAAGGTGCAAACAGACCACACCACAGACTTGATATGTGCTACCACTTGATACTGGCTCTTCTGGTGTCAACCCAGGAAGCATCGGGGGGGGGGGAGGGCACGGGATTCCAGCAGGCAGCCACATAGAACTCCAGAGGTTTGAAGTCTTCCCATGCTGAAAGCAGGGTAGAAAAGAGAGACGTACTATTGGGAGCAGGTAAATTCGTTTTAACTTTTATGCAGGGCTTTGGGAGAGCTGAATTAATTAGAAGACTGTAAAGTGCCATCAGACAGGGCTCCTCACAGAGCAAGCACGTGAATGTGTTGGCAGCCACCTGTGATGCAGTGGTCCAGTGTCGGTAAACCACTGAAGAAGGACCATGTATAGTGTGGAATAGATCTGGAGAGCAACAGTCTCAGTGGGAAAGGAGCCATCAGCTTCCATGTTCAAGTTTGGTTGATATTCTTATGCATAAGAGAACATGGGTACAATATGAAAATATTTGGAAGTGAGAGTTTTCCAAAATACTGAAGTTTGTCTTGTTTGTTTTTTGAGCATGAGTCTCATTACTCCCAGGATGTATCTGCTGTAGAAAAAGTGATGCAAAGGATATTCATTTTTTGATGAGTGTAGTTTAATTGTAAAGTCCTTTCCTTGAGACAAATATGCAATATGTGTATCACCCATTTGGTACTGCTCTCTGGGCATCAGGATGGCCACTTAAAGAGTTTCAAGAGTCCCTAAGCTGTAGTTATTGCATCATAGTCTATAAATGTTCACCTGGAATCATGGAAGTATTATTATTATTACTGTTTCAATTATTAGGTCAAGGTGTTCATTCCACAAGGTTTTGTGTGCCCACTTTCCAGATAAATTAAAGATTCCTTTTCTATTTGGTAATGTTGTATAGGGATTAGTCATACTTTTTTTAACATCAGCATCTGTTCCATGACAGCTTCTCTTCTCCCTTCTCCCGTTTCTGACACAAGTAATTTACTTATTGAGGTTTTGTTGTATTTCACAGCTGAACTTACCTTTGAAAATTTGTTGGAAAGGACATAAATAAATCAGTAGTTCACTCAGCAACACTGCTAATGTGGTTAATAAAACAATTTTTTATAAGTTTGTCACAGATCTTGAAAATGGTGCCAGAACCTTTTAAATCTGAAGCCCCACTTTTCTTCCACACACCTTTCCCACCATGCAGCTCACGTTTTCAGATTCTGCAGATGGCTACAACACCAAGAACGAGAGGCACATGAATGAGAATTTTAATTCTTCATAATATGGTAAATATACAAAGCCCTACGTCTGTTGCCCAGATGGCAACATCCTGTAGAACCTGCCGACTTCAGTTCTGTTAAACAATTTATAGTCAGTAGCTGTAGGACTGATATTAAGTCAGCAATCTCAATAGATAGATAGATAGATAGATAGATAGATAGATAGATAGATAGATAAATAAGAGAGAGAGAGGGAAGGTAAAAGCAATCATTTGTTTTATTTGAAAGTGCTTTTGCAGAAATACCTGTGAGGGAAATAAGTGTGTGTTTCATGTGAGGGAAGGGGGATCCCTTTGCTAATAAAGTTGTGTCCATAAGTAGACACAATTATATTACTAGCGTGATGCTGATTAAATGTAAGAGGTTACAACTCTAAATAAACCAGCAATAGCATTATTTTGACTTTGTATTTGCCTTCCACTAGATTAGATGGCAGAGGGAAAGTTGTTACTGAGAGTGGTGAGGTGCTGGCGCAGGTTGCCCAGAGAGGTTGTGGGTGCCCCATCCCTGGAGGTATTTAAGGCCAGGTTGGACGGGGCCCTGCACCATCTGATCTAGTACTTGATCTAATGGTTGGCAAGCCTACCTGTGGCAGGGGATCTGAAACTTGGCGATCCTTGGGGTCCCTTCCAACCCAAGCCACTCTATGATTCTATGACTGTATGATTTCCTGTGAGACAAGCGTTGTCTGTTCATGCTAGAGTCTTCTTAACACAGAAGTCTCTCTGTGTGATCAGGCAGATGGCAGTCTGTAGAAAAGCATGTCAAGGCAGCTAGGAATATCACCTTGAGTAGTGAGGGGCTTTCAGGAGCAATCCAGGCTGTTATGTGCCCGGATGCTCCCTCTGCAAAGTCTTGTATGCAGTGGGAACTACAAAGCTGTACCCTGCCTCTCCAGTCTTGGGCCCTTTTTGGAAATTCTTCCACAGTGTCCCCTGCAGAGCTGTGTGTGCTCTGGAACATGTCTAAAGCAGTTTTAACACCACTGCCATTAACTGACAGTTTGCGTCAGCTCTGCTACTGTGGCTAATGGGGGAGCAGAAGAGACAAGTGTGTATGAAGGAAAACTGCTGTGAAATTGCCTCTCCATCTGCCTTCCCTTGTCTTGCTTCTCCCCAGTGGGCCAAATATAGGAGTCTCATTATCTCCCCTGGTTCACAGTACATGGAAGACTGATGTTTCTAAATAAGAAAAAAGTCTATAGGTGTCTCAGTAAAAATATCTCAGACCTACAAAAGTTCTTCTCTTCAAGTTTGATGAGAAAATAAAGCAAGAATTTTGTGAAAATGATCATAGCGGAATCTAAACTATGTAAAACCTGCCCAAATACTCATATAAAAGAGACCAAGTATGCTGCCTGCTTAGTTAAGTTTCCTGGAGATGCTTAGGCAGCCTGGAGCTTTCCTTTCATGATGGTGCAGGTAAATGATGCAAACTTCAGCTTGTCTAGTTTTATTTCTGTACAATGGAGAGCTTTTTATTAGCTGCAGTATTTGTTTGAAATGTGAAGAGAGTTTGGGGATTCAAAAGCACTGTGGACTGAAACTGAAGAAAATATTTTTACAGCCTGCTGTGACCTGAAATCCCTAAGCTTTGCACAGCTGTAGAAAGAAATCCATTTCAGAGTCTGTTGTGTTCAGACATGAGCATAAAACACAAGCTTTCAAATGTGTGTCCTTAGAATGAAGAATTAGGCATCTAGGGAATGAATTCCCAGCAAATATTATTTATTCCTAAATTCATCGAGCAAGTGAAAGTAAATTAGAAGTCTGGGCTGTGTTTGCATGTCAATTTGTATGCCAACAATAAGGCTACAATGTTTTAGAAATACAACACTGAAGGCGGAAAGGCCGTTTCCCCAAGTCCTGCACTGGTGTCACCCAGGCCCTGGTACCCCAAATCTCCGGGTGCAGTTGGGGCCTCTCACTGAAAGATGTCCTCATCCCCATCCAAAGCAAAGCTAAAAATAATTGTACTTGGATAATGAATTATGAAATAATTATAAAACATTCTGAGCTACAGCAAAATCAGCATGGGTCTGGAGATTAGCTGCCATGCCAAGACCTCAAACAACTGGAATAATCTAGAATGAAAATTCTATTTTAACTTGTTATTTCCATGCTTTATAAATACACTAAGTCTTTGGTGTTGGTGGTCATATTGCATCCTGTTGTTAGCACCTGGACCAAGCTGAGAAAATCCAGTTCTTGGCATGTAGAAATGAATGCTTTGGATTAACAATTCATTGCCAAATTACGTGGAAAGTGTTCTCTTGCCCGGTCACTATAAATTAGATTAATTGTAACACAGAAGCCATGGGGAGGGGGAAAAAGCAGTGTTATGCTCTGAATATCATTGTACCCATTGATTACACAACAGGAAAGTTATCCTGAAACAGAACCACTGGGCACCATGCAGAGATTCAGAATGAAAGAGATGAATGTGCTGTTACCAGTAACCACAAAGCCATGGAGCAGGGTGGTGGAAAGAGGCGTAACCAGCATAAGGAGATATTAATCACGTTTCCCACTATTAGTTTGTTGTTCACTAATATAGATGGCATCTGGGCTTTACTCAATAGGATGGAGCTTAATAACAGGAGAGAGACTGACTTTTTATAGAGACTGATAGTTATAGGACTTGTGGGAACAATTTAAAGCTAAAAGAAGTGATAATTAGGGTAATTATTAGGAGGAAAAGGGTCACCATCACTAAGAGTCACCATCAGAGAGCAGTGAGGCCCTGGCACCAGAGCTGTGGGTGCCCCATCCCTGAATGTGCTCCAGGCCAGGTTGGATGGGTCCTTGGCAGCCTGAGCCAGTGGGGGCAGCTCTGCCCATGTGGGTGGGGCTGGGTGCATTTTAAGGTCCTTTCTGACCCAACGATTCTATGATTACCATCTTTACAGCAACACTTTTAGTTACACTGTCTTTCTCCAAGACGTTTTTGCTCACAGAGTGCAAGCCAGAGAGGCTCCAGCTCCTGCTTCTTAGAGGAGGTCAGAGATGCCAAGGTCTCTGTGCAGGTACCAAGCTGTTGTGCCCAGCTCTTTTGTTGTAGGGCATAGCTGCAGAAATACCCTCCCATCTCATGTTTTCCATGGTGCTGCATTGCACTGCTCTACAGGAGACCAGTGGGATTTTGGAAGAAGTCTGATGTTCTCTGCATGGCTCATCTAAGCACCCATGCTCAGCTGCTTGACAAGATAGAGCGTAAGGGATTTCAGCTTGTCTGCCTAAGCAAACCTTCACCACCAAGGGTACAGAATGTTATTTTGCTTTGGTTTAGTTTAGTTTTGTTTAGTTTACTTCATTTTATTTTACTTCAGTTTATTTTCTCTGCTTTCGTCCATGAAAATGTAAAATTTCCTCTTGAGCAACAGCCTTTTGACAGTTCTTACCAGTGGTAGTTAACACAGTTGAATGCATGTAGTGAACAAACTGCCTTGTTTCAGGTTGTTTTCTCAAGCAAACAAGAAGTCACGTGTGAATTTTTCACCTAGATAAGTGACAATCCAGGCTGGAGGGGTGGTAAGTGTGTCTCTTGCTGAGCATGCCAGGCTGGGAGGCAGGAGGCTGTTCTCCACCCTGTTGTTCACCTGCTTGGAGACACAGGGCAGCTCCTATGTCTTGCTTCGCTGGCTGTGAAATGTTTTAACTGAACCTTCCCGTCAGGAAGTGTTGTGAGATTTTATAGGTAGGAAATGTAATACACAGTGCATAATATAATTTCTAATTTTATAGTGTGGTGGTATTTCCATCTATGCAACATCTCATTTAAGCACCTGATAAAGAAGGATCAGGGAACAGTAAATGCCAAATAAGGTAATTGTTTTGTGTAAGTATACCTTTTCTGTAGTTGCATAGGAATTGGACTCAGTAATCCTTATGGGTCGTCCCAACTTGGGATGTTCTATGATTCTACGATGTGGATGTGAGATCAGGTGTTTTGCATGTATCCCGACATATAAAACATCCTAAGGAGTAATCCCAGCACACAGTAAGCAAGGCCTTTAGGTCTGTTGAGAGAAACAAGTGCTTGGAACACAAATGTTCATGAATATTTACATTCCTCCAGTATGATGTCCAGTCCTATTCATATCGTCCTTTCCTTGCACTGGAGCCAAGCTTTGAATCAAAACTCTTGTCACAAGCCCACAACTACAAGACAGTCACTACCTGTTCTTTGTACAAGGAAGCTAATCAAACAAAGTAGTTCACATTTATTTATTTATTAGATGTGCTCAAAGTGTGGATTGCTTGAGAACACAGGCTTCATTTTACCTTTGTGTATCTTTAAAGAAATCAAACTGTTCTCTGTTGACTTTGGCCACAAGCAGTAGCTGCAGAGCAACCTCGCTCAGTCGTGCCTTATGCATTGTGGAAAATCCTTCAAGGTTAGCAAACTTCAGACACAGAGTTACGTAAATGCAGTAGGATGCCTTTGAAGAAAACAACTGATTGTCCAAGAGCAGTCAGCATGTGGGTATAATATTAGAGCTGAGAAGGAAAGAGAGGAGGATCCTTCAAAGGGGGGTCATTATATTCTACCCCATTTTCTGCAGAAAATATTTCCTGTGCTATAGAAAAACGGAATGACTAGTGTGTAACATAAACCCAGAATAGAATGCATGCTTCAAAGACACCTTGGGCCTACTAGTAAATTCATGCTACCCCATGGGCACGGCAGTAGTGGAGGACACTGTTCAGCAATTTACATTAGCATGTGCTTTATCCTTTTTTGACATCTGGGAGGCTGTTGAAGGACATGACTGATTTCCAGTACCTAAAAAGTGCCATTGATTTCAACCTGCAAATATGAAGGTAGTTACTATCCTAATGATTATGAAGCATTCCTGAATTCAGTACCTTCAGTGACTGATAATTTAATGTGTCCAACTGTATTTTATCATATAAGCAGCTTCCTTCCTGACAAACAATAACTGATTTGTTGCCTACAATTGTAGCTCATTTCTTATTTAAAACTTTTCTTAGGTCTAGTAACTTAAGTGCCTAATCTGATCTCCTCTTGTATTCTATTAAAAGCAAACACAGTGTCAAATATTTGTATAAAATCACATGCTTTTTCCACTTCCTTTATGTTTCTTCTAACTTTTGAGTATGAGTGAAGTAGTAACACAAGCTTAAATTTGGTCTTTGCTTTTTTATGAGGATAAAGGCATACTAATGTCTGCTGTGTAGCAGATGATGCTTCTGGATTGTTCAAGGACATGAATAATTAAAGCACACATTAAGTCTTAGTAGTTGCAGTTTTATAAAAGGGTTGTACTTGTGGCTGAATACTTTTCTTAACTGCAACACAGAAAACGCGTGCACAGCAGACGTTGGCAAACAAGTTCAAAACTTCATAATTAACTGGCTGTCAAAAATTTGGAAGCAAAACACAGGAGGTGGTTAGAAAATCAAAGTATGATGTGTTTTTAATCACAAAACACAAGGAAAATTTAAAAATTTATGAGTAATAAATCTATATTGTTGGTACCAAATGGCTCCCTTTGCAGTCCTTTAATGTAACACCTGTGCTTCCTCTCTGTGAATAACGACCCATTTTTTGACTGCCTGAGGAGCAGTGCAAGAGTAGGTTTGCAGGCTCAGGAGAACAAAGTCAGGTTCCCAGACTGAGTTCTGACTGCACTTTAGGATTCCATTTACAGTCTGTTTGGTTTGTAATTCAAATCGCTCCAGACCAGAGTTAATGTTTAGACCACAGCCACCTGAAATTTGCTTCAGGGCTGAAGCTCAGCCAGATTGCGAATGGAGGAAACACTTGAGGTTTGCTAAATACAGTTAATAGGGGATTAGAAGCTGTGTTTTTTATGGTAGTGCAGGGAGGTCTGTAATAGAAAAAAAACTGAAATGCAAATATATAACTTCAGCCATGCTAGGAAAGATGCAACTGATTGCTCCCCAGCTGTCTAGTACCTGTTCTTTCTGTTGTTACTTAAAGGGAAAATGAGAGGAAGAAGGTTAACAAAGCTCTGATAAAGTCTATGGTGAGAGTCTACTGCAGGTGCTGCTGGCTGATGGGAAATGACCCAGTGGTGAGGTGACTGGTCTGTGAGTTATGAGATCCAAGAGATACTTGTCTTTCTGCTGCAAGTTTGGTGTGTAGGCAAAGACTGCCAAAGCTATGTTTTTGTTTTCCATTGCTTTTTAATAGCCACACTCATTTAGCTTGGGGCACCTTCATGGTGAGCGCGTTCAGTGCCTCATGAAGTGGGGTGTGGGTGCAGGCATCGTACAAGTATTAACTGCTGTCCTATAAATCAGAGTCACAGAAATTGAGAGCTGGGAGGATTCTTGGAGGTCTTTGAGCTGGATGAAAAAGGATCAAATGTAGCTAAGCCATACCCAGCACACATTCGTCTTAACATTTTCTTTAAAACTCTGGCAAAGGAAATTCCACATTTCTAGGTTGCCTGTTCAAGTGGTATTTATCTAAACTTTGTCTGCATAATTTCAGTGGAGATTCCACACTCCTGGGTTGCTTGCTCCAGTATTTCACCACTGAAGCAGAAATGTTTTTCTAATACCTGATCTAAGTTGTCTTTGCTAGAGATTATGCTGAACCCTCATCTTTCCTCTTCCGCTGACTACGAAGATCAATCAATCATTCTTCTCTTCTTAGAAGTCCCTGCATATTGGAAGACTCTTGTCACATTCATTCCTCAGTTTCCTCTCTTCCAGACTAAACAACACCCAAGTCTTCTTTATCCTCCTCTCAAATGGCAGACTCACAGCTGCAGCTGGCCATTACAGCAATTTTTATATTGCCAAAAATGTATGTAGCCCAGTGGTTTCTCCAGAACCAAAAGGATTTACTTTTATGGAACTCCTTGCAAATTTAGTCCTGAAGTTAAGAGGCTCAAAAACTGGTATGGATATAGGAGGCAGTTGATATGGTTAGAAAATTAACATCAGAGAACTCTGGGCGATTCCACCGGTTTTACAGCTTGCATGCCTGTATGTGGAACTAGGTTTTAACTTGACAAAACTAGATTTTAAATGTTACGATTAATTTAGAAAAAAATAATGCTTTCCCAGAAGAAGGAACAGGCTGAGGAAGAGCTCGCCATTTTGGGAGGGAAGCTGAGAGCAGGTGAGAGTCAGAGGGGACACAGATGCTGTGTGGCTGGGGGAAGCACCTCGCAGATGTGCACTTTTTTTTGCTCTTTTTCTCTCCCCTTCTGGCCTAGACATCCAGTTTGCTATTTTCTTATCCTGTCTGAGATTTCAAGGAAAACAACTCCAAAAAGCCCACAAACTTCCAAAATTCCAAACTCTGAGAGTATTTTTTTCCACTTATTTATTTATTTCGCTTTTAGGAGAACAAGGACTTTAAATCTCCAATATAAATCTCATGATCTCGATTGATTTTGAGAACTTTGTCTTTACTAAACAAAGGAAGACTTCTATTTAAAAACAAACACAATGTCCTCAATCCTCAAATTTCAGAAGACTCAAATCTTTACCAGGTCATCAAGGATGAACTGCTGTTTGTTTGTTTCTAATTTTCTTTTTCAGTTATTATTTCTCTAATGCTTTAATTTACTAAGAACCTGGCTTTGCTTTATAAAATAGATTTGGTCAGAAGACTTTTATTCAGATAAGGCCATAATTTGTTTCTGAGTCCTCTTCTTGGGAGACTGCCAGTAGGTAGCATGTAGCATTAGAGGCATGGGGCAGCTGCTTGTCTTTCAGAGCCTCTCCTGCGGGGTTAGATTGTCACTGCAGTGTCCCTACTTCTGCCATAAACAGAAAACAGGGGAGGTTTCCAGGCACCTGCAGCTGACTCAGAGTATCTCCAGCAAAGTGCAGCAGCTCCTGTGGCCAGCACATTTTGTGGCACAGTGGCTTGGCCAGGATTTCATTCTTTCTTTAAATCTGAGCAGGAAATAGCAAAGCGAGACATGCATCTTTGATATCCATAGGGAACACTACTGCCTGCTGCCCAGTGCTAGCAGTGTTGCATAATAGAGGATCTGGCACTGCAAAGCTCTCAGCTGTCTCCTCAATCTGCTTTTGAAGAAATCTGCATGATAGGCGTGATTTAGAATGCAGTTTTAGCATTATCCCCGTTATTCATATTGCCTGACAACACCACTTCTATGGCAGTAGTGGATGATGTGCTAACTTACCTGCTGCTGGACTAAAACACTGGCTCCATGATATCTTTGTGTTTGACTCACCTTGTCCATTCAAGTAGGGGAAAAATGAAATCTAAGGGAAAATACAAGCTTCAGCACCTCTCATCCCACTTATCTGCCCACTGTTTAAGAGGGGTGGCTGAGGGAACTGGGATTGTTCAGTCTGGAGGAGTCTCGAGAAGGAGACCTCATCACTCTCTACAGCTGTCTGAAAGGAAGTTG
Organism: Tetrao urogallus; assembly: GCF_951394365.1. Classification (NCBI taxonomy): domain Eukaryota; kingdom Metazoa; phylum Chordata; class Aves; order Galliformes; family Phasianidae; genus Tetrao; species Tetrao urogallus. The sequence goes on from NC_136814.1 coordinate 14,359,678, forward strand.
CAGCAAAGTGGGGGTTGGCCTCTTTTGCCACCTAACAGTGCTAGGATGAGAGGTGATGGTCTTAAGCTGTGCCAGGGGAGCTTCAGGTTGGATGTTAGGAAGAATTTCTTCTCAGAGAGTGGTGAGGTATTGGCACAGGTTGCCCAGGGAGGTGGTGGAGTCACTGTTCCTGGAGGTGTTCAAGGAACATGGAGATGTGGCACTGAGGGACATGAGTGAGCATGGTGGGGATGGGATGATGGTTGGACGTGGTGATCTTAGTGGTCTTTTCCAACTTTAACGATTCTATGATTCTATTAATCTCCATTCTCACTGGAGGAGGTTAGCAATAAATCACAACCAATACCTTACTCAACCTAGTACTAAACAACAAGCTCCCTCAGAGGTTAAAGCAAGCCTGTAAGTGTTGTTATTCCCAAGCCAACATCTGTGGAGATGATTTATCTACCTGGAACAACATCATGAGCTCTGTTTCCGCAGCACAAATTTACAGCTCTCTCTATCAACAGGATTAAGAAGCCTACTCTCAGGATCACCATGATTTAATTACATTCCTTAAGCAACAAACCTGATTATTGCTTGTACACCTTAGATGGGGGACCTCTGCACTGTTCTTTACTGCACAGTTGCAACCTGACCTGAATTATATGCTGTTGGAAAAGTCTACCTGTGGAAGTTTAATTTTTGTGCCATCTCCAATATCCCTACCCTTATGAGTTGTTAGATGGATGATCTTCATTCCAAAAACTTCTGAATGTCTGAACCTGATCTGGCAGATACAGCTGAAAGAATCTCTCGTCTACCGTGTGCAAAATATGTGGTAGATATCTGTTATCTACCTAAGGAGAACCTCATCTATGGTAATGATACCAATTGCTTTGTACCAGGGTAAGGAATCAGAGCTGGGAGAATTGCTAAAACATTTGTGCAAAGATTCAGACAATTTGTTGCCCTGATGGTCATTTGTGGTCCTGATGTCCTGACGTCCTCATGCTATTCACATCCCCTTCACTGACTGCAAACAGGATTTAAATTCAAGAATACAGACACACATTAATTAATTGTTGCTATTGTTGTTGATGATGGCAATGAATACAAAATTCCTCAGGGACCAATATGGTTGTCTGCTTTGACCTGTGGTGTAGAAGAAGGCAAAGAATTTGACCTTGCTATTTTTACATTTTTTTCCCCCTACCAAGTACATGAAATATCAATGACGTTAATCTGCAATTGAGCAATGAGTGCATCTTTTAGAAAGGCATCCAATCTTGATTTCAGATTCCAAGTGATGATAGAATTACAAGACCCAAGAGAAGTTACTCACATTTGTTTAAACAAACAAAAAGTATTTCCTACTTGAATGACATGAGCTTCAGCTTCTAATCTGGAGCTCTGCTTGTCCTGCCTGCTAGAATACACATCACTCTAACAGCATACATCTTTTCTGATACAGATTTTATAGAATATGAAAGGAAATTATTGACAAGTTTCTTAGGAAAAAATCTTAATGAACACTAAATGTTTCAGGAAAGAAAACAAAAATCACTGTTGCTGTTTGACTTATTAGACTTGGCTTTAAAAAAAGTATGATCTTTTTTAAAACTAAATATGATAATGCATGTCATATCAAGGAAAAGGTGCATACCTTCAAATATTTCCATTTGAAGTGTACTGAAAAATTACAGAAGAGAAATTGTATTGATTTAAAATATTCTGAAACAAAAAGTACCCCATAGACATATTTTAGCTGTTCTCAATTTTAATCACACTTCAATTCCAATTTTATTCACATTTAGATTTCTTTATCACAGCTTTGGACTCTAACTTCCTTGTACAAAAAGGTTATGCTTATTAAACTAATGCCTATGCGTATTCTTGCTGCTATGAAAAAATATAGGAAATTTTTTCTACAGTACAAGTGCTGGTGAAAATATAATGTGCTTAAGTTTTAATGATGTAGAAAAAAATTCAAGAATTCCAAAGTCCCTGGAACTAATGAACAAGTTGTCATTTCCCTCAATAGTGATTTTATTTGGAACCTCTGTACTAACTTAAGGAACTCTTGTCATACTTCTCTATCTGTAAACAATCTCCATGTTTTTCTTTCTGAAAACGGCCCCCAAAACCGAAAAGGCTTAATCTGTGTGAGGAAATAAAGCCTGAAATTCACATTTCAAGAAAGCAGACAGTTGACTAGAAAGTGAGTGTTTGTAAAAATACAGATGCAAAACCCAGACATTTTCCTGTTTGGTTCTGCTGTTGGATTTTCAGAAACTACTTTTCTAGCCATTTCCTTTCCCATTATTCTTAATAAAGATTTTCTGGGTTACGAACTATTTTCTTTGGGCCAGGCAAAAGGTGCTAAAGTGTTTTCTCTGGAATTTAAAGATTCTTTTTTTTTCGTGAGGGTAGGTATGTTATTCTGCACTGAGTGGGAAGTCTGAAGGGGGAGATGTTACAAATAATTAATTTCAGTAAAGGTAAAATTCTGTTTACTCTTTAATTGACTCCTGGGAGAAGGGAGGCAAAAATAAATCAAGACATTCTACTTTATGACTTCCAACTTCTATGGATTTCCCCTTGGTAATGTTTCACTTACTATGGTCAAGGACTTTATGTAATGAACTAGGTTAATATGTATAGGAGAGTGTCTACGCCAACAAGGTTTGCTTGATCTTGGACCAGTAAACACAAGGCTTTCTGTTTAAGTCATCTGTGCCAGCCATCCCTGTTAGACTGTCTATTTCACTTCCACTGCAGCAGCCTCATTTAAGCTGTACCTGCCAACTTGTGACCAAAAATGGTGTATTTTTAATTTGCCTGAGATCACACACTTTGACATAAAACCACAAAAAGGATCAATTTCATGGCTGCTGCTACTCTTTACTTCGCCAATGTTTTCAAAAAAGGGAAGGGAGAGGGGGACAGGAAAGAAGCCATGTAGTCTGTGCTTGAAAGGGATGGGAACATGGAGGGGGTTGTCCTGCTTCCCAGAGCTGGAGCTAAGACCACTGGTAGGTGTTTCACTATTGCAATCCACTATGCTACCGATGCACAGTAACTCTTGCCTGACTTAAATATTCCTTTGCTCTGATGATCTTATCTGATGGGCAGCTTTTTTTTTATTAGAAAAAGTGGAGGAATGAAGGGAAAAAAACAGCGGAAGTCGCCTTCGTAAATTGCTAGATTTTCCTGGCAGATATATAATCTACTGTCCAGAATCCCTCTAGCATTGGTGTCTGCTGAATTCCTCATAGGCCTGTTTGTATTCCAAAGAAAATTACTGCACTTGTCTTCAGCTGTTGCCTCTGTTGGAGGTCCTCATGGAGAAGCCAAGAGCTGGGGTGAATAAGGTCTTGGAGTACAGAAATAGCCTGGGATTTCTGGCTCTTCTCCCATATGTCCCATTAGATCTCTATGTGTGTTATATTCAAAAAGCATATAGAAATAGACATGTAAATGCATTTGTGTAAATGAAAGTGCATATAAATAATATAGGTGAGTTATAAGAAGAATAAACTGGAAAGTGGTCTGGGACTCCTTCTAAACCAGTGCTGAGGCATATACATTTTATTTCAGGTTAATCAAGGAAAACTAGAGGAAGGCATAAGTAAATTTAACCATGCTGTGAAACCTCAAAGATGCCATAGCCACATTCTCTAAAGAAGGATGGTGACTAACAATGCTGAGAATCTAAATGCTGTACCTTGTTGTTGCTGCTAATGTCTTAACCAGTTGTTAACACTTCTGTTTCCAACAGCTTAACTCAGCACAATTTTAAGGTCTGGAGACAGAGTGCTCTCTTTCTCTTCAGGTCAGGATTCCTTTAAATACTTCCTTTTATCTTGCTTGCAACTGTATTTGCTTGACAAAAGCATTTTTCTGGGAGTCACTAGCAGGCCGAGTTCCTTTTAATCTTACAAGGCTTGCTGGTGTGCATCATTCCAGACACGTTATGCAAATTTTCAAAACACTGAGTAATCCTTATGTTGTTGATATGCAGAAACTGTCACAATTAACTTCTTTATTATTTTCCCTTCCTCTCTTTCTGACAAGTCTCTTCATGTGAAATTACCTCTAGAGTCATAAAATGGCTTGGGCTAGGAAGGGACCTTAAAGTCCACCTCGTCACAATCCCTTGTTGTGGGCAGGGCTGCCACTCACCAAGCCAGGCTGCCCAGAGCCCCATCTAACCTGGCCTTGAGCACTTCCAGGGATAGGAACCACAACCACAGTGAGCTCCTTCAGCCTGTCTTTATAAGAGAGGTGCTCCAGCCCTCTGAGCATCTTTCTGGCCCTTCTTCTCCCAGCAGGCCACCCTTCTGTTGATGCAGCCCAGGATAGAGTTGGCCTTCCAGGCTGCAAGCACACACTGCTGGCTCACGTACAGCTTTTTGTCCACATGAGCTCCCCACTCCTTCTCCACAGGGCTGTTCTTATATCTGGGATCGCCCCAACCCAAATGTAACACCCTGTGCTTGGCCTTGTTAAACCTCATTAGGTTCTTGTGGTCCACATTCTGAGCATGTCCAGGTCCCTCTGGAAGGCTTCCCTTCTGTCTAATTTACCAACTGCAGCACTCAGCTTGGTGTCACCAGCAAACCAGCTGAGGGTGCACTCAACCCCAGTGTCCATGTCATTGATGAAAATGCTGAAGAGCGCAGGTCCCAAGCCAGACCCCTGGGGCACTCCACTCGTCACCAGCCTCTACCTGGACAAAGAGCAGCTGATCTCAGCTCTCTGTGACCACCCAGCCAAGTTCTTCTCTGAGTGGTAATTCTCTATGCGACGTGTCAGGTAATACACTCCACCTACTGTTCCCCTGCCCCGCAGCAGCACCTGTGGGCCGCAGCCCGGGCCGGCAGGGCAGCGCAGTGCAGGACGCAGCAGCCGGGCGGCTCCTCCTGCTCGTAGCTGCCACGCGCCAGCCGTTAGCAGCATGAGCAGCACCTGTCCTGCAGGCGGAGCCTCGCGCCCTTCGCCACACGGCGTTGCAGACGGACTCGGCTCGGTGCTTCCCCGGCGCTGCGTCGTGTTCTGCAGCAGTGCCTGCGTGTGGGGCTGGTGGATGCAGGGGGGTCCTTGACCTCTCTGGGGATGAGGAGACGCGTTGCAGGTCAGCAGAAGGACGGCGGGAGCACAAGATCCCCGAGGTAGGCACGGCATGCTCTGTGGCGAGCACAGTGTGCATCTGCTCTGTGAAAAGGGAGCGAAGGCCTCACTTCAGTTTGTATCAGACTTGAAATATAAGAACCTCATCCGAAGCTCCTTTCAAAACAAACAAACAAAATGCGAGCTATTTTCCCAGGAATTGGTTACAGACAGCTTTTCTTAAGAAACGCATGCTCCAGGGTTGGCTCTGCACTCTGGTGCTCGTCACATCACTTTGTATTTGTTTTAATCCCCCCCCAGTACCATGTAATACTTCTTTACACACTTCTTTCAACCTACAGTGCTGAAAAGTCAAGTGAAAATACGCACGCGAACCGCCCAGAAGTCTCGTAATAAGATTATGGGGATGCCTGAGATCACGCAGCAGAAACAATGGGGTTGCACAACCGCTGTGCGCGGCGCTGCTGGGTTCGGTGGGGGCAGTTGGTACATGCTGGTACTTCTATCGCCCCGCAGCCAGAACGTGATTTAAGGTGCCCATGACAGCGTGTAGGTGAGTCTTAGCCATAGCGTGTCTTACAGAGTAAAGCATGATATAGCAGGCTGAGAAAATGGCAGGGAAATAAGCTGATTAAATTAGGAGAGGTGGGAATGGTAGGAGGAAGCGTTGCTTCAAATTGCCAATCACCCGCGCTGCTTTTGTTGCTCATAGAGCTCCGACTGGGGAGAATATGACTGCACATGGATAGAATAAAACAAATAGCCCAAATACAGAGTGTATGCTGTCATGAATCAAAAATCTTATGCTTCAGGGATTAAAACGATCCCTTAAATATCAGGGATTAAGAAAGGAATTTAGTGATGTGGTGTTACCTCTTTCCCATGCCAGAGTTTGTTTTCATCTTCTGGAGCTGCTAAATAGCTAACCTAGGCACACCTGGGAACCGCTGGGGAAGGCATTAGCAGTGGGTGCACTTCTCAAATATGTGCTTTTCAGATATAAAGAGATTCCTCTGGTTTGCAGCTATTCCAACAAGTGTTGCTCAAAGCAAGTTTCTTTTTGAGCTGACTGGCTGTGTTTCTCCTCCACGGCACAGGGTCTGCATCTCCTCTGGGACTTTTTAGGCTCTTGTCCATATTTGTGATACTGCGAGTGTGTTTTTCATTTCAAACCATAATCTGAAAGGTGTGTTGGGCCTTGGAGGTGTGCTTGTGTAGAACGACACTGAAGAGTTGTACAATACAGCCTGGGATGTGGAGGGCAGTGGGAGGCAAGCCTGTTCTGCTGTCATGAGAAGCACAGCAGAGATTCATCTTCTCAGGAACCTGCTGATATATTCCAAGTGAGGGCTTTGGCCCAAGGTGATGGGGGTTGTCCAGCCTGCCGGGCTGGACAGAGGGAAACGGAGGGGGAAAGTAGTGTTGTTTTGCAGGATAGATTCAGTTAGTGCTCTGTGAAAGTGATAAATACAAGTTGTGATAACTTTCCAGAAGGTACTGATACGCTGCTGCAGGATGTCTCCTGACCCAAATATTGTTGGGTTCTTCTGAGTTTTATAAAGAAACATTTCTTTTTTTTAGAACCGGTGTGATAAAATGGTGTGATATGTAGGACTAAACAGATCATTTCTTGCAGTCCACAGAAAACTAGCATGAGAAGGGAGCCAGTATTCAAATCATACTATACCTGTGAGCTGCCTCTGCTACTATCAACTTCTTGGCTATTGTCTGGTTCTAGGGTTTGCTTACAGGTACTGCTCACAAGCCAATGTTTGGCACTCTGTAAACAGAGAATAACCTCTGTCAACTGGTATTGCAATGACTTTTATACACTTAAAGTAAGTGGTAACATGAAGGGGAAGTTGCATCTAGTCAAGAACCTTCTGGGTTTTTTAGGGGGATCCAAGGCTCTTGTTTTTCAGCCTTGGGTGTTTGCCTTAGTTCCTCAGGGCAGGGAGAAAAGGTGAGTTACGGAGATAAGAGTTTTGCTGTACTTTGCTTCTTCCTGCAAATTCTGAGCACGTCTATTGTGTATGATGTGAAATAGCTTGATTAGCAGGAACCTAGTTTCTAGTTGCTTCAGGTTTGGGCCAGCGTGGGTCATTTTGAAATCATTATCCTGGAAGAAACTTTCAGAAAAAGAAAATACTTTGGCTCATTTTACTCAGCCATTGAGTGATACAGGTCATTATGTGTAGTAATTTTGCTTATTACAGGAAACTGTCATATTGTGACTTTGTGTTTGGGTTTTCAGTCTGTTTTGAAGTGCAGAATAAGGAAGTCTTTTCACCAGTAGCCAAATTTCTCTTCATCTGTTTCTCCAAACTTGTTTTGCGCAGATCCTAGACAAAGACTTGGTCATAGCACACGCTCCTGTAATTCTCTCATTTACAGAAAACTTTTGCAGAATTTTTATTAGTGCGTAATATTTTGCCTGGAAATTTGATTTTGTTAATAGCAGGTTATGGTATATCAGCGAAGTCCTGTGTGCTCTGCCTTAACTTTGTCCTTTCCAGAGAACAGAAGCTTTAATTTTCTGACTCAAGATTGCTTATTGTTTTTTGTTTTCCGTATCAGGTCCAGTGCACTTTCAGCTCTTTCATAATAGCGTCCCAGAATGTTTTTTTCATAGTTCCAGATCATAGAATCATAGAATCATAGAATCACTAAGGTTGGAAAAGACCTAAAAGATCACCCAGTCCAACCGTTCACCTATTCCCAATAGCTCCCACTAAACCATGTCCCTCAACGCAACATCCAGTCTTTCCTTGAACACCCCCAGGGTCGGTGATTCCACCACCTCCCTGGGCAGTCCATTCCAGTGCCTGACCACCCTTTCTGAAAAGTAATACTTCCTCATGTCCAGCCTGAATTTCCCCTGGCGTAGCTTGAAACCATTCCCCCTGGTCCTATCACTAATGACACGAGAGAAGAGGCCGACCCCCAGCTCACTACAACCTCCCTTCAGGAAGTTATAGAGAGCAATAAGGTCTCCCCTGAGCCTCCTCTTCTCCAGGCTGAACATTCCCAGCTCCTTCAGCCTCTCCTCATATGGCCTGTGTTCCAGACCCCTCACCAGCTTTGTTGCCCTTCTTTGAACACGTTCCAGGGCCTCAATATCTTTCTTGCAGTGAGGGGCCCAAAACTGGACACAGTACTCGAGGTGCGGCCTGACGAGTGCTGAATATAGGGGAACACACATGATATGGTATGTGTAGCTGTATCCACCTGTTCTTTCACACGTGCTTTAACTGAAATGACCAGAGTATGTGGGAGTCACTCATGACAGTTGTCCTAAGCCACGTGAACCACGGAAAGTTGGAATGAAAGCTCCTGCCCTATAGCTCTACCCAGGAGTTGGAGAAGATCGTGTATCCACAGCTTAGTGTGACTTGTCCTGTAGTTTAGGAGTTTTGCTCAGTGACTACTTTGCTGAGTTAGACAAAAACTGCAAAAGATTTTTCTCATCCCAGAGATGCCAGGATGTGATGCTGCCTACTGTATGATTTCTAGAACATGTTACGCTTTAACAGTGTGTTTTCTACTGACAATGACAGCCCAGAATGTACAGTTCAGTGGCTTCATCAATAATAATAATTGAAATGTTTCTTGGGTTTCCCATGGATTAGCTGGGACAAAGAGTTCCTTAACTCACTGAGCCCAAGTTGGCAATTCCTTCCACCATCACCCCCCTATCCCCACTAATTTAAGAAAGTGCCAGCCATTTTCTAGATATCAAACCTTTAGTATCTTCAAATCCGTATTGTGATTTTATTCATGACTTGATTTTAAAACAACTTAATTCTTTCTTAAAGAAAATTAAGCTGTGTCGTGAGATTGTATGAAGGTGATTTCTTTTAATTGGTCTTGCAAAAGAAAAAAAAATTTTGGACCTGGTATTTTGTTTATAGAAGCTCTCTTTACGATGGCCAGCATGTGTATCTGGCTTTTGCAGTTTTTGCGGGGTTAGAAACTGCTTTTACTGAAGCAGAGCTTACTATTGAGAAAGGAAGGTATAAGTACAGACACGCCTCTGTATTGATTATTCTTGTAGGATTTGTTCATCCTATTTTGGCTGTTATAAAATGCAGTGGGAGCAATTCCAGCTCAAGCACATCACTCCAGTGTCAAGCAGACCATGATGTCATGAGGAATTCCTTGTCGTAAGGGACGTCTCCCAAGGAGAACATTTGCTTTTCTGGAAACCAGCCATCCACCCACACGCTCCTCCACCCAGCTGTTCCATCCAAATAACCAAACCAAAGGGAGTGCTTTGATTAATCGGAGTGAGTAGGAGTGATGCCATGACAATACAATAGTGCGTCTGCTGTAGACTATTCTTGATTTGCGTTTGATTGTTTGCAGTCCTACCCATCTGTAGCCAAAGGCAAGAAGTGATAACCTGTCATGTTATATAAAAACACATTTGGAAAAAAGTGGAGTAATACAAGATAAATAGCATATGCTCTTTGAGTCTGTTCTTTCCAAGCAGTTGCAGTCATTCCACAACTTGATGTTTTCTCTTTTTAATGGTTTATTTCCAGATAGCTTCCATCTGCAAAATAAAATAAAATTGAGTGAATGAAAGCAAGATCTATTGCATTTTGAGAGGAAATATGAAATGAGAAGTATTAGGATGGTGTCAGGCTGTTAGCATGTGGACAAGAAAGCAAAAGGGTAGGGTGACATCAGTCATACAGCACTTGGATAGAAAGGTTTCTGCTCCATCAAGGCAGTTGTGCTACCTTAGCTCTTGGACATTCTCTGTCTTTTTTTGTGTGTGTTGTTATGGCACTAAAAGTTTGAGCCAAAAACAACAGAGAATCATGTCATAGGACTTGAAAAGTTCCCCTCTTTTGTTAAACACATCATTTGTTCTTCTATAGCTGATTGTCAGTCATTTGAGTTACGCAATAGAACTAACCTGCTGATAAAGCCAATAGTAAAATCCTGTTGGCTTTGTTTAAGCTTGTTCTGTTAGGATGTTTTAGAGGGTTTTCCTACCATGTGTATGACAGCTTCAGAGGGAGAGGGCTATTCATCCTATAGAGAGAGGCAAAAGTACAAACTGGAGAAGCCCTTGACAAATGGAGGATGAAATGTTCCCACCTTAAGAGGGTTTACCTCCAAGAGTCATGCTTTTTTAGGTAAATTAAATAATAAGGTAGTATTTTTCAAAATGGAAAGCATGGAAAGTCTCTTTGGTATCCGATCTGTAAAACACCAATTAATTATGATGGGAAGACATGACTACTTTGTTTGATGTTGGCAGATGTGAATGAAAGACCATGATCTGAACTTGTCCCAGTCATACTTGTGCTCATCATCACCATGTTAATACTGCCTACAACTCAAGCAAATCACTCCTAGACACATGGTGGTTTAGTTTAAGTATGGAACTGTGTGGACATGACTTTCTGGCTCCTAGAGCTAATTTGTTTCTAGCCAATGTGGAGTGCAAAGAAGCTGAAGAGCTATGATTTTAGATAAAATGGAGGGCTGTGTGCACGTGTGTGGATGCATTAACATTTGGGTTCCGCTGTACGCTCACTCTGGTGTCAGCTCATGGAAGCCTGAGAGACAACCTCTCATTTGTCTGTTGGTTTGAAGTATCAGGTTTCCAGTCCTCCGGTCTGGGAAGATCAGGATGAAAACGCAGGTTATTCTTAATAGCTACAGAGATACACAGACACATCTAATCTGCTTCAGTTACCGGTGCACTTGTGATAGCATAATGCCCTGTGTGGCCATTCTGTCTCTGAAAGTCATACAGGGACTTTATTTCAGCCTCCTCCAAAGGATCTGAAACAAAACCCAGTCCTTCTGATGCGGTTAGAATTTCATTTGATTTTCATCAAGATAGTTATACCAGTATAAATTTACACTGCGAGTTGTTCTGATACAACTGAGCTCTGCAGATACCTTGTGTTTAGTAGGTTGAAAGCATAGCCATAGGTATGGGATTGTCCTGTGCATGAGAAATGGGTGTTGGCTCTACAATCCACTGTTCCTGGGGCCTTGCCAAGTCAATCCTAATGGAGTACCAGGTGTGCGGGTGTGTGTATGAGCAAATGTACGTACATGCGTTGTGCGTGTGTTGAGTCTTAAAGCTGGAAATAGGGATGGGCAAATAGCTGCTGAAAAAGAATTTTGCTTTTGGATTGTTCGGAGTGAAACTTCACAAATTGGTTCATTTCCATCCAGTTATTATCTAACAGTTAAACCACAAGAAATCAGGACATGTTTTGATTTTTTCCTCTTAAAAATTATTGCAGGTTTTTGTATGTGATGCAAAGCCATTTTCAAATTTGTAAGCATGATGGGTACCCCCACTGTCCCCTCTTATAACCTTCTGTGAAATGTGTGTGACATCAGGTCTGTATTTTCTGCTTGGTCTCCTCCTCTTTGATAGCAGCTGTTTTCTGTGGGGAGAAGAGGGTCTTCCTGACCCTTCTTGCAAGGGGAGATCTTACAAGGCTGACCGTGTCCCACCTGCAGAACAGTAAATAAATCAGCCATCAGAACTTGGGCACCAGCATGGCACTTTGATTCTCCTACCTGCGGAGGAGGCCTCTTTCCAATAGAGGGAGGCAAAAGATACACAGCAGAGAGTTATTGCTTCATTGGGAAAGAAGATGTGTGTGGGTGTATAATGAGGGGACTTTACAAATAATTCCTTGGTGATTATTCATTGTAAGGGGCATTCAGTTGCCTTAGCAATATCCCACGGAGTACTTAATTTGTGGAGAAATTCAGATGTGCAGGATTTTGATTTCAGTGTGCTTTGTTTCCTGCCCAATGTCAGAGATCGTTTTCATAATCTGCCCTGGGGACTGCGCTGTCTCTTGTACGCTGGTTGTGTGCACAGCCCATTTTGAAATGTGAGGGGTTTTTTTAAAACTGAAATGGTTCCAGTTAATAATACCTTCCCTTCAGATTTTCATTTTTCAGAAGTGATCCACCCACTATGGAATAATAAGACTTGATAACCATAGTTTCTTGGATAGCATGCAGGGAGCTGCCAATATTACTTTGGGACTAAAACCAGAAATCACTGCCCGTTGCTATGAAGGAATCAGTTATCCAGTTGGGATGATCTATGCTCAAAATCTTTATGTAATAGTCTGAGTTAGAGATCTCCTATTTCAAGGTGTCTTGCATTGATAACAAAATGACCATACAGATTTAAAGACCAGAACAAAACAGCCATTTCCTCCAGTGTGAGTTAAAATCACACACTTGCATGGAATCTGCAGTAAAGAACGTTTATAGTGGAAATACTGACTGACCTTTAATCATAGCAATGGGGCCAGCTCTGCTCTAACAACTATTGGAAATAACAGGCAGTAGCATTACAAGATGATATAGGCTAGGAAAAGTTCAAAGAGAAAAAACTGGAAAAAAATCCCAGAGCAACTGACTAAATCTCATGTATTTTTTCTACTAATTGGCCGCAGTTTGATACTCTAAAGTTCACAAAAATTACTGCTCTGATACTAGACCAAGCCTAAGCATTGCCAAAAGTCATTTTATTTCAGACATTTCTGAATTACAGTAAAATTTCCTATATTGCTTACTTAAGAGACCAGGAAGTTGGCTGTCAGTCTACTTAGCGAAAGGTTTCTAGCTTTACATGACGTAAAACTTTATTTCTCCTATCTGTGGGAAAATGAAGTCAGGGTACTTCCAACAAAGATGATGTATGGGATGGTAGGTTGAACTCAGAATGATTCCAGTTTTCAGATTCGTGGCCCTGCCTGCCACTGTGAGCTTCTGAAGACTGCACAGCTTGCAAACTAAAAGATCCAGCTCCTGGATCTTCTTGCTCTTACTGTACACCAGCTATCTCATTGAGGGAGAGGACTTCCTTTCCTTTCTCATTAGTGTGCAGAAGCCTTGAGGAGACAGAGACAAGATGGGAATGCGTAGTAATGGTGCAGGTTTCACATGGCAGGATAATCTGAACCTAATACAAGGACCCACAGTTCCAGTCTGCTTTGCATTCTTCCCTCTGATGTGTGATGCTGCAGGAGGTACATCGACAATCCTACTCCTGCACAAGCCATGAGCTCTTGAAGATGAGGTTGTCTCATGCTCAGTGGCTCCCTAGCAGAATGTATTTTAGAGCTACAGAAAACAAACCACGAGCAAGACCTGTTCATCTTATTTCCACAAGATCATAAAATGCTGTGTAGTAGGTGCTGTTCCAAGGGCCAAAGTCAGAGGTGAATATATGTGATTTTAAGCAAGTTGAAATTCAGAGACAGTCTAGATTAGTGCTTATTTACTTGAAGACGTAGTAGATTTAATAATTTAGACTCTTTTGGATTCTCTGGGCCAAAATAAAAAAATGTTGTATACATTATATTCACCCATTGCATTAATTTCCACTTCTTGAGATATTTCTGCATCAAAAACTTCAAAGATAAGAGATGAAGTTCCTCTCCCCTAAAATAATTTTACTTTGCTTTTACACAACAATTCAAATTCCCTTGGATGTTGGCTTAGTGTTTAACTATTATGGAGTGTAATTTAAACACTGTCTGAAAGTAATAATGCTAGTGCATAGTGAGGCTTATTATTATAGTGATGTGGTCAATTGATTATTACTTCAGTAAGGAATCCTTCATTTAAGAGAGACAGCTTGGTCAAACAGATGAAATGGTGCCTCTCATTCACCTGTCCTCCCAAACTGCCTTTTTTTCTGCCTTTTTCTAGCAAGAAAAAGTTAAGTCACTGCAACTGGAATGAGTTTCAGAGTAGAAGAGTATAAAAATTAGAGAAGTCCAGACTTCCTGTACTGCAGAATACTGGAATCTTGCATCAAATACTTGGGTCTAAAGTTTTCTCTTGATTAAAAAACAAAAACAAAAACAAAACAAAACAAAAGAAAAAACCACAAACAAACAAAAGAATTGAGAATCGAATGGTATGAAATTTAAGTTTAAAAAAAAAAATACAAAAAATGCATAGATTTTCAAACTTGCACCCTGATTTTGCATCTACTCATTTTGCTTGGTGATTCTGATGGATATCAACGTGGGATTCTCTGGTACCTGAGATTCAGGACATCTTAGTTTGGATACACAGAGCAGCACAACAATTAAGACTAGGAATGCTCTTTGCCTCTTAAAATTAGAGCATTTTGCTTAATAATGGATGAAATAGATTTTTCTCTAAAGGAGATCTCTTTTGTTGTGGACTGAAATCAACAAGCACATCTACAATTATCTGAAAGTTAACCCTCAGATCAGTAGTAACATTTCTAATCTCATGAAATAAAGTTAAATATCTCTATGTTTTGATACTTATGAATGTACGATAACTTTTTTTCAGTGAAAGCATTCCTACTTATGCCTATTTCATTTACCTTTTTTTAAATATACTTATGTTTTTTAGTCAAGAATGTCTTATACAGATAATAATACATACTTTGTAGAATACTTGTTACATCATCCCTTCTCCAAACTACCTGTACTTTTCAGGACTGACATGGAGGCAAAAATTTAAGATTCTCCAAATCAAACTACCTTAACCCTGTGTGCTGAGAAAGAGTCTGTACATGAGGAGTCTGATGTACCTTGTATTTGCTAAAGTGGGCTCGCTCAGAGGAAGAAATGAGAAACATTGATGGATACGTATGGTATGATATGGGCTGGAAGGCATGGCAGGTTATCAGGAAGACAGCTCTTACAGGAAGCTATATTACGTTCTTAATACAGTTTTAGACATTACTTCTCAGTCACTGAAAATGTTAGTAACATTGAACACCAGTAATGAAGATGAAGTTCCAGCGATTTGGTTGGTTTGTTTTTAAAAAACATGGGCACAGGCAGATTCAGCTGTAGATATAATTTCTTAACTTAGTAATGAGCTTAAAAGGAATCAGTATGAAATAAACAGAGAGTTGGCTTTCAAATCTGAAACTCAAGTTTGGAAATACCAGCTAAAATAAATATCTGTTTAATCAAATGCGTTTTCTCTGTTATGCATATTACAACTTCAGGATTTATTCCAATGAATTTTCCAGGTCTTTTCTCCTAGCAATCTAGATATGGGAGCTACTTTTTCCTTTTTTTTCCCTTTTTTTTTTTTTTTTTGGCTTTGAGTGTGTCAGTACCTGAGATAAGACATTGTTTATTTCCAAGGGACTGTTGAATTATATAAAAAAAAATAATACATTGTCAAAGAACTCCTGCTAGAGATAGATGTGTGGCAAAGAAAAACAAGTCTTGGTATATTATATATACATGCATATACACACATGCACTTATGTATTCAAATGTGCATCAGAATGTTCTCTGAGTAAAGTTTTCCAAAGCCACAAAATGAATACTATGCTTTTTAGATCAACATTTGTTGCACAAACATCAGCAATCTAGATAACTCTATATGCTTTCACTGATAAGACAGAAGAATAGATGGAAATGACTTCTTTGATTCTGGTCTTTCCAGCTACTTTGCTTGAAAGCAAGCCAGAAATACTGAGAAAAGAGAATTACTTTGGGCAATTCAGCTTCTTGCCAGAGTCAACACGGTGAATAGATACAGGAATTTGGAATAAAAGCATGACAAATTTATGTCTTCTGACCATACGGTTCAGATTCAAGATTAGGACACAGATTTAAAATATGCTGTTACCTGAATGCTTATGGCCCAGTCTCCAGAAAGCAGCTGTTCTCTGCATTGCAGCTGGAAAAAAAAAAAAAAAGTCTTAAAAAAAAATGGAACTGGCAGTAGTTACTCATTCAGATCCTTTGCTATCCTAGTTGCTCTGGTAGTAGGATGCTCAGGTGCTCTGTGAGTGCGGAATCATTTTACATGCAAGAAAAGTAATAGCTGGAAGGAATTCACATAGCTCTAAAACATTTTTGATGTTGAAATCTGTCAGCTCCATCCAACTGGGCTAAATACAGGCTAGAAATCTGAAATGGGATCCAGTGTTCACCCTCAGGAGGTGCAAAATACAACCTCTCGTCCAAGGAAGCGTTCATAAAGGTGATGTAGTATTTCTGTGTTTTCCTACTTTTCTAATCCTGGATCATGAACAAAAGTCTTCACTGGCCCAGATCTCTATGCCTGGATGTTCAGCTAGAAAAGGAAAGGATTTAGCTTGAGTAAAATCATGGATAATCCAAACAGAGATCAAAAGTGATGTGATACTAAAGGAGAGGCAATTCATTATTAGTGTTTTTTGAGCACCTCTTAACTTTTTGGCCTGGACGTAATTGTGATATTTCTTCAAAAGGCAGGAAGTACAAGATAAATCACACATGAAAACCTCTTCCTCTGTGATCTGTAACGTAATTTTGTTGACAAACCATATGTATACATTCTGACTTGGAAATGTCAAAATGTTTGTTTTCAGTCAAAATATTTCAACACTTCAGACTACAGAAATGTTCTGAACCTGATTCTGTGGGGAAAACCATTTGGGCATTTAATTTTGATTTGCCATGACAATCATAATTTCCTGAAGAGGAAATTGTGATTTTTTTTGATCAGCTCTATTCAATATCACAGGTGTTTTATTGCACCGCTGTCCCACAGATAGACATGCTCAAATTTCTGCCAGCATTTCAGCCCACCCATCTACTCAGTGTTGTGTGAATGCAAGTTAGACGTGTCTGGCTTGGTGACTGCTCTGTTTGGTGAATAGTCACATAAATTCTTGATATCTTAAACATCGGGTTTGGGCTGACAAAACATCTAACCAGTAACTGTTGATGAAAGCATGCCAAATAGTCCTCTGCATAAGTTTGAGCTGTTTCTGATCTAATTTGTATCTGCTTATAAAAGCTTTCATTCCAGTTAGGCTCATTCAGTTATTCCAGATTTACATTAGCATAAATGAGACAAGGATTTGGCCTATATTTGTTTTTTCCCCTTTTTTAAACAGAACTACTCTCTCTTCCTTCGGATGGGACAGGTCACATTCAGACTTGATTAAACTGGTTGTATTTGGATTGAGGGACAGTCTGCATTTCCATGACTGAGTACTTGGGGTATTTATAACAGTCTACCCACAAAAGCAACTCTCTTGAGCAATAGGCTGAAGGCTGGGGTAATTAGGGGTAATTAGATAGTGCTGAGGACCCTTCCTTCAGACTCCTGCTGTTTAGCTGAAAGCCAGCACGGGTGATCATTGCTATGCTGTCATAGCAGCAGCAGAGACGTGCTGTTAATTGTGGCCTTCAGATCTAATCTTCCTGGAAGGTCATCCCTTTTTTGGGGGGTTGTTTTTTTTCTTTCTAAAAACCCGTTCTGTAAATGACCTCGGTTTTGCATCTTGAATTTGTCGTTTGTGGCTGACTTCAAAGAGGAGGTGGCACTGTGCATTCAACAATACGATGCGCTGGGCACAGTCTGAACGGGGAATACACGCGGTTGTTGAGATGGCAGGAGAGGAAAGGACTTTGATACAGTGTATTCACAGTGCAGAGGATCTTCAGTGGGCAGACTGCTGTGAACATTTAGGAAGGAAATGGGCAATATGCCAGCAGGGTTTGTGAGTGATACACAAGGTGCAATCAAGCTTCTGGCTTGATTAATGTGTGCAAGAGATGCAGGCAATCCATTGCTGTCATGTTAATATTAATTAATGACCAACAATGCCTAGCTCACTAGGTTTGGTAGTGCAGATCTGTTAATTCACTTACTCCCAAGATTTGCTTTAGCAGATGGAAAAGGATTATTTTACCATACTTTCAATGGCAATTCAAGTCTATTTTTATCTCTTTTTTGGCTTGCATGTAGGAGACTGCCACCTGTTTTTTGCAGGTTGTTTTCAGCACTGCAGTCTAGATTAAAAATTGGCCTAGTTTGTGCTTCATGGAAAAGGAATTTGTTGCTCTAGCACAGAGTAATGAAAGTATCCAGGGCCAGCGCTGGTGTCCAGCCCTCTGCAGTTGTGTGAACTCTGGCTGCAGCAAGCAGTTCTGGGTCAGCAGGATCCCCACTGCGGGGCTGCGCAGTCTCCTCTATAGGCTGTTCAAGCCTTCTGGTTTTGGCATGGAGTTCAGTAGAATAGGGTGGGTTTACGGGCTTACTGTCTGCGTGGTTCCGTTCAGTACTGGCTGAAATGTCTATGTGAATAAGAATGCATTATGAGAAGATGTGGAGAGTCGTAATGACTCTTGAGAACATTAAAAATTCTAGGCGGGCAGCTTTAACACAGGTAGTTACTTTCAATCTCACTGGGTTTAGCAGGAGTTAGGCTGGTTTGAGAGTTTATCATTCTCCACTCCTTACATTTATGTGGACTTTGTCTCTCTGATGTGGATTTCAGTTAGTTTTCTTTGCCTAATGCGGCTCTTGCTCCAGCATCTCTGAAGCATCACCAAATCAGTCTTGGTAGTTATTCCATCTGACTGCATTTACAAGCACCTGAGTCCCTTTCTGGACTTACTCAAGAAATACGAACTCCTATATATACCTTTTTTGTTGTGTTGTTCTCTTGCACTAATTAACTTATAACTTGGTCTTCAATTTTGCTAAATTTGATACTCACTTTATTGTAAACACCCATTTGTTCCACTGGGCAACACAGCTCTCTGAACATCTGGGAATCATCATGTGTCATGAATGACATGATGTATCCTTGCTGTTTGACTAGCACAATGCTAGATCTGATCGGTGGAAGAAATGTGTCAGGGCAAAGATTAATACACACTGGTTTGTGACTTGTGACTCACAGGGTAAACTTGATTCTCTCTTTGATGGTACAGATCCAAGGTCAGCATTTTTCCTCTCCCATTTTGGTCCTGGTTTATAACACAGAAGCTTGTACTAAGGGCTCTAGAGCTTTTGATAGCTGAATCTGAACACTTCGCTTCAGTCTGGTCCAACACCTCTAACTGAATTGTCACTTGTGTACGCCACAGCTGCACGCAAACCTTTCTTCTGGAGACGGTTTGCTACCCTTAGGCTAAATACCCAATGAGAACTTGGTCATATTTCCTCTGTGCTTCCCTCTGGTATGCACATTCATTGAACAATATCTTCGAGTGCCCTCTGTCTGGAGGATTAAAGAACAACTTTCTAACAGAGTAGAACAAAACAGAGGCATCAGTATCTGATTTCCTTGTTACAGTTTCATACTGATTTCTGTTTGAAACACCAGCTGGTTTCACATTCCCACCTACCCATGCTTCAGCAATACCATGAAGCTGATACTGGAAGGAGCATTTTTACAAGCGTAAGTAAAACTGTAGGAAAGAAAACATTCAAGTTCTAGGTGCAGAATCGCTTCTTTGGGCACAGTGGATCGAGGCAGATTTTTGCTGTAGCCACTTGTTGCCTTTCAATTATGTCATTAAGTTTTTGGCACACAGACTATTCATATTTATATTTACTTGGGTGAAGAACAAACCGAAGTACGAATCAAAGCCCTTTGGAGACTACTGGCCATTTGTGTATGCACAGATGGGCTGTCTTCTGCCCAACATAGCCCAGGTCCAAGTAGAAAAGAAATATATTTTATTTGTTTATTATTCTCCTTCTAAGGGCAGGGAGAGCTTATATGGAGGGCCAGAGCTGAAAAAAATCTATGAGTTTCAGCAGTTTGTTCCCTGCCTGACTCTGGCAAGGGTTCCAGTCTGGCCAGTGGCAGGAGAAGCAGCAATGAATACAGTCAATACATACACATACACATACATACACATTTCTCTCTAACCCTGAACAGAAATCAGGGGTTGAAACACAATGTAAGGGTTGTGTAAAGCTGAAGGTTTCAGAAGAGGCCTCTCCAGGTGCAGAAACATTCAGGAGTTTCTAGACAGAAGATCTGGGATTGTGAAAAGGTCAACTGTGTTCATTTATACCCTTGTTGGTTTTTTTTCTGTTGTTGTTTTTTTTTTACCTAGTGTCATGGATTTTTATGGTTATGGCTTTTTTTTCTTTCTGGGAACTGCATTAACTCTAATTACAGCTTACCATATCTCTGTTCATTATTACATATTTGGTAAGCAGAGAGCAGGAAAAAAAAAAGGAGAAATTATTATTATTTTTAGAGAGGGAATTATTGCGATGGTCATTAGAAGGGAAATGCGGTATTTTGTCTGTGGAGTTTGTCAGAATGAGGCTGGAGACAAGTGAGCAATAATGAGGCTCTTGAAACCTGTCTGCAGGTGTGTAGCAGTGAAATAATAGGCAGGTGCAGAGAGTGAGTCTTTAATCAGAGTTTTGGCAGGGATCTCGTTCATGGTCTGCCGTTTGGCTTATGTGCCAAGGAGAAAATTCTGTAGCAAAAGACCTGGAATACAAAGCGCAACTTCTGTTTGAGCAGAAGTTTTTTTCTTTCATCTACTTTGTTTGCTTGTTTGTTTATTATTTAATTTTCAGTGTACTACCATCTCAGAAAGCTGGAGGCTTGTTCATAATAGCAGGAAGAAATGACTATGGCTCCTTGCCTTTCTGAGGATAATTGGCTCTAATCTAGAGATAAATGCCTCTGTCAACATTTTCCATAAATACTGCACTGAAAAAAAAATGTTTTCAGACAAATCTGTTTTAGCAACAGTTGTGATTTATTTTGGGCTCCTTACCAGGAAGTAATTGAGCAGGTTAAGTAACCTTTGTGTCGCATTCAGGGACAACGCAAGTTCCAACACAGCACTGGAAACAAGTGGGGGAAAAGGTATTTTTAATACTGCAAAATTTCAGTGTTTTGTTTAATTAGTGTATATCAAATTAGGACAAAGAACAGAAGGATCGACATCTGTGCTCTGGGAGATATGAAGAGGAAATAAGTATACAGCAAGAAAAAAAGCCACCTTGTTTCATGGAGCGTATAGAGGTGAACAAAGCATATGAATGGTCCAGAACTGCGATTTCCTCAAAGCATCTTAGTGCTCTGAAGATGCGCAGAGAATGACAGAATCACAGGAGTTGGAAGGGGCCTCAAGATACCATCGAGTGCAACCCCTCTGCTAAAGCAGGTTACCCACAATAGGTCACACAGGTAGATGTGCAGGCAGGTCTTAAATATCTCCATAGGAGGAGTCTTCACAGCCTCTGTGAGCAGCCTGTTCCAGTGCTCTGTCATCCTTACCGTAAAGAAATTCTCCCACATGTTAGTACAGAACTTCCCGCGTTCAAGTTTTAGGTCATTACTCTTGTCCTATCACTACGCACCACGGCCAAGAGCCCGGCCTCATCCACTTGCCTCCCTCCTTCCTTTACATGTTTATAGACATTTATCAAATCCCCCCGCAGTCTTCACTTCCCCAGGCTGAACAGATCCGTGCACCTCTGAATCCTGAGTTGAAGCAGCATTTCTTCCTGACCTCCCTAGAAAAGCTGTCCTGCTCTGTCAGTCTTTCCTATGAAAAATGTTAACCTTCTTTCTTTCTCCTCTCAGTTGCCTCCATTTAACCTGGATAAAATGCCAGTTTCAAACAAGAAGCTTTGTTTGAAACTAGGGCACTGAGGAAACAACGATTAGCTCAGACTGTATACATTTGTCAGAAATTCAGAACATACTGAAGAAACCTTACCTGTAGCTTGTTTGTCCAGCCAAAACTTACCTCCCAAGTTCCATGGCTGAATTTCAGTGAGTGCAGTGCAGATGCACTGGCTGTGGTGAATGCTCAGACAATCACTACTAATAGTTATTACCCATCACAACAACTTATTTAGTGACTACTCATTTTAAGACAACTGCGAGACACCTGTTGACAATTTATAATGTGAAGAAGGATGAATGGCACTTTTCATTCATTTAGCCAAAACCAAATAGTACATCACAGTCTTCTGCCTTCACAAGTCAAATCTGGAGCCTTTGCAGCAGCAGCAACTTGCTGAACTGAAAAGCCAAAAGCAAAAAATTTGACACTTATATACCACTGTCAGACCTCTTTGGATGCTTGTCATTTGCATCAGTATTTTTTCCATTAGTCCACAAATTCCATAGTTCGTCATTTCCCAATTCCCTAAATCTTGACTATACTGTACTACACTACTTGGTGTCCTGAAAACAGTAGAACTTCTAAACCAGACATTTTCACATCCTTCCCTTCCTCCCTCCCTCTCTTAAGAGTCTTCTGAAGACGGATGTCATTATGCTTTGTGTGTCTTACTGTGTTCAAATAAGAAAGTGGTGTTGCAGTTTCTTGCTTTGGGGAATGAATAGGGCTGAAATCTCCTATCTTGCAAGTCCTGCACCCAGGACCTGAGACTTCCACAGTAGCTGAGAGAGTGCCTTAGCTGGCAAACTGTCAGGTACTCAGGTGTGAACCTCTCTCTCTGCTACATTAAACTTTGAGGAGGGTACGTTGCAAGCTGGGGCAAAATTAATGTGGCTATCTGATCAACAGGAAGATCTATAGCTCTACACTCATCATATAGGCATGAAACTCCCTGCATGCCTTACACAGGGGATTCTCGGAGCTGCTGTGAGTTGGTCTAAGCAACAGGTAGTTCAGACCCCCTACATGTTTAAGCCCAAAGGGCACTGCAGGAATCTTCTGTGTGGTCTAGCATCTTTGACAATATTTGTAGGGGTTATACTTGTCCTGCTAGGTTGTTTGCAGCGAGAGCTGTGTGGTCTTCACAGTGTTCTTTGAAGTTAATGCAGAGTCATGAGGACACAATCAAGGTGAGCTCAGGAAGGCTGATTTCAAGTGAACCTAGAGCATTTGGGAGGATAACAGGTCTCAGTGCTTGCTGTGTACCTTATGCTCAAAATACAGAAAATACATGATAAAATAAAGCTATGCCTGAAAAGTAGTGTGTGAAAATGTTATAGCTGAGATAAATTTTAGCTAGCAAAACAGCTCTGAGGAGCAGGGCAGTAAAAGCTCAGAGTATCTACATTTTAGTTATACCAGGCTGATGTGTCTTAGTATGCTTTTGGGGTAAGCAAGAGAACATGAATATCCAGCAGGGCTGTAGTCTAAAGTCTTGGAATAGTTTGGATTTTTTCATATTCAGCTGGTTAGGGTGGTAGGACAAGATGAAATGATTTCAAACTAAAAGAGGTGAGATTTAGGCTGGATGTAAGGAAAAGGTGTTTTACAGTAAGTGTGTGAGGCACTGGCATAGGTTGTGCAGAGATGTGGAAGCCCTTCTAGGTCAGGCAGGGCAGGGCTCTGAGTAACCTGGTGGAGCTGTAGGTGTCCCTGTTTGTTGCAGGGGGGTTGGACTAGATGGCCTTTATAGGGCCTTTCCAACTCAAATGATTCTATGATTCTAATATGACTTTCAGGTCCATACTCTGCTCCAGGTTTTCTAGCATTCTAGGTGCACTGGAAAAGTCATTCATGTTCTCAGTGTTCCATATTAGATGAGGATTTCAGCACCACTGTGGGCCAAAACCTGTGAGGTGCTCACAGAAGGTTTATGGGAGCTACAGAAGTTTAAAATACACTGTATCATATTATTTTTTTATTGCTAAGGTGAATGTAACCATCAGTCATACAAGCACTCAATTTCAGTAGATAGTAAATGATAACCACTCTACAAAAGAAAACTTCTGGCAGGGTTAACTTATCACTGGTTCTCAATTATCTCTATTGCTCTATTCTGTTTGTCAGGTGGACCACATCAGATCAGAGTAGTTCCTTGATAAATTTAGGAGTCGGGAAGGTAAACTGAGATGTCCAGTGGAAGGTAAAAAGCATGCATGTAGTACAGGGAGAAGTGCTATTTGCTAGCAAGGGTTGATTTTATCAGCAGAAAGGAAGCAACTTTATTTCAAGAATAGTATTGTAGGGATGCTGGCCCAGCAGTTTCAGACAGAAAAACACTTGAAGGAATTACAGTAAAATGGCAAACTTTCTACAGATAAACAAAAGTAAGACAAAAGTTAGCAGCAGCTGTTGAATTTAGTCTGAGTGCTGTTTAGTTGAAGCTAAGGGGTAGAAACACTTCTGTAGCTACCCCATGCAGATTTGGAGTTGGTTACTGTTCAAGATATATGGCTTAAGCTCCACGGCATTTCTGACCAGTGTTTAGGAGTATAGATGTAGGAGTGAACATAGAATATTTTCCTCCATTTCTACTTTAATTTGTCTGATAAAAGTCTCTCAAAGGCTGCATCCTGCTGATATAGAACATACGGTGCAAAAACTACATTTTTTCTTAAGTGCAAAATGAAAGCTTATATTATGGATTACTTTGCATGTAATGATATCAATTATTAATTAAACCTGCTTAATTGATCTTAGCATAAATGCAAAGCCAAGTATAATTATCAGTATTGATGCTGGAACAGTTCCATCACATGCTCTTCATATCTTTGTTTATCTCGTTTAGGTGATCTCAAAGAAAAATACCAAAGGGGAATTCAGGGACCAAAGGTTTACTTTATCAGAGCATTGAGGCTGTAATAGGAAGATAGGAGTAATCACCTCCAAGATTTCTGTCACCTCAATCAACCTTCAAGGGAAAATCATCACAAGAGAGCGTCTGGTATGTCTGATTTAATCCATATTTAGAGAATGGTATATAATTTGTGTGATATTAACACCTTGCAAGCTCTAGCCACAGGTCAGGAATTTGCTGTGATAAATAAGAAATGAAAACAAAAAGCAAGTCCTTTTCTAAAACAAACAAACAAACAAGCCATTCCAAAGGGGTGATGTCTTATCTAGGTTGTTTTGGGCATGTTTGTTGCACTGCGTGATTACATAAGTTCATGAGATGTGCCGTTGACCTTATCTTTGCAGGGAACTGGAAGCTCTGAAAATTGAGGTAATCCTAGATTTTTTTCAGTGAATTAGGAGACTTGGAGAATGTACATGTCATTATGTATTTAAGTGGTTTGAGTAATATATAGTGGTCATTAGGTCAAGAGATGATGATTAGAAAGAATCTGTCTTAATTATGCTCTTGACAGTGTGTACTAAACACTGTAATGTGATACATTCTCATTGTGGACCCTACTATGATAACTGTTAATCTGTAGATTTAGTTTGTTTTCATCTGTTTATTTAATTTTGTTGGAAGAGATTGGAAAGCTTTCAGAAAGGTAAACGCGACTGGTGTTCTATGAGCTTTGCAAGCTTGGCCATATTGGTGTGGTGTTATACTGGAGCACGTTAGGGAATACAGTCCGTCCTAAACTGCAGAGTTCAGAGCTTAGCTGCTGTGCCTCTGTCCCTGTTCGTCTAAAATAGAACATGAGCTAATCCAAGTTGTGGCCAGCACCAGCAGAGAGGGAAAAGGCAGTTCAAAGTATCAGCGCTGCTGAAGCATTATCTGTGATTGTACACTACATTGCCTGTACTAGCCATCTGAAACAGATGTCTACTTGTATCTACTTGTAACAGCCTCACTGTGTTGTTAGTGAGGTTGCCGTGGAAGCATGCTTACTGCACAGTTGGCTGGGTATTGCACATCTGGTCGAGGTCTTGAGATTTTTTTTCTCTTTTGCCCGGTTTGGGACTTCAGAAGCATATACTCATATTAAGCCCAGGGCTGTCTTTGTTCCGTGAGGCTGCCCCAGCTGGAACCTTTTGCTGGTTGACACAGTAAGATCTTGTGTTGAGACTGTTATATTCTTTGGCATATTACACTGCATTTACATCTTTTAATTCACCCCAGCAAACAGATGGGTTGTTTTAAGAACCATGTGTAAGAGCTTTCATTAAAACCATTAAATGACACCAGATGGGGATGCAGAATACTGCAACAGGGCTGCTTTCTACCATGTTGGACTTTTTGAGACATATTTGGAGGTGGAAGCTCTTGTTGCCACTATACTTCTTTTCTGTTCTGTCCTAAACTGTGCCTGCCTGCATTGTGGTGACACAAACATTTCTGGCAAATACCCTCACTATGGCAGATATGATTTTGGTAGATATTTTTTACAACAAAGAAATGTCTAATTAATTTGAAACTGAATGGTTTGGGTTTTTTTTTTCTCATAAAGGTCCATTCTCGATTTTTGCCTTTAAGCAAAAAAAGCAAGCAAACAAAAAATAATTTTGCTGAGGATATTAATTGCCAGAGTAACATATGAAACAGTGCTCATTAAAGTGCCTCTGAGGTATTCTCAGGTATCCTAGCTATACTAGCACCTTAAGTATACTAGTGTCTAGAGAGTATGCCAATGGCTTTAGAAAGATAAGAGGGATAAGTTTCAGTAAGAAAGTAGATCAGCGGATCTAATGAATCTTGACCTCTTTGGTTCAGATATTTAACTGAAACTGATTTAAAAAATTTGTTTTTGATTTGGGCTGGAAGTCTTGTGAAATAGATCCTTCTATTGGGAGTTTCTTCAGCCACTTCAGTTCCTGGGAGTGAAAATATCTTCCTGATGGTATGACAGTTGTTGGGTTCTTCTTATTTATGCGTCTAGCATCTGCTGGAGTGACTACAATACTGAATAAAAACTTCACTGTATTTATTACAGTATACTTACATTGAACAACAGAATTCCTAAACAATGATATTTTAGAGCTGTTGGAGGTCAGTTTTTTCAAAGTTTTACCTAAAATTTAGGACACATTTACAAATATGGAAACAGTTCATTTTTTGTCAGATACCAGTTTATCTTTCAGGTAAATACACAATGTTTTACTTCAGTGTTATAAAAAGATGATATGTAATCATTTGTTATGAAATTCTTATCTGAAAAGCTGCCTAAATGTTAAGAGATTTTTAGAAGAGTTAAGTAACGTGAAAGGAAACTGAATAGGGCAATTGAGGCCATGAATGAACATGAATTTATTTTAGTATTTTCTGAGGGGAAAGCATACTGCAGTTTGGTTTAACAATGGAACTCCTGAAATCTGCTTTACCCAGGGATAGCACAGCAGTATTATCCCATATATACAAAAAAATTTGCTTCAGATTCTTATATAACTTTATAGTAGAAAGCTTCATTATATCTTATTTCCATTTATTGTAATGGATAACACAACCGCTTGTTTATGCTGAATTCTTCAGATTCTATAAAGAAACCCTTTTCTAGCTGAGAAAAATTAAGAACTATTTCACATCCCTATCACAAATTAAAATTTAGTAGTTCAGCATTCAGTGAAACTGGAATTCTGTGAATTTCTTTAGCTGAAAGTCTGTTCTTGGAATAGGGATCAAATATATTCTTTGAATGAAATATGCTGGATTTGTTTTTTGATATGACTGCAAAGTGATTCATTTTCAATCCTGTGATAACTCAGCTGTAATTAGCCATATGAATCAAGGGGCATGAAATGTTTTGAGGCAGTTGGTGAGTCTGATTGACTCAGTCTTTCCTATGAGTCTGGTTCACTGGCTGGTCGTTCCCCTGCGTACCTACACTCAGCTGATTCTCCTGATACCTCATTTCAGACTAAAGGTCCCTGTGTAACCTCATGGGAGGCAAACTGCTCTGTAGATTCCAGTCTGGTACAAAGAGAAGTATTTAAATACCTTTTGGTTCTATCTCTATATTTTTATAAGTCAATACTTCTAGGTTTTAGCTTTAAATGAAAATCCTTAATGCATTTCAGAAACATACAGTACTGAACTGTGCACTCTTTTCCAAAGCTAAAATTCAGCTCTAGGTGTCACCTATTTCATCCATCAGCATATTTAAACAGTTCTGTGACTCTAAATTCTCTCTGTTTGCTTCACTACCTGAAATTCCTGTCTTCAGACTAGTTCTGATAGTGGGACTGAGAGTCCCAGCTACTTTTCTCTCCAAGAGCACATCAGAGCAGATTTGCATGATACAAGCATGCCTGTAAACACAAAGACCAGCACTCAAGCCTTACCTTCTGGTGAACTCTGCCGTTTACTAATTTATCGATGTTCAAAGTTTTCTCTTGTGTTTCCCTTCTTCTGTGATTTCTTCCCTTAAAATCTGTATGGCCTGGCTTCTAGTTCACAACTGGAGCAATTTCTAGTACAGCAGTTTCACTTTGAGCTTTGAATAAAAACCGGCAGAAAAGTCCCACAGATTCCTTGAACCCTGTTGTAGGAAGGAAAGAGGAATACTGTAGGTGTTGAGCTAATGTTATCAAGCTACCTTAAGCAAGAGAAGATAC
The DNA here is from genome assembly GCF_951394365.1 of Tetrao urogallus. Classification (NCBI taxonomy): domain Eukaryota; kingdom Metazoa; phylum Chordata; class Aves; order Galliformes; family Phasianidae; genus Tetrao; species Tetrao urogallus. The sequence goes on from NC_136814.1 coordinate 14,387,763, forward strand.
TGATAAGAGAAAGCACTGTATTTATGCTTTCTGGCATATGAAATAGTGCAAGTCCTGTTTGAATGCTTCAGAAATTAGTATCAGATGACTTAGGAACCTCTGGCATATTTGAATCTTAAGTGGTTACAGAAAGTTTTGCTCAGGTTTTCCTTCAGTAGTTGTATGAGTTGCTGTTTATTTGAAGGCAGGTTGGTGAAGTTTATGAATTCTCGGGAGAGTGGAAAAAATCCTGCTCTCACTGAGACTGAATGGCAACAGGGAGGCAGAGCTTTTCTGAGGTCAGCGTGTGTCTAGCTGTGTAGAAAGATTTGTCTGTTTGAGTGCTCAGTCTAGCATTGCTGTTATTTTACAAATACATGAGCATGGTCTTGCTGCTGCTATGCAGACATCTGGCGAGGCAGAGGGTCAGCTTCAAATTAACATAGTTTTTGTCTTCAAATGTGGGTTATTGCATGAAGCACGTAAATGAAAACTTTATAAATGATGGAGAAAACAAAAAAGGTAAAGTTTAAGGCATTGCTGTCATCAGAGCGCCAAGAAAAATATGGTGCAGAGATGTCTCAACAGCTCAGAGAGTAGGTTTCCATGCTTTGTTGTTGTTTGTTTGTTTGTTTTCTAACTTGCCTGCATCTGGCCTGATTGCAAAGCCCATGCCTTGATGGGCAAGCAATGCAGTGGGGACCACTGGCCTCCAGATGGGGCAGAGGAGCCTTTTGAGCTGCCCGCCCTGTGGCCTCACCAGGCTCCCACTGTTTCCAACCCTGGCTTTGGTAAAGGATGCTCTTCTGCCTGATCCTCACTGTTATGGATTGGGTCAGTTGTAAGAAAAGCAGTACTTTTAAATCTCCTCGAGGTCTCTTGAATCCTAGGGGAATAGTAACTCATTGGGGTGGTTGGAGCTTGAGAGGGACTTAAGAGTTTTATTTCTGTAGTTCCCTGGCAGTATCTTTTACCCTTGGGACAGGATGAGTAGGAGTTCCATGTACAACAGGAGTCAGAAATCCTCTTCTACACAAACCACCCAGGCCAAAAGGCCTCCATCCACACTAGTTCTCTGGGAGCAACTCACTTGTCATTCAGGGAATCTCTAACATAAGAAAGAGACCTGCTAAATGGTTTTCTTACTCACAGACTCTCCTGGCTGCATTGCTAGCATTTCCACTGATCAAAAAAACAGACGCAAAGGTGAATAAAAGTAAACAAGTGAATAAATCTTTGCATTTAGAAATAATGATGGCTGGGGAAGTCCCCCTCCATTCATAATTATCAACCCTACCTTTTTCTACTCTGTGGGAATAAAGATCTCGTTCTCCTAAAAATTGTTAGCATATGTAATTTTTCCATACATCTCTGCTTCTTTTACTCTAAGTACAAGTCTTACGTGTGGTAAAATTAGTTGTATTTTCATAAGTATTTCAACTTATCTGGTTTCCAGGAAAGCTTTTCTGTCCTGTTGGAAATCAACCCTTGTCTTAGATGTACAGTATCTTTTTCATTATTATCTCCCCCAAATGTGTTTTCTTATACAACTAACAGAATGTTTTGTTTGAAATAGTCTTTGGAGAAAGAGAAGTTATTTTCTCAAGTGCTGAAGTGCAGACTTAGAAGTTAGCACAGTGCTCTGAAGACTGTTGAAATTTCAGGATGAAGTTCTGTATATGAATGTAATGTTCAGGTTACCAGCTCAGACTTAATTTTCCAATATTCTCATTTCTGGTTATTTAGTTATGTGCATTCAGGTATTCTTTTCAATTATTGATTCAGTATATGCTACCAGTAACACTGTCAAGGGTCCTGAGTCATGCTGGGGACCTATGGAGTAGTAGCTGCCATAGGGCTAATTCCTGTTGCTCTTCTATGTGACTTAAACTGTAACAGTCTGTATCCTTAATGCCCTGGTGCTTAATCCCTGTTGCAAATTGTGGGGCATAGTGCCCAGATTATGCTCAGATAGTACATTTAAATGTTCCTAAATACCCTGTGGGTATTTGAAGAAATTATCTGTTCTTGCGTTTCTTCAGTTTCTTTTAACAAGAATGTTAATATAATCCATGTTAGAGTTCAGTGAAAGTTATTTGGCTTGCTTGTTAGCATGTGTGAATAAATGTGTATATAATTTGCACCAGAAATATAGATTAATGTTTGCAGTATACATTAAAAGATGTGTAGCTAGTAACTTGTTTGTATTTTCAAACTGTCATGCAAAAATGTGTATACATATATGTATGTAGTGTGTCTATATGTGCATTTTTACTAGGAATATGTCCTTCAGAGTTTCTGTGATTTCAGTGGGTTGAATGAAACACCCGTGAAAGCTTGCCAGCTACACTGACGCAAGCTCCAGGTTCATCCTATAAACATTTACGCTTCTGAGTAACTCCAGTCACGTACAAACGCTGGGACGAAAGAGGTCTTACGGGTCACTAATTCCAGTCCTGTGGTATGACAGCAAGTCATATAGTGCTTCTCATAAAATAGCCAAGCTTTATTCTAAAGCTTTCTGAGTTTTCGCCTGCCATCCCTTCTACTGGAAAGCTTTTCCATTACCTTGTTCAGTTGCTAGTTAAAAACTCTTGCTTCATTTTCAGCCTCAGGTTAGTCATGGATGGTTTCTACCAGTTTGTTCTTGTGTCAATATTTTAAGTACCTCTTCTTCCTCCCTGGTGTTTACTCAATGAGAACAATCATTCAGCTGAAGTTATTTATGTGCATTTGCAGCTTTAGGCCCTTGAGGGTGGATGTTCACATGTATTTTACTTACATACAGAAAAACAAGAGAATGGCTTTACAAGCCAATCCCGTCAGAATGATTAAAACAAAGTGGGATCCTGTAGTAAATGAGATAAGGATTGTCTCTGAAACAAGCGTCCTTCAGTGTACAGCTATTTCTGGACAATAGCAGCAGGCTAGCTTTGCAGCAGTGTGATTTACATCAGGACAAGACTCTTGCTCTTATAAAACATAGGGTGCCACAGCCCAGCATGGATCTGTTCACTGTGAAAGACGACGTCTGAGTCTGCCTCCTATTTTTCTAGCAATCAATCATATCTCAGCTGGCAGAGCTGTTCATTCCATCTTTGGGTCTGAAGTGAAACGATGGCTTGCACTTTGGTATTATTCATTCTGCATCAGTATTTCTCATAGATTAATTAATTTTTCAAAGATGTTTCTTCTTTCCTTTATAATCCTGGAACTTCTGCATTTTCTGTGCCTGAAACAATCAGGAATTGGGATGCCTAATTTAGGTCCAGTATGTTTAATTTGAGGTAGAATGGGCTATGGGAGAGCTGGACCTTCTTTTCCCACCTTCCCCTTGGCAATCACTCTCTGGTAGCATCCAGCACAGGGCAGACTTTTGCTTCTTTGCTGTGATGTCAGAATGAGGAGAGGAGAAAAGGAAATTAATATGTCATACGAATTGGCCACTTGATCTCTCTATCCCTTCTCTGAAAGTAAAATATCGAGTGACATGGGAGGGAAGAAGGCAGCAGAAATTGTACAGTGATGGCAGTGAGTAAAAGCTGACATGGGAGATAATATGAATGTTTTGGGCTCAAAAATCACCAGCTAACAGTTTTAGCAAAGAAACCAAGGACTGCATGAGATGAATCTTTGTGGGGATGCTTTTCATAAAACTGGCTTGATTTGCCATCTGCCGGCTATGTGGACTTATTCTAAAGGACTGCTGCACTGGCATTGACTTAGTATTTTAAAAAAAGAGATTCCTAATTAAAACATAGCTTTAAATAACTGGAAATTAAGCTGAAAAATAATATGGATAGAAAGCTATTTTCTTCTGTAAGATGGCAGAGGAAATAAATTTCCTGTGCTTTCTGCTAGCTACCCAGATTCGTTTGTGTGTACTCAGAAGTGGAAAGTTGCTGGTGGTGCAGCAGTACCAAAGGTGGCATTTTGGACAACACTCTTGGAATAACCCCTTAATAAAATGAAAGGAGATTTTCTTAAGAATGTTGGCACTGCAAACTGACTCTCTGTAGCTATATTAGAAAGTTGTTGGCAGCCTGATCCTGCATTGCCAGGTGATTTGTGCAGCAACTTGTAACAGCAGTTAAGCAATGAAGTCAGGTGCCCTTCCCAGAGGCGACAGATGAATCACTGAATTACAGGCATGGAAGTCATATGGGAGCAGTGTGGATACATGCTAATGAAGACAAGAGATGGGAGAAGTTGAGGTGATCAGTGAACCCAGAGAACATGCCTTGGTGTTTTTGTTTTAAGCTAAATGCAAATGCTGGTAACTGGAGGATAAAGATCAGGACCCCAATTAAGAAATTGTTTGGGCAAGCATCAATTGAGAGTAGCTTAGCAGATGGTTATCAGTGGAGTTTCATTGATAAGAAGCGCTTGGAGGTTGGAAAAGGCCACCCATCTATTCCATTCCTAGTTGCCTGGTCTCTAAGGTGAAGCCTCCTTTGTCAGTCACCTGTGGCTTCTGATGTTCATAGTTTAAACCACCTGAATGAAATTCAACTGTCACCATAAATATTGGTAGTATTCACAAAGGTTTGTCAGAGCTTATTCTTAAGCGTAGCTAAATGACATAGAAAAGATACCCTACATTTTTCCTCCACAAACTTCATCTAGTCTTGGCTTTCCTGGCAGATCATACAGAGATTTTCAATGAAATGCAACCTGTCTTGTAGCTTCACAGCATAGGATTCACAAGATAAAATGTTTTAAACCTATTTTGCTGTTGTACTGTATTATCAAATAGCTGGTTGTGACACGCTTCATTAATCCAGCCACGCTGACACTCTGACAACAATCCTTTCTGTGATAAAACAGCTAATACTACCATAGGCAGTGGATTAGAAGAAAGAAGGCTAGAACTGAGCATGGATCTAGTCGGGTGCCTGCAATTATGCCTCCAAGCTCATCTCTGCTCACATTTGCTTAGTTCAGGCTTTAGTTCAAGTGTCTGTATTCCCTGTTCATGGGGATGAGTGGGAATTGTTTGCTTTCAGTGCAGCTACCAGCAGCAACACAGGCACTGAACAGAAGTATAAAATATGGAGTGATTACCTCGGTTCAGGCTGTCTCAGAAAAATGGCTAACAACTTCATTTTGTCCAACCCTGTGCTGATAAGCCTTCCTACCACAAGCAGGTAATATCTCACATGTTTTCACTGATAGAGTACAAACCCAGAGCCAAGAGCTGGGAATTTTTTACACGATCAGTCACATTTGACGTATCCAGGAAGGGCAGCGGCATCCTTCCTACAAGCTGGCATGCAGTTTTATGGGCATTTCTCTTCCCCTCTTCCCCTCATGTGATTGGTAAGATTTGGTTCAATCAAGAAGCAGAGTGTTCTTTCACACAGGTCAGTATCTGTAATGAATAGATGCATAATCTTTAAAGTGTAAATAATTTAGAAACATTGTGATGTGCTTTCTTACACCTACTGAATATGTTCTGTAGGTGAACTGCATAGTGATTGCTTCTTGCTTTTGGTAGCACTCGTAAACTTGTCCATCGTATCTGATATCATTTCTTAAAGTAGTTTCACATTTCTACATACTGAAATGGAAAATCCATATGTAGCAAGAATAATTACTATTTTAAGTAATTAAAGGCTAACATTGTCTATATTCAACACCACATTTAGGATTAAATTCTGAATCAACTTCCCATTGATTTGAATGTTGAATTGAGTTCCAAAATATGCCCCTACAACCTTAACATTAAGCACTTAACACTTTTCAAAAGCTCAATAAAAATCACAAGCTTTCTTTAAAAATAAATTTTCAGTTTCAGTCAAAAAAGGCATTACAGTGAAAATAATGAAGTAATTTTATCAACCTTACATTTGACCTTGGAAGTAGCACGCCTTGTAGATAAAACACTGTCAGACATTCTCATTTTCCTTATCCTGTTTTTGCTCTCTAATATGAGATAAAAGTTTGTCTGATGTTTTCAACTGTCATTGTCTTTATCTTTGTGTTCTTTGTATCCGTATGATATCCCAGTCAGTGTTCTCCATTAAACATCATCAGATACTGGCCCCTCATTCAGGACAAACTCTCCCAAGTAAAGCACTAAGACACAAGGACTGGCATCCAAGCTGCTGGGAGATGTGTGAAAAATTAGTAATGAGGATTTTACCATTAAAAATCAGTATTTATTAAAAAGTATTCTTTTTAATTAAAATTTACAGAACAGGTCTTTAGGTTAAGTAAAAAAATACTGTTGCCTACAGTTCCTGGCAATATGGTACTCTTTTGTCTCTGCAAAGGATATTTTTGTTGTAACCAAATAACCTAGTTTCCAATACTGTGACTTCATGGAAATCCTGCTCTTCTGTATTACTGAAAACCAAATGTTTTCTACAGCATTTAGAGTAGCCTTTTTTTTTTTTTTTTTTTAAACTGTATTTTAACCTGTAGGTATTACATAAGTATGTTATATATGTATATATATATATATATATATATATATAAGCTGAAATGTTAATAAAAGCCTGCGGGCACTCATTCAAACCACCTAACACCCACTTAGTAACCCTCAGAGCAGAAGAGCTCTCCAGTGATTGCAACATCCCTCCCTCCAAAGTACTTTCCTATGTGTTCATTTTCCTTGATAGGATATTTTTGAGAAACTTCTCCAAACTTTGTAAACCATTCTAAAATAAGTTCTAAAATAAATATGTTTTATACCTGTAGCTTCACATTAATCCAGATTTGTATTTCTTCCTTGTTATGATCTAATACTGCAACAAAGCCATTTGCAAGTGATCCAAATCTGTGCATCAGAGGCAATTGTGAATAGGCTATGCATTATTCATTCCATAATTAAATGAGTGAGAAAAACCTCTGCTGATGAATGTCCCTCGCAAGGCTTTCATAACTGGACACTCTGTGGGTTTAAGATAGGTCAGAGCAACTTCACAATGGAGAGAACCACAAATCATCGTAAGAAATGTTGTGGCAAGGCTATTTTATTTAAATAACTCCAGTTTACCAAGCCCCATTGTAAGAAAATGTAGATCTAGTTTCCTCTGGTAAAACACAGCAGGAAATAATTTTTGAGTATTTCAAAAATGTATCTAAGAGTCAGGGTGTGATGCTATGTGGATAAGGCTGAGCAAAAGGGATACAGCTGGTTCTCTGTACCTTACAATGGAATAAAAACTGAGTCACCACCATGGAAAGGTCGTTCTGGTTCTCTGAAAGTGGGTTGGGAATTAACATCAGTTACCCAGATGTATCTGTAATATTCAATATATCATTCATAATTTTACACAGAAAAATAAGCATACTGAAGTAGACATCATGTAAAATTAGAGCTATTGGGAGACTTTTCCAAGGAACAATAGGAGTTTTGCTTTTATTTCAACAGGACTGAAATATATCCCATTTCTCATAAGAAAGAGCAGCAAATAATATTTATTATCCTTTTGATATGGAGCCATTACTGGAAGCCATTATCATCACATTTCAGGTTACTTAATCAGTTCTGTGAACTGATAACCCACATAAATAATTGCCTCACTGCTGCCAATAGTGCTCTTGGCACGCTATGAAAATAACATTATTCCTTAAGAATTAAATCACAATGAGATTTTAACTGACAGATTAAAGGCTTTCTGTAGGTACCTCAAATATTTCCATACTGAGCAAATGAAAAGAGACCCACCATTTTCCTGGTATGTGATATAGGTGAACCACAGTTGAGCTCCCTGATGGCACAAAAATGAGATGCATGTGTCCAAACATGCCAAGCAAATGCAGATGATGAAAAAGAAAGATTAACTGCTGAAGAGCCACCTGCTCTCCAGAGCATTTCAGCTATCAGGCACACCCAGGCTGATACTAACGCTCAGCAGCGTATCCATGAGACTTCAGGCAAAGACTCCATTATCTGTTTGGCCCTTCTTTCCTGTGCAGAGATGCTTACATATATGACATTGCACAAGATGTTCACTTTTCATTGATATTCCTCACTTTTGCATTCATTTCTTATGTATCAAGCCTTTTCACCCCTTCTTCTTGTTGGCAATGTGCAAAATAGCCAAAGCTCAAGCACAATTATTTGTCCTGTTATTTTTTCTGATATAAGTTTATCTAGTTATCTTTGGCTCAATGTATAATTGTAGCTTGCCTTTCACTATAGAGGACTGAAAATATCTATCCTGCGAGAAGTTCAGATATATCAATGTTTTTTCTCAACATCAATGACAAGAAGTCAGGCTGGCCTTTCTGTTGATACCAAAATCTGTGCATGGATAAGACCTCCAAACGCTGTGCTGTATAGAGATGAAGACAACTGAGGGATGGTGAACTCAGCAGGGGGGAATTTGCAAGCAGGATAGGTAAGCCAGTAGAGGCAGATGTTCCATTTTTGAATGGTGTGGTCTGAGTGTCACTTTGGGATAACCCAGCAATGGCACCTGGACAGCCCTCACTCTCATAGCAGAAGGTTCAGTTTCCCCCATGGGTGGGCAGCATGGGCAGGGGAGCTGCCTTGAAACCCTGCCTGCACTGCTGGGATCTTAAAAGCCACAGGAGTGAGAAGGTCCTGACAGTTTCAAACTGAAAGTAGGATAGCATGTTTTAGCAGCATTTTTCTCTAGCAGAAAAATAAAAGATGGCATTTGTGTTTAGATTTAGGTCCTTTTATATCATTCCTTTAAGACTTCTCATGACCTTTGTGAGTTGTAGCCCAGGTGTTTCACTCTTCCTTCATACTCTTTATTTATCTGGCTTTTCTTCTGTATTCTGTGGGAAAGAGAGGCAGACTTGATAGCTCAGGAGATGAGGTCTGGCCAGACATATCAGACCTGCAGAAGGGAGCGAGGGAGGAGACACCTGAACTTCAATTGCTCTGCAGGGAAGAGTGATCTCATACTTGACTCAAGTGGAAAGATTTCATATAAGCTACTTCATTTTTCTTTTGCAACACTGGGTGGGAGGTTCTACAGATAACAATTCATCAGAAAATTTTCTGTCCTGAACTTCTCGTTAAAGTCCGTGTTGCTGTATTCAATTCAGCTCTCCTAGTATGTACCAGCATTACCTGTGCTGGCAAGACATCAGCTCTTAGGGCATAATCCTGAATCTCAGTAGGCAGTTGCCCCAGTAATCTTAAGGAATTACCTCTAGATGTCACTCATGAACCCTTGTCTTATTTAAGGCATTTAAATACTTAGGATACCTCTGACAAAGAAATCCTGTGGTCACCCTACTTGCTTACCTAAATATTTGTAACTCCTTTTCTGCACTGCTAATCAGATAAAGAGTAAAGGGCAGAGAAGGCACTTCTTCAGCAGTGCATAGCCTTTACAGCTCGCACAGAAAATGAATTTAAAGTATTGATTAAAATAGAGTAAAAATTAACCTCAGTCAAGATATATAAAGATTTCTGTAGTTTTTATGCTGATTGAACACATTGGGAATGCTTAGCATGAAGTGATAGTTGATTTATTTAGATAACACTGTCTTGTTTGTACTTGTTTAGCAATAGGTACAAACATTTGACCTAATACATTTTCTGTCCCTCAATTAAAATGAGTAAATGGCTGTTTCAGAACTGAGTAAAAGTGTACCCTCTCCAAGAAGTAAGTAATGTCTTAGATTTCAACTTTTCAAATTTCAAATTTTCATTTTTTTTTCCCTTGAAACCTGAACACTTTTGCTTGCTTTTTTCAGAAATCAAAATATTCATTCAAACAGATCTGTTCCATGTGTTCAAGGGGAGAAAAGAAGATTCCTATCATTTAACAAACAAAGTTTTTAAAAATAAGTAGGTGGTAATGAATGTCTGGCCATGTAAAGCAAACACATTGGCAGATCAAATAACAATAAAGACAATGCAAATTTATAACATAATTAATCTCTTCATGTATGCTAGTGGGTATGTATACATTTATATTTACATATATAAATAAACAAAATTTATTGATTGTTGCCCGTTTTACTTCCACTTTGCTTTGAAAGACAAGGTCTTTGCTTGGAGAATTCAGACTTCTATTACTAGAAATGCAGGGGACAACAAAATGCAGCCATGCCTCGGTTTCTTATGACCAACGGGTTCTACAAGTACAACTTATAAGTAAGGGAAGCTGCACTTTGATGTCATAAAAATTTCTAAGTTAGATGGTTTTTAACCAGTAATAGAGAGAAAAAAAATTAATTAAATAAATACATGGAGCTGAGACCATCTATGAAGGTCTTCAAACTATTTCAAAAGAGTTAGTCTTAAAATGTTTGTATGTATACGTAAATATTCCCAGATTCTTTTAGCAGTACTTCTGGAGAAGAACAGCTGAATCTCTCAGGTTTGTAATTGTGAATAATGTGATTAAAATATTCTTGCTGGGGGAGATGTCCTCCCTGCGCCGTAGGAGAAAACAGATTTGATAGATGGAGCCAACCTCTTCTCTATTGGTGTGAGTGGCTCCCCAGAGAGTTTGAGGTTACCTGTAATGATTGTAAGACACAAAGTTTGATTTGCTCTTTCTTTCTGCTTTGATTTTTATGCATACAAGCAGGCATATGTATTCCCAGAGGTGTTTATAGGAACTTGTGGTACTGGCAGGATGTTGCTTATGGCTGAAAAGGATTTTTGGCACTTGGCAGTAGAAGGCTTATTTGTAGGTTGCATGGTAACACTCACTGAGTGGTAGAAGCTAGTGGGTGCTGTTGTCTTTCCTAGGGCACACTGAGAAATGGTAAGAGTTTTTTGTTGTTGCTGGAGAGAAAGTCAGGGTGATATGAGCTTCCTGCACCTGCACCTGCAAGGAAAGAAGCCTTGTGGCTGTATCTAATGCACAGAGACTTGGGGAGAAATAGTTTTTAACTAGGAAGATCCAGAGGTCTTTCCTTTGTTTGTTTTTGCTGTGGCTTCACTTCTTCTGCGCCTTTTTTTTTCTTCTCGCTGGTGTATCGCACACACTGGCTCTAATCCCTAAAGGTACTGGGATGCTTTGCTCCCAGTGGTCAAAGTTACACACCTGGAACACCTCTGGGTCTCAGTTGTTAAGGATTGAAAGCAGAGACCACAAATAAACCACAGCAGCATAAAAAACAGGGGAGCCCTTCACACATACCCCTGAAGACAGAAATATCAGGAGCAGCTGAAGGAGCTGGAATTGTTCAGTCTGGAGAAGAGGAGCTCAAGGGTAAATTTATCTCTCTCTATAACTTCCTGAAGGGAGCTTGTGGTGAGATGGGAGTCGGCCTCTTCTCCCAGGTAACTAGTGATAGGAATAGTGGGAATGGCCTCAAGTTGCACCAGCTTGGACATTAGGAGATACTACTTCTCTGAGAATGTGGTCAGGTACTGGAACGGGCTGCCCAGGGAGGTGGTGGAGTCACTGTCCTTGGACGTGTTCAGTAAAAGTTTAGATATTGTACTGAGGGACAAAAAAACCTAACAACTAAAACCCGCAAAAAGAAATGTTCATACCTACCCCCCAGGAAAGGCAGGAAGGTGATGGGCTAGAAGTCATCTCCTGTGCCTGGAGAGATGCCCCAGTGCTGAAACTGCTCCTTCCTGCTCCTGGAAATGTTTGTTTTTTGTTGTTGTTGGCTTTTTTTTTTTTTTTTTTTGGTCTGGATTTTACCAAGGATGATAGGAAATTGAACATTCACAGAGAAATTGTGAGATTTTTGGGATGGGTCAAGAAAGTTAGTTCATTTTGCACTTGAAATCCTGAAAGATTAAACATACAAAAAACTCATGTGGGAAAAATATTTCATTGCCAAGTTAGGTGCTTCAGACTTAAGATGTTTCTGGACTCCACAGGATTCATCCACCTCTACAGATTGATACGTGGCCAAAGGGTGTGTAAAGAATGTGCTAAGGAGGATGAAACTCACAGAATTAAGAAACAAAACCCCTGACAACAAAACTATTTGTTCATTCCTATACTGTAGAAATGGTTAGAAACTATTTCCAGCTTCCTGGCATGGTTTCTTTTTTGCAAGAAAAAAATGAACATTGTACAAATCTGGTTCATTATCTCATCATAATTATGCGTTTGATCTAATAATAAAAACCATTTCTGAAATGATTTGTTGACATAGGAATCTTGGGGGCTTTGCTGATGTGTGGGGATGCACATTTGTTTTTAGTGCCGTGGGCTGAAAATGCATCAAGACAACCCAGGATAAACCCACTTAAAGGGATCATGTAGCTAGGGATTGTATCACAATGAATGTGCACAGGATGACAAAATTAACCTTTGTGCCATTGCCTGGGCTTGAGCTACTTGACAATCTGAAGTGCAGAGGCTGCAGGTCACTGAGGAGATAAGCAGCAGAGGTCCCTGTGGTGGAGGCAATATCAAACATGGTCTCACTGGTGTGCTGACAGTGATGGCGTGATGAGCCCAGGGTGATTGTGCTCCTATAGGAAGCAAGGCCAAAAGCAGGAAGTGGCTGGCCACATGTCCCAGGAGCATCCTAGGGACGGCACTTTAACCAGTGCCCCTTCAGCCATCCCTGCCTGCCGTCCTCATCACATCCCCTCTCTGCCCTGTGATGATGTAAATGAGGGAGTAGCAGTGTGAGATGGAGGGCACGGCCTTCTGCTCGGCTACACCCAGCGCTTCAGCTTTTGGGAATACGCACCAGCAGCACACGCTGTGCAGCACCACTTCAAAGCAGGCTCCGGCAGGGAGGCAGGGAATCATCTGGCAGGATTAAACCGCATTGGAACCATTTTGGAAAGGGTTTGAGTCTTTGATTCTTTTGTACACAAATCTGACATCAAAGCGAAGTCCTGGTGTCTGTCAGATATGTCCTTCATCTCTAGGTAGAGATAAAACAGCCTCCCGTTGGTCAGATAACACAGTAATTAGTGTGATAATGCATTTATCCTAGTGCTCGTGATCCTTGATCATATAACTGCAATTATGTGTACAGGCCACAGCAGCCAGTGTCTTTAATTATAACCTTGATGGCAAAATGATAGGAAGAAGGAATCTTCCTAAGTGGAGAAAAATGAGTCTTTTAATTCATTTTTATAGATCCTTACTCAGTATAATAGAAGGGATTAATATGAAAGTCTATACCAGAGGTTTGTGTGAACTGAGGAACGTGTATGCATAAACAAGCAATGGTATGTGGATATTCCATTAATATAAGCCAGATATTAGAACAGTTTGAGATAGGTACTGAGCTAGATAGCAGTAGTAGCTAAATAGATAGCTAGTGACAGCAGATAGCATAGCATTTATTTTTTGTGTTGATTTGCTGCCCAGAAAATTCATTTGTAAGTGCATATAATAACATTATTATTGAGATTCATTAAGGGTTGTTTTTCAAAGACAGATAGTGAGCTTAAACACAGATTTCTCATTCATCTAATCAGTTTGCTGATTGCTGCTTTGTAAATTCAAGCAGAGAAAAACAAGTAAATGGTATTATGCCTGCTGCAAGAAACTGCTCCTGTACCTGAGTGGACAACACTCCCGGATCAGGAACCTGATGGCTTACACTCAGTCACCTGTTGCTTTTTTTTTTTTTAACATACCATTTAACAGCAATTATATTTTTAGAATTAAATTATTAGTGCATTATAAAGTCCCCAGTTGAAATAAAGTAAGCAAGGAAAGGCTCTGAGTGTTGGCAAACAGGAATTGGTTGTAAAATGTGTCAGTTCATAATGCTGATGCTTGAGAGTTATCAGATTTCCACTGTACAGAGTTTGAAGTCATAAAATTCTCACCAAGTGGTTCATGGCTGGCTGCTGCTCCTGCCCACATTCCCCTCAAGTTCCTTTTTTGCTCCTGCATAGAAAAGTTGTCCATGTAATGTCATCCTTTGTGTGGGGTCCTTGTGACCATGCATGGAGGAGCACCAGGGCTGTGATTGTGCATCTGCTTAGTAATGACCAGCACTGTTGACTTCTATCAGTGTTGTTTGCTTTCTGTTCATTGGTACAAAACTGCATCTTTATTAGATTACAAATCCCCTCTTCCCTTTCTGCATCTCTCATTCTTGTAAATCCTCTCATCGTCCTTCTTATGTCACTGCAGGACTTTTTTCTCTGTTTTTGCCTGTGGACCATTCCCAGCATCAGTGACCTCCAGCTTATTCTCTGTGGCTACTTAGTCACTGAACAATGCAATTCCTCATTGTCAGCAAGTCAAGATCATAGTATATTTGGGAAAGCAAGCTTGTTACACAGTTCACCTGTACTGCCCACATCCTGTGTCCAGACCAATCACCAGTAGTAGATTGCTTGGATAATGTGGTATTTGTCCTTGGGTGAGCAGCAGATCTGAGGAACATGGGTCGCTGGACATGCATGGTCAGAAAAGATACACACAGTACAAAGCATATTTACCAAAGCGCTGTGCTGACATGGTTAACAAGGCTTGTACTTTTGGAACTCCTTTTTGGTTTCAAGGGCCAGTGTTTAAACCATGTCTTATTCATTTGGAGTGTGGAGCATTTTCCCCTAGAAGTTAACCTTACTGTTATAGTACATTAGCTAAAAGACATCGGTCACATTATTTATTCATGTGAAATTTCTATTTTTAGGAGAAGAATATGGCTTATTTATTAAGAAAACAAAAGCTTTTCAGCCTTATGATTCTAGAAATTTTTCTGTTACAAAATCCAAACCGTGTCTTTTTACTACTGGGAATCTAGATTAAAATTTAAAATTCAGCTACAGCAGACCAGTTTTCATCTGTCAAAAACACAGATGAAAACACATAGAGATCAGAGTCTTTGGGCAATAGATGATTATTTTGCAAGGAGAAAACCTGAGGTATCCTGTAAAAAAATAGTGATGGGAATTGCTCAACTGGCTACAAGTTTTAATACATTATTGTTGACACTTTAATATTGCAATAAAGAGACAAGTGGATTCAGCTAACTAATATGATTTTCTTTGCCGTATATAAGTCTATGTATGTAAATATATATATCTGTAAACATATATATGTAAATATATATACATATACATAAAAGCAACTGGTAAGTGTGGTATTTCATGTTATAAATCATTTCTTCAGCTATCCATTCCAATAACAACCAATGCTGCAGATCTTATGAAATGTTTCTTACTTGGCTGTGGGTGTTGCCTTGTGTTCATGCCCCCTATGGGGGCAGATTAGCCTTCAAATACTTGGGCTGAGAGACTGCAGAGAGAACACCATCTGTTCACTTCTTGCAGTGAGGCGAAGGGATATTTATCAGCAGATTCCATGAGGTTAGGAATTACCTCATGAGTATTTGCATTTGAAAAGAGATAAACTGTGCAAATGTATCCAGGACAGCAGTTCACTTCTCTGATATCTCTTGGTCTGAGGTAAACAGGAGTACTGTACCCAGCAGGGGACCAAGAGTGAGAAACAGCACATGAGCAGGCTGCAAAGAGACTGGAGCAGGGAGTAGGTGTTATGCAGGGGACACATTTCCATTGCTCCCAGAAAAACAGGGTGAGATAGCAGCCGCTGTGAAGGCAATAGTTGGTGTAGTCATAGCTTGAAGCAGCTGCAGGGAGCGCAAGGCATAGTTCCAAAATGTTGATCTATATTTAATATAAAAATATTGATTACATTCACAGAGTAAAACTAGGTAAGTGTTGAATTGTAGGGCTGCAATTCCTAGGGTTTCTGGTGACTTTATAGACTCTAAAAGTCCTCAGACTAGTGGCAGACCTGTGGGTTTTTAGTTCATGGATGTCGATATGGGTTTTTGATGTGCATCCTCCTTTCTTTCGTGTTGATCATTTAGTAAAGCAGTGTGCCATTATACAACTAATCAAAGACGTAACCACCTATAAAAGAGTTCCTCTAACTTACTTGCATCTGAAACCAGCAAGAGGAGGTTGGCTGACTCTTTTTATAGGGTTTGTATATATTGAGTTTTTTGCTATAAATGGCTGTAGAAGTAAGATTTACTTGGCAGCATGTGGACATGCACAGGACTATTACCTTCCTTCCAAAAGACTTGATGCCTACCCTAATTAGGAATAATTAGCACTGGTACAATGGTGCAGATTTTTGTTAGACCTACACTGTGTACTTTCATTGCCTCTGTTTTCACACTGATGGTCCACAGCCTCCCATTTCACAATGTGGACTCTACATGAGCAGCTGGGCGTGTTTTGCTCACCAAGGCCTTTTTGCATTTCTGTGTGTTTCTGGGAGGAGAGCATGCAGTTTTCAGTTACAGCTTTCCTGTCCTGTGCCTGGGGCTGGAGGAGTTGGAAGGGGCCAATTCCACATCAGAGCCATCTGGTGAATCCTGATAAACCATCAGACTGTTTACATTTATTGTTCTTCCAAGCTGGATTGCCTGTGTTCTTGGAAGTCACCATATTTATACTTCATTGTGGATAAGAAGGATTAAATAAATCACAGTGGTGGATTTTTTTCCGTGGTAAGATCTCCTGGGCTAGAAGCTTTCCTTCATCTAAGATCACATACCTTTCTCAATTAGGTGTACATCTTGAATAATAACAATAAATCATTTGAAAATGGGATCTGCCTCTTGGTATGCTACTGCTTTCAATTACTTTTGCAGAGTTCAGCCTATCTTATACATCAACCAAAAAAGCCACAGTTGTCCTAAAAATCTCCAGGTTTTGCTCAGCTCAGTGTTAGCATGTTCTATCAGCCCTGGGGGCCCCTGACAGTGGAAGCGCTTTGTTTCTGGCAGCCTTTTTGCCAGAAAAACTTCAAGTATTCCCTCTTCTCTGTGCAACCTTAGACTCCAGATCCTTACCCTTTCTAACTTCAGTATTTTAGAGTGTCTCTACTCCTCTTGTTTTTTCCTTCCTGCTTGTTGGCTATAGGCTTTCTGAAGCCTGCTTTAAGTAGGTTCTTTTTGTTTATAGCCCTTCCTCAGCAGCTTTTCTGTCATTTTGATTTATTTATTTTTTAAATCAGTGACATTGATCCAAAGCTAAAGAGGCTGACATAAGAAGAACCAAGTTGGTCCCAACAGCAAAAACATCACAGGTTAGATTTTGAAGTTCCAAGGTACGTGCACTTGGATCTCTTTACGTACACTGTTTGGGCAAGTTGCAAGTCATCAGAGAAAGGTCTGCTGGTGCCATGCAGTCCTAATAGCATGCAGGGAGCATCACCTGGCTTCACTTTTGGCAGAAGATTCTTCTGAAGGGGCATTCAGAGAGGCCCAGATAGGAGGTGGGTCATCTCCTACCTCAGTATAGAGCCTCAGCTGGTAATGAAAGCAATTAGTAGGGATTGTTCAGTAAGGTAGGAGGGACAATTTCTGTCAATAGGAGGGTAATTTCTGTCAGCTTCCATTAGGACATTCAGCACCTTCAATACATTTTTAGAAGTATGATGCGAAAATGATTAAAAATTCCAAGACTTTTTCAAGGAGCAATACTAATGAAGAAAAAAAAAATGTCTCATTTAGATTTCAGGTTTTGATTTGATTTTTACCAGTGTTAATGTTTCACAGCATGGAATACAGGTTATTTTGTTGGATGTGCTATAGCAATATGAAAGGATGGTTTGTCTAGGTGAGAAAAAGCGTTTTTTTGAAGTCAGCTAGTTTGCATCTCTTGAACATCATTTGGCAGACCTCTAAACAAATAGGATACCTTCTGTTTGAACTT
This sequence comes from Tetrao urogallus, assembly GCF_951394365.1. Taxonomy (NCBI): domain Eukaryota; kingdom Metazoa; phylum Chordata; class Aves; order Galliformes; family Phasianidae; genus Tetrao; species Tetrao urogallus. The sequence goes on from NC_136814.1 coordinate 14,405,332, forward strand.
TGCATTCACATTAACTGGTTGTGTTGCTTCGTGATGCCTTTTAATGTAGTGCAAGTGGGAGAATCAGGCTTACAGCATCCACAACATGACAAATGGAGGCCTTCAGCATTTCAACAACTGCTTTTTCTATATTTCTGCTTTTAGAAAACAAATTTTTTATTTGGAACATAAGCAAACATGACAGAATCACTTAATCACCTTTCCAATCATTCTCTTTAAAAAATGATTCCTTTCATTTTGTCCCCCAGCCAGGAGAACTGAGTTATAAAACAGCTTCACACTAATTCTTTTCACTTTGATGAGGGCTTATTAAATTCATACCTTCGTGAGTAACCTGTTAAAATCCACATTTAATCAATGTTTTGGCCAATATATCCTCATTAAGAAATGTTATTTTTAGCAAGATATAAACCACACTCCTTAAAAACAAGCACATAAAGCGAGCACACACCAATTTGCTGTTGCACTCTTCACCGGGGCCAGGATACTTACACAGCACATAGCTCGCCTGGAGTTGTGTGAAGTGATTTATTCTGCTGAAAATGTACTTTGACTATGACTCTTCTAAAAAGAGGATTATTGCCTGTGGGGCACTGTATTATTGGGGCTGAGACATCCTGATTCCAAACAGTCATTAAGCAAATCGGAGGTAATTTATACTGTGGTGAAAAAAAATAATGCAAAGCCTTCCAGCTGTCTGGCCCTTCCAGTACGCCTTCAGACAAAACTTTGAAGGTTGGCTTAGGAGCAGTTTCTCTTCCATTGCCTTGTTGTTGTGACTGGAGGATGACAGTCAAGTTCAGAGGCAGTCCCTTACCCAGCAGAAGTTTAAACATCTGCATAGTTTTGAGCATGTGAGCAATCCTGTAAGAGTCAACAAGACTACTTTAAATGCCTAGAATTAGGCATGTGCTTAAGAGTTTTGCTGGATGAGAGCCACGGTAAGAACCAGCCCCAACTGTGACCTAAAATTAAAAGTAGAACACTTTAAAGATTAATTAAGGCCTTGTCTACATGGGAAAAATTGTTTATCGTGGCATGAGAAACTTTCTTCTCATGATGTTTGTGGCCCAACTGGATTCAGACCATTTATAGTGTAGTCAGCTCTTATGAGGTTTCCTGACCGCATCTGGGAGGTGTGGAGAGTTTAGGAACACACCCAATATTTCGAAGTGAATTTTTTATTCACCAGCACATATGAAATTTGTATGCCTTCATAGTCATCTTTATGATAGTATCGGCCTTTCAACTCTTGGGAAAATGGCAGAACCATTCAAGTAGCCAAAGAACAAACAAACAGACCTATTACGTACCTACCTTCTTCACCACAACTCTTGAAAACCTTAAGTACTACAAGCCAGAACTATTCACATTTTCAAGCTGAAGGATTTGAGGACTTTCAAATCTATAGATCTCATTCTCTTTCCCAGAGCTGCGGAGTAGTCATAAATTGCATCGGTATAAATTTGTTGTCCCCTTTTGACTGCCAGAAGAAAAGGAAAAGGAATTAGTGTGTGTAATCAAGGCATTAGGTATTAATACACATCCTGTCTTAGCAAATAAGCCAATCCCTTCATGCCTGTGGCACAGTGTCCTTTCAAACCCATTCAGCAAGGACACAGCTGAGACCTGTATCTGCAGGGAACCATGAAGTATCACAAAAAAGTTACTTTTGCTCACGAACATGAAGGATCTCAACAATTCTCAAGGGGAACTGAGAGTTTTGTACATGCTCTACTCAGCCTTACTACTATTTTTTTTTTTCATAGATGGACTAAGCCTGGTTTTGAGTGTTTAAAAAACTAAAAAAAAAAAACTTAAAGTGAGCTATTTCATTGTGACATCTATATGGACCCTTCTTCCTTCCCTGTGTCAGTGTCCTTTCAGGAACGATATGCATATATCACTCTAGCGTTCAGAGGCAGAAAGTTTTCAGTGACTCAGTGTCAATTCTGGCTAGGCTACCTTGAAGCTTCATTTCCTGGTGTCTGAGCTCCTTCATCTGTATCATAGCAGCACTGGACAAATCAGCTGTAGTGGCTGATGGCTACCTTTTGCCTTTAGATACCAAATATTTGCTGGCAGATGGAATGCATCATCCTTCAGCTAAAGAAAAAGCTGAACCTGAATTAACAATTCAGCACTGCTCCAGATTGTGATAGAAAAGAGGTCCCTGGACAGCTGAAAATATGTCTGTATTCCCAGTGTATAAATTTTATTAGTTTCTTTACAATAGTTTGGCTATCAGCTGGTATGTAAAAGCCTGCTAGTAGGCAAACAGAGAGAAATAATGATAATTAGTTCATGTAGTGCCTTGCATTTGTAAAGAGCATTGCAGACCCAAGGGATAATTCATCTCCACTGGCTTCCATGTGTGCATAAATCTCAAATCAATTTGTACCACTTGTATACAATTTTATCCTCTAAATAAATGAATCTCAATTGTGTCATTTAGGCAGGGCTTCCTAGAGGGATGGAGGTAGCAAATAGAGATATTTGAGGTTACATAGGACCGGGTGCATTTTCCTGCTCTTTATCCTTGTAGACAGGGGTGTTACACACACAGCTTTTTCTGGGGGCCTTATGGGGGGCCACAGTCTGTTCCTAAATTTGCTACAGTAAAGGCTGGTTGAGAGTCATAGTGAGATAAAAAATATTCTCATACCCTAATCTAGAAAGCTAGATTGAATTGTCCATTTGAGCTGAAATTGTGAATATTGTTTTCAGATGTAAATTAAACAGACAGATTGACAAAACCAGTCATGTTCTGCAGATGTATTCAACTGCTTAAAAAGATGCTTTTAATCTAAACATGGTTCAACTTCTAGCTGCTTCTAACACTAAACGTCCTGGCTATCATTAATCACGTCTGTTTTCATGTGCTCTGATCAATTAATATTTTTTGGAATAGATCAGGTGATTGATGGGTATTGAAGAGTGGGGACATCAGGGGGTTATCATGTAGAAGAGTCCTTCATCACACATGGTGCTAAACGTAATGGAAATCAACAGATTCAACATCAAAAGGCAATGGAAAAAATAAACCAGGCAGATTTGTTTATATAAATGACTACACCCAACATTTAAAAAAATAAATATCCTGCTCAGACCCCAAAATGAATTAAAAGTTAGTTGGAAACAAACAAACAAACAGGCTAGCATAAATAACTTCATGGGTATTGAGAATTAAAATCTAAGCCTGTCTGAAAAGGAAGGGCGGATAAACTGGCTTGGATGAAATAAAAACCCATGTGAACTTTTGTCTAAAATTCAAATTCAGTCAAACTCAAATCTTTTAATGTTCAAAAAATCTTTTTTCTTTAATTATCACATGCATTTCTATTCTCTGGTTTAAAGTATGACTAAAAGCCACGAGAAGGCTAGTCATGAAAATTTTTGACTCTTTGGTGTTAATGAAACGCCAACAGTCTTTCAGTGACTCTTTACTTTTGCTTATACCAGTTACCAGGCAAGTTTCCCTTAAGACAAGCATCTCAGTGGTGCAGAAACCCAATGCTACTTCTCCAGCAGGCATCAGCCTACAGCCATCTCTAGAGAGACCATCTGTAGATACAGAGTGCCTGTCAGCCTCTAGCAATGCCTCCATGCTGCAGAGTCTCACAGGGCAGGTTCACGTTAGCTATGTATTTATTTAAGCAGCTGTTGGCTCCTTGCAAACTACATGTTAGATGTAGGCACCGCAGGGTCCACCATAAATGGGTGGAAATATTTTAAAGGACCTGTAAAGACTTTGGCATCTCTGGCACTGCCTTTTAAAAAAAAAAAAAAGTTCAGTAGGAAAAAAATGAATGTATCATAAGCACAGTTAAGTTTGTAAAATTTGATGACAAAATCCGGCTTTTTCCTAATAGGAATTGCGTGTTTTCAGTGGCACTTAGTGGAGCACAAAAGGGTTTTTACTTGTGACTGGAGAAACAGGTATCCATTGAAAAGAAGAGGGCATTGTAGGTGGGCATGATGTGTCTTTTCCTTCTTTTCCCTTTGGTGTTTTTCCATAAGAAGAAACAAAACACAATACAGCAGAGAACTCACTGTTTGGAAATACTTTATCAAGCCAATTATGATTTCAGAAATATTTCTGAATAGACTTTCACTTTTCAAAGTTTGGCATTAATTTGAAATTATCAGATCGTTTAAAATGAGGGAAAAAAATAGTGACTTACTCCATGTATCCATCCCTTTTTGTTTCTTTTGACTTCGGTGTTGGTGGTATGTTTTCAGCTGTTTGGGTCATTGAGTGTCACCTGTGTTTCTTGACTAAATTTCTAGAACTTCAAGTGTGAGCATGGAAGAAATCAAAGGGATTTAAAATATGAACATAAACTTTCAGGAAGGATTTGCCTGACTGGTCAAGTGAAAAAAATGGTACTCTGGTCATGAAAAAGGAGGAATAAATTCACAAGGATGAGTCTTCCTGGAAAGAAAAATTGTAAACTGAGTCTTGATTATTGCTAAGCAAACCTATGAGCATGGGGTCTTCATGGATGTTACTCGGGTAGAGAGTAAGTTAGAGTTTAAGTAAGTATCAAAACCACTGTGTCAGTTAACATCAGCTGGGGATCTGCCTCCACAGGTTCTGTAAGGAGGAGTGTGGATAAACTTAGGTGGAAGTGCAGGGGATTAAGGATAGGATAGCATGAGGCAGATTACTTGCTTTCTACTGGAAGAAAAAAAAAAGACAAGGTAGAAGTGATAACAGATAACATTGCCAATCCTGAAACTATGCCACGCAAACATTACTCAAGATTTACCCTAGATTTTGCGCTACAACAAAGCTATGTTTTCCAACCAAGCATTTATACTTACAGGTGAGTTTCCAAGAGCAACATTTTCAGAGCTGTAAGGACAAACTCACTAAAGCCTGGGTAGCTTTAAAAACATCTCTACTTATCAAAAGGTTTTGCACATGGGAGCTCTGACACAAGCTTTTCAATATTTTATAATTCTGGAAAAAATTGAACCTTTCACCCTTGCATAAAAGGCTCCATTCAGTTTACATTCCTGTTTGGTTACCTTATTGGTTCACTTTTTTTTTTCCTTAGCCTATTTGCACGTCACTGGAATACTCTCTTATAGCTAACACATCAGTTTTGCAGAAATGACTGCATTTGAGGCACTCAGTAAATCTTCCAAGCAGCTCAAGGGTCAAATTGTAAGAAATGTCTGAAATAGCTCTGTGGAAAAATGAGATGAACTCGGAACATGAGAGCCGTAACAGTTATTTATTTATGGCAACCCAGGCTGTTTTTTTACTTTCTGCAAGGTGTCTCAACATACAGCATATGAGCAGCTTTGAAATGAAGATGTACATTGCCATCCCTCTGCTATCCCCCCTGCCCTCCAGTCCTTTTTTTTTTTTCTTTCTTTCTTCTTTTTGTTTTTAATGTCCTCCCCTCAACCCCTTTTCCTTTAACTCTCCCTGCCAAGGAGGAGGATGCTAAAATTGCCAATCCATATTGTATATACAGCTTTTCCTACTGCATTCCCCTTGCTTTTGCACAAAACCCTGGTCTGAAGCCCATCATAACTCCGGGGGATTCTTTCCATGTGCTTCCACAGGCTTGAGATCAAGTTGAGTAAGGAGAATTTTTTCCAGTGTGCATCTTTCAGCTTTCTGCCCCACCTGTTTCCCACCAGACCCCGTCATAGGCACTAAGTATAATTCATGTCTAATTATGGGTATTTACACCTCAACCTCAAAGCCATCCGCTTCCACCTGCACCCTGGCTGCCGTGGGCTCAAGGATTGGGCAAGCGGCGAGCCGGCTGGCAGCTGGAGGGACACAGGAGCAGCTGTGTTTGTTTGATCTCTTCACTGCCAGGTCTTGGGGCTGGAAGAGCGGACGGAAGTTACTAATAGAGGCAGAACTAAAGAAATATACAGAACAGTTCCAGTCTTACCAAATACACATTCACTGTTTGAAAGAAAAGAGCAAGAACAAGAAGGAGAGAGCATGGGGAAAAAGCCCAAACAGGCTCTGGTAACTACAGCATAAATACAAACAGACCCCATGTTGCTATGTGTTCCCTTAGATTTCCAAAATGTTGAAACATCTTGGCTTTTAGCTTTTGCTTTCTCCGGGAGAAAAGGCGCTACAAGAGGACTGAGGTGTTTCTGCAAAGACCAAGGCTTTCTGCGTAAGGAAGGGAAAACCACGGGGTCCTCCCAAGGTTTTGGTTAAGACGATTTGAAACAGCAAACATGTGCAAAACAAATATAAACACATTACGTGAAGGATGTTCAGTAGGTCTGGAATCAAATGATTCTTTTCAGGTGCAAGATACAGTGGTTTCTGGGATTGCTTTGAGGAACCTAACAGGGCTAGGGGATGAAATAGGTAAGTTATTAGGTTTTTTTTCACATGGAAACAGTAGCTGGGCTTCATGTATAGTCAGAAGGAGGTCTTTGAACTCAGTAATAAAGAATGCTTACCATTGCAGAACATACCAAACCAACTGTGGCTGTGACTTTCCACTTCTTTCAGTACCTGTAGGCACCTGGGGCTGCTCAAAGCCAAAGACAGTAGGTGGACAAATTCCTGAATATTTGTGGACTATGTTTCCAAGTTTGCTACCCTTAAACTTCCTAACCTCTACATTTACAAAATTAATTTTAAAGTCTTCCATTCTAGGTTGATTGTTGAAAGTGTCTCTGTCACTTAGGCATTTAGTGTGAGCACAGAGGGACAAGTGAGCATGGAAATGGTCATACTGGGTTATAGCAGAGGACCTGTCTTCTGTTTCCAGAAGGGGCTATCTGTGGATGTTCAGAGACCTGGCAAGTATATATTGTTTAGGTAGTCTTAAAGCCCTTTAACTGATTCCAGCTGAGGAATTGTCCAGATCCTGATGTGATTTGAACGGCTGGAAACTCCCTAAGGATCTCCATACATCTTCACCATGGATTTACTTTTGTAAGGCCAATTGCTGGTGATGTCTATTTTTGGCCAGCTGAGTTCAAAATACTTAGCCTGAGATCTGTTGTGCCTTGCATGCAGAGTTGGTAGTCGAAGAGAGAAGCGAAACAAGGGAAAGAAATGAGGAATTTTCCTCGGTGTACAGTGATGGTTCGGGCCCAAGTACTGAAACCAGTCCCATACATCCCATCTAAAAGTGCACACTGAAATAATGTTCCTGATCCTTTTCTTGGATTTTTATGCAATCCTGCATGCTCCAAGGAGCTGGGAACCTTCAAAGGGTGCCAAGAGCAACCTGGATGTCTCTGAGCTGAATCCCTAAGAACATATGGAATAGATGAGTCTGGCTGTAAAATACTCATCCAAGATCAAGCAAGAAGTCCAAGAGTTTGTCTCAGACCTTCTGAGTTAGAACCCAGTACACTAATCACAAGGTCAATCTTGCTTCATAGGTTGATGTTCTTCTATTTCGTCTTTGTATATAGCATGACTGAGTTGCCATGGCTGGCACATCCCACAGGAAGTCTCCAGTCCAGCCTCATGTTCCAGACAGGGTCACCCTGAGTGAAGGGAAGATCATAGGGTTTGACCAGGTTAGTTTTGAAAATCTCCAAGAATGAAGGTCCCTTTGCTGGGCACTCTGCTCCAGTGCTTCAGTGTCCTCACTGCGGAACATTCTGTCTTTATGTCCAATCAGATCCTCAATGTATTCTTATTTTGGCTTGGCTCTGTCTGCTCATTAACCTCCCTGTGGGTTCTGGGGGCTGCTGTTGATTTCCCCCTCCCTTAGCCTGAACAACCCCTGCTCCCACAGCCTCCCCCGTCAGGCTAAGTGCTGAAGCCCCTGATGGCTCTACATCAAATCATTCTGATTTATCAACGTATCCATCTTAATGGGAGGCTCAGAACAGCATTCCAGGTTTGGTCTGCAAGGTTCACTGCATATATAGAGAGCAACCTGGACTACCAACCAACTACCAACTACCAACTACCAGGCTCCCATAGCAGATCAAAGACTTTGTGAAAAATAAAGATACATTCTTTGTAGGTACTTCCAGGTCATTTCTGCTAATTTACTCAAGAATTTATGGAAAATTAAACAACTGAAAGCTAATTACATCAAATCTAAGTTAAGTTGGGGAAAATTTTCAGTTACACACATGTAAACTCTGAAATACTGTACAAGGATTTATGCTACAATCAAAATGATAACTAGAAACAGAAGTGAGTTCTCCCAAAGTAATTGCAGTGAAATCCTCAATCTTTAATTCCCTAAGTATTAGCAAAATGTAGCAGCATTTGCTCCTTAGAGTCACTACTGTCACAAATGCTTTAATTCTCACCAAGTAATTCAGCTACTAGTTCACGTTTAAATATTCCTAGCAATCTGGAGAAAAAGAATGTGGTAATTAAAAAAGCAAAATAAATTTATGAAATGCATTTTTGGTTATGCAAATATATGGTGAGAGTATTTCATTTCTGTGAACACTTTGAATGATTTAGAAACGTGGACTCTTTTCCTCTCATATCCAATGTCTTGAACCCTCAAAATCATCAAGAGAAATGCAGTGGGAAAATAACTATCACCTTATTTTTGCACAGAGAAATGTATCTCATCAAACCATGGCTATGGTAGTTGAGTGTCTCAGAGGGATCTCAGTTGGAAGTGTTTTTACTCCTCCTGATTTTACAGAGATGAGTACGCACTCACAGCCAAGCAAATCAGGAATTTCTCGGGGAAGCCTGCCATATCCGACTGACTGTCACGCTGGCAGAATGATATGGCTCATTTGCTGAAAGGAGAGGCACTTTGGGGACCTCTCTGTTGATGAAGCAAAAGAGGGAAGTAGATGTGTCCCAGATTCCCAGACCGTGGTCCAGACAGCACATCCAAAGAGTTTTGTCAATTGTCCTAGAGCTAGATGGGACAAGGGCTCCAAAAACATGAGTTTATCCTTTCATTTACAAATCTGATAGATTATGTGATGGTCCTAACCCTAGTTATCTTAGTGGGGAAAAGATACGAAGGTCTGAAATCTGGCTGCAACCATTGCTACAAATATCTTTCTTTATCTCTCCTACTTTAGCATGAGTTCTACAGCCATATGTTTTTAGAACTGGGTTTCTTTTTCTGTTACTAAGAGGAGGAAAGGGAGCAGCAACAAAACCCAAATGAGCAAGGTGCTTCTTGCAGGAATGCAGCATGCTGTTAGCATGACCTGAGATAGACTCCAGCAAGCTCTGAGCCCCTACACCAGATCAAAGTTAAAATGCTGGGAAATACAAATATACAGCCTGTTTTCTGGCAGTCTCACACCACACCAACTAGCACCTCTCTTTCTGACACTATCAATACATGTGGGATATGGAGACATGTCCTGCACAGACAAGCAAGGTTAGAAATAGCAACCCGTTACTGTAAAAGGCTTTTAATGGCAGAGAAAAATTAGAGCAGCAGATTATCAAGGGATTTCAGGGGATCACAGCTAACTTTCCAGTAGCAAAATTAACTTGTGTCTTTTTACTGGCTTTATTTTTTTAATAGTGTTTTCTCATTGATTGATTACGATCTTTCCAAAATGGGAAAAAAGGGGCCCAGCAGCGTGCTTGGTCGGAAGGGCTTGAATTAGGAGTTATCAAGAACCTCCCTGTAGCCAAGCAGCTAATTTCAGTGGCAGAACAAGAGAGCTTCTGTTAACACGCTGCACTGAACTCCCGCTGCTCTTTCCATGGCAGGTGTGGGCCCAATACCTGTTTATCAAGAGACTTACTTATATAAAAGTAAAAAGTTCAGGAAACTAAAAAATCTGAGTCACTGTCTGCTAAAGTACCAAATAAAATAGTTTTATTTTCCAACCAACCCAGTTTTCCTTATTTAAACCCAAGGAAAAGAAAGAAAGAAAAAAAACTTACTCTGAACCCTGACCTTTGGAGGTGTATTCCCCCCTGGGTGATTCATCTGTTTACCTTAAGACAATTAAATGTGAGTCAGTTTAAATAAACTTTAAAACCAAAGGAAAAATATGCTAAAAACAGAACAGACCTGACCCCACCCCTTCTCCTACTAGAGACTAACTGAGAAGCATGAAAAAATGCAACACACATCACACTTTCAGGAAAATCCAGAGAAATCTAGATCAAGACAGCAAGTCCCAGCGGCTCCTGTTCCCAGTCAGGAGCTGGAAGGCGGAACTCCTCTAGGAGGGACCATGCAAACACTGTCCTCACACGGCCACCAGCAGCAGCTGGCTATCACCAATAGGCTTACACAGAGGCCATCGAGGTTGTTAACCCCGATTCAGTGCAGGTAAACCCTTCACATTTAGACTACCTAGGCTTCAAGGAATTTTGGTTCAGTAATGTCCTGACAGCTTAAAAGATTTGGCATTGATAGCGTTGCTGCTAGCTGGGGAAATGCAGCAAGCACCCAGAGGTTTGCAGCAGATAAAAAAAGGAGATAAAATCACCACAGAATTATTAACTGAGACTGATGGGGAAGAGCAAGAACAAGTCCCTCTTAAACAAGCAGTGCTAAATGCTAAATGTCAGGGTTTATGCCTGCAAAAAATGTGGCAGCTGTAGGGTGTAGCTCTTAAGAGGCCATTAATGGAAAGAATCAAAGCTGCTCTAGAATGCTCCAAGCAAGATTGCCAATGCTTTAACAGGCGTTGGTTGGCTCTGAGACTGCCTTAAAAGTGGTGGGATTAAACAAAAAAAAACCATATATCTGAGGGTGTTTTTTACTGAGTTTATGTTGAACTACCTTCAAATCACCTGAAGACTTCAGGTGGAAAAATAGTGAGCATGAGAAAAAGCAGCAGCATTCTGAAGGACGTAATCATCTGGTTTCTCAGGAAAACACCAACCCCTCTGCGAAATTCCTCACATTACCTAGCATGAGAGCTGGGGACACCACTGAGGAGAAACATGGCCTACCTTTCTTTCACCTCAAAGAAGCAAAGGCTTTTGCAGTTCCTTGGTGCTGCTCACTGCTCAGTGACTCTGCACGGCAGGGATGTGTGCTGTTCCTCTCACCTTTGATGGTGTCAAAGGAGGCAGTACAGAGCAGTTCAGCACAAGCAGGGTGCAGGCAGGGCAGAGGTGCAGAGAACATTCTCATCTTGGTCAAAAGCTCTCTTATTTGGGAAAGAGATTGAGTTGTGTGCCAGCAGGATATAAAACAATCTAAGTTTTTTTTCCTATCTTACTGATGCAGTGGTCTCTCATGATATGTCAGCTGACTTAGGGGATTGCTTTGCAGGATGGTTCAATCCTGACATTGCTTTTGCCATCATGACGAGCATTGTGCCTTCTATCGGCTTTGGGGTGTAGGAATCCTTGTGGCTGTGGCCACCAACTGCAGTTGGAAACTTGGCTGAGGAGTTCTAAGACAGCTTTGTCCAAGGTGCAAGGATCTGTCTACCTGTGCTGTGTGTATGAAGCAGAGAAGCAGTGAGGCCCCAGCAGCACTTGCAAAATGCTTTTCCCTCACCTCTCCACCATTTTTTCGTATCATGCCCTGGGGGAGCCTCATTTTCCCCAAGTTTGGAGATGCAGGAATGTAAGATGGAGGGGGTGTTGCTGGTAATGAAACTACATGAAAAATGGGTTTGGTCCTCTTTTCATTTGCATTCAGGGCATAACTGTCAGTATTTGTAGGTATTCCTTCTCCTATCTGGGTGCGAGCAGCCATTCACCAACAGTTTTGGTACCTGTGTACAAAAAGCCCAACTGTAACCAACACTTGGAAATCAGTGGTAGATGAAGACTGTTCATCACATGGAGCATTTATTTTCAAGGAGAGCCAACAGACATTCCTGCTGGTGAGCAGGTACACTCCCAGGGGCTGGGAGAAAAGACATTCAAGAGGAGGCGGTGCTAAGACAAGCCTTGTTCCTAACTGAGGAGTAAGTGGCTGCATGACCCAGGCTTTGTGAAAGCTGGCACTCTGTGCAAAGCTGCCAGCCTGTATTTTGATCTTCTCTTGGATGTCTGCAGGAGCTGCTGTTGGTATCCTACCAAACAGGTCAGAGTGTATCAGGCAACACAAAAAGCCATGAGAGCTCAAGAGATAGAAAAGAAGGTTTCCTGCTTGGTTCTTTGTGGGCAGAAGATGTTTTTTAGTAAATAGGAAAGGTAGAGCTGTCTCACAGGGAGTTGTGGAAACTGGAAGAAAAGCATTCAAATGAATTTTGTAAGACTGAGTTATAATTGCCTGCACACTGTTAAAAAGTCTGCACATACTGGTGGACTTCAGGATCCGGATCTGTCTTTTTTATTGTATTGCTCATGCAGCTGTTTAGGAAAGTGGGACACCAGTTTCTGCTGGGGGTTGTTATATGTTCCAGTGAGCCAATGCATATGGACTGTGAAGGTATTTTCAAATCACAAACACATCTAAGAAAATGACAGTGGTGGAAGTTTTATGCATGGAGAAAGAACAGGAATAGGTTTGCAGGTGGGATCCTCGTGCTCTCTTTCAGGGATTTTGCCACACTAATACATGCTGTTCAGAGTCAAGAGTGGGTGTAAATACACCGTAACATTTATGCTCCCACCCTCTCATCCCAGAATATGAAATGTGGGTTGTGATGGCATTTTACATGTCACAGTCACAATAACCTCGTTGACTCTCTACAGCTACATATTCCTACTTGTCAGTAGATGGCACTATTTCTATTGCCAGTCCAAAAAGATGGCCACATTGCTTTTCTAGAGCTCCCTATAAAGCTGAGTATTAGGAGGGCGGAAATGGTACTTCTTCAGGAAGCAGCATTTCAAGCACCTGTGGTGAGGGCAGCTGGAGTCAGGAAGCCTAGAGGCCAAGTACAAATAGAAATCCCCTTTCCCAGAGAGCAGTGCCCATGGGGCCGTGTAGTTATGCGCCTCTCTTGGGAGAGCATCCGTGTATATGCCTGATCTGTCATCCTCACTCTTCTTCTGCATTCTGATCTTGCCTCTGATGCAGTCAAATGAGAACTCCATGGTTTCCATCTGGTGCACAGCATGGCCTTGGGGCTAAAGCAGGGGAATGAAGGCTTTGTGCTGGCAAGAGAAAGGTGCCAACCCTGCTCTGTGCTCATCCAGCCACACTGTGCAGGGCTGCTATGATTTCAGCAGAGAAAAGGCCACTGGACAGCAGGAAGCCTGGAAGTCCCGCAGGGGGTCATCATCTGCCTTGCACTTGCACTTAGGGCCCTGTCCTTGCCATTGCCATGACAAGGATGTGTACTGAGCCAGGCTCTAGGCCCTGCACACACCCATCCTACTGGTGTCAAAGCCATCACAGGGCTTACATTCAGATAGTGTCAAAGCACTAAATCTCATCAGCAAAACTATAAAATAAGGCCCTTTCTCTACTCATGTGTGCAGATGGGCTCAGAAATCATCCTTCAGCAGTTTCTTCTCTGAGCTGCTTTATGCTATTCTAAAAATATATAATCTTCTGTCAGCAGCTCCTTGATTTGTATAGGTTTCACACTACCACTGCATTTGAAAATTACTTACGGTTATTTGGTCATTGTCACTTATACAACGTAGATCCCAGCTCTTCACCCACAGAACTTTCAATTAGGCAGGCTATACAGCTTTCTTCTAAGCACAAGTCCCAGTTTGTGTAGAGGAAAGGCGTGACTGTGTGCAAGAGGATAGAATAGAGCCCTGCGTCTTGGATTACTTCCATGCCCTGTGGATTTATGATGCATGTCTAGCAGAGTGATTGCCAAATGCGTCTATGGACTGCAATGTAATGTGTTCCCTCAGCATTCAGATCTACTGCTCTGCATTAAAATAGTCACCCTCTTAATTGGAGATAGCATCCTGGGATTAAAGCCTGAAACAATTATTGGACTGTTATAAAACTCCTTTGAATAGTCCTACCCAGCCATTTCTTCGTTAGGTAATGACTAGCTAGAATGTTCCTCCCTTCAGTTTCAGACCTCACTGTTAATGACCTCAAAACAGGTGAGACTGCAGCTTTGTGAAATATGGGAGTTTTAACGTAATCACTTTGCGCTCTGAAGCCATTAGGTCAACAGAGCTTTACTAACATGCTGTGTGTTTACACAGCTTCCAACAGTTCAAAAAGCCAAAGCAGGATCACAAGTCTATCTTCAAGCCAAAGGGGAAAAAGATTGACACAGGGTTGTAATCATCGGTGTCTGAAAAAAGCCTTCTCATCTGTTTTTAAGCATGTTCAAACAAGACATGACTCTTTGTACAACAGGGGTGCAGGGAAGGTGGGCAAATGCCATTCTTGTGGTCTAATTAAGGACCTCAGTGAGGATCTAACAAACGCAGTGTGAGTTGTGCCTAGTGGTTCTTGCATGTGTGAATGGAGGAGAGGGAGGGAAGACGGGGGGATACCGAGGAGGGTGGAAAGGGTGTGGGATTCGAAGGACGGTGTGTGGCAGCTGTTCACTGCAAATACTATTCTCGCTCATGGCTATGTGTTCCAGCCCCGTTGGAAAATTACATCTAAATAACAGATCATGAAAGAGCAACCCTGACAAGGCCTGTAATTTAGTCCCAAGAGGAAATTCTTCATTCATCAACTGTACAAGAGACCAAATTAGTTCTCTGCTGGATGAGACTTAGCTGGCAGTTTGCTCTGCAGGTCAGCCCTACTTTCAGAGCAAGTCTTACTGGGGAGCCACTCCTGACAGGGACAAACCCACTTCCAGTCTGTCACACCAGGAACTATGCTGCTCTCCAAGCACAGGACAAGGGCTTTTCTTCATGTGTATTTTTGGGGTTGTGGGGAGTGATTGACAGTGTCTGAATCACAGCTGCAGTGAGGGGTGAGAGCATTTTGCCCAAGGTGGTTCATCACCTGAAGGCAATTCACCCTTCCCATAAAGAACTCCTTGTCATAGGCTCTGCTTTGGACAAGGAAAGATGCTTTCTTGCGATGACCAAGAAGGCCAATGGAATCCTGGCTTGTATCAGAAATAGTGTTGCTAGAAGGACTGGAGAAGTAATTGTACCTCTGCACTCAGCTCTGGTGAGGCTGCTCCTCGAGAACTGTGTTCCGTTTTGGGCCCCTCACTGCAGGAAAGACATTGAGGCCCTGGAGCTTGTTCAGAGAAGGGCAGTGAAGCTGTGATGGGTGTGGAGCACAAGTCTGGTGGGGAGCAGCTGAGGGAGCTGAGATGGTTCAGTCTGGAGTAGAGGTGGCTCAGGGAAGACCTTATTGCTCTTTATAACTACCTGAAGGGAGGTTGTAGTGAGCTGGGGATCGGCCTCTTCTCTCGTGTAACTAGCAATAGGACTAGAGGGAATGGCCTTAAGTTGTGCCAAGGGAGGTTCAGGCTGGTTGTCAGGAAATACTGCTTCTCAGAAAGAGTGGTCAGGCGCTGGAATGGGCTGCCCAAGGAGGTGGTGGAGTCACTGACCATGGAGGTGTTCAAGAAACATTTGTACGTTGTGTTGAGGGACATGGTTTAGTGAGAACAATTGGTGATAGGTGAATGGTTGGACTGGATGATCTTGTAGGTCTTTTCCAATCTTGGTGATTCTGTGGTTCTGTGATTCTTCTGCAGCTCATTCTACATGTTGCTGTCAAGTTCTCTGTGCTCTCGTGCTATCTGAACAGAGGAGAGTACTCAAAGGATTTCCTAGCCAGAATAGCCAGTAGAATGTAGACCTTCAGAGCCAGTTAGACTTCACCCCATAGCCCAGTAGATTTCCTGTGGAGGTTTTCCTTGCATACAGAATCAAGGCATGTTAAGCTTAGCTGCTACTTTTACATCAGCTGCTATTTCTCAGCTGCCATTTGCAGTTTTCTTGTTTCCAGAGCCCTGGTTTATGAGTCTGAAAGAATAAACCAAAGTCAAGCAGATCTTTAAGAGATGTACCAAGCAGTTGAATGTACATGAAGTAGAAACCTCTTGCTTCTTTTTTACCCTTTGTTCTTTGAATCTGGTTCTGCCACTTTTGCTCATGCTAAGTATTGTTCTCCAAGAGACATCTCTTGTACTGGGACCTGGTGAGTGCACCACAGAAAGTCAGGAAACCTCTAGGATCGGTTCCTAACTGTAACCGTGTTACGAAACAGCAGAGTAGGTTGTGCAATAGGACTAGAGGTACTTGCTCAGATACCTCTCCCTATAACTTAGTTCTATCCCTGAACATTAAGTTGCCTGTGTTTATAGATGTTCTGGTATTCTAATGAAAGCCATAGGCTAGCTTGCATGCCCCAATATATATTCTCATCCAGTACTTCTGACCAGTATCTTATTTAATTTATTGAGTACTGAGCAGTTCTAGATGTTTTCAGGATAGTACCAAAAAATATCCAACTTGTACATAATTATGGGTGGTTTTCTACCAGCCTATGTTTTGTTTATGTATGGAAATATAGGATCTTCTAGCCCCATAGAAATAAACTGGTCATCTCCATATCCTTATTCTTATAGCAGTTTAATCCCATTTCAGTGGTCTCTCAGCATTTAGTCACCATGCTTTTCTTCCAGATTAGTTATATGTGTAGGTGCAGATTATTAATTTTCTTTTTGTTTTTTTTTGTTTGTTTGTTTCACTGAATGTTCTTTTGTCTTTGTGTTAAGGAATACAAAGTACATATGAGGTGTTCCCCATCCTCTTCCACTGTTTAGAGGGATTGTTCCTGTCCCATCTCTGTTTATTTGCCTTACTTGCAAAGGAAACACCCCTACACTTCCAGACTCTCTACAAAAACTTACCAACTGCTTATCGTTCCTTTTCTCCTTCCTGAACCACATACCCTCTTCTCTTCTTCTTCAATCACATTTAATAGCGTGCTACCAAGTACAGTGAACACTTTCCCTTTGGTCTGAGAGCTAAACCATTGGTTAAGGCCCTGTAGGATTTTTTCTTTTAGGAGGAGAAATGGATGACATAAACCAGATACATGCATTGACATAACCTGTTTATTTGCAAAGAATGCTCATGACTCTTCTAGCCATGAACACAACAGGAGCATACAGTGCAAAGTCCTGTTGTTTGCAATCTCTGTGTCTGTTCTGCCAATCATTTCTAAGCCGCAGGGAGCTCTGTGGCTCTTCAGCCTGTCATCTCTTGGGTTTTCTCCTTGCTCTGCCACAACACACACACACACATTGCCAAGCAGTGTTCACACCCATTCAATTGCAGTCACCTCTGCCCAAACATTTGCCTCCGGATTGGATCTTGGCATGGACAGTGTCTCCCACTGTTTTCAGCTACCTTATAAGTGACTTTCTCCTTTCACACACAAAAAGGAGATACATAACACCCATTAGCTTTTTGCAGAGCTGATATTTGCTGTAGACCAGTGACTCAGTCAAAAGCAGCTATTAGTTCCTTTCACATTAAAAAAACTCCATTACTAGAATATGTTCATTCTGGTTTTCTGTCACATCCTTCATACTTGTTAATACTCTATTTACTTATTTGACTCCCTGTATCAGGTATGGAGATTTTTCTTTCACCTATTTAAGCTGTTCTCCCTGGCCACAGGCAACAGTGACAGGTAATGTATACACCAAGTGCAAGTATGAGTAATTTTCCATTGCACTTTGTAGTAAGCATTACCTATACTTGCCATTAGTGATTTTCCCATTCGTCTGCTTGCCCCAGATTGTTCTTAGTTTCCCTATAGCCTTCATTGGTATTAATGATATAAACTCACTAGCTCATCTGCAAATTTTGCCATCCTGGTGTTGACCTGTTTCTGGAGAAAGTACATCTGTGTGAAAATATGCAAGCTGGATTGGAAAGTCTGTTTTTGAGCAAGAGTCCTTTATAGTGCTAGGACTGCAGCTAAGCCCAGGGCTCTACTGCATAACAGGCTGTGTAATGGGACCTTGTCTCTGCTCATATATCAGAGAAAAGCTTTTTGGTGGGTATAGTCCAAAGGAGCAAGAGTGAAGCCTTGAGAGGTGCGAGATGTCCAGCTCAGCTCCATCATACTCTGTGGAATTTTGCAAAGCCCTGCCTACCTTCTTAGCCCACTCCTACCTCTCTTGTGTTTCATGGGGTTGCCATTAGTGCTGGCCGTCAGAGAGACATCATTCTCTGTTTTATACTAAAAGAAAGACTATTCAATATGTCTACATGAAAGAGCCTTAAATAGAACAAAAGTGACCTATATGGAGCTGTGTGGTAGCATTACAGCACAGAGGATAAGTTGTAGTGTCTGATCCAGACTTCTGAATACTACAATGCTTGTTAAATGCAAGTTTATAACTACCAACAGAAGTGGCAACAAACCTCCTGATGTCCTCAGTTACTTCATTTTTGTATGGCAGACCCAATTGTGGTACCTTACATTGCTTTTTTTTCTTACAGATGTGTTGGTTGGACAATGAAAAATGTAGTGGTTTCAGCTGAAGGTCAGACAGCCCACAAAGTACTGAGAGATTGCTTCTCAAATTCAGTTCTTCTCTCTATTTACTGCACTGAACTCACTTTCTCTTCTTTATTGGCTAATCAGAAGATAATGAATATCCCCTTTCATAAAATAGCAATCAAGAACACAATTTTCACTTTCCTCTTGAAATTACTCAATAGAGTTACACAGTGCAACAGCGACTTATCAGAGTATTGAAATGAAAGGGTCCAGGTGTATTTTATTTTTATTTATGAGAGCTGGGAGAACTGAGCCTTGGGATATTAAGACTCATGCTGCAGATCACATACTTTCTTGTAATGGGACTGAGATCAGATCTCCCAAGTACTGACCTCTGCACCCACCGTAAGAGTACTCATCCTTTTGTGACAAGAGCTGCTGAAAGCTGATCGCAAGTGTCCAGATGAATTTGTCACCTGCAGCTCCTTGGAAATAAGAGTTATACTCATTTTGTACCCCTTATATAGCCAGCAGCTTCAATCTCAAATTGCTTTACAGTGTAGACCAGAGGCTGTCCTCAAATTGGAGCCTGCAGACCAAGCACTGCTTGCTAACAGACACAGCAACACCAGTTACACCAGCAAACCCTTCACTTTCAAACTGTTTCATCACTGTGTGTGTTGCCTGTGTCCATGAGCAGCACCCAGGCATCTGCCTTCCAAAGCTGGGAGATGAGTACAGCAGGGTTTACCTCAATGACTCTGCTTTGGCACGTTATTTTGTGGTATGGCGTGATCTCAGGTTTTCCTTATTTGTGCAAAAAGTGACAGCCTCCTGAAGTATAATTTACTTTATAAAGACTGAAAAGTGCCCAGCTGGTGTCAGCTCTGGGTCCTGGCCAACAAGGAGTTCATGAACTGGTGAGCTCATAACTAAACCCAAAGCCTGTAAAAATGTTCAAAAGCATTGTCCATGAGCTTCTAGCAGCGCAACATTTTATGGTCAGCCAAACAGAATTTTTCACCTTTTTATCCTTATTGCATCCTAGGACACTGCCACCCTTTTACTCGACTGCTTAAAACACATGGCAAGTTAAGTCTCCTAAGTGATGCTTTCTGGTTCCAAGTTGAAAGGCTGTTGGTTGGAACATGTGTGCAACACTTGAGAGACCTGCCTGAGTCTTTTCATATTTGGTGTCCATATCTGGTGGACTGAGCTATCTCATAGAAATTTCTCCAAAGGGGTGCAGGAAAAGGAATGCTTCTATAAAGCTTTCAGTCTTATACTGCTGGTGGAGCAGACAACAGTGAAACTTCGTGAGAACTTGGAGAAATATTTTCTGTCCTTGCAGATGATGATATGACCGCAAACTTCTTTTCAGACTCTCAGTGCATGCAATACTTGCAAGGAATGAAACGTGATAAGTGATTGCTCCCGAACCATGTGAACAATCATTTTGAATCTGTCAAAATATCCATTTGTGTATCTGTTGCTTTCAAGGTTAGATGGGATTTTCTGATGGGGGTTTATGGGGCATGGTGTGGGAAGAACTAAAGAAACTCTAATGTTTTGCTCAGTTGGGTTTCCCATTCTCTTCTTCCCTCTTTTGCCAACCCATGCAGATGTACATGGTAAAAATAATACCAATGACCAAGGTCACGTCTGGAATAGAATAGAAGATGTATATATATATATATATATATATATATATATATACACAGCTATACAAAGAAGGCTGTACTCTGTAGTCCCACACAGCAAAGCCACCCTGCCACCACCCTCAGGGCCAACAAGCCACAGGTTGGCTGTCAGGCCATCACTGCTGTCTGCACTGCGTCTGGGGCAGCAAAGCCTGGATGGTTGCTGCCTCTCTGCACAGAGCAAGGTTCTGCTGGGCTTGCCGTGTTGTTGCATTGGAGGCTGCTGAGCCAGGCTACTTGCACCCCAGGCAGTTGAGTGATCACTGTAACAAACAAGTGTTGTGAAAAAAACTCAACTTATTATTTTTCCAAGAATTGCCATGACACTGATGCTGATTCTAACTGTCAGAAGCAAAGGAATTAACCATATCTGCTTGCACACTGAAAACATAGGCACTGTGGACTCAAAACTGCATGCACTCATGTTTTATATACTTATCTTCCTCTTATTTAATCTTTTTTTTTTTTTCCATGAGAGCTTGCCTCACAGAGCCCTTCCACAGCCAAATCCATAGCATTTGCATATTTAGAGCACTTTCACAGCACAGAAATATGTGTATCTGCAGGGTGGCAGTGACAGCTCTGGATGTACTGTGCTCTCCTCTACCTTTCTTCAATCCTACATGGAAAAGGGATGTATATATGTATGTGTATGTGTATATGCATGGCATGAATCAGTCATGACCCTTTCTCAACCAGATCGCTGTTTTCCTAGCACCAAAAAACTGGATCTCTGTGTTGACTCAGTGACATAGGTCATCGGGGTATTTAGACACCCATCTCACACTGATTGCCAGGAAGGAGGTGCCTGGTTGGTTTGGAAGGACCTCCACTATTTGTCTTCTGTGATCATACTGCAGAAAGCTTATGCTCCACATTAGCATATGGAGAAGCTGGTATTTGTCACCTCCTGGAGATAAGTCAGCTTTATTGTTGATTATCTCAGATTCAGTTTTGAGGGGATGGATTTTTTCCATAAGATAGGGCAACATTGCTGCTGGTTGTCAAAAGAAGAGGAGAGGGGAGGTCACTTAAAGCAAAAAAGCCTTACACATACATATAGGCAAAGTTAAAATTTTGCCAGCTGTCACTTTTTACTTGATTCCCATATTTCCAACATCATTATGTAAAGCCTGGATAGATAAGCCCATGATAAACATGCATATGTTTGCATTTGAGTGTTCATGTATGCATAATTCATATATTGATCCTCAGAGACTTAGCTATATATTGAAGTTTTACCACCAGATTGATTGCTTTTGAAAGATACAATTTCCAGGGAAATTGGAACCTGCTCTCCATCCAAAAGACTTCACTCATTGTATGAACAGATAAGAGGATCAGAGAAGAAGGTCCTTGGATCCCAGTGCTATATGGCCTCATAATTTGGGCATCAGAAAAAACACTCAATGTGTATTTTCTCCTTGATCAGAGTAAAAATTAATGTTGAGATAACAGAAATTTCCAGACTCTGGCTAATAAGTTAAGCTTGTCATACAGAACAAATGCTGTTCATGTCTGTCTTTGCAACTACCTCTAGCAAGGTAAATGAAATAAATTTGAGAACAAAATTTGATCCCATTTCAAACTGAAAAATCTGAAGATTTATGCTTTCAAAAGCTCTTGTTTACTTGTTAAATACTTAACATTTGTAACTATTATATTTCTATAATATTACCCTTTGTACCTATTATATTGTTTATTTTCCTATAGACACCATTTTTTAAATTTATTTTCTCTGCATTAATGATGGCACTGTAATCTTGTGGTGAAGAGTAGTGCTATCTAGATTTGTTTTATGTGGAAAAGTATTCCTTTCATGTTGAAAGTTTGTTGTTCATGCTCTAGAAAAAAAGGATAGATAGGTGTTCCAGCCTACTTTCTCTGTACTGCTCCTTATTTTATGTGCTTATATTAAATCTTCCTTTTCATCTTCTATTTTTCATATAGGCCCTACCTAGAAAATTTCAGGACAGGGCTGGTATTTTAAAAATTACACTTTACTCCTAGAGTAGAGGCAGGATATACTCCAAGATCCCCTTTTTTCCTCCACATGGAATAAGTTATGCCAGTATAAAGCCAGTAAATATTTTGAGGATGAAACTCTGAAGTGTGAATCAGTTTTAAGAGAAATTATAGCAAATCAGTTTACATTTTCTTGGTGTTATTTTCACTAGGTACAGAATTGAAAAGCCTCCTTCTAACCAACAGAAACAGGAGGATCTATTTCTGCTACTAGATCTGTAGTACAATGCAATTGATTAGGCTGCAGTGAAGTGAGATATATGAATTTAAAGCCTAACTTGGGAAAATATAAATGGTATAAATGGACTTGAGTTTAAGTTAGGTTTTAGAAACTGCTATTTTTAGTAAACCTTTGCTTGTACTTGGATACACTGTGCTTCATTAGTTTTAACTGTACTAATAAACGTATGTATGCTTATGTGTATGCATGTGTAGCACACATACACACTCTTCAGAGGTGTACCCATTTTTGAAAGTTTTTAAAAGACTTTCCATACAGAAAATGCAGCAAAATAAATCTAAAAGGTGCACAAAAGCAGCAATCATTAATAGGCACTATTGCCAATGAACATGCTTCTTCACGAGCTCCTCAGTGTCCACAGCTTAGAGGAGCTACTAATGAACCTTATCTTTGCATGAGATAATGGTTGGGACCAAACAGGGGAGTTGGAGGGGAATTTGACCACCCACAGAACAAATACCATTATCAAAGTGCAACTTATGCCCCAAAGCGAACTTACTTGCTGGAGTGACATTTCTTCCTGGCATTTCATCTGCTTTGTTAGATGAGGATCAGGGAGGAGGAGGGGAAAGGAGGGGAAGCAAAATAGCCCAGCTGACATTTCAAGTGAGTAAATAACCTCTGCGGGAAACCAGCTTGCAAGGTGTTTCCACCCGTAATGTATAATTCTCATGTGTCTGAATTTGTGCAGAGTGGTGTGGGGAGGAAGGTGAGCAGGGCAATGTCCTCATCCCCATGGTGGGCTGGGGAGGCAGTCAGCAGAGCCGGAAATCAGGGATCAGCTTTGTCAGGTCTTATCTCATCAAAAGCGAAGAATAGCAAAACCAGGGATTTTGCTCCCACTCAAGGTGCCATTGGTTCCTGCAACCCTTGAAACATAAAATCCCATGGATTGAGTGAAAAAGGCAATGTGTTCTGCTGCAAAAGACCGGGATTCAATCACCCACAAGTATTTCTTGCATAGCAAGAGAAGTCAGTGCTGAGAAACACTAACTGCACTAAGGAGAGTGAGGAAATGCTCTCTTGGTAATCCTATAGGACTATAGGAGAATTTGGTTTAACTGTATGCCTTCGAAAGGAACATCTGTCTGCTTGTTTGCACCAGCCTAGGAATCCAATATCTTACAGTTTCTCCTATATGTAGAAGCACATATCCTCTAAAAGTATTGCCTCCATGGAATCTACAGCAGATACAAAGAGCACAATAACACTATTTGATAGAACAAATTCTCAGCTACAAAACACTGTTCTTCAACATAGTCATCACTATGCATTTTCACCAGCGATAAGCAAGAGCATGCCACGCTTACAAAAATCTGTACCAGCAGAGGTGACCCGTTCTTTCACATCTGCTATGACAATGTCATTGCTAGGAGAACGTTGCCCATGAAATACGTTTTTCATTGATGCAAACAGATGGAATTAAGAAGGCACCAAATCCATGCTATATGGTGGTGCTGTAGGGCAGTCCAGCCAAGACTGGCAGTGTGTTCCATAATCTTCATACTGATACAGGGTCTGGTATTATAGCGTTGCAGGAGAAAGACTGTCTTCTCTGGCCTTACTCTGGAAGCTCAAACTTTCAGCTTAATCAGCATCACTGTGTAGTGGTCAGAGTTGATGGTTTGTCTGCATTTCAGGAAATCCAGAAGGATCACCCCTTTCCTATCCCAAATGACAGTGCACACCACTTTACTCACTAAAGGCTTTGTCTTGAACTTATTCTTCAATGAGGAATTGACATATCTGCTGCTCTGTAGGCTGTCATTCTGACTTCAGCTCATAGTGGTGACACTACGTCTAGTCACCAGTAATGATGAGATCCAGCAAACTGTCAATTTCAGCCCCTTATTGGTTCAATAGATCTTGACACACAGTGTTCTTTCTGTTCCTGCATGAGCATTTGTGGGGCTAACCTGGCACAAACATAGCAATATTCCAGTGTTCTTACCATTGTTTCCAAAGCACTGAAGTCGGTATTCAGCTCCACACACAGTTCCTTGGTTATAATCAGCTGATTGAAGCAGATGAGCTGATTGAGACACTTAATTTTGTGGTGGGACAGCTGTGTGTAGCTGTCCAGAACATAGCTTGCCTTTCATGTCACGGCCACCATCCATCCATAAACATTCAGCAAGTGTCAACAAATGTCAGTGGATGCAGTTTTTTCCACATGGAGGAATTCAGTTCCACACCTTTGCTTCATACATGCTTCCACGTCAGACACCATTTTGTCTGACTGCCCCTCTGCTGCCATCTGTCACACAGCAACAAAATGTCATGGGATATTTGTGGGAAGGTTCAGCCTCTACTGCCATACCACCAGCATCAGCCTCTGACTTTGTGGGCCAACATCATAAAACAGGAGGCATTACTTTCAGAGCAGACCTCATAAAATAAACTATAAAAGTTGTGATCACTTACCCATAACAGCTCAGAAGATGGAGATAAAATGTATCCTGATTCCTCAAGGCACTTAATAGCACTTCTTCCTTCTGTTTCAGAAATGGATATCTGGGCATAGTACTGTTGTCTTCTCAGTGAGCCCCATCTAGCACCCAGCTCTTTTGGGCTCTGGTTCCTGTAAGACTGCAAAAAACAATGATAACAAATATATGCTGGTAGAAATATCATTTTTCAATTCTTAATAGATATGGAAGAAAATTAGGTTTAAGCTCTCCAACTACTATTGAAACAATTGTGAAGTTGGGGTTATGCACAACAGTACTTGGCATGTTTTATCTTAATGACATGAGTATTAATTGCTGCATTAGCTGCAGTTAGGATCAGTACAAGTCAATTTGAGTCTATATATTTTGCTGGTAGGCTGAAATATACTCAATACGCATTATATGCACACTATATACACATCCTGATGGCAATACTGTTGCCCCTCAAATTATTTCTGATAAAATGATGTCCTTTCAGCTACAGATTCACAGGAGGAGGGATAGTGATGCAGCACTAGGAAGGAAAAAATATTATCTGAAAAAGAATGTGGACATAAAGTTTATGTGCTTGACACCACATCTGGCTCTGGTCCTTTCCTCTGGTTCCTCCTGGCTGCTTGTGGACACACGGGCACTTGCCCACTCCATTATTAAAGAATTCGATGACAATCAGATGTCTGTTGCATCTCATTGACTTTGGGCTCTGATGCTCTGCAGTTATTTGTTCGTGTTGTGTGGATCCTTTTCTAGACCACTGGAGTGTTTTGCCATGGCAGCAAGCTCACAGATTTGGGCTCTAGTGATTAAAGTTGCTTCAAAGCAGGCACCACTCACTGGGCTATGATGTGCACAGCACTGTGTGGAATGTAGTGAAATGTGGCATATTATCATAGGAAGCTGCGCACCAGTGGGTTTGTTGAAGTATTCACTGTGAATGTGTATACACAAGGATTCTGTTTGTAAGTTATTGTAGTTGCTGTGAATCATTCTTGACTGAAGTAAAAGCACATGATATTCAGGAAAAGTCAGGAATTATCTTCTCAATCTTGTTTAAACTCCTGTTCTGTGACAGTCTTAGAAGTGCTCAAAATATCTTTTCTAGAAAATAGCTCAAAATAATTAGGAAATATTTTTTAAAATTGATTATTTCCAACACTGGAAAATCTGTTCCAAATTCATTCTTTTGCAAATTGTGTTTGTGTTCTGTAGTAATGACCAGACTGCTTTCTATCTGGTGACATACGGATCCACATGGCTCTGAGAAAACCAAAGAACTTCATTGCTCTTCACTTCAGTGTAAAGGTCTTATTTTATCTAGTAAAACAACAAACTTTTTTGTTTTCTCACAGCTATTACTCAGAAATGCCCAGTAAATGAACATACCAAGTAATATATGTTTTTTTCTTTACCGGGAAATAAGCATAATCATCAAGGAATCTACTGAAGCATGTGGTACTGACAGTGACTGTATCCTGCAGCTAACTTTTTTGAAAGCTTTCTTGAAACTGTTCTTACTTGAGGGAAATAAACTTTGTCTGTTCTGTCTTTTACATCCCAGAACTTTTACAGCTTCCAGTATCCCAGTAGCTGCAAATATGTTGCAGTTCAGAAGAAGTCTACTTTCACTGGACAGCTTTCAAATTAATCTTGATTGCAAGGAAATTGGGCTTGTTGCATTTCTGCAATTCTTCTCTCCTGAAAGGCAGCAATGAGGATATAATGAAACTCTCTTCATCTCTCTAATTAAACATCTTGTGACCAAACAAGAGAGGGGTAGGAGTGGAAATACCCAACCCAGTTAGGTAATTGCTGATAATCACAAACCTGCTCTCGGTGCTTGAAAAACTGCAGGCTGAGGGCTTAATACCTGCGTGGCTGCCTGAGGCTGCCTGGGACCAGTTATCTCATCCGCATTCTGCAGCCTTGCACGAGGGTGAAGGGGAACCACCACCCTGCATGCAGAAACATGGCCCTGCAGGGAGGTAATGAGGAGTCTGCAAGATGAAGAAATATCTTTGTGCAGGAGCTGTGGGAGTGCAGAAGGCTAAGGCACATTTGTGTTGCTCACACCACCACTGACCCTCTCAGGAAAATTCACGTGTCAACCCAAGGGGCTGACGAAGGGCTACGTGCACTTCTCTGCATCTTAGAGACAGGAGTCTAAGCTGTTTCTACCATGTTAGATTCAGAGGTACGTTTTGCTGGTAGGCTGAAAAGCTGTAGTTACAAATGATCACGTCTACAGGAATTTGACTGGGGATCTCTGACACACAATAGTTTCCCAGGAAAGGTGATTGCATTCAGATATGTGCTTGTAGCCTGTGATAGTGCAGCATGCCGCTTGGGCTTCTGAAATGCCCTGACATCATAGAGGATTAGACATCTGTGAGTGTCTCACAGCCAGCTGTGCTGCTATACCAGGTATAAGATAAAAAGTGAAATGGTAGTGGCCAGTATTAATGGAGAAAATAACAGGGGAATATCTTAAGGAACTCATTAGGAGAGTGTTTTATTGAGGAAATGAGGACATTGACTGATAAAAATAATTTGCAGTGTTTTGCCCAAACATGTTAGATCTCCTTGTCAGGGACATTATGCTCATGTGAAGTGGGAGTAACACTGTAGGTATTATTTGTAGAGTTTCCCTAAGGAAACACAGAAAATTCTCTAGACTCATATCTTCCTTTTCCTAAGGATTTTCCCAATTTCCATAACTCTTCAGCAATCAGCAAGACAGCTATGGCCAAACTGGCAATGAGCTTTTTATGGGCACTTCTTTTCCAGTGGTTTTGCTCAGTCACCAGAGGGCAGACATCTGTAGTTTCCCTTTGTTCTCCTTCTACAGCTTTCTGTGCTAACAATAGGCCTACCAGGATAGGTTGGTTTCTGACTTGCCAGCCACATTACTAGAAATGAGAAGGTGAATCTTGAGAAAACTTGTGATATTCTCCCCATAATTTCTGACCTTTTCTGGCAAGCCCATGAAACTGATTGAGATACCATTGATCCCAACAAGGGAAGGAAAAATGTCCTCTCCAAAGGCTGAGACAGGGAGCGGGTCTAATCTGTTTTCTGAATCAGTGCAGGCGTTAAGTAGATCCTTCTCGTTTTGTTAGTCTGTTAAATATCCTTTAGTCAAGCACACAGTCAGTAGTGTTTGATGTTAGGGAAGTCAAGGAAGTACTAAAAGCAATAGTAAGGGGTTTTTATTTTCCATCATACATTATTTTCCATCATAGCACAATTGGCATCGAGTATTCTGTACTTCTCAGACTCACTTCATTGGCTCATTTATCTGTAGAATTCCTTTAAAGTTTAACAATGCAGAACTAATTTTGATGACTCAGTAGCATGAAAATTGTTATTTTAAGTGCCAAAAAGGTATTTTCCCTGTGGATTTTCTTGCACCGAGGCAACATTCTGAATGTTTTGACTGCTACTTTGTCTGACAATACAAACAGACAAGAATAACTTAATGATTAACTGGTTATCCTTGATGCGTTCCTTGATGTCTCATCTTGTTATTAGCAGTTTGGCTAAGTTTTGAAATATATTTAATTCACAGCAGAGCTAATTTTGCCCTGGTATGCTCTTTAACACCATTCCACAAGGCTTTGCAGCCACTGGCTGAGCATGGTCAGCAACTACGCTCTCTATTAACACCCTTAGTAACTTGCTCCGGCACTTTCCGCTGTATAAAATTAAACCCGCTTATAAGAAACTGTTCATCAAAGAACTTGAATATATGCATAAGTCTGTTCTTATTCAGCCCACTATTTAGACATACGCTTACCTTTAGAGCATGCATGCAAATTTGGCTTAAAGCTGCCAGACTTTTATTTTGTTGGTTGTGTCTTTGAAATACTTCCTGGCACCATATCCTGTTTCTGTCATCTTTAATAGTTACCTGTCTATCACTGCTGTTTCCACGCACATTCCTCTTCTGAAAAGCATTTTGCAGAAAACTGCAGCCTGACTTGGATCTTGGAAAAACGACATTTGTCTTTGAGCACTAGTGCTTTCTTGTTTTCTGCACAAACTGGAATGTAAAAAAATAACAGAACACTTTTCTGATCAGGGGGAATTTTTAATGCCTTTTCACCCAAACTTTCAGCATGATAATATTATTACATGCTGTCATTTTCCTTTGATGTTTGTCACATTTATGAGATGATGTGTGCCTTGCCTGTGAAGCACTGAGCACATTTTAAATAATATTAATTCACCGCATTAGCATCCTAATGCGATGAATTAGAACAGCTAAATGGAAAAGCAACACTAACAGAGCCAACACTGTGATTGACCCCAAAGAGTGTGAAAATTTTCATCAGTGACATTGTCAGTGGGATTGAGTGTACCCTCAGCAAGTTTGTGGATGGCACCAAGCTGTGCAGTGTGGCTGACATGCATGCTGTGTGGCCAGCAGGGCGAGGGAGGTGATCTTGCCCCTCTGCTCTGAGCTGTGAGACTTCACTTGGAGTACTGCATCCAGGTGTGGAGTCCTCAGTGCAGGAGAGATGTGAACCTGTTGGAGTGTGTCCAGAGGAGGGCCACAAAAATGAGCCAAGGGATTGAACACCTCCCCTATGAAGACAGGCTGAGAGAGTTGGGGCTGCTCAGCCTGGAGGAGAGAAGGCTGCGAGATGACCTGATAACAGCCTTTCAGTATCTAAAGGAAGGCTATAAGAAAGAAGGGGACAGACTCATTAGCTGGATTTTTTTGTTTGTTTGTTTGGTTGGTTGTTGTTGCTGTTGTTTTTGTGATAGGACAAGGGGAAATGGTTTCAAACTAAAAGTGTGGACATTTGTATTGGATGTAATGAAGAAGTTTTTTACAATAAGCCTGGTGAGGCACTGGCATAGGTTGCCCAGAGAGATGGTGAATGCCCCATCTTTGGAGACATTCAAGTTCAGGCTGGACAAGACTCTAAGCAACCTGGTCTGGGTGTAGGTATCCCTGTTCATTGCAGGGGAGTTATACTAGGTTACCTTTAAAGGTCCCTTCAATTCAAATGATTCTATGATTCTGTGATTCTATGATCCTAACCATCTCTTCCCAGTCCTTGAAAAAAACATGTTAAAAGCACATCCTCTGCTAGTATTTTATGAATTGATGTACTCAAAGCAATCAGTATGTGGAAAATGCAAACTCTGGCAAAGAAATGAGCAGTAAAAATAGTCATAAAAGCCATAGTGGACAAAGCCCTAACATACTGGGGTTTCTGGTGGGCAAGAAGCTGGACATGATCCAGCAGTGTGAGCATGCAGACAAGAAGGCTGACTGCATCCTGGGCTGCATCAAAAGAGGGGTGGCACTGAAGCAGGGAAGGGATTGTCCCCCTCTGCTCTGCCTTTGTGAGGCCCCATCTGGAGTACTGTGTCCACGCCTGGGGCCCCAGCACAAGAAGGATATGCAGCTGTTGAAGTGGGTCTGGAAGAGGCCACAAGGATGGTCAGAGGGCTGGAGCACCTTTCCCATGAAGACATTCTGAGGGAGCTGAGATTGTTCAGTCCAGAAAAGAGAAGGCTCCAGGGAATCTCTTTGCAGCCTTCCAGTATCTAAAGGGAGCTGATAAGCAGGAGGCATACTTTTTACACAGGCAGATAATGATAGGGCAAGGGGAAATGGCTTTAAACTAAGAGAGGAGACTTAGGTAAGATATTACACAGAAAATCTTTACACAGGGTAGTGAGCTCCTGACACAATCTGCCCAGACAGCTGCGGTGCCCCATCCCTGGAGGTGCCTACGACCTGGTCCTCAAGGTCTTTCAGCCTTCCTCAGAAGGGTGGTGCTCCAGCCCCCTATACATCTTTGTAGACGTCCTCTGGACTCTCTCCACTAGGTCCCTGTATTTCCTGAACTGGAGATCCTGTGTCAAGTATGTGGTATGTGCACTGTTATTGTGGCAATTTTGCAGCAAAACTAGCTTTTGCAAAAGAAAGGATGGGCCACAGAGGAGGAATTATACTAGATGACCTGTACTAGATGACTAGGTGACTAGAGGTCCCTTCCAACTCTAAAGATTCTATCGTTCTAAATAAATGCATGAATCTGAATATACACATTTTGGTGTTTGCAAAGGTTGCCTGAACCTCTTTGACTGTAAAGATGATTCTTGTACTCCTAAAGCACATTTCTGTGGCAGATACCAACATCTGCTACGGAAATGTGAAATCACTAAAACTATTTTGATGTAGGATGAAATGTGAAGTCTATGCTACCTTTTGGCAGGAAATCATCAGAGACACAATATCTTTTAAAGGACTGTAAAGGAACTTCAGCTTTGTGGGATCTGTAAAGGAATGTAAACTCTGCAGTAACTGTGGAAAACCACATTCGGTGCATCTTCTTCAGTCCCATGCCATCTTTTCCATCATCAGGCTTGTGCCCGTCAGTATGCACAGTATTTCTGATGGTTCTTGCCCTACTTGCCTGGCTCAGAAAGGGGAAGGGAGAAGGAGTTTGGGCAGCAGCTCTTCTCTCAGCCAAAGGGTTAGCAGAGGAGTGGAGATGCTGAGTGTGACCCAGTGCCAGATTAACTCCAACTGAACTGCTCCTCTCTCCGCAGGTGGGAAGACGGTCTGTCACAGACAAAGCCTGATGAAAATGCATCTGGGGTAGCTGAGTGTTTGTGTTGCATTAGCTTCTGGCATGGCCTCTACTGTATTTATTCTTCCGCCCACCTACCTTCCACAGAATAGGGATGTATGCAGTCACCGATCTTATCGCTGCCACGCTTTGATCCAGCTGGGATGTTAGTGCCTTTGGGAATTCCCCACGTTTGATAATTCCTGATAGTTACTTTTAAGAAAATACCAGCTGAAGGATGGGGAGGGATTCTTTAAATTCCAGAAACTGACTGAATGGTAGAATTTATCAGGCAGCCTAGCCAGATTTCCTTGGAAAGAACACATTTATTTTGAAGTGTCACATTTTCATTGTACTCCGCAAGCAATATCACTTAAGGCCAAAGAAACCCAGTCAAACAGGACATTACTAGCATTTTTAATAAGCACAGGAGCCAGCCCTGATAAAAACATTATGAGACATATCGAAGCTATGAATAGCTAAGAACCAGATTTATCCCAAGAGGTAACTCACCTCTTTATATTTATATTTAGCTTTTGAAACACCACCTCAGGAGAAACTTGACCCCAAGAAAATCTATTTCAGGAATGTGTGTGGCCCCCAACCCCGCACTCCAACTGCGTCACCACCTTCAGTGCATTTTCTTCATGCCCCTCTGCAGGGCAGGACCCTGGCACCACCCTATTTATGAACAGCAAATGGAAAAATGTTTACATGCCTGCTGCTATTACTACCTACACGGTGGCAGTAAGTGACTTTCCCAAGCTCAAGGAGGAAGTTTGAGGCAGAGCAATGCATGAGAGCGGGTACCCAGTGCTCCCCATGCCTGCCCTAACCCGGGGTAATTTTTGGCTTGCAGGGTGTGGCTTCCCACCTCCCGGTAGCAGGCAGGTTATGGGGCTGTCAGAAGGTTTACGTGTTTGTTTTTCCATGGGGTAGCATCAGGAGAAAATATCCGTCATCTCCAGAGACCAGAGGCATTCCTGAGTGAAAGTGTGGGTGGCAGCAATGTCACACCGCAGCTCTGGGGAGCTGTTTGCTGTGGGTTGCTCCCAGGCTGTGTCCACCTGGGCCCACGGCAGGCTTGGGCTTGTAGATGTGGAGGATCTCACTGCGGCTTTGTCTGGCTATTCAGGTGAAAAAAGGAAGAAAAAAAAAAAAAAATAGGAGCTACAACTTCTTGCAACCGGTCTGTTGATATGGGTGGGTAGTGGCTTAAACCCCAGATGTACTAATTCAAAAGACCTGAGAGGATCATTAGGAAATCTCTTCTGGCCTCCCAAGAAATGCGGGGCTTTATTCCCTGTAATTCCTGGGCTAAGTGTTTGATGGCAGCCATGGCTTTGGTTTTGTGTCCCCTCTGCTCCTTCATGCTCCTGGCTCCTTCCTGAACTCAGTCCTATGTCCTGGCATGTGGGAACTGGGCATGTGGGTAGAAAAGCCTGATTTACTGTGATAAAGGTGATTTGCTATGGGGGAATTCGTAATTGGAAAAGTTGGTTATATATCACACAGAAAAAAAAATACTGTGAACTTTAAAGGGCTCCTTTTCTTGTCGTTCTTGTCACGTTACCACAGGGCAGGCATATCCACCCTGTGGCCCATGACAACTAGTAAAGAGACTCCACAAGATCACAAACTTATAACATTGTAATGTGATTTTTAGTGATATGTTTCACGAGTTGATTGTGTGTAGCTCAAGTGTGGACTGCATGGGTGACAACAGACACTGTAAAGCGAGGGAGCAGTGTGGTGATAACTGCCACATGCACACGGTCAAATTGAACTCTGTGTATTACATGTTAGGGGTGCTTGTGCTGCATGGTGAGCAAAGCGCAGGGATTGCCTGTAATAATAGTTCAGCCTACCTATGTGTGTGTGCTTGTGAAGACACGTGTTTTTTCTTATTGAGCAGACACATATGTTTTCTTATTTAATTATTAAAACTGAACTCGTGTTACTTCATAAACAATTTAATAAACCAATAGTAAAGATTTGTTGCTTGTATATATTAGCTACATTATGTATTTTATATGCGGCCTAAGACAGTTCCTCTTCACTCAATGCAGCCCAGGCAAGCCAGAAGTTTGGACACCCATGCCATAGGGCAATATGCTTACAAGCATTTAGTACTGTCTATGCACTTCTGTGAGAGTCAGTGTTTTTTTTTCATGAGAGAACTAGTTTCATGCTATTTAAAAATATATATTTATTCCTTTGTACACAGCAAACAAAATAGGGTTACAGACACCCCAGGTGGTGGTGTAGCAGGGTGGAAAAGGGGGGTTTGCAAGAATTGTTTGGTGGTCACAGCCATTCCAGACAGCAATGACTGGAATATTTGCCTTTTGTACTTCAGTTAAATTCACCAACAGCTCCGGCCTCACCTAGGAAATATGTCTGAGAAATTCCTTCTTCCCACCACAAGCAAACACCCATATTCCTGTTCATCAGTGAAAAAAAGCAGAACTGTTTCACTTTATGTACATATATTCCCACGCAATTTAAGCATTACCTGTTTATAATTGCTTGAGAAATGTTTTACAAGCATCTGCATCTGGTGGAACATCTTTATTGTGGGAGACTTCTGTAAGGAGACTTCATATGCTGCTGATCACAAGCCGTGCTTTAAAGCCCACTGAAGTCCATGGGAGAGATGTACCTTTCTTTCCCATGTCTCCAACAGCCTTTTGATCATTGCCACTATGTGAGAAGGGTGTAGGACCATTCATTTAGCTCCTCCAAGGTCTGTTTTCTGTGTGCACTGGCCAGACACTCCCAGCTCCTCTACCATGTGAGGTGAACACGCCATGAGACACCCATGAGCAACCATGTCCATTAAGCAACATCTGAGGTGGGCACAAGTGGTTGAACCTATGTATTCTACAGTTGCCAAAGCCATGGCACAGACCCAAGTGTGTGTGAGATGTTTCAAAATTGTGGAGCTCCTTGTCTTGCTGGATTTGAAACTCTGCTCTTCTTGGTAGAGCTGTGACAGTGGTGTGGGTGGGTTGTCTGCCCTCCCTTTCTCCTTGGAGGCACCACATTAAAACCAAAATTGCCCAGGAGCCTGTGGGTCTGTGCAGGTGTGTGCAAGCTGGGAGTACTGGCCACCCTGCCAGGAGCCAGTAGCTTGGGTGCATGTGTTTTCTTGGCTTCATGTCCTTTGCTCAAGTCTCTTGTGCTCCCACCACCCACAAGTACCAGACCAGTCTCTGGTAGAGGAGGCAGGGGATATTTTTGCTAGTGTATCTGACTGCATAGCCTTGGTCCAGCTGGAAACAGGGACTGAAGAGTATCTCATCTTCAGCAGAAAGGTTTGGGTGTGGGAGAGTGCCTGAACCAGTGCATGATTTTTCACTGTCTTAGAGACCAACAAAGCTTTGAGGATCTTGCATGAAGAACTAAGGCACTAACCAAAACTGGGTGTGCTGTTCACCTGGTGTAAATCACAGAAGATCTGCTGGAAAAAATAACATCCATATCAAACACATCATCACTTTTTTGCAAATACTGCAAAACTCCTTTCCCCAGCTAGTATTACTCATGCTAAGAAAATGTGTGATGTCCCAAGGACTGACTAATTTGGCATCCCGAGCTCCTAGCCCAGTATCTCTTCTGCCAGAACTTTTATATTATCAGTTCCATTCATTCCTACAGAAGGCTGATGGAGTGCGATAAAGCAGATGGCCGAAGTCCCAGACAAAGGCCAGGCAGAACAATTAATGACAAGCCAACAGCCTCACAAAGGGCATGGGCCTTGGATAATGCTGGCTCTGCAGGGCTGCTGACAATTGCATAAAACCGCTCCCCTCACAATGGAGAGATAAGATACAGTACTGTAATAAGAAAGCAATCATCACAAAATGCCATCAATTATATAAAAGCTGCACCACTGGGGAACTGATTAAATATGCCCCAGTTGATGCCTCAACATACCTTGGCTGCACTTTTTGCTTGGTTTCTCATGACAAGTCAGGTTGGGCACTGAAGAAGCTGAGGCTCACCTACCCCAATTCTTTCATCAGTTTTTGGCTCGTGAAATTACACTGAATAATATGCTTATTCAGGTTTTTATATCTGTGCACCTATTTTATTACCTTTTATAATGCATACAGGGTCAGATCAGCTTGCAGCAGAACAAAGCTAATTACACCTTTCATTACCTAAATATAGCATAATGACAGAGTGTCATTCAAGTGTGGCATTGAGCTGAGAAACCTCATGGCAGGCTGGGACAATGATGGAGGCTATTCAGCCCAACCTGAATTGCTGCCGATGCGGTGGGAGTGGGGCAGGGTTAATAGGCAGGTCACTACATAAATTACAGTATCATATTGAAATGGTGAACTGCTAACACTGTTCTCATCAGCAACTGTATCTTCCACAGTCAGTAACCTCCAGAGCCAGCATTAACCTCTTCCATCCCTTCACTCATACAAAGTTTATGCACTTAGCTAGAAGACCTGGGAAGGAAACAACTCACTGATGAGCTCTGGAAACATGCAGTGATGCTGCATTTCATGCTGAACCTTTCACGTTTTGGATGCTGTATGGGTGAAGTAGAACAGTTGATAGCCATTTCAGCTGTCACCCTACAATGGTGTGCTTAAAACACCATTCAGGGCTTATGCCCCCAGCACTAATCTTTGCAGGAAATTCTCCCCCTTGAGCACGAACTAGGCAATGGACAGAGACATGAGAGGCCCACAGTGTGGGCCCTGTCCCCAGCCAGGCTTTCTTAGCAAGGAAGTAGTCCCTATCTCTGCCATGATCAGCTGCTGCTGAAACCTTTACTGTTTGCTGAATTTTGCCTCAGGTGACACAGAGAGTTTTCTTAAACCTTTGGTTGGAACCCACCACCTTAATGTCTCCATTATCCTTTAATGTCTTGTGCAAATAGGGATGATGATTTGCTTTTAGCTTATTTCTTCACACATATTTTAATAAGAAGCTTCCCTAGTTTTTAATAAAGCAATGGTGAGAGCAAAGGCCAGCAAAAATAGTCTTCATAAAAATTATTATCAAAAGCTATTTCATTTCTGCCAAAGCATGCAAATCACAGAAATTTTCTACTTTCCTTGGAGCGCTTCTGTTTTTCATCAAAACAAGAAAATGAGACAATTTAATTTGCAGTTTTGTTAAGGAGTTGAAGAATGTTCATTCCAGTTTTCCAATGTTCATGCTGAAAATTTGTGCTAGGATGAATTTATTATTTTTTTTAACTTATCTTTTTGGCTGAAGAAAAAATATTTCTACAGAAAGTCACCGTTCCCTCCCTTTCAGTTTTTCTCTGAAACGTGAAAGGCATTGCTGGGCTGTCATTCCACCGCAGCGGTGCTGCCTACATGAAAAATCATTAGGGCCACAAACCTATGATGGGAGACTAATGAGTCTGCTTTATGCCTTGGATGAATTTCCAGCTACCATGAAGAGAAACATATTCTTCAGTACTTCAAAAGCTTGGGCTGAAATTGACTTTATTTCTGAGAGATCTGTGAGAATGGAGTACATTCGCTTTTGATGGACTGATAGTTTTCTGACAGATGGGTTAAGTTGTGGTTTTCTTTTACCCTGGTTGCATTATTGGTGTTGAAACAAGGTATTTCTCTGTTCCTGTGTTTCTAATGCATTACTGGGAATTCCATGGAGTGTGCCTCCTCTGTTCACAAAGGTGTTGGTGAGATTCTTGAAAGAGCCCCAAATCCAGATTGATTATTTTCATTGTCATTGTCATCTGTGACAACAATTAGTGTAACAGCATTATGTCTGTTTTTAGTGTTCATCAGAGTAATCTCATGATCACCACTTACATGGAGTTTTTGCTTCTTCTGGATGCTGCATCTTCATAGATCTCTGTGTTAGTTGTTTGTTTGGATTCCTTCATATTATTGAAGATGAAGCCAATTTCCTTTCTTATTAAAAAAACAAAAAAAAACAAAAAAACTCCAGATGTCGCTTGCCAACTTCTTTGCTTAGGAATGGGCACAAAGCAGCACTGAAGTCAATGCAAAGTTCCTCTACATTGTGGTTGTAGCATCAGGATCACCACAGGAGGAATTAAGTGAAGTAGTATATTTTGGAGGAGCTGAGTGCTTTGAACAAAGAGTAAGAAGTGTGTGATGGGACAAAAACTGACACCTGTTTTCCAAAACTGCAGTTTGGCACTCCAGCAGCTACTCACATCTGCAGGAGATGCCAGGGCCGTATCTCTGATCTGACCCAGCTCCAAGTGTTGCGCAAATCTGCCTGCTGCGAGCTTACTCCACATCTAAATTCTGCTTCTTTCTGTCTGTAGCACTGTGGTCCCCATCTCATTGAGCTTATGTGTTTGTTAGGTCCTAGGGAGTATCCTGCTGTAGGAAAGTAGGGTTTTATCTCCTGTGTTGACTGCTCTGTGAAAAACAGATTTGTTTTTCATTCATTCACCTCTGAGCTTCCTGAGTTTGGCAAAGAAAAGCCTCACATATTTATCATGTGAACATCAGTATAGCTTCAGGGACCTCCTCAAATTATTACGTGTCAGGCCAGTCACTTGGGCACATTTTTACTGATAACAACAAAGTAAGGTCCCACCATGTGTCTCAGCAGGGTGAAGCTCTGCATCCTGCAAGCATAGCAGGCACCCTCCCATCAGGTTCCCTGTCCCTCCCTGTGCCCCAGCTGAGTGCTGCTCTGTGTGTTCCCACACTCCAGCACCCAGCTCCAGGGACACTTACTCTCCTACCTCTGTTTCAAACTGTGAGACTTTGTACTTGCTCTTGTGAAAGCCTGGCTGGATCAGGGGACACTGGTGAATTTGACAAGTTTTCACACTCACTTTCTGTGCTTTAAATCAGCAAGGAAAATCCCCGTGTTTCTGAAAACACACATACACTTTTTTTTTTCTTCCTTTTTTCCCCCTTCCTTCCTTCTTTTCTTTCTTTCCTTTCTTCCTTTCCTTCCTTCCCTACCTTCCTTCTTTTTTTTTCTCTTGGTCTGCAAAAGCCTCCCAGCCTCTTTTTTTTTCGTTTCCCTTCCTGCTTTCACCTTCATCTTTCACAACTGTTGCAGTTACGTTTTCTGATGATAGCAGAAGTGACCCCCTGGGGTGACCTTGGAAGATTATTACATTAGCTGCAAATTTTGAACCCAGGCCAGCCAATACAGATGGGATTGCAACTCCCATCCTTTAAGTGCAGCAGGATTAACGCTTGGCAACGTAAGTATGTTAAACCATTCTACAGACAGCAGTGACCATTCCTTTCTCTGCATATCTTTGTATTGCTCCCTTTAAGATCAGTCAGGGAATAGAGCTTTGCTATTTATGTTGAGGTGGTGAAGGGGAAGAAAAAGACAGCATTCATGACAGTCGGGGCAGAACTGCATTAAATAAAGCCTCTATCTTTCATTCTTAAGCTCAGCTCCAGGTCCTTGATGAAGACAGATTTTTCAATTAGACAGGCAATGTTTGTTCTAATATTTTATATATGAACCGCTCAGCTGACATCTTACCCAGATTTATGAAGGATATCGAATACAAATGGGAGTTTTAATATAAATTTATTATTCAAATTTATCACATATTTCCGCAAATAAAAATTATGGTTGCCTCACAGAACACATTTAAAAAAAAAAGAAAGAAAGGAGTTGATAAAGTTTCTTTCCAGACAGTGAATAACAATATTGTAAGCTAAGAAAGACATGTCATAATATAAATTATAACACACATGGAATACATTTCCCATTGAAGACAATATTTCTTTCTTACACAAATGTTGCACTCCTTCATTGAACTGAAAGGAAGTTCAGGAAGGTTGGCAAAACAAAGTAGCCCATTTTTAACACTGCACAGAACAAAGTGTATTCTGCTGCCAATTACCCTTAACTGAAAATGACTGTCACTTCTGGGAGATGCAGCCAAGGGTCATGGGTGGTATAAATGCACCCCAAAGAATAAGAAATGTCAAGTGACATTCACACTTCAGCTATTTAAAGAAAAGGATGAAGATAATTTAGGGGAATAAAAGGCCATGCAACACCCGTGTTTCAGCTATGGGGAAATTACAGCAATTAATGTTAGGCCTTTTATAGCACAGGTCCATACACTTTTCCTTTGCAGATGGCATACCTAATCTAGGAAGGGATTAATACAGCGGGAGTTTTCATCTGCAGTCAGACTGAGGAGGAAATAGTGGAAGTTTTTTTTTTTTTTTTTCTTTTTTAAAATGAAACATTACAATGAAAGATTTATATATTTTGGTTTCTACAAACCAATGCATTTCATCTTCCTTATTCAGTTATGGCATTGCCATGGTTTAGCTGCATTTCCAGGTTCCTATATTTCATTTACGGTTCTCCTGTTTTCCATCCTTTTTTACTGGAAAACACTATGAGATGTGAAAGGTGACCAAAACCTATCAGATTATTTTAAACTTCTCCACATTTACCACTGGTAAAAAAAGTGGGAGAACATGAAAGAACTTAATAATAATGTAAAAATCATTTCAGTGTTTCAAAAACTGAAAGAAAGTCCAAAATTTCATTAAAAAATCGATAGTCTTGACGTTTGTCTTTGGATTACTATTTTTTATTGAATTGTTTTAATACACACATATATTTACAGGTGGTTGTGTCTGACGTACAGGTGCTTTCTTGAGAAATTTCAGCCAGCTCTGCCCATGCTGTTACATCACTTGCTGCCCCAGAAAACCAAGCACCACGCAGACTCATGCAAAGACAAAAGGTCAAGTCTTACACTGCTGTGTGTAAGAATCAATGGTAGAGACTGGTGGGATACTCTTAGCATCAGAGCATCTCACCCTGCTTAATTTCAATAGGGTATGGCAGGAGAGAGAGAGTTTATCTCACCTGATTATATCCACCTGCAGAGACTGATGCTCTGAACCATATGTGAAGTACCCTGGTGCTCCAGATGCAGAGAAATGGGATTAATAAAAAAGCCTTGTCTCACCGGACATGAAGGCAGTTTGGAAAGTGAACCCAAATGTAGAGATATGCATTTGGCATGGTTCCATATTATTTTCCTATCAATAATTAGATGTAACTCAAATTAATTATCAGGCCCAAAATTTATATCCTAACGAGTACAGATTTTAGGTCAAGTATTTTCTCTTTGCTATTTTACATCCATGCTGTGTAGCACTACAAGGGAAGAATCTGTGCGAAGTCCTGGAGCTGCATACTTGCGTGCTCCTGGCCTGAAGGAGCTCTCTTGGCTGTCTCAGAGTGAGATTTTGGGAAAGCACATTGGTCTGGATGCTTTAGGGACCGTGTCTCTGAGCTCTGTATGCCCAAGCCAGTTCATTTTGGGGTTTAGATCTCCTAATTCAGTCAGAGGAAACTCCCAAAGCTCTTGGATGATCTAGGTACTATGTAAACATTGTTTTAGAAGATTCTGAAAGTCACATTTACCTTCAGTTTACAATTGTAGTTGGGTAAATACCCTTAAAAATACCACTTAAGGTGAGCAGCAGGGAGCTGAGCTGCACTTAGAAATACCTGTAACCCACAGAGCATGCGTTTGACTCAGAAGCACAAGAATATTCCTGGTGGCATTTAGGGACTTCAAATTAATTTCTACTGACTGTGCTATGTTTCATCATGTAGTTTTTGAACAGGAACCTCTTCTAATCTCAGTTACACCCATAATTCAGAGGAGGCTCTTTAGGCTGAGATGTGAGGTGATGTACAGCTGCAAAGCCAGACCTTCAACCCCAAGATAACAGCACAGGAACAGCAGTAAGAGGATGAGAGATCTCCCTGCTGTTTGTT
The DNA here is from genome assembly GCF_951394365.1 of Tetrao urogallus. Classification (NCBI taxonomy): domain Eukaryota; kingdom Metazoa; phylum Chordata; class Aves; order Galliformes; family Phasianidae; genus Tetrao; species Tetrao urogallus. The sequence continues at coordinate 14,446,357 of NC_136814.1, forward strand.
TTTACTCTGAAATGTGCTATGTGGCACTGCAAGCAAATAGAAAGAAAGAAAGAAAGCAACAGGAGATTGAATGTATATATTGCTGAGTGCTTTAGTAGTCCAGTTTCTTCAGCTTATCCCACTAATGAATAGACCCTCTCCTCTTCCCATGGTCATGGTGGCTCCTTCCAGGTGCCCATACACCCTCTTTCCCAACAGCCCCACCATCCTTACCAGCCACATAATGGCTCACCTAGCAGAGTCTGGTTCCAGGGACCTCACATGGAAGGATGATTCGTAAAAGAACCCTTGCTTGTTTTACCCATCACCTTTAATAACCTCAGCAGATGCAAGGTGTGACATGTTTATTCACATTAGGACATCCTGAGTGAATTCTCGACAGCATAAGGCACTCTGTTCAGTTGGAGCATTTTGCACTGTATGGGAGCGGATTTCTTATTTCCCATTTAAAGATAGGAAAACAGAATATAGACAAGATTAGGAAGTCTTATAACTAGAAAGATTGGTACAGATGTAACAGTGCTACAGCCTGAAAGATTAGCACAATTTAAATGGTATTACAAAGGGAAAGTTGGTCATCTGTCTCTGAAAATCTAGGCTTGCAGAACGGATTCCACAAGGAAGAGATCTCCAACCAGAGAACTTTCCTTAGTGGTAGTCAGGCCCTTAAATGAGGTCTAAGAGAGGCAGCCAGGCTCCAGCCCTTCTGCTCACACAGCTGAATTGCCTTCACCTGTGCTCCCAGGGCTGACCGGTCCTTTCCCCAGGTGCTCAATCAGTGGTTCAGGCCATAACTCAACAGTTCCCATAAAGGAAGTAGATTTAGATTGTTTCTTGTTGTACATGATTGATTAAAAAAAAACAGCTATATACTAAGTTATCTGTAAGAATAGAAATGAATGGGCCACAGTGAAGGGATGAAGGTTTCAGCTAAGGCTGAAGTCTGAGCAACTACTGCTGCTCAAGCTCTGAACCTTCCTGTCCTTGTTCACAGTGTTCAAAGCTCTGCATGTGCTTTAGCCTACTTTGAGTCAGTTTATGGCTAAGGGCTGAGTATAGTGTTGGAACATGTTCTCTTTTGAAGGATCTGGCTCAGCTGAGACGTTCAAAGGGCAGTCATACTACTGGGTTCAGCATAGGTCCTGGCCTTCTTGTCTGTTCTCTTTCAGAAGTAGACTAGTTGTGTCTGTCACCTGCTGTTTCATAACATTGAGGTCAAAGCCTGGGCCTATAAAGAGGAAGATCTCCATTTTTACTCAGAAGGAAAATACCCTGAGGAAAAGGACAGGAAGGGAAGGTGAGCATTTCTCCCTGCTCTTGCACTCTTACCCATCTGATGGAGCAGCAGTTTGGCACTGAATGCAGTTTTGCAGTGCCAATGTATGAAGAGAAAGAGCACCCAGCTAGCAGGTAGGCTGCGTGGCTTCTGATCCAAACTCTTGACATTATTTTCTTTGGGTTTTGCTTTGTTTTATTCCAAGACTGTTTATCGTGAAATACAAAAACAGACCTCTGTCTGTTGTACAAAAGACACCACCAGTGCCTGTTTATGTTGAGGAGAAAATGAGCTGTAAACACTGACCTTCTGAGAGGGGTCTGAAGTAGATGGGAACAGCTCTCCAGCTGCTCTGACTCAGATAGCTTCCGCACACCAGCAGTGTGACCATTCACATGCATCTCTGCCCTCAGTAGTTTCTGTTGACTAACACCAGAGACTCACCAATGCTAGAAAGATCTCTGGAGATCGTTGTATCCACCTGCTTTGCTCAGAGCAGGGACAACTAGAACAGATTTCTTGGGGCCATGTCCAGTTGGGTATTCAATTCCTGAATGATTGGAGACTCTACAACCTCTCTGGGCAACCTGCTCCAGTGTCCAGTCGCTCTCTGTATTCCTTTGTAGCTCATCTAATTGTCCTTGCACCTCCTGTACATTTCCTTACAAGTCTCAGATTTGACAGAAGTTCTGTGTTGAGCATGCAAGTTTCCTGCTACCTTTGCTTACTTTCCTGCTTGCGTGGATGGACGGTTCTTGCATTTGGAGAAGGAGATCCCTGAAAATCAACCAGTTCTCCTCCTGAGCCCCTCTGCTTGCCTAGGCCAGACCTGCTGTCCTCCTCCCAGTCCTACCAGCAACCCCTCAGGTAGTTCCAGAAGCAGATGTTGCCTCGCTCTCAAAGGTCACCATGAAACCATTGCTGCCAAGAGACCAAGGCAGTCACCTCTTTGGACTAATTTCATACCTAAAAAAATCAGAACTGACTTAATGCTTCTTTAAGCTTAGGAAGGATAATAGCTTACTCCTGAAATATGGGAGAATTAGGAACCTTCCAAGCAGCCTTGAGCTTGCTTCTTTGTGCTGGTGCCTTTGTGCTTCAGTGGCAGCCATTTGCCATCCAAATAACATTTTCCTGTCTTCAGTTTTCCAGGAAAGACCAGAGGCTGAGATCAGCAGCAGAATCTGCCTTATGTCCCTCTAAGCACAGGGCCAGATGCTGCTTTGTGTTGTTTGTCTGCCTGTAAAACCCCAGCCATGGAGAGCAATGTTCCTGCTTTGCAGCTGCATCGTTCCAGTACTGGATGAATGGTCTTCAAAGCTGTGGGGCATCAAATGTTTTGCCAGGCAGCTCATCTGCATACTTTCTTACGTGTCCATAAAATCCATTGTCAATGTAGCTCTGGCAAATTACCCCATAAATGTTCCAGCTAGGTCAATAAATTACTTTGGCCCTAAAGGGCTTATCATGCTTGGTGTAATAAGTAGGACTATAGTCTCTTTTTTTTTTTTTCCTATTAAAATAGTCAGAGTATTATTTATATGACTGGGACTGAACTATGCCTGAACCGTGAAGGAAGCACTCTGCTATAAATAAAGCATGTTTTACTGTCCAGAGACTTTAAACCTAGTTCAGAACATGTTGGTGTCTGCATAAGCCGTCTAACTTTGCTTACTCTCTACTCCAAACAAGCAGAGGGTGGACTGACATAGTGTATCTAGAAATGCTAATATACAGCAATCTCCTGTGCAGATAGCATGAGAGGTTCTGAGGGCACTTTTCATTCTGAAATGTCAGTGAGTGGACAATAGCACATTACAGGATCACTGGGGCTAAGCAGGGACTGCTGAATTTTGTTGTGTGCTTTCATATGTATGTATTTTATTATGTCACGTAGGTTGATCTGTAACTAATTTGGAAGGAAAAGGAATTTTATTTCTGCAAACATTAAGGAAAAATCATCAACATTTTTAAAGGAGATAGCTCTGAAGCTGACACTTTTTTATGGGTTGAAAATATCAAATTGGGTCAAATATGTAAAACAATGGCATATCTTTTTCTCAAGATGAGCACTTCCCATTGATCCTGTTTCTTTTTAATATTATGTACTACTTTAATGGGAGGCCACTTTAAAATGTTTTCATTTATTCACTTGCGTGAAACCAGCATTTCAAAGGGAGATTCTCTGAGACATCCACAGACCAAATCCTGCTTTGTACCTAAGAAAGCAGTCAGGGCAGGCAGGAGGTCCCCTACAGTGCCCTGGCTCACTCCCTGCCCTCATTAGAAACAGCTGCACTTGCTGTGCAAGGAGCCACCCATGCACCCACCCACACACCACAGGTGCAGGGTACTCACCTCCCTGCTAAGCAGCGCTTAGGCAAAAGCCATAGTAACTGGCTGTAGTGCTGTGCCTTTAGAACAAATGTCTGGGGTTTATCCCAACAGAACAAATACTACTGACTAGATTTGTAGTTTATCCAGCAGCTGATCTCAGAGTAGTCGAGAAATCATCACATGCAGAGAAAACTTTGTCTACAGGTGGCACAGCTCAAGGCTGATGGCCAGTGGGAATGCTGGGAGAGTGTGCCACTGATTAGACCATCTGTGAGAGGAGCCTTTTGTATTTTAAAGGTGATGGTGAAGTTCCACGTTGTCCATATTGCTGTTAAATCTTCTTGTGTGGAGTTGATGGTGGTGCTTGAGGTATCATGCTGCTGTGGGGATATTCTGCCTGAGGCTTGGGGGGGGACAGCAGGTAAGATGTGATATAACCTTGGCACGCATTTTTGTTACATGTAAGTTTTAGAACAGGTGGTAATTTGGTGACAAAACAGTAGTAGTAAATGGGTTTTTGTTTGGTTGTGCTCACCATGAGCTTTGTTTCAGCTGCTGTAAGGAGTATGGGTGATCTGGTGCAGGTGGTGTGGGCTCTAGAAGTATGGCCTGTAGTGTTTGGCTGTTAGCTTTCCTGCAGCATTGAGCAATGGGGAGGCTTGTGCAGCTAAACACAGAGTTTCTCACAGCGTTCCTGGAGATAATAGAACTATATGCTGTGTGTGTACATAATATGACAATACAACAATATTGACTAGGTTTGCCTGTCTGAGGGATATGTCCCGCTATGCCTGTGTAAGTAGTATAAGAAATGGCATGGGGCTGAGCTTTGAGTTATTCCTTTGTCCTGTAACACCTTGTCTTCTGCAGTGAATATGCTGTAATGGGTCTTAGGAGGGCTGAGGCTTGCTGTGTTTTCCACCTGCTGTTTCTTCTTTGCCATCAAGCAAATTGTTCTCTGTGGTTTATTTCTCTAATACTAAGGTGACATCTATGATGCATTTCTCAGTGTTTTTTTCTCTTGTCTACTTAAGTCTTAAGGTCACTTGTTACTCAGTGTTTGCTCTGTGATACCATGCTAGGCACTCATTCAAGGGGGGATTTAGGTGACTGTACTAGCTGCAAACAGTAAGTGTTCATCATTCACTGAGAATTACTATTGTCCTTTTAGCTTCCTTTAGAAAGACTGGAAAAACACGTAATTTGTAGGAGCGCTGATATGTTGTTGTTTCGTTTATTTTGTTTTATCCATTTAAAAAAAAATAGTCTTGGAAAATGGCTTAACAGGAGTGGATAACTTGAATCTGAATAGAAGTATGTTACACAAGTGAAAAGTTTTACAGATGTCATTCCAAAGCATGTGTGTTTTGTTACTGAATGCATTAGGCTTTTGGCATCTTTAAGAACCATCTCTGTTCCAAGCATGACTTGCAATTGCACAGAGCTTTTACTGCAACCTCTTTAGGTCACAACCTACAGGTGAAACTGGGTGTTTGGTCACGCTGTTTGTGCTTCCTGTGTTAACAACACGTAGCTGGGAAACTTTGTGTTTGGACAGTACTGATGCACATAGTTTAAGACTTGCTTTTCTGGTTTTGGTTTGTTTTTTCTTAACATGAGATGTGAAGAAAAAGCTTAGCCATGTGGGTTTGGTAGTCTGCAATGCTTAGAAGCATCACTGCTGTTCAGTTCAGACTGGGTGTAAAAGGAGCTGTGGTGTATTTCTTGCCATTGCTTTACTAGGTCAAAGACTGATAAACTGCTACCAATGCAATTCAGCAATTCCTCTTATCAGATTTTAATTAAGTGTAGTTCTGAAGAGCATGAGAATGTCCCTGAACAGTGAAACTATTTCAGTGCACAGGAACGTGTTTTCTGGTTCTATATGTGAGCATTCCAGCACCTCCTGCCTTGCGAGATGAACTCTGATTCTGCATGTTCTTACCTGCATGTGTGTTGGGCTAAGGTGATTATATATAAAGCTGGTCTTAGGAGTTGTTGATTATAAACACACCGAACTTTTTTTGACTTAAGGCCTGAACACTACAAAAGAAGTCAGGTTTGGAGAAAATCATTTGAGCAATATAAACTCACTAAGGCAGTTTTTACAGGTGGGGCTTCTAATTATTTGTAAACAAAACCAGACAACACGTCTGTTCAAGTATGCATTAAATAAAAAAGATTTGTCTGTGATTGCACAGTTGGTGATATTTAGCTGTGGCTTTGGTAACTAGAAATTACGTTTTCTTCAATAAAATAACATCTAGATTCTTCAGTGAGAGACAGCTGTCCTCTTATTTGAGATTTGCTGCTATCTTGTCTGAATTAGGTGTTTTCCAATCACAGAAATGTGATGGAAGCACTTGCTTATGTCTTGTGATTTAGATGCTGGATTATGTATATTATCTGTCGATGCTACTCATATTAAATTAGGCCTGATCGTTTGCCTTTTCATTTCAAGTACTCAAGATCACAATGACTTGGGTATTTTCTGTGTCGTGCCATCATATTTGGAACTGGGTTGCCCTGGAGAAAACTTTATTCTGCAAATCCTGAAGAAACTATGTGCTTGGCTACCACTTGTCCTGTCTCTGTAAACAAAATGGAACTCTTTTCTATCTGTGCTGCTCTACAGTGGAGGAGCAGATAGTGGTTCTTCCCAGAGAAAGCTGTCACCTGAGGCTGGTCCTGAATGTATGCTTCCCTATGTCCTCAGCAGTGGATATGGTTATGACTTAACCACTTAGTTGAGAGAAAGTATTTTGATATTTTTTTTAAACAAGTAGCAAAACAATATGTCAAAATTACATGCTCTGATTGACTCACTGAACTAGTTTTCATTCGCTTTAGCAGGTGATGGATAGAAGCCCATGGAGGAGGTGTTGGTGTTTTGGGTGGTTTTTGTTTGTTTGTTTTTTTTCCTTAGAGGTTTATGAACTCATTTTTCAGCACTTTCTCAATCTCTGAATTCATGCACAGATAGTACCATGGAATTGTTCTGTAACACTGTGGATAGATTAATTGCCTTGGTTTCACTTCCTTTTACTATTCTTTTCAATATCTTTTTGTTCTGAGCATCTCTTCTATCTGTTCTTTTCAGATGCCATTGTGTTGTCAAAAGATACTTTCACAAGACAATGAGTCACCCAGCCCTTGTAGTGATTAACCATATTTGTTTTCAAAAAGTGTTCAGCAAAGCTCCCCCACAATAAGCAGCATAATCCAGGTCCTTGTAACGCAGGAGTTGTTCCACATTATCAGATTTCTTTCTTTCCACTTGATTTTGAGCAATGCATTTTAGAGTCCTTCAACCTGTTCACCTCCCCTGGGCTCAAGGGCTGATTGTGGGGGGGAAAATGTTGCAGCTCTGGAGAGGTCATTGATCTCTGACAAGTGGCTCTGAACAGACCTGGGAGGGTGGAACAGGATCCGGTATTGGGTTGCTGCCCTCACATACAAAAATGTAACGGGTGAAATCCCAGACCTGCCTGAAGTCTGTGGGAGTTTTGCCATGGACTTCAACAGAGCCAGGATTCCACCCAGTATATTTCCCAGCCTCCTGCTGCACAAGTGTGCGAGGTCAGTCTCTCAGCTGGTTGCGCCACGCCACAGTCTGGAAGCCATTTACTCAGTCTAGTGGAATTGCTCCTTTTTCTCAGTAATGAAATTCAGTGGGAAGCCTTGCCTGCATTTTCATGGGTAGGAACCAGCTCTTGGCTGATGAGCATGGCTCCCACTGCACACAGGGAGGGCGGACTCAGACTGGTGAGGTGTTTTGCTTCTTGCAGAATGCTTGTCCCAGTAGGCTTGGTTGTTTTTGGTTTTTATTTCCAACAACTATTTTTGGAACCTGTTACATGCAGAGAATAAGAATTTGACCTTAACTTTAGCAGAGTATGTTGCATGTATAACTACCTTTCATGTTTTTTGTTACTATTATTCCTACAGAGAGGCTTAATCCAAAAGAACTTGGATCCTGGGATTTGGATGCAGCTGTAAGATAAAGATATGGCTTGGGATGGGAGTGTTGATCCTTCTTACCCCATGAACTGTAATTAGCTGATGCTTTCCTCACTGTGCTGATGTTCATTGGTGGCTCATTTGTAGTGCCATTGTCCAGGTCTACTTGTGGATTTCTCATTGAAAATTCAGTTTAAAATATTGTTACTTTGACCAAGAAACTAGAATCAAACTAAACCAACAAAAACAGGAAAATTCACTCTGAATTTCTGGGATGAGAGCCAGTTCTTAGCCACATGTTGTAACTGCATTATTTATGTCCTTATTTATTGAATACATTGGCACCTAGAGTTCCCCATCTCTGCCTGAGACCCTGCTGCAGTACATGGGAGAAACATAGTAAGTCCTTTGCCCTGAAGATTGTACAAGATGCAACACATGCACAAAAGAAATCCCACTATAAATCCCATTTTACAGAGCAGGAACTGAGACTTGCTGTTTCCAAGATTGCACGCAGATGGGAGGGCAGTGGAAAACCCGGGGTGCTTTAGAGACTGTTACAGCTGCAGTACTTCTCACTCTCTCTTGTCTCTTTTCATTAATAAATCTCTTCAGTTTTTCCCTTGTATCCTACTCCCCATTGTCAGAAGCAGTACCACCTCTGGCACTGTGGCTGAGAGGATTAAGGGAAGGGCCTCATCCCATTCTGTGTTTCCCTAGCTTCAGTGGTTGAGGGAAAATGTTAGTATTATATAAAAATAGTTTCTGGATTTGAAGCTAATTTATTTCAGTTGGACTTCAACTATGTTGCAAAGAAAAAAAGGACACCAGCTATTGCAGATTGCAATTTGGAATCATATTTCCTATTGCTCAGGTACCAGTGATTTCTTTTCCTCCCTGAGGCTTTCAATCTCTTTCAGCCCAAACTAGTAACATACAAACTTGGGTTTCCCCTAATAGTGAAACACAATACTAAATTGAGAAGCTTCTTGAAAGGCTTGTAAGGGAAGTGCACAAACATCTGGTTGACATTTAATCTAGAAATGTCAAGTCTCAGCATTTCCAACCCAGCCTGACAGTTCCTTGGGTTGAACACCAGAACTGCTTATTGAAAAAATACAGGGAAGAGGTAGATCAGAAAACAAATATTAAATTGGAAAAACATTCACACACAAGAAAAGCATTCACTGAAAAGAGCAGAGCATAAGCTTTTCTTTTTCTATCTGTAGAAATCTTGTGCATTCTTGATTGTAATCAGCATGCCTCTAAAGGAAGGTAGTTTGCTGTGAAGAAAGCTGGGCTTAGGCTTTTGTGCTAAGGTGAAGTGACCTCCTTTAATCCTTCTGTAATTTGGATAAGTCAAACTGTACGTCAGCTGGCCAGATCAGACCCTAGGGCTGGGCAGACCAGCAGAAGATCCTCAAATATTTTCTGCTGCATTTGTGTGCTCGGTACCATGGTGTGCTCCTGTCCCTTAAGGTCCTACATTTTCCTTGGAGTGCACTAGTTTTATCTTAATAGATTTATTGAGAAGTGGTGTTTGTTTTCCCCTGTCTCTTGGGTTGTCCAAACCCAGCCAAAAGCACTGTGCATCTCTCAGAATTCCAGCCATTGGTGCTTCCTGTCATCTGGCTGTGCGTTTCTTGATATGAGTAACTGGTACATAATGCTTTGCTCAGCTCTTCTGAGAATTTGGGCCAAAGAGATGCCCAAATCCTGGAAAACCTCAGTCTTCAATGCATATTAAAATCCCAGTTGAATCAATGGAAACTTAAGTATGTGCTTTCAAGACCTGGCATGGATACAGAATGTCAGGGTTAAGGTCATGTTGAACCGCTCAGTAAGACAGTATTTTTCTAAATAAATGTAAGAGATATAAAAAATGAAAGCAAGGAGAACACATCTCCTAGGAAGTTGTGTGTTTTCTAGGGGGAGTTGAGGGGTTTTGTGGTGGTGGGTTTTTGTGGGGGTTTGGCTTTTTTTTTTTTTTTTTTTTTTGTGAAAAAAATTTTAAGGCCAACTATTTTTAGTATCTATTACTCTCAAATGTATTCTTTTAACTTTTGCTTTCTCACTTTGTGGCTCTCAACATCTTTAATTCTTTCTAATCTACTTCACCTTCAAGAAAAACAAGCAGATGCTGACATGTTATTCCAGATGAGATTTCACCATCTGCCTGTGAAATAATAAAATTTGTTACCTTATTGTCCTCACCTCACATTCTTATGGCTTTTTTTCATCCCTGCTTGCAAATGTGCCGCTTTCCCTGTGGGCAGGGATTCCTTGCTCCTGCTGACTTTCTGACTCCACTATGTGTGTTGCTTCAATCCACCTAGTGTCCTATATCTGCCTTTAACTGGGAGCAGATCTCCTATCCTGCACCCATTCATCTTCCTTTGGAATGTCCTACTGCTTAATAGTGTGTCTTGGTTCTGAGTGAATGAAACAATTGCATGCTGTAGTTTTCTTCTGCTCGTGTCAATGGTGCATGCTGCAAACTATGTCCCAGGGCATAATGTTCTTTAGCTCCTTATGTTCAGCTATGGTAAAAACAGCAATCAGATTCCTTTCTAGATCTGATGTGTGTTCTTTTTATTGGAATTGGTGATCCAGTACCCACTTCAGCAAAACTCATGACTCGAGCGTTTCATTTATGCAGGGTTAAAACAAAGGTCATTAAAAATGTACCCAAGAGGCCAAGACTTGTTTAAATACACGTTAAGGGATGTAATGTTTGAGGGAAGTGTAGTTAAACTATTCAAATCTGATAGGAGACTGTCACTGTAGGTTTTTAAAGTACTCCTTGAGCTTCCAGAGTATTTGTTTATTGACTGATCGATAAACAGGCTTGGTTTTGCTCTAGCAGAAATGGTGAGGTAGAGAGGGATGGAGGGGGAATGAAAACAGTTATTTCAGGAAACAGTTTCATGTAAGCTCAGCTTGTAGGAATCACAATGAAAAGTTCACATGACTGGAAGGCAAAAGCTTCTGGCTGCATGCCAAACAGGGAAATGAACAGAGTTTGCTGTAGGAGCTTAACCCCATTTGTGGATGGGAGGAGTAGCTGTCGGGGAGATAAGCATGTACTCTCTGCACCCTCCCGAGTGCGCGTCTCCATTCTGAACCCACATCACCACCTCCTCCTCCCAAGGAGGCTGAGCTGAAGAAGATGATCCCAAAGGGCATGGTTTTGCATTGCTATTTGGGGCTGCTTTCTCTAGTGGAGATGCACTTTTGAAGAAGTTGCTCAAGGACAAATAATCCAGGGGCTTATTTAACTATTTGAGTGTGACCCTTTCCAGGTGTTCCAGAAAACAGCAGGCTGCGTTGTGCCATTGGACAGCCCCATTCAACTGATGCTATCACAGCCCCACGGTGTTCCAGCACCCTGAGCCAGAGCCAACAGAACTGTTGGGATGATGTTGCCAGGTCTGCATGAAGTCAAACCTTTCCCTGGTCACTATCATCACGTAGTACGTGTGGCATCCTATTCCTGCTTTAGCAAAGAGAGAGAAAATTTGAAATGGCTGGAGAACAGAGGGGCCATTCTTTCTCCTTGTCCCCTGGAGGATATATCATTTAATTTAGATACAAAGGCTGTTAAAATCAAAAGATTAAATTGGAAAGCTACTTGATGTATAACGGCCTCCAGCAAACATGAGGGAAAATCTCAAATGTTTTTAATCTTTCAATCCTTGGTGGGACAGGAACAAAAGAAAAACTGAAATTAACTTTATGCATGAAATTCAGTTTGCATTTAAAATTTTCACTTTGGGAATTTTGTTTTTGTTAACCTCTCAAAATTATTGCTTTAAGTCGAAGCTCCAAATGGAAAGGAATTAGAAGCCGGTTACAGAACATTCAGAAAATGTTTTTTCGTGTGTGTTTTCTTGGCTTTTTTTTTTTTTCTTTTTTTTTTTCCTGTTATCAGTAACTTATTGAAAAAGTATTCCTAAAAGAGGCTGAGTGGGTGGGTATGTATTTACACACTTTTCAACTTCCACATGAAACAAGTGTGATCTTCTAGTGATACGCTAGCTCTTGGACTGGAAACAGTTTTCTTTTTTGCCCTGGATTTCATGTATCTGTTAATACAGGAATCCATCTGACAGGTTCAAGCTATAAAATACATTTAGATTCAGGTTTTAATTTTGAGATTTTTGCATGCATTTTGATAGGGAACTGGGTCGAGCCCCAAGCAATATCTGCTACATGGAAGTATTTGTGGGTGTGTATCCAGGAACATAGGGCTGAACTGTAGCAGGACTCCTCAGTTTGAAGCTGCATGTTGAGCAAGCTTGGAAGTCCAGGGGTTTACTCAAGTAAGATACCAATTTCATAGATCAGAAGCGTTCGTAGTTTGGCATCCAGCTGTGGTGGAAAGTCATGGAGAACTGGTTGCCTGCCTGCCCTTTGACACTGAAATTGTATTCTAAAATAACTGAATTCAAAAGCTTGTAAGTTTGGACATGAAGATTGTAATGATTTTGGCCAAGGTCTCTCATAATGAAGAAACCAAAGAATGTCCTTAGTGCAAAAGGTAGGATTAGAAAGTAATTTCTCAAGATGTTGCAGTTAGTTGCTGCATCGGCATTTGGTTCAGCCATAGCAAAGTGAGCCTCAGGATGTGCGCTTGTCCTGCGCAAAGCACTATTTTTTTCCCCCCTGCATCTACAGGAACTATTGGTTCCCAGTGAATCTGGGAAATGCAAATTCTTTACCAGCAGAGAACCTCATTCCTGCCCTTCTGTGTATATCCGGTTTTGTCATAAGCCAATTGTAGTACATCATCAGGTACTTTTTCCTCTCTTTCACTGTATATGCTGGTTAATTTACAGATACCTCAAGAAAGTGCTTTAAGGCAAGGTTATTGAGTATGTTTTGGTTTGTGAATCTTCTGAAATGTACAGGCTGTGGGTACTTCTAGAAACATCAACTATTGTTGAACAGCCTACATAGGCTTGCTTTTTTAGTCTCCATGTGAACCCTGTAGCTGAGTTCATGGATGCAGACCCTGGCTCAAAAGCTGCTGCTACAAAGCTGTGGTATGAGATGCTAACCTGGCAGCATGAGGGGTTCTCTAGGAGTCTGCCCATCTGAGCACACCACACTTTGCAGAACAGCTTGCGTAAATGATTCCAGAAATATAGGTTGAATATTATAAATACTGCTCCAAGAATGTGCCGAGACTTTTTGATGCTGAAACTGGTGCAAAGCTGCAGATGCACTGCTTAGGTTATGCTTGTGCCTGCTTTAAGTAATCAGAGCTGCTCTGCAGCAGCTGAAAAAATGAGTTTTCATAAATGAAGAAGAATGAAGAATTAGACCTTTTGGCTACCTTCACAGCTAAACTGTCTTTCAGAAATCCCTTGCTGAAATTCTGAATATAAGCGATGCTAGGACTTCATATAGCACTTGGGCATGTCTTTTAAATGCACAGATAGTTGTTTGTAGTAGAGGAGCCCCCACGCGTTTTCACACTTGTATGTAAAATTTCCACCCCTTTAGCAGTGATTAGACTCATGCTGTTTGACAACACGCACAAGCACAAAGTCACTGCATACTGTGCAAAACTGATCGGGGATGCCGTTTGTGTCTGGTGGAACGTATTTAATCATTTTCCCAAAGATATCCCTGTGATATGAATGGTAACAGGATGTTTATAACAGAGATAAGGCTGGGATGAAATCCTATCCCTCTCTGGGAGCTAATAAAAGCAAAGATTTGGAATTAAGTATCACTTTCTCTGAGCTGCACACTAACGAGGAAATGGGGTCAGAAGGGCAAGCTGCAACATTGTAGGCACTTTATCTAAAACATAAACATTACTAGAGTGCATTCTGACCAAATTAACTCTCTCAGATCTGCAATGTTAGCATTCCTGTAGTACTTAAGCCTGCCAGCTTTACTGCTCCTCTGACTGAGGGTTGAACTCCAAGTTGGGGCTGACACTTGCAAATAGGGCTCTTGGTGGGGAAGGTCATTGAATTATGCAATTAAATTTCTTCCAAAGGAATGCCAATGAAAAGGAAAGAAGGGAATTTAAAAAAAAAAAAAAAAAAAAAAAAAAGGGTGATGGCAGTGTGGAAAGAATCTCTGCAGAGCCAGAGAGAAATCTACTCCACTTGGATGCACGCAAAATCCTGAAAAGTAAAGCTTTCTTTGTGCAAGCAGTAAAAACAGAAGACTTTGCTCTTTACTGTTCACTGCAGAGCGCTTGGATCAGGAAGGTTGGGCTTGAAATCCCAGCCCTCTTAAGTCCAAAGTGAGCTGTTTGATTTCGAGCTGGGTGTTTTGTTCCTGTGTGATGCCAAGAGCGTCTTAAAATCAGAATGCAGCTTAAAGGGGAAAGCAGTTTGTCAAGGTAGTTGGGCAGCTATTCTAGGTCAAAATCTTTCTCGTTTCTTGAAAGGCATTGTGATTCTTGTAAGAGCTGCTCACAGATGCTCAAACCAAAAGCTAGATACCATTGTTCCAGGCATCACCCAGACGTCTCATCACAAAAGGCAGAAAGGACGGGAAGCACATGCTATCTCTGTACTTGCCACAAGGGATCGGTGGAGCTGATGCTATCTCCGCTGTGAGAAGAACAGCAAAGGCCTAGAAAGAGAAGGAAGGTATGAAGGGAGGAATGTGATATTAAAATTAGCACCTCCTAAAGATCAGACAAGCCCTTGGGAGCAAAATTACTTCTCTGCTCCCTCCTCAGAGCAGAGGAGAGCAGTATGTGCCCCACACCGTTCTGTGGAGCAGATGGCTCCCCGCAGTCCTTGTGGATGTCAGCCAGGAGGTGTGGGAAAGCTCCAGGGCTCCTCCCTGGCCTGGCTGCAGCTGATGGAGTTTGGCATCTCCGACCTACTTGAAATGCTGCCCAGTTTTCGTTTAGTTATTTATGTAACTTTGCATTATGGTCCAAGGTAAAAAGAGGAGGATTTTCAAAATGTGCTCTGGTAAGAATTTTTTTGCTAGCAGCTTGAACCCTTAGATTTTGGTTGCTTTTAGTTTTGTTGTTGTTTTGTTTTAGAAGGAGCAGACCCTCAGGGTCTCCTAAATCCATCTACAGTAGCTGTCAGATCTCAGATCTTTCTGGGATCTCTGAGAACATCACAGCAAGGAAGTTGATGCCCTCCAGGGCAGGGTGAGTATGGTGAGGCAGCCCTGGAAGTATGGGACCGAGGGCACTTGGTGTCCTCATGTTTTTCCCACATAGGTAACCTAAAAGCATGGCAATTCCCCCAGTCCAGTGGTAGGAAAAAACACCAATGTGATTCTTGTGGGTTGTTTGTGATTGATTTTTCCCAGAACCTGTACCAAATATCAGCTTGAAGTAAAATGTCCTCGTCTCATTGGTTTGAGACTTTTGTGATTATGAAAGTATTTATTATACCACCATTCTTTATTTTCTCAGTTCTTTCTCACAGAGGTGAGCTGCAGCCATCCAGTCACGCTAGCAACCAGGGGAGAGACAACCTGGATCCAAAATCCCTGTCCCTTTTAAAACACCAAAGCTACCTTTTTTTTTTTTTTTTTTTTCCCCCCATCTCCTTCGTGAGGAACCTCTTAAGTTTGTAAACCTCCTGTTTTTTTTTTGTTTTTTTTTTTTTGTTTTTGTTTTTTTTTTTTTGTTTTTGTTTTGTTTTTTTTTTGTTTTTTTTTTAACACAATCACTTGAATTCTTATCGTAATTCTTTATCTATGGCAAAGAGCAGTGTAAATACCTAGAGTGAAATCTCAGCTCTTCCGGGAACAGTTAGTCCTTTTTTCTTTGTGGTATTTTGTGTTGTAGATAGCAAAGCTATCAGAAGAGTCTTTGCACAGCAGTGCGTATAAACAAGCCATCCCTTTGTTAAGTGATGTCCATCAGAATCTTCTTTACTGCTGCAGCATTCACCTTGCAAGGTGCTTTGGCAGACTCCAGGGCAGCAATCATGTTGGAAGCTGAGTGGTGCTGTGGATTAATGAGAAGCACAGATTGCCAAGGGATTACCCTGCCAGTTTACTCTTTTCTTGCTTTGTTTCCTAGTGGCCCAGCTTGGACCAGCTTCCAGCTGGATCCTTTCCTTTTGGAAAAGGAATGGGGCTGAGAGCTGAGATTTGCTACAAATCAAGTATTGGGAGGGGGTGGAGGGGGAATGGGAGCAAGCTGAGAGAAGTTCTTCAGGTAGCATAAAGCCATGTTGCTGTCTGGAGAGAGTCCCAAAGAGTAGGACCAGGGGAAAACTAGCCATTTCCTCACATTGCTCCCTCTGGTGCAGTGTCAGACAATTTTTCAAGCCAGGTCAGATGGGTTGTTTCACACTGGCCTTTTATATTTTCAGGAGCATGGGAAGTTTGAAACTGAACTGAAACATGAAAGCTTCTTAGGCCTGTCACAGGCAGTGTAACAAAGCTGTTTGTATTCAAGAGGAATTGCGAGTGTGTGTTAATCCCCAGCACTCGCAGGGATCTCACTAGGTGAGATCTGCTCTCCTTCCAAAGGTTTCCTTTCAGTTTTCTTTTCAAACCGCAATCAAAACTCTCCTGTATTTTGAGATTTAAAACATCCAGTGGTTCACTGATTTCATATAAAGGGCCTCTGTATGGGGTATTGTACACACATTTAAATACTTGGGACTGGATGCCCCTTCCTGAGGTGAAGCTTGTGGGAGGAGGCTGTGGGGTTTCACTCTGGCCCCTCTGCAGGGGAACGATGTGATGCTGGGGCTTCTGACTGTGCGGGGGCTTGCTGAGCTGCTGGTGAGGCTGCTCAAGTGAGGAGAGCCAGGGCAGGCATTGGACTGGGGCAGGCATTTGTATTGCTGCAGCTCTGTGGCTGTGCAGGGAACTGGTCTCTCAGCCTTGCACTTCTGAAGTAGCCACCTTCTGCCAGCAGCTCATCAGGCTGTAGCGTGTCTGGTGCTTTCTGGGCTTAATATCTGGTGCTGGAGGTGAATCTGGGGAGTGTAGTTGTTACATTGCTCTTCCAATATTCTGTAACTCACTTTGAGGGAGGATATAAATAAGGAAAGTATAGCTTCCTGCTTGTCTGATAGCTGTGTGCAGGGTGAGGTTCCCCATGTCCTTGTCATACTGCTCTCTGCCTTCGCTCTCCCCTGGGCTGCCCACTTTCTATTTGTGTTTGTGTGGGTTTGAGATAGTATGGTCTTGCTGGGCTGGGGCCAGAATCATGCTACCCTTTCAGCTCTTCAGAGCAGCTGTCAGAAAATTGTTTCAGAGCTTGGTAATGTCAGAGGAAGCCGAGCTCAGCAACTGAAATAATCAGGGTGTCCTGATAAATAGATATGTCTGATGGTGCTTCTATACTTGGCTATCTTTTCCTCATGGTTGCAAACAAGCACAGTGAAAACAAGCACAGTACAGATCAACAAAACATAAATCTGTCGTCTTAAAAAATTGCTATTGGTAAGCCAATCTCATCCTTCAGTGTCTAAGCAATAATTTTTGAATGCATCCTTCTGGCAAAACTAGATACCTCATTATTACTTCAGTAGTTAAGTTTATGTCCACTTACCCCAAATGACTGAGTGGGCACACAGGTCTATGAAAACTGCCTTGACTTTTTTTTAATAGTAATTATTGTGCAAACAGTGTTTTTATCTAACTGGACTATGAGCGGTTTCCCATTCCCAAACACCCTTACACAAGAACAGTGAGGTATTTCAGTTTGAAAACAACTTGTAGGTATTTTTCTGTCCTCTTGAATTGCACTCATATAAGAGTTAGTTTACATGGTATAAATTGTGCATGTAACCCTTGAATTCTAAACAATATTTGAAATGCCCATGTTATTTATTAATTTGAAACCATGTAGGTGCTGTGGTATTGAGACTGGCTGGTTTCTTTGAAACCTGCTGAAAGATCCAGTCCTAAGATCGCTCTCTTCTGCAACTGTTACAGGCTTGATGTAATGGTAATTAGTGCTAGTGTCAACTGGGATCTGCTTTGTTGTCTTTTCTGCAAGAATTAAGGAGTAACTTGTGCTGAGTATAGCTATACTTGACTGAGAATCTGTTTCATCCCAACCCCTTTGGGGTATTTTCTCTGCAGTAATTAAGTCTTTGTTAGACAAAGGAATCAAGTTTGGCTCTGTGCTGATTTCTGCAGAGAAGTTTAGTCAGGCAACTCTTACCCACAGCATGCACCCATAGGATCTTATTGCTACCTGACACCATTGGTGGCGGTACCAAGGCTGTCCAGCCAGCAGTCAGATGACTTTCACACAGTTAGTTTGCATCCGAAGAGCCTGAGATCCCCACAGTGAACTTGGAAACTGCTTATCTCCTATTTGGTTGGCTAGGCTGAAGATGCACAGCTTTCCTGGGCTGTAATAGGGCTGGGTTAATGCAACTCTAGGGAGAACATACGTTCATTGGACGTATCTCAGTGAAGATCATGGCACTGTTCGACATCATGTGTATCTCCCTCCTGGGGGACAGTTTGCCATAGTTAGGAAAATGAGGCCTGGGCTCTATTCCCACTTCTGTCATTGGCTTCCTGTGCCGCTTTTCATGTATTATCAAAGGTGGTGTTCCTGAGGAGGCTATTTGCTTAGCCCTGAGCTGCTGGCCTCCCTGGCCTTTGGTTATCCCAGTGCAAAACAGGACCTCCTAGACCTGGTGCTATTCAGTTGTACCCACAGTGGAGTGTTTGAGACTAGGACACTAGCTTTCTGATTTTAAAAAGCCAAGCACAGAAGAGGTCTAATTATGGCTGAGGAACCTAGAACACTGACATTAATGGCAGCAGTAAATGTAACATAGAAACTGAAACTCGCCTTCTCAGTGGTTCCTTTCCTGAATTATTCCTATTATTCTGACTAGAAAGAAGTCATGAGTATATATGCTGTACATATCATATATTTTTGCCTACATGCACGTTTAGTTAAAAGTTTTGGTGGGGTTGAGCCAAAACCCTGGCATGTTCTCCGAGTGAATGTGATGTAACATTTCCCTAATACTCTCAAAGGTAGAAAATCTGAACTTCAGAGCAGGTAAACTTCCTGAAAATTATTGTAGTCAATGAATTTCTACATTATGAGATCCTTCTCGCACTCCTTGCCTGTGTACCTTTTTCCTTTTGAAGTAGGAAGCATATTCATTTTCAAAGTAGATATGTGCAGTCAGCAATGATGAAAATGAAGGTAACTGTCAAAAATATTGCCAGAAGGGATTTCTCCACTTTAATTTCTGTTTACATTATTAAGACAAGTAAATTGTCTTTTTGTGGAATGTTTCCTTTTTTTTCTGGAAGCACTGCTGATAAATGATGTAATATTTAAGGCCCTTCTCCACAGCTGTTAGAGGCCCAAAATTTCTATTCCCTACGCTACAGTAGACACAGATGCCAAGTAAAACCTTACACTGACTTTCCTGATTAAATGTGATGGTATTGCAGAGGGAAGTATGGAATCAACAAATATTATTCTGAAAATAATAGAGCTGTCCCACACCCCAGTGTTTTTCGGGCCTGTTGCTGCAACAGAGATTGGAAAGAAGTTATGTCATTTAATTGTTGTCATTGGTTGGAGCCTCCTTGTTCGTCTCTCTTTTTTTCTGTCTGGATAAGTAATCTTTAAGGGAAAGCTGATTCATAAACTCACAGCATTTTAGATCCAGGATTCTGTTATGGCCACTGAACAATTAATAGATGTGGGATCACATAATTGCTCTCATTGACATGGAGAGAGAATCCACCCATCTTCAGCTGCATTGGTGTTTTACAGTGACTTCTGGTTGGATCTGCAGAAGGCTTGCAGTAGGCAGAAATGCTGATTTGAAACATTGTATTGATATGGTATGATGAGTTTGGGTTTTACTCTGCAGATCAGTTCAAATGGGAGAGGATTTGTTAACTTATTCAGAAATCAGCTATGAATTTCCAAAGTACTTGCTTATCCAAACTTCAGTTCTTCATAAGGAAAATATCATTTCTGTGAATGCAAGAAGAAAGGGAAAGGAGTTGTTGTGATCAGCCTTTCTGATAACACCCAAATCCTCACCCATCGTGTTCAAGATTCCACTCAAAAAATTACTGCATGAATTCAAACAGAAGCAAGCACTGGACTTCCCCGTGGCACAAAAGAACCAACTTGTTACCATTAACATAGTTCAATTATTGTGCCTCGGGATGCAGTCTACCTGAAACATATGGTCTTACATGAAATACAACCAAGTTGAATTTAACAGCTCCTTCTCAGGTAGCAGCTGCTCCAAGGATAAAACAAGAGAAGCTAAACGTGTGTGTGATCCATTGCACTGAGGGAGCCTGACTTAGATTTTGGTTTGGATGCAGCCAGCCTAACTTCCTGGTGCGACAGTGCTTCCCAGGAAAACTTTGCATGTTCTAGGTGGAGGTGTTGACTTCAGCACATGAAGTCAAGTGATGTTTAGCAACAGGCTTTGATGAGAGCAGGACCGCTTCTATCAGATCCTGAAGACATTACCTAACCATCTGCTTTCTAAATTCCTGGGAACTGCCCAGCAAAGGACTAATGGAGCCAGCCAGAAACATGCTCACACCAAAATGAGTTTTGCTGAACACCTGGAGCCAACACCTCGGCTGCTGAACGTGGGCAGCAATGACACTAAACTAATTTATAGCAGCTGAAGATTTGGCCCAGGAATGCTATTATATTTCTATTTAGAGCAGTGCTAGCAATTTACATGAGTTTGTTATTAGGAATGGGCCAAATATTTCAGAGGAAATCATGGAGTAATAATAACCACAGAAACTAAATTAGTTGTTTTTAAGTTATAAGAGCATAAAATAATAGCATCTGACACCACTAGCCACCATTCTTTTTTGCGCTGCTTAAAACTTCAGATGCACTTTGCCAAACCAATTGTTTCCAAATTCTGTCAAAAATATTGTCCTTGGGCAGAAAGCTTGGATGCTAAATTTCAACCTAGAATGATTTTTATGGCTGAATGACAGAAACCTTGAAAAGGGGATTTATAATGAATACAACCTTAACTACAGTGGAGCGAACAGTGCTGCAATTCTCATTAGCTGAGCTTTTTTCCCCTTTTTTCTCAGAATTTCAGAGGGTGGGGCTGACTATAGGAAGTAGTTGACTGGCATGTACTCTTCTGTCATGGCAGGAAAGGAACTCAGCAGCTTTGCTTCCTCTTTCATCTTTGGACATCTGTGTAGGTTCAAAGATTGTTGTGGGTCTGAAGCAATAGCGTTTCAGAACATTATTTGGTGCTGTGGCCACAAGTGTGGGCAGGCTGTGTGACTGTGGCATATGAGCTGAGTGTTAACTTCTGTCCTTTTATTAAATGAGGTTTACTCACTAGAGGCTGGCAGAAAGCTTTGGATTTGAAAACGAGCCTTACCAAAGAGGGAGTCAGAAAGACCTGAAAGCGCAAAGGTTCTCCAGGTTCATGTTCTGCTCAGTTTTGCTGCTATACTCCATATTTTTCAGGCTTTGGGAAAAGAAAAGTCTGTACTCTTTGAAAATGTTAAACACAAGTGTACAGGGTTAGAAGTAGGAGTGGAGAGCCAGCTGGAGGATTTCTTCCTGTTTATTTGGGCTTTTGCTTCCCATGAGTAGTGAGTGCAGTCACAGAGCTCTCACAAGTGGCTATGTGAATGCATCTTCCATCTTTAAGGCATTTCCTCAGCATGGCACAGCATTCAGTGCAAAAAAATAAGGCCTTTAAAAACAGTTTGTTATAGAAACACAAGGTTTTATGGTTCCATGTAGCCCTGAAGTAGGATTGTGACCTTCCTTTGAGATGTTCCCAATGTAAATAGCACTGTAGTTATTGAGCTTCACAACCCTCTGGTTGGGACCTCAGCTGCGGTGGCAAAAACCAGATGGAAACTGCAAGCCCGTAAGTAAGAAATGAGTTATATTGTCCGCTGGGTCTCCCCAGAACTGTCTCCTGGGATGGGAGGATGGCACATGTGGTGAGTAATGTCATAATCATCACAGAGCAAAAAACAAATCCAAGCAAAAGGTTTTAGAAGTCTTTCATCTCTACTTTCCCAAGCCACAAATGGTGAAATCCTCATACGGCTTGCTCAGATTGCTTTTGAAAGATGAGAACTTCCATCCTCAATGGGAGAGGTAGAATGGGACTGAAATTGCCCTGTTAATGAAGAAACCATTAATAATGACTTCTGCTAAAAGCTGTTCTCATGGTACCTTCTCTTACTGCCTTTGGTAGGAAGGGAGAAAGTTCAGTTATCCCAGAAAATCTCTCCCATCTGACTATAAAAATTATTCAAATTCTTACAAGATGAGAGAGGGTTTCCCCAGAATGAGTGGCCCAGCTCACAGTTTCATAGTATGCATGTACTCTGCAGTCAGTGGTTTTAAATGTTTTATCTGGCTGCTGGCAAGCTGCCTTTCAGGAACCGGCTTTTTTTTTTAATTGCTTTGTTGCTGTTATTAAGTAGAAAACAACTTTCTGGTGTTTATCTTAGGAAGAAGTAAATGAAATCTAAAATATTTAACTGTTACCTGGATTGGGAGGAGGTAAATTGTTTAAAGTGAAGTCTAGAAGTTGAGTGCAGTGAGGTGTCATCAGCCAGCCTTTGGTACGTAAATATGTTAGAAGCATCAAAGTAATAGGAGACTTGAGCTGGGATGTATTTCAGCAGCTCGCTGTAGGTTGTGCATACTCTGCTGCCATCTGGCTAGCATCAAGCCCTTCCATCCTACCTTGGCAGTACAACAAGGAAGATTTCCTTGCGTCTGTTTTGTGGGTAGCTGGGCTATCACTTCATGCAATTATATGCAAACACTTGCAAATTTTGCTGCTGTGCCACAGTGCAGCGACTCTTGCTGCAATGTATTTGGTTCAAAATCTGTGACTTTATTTTTTTTCTCACCTGGGAACGGTCCTTTAACACATTTGTGCAGCTCTTAGTCTTGAACAATTTTCTGTCTTCAGGGTTTGACCTGCCATTGTGGAGTTTGTGTGTGTGACTTCCATTTGACTGTTAATACGGTCAGCTTAAGAGAAAGCACTTGCTAGCATAAAGGTGTCAGTACATGCATTTTGCCTTTGGACCTCCTTTTCCATCTGCCCTGTGCTTGCATAATCCAAAGAAGCTGCACCAAGCCTATGCAGGGCAAGGGGAAGCGACTAAACACAGCCGTGTTTATTTGCTATTCTCTTACTATCAGATGCAAAGAAAAACTTCAAAGCGATACATAACTAAGTTAGGTGATACACCAACAATAATTAAAACGCCCCTGCAGGAAGTCATGTCATTGAAAAAACAACTGCTTCAGAAAGCAAAAACATTTTTCTGCCAAAGGCATGTGAAACTACTGTATCTGGGCCTTGACTCAAAAAAATAAAATAAAAATAATAATAATAAAAAAATTGGCGCTTGCTTCAATCCAACCCTGCTCAGGACAATTGAATTTGATTCTGAGTCTGCACTGCGTGGTGCAGAATTAAAGCCCAGACAGTCTGGGACAGCGTGGTTTTGAGACATCTCTGAGCAGAGCAGGCTCAAGGAGGAAGAAAGGCTGTTGGAGGCCATCACCACGTGAGATGCCCTGCGGGGGGCAAAGCGGAGCATTTTTGTTGAATCAGATGTTACCTGCCTTCTGCCTCCTGGTCTTCTGCCCCATGTGAAGGAAATCAGGGTGCACTATTACTGAGAAGTTTGTGGGCAGTGAAGGGGTTCTGTGATCCCTATCTTGGCTATCTGAGCATAAAGGGCAGCAACAGTGAAGTGCTGTTAAGACACTGCTGAGTGTTTACAATGTAAATCAATTATGTTCAGGTGGAAAACATAGATGGTTGCCCATCATGAAGCATCACATTGAGGATGGTTTGCACAGAGACAAAGGCAATAGCCATGTCCCCCCTCTGCACTATTACTGTGTCTGTTTCAATTATGCCAACTTGTTCATGTCCTCAACCAAGAGTATGACCCAAAGCCCAGCAAGCCAACAAAAAAATGCCAATCAGGCTCTGGATCACACTGCACTGCATTTGTCATAGCTAGAAGAAATGCTCTTTTCATAACTGTTGTTTTTGTTATTAAAAATGGTCTTTGTCACTTGCTTTATGGCCCGTATAGCTGTAGTCCTCTGTAAATGCCATAGATGTAGTGCTCTTTTTGTTTTCTTGTTTCTAATTGTCAGGATTGGAAAGAATAAATGTTTGTGAATCAGTGTTACACAGAGTTTGGACTTAAAGTCAAGTTGCAGTCCTTATCTAAAAAGTAGCAATTGTAAAGAGAAGCAAATTGTTGAGATGTACCTGTAAGAAAAAAAAGAAAAAGCAATCGCTGCTTTTAAGCTTTAAAATGTAGATGCTTAAAAAAAAATAAAAATAAAAAAATTAAAAAAATAAAAAATTGAATGCATGTCACTTTGAAGAGAGGAGTTATTCAGAGCTTGAGCAATAAGCCCCAACAATGAAGTTAAGTTACAGACAAAACCCATGTTTTATCAATCAACTGCTACTTTTAAGTTTGACAGCTTTTGTAAGCAGGAAAATGTCAATTACATAAGATATTTGAACCTGTGGAAATAACCCATGGAAACACAAAATGTCTGTTCACACATCAAAATGATCCAGACTTGAAGGAAGTTAAAAACCAGAATGCACTAAGGAATTATCTGACGGAAAAATGGAAACTTTGTTATGAATTTTCAAGAAATATTGGCTAATTAATTTCTTTGGTGAGTTTATTAGGTTATTTAGGAATGGAGAAAATGAGGTAACTTCCCTATTTTTCCTGATGTGTAACAGCTATGGAAACACTTTGAAATGAGTGTCCCATCGTTATGAATTCATTTGGTTATCCTTTTAATAACAATGATTGTACTCAGGCACTTTATATGAATGTTACATCCCATCTCTTTCAGGTGCTGCTTGGTCACTTCATCGAGCATCAGCTGGGTCTTATTAAATAGCCATTAAGGAAGGAAGAACTAACTACCTAGTAACAAAATTGAAGGGGAAAAAAGCTCTAAAAAACACACAGTCTTATAACTGGAAAATTAGTTTTTATGGAGTAGAAACTTTTCTATTTAAGCTAACAAAAATACTGGAATTTACTGGTATTGTGTATTGGTGGATGCAAAAAAAAAAAAAAAAAAAAAAAACAACCTGTCAGGATCCTAGTTTGACAAAGCCCATTCAATTCGTTGAGTCAGTGTTCATTTTCTGCACTAAGACTGCCTCTGTGGGATGTAAACAAGACAAGAACTCGGTAATGAGTTTTATTAGATGCAACTGATGTAGCTGGAAAAAATAGATAAACTTCCAGGCTTATGATCTACTCTTCAAATCTGAAGAAGTGTGTGATTTAATATAACATGTTTTGGAAAGTGTGTTAGAGCAAACTACCAACATCTAATAGAGCCAAAGTAGACTGACTATGTGCAAATCAAATAACTGGTTGCAAGTTTGCTGTGAATTCAAATGCCACTTTACAATGCCTTTAATTTACGTATCAAGCTGAACAAATTAGGATGACTGTATATCTGCAGTGTAGATTTTTGATGCTGTTTTACTGCACTGATGAAAATAAGCAATCTGCTGTTAAAACTTTAGACATATGAATGCAAAATTGGTGCCTGAAATTGTATAGTCAAACAAATACATTTCCAGCAATGAGGAATACAGCTTGTAGCTTATTAACATCTCTGGGAAACATTTCTTTTTTCCATGGAAAATTTAACATTGTCACTAAAGACTAAACATTTTTAGTCTAACCTGGAAAGTTTTCAGTGTGAGGCTGAAAAAAGAAAGTTTTTCAGCCAAAATCTTCCTTATGTTGTAGATTTTTTTGTTTGTTTTCTGTGAAAAGTTTCAATTAGCTAAAACAGACTTTTTTTTTTGTCTTAAGAGCAAATCTGGTAGAAATATTTAATAGCCTAGGTAAAATTCAAGTTAGGAGGAAAATAAGTTCTACAAGTTGAGGAGCCTCATCTTGCAACTGGCCCAGGCGTTAAGTCATCCAGAAGACGGCGTTTCTGTCTTTCGCCGCAAATTTCTCTTATTCCAAGGGAATGGTGATGCAAAGCCAAAATCTTTTGCAAACCCGCTGCACATCAATGCTGCACAAGTTACTAAATGTAAAGCAATTTTAATTCCAGCCCCGTGCTTGATTTGTCCTGCCCAGAAGGGGTGGCCATGGGGTTACTCAAGAAGTAACTCAGAAACAATCTGGGAGCCTACAGGCTAGTTTACAGGAGTGAAGCAGCAGCACTGACAGCTCTTTCATTATCTCCTAATGATAAAAACAAACAAACAAACAAAAAAAACCTTTGTACTCCCCCTCTGTAACCAGGGTGAATGAGATGTGCCCATGTGTTCTATTGAAAGGGTGCAGCTCTGCTGAGCACATGGGAGGATAGCCACAGGCATGTTTTGGTGGAGGGAAGGACCCAGGTTATGTGCTTGCTGAGGTGCTCAGTTGTGTGAGCAAAGGATCCTCTGTGAAGCAAACCCCAAGAGCTCAACAAGTCTTAACTTTGTTGATGAGGTTTTCAGAATTAACTCTGGCACTGTGAACTACCCTCAGTAATTGCTCTTGTTCATGACGACACTAACTAGCCTTGGCTCCAGCCAGTGAATGTGCTGTGAGGCTCTGGCTACCTAGAGGAGAGCCTTTTTATGTTTATGGAGTGCTGTCTCTCTCTGATAGTCATCTTAAAGCAAATTCCCATCAAGCTGCCTGACATCATTGGATATGATTACTGACACCTGTTTAGTAAATAATAAAATTACATCAGATCTTTTCAGCACCAGGTTGTTAAAAGAGCCTAGTACAGATGTAACCTCCAGTATGAATAGGAGAATTCATTAGGCATCAAGGTCTTTAAACTCATTGGGACTAAACAGCACTTTACCTCACACCATAACTGTTAGCAAGTGATTTAGTGACAAGGGATTGATGAGGTACATTTCCCTGGAGGGCACGGCAAATAAATTTTTTTGTCCTGAAGCATTTTTGCAGAAATGTTTATGTATTCAAGTATCCAAAGTTAATTCATTTTCAGTAGTTTGACAGATTTTTTAATTTTTTTTCCAATGACCAATGAAAATCTTGTGTGAGTTCATCTCTTTTTACGGTATTATTTTGAACTTTTCCTGCATGATCTAATCTCACAGTGGAAAACTAAATAAAAGTTTATTGGTAAGCAGGAATGAATTCACTGGCTTCCTCAGCTGGCATTATAGATGAAAACAATGCTTTGACGTTTTGGAACAGTACTTTTCCATGGTTTTGTAAGTCATGATGGTGATGCTTAGCAAATCATTTGCATCATTTCCCTAATTGTGCCATAGCTCTTCTTAGGAAGACCATCAGTATGATCTTAGCTAATTTTCAGATGCCTCATTTGTATTGCTAGCTATTCTAGTTATCACACAGTCTTTCTATTTCTCTTTCAAGGTTTCTTCATGGTCTCTTTGGTTTTGTTTCTTCTTGTTTCTGCAGAGGCTCATGAAGATGTGAGTGATAACATGAGGCGGTCATAAGGCAAGAGTCATGTGTCTCCAGACATCTTCCAAATGGACTGAGGTAGGAGGATTTCTGTTGTTCATCTTGGGTAGTCCAAGCAAACAGCTTAACTCACTAAAAAAAAAAAAAAAAAAAAAGACGTTTCAGTATTTGGCACTTCAGTTTATATCAGGTAATATATCATCATAAATAAACTTCCCTTTGTGGGAGCTGTTCCATTCACACTGAATTGATTCAAAATGAAATATTTTACTTTAAGACATATTTCTGTGGAAAATTTTCAGTGTTGTTCTTCTTTTTTAGTTAATAAAATGGAAATTTTCATAGAGAGAACTCTTGAACTTTAATCATATTTTGAAACACTCAGGTTAGGTTTGGTGCTGGTTAATTAAGCAGCACTTTACTGTGTGCCCGTTAAACACAAATGCCACTTCAGCTGTGCTGATCTAAGGCTTCTAAATGGCAAAATGTTTATTCTGAAGCTTGATATATGATTATTATGACTAAATTTATCACAGAATTAGAAAGATACGGATTTGAAGGGTTGACTGTTCAGGTGGTTAAGGAATTGGCTGGATGGCTGCAGACTGAGGATTGTGGTCAACTAATCTATGTCCAGTTGGAGGCTCGTGGTGAGTGGTGTCCTTCAGGGGTCTGTCTTGGGACCTGTGCTCTTCAGTATCTTTATTAATGGCATAGACAGTGGGATTGAGTGCATCCTCTGCAAGTTTGCTGATGAAGCCAAGCTGATTGGTGCACTTGACACAATAGAAGGAAGGAATGCCATCCAAATCGACCTGGATGTGTTCAAAAAGTGGGCCCATGAGAACCTAATGAGTTTCACAAGGCCAAGTGCAGGTCGTTGCATATGATTGTGGCAATCCTAGATATGGGTACAGACTGGGAGAAGAACTCATTGTGAACACCCATGCAAAGAAGGACTTGAGGGTGTGCTGGTGGATGGAAAGCCAGACATGAGCCAGCTTTGTGCATTTGTGGCCCAGAAAGCTACAAGTATCTTGGACTGACTGGATCAAAAGAGCGAGGCAAGAGATGCGATTTTTTCCCCCTCTATTCTGCCTTCCGGAGTCCTTAGGTCATATTTCCAGGTCAGTTTTTCTACCTGTGCCAAACTAATACACCAGATCCTATGCTGTAAGGACACAAATTTCTCTGCTTATTGTTACTTTTTGCAGCACTTTTTATTGTAATATCTGCCAGAGTACAAGTCCTGTTGTGCCTTTGATAAAATGTTGATGTAGCAGCACCCATTCGCAGCAGATGGGTGGTTAATCTCTTGTGATTATGATGGCGAAAAGTGAGAAGATTGTTTCAAACAAGTGTAGATTCCATGTTAGAGAAACAGTCTCCTAGAGTAGGCCTGATGCAATACATTCTTGTTGCATGGTTCTAACAAAATGAAAGAAAGCTGCAATCCCATCTGGCCAATGTGCACTGAAGCTTCTCAGTCTCTATTTGCTCACTGAAACAAGAATGTTTCTGCATTATGTAAATGTCCTTCTTTGTTGTGGGTTTGTTGTTGTTTTTTTTTTTTTTTATTTTTTAAGAATTTTGCATGCAAACCTCAGAAGGTATATTGTGTTTTTACAGGTGAGAAGTTTGTGCTTTAGCAACTTCATACACATGTGGGAAGTTGCCCACTTCCTATAACAGAATAGCTCTTCCCAGCAACACTGTCTCTGATGTTGCTGCCAGATAGATATCTCCATGTATACCACCTCAGCCTTTCTTAGCAGATGTAGGATACTGCTGTTGTAGCTCTTTCTGGCTTCAGTGCAGGTGTAGAGGTAGTGCTGGAGGAAAGGTATTTCACAAGGGCTTTGATCTCCCCCAACGGTCTGTGTAGTAGGAATCTCATACTTTGAAATTTGTGATCAACTGTTCATTTCCACTGAAAGTTGCACTTTCAGTAGTCAGAATCTCAAATTTACTGAGATGTTCAAATCACTTTGTGATGACTAAGCCCCCTCTGAAAGTGGGATTTAGACTTTTTAAGTCATGTAAGCGTTTCTGCAAATCACATGTTGGTTCATGAAGTAATGGGTGCTGATGCTTTCTTTGGCAGTCACGCTGATGTTCAGAAAGCTTCAGCCAGTTGTTTTCCAATCCCTCCTAATATTTTGAGTCAACGGTCATGTCTGTCAAACCTTTCCTATAGCACTTGCAAGCCTGAAATACTTTTTACAATGTTAATGAGGATGGGAGAGGACTTTTCCTGTTCTGGGAACAGTCTTAGCACAATAGTTTTCTTGTGTCTGTTTAAGATCTGTTCTGCCGACAGGATGGAAAAAAAAAAAGGCCCCAGCAAAAATGGTTGTTTGATTTTACTGTTTTCTGTACATGCATCCCAGTGGCAAATGAACTTTCATTTGGAGAGAAGTCCTGGTGAAAGAAGAAAGCAAGAAAAGCACCAGGATAACATAGAGGCTGTGAGGGAGACATTCCTTCTTCCATGAGGCCTATCTAAATCCCTGTTTGAAACACAGCATATCATGTTTTAATCCCCAGAGATTTCCTTCTGCGTGCTATTTGCTCAGTCTATTTGTTTCCCACCCACAAGAAGACAGAAAAAGAACATGGGGTCCTGCTCTTATGCATGGTGTCTTTTCCCAGGCGTTAGGAGATTTTTGACTGCGACAAACTTCCCACTCAGTTAACACCTCCTTATCTGAAGTCCAAGCGTTTGCATATACAGACTAAGCTGGAGCGTGACTGCGAAGCGCAGTAATGCCCAGAGTGGATGCTCTTGCTCAGCTCTCTCCTGGGGATTATTTAATGTCTTGTTTCCCAAGTGCATTAAGCTGGGCTTGGTAAATGCACTATCAGTATCCACCCATGCAGACATTGATAAGTATATATTCAAAAACAGCTGGCCTTAATTTCTTTGCAAAGTTAGACAAGCTGTAGAGCAAAGATGTTTGAAAGTGTCCGAGAGGCTTAGCAACACATATGCCATCTGACTCTTCACAGGATTTGTGGTCCTCTGAAGATCATTTCTAAAGACAGCCAGAGTTGACAGAGTGTTTGCAAATATTAATGCCAGTTTTGAACAGCTGTTTTAGTCAGCTTAACTTTGTTCCCCTCTTTCTTGCCTGTGAGGATGTTTCTGGTTTACATGGATGTCTGTGGAATTCACACCAAAAGCCATGCATTCGCACCAGCACCTGTGCTGTCATGGGCCAGCTGAGAATCAACAGCTCTTAATGATCAGCGAAGCTGAGCAGCTTATTAACATCTCATAAACTGTAACAGATAATATCTGACAACTATGACTAAAATAAAATTTATTTTCTTACTTTTCTAGGACTTAAAAAAAAAATTAGAAACACAAATGAAATGTTAAAAATTCTTGGTTATACCCCACCCCACTTGCGTTTTTTTTTTTTTTTAAAGCAGCTCTCCTAACTCTAATTCCCTAGACTTGTAGTATCAAGTACATGTGTTAATGTTTGTTTTCACTCTGAAGAGGAAAAAAAATGGATTTCCTGTTGCAGCTGTATCATAATAATGCAATTACAGTATATTCGGATTTGCATAGAATTGCAATCAGTCCAAAGAAATGAAAATCAAGCTTCTTAGATTTGCTCTTCATAGGCATCATTTTGGAAACCTAGGTCCCAACCACAATGCAGCTGAGCTATCATCACTTTGCTGTCTATGTTCCTGCAGAAAGCAATGACCCTGGCTTAGGATGTATCCACAATTTTTCTGCATAGCACCCAATGCGATGTGGCTGTTGTCTTTGGGATATTTGTCTTTACAGTATCTATTGCTCACAATTTTCCTCTTGGTTTCAAGATTGGGTGTAGGCCAGATGGAGCTGCAAATCACAAAGGCAATAAATTTTGAGATATTTGTTTGTAGGGGAAGAAAAATCTGTAAAGAGACAGCTGAGAAGCGATATGGCATTGTGTCATCCAGAATACCTGGAACGAACTGTACTGGTTGTATGTGGCAAGAATGGAACCATGGAAAAGCAGAGAAAGAGCTTTTGTTTACTTCCTGGGGCTCTACATCTGCCATATTTCTTCAGTAATCAGTCTATAACTGAACCTGGTTTAATACAGCAGAGCTTAATCGTGCTCATTTTTATGCTGTCATAAACAAGTTTCGATCATTGCTGGTTGCAGCCGCAGTCAAGCATTTGCTCAGCTATTGGCTTTGCTGCCTCTTTGTTCTTTTTATATAACACCGCTGAGGTTCAGTGCTCACATGGGTTATACCAGGTCAGCTTTTAATTTCTTTCTTTTTTCATTCTTTCTCTTTCTTTCTCTCAATTTTTTTAATCAAAAAGATTTTTATTGGTGCTCTGGAAAAACAAACACAACACCACTGCTGCGAGTTTTGTAACTGAACCAATAAAAAATGAAATTCACTGATGGATTCTTTAATAGCAACAAGCAAGCCCAATTTCTAAATGGATTTTATATTGTGCTGCTGCATATTTAAAAATAAAAAATAAAAAAAATAGTGCAATAACCCAGTACTGAGGGGGCTGTGTGGGAGAGGGCACCCCCAGACCTCTTCTTCCTCATCCACAGGGCCTCAGGAGGGGTTTGGTGCTAAATATAATGAGGAGTGGAAGTTGATGAGCCCAGGTGCCCTAAGCCTGCTCTGAAGTACACAATTGACTCCATTTGGTGTCACTTTTAGTGGTTGTTTTTCGAATGCTCCACTTGCATGTGCCCAAGGTATTGCTTTCAGAGCCTCAGCAATTTTTATAAAAAAACATTTTAAACCCTTCAATTTAATGAAATGGTCCTAAAGAAAACATTTAGAGCAAGGTTTTTTCAAAGTCATTTAGGAACCTCTGGCTGGAGAAAATGCCAGCTTGGACTCTTGAAAGTATTGTAGCTTTTTATGTTCCCTGTCATTTCTTTTGGAGGCTTGTCCCAGAGCCTGGTAAGAATAAGGGGTAAGCTCACTTCAGGGGGAGAATTGCTCAAGACCAACCCGAAACAACACTGTCACCTGATAGCAGCTCCTCTTCCCACCCTGAGGGTGCCCATGGGGTGCCAGGGCCATCCTATGGAAAAGATGGCTCAGCCTCCTACCAAGCACTGCAGTGCAGACCAGAGCACGACAGTGAATTCCTGGACATGTGTTGTCTGGCTCCAAAACAGAGAATTTTGTAGCTTTTCAAAGCCAACCTAAGGTCTTGCTCCACAAAGTGCTATGAAAGTTGCAGAAAGCACTGACTGGCTGCTGGCAGGGTTGGTTTATAGGAAAATAACCAAGGATAAGCACAACTGTAAAGTCCATCTGTTTCTGTGGTCTGGAGCTTGACAGGGTCACCTCACAGACCATGGCTTTAGGGCTTCTGTCTGTTCACAGTGTTTTGTCCCCTC
The DNA here is from genome assembly GCF_951394365.1 of Tetrao urogallus. Classification (NCBI taxonomy): domain Eukaryota; kingdom Metazoa; phylum Chordata; class Aves; order Galliformes; family Phasianidae; genus Tetrao; species Tetrao urogallus. The sequence goes on from NC_136814.1 coordinate 14,478,748, forward strand.
TGTTTCATGTCAAAACATGCAGGGAGAGAGCAAGGAAAAGACCAGAACAGTGCTGCACATCCTTTCCAGCTCACCTGGGGCTCAGCTGGGACCTGGAGAGCACTGGGTGAATGGCAGCATGCTGAAGACAGCATCTTGCCCCAGACAGATCATTCTGGAAGGAGACAAGGGCCCTGAGAAGGGACGGAGATGCTCATCTTTCACTGAGCTCGCAGACTGCCAGGATAGGGAGAAGCCGGGAATATGCTGACAATTTGGTTGTGTGGGGCTTATCTACTCAAATTTAGGGTTATTATCTGCACCACGTTTCGCTCTGATTTGGTCCAAAAAAAACACATAGAACAGCTGTGGGGCTGTGAAAATTATTTTCATCTGTTTGGCTTTTAAAAGTGAATTTACATCAATCTTTCCATGGTTCCTCCCACCCACACCCTCCCCTCTCATTTTAGCAATTCTTTTAGAGAGGCAAAGGAGGAGAATTGGTCTCCATCCTGCTCTGCTCCTGTGGCCCATAGCACACCTAGGAAATGCTAGGTACCTGATGAGGGTTGTTGAGACAAAAGCTGCACACAGGTTCAAGCAGAGAGATAGCTCCTCTCTGGGAGCATGCTGTGGTTTTTTGTGCCTTTTAGTTTGCCCTGTGCAGAGAGAAAAGCGGTGGATGCACTGACTTACAGGCAAGAAGGGACCAGGGAAGGCAGTGCCATGGCTTCCACTTCTCTCTCTTATCATTAAGAAGATCCAAAGCAGAGAATGCAATGCATGTAGGAGTGGCTTCAGCCTCTCCAGCTCCTTTGACTCCTCTGTTCCCAGCATGTCTGTTCTCTGGGGAATAGCTTTGGAGGGGAGAGGCCCCATTTGGGTGACATACATGCTCTGGTGTACACTAGGGTCCCTCCTTTGAGTCACTGTGCAGCAGCCACTGCCAAACCCAGGGTTTCTGCAGATCTTTTAAAAGGCATGGTCCCCATGGCTGTGGATTATTTCACAGTATTGATTTGTCTTTTGTTGTTTTGTGTTTAACAGCAGTTTTTTTCTTTGTGTTCTTAACAAACCAGTGAGAGGAGAGCTCTCCTCCCAGGCTCCTGTGAAGGATGGATGTGTGTGTGCATGTGCATTTGTGTGTGTGTACGTAGATAATCATAGCCTGGGGAAGTACTTCTGGCTTCAGATGAAGCTACATTTTTGATCATGGCACTATCAAAGTTCATCTCCTGTGGACTCTAATTCCTAGAATCCAAAGGAGGGAAAAGGAAAAAGTAGCATCAGGGTTTTTTTTGGTGTTTTTTTTTTCCTGTGCTAGAAGACCATTTAATCTTTGTTGTAGGGTGAGAAGGTGAGGCACCAGACCTCAAAGTAGAATCCTGGCAAACCTCCCACTTTGTAAACTCCATCCATAGGCAACACTCATCTTGTGCCAAGTTTGCTTAGCTAAAAAAAGTTTCAAAAGTGGCTATATGGCAACAACTAGCACTATATTATTTTGTCTTAGCAAGGAAAAAAAATTGTATTGTGAATGACAAGGAAAAAAAGGCTGGGGTCCCTCCTTCTGGGTAGGCTGATGCAACTTCATTTCTGTGATATTGCCCTCTTGTGAAGTGTTTCTGTATCCAGAGATGGAGCGCATCAAATAACAGACTGGTATTGCTGTCACAAAGCAGTAATAGTAGCATGCTCACATTCTTTATGCCACTCATCACCCGGTCTCTAAGATCAGTTGAAGTCTGTGGAGCTGAGCCAATTTTCCTTGGTTATCTGTCTTCCTATCTTGTTTCTCAATTAGAGGAAGTAAACGATCCTTTTGTTTTCATCTCTCCTTTCTTTGGGAAATGTTAAAGATGGGCTCAAATTGCAGTGGAGCCAGATGGCCAGTGGGGGTAAGGAGGTGATGCAGGGCCTTGGAACTGATGGCCTGGCATTCCTGAAGTCTGGATTTCTGGCCTGCCTGCTTTGCTGTTGGGCTCAGCTTTACAGGTCTGCAGCAAGCTGGAGTACTGGGAATGGAGGAATCAGGTTCAACTTCCATGCTCTCCCTGTAATAGCACCTGTTTATGATATTTGGCAAGCTCTGGGAATTAAGTTCTACTATTAATTATGTTATCTCTAGTTTGCCTTCAGAAGTACTTTTAGTTATTTATTAAAATCATAAATGAATAAGAGGAATAAGAGAGTAGGTGCTGGCCTTTACCGCACTCACCCTCGGGTTATGCCATCTTCTAAAGCACTCAGTATAAACTGTTGTCAGAGAACCTCTCAGCAGGTTTCCCCTTGGTGATAGCTGACTTAGATGAGGTAAATGGGAAGCAGAATAAATTAGCTCTGAGCTGCCGTGGCCAGATCGCTGCCAGTACGTGAATGAGGCTGTCTGCAGTGGAATGGTGTGCCCCATCACTGCGTGTGCTCAGATTGCAGAACGAGGCGCTTGCACTTGCGGTTTTTCCCTGTTTTTAATAATGAATGACATTCCTGGTAGGCCAACATATTGCGGTGAATGACAGCAGCTTTCCCACTCCCTTCAGTGGGATTTTACTCTCGATGTGCTGAAGAGAATGTGAAGGCCAAGATTTTCCATGAGTGCAGATGTGAAGCGCTTTAATTTTAAGGCACCAAAAATCCCAATCTCCAAAAGAGGCATAACCCAGGGGGAGGGAGGGCAGTTGTTCAAATCTTGTTAAAACCTCATCCTGCTGTAGGGTCTCAAGTTTGGCATTCAAAATCATTAGCACTCTTTAAATTTGGCCTAAAAATCCCTATGAAAAGTTACAGCACGTGCTGAGTAACTACTTTTCACAGTGTAATAACTTGGCCCTTTCAAAGCATAGGTTTTAGAAGCGCATATTACCGACTAAAGGCTTGCCAAATTTCTTTTTTCCTTTCCATGCTCCAAGTAATGATTCATGGAGGCTCATCAATTTTGTCTCTAATAAGGTGCTGCTATCCTGTTCACAGAGGTAAAGGAAACTAGAGCAAAATTTTGAAGAAAGATGTTTTGTCTGAGAGGTTTGTCATCCAAAGCAACACAGGAAAAGTGTTTTGAGGTGGAAAGAAAACCAGCTTGTGGTACTACAATAAAAATTGTATTTTCATGTGAATTTTGCACTTGCAGAAGTACCAGAATGATTGCATTGATGCCTGGCATACGGTTTGCAAAACAGTAAATAAACTGCTTGCTAACATGTACATGATGGACATGTATATCATGTTTTTGCATATGTGTGCACATCAAACTCTACTGAATAACCTAAATGGAGGCCTGGACCAACTACTGTGAATCAGTGGATTCTCAAGCAGTGAGAGTTCATTCATGGTTTGCTTATTAGTATAGAGTAGCTCATTAATAAAATCACTGTTGCTTCTGGTAGAGCACGGATGTGCCTGTCCTGAGTGAGTGTGATGGCATGAAGCCCCCGGTGCCCACTCCTAGCAGCATCAACCTTTTGGGATGTTTCTTGGAAGAGTCTGGTGCGTGAACGTTATGTCTCATTGGGTCACGTTTGTGTTCACCATGGCTTGGCTTTGTGCTCAAAAACAGAATCCAGAAACCTGAGCACAAAATCCAAGGAGGTTAATTAGGAACGAGGTTCAAAAATCCCTTTAGCTCCTACAAGGCAGCCTTGACTGATTTGAAAAAGACTTCTCTTTATTCTGGTGCCTTTTCTGATTTCTGTAAGAGCAATTACATGGGATAAGAGCTCAGCTCTTCATCTCTTTCTGTTTCCTTTCAAGGCTCTGATAACAAAATCTGACCCAGACCTCCACAGCCTAGTCCTTTTTTTTTCTGGAGTCTGAAAAAGGCCAAGTCTACCTTGCTAGAGACCTTAATTCCTGAGTCTCTGACCAGCCAGACAGTTTACTTCAGGGTATGATCAGATTCCAAGCCACAATGTGAAAATGTCAAAGGTCCCTGGAAAATATGTAATTACATTTGAGATTTGGAGGAAACAATTAATGAAATGGAATTTCTTGGCCCTTTGCTCCATCGGATGATATGTAGTAGCTTGCCTGTGAGCTGAAGCCTGAGTACACGTATGGCACAAAAGAGTTTTTATCATTTTAAAACTTAATTATATAGGCTGTAATTAAGCTATATACAAAATGTCTGGTTCTTTGAAGTATATTAATTTTGGGGAAGTTCTCAAGCACCCAGTAGCTCCAGAACAATCATGAAAGAAGACAAGGCTTGAATAATGATGACAGTTGCAAGCCACAAATAATAGGAACAACCTTTCCAAAACAAAGGGCTTCACATTTTCCAAAAGTAGGAGCATTATTATTTGTGTGTATTTGCAATTTGTACATGCCTTGGAGGGACTAACCTCAACTATAGTGCTTGAAATAATTGTGGGATGACATAAATGGGCACTTTTCTATTGAGGCAATCATTTTTCTTGCAGCATGCCAGTTTTTGTTTACTATTCAACAAATGAAAACGAATAAAAGTCTAAGTCGAAAATAACCAGGACAGGGTAGTTGCATAAGATAGTGTTTTTTGTCTAAGAAAAAGAAGAGGGAGGTCTAAGTGGACATTTAGTGCGTATATTTCTGTATTCCTTGCAGAGACTGAGCAGACCAGAGGGGCAGCATTCTGCTGCTTATCTGTACAACACCTAGCAAGAGCAGTGTATTGCAAATGACAGAAGTGTAGATCATGAATTTAGCATTGGTAATGAAAATATCTTCTATGTTTCAGCCTTTCCTGTGTGGCCTCTACTTTAATAACAGGTTTCTGAAAACATTTTCTTTCAGGCTCAGATCTATATGCATTCAGAGATGAAGAACTGTATTTCTTCATTTGAAGGGCTTCTGTGAGCTTTGAAATAAACACACTTCTCCCTGGACGTTTTAACTCTTTCAAATACCCTCAGATCATTGACATGCTTTATCTGGCAACATGTGGTCCGGAGTCAGGATTTCAGCTTCTCTATCTTCTGCTGCACTCAGGTGACAGCACACTTTTGAGCACTTCTTCCTTCTTATGAACTCATTGACTCTGGTAAAATTTAAGCTGGTTTTAGTGTGCTGATGCCTCTAGGGAGCAGAGGGGAGATCTGTGCCTCTCTGAAGGAGGAATATGCACTGCAGGCAGGCATTCATTTTGCAAATAGCTATGCTGCTTGGGACAAGGCTTCTCACTCCAGTTGCTTGTTCCCACTCACCACTGGAGGTTTCCAATTTCATGAATCTGCTAGTAGAAGAAATGAGTTGTGTTTTTCCTACGCTACTTCAGGTAGAATCTCTGAACTTACCTTGTTTGGCAGACAGTGTGATTTGCGAGCCCTCAGATGCCTCTTCTGGCACGAAGAGTCTTCCAAAGCATGCCCACAGTTCTTCCAGGGATTCAGTTTCTAGTCCTTAGTATTCCTCCTGAAGACTTTTCTTTACTTAGTGCTCTCAATAAAGGTTGACTCAAAATAACTTGTTTTCATTTGACTTCTTCTGAAACTACTGGAAGAGTTTCATTTAGCTGTGGTCTTTATAAATAGTTCCCACTGTAAAATCAAGAGCGAGATTCTTAGCTGAATAGGAATCTCTTTAATACTGACTGAACTCAGGTATGGAGTACAGAATTGTTCCTCTTTCCTTCTGTGTGTGAGAACCATCCATTTGCTGTTTATTCACAGCAATGTGGAAGTTAATGGCCTATTCCTGGCTTTCTTAGCCATGTTTCCTAAAGGCAAGTTATAGTCTGGGAAATTGGCTGTCAAGCCAATAAAATCATGTGGTTGCATTAGACCCCTTTACGCTTAAATGGGCTTAGAAACAAAGATAAGCCTGGTTAAGTGGAAAACTCTCCGTATTTAAGTAACAGCCACTTATGTTTCTTTATTTTTCTTTCCTTCTCTCTTTTCTGAGGGAGTTCTAGGACCTGCCTCAATGAAGGAAAGCCAGATACTACCCTAACATTTGACTTTAAGCTGGAAGGGTGAGATCTTGAGGATACTTATGTGAACTCAGGTCATTTCCTTAAAACATTCATGTCCAGAGAGGAAGAATGTTCTTGAAGTGGAAACTTAAATAATCTTTCTTCATCCAAAAGCACATGTTGGACATACTCCTGTGTATTGCAAAGTCCATGTACGTTTAGCTCTATTAAAACAAGCAAGTCCATGGTACCACACTGGAAGTTTATTGTACATTAAGAGTCACATCAGGGCAGCTGTCTGCATGTGATCTGAGTAGGAATGCACTTTATGTTTCCAATTACAGACAATGAGCAATTAATGTGCTGAAATGGAATGAAAGGGAGGGACTATTTACAAAACCCCTGCTTCTTTCTCTCCCTATAACCCATAAATCACTTTGAAAAAGAATGACGAACAATTCAAAAATTGCTCATAAGCTGGACAAAATTAATAATAGTGGGTCTGTGTGCATTGCAACAAACCTCTCGTTTTCATAGTAGCAAGCAGGAATTCTCAGACCCAGGTCCATGTCCACCAGCGGCATCCCGCAGTGTGTCTCGGGCTGCAGCAAATAATCCAGTCTTTTAAGGTGAGTGTATGAAATCCAAACCTTTCTAGCTCCCCTCCTAATTGGATTTATGAAATTTTGGTTCCAGTGGGGGAGGCTCAGAAAGGGACAAATGGAAGGAAAGAGCTCTTTTTGGTGTGTTTTTAATTGCCCTCCAGTATGTTGTTACTTCCAGAGGTAAGAATTAAGCTTAAAGTCTCGCTGTGCCAGGAATGTCTAAAAACACAGTTAAGGCAGTGCTGCTGCGGTAGCTTGGACTGTCTATGGACATAAGGCAGACAAGGCTCACAGGTAAAGGCAGTCTTGTTTGTTAGGTCAGCTCCTACAGCTGGAACAGCTTTTGGGCATACAGACCTACACAGAAAAGGCCTGTGTGCCTGAAAATGTGATTATTTTTTCCAGCTGTTCTACCTGGTCTAATTAGAATTGGTAGGGAGAGTTAGATTCATTCTCTGGCAAACAGAAAGTAGAAGTAAATAATATACTTTAAGATGTTAGGAAATGTCTATTTGAACAGACTATCAGTTCTGGCCCACAGAGTTTCATTAGATGTTGTACCAGTGCATTTGGCTATGGCATGTTAACCGGAGATACTAACCTTGATCTTGCTTCATGTCTCAGGAAAAAAGGCAATGAAGCCAGGGCTGTCGGCTGTCTGCTCGCATTGCTAGATACCCTTGCCTTCATCTGAAGGGATCTGATCTTGCTTTTACACACTGCTTCCCATTCATCTCAGTGACAAGCATTAGTATATGGCACTTAGTAAATGAGAACTAAGCCCATGAAGAGCATGCTAATTTCTCGTGCTTTCTTAATTTTCAGTTGTGTTTATCGTCCTCCTTGTATTGTTTATTGAATGGCATTGGTGAACTTGTGAATTTGCAGATACTTGGTCTGAATGTAGATTCTAGTGATTAGTGATCTAGTGATCTAATTCTAGTGATTAGAATGTTTTTATCCAAGTTAGCTCTACATTCTTCTTTCTAATCACTAATTCTAGTGATTAGAAAGAAGAAACCAATTCTATAGACTTTACAGCAGATCATTTCAGGTATTTTTGTTAAGGATTTTGGACAACAGATCCATGTTGGTAATTCCATCAAGCAAAAAGCTATAGTTGATTAGATGTGAGATGGCAGCTTGTGTGCAGGTGTATAGGAGCTGTTAAGTCATGGCCTGAAACACTGATTGAGCACCTGGGGAAAGGACCCCCTCAGCCCTGGGAGCACAGGTGAAGGCAATTCAGCTGTGTGAGCAGAAGGGGTGGAGCCTGGCTGCACCTCTCTTGGATCCTGTTTAAGGGCTGACTGCCACCAGGGAAGGATCTTTCTCTTTTGGAGTTTTTTACTGTGAGCCTAGGATATGGGTGAGTATTTCATTTTTGATTGTTTCTTTCCACCATGATAATCCTTCTAACTGTAAACCTGTGAAACGCTATCCTAACCACTCCGCTTTTCATTGCAACAGTCCAAAGTGGTTGAGATCTTTTTTAAAGTAAATGTGCTGTGGTTGGAAAATGTTGATGTGTCAAATCTGAAATGCCTTAAAGAAAGGGTCAGTTTAAATCAATTTTTTGTCTGAACAGAAAACAAGGTAGGAAAGCTCAAAATTGTCAAAGCAAGATTTGGAATGTTTTTCAGTAAAAAAACTTATAGCTTTCCCATCTAAAACAACATACTGTATAGAATCATGCTCTCACTGTAGTAAAACTATTGGAAAATGTTATATGTCCAAATCCTAATGGCACATTACAGAAATTAAACATTTCAGTTATTCTTGATTATTTTCTAATCTTTCACAGCCCACAGAATTGCTAAGATTTTCATCAGCATTCATGATGGGATGTATTTTCAATGCATTAAACATGAAGTCTGATTCTCACTGTGTTTTAGTCTTCTTGTGATGTTATTTGTTTAAATCCAGAAGTGTAATGTTTCTTCAAAGCTAGCAACATCAGAAGCTTCTGACTTGTAGACTTTGTTTTGAGTGTGGTCTGACAGCTGGAAAGAGTCTTTGTCCCATCCTAGGGGGAGTAAGCCTGTTGATTTTAAGCCTTCTTGCAAGGACAGTGCTTCAGAATCCATTTCTGATACCAGGTAGGATGAGGTGTAGATCGTTTCTCCTATGGCCAAGGAGCTACAGTTGCAAGTAGAAACCGTCACACCACAACCTTTTCCTTTTCTGCTATGTAGACAATAAACCTGTGACATGTGGTTGTCATCCGAACTGCCAGTGAGCATCCTCAGTGTCCTAACCAGGAAACAGATCTCTTTCCTGTGGCTAATGTCATTCATGTGAGAAATAAAAATTTGAGAAACGCATAGGTTTGAAGCACTCCACTTGGCTGACAGCTGGAAGCTGAAGTCAGCCAGTGAGAGGAAGAGGCACCAAATGGCCTCAGGCACTGCATCCCACTGTAGCATGGAATGTGGAGAGGAGGAGAACCATCCTGTCCACTTATCAGGATGTGGGGAGATACATGAGGGCCCTCTTCTGTGCCCTCAGAACAGCAGTGTGACCTCAGTGAGATGCTGTTCCGTACAGAGAGGAAGTGAAATACAGCTGCAAAGGCAGGCCTCCACTCTGTTGCGTTTTATACCTGGCCAGGTAGCATAAGTGAACCTGGTTGCTGGCAGGAACTGTTTGGGCTTTGCCTGCTGAGCCAGGCTTTCACCTGGGTAATGCACACCAAACTTAGGTTTGGAGGTTCCTCTTTGCAATGTCTTCTCCAAATCTAGATTGCCAGAGAAGGGATGGTTTTGTTCCACTGATAATTTGGTAATCAACAGCTGTTCTGAACCAAAAAAATAAAGGTTTAGTAAAGAGTTTTGGGGGTTTGATTTTTGTTTGTTTGTTTCTTTGCTTGCTTTTCTAATTCAAAATTTAGCTTGGGTAGGTATTTAGTGGTCGTCTTAAGGAAAAATTCTCTGTTAAAGTACCTCAGAAATGCTGATTTACTGTAATCAGTTACTCAAGTTTAATAGCTAGAAATGGTTTCAATATTACAATTTTGATTTAAGTAATAGACCCATATGTTAGTGGGATAGCATCGTAAGGAGATAATTCGGTGCAGGGAACTGTTACTTTGTTTTGGAATTCGATTAAGTCATAAATAAATACTGCTTTGTCTTAGAAAATCGTTCTCATCCAAACAGCCTCTTAAGACATTTTCCACCTGTTAAAGGACATGTAGTATTGGGAGTCTTTCATAACAGTGGAAACTGGCTCAAACTTTCAACGGGTTTGTAGAAAATAAACCAGCGTTGATTTATGAGTTGAACTATGACAGGGAACATGTAAGCAAATAAAAACAATGAACTGAGAAAAAAGCAAATATACTGTTGATTTGGCACCGCATGAATCATGCAGGCAAATCTGAGAGAAATAGGAGGAACGAGCTTCAGAGTGATGGATTGGGAAAGGGGATCTGATCCCTGGGTAATGAAATGTGAGGGGGTCTTGCCTTATGCTATTGACCTAGAGCTAGCCTGGAGGAAAGTGATTCCTTCTGACTATACAGTGTTAGTTAAAACAATCCCATGGGCTCAAATATCAGCTATTAAAATAAATTCAGGAGACAGAGGAAGCAATGTTTATAAGTTGGAAGTTTGAGCTGCTTTTTAAACAATTGTGGATCTACAGATTCTGAACTGGAAACATGATATGGCGGGAAGAGGGCAAGAGGAAATGACAAGAGGGTAAACTGGGGGTGAGGTGGTAGGAAGCATGGAACTAGGAGGAAAAGTTGCCTTTTTAGAGATGGAGGGGTGAGGAGGCATTCCTGCAGGACGAGGCAGAGAAGCTCTACACATTCTCATTTCACCTTTCTCCTTCCGAAGAACCATCACGTGAGGACACCACAGAGACTCAAGCCGCTCCAAAGATAACATGAGTGTACAGCGCATCTGGGTGTGTTTGGGTTTTGAACCATGATTATGAGAGTTGGTTGCTATTTTCCAGAAGAATCTTTTTCATCCAGAAATTATTTGCACTGAAGCTCAGGTATTCTATGGAAAGTGCATGTGGCTTTGTCTGGAGAGGAAAAATAAACTTTAATCAGTAATGAAAACAAGAATGTCAATGTCATAACAGAAACCTTTCAATTTAATTGCTGCAACAGCACCAGCAAAAGAAATCTTTAACAGCAAAAATCTATTAGCTGACCACTGAGCAATTTTGGTTTTGGAACAAGCGCATTTTTGTAATTGTGGCATTTCCCTTTATGATCATTTGAGTTTCTGTGCTGCTCCATTTTGGAGAACTGAAACTCTAATTTGGGTAGAAGCGTGACCCACACGTACAGTGATGCTCTTGAAACGAATTCTCCTCTCTGGCATTACTCTGTTGCATGATATCCAAGCAAGTTGCTTTTCTGCCTTGCTTGGTATCTTCTGGCCTGGAAGCTGATTAAAGCAGGGGATCTCTCTTCTGCTGACCAAATGCTCTCCCTTTGGTCTGTAACTACTTTGCATGTCTACATATGTGTACGGGTATACATATGTGTGTGCATTACATAAAAATACAAAAATGCAGGTAGGAAGAGTTTTGGTCTGTTCACAGCTCTTCTGTTGGTTCTCTAACAGGTGGATTTGATTGTTGTCCTTGGAGCAACAGAACTTTCTCTTTCTTGATGCTAGAGGTATTCTGGGATTTTTTCCAAATGATCTCTCACTATTTAAGATGTCATCCATGTCTGATAATGACACACAAGCAAATCCTCATCTGTTTGTATGCACATCTCTAGCACTTGTACTTACTATTTCCACACAGTACCTTCAATGAGACTCTCATCATCTGCTCTGCGATTTATGAGCAGGATTCGTCCTTGGAATTTCCCAACTAGCTGGATGAAAGACGGGTTCAGAGACTCTTGTATGAGATTCTTCCAAAAAAAAAAAAAGTGAAAGGCAATGAAATCTGAGCTCTGGCTTTCAGAGACAGCTTGACAAGTCAATTGCCCTGTAAGTAGTTGACAACAGTGACCCTGATAGTAGAAATGGTCCATTTCCTGTTTTAATTTATCACCCCATGATTCTGAGTAGCTGCTCAATAGCACAATCTCCAGATTCTGATATAGCATCAATCCAAAATGGCATGGTTTGTGAAGGGGAAGTTTACAGTCCTAAAAAAAAAAAAAAAAAAAAAAAAAAGCCCCAACAGTGTCTAGAGCTGAATCTGTTATATGTGAAGTCTCATGTTTTAAAATTCCTTGCAAAATATTGGATGGCTGAGCTCCAAGGGTGCCAGAAGGGCAGAGGGTATTTTGGAGTTTGCCTTATGCTCTCAGATTAGAAGCCTCTACTCCTTATGTAGCTGGTAAGCCCACTGCTCCTGAGAGTCCTTTGAATCAGCCCAGCCTAGCTCGCTCAACTGACTGTAATGGAAGCCTGAGCTCTTAATATAGGCATTGAAATTAGATGTTTTGAGTTAGATAAGTGAATACCCCCCGGTGCAATGCATCCTGATTTATACAGGAAGTCTGTGGCAGAGGCAAGAATTGAACCCAGCTTTCCTGTGACCATCTTTTTATTCCCAAGCTTCCAGTTAAACTATAATCCATCTTGAACCACTTACTAGAAATAGTTCCCTAAAAATAAATTGAAAGTCTAAGCGATCAGGAAGTTTACCTAAACTTTAGAGGCAGGTTAATATGAAGAGTACTTTGGATTGACTCGATGACTTAGCTCTTCTCACAGATTGCACAGTAATATGGGCACTCTCCTCAGAATTACCTCATTACTCTGTTCCTGGAGGTCAGTTGTTCCTGTGAGATGCGTTCTTCTGCATTTCACCCATCTGGCCTCATGAAAATCAGGCACCAGTGCGATCTGGGCAAATGATTAAAGAGGGAAGAAGATCTCAGGTGTGAGAGGTGTACTTTATGGAAAATACCTAAATGCTACTTATCTGAGTGGCATAGCAAGCTTAGATGTCATTCTTCTGCATCTGTGGGAGAGGTTCACAGCCCTTGCTTGGCAGCTGGTGGGAGAAGCCTCCTGATAGTCAGCAGGAGAATGGTGTTTCTCACCAAGCACTTGTGGACAGAGGGGAGGTTTGCGGCCTTGTGGTATCTTCTGACAGTGCTGAGGAGGGACCGATTTCCAGACTGGCTTTTTGTGCTGGTTGTGCTACCCGTAAGGGCTTTGTTTGCCTGGGGAAGTCAGCCCATATCAAATGTCTAATAAATCTGAGAAGTAATTTGGCTTCTCATACTTGAGTTGTTTTACTTCTGAGTGCAATACATGTGCTACTAACAAAGATTAAACTGTTTAACACTGTGATAAGGCAATATTTAGTTACATCATTAAGTTGCTATAAATTTTCACCTTTTTTGTTGTTGATATTAAACTTAGCTTTGTGCAGACTGAGAGCAAATGCTGAGAGGTGTACATTAACAGCAGAACAGCCTGGTTTGTTTTGGAAGGTGCCGGAGTCACAAACATGTTGCTGCTGGTCCCAAGACTTGGTTGAAGGTACTCAGATCTCCCACGCAGCCGTGGTATGAGCCTACTGCTGCTCCTGGGACCAGCGCTCAGTTAGGACTTTGAAGTTCAGGAAGCCCAGGGATCTGGTAGAAATCCTGATGGTTACCAAAGGTCTGCTGGTTGTCAAATAGGTGGAAGTCCGGGCTATGCCATTGTTGTGTGCTGGTTGGCTTTGGCATGTGGTTCCTGCTGTGGCCCACTGATGGGGATGCAGAGGGAGAGCTGCAGCTCTGGCTTCGGGCAAAGAAAGTTGCAGTAACCTGTGTTCTTGGCAAGTATCCATGAGTCTTGGTGGTCTTCTGTGTTTGCCTCCATGTAGCAAACAATGTTGTTATAATGTGTATTTTATTTAGATATTATTCACCTACATAGGTTCATGCTTGTGTGCACACGTGTGAGTGCAACATATTAAGAGTGTTGAATGCAAAATATATGAAAGAATTTAAACTCCAGTGAGGACATTGATTTCATTGCATTGAATGTTTTTTTAATCTGGAAGGGAATTGCAGATATCAGATACGTGGGAGGAAATGATCACTTGTGCATCATCCAGCAGCTGTCCTTTTTAACAGGAAGATTCATAAATCAACTCTGTTGGCCTAAGTATATAAAGCCAAACATTGCTTAAAAGCTGTTGGAAAACAGCAAAGGGGCTTTTTTTTTTCATCCTAATGAAATCTGCATGGGAATGTTCACATTAGGCAAATGCCTGCTATCTTTACAAGAAGAGCTAAATCCCTGCTGGGGACTTCATATACCAGTAAACCTGTAGATGCAGATAAGGTCTCACCAAAGTGTGACGCAGAGCCTGTTTCTTACATATAGAAATCGAAGTGGCCTTGTGTTTAGAGATGCTATATGTTGCCTTCCAAGGCAAATTGTGAGCGTGGAGCATGAAAGTGGGAGTTTTGTACTGTATTCAGCAATGCACGATGAATCCAACCCCAATAAAATAAAAGCCTCACTCAGTAGCATGGGACACCTGCCAACCAGGAAACCTCTGAATTTGAATAAAAATAATGCCATTCAGCAGTGTCTGTCTGGCTGTGGTCCTCTGTAGAGTAAGTCTTGCTACCATCTCCAGAAAGCAGAGAGTGTGTTAATATATGCCTATTGCCTGGTTTTCCATAACACTCTGTGGTGCCACACCTTCAGGGCAGGATTGCAATCCTTAGATATCCAAAAGACAACAAAAGCATTATCACTGGGATGTATGTAGGTATGTTGATAAAGGAGCAGGCAGCTGACAGCATCTGTGTTTCTAATCAAAGGCTTCTTGGAGAATATCCCCTGTACCTGGCAAATGACTGCACGGCTCAAGTGTGTGGGCAGCCTGCAGGAAAATCTGTGTGAGAGAAAGATGGGGATGTGTGCTCAGCAGAAGAACAGAATGGGTAAAAAAAAAAGGCATGAGGGCACTGATGTGAACTCACACTATGGGAGCTCTCCAGAGACAAAATCCTCTTTCTAATCTTGGGCTTCCTCAGGAGATATATATGTATATGTCTGTGGGAATGCACATGCATAGGTACATGCACGAAACCACACATGCATAAAAAAGAAAATAAAGCACCCACAGTACTTACTAGCCCTTCAGCTAAGAGCTGCACGCAGCTCTGTTCTAAGGCTTAAACCTGCCAATGATAAATGTGCTGTTATTCTGGCTGCAGATTTTTATTTCTGGGGATATCGATTGAATTCTTATTATGAAAGCAGAAAATTGGAGTTACATCTGGCGACTGACGCATGTGACAGTATCACTGCGAGGAATTCCAGTTTCCTGAAGCTTTTCAATTAACTTGGTGCACTTTTCCTCAGGTGCTGCACGCTGGGTTTTTCAGCGTGTGCCTGCTTCCAAGTTGTAAATCAATGAGGAGGTTATTGTACTTTCGTAGGAGCACTTGTGCCAGTAAAATGAAACAGCAAATAATAAACCCCAAGGAGATTTATATAGCCTGAGTTGATGAAACGATTACTTTCTCATTCCTAGGCTCTCTCAGAGAGGTGGGTTAAAAATAACTGAAAATTTACAAGAGACTAAAGCCAAATCTGAAAAGTACAACCTCAGCAACTTATTGGGTTTGGCCTAGCGAGTGCCAGATTTACTATTTGCAATTTCTTCAACTTGTTCGGTCATTTTTATTATTTTTTTTATTTTTTTTTTCAACTGCCTCCTCCCCAAGTTGATGACAAGCCTTGGCAAAAACATCTATGCAAATAAAGCAGGGGAAAGAACGAAGGAACTTGGCAAAGAGCCCTGCGTGTCTGCTATGGCAAAAATGTATGATAAAAGCATCTTTTCCCTCAATAGCCCAAAGTCTCCGGGGGTCACTTCTCATGTGCTAGATGAAGAGCCAGTGAGGGTTACAGCTGCTGGGGACCGTAGCTGGGTACAGCTGTCTCCCCAGTGCAAGTAAAGTTTCAGGTATGGCTGAATCCATGGCACTTTCTGGGGTAAGCTAGGAGCCTGAACCTAGATAGAGTGGTAACACCAACCCCAGGACTCCAGTCCCTGTTCACAGCACTGCTTACTACTTGTGCACAGTGGCTTTTTTCTTGCTGCGTGGATCTGAGAGCAGGGATTGACCCTACTCCCATCTCAGGGAACCTCAGGGTCTCTGCAGAGCGCTCCCAGTGCTGCGCTCAGAGCTTGACCAGAAGCATGGAGTAGTGGCTGTTTCGACAGCTGAGCCTGAGCCGCAGAGCCCTGCTGCAGCAAGGACTTGACATGATCAGAATGTGTAAGGCTTTACTGGGGCACTTGTGCCCCAACAACAGGAGTGAACAGCAATCAGCCAGCAGATGCCAAGGTATCAGCAAAGTGCTTGTAATCAACATGCCTAGGCCCAGACCAGGGCAGAGAGGGGTGAATAGTGATTTGGGCACAATGGGGAGCACTGACTGCGTTGCTCTGAAGGACACGTGTTGTTTTTATCCCTATCTGATACTTTGGCTTGATAAATGCTCTGCTGACAGCATTAGGATTAAGCTGACAGCACTTTTCATTCAAGCACATGGGGAGTTCCCAGGTTCAGCTGGAGCTGGGGCACTTGGGGTCAGAAAACAACATGGTGGCCATATCCTTCTGTCACGGCTGGTGATGTCAAAGCAGTGATGAAATACAGAATTCCCCTTGTGTTATGTTCTGCTAGTTCTCATGAACAAACCTAGCACAACCTCTTGCACAACAAAGATGCCTTCATGTTCTGATGCCCCTATGTTTGAGCTTCTTGGGTGCCTGAGAACAACTCACTCCTGACTCACTTCTGTGCACACCAGGGTCCCGCATACCTGGGGAACAAGCAAAGGCAGTTGCCCCTGCACAACCCCTCCAAGGCCACCTCACTCTCTGCCTACTACTGAGACTTCCTGTGGTGAATGGTGACACGCTGCAAAGCTGTGCTTCAGGGAACAGCCCCTTCAACAGTGGTTTTTTTTCCTCCTTTTCATCTTCTCCTGAATCATGGGCAGGTGAACAGTGTGTTCCAGGTTGGTGTGTGAACTGCTGGTGAAAAAAGCTTTCGCCCATGTTTTTCTGTATGAGTGTTACCAAGTTCACTGAAAAGACAGGTGGTAAATGTAGGGATTGGTTTGTTTGCCCATCACAGAGATATTTTTGTCATAAATCAGGATGATCAAAGGAACATAAAGGTGGAACATAAAGATTTTCGTTCTTCCAGTTGAAATCTCTTCTGTCACTTCAATGCAGATAGCTCTATAGGCATGTTTGTTTTTTAGAAAATCCTTGTTGTTATTTACTGATGGCAGTGTCAAGGCATGGCTTTCAGCTGGCCCTGTGACTTCCCCCAGGCCTAAGGGTGTTCCCCAGCAGTCACCAGCCCACATCTATCAGTGCTGCAGATCTTCAGCTTGAAGATGGTGGCTAAGATAAATGACGATATGCACTTTAATGGACCAATTACCCTCTGAAGGTTTGCATGTGATTCTTATTTTCTACGTTATATAAAAGCTAAGGGTGGGATTTTCAAAACCACCCCGTGCTGGCCTAATTCCGCTCCCACTGAAGTCAATGGGGTTTACTTACCCTTGACTGTAATAGAAGCAGAGTTAAACCAGCGCTGAGTGCTTATGAAAACCACATCCTAAATATGCTTCCAGACCTTACCCATATTTTTGCTTTCATGGCACGAAATTTGTTTTCATCATATTACATGTGCTGGAATGCTGATGTCTAAGGGAAGCTACTAGGGATTGAGTTTGATATTAAATGTGTCTGGGCTCGGCTTTGTGGGTCACAGCTAAAGTGTTCCTGTAAGCGTAATGCAGAGGCTCATCACACAAATAACACCAGCAGTGTCAGGAGAAGTCATTGCTGCTAAGGCCCTGACTTGTCCCAAATACTCAGGGCTTAGGAAAGACACAGGAGGAAGTACCTCATCATCCAGGCAGACACATCAGGCAAGGACCAGACTCTTCCACCAGCCTTGTATGTACCCATGTCCTTGCTCCTGGAAGCAGCTGGGAAGAGAGTCTGCTGGGAGCATTTCTGAGTGAACTATACCAAAATGGTTCTGCTCATGGAGGTCAGTGTTCCCCAGTCATCCCCTTAATGTCACTATAGCACATCACCCATCAGGCTGACTGGCAGAATTCTGGATTTTGTGCTCAAATATGAGGGTTGTTCCAAAAGTAATGCATCCCATTTTATGATGTTGTCCCACGATGTTAGAGGCAGGTGTTGATGGTATTTCAGGAGAGCTTGAGCCTTCTCACCAATATCCTGTCACATTTTGTTGCTTTGTGACAGATGGCAGCAGAGGGGCAGCCTGGCACAATTGCATTTGACATGAAAATGCATATGGAGAAAAGGGAGGGAATTGAATTCCTCCATGTGGAAAAAAATGTGCCCACTGACATTGCTGAATGCTTATGGAGACCAAAGAGTGGATGTCACACAGTGAGGTGGTGGGTGGTGCGCGGTGCGTTTCAGCAGTGGTGACAGTGACAGTGGGCCACCTCCGCTTGTGCAGATTGTTACGAGTGCAGCATGCAAACTCTTGTTCATCACTAGTGAAAATGCATAGCTAACGGTGATGACTGTGTTCAGAAATAGTGTTTTGTAGCTGAGAAGTTTCTCTGTCAAATACTGCTACTGCACTCTTTTTATCTGTTGTAGTTTCCATGGAAATAAATAGAGGCATTACTTCTGGGATGACTCTTGTAAAACAGGAAGTAACCTTGGGGCAGAAGAGGTGGCTGTGCCAGGGGATTTGCTGTGCTCAGCAGCAGACAGTTTGTGACGGGTATTATCCCAAAAATCTGTCATTTCAGAATTTTGTCAGCAATCTGATGGAGGCTGCAATAGCTCCACCAGTGGAAAGTCAGTGGAGGAAAGAGCTCCACCCAACCTTTATACCCAAAGGTGAAACCAGTTGGAAAGAGCTGCAATCTCTTTCAGTGTGGCCAAGAGAATCATTTTGTGTTCCCTGCTGGACTGAGCTTGGCTCGTAGCTGATTGTTGCTGTCGATTCAAATCTCCCAAAAGGCCCTTGTATTTTCTTGGTAATAAATGTCCCACAAATGTTCTGAATTTCTGCACTCATTAGGGCTTAGGGAGGTGATTTGTCAGGACGAAAAACGTCTTCTACAATAAAGCAGCAGCTGTATGCAAAGGGTGAGGAGACATTTGTTGCCATGAGTTGAGTCTCCTGTCAGCAACCATGCCTCTCACCAGTCCTAGTAAATGTTTTATTGATTTAATATTAAATTAACTGCCCGGGCATAAGGAGTGCATTATTTTTAATGACATTCTGATATTAAGGACTGCAGTTTGCTAGAATGCACCTGTAAAATTAGTATCCCCTAGTATTCTGCAGGAGCCATAAAACGTAATGCTCTTTGTGTGCAGCAGTCTAAAGCTTGACATGGGTAATGTTACATGGCATTCCCTTGCAGCCTCTGATAGCTACATCAATTTCTGCTAGGAAAGGAAGAGGATTGAAGTCATCTTGGAAGGCTTATTCCAAATTCATTTCTACCTTGCTGTGAAAGGAATAAACAGCGCATATGATGATATGATCCTAATTTCGGGGCACTTCATCTAACCAGGCATGGTAACACACAGCTATATCTACACAGCCAGTATCTACTTGTAACAGCAAGGCACCTTCTGTAGGAGGTCAGTGTTGGAGTCAGTGATTTTCTGGTGTTTTATTTTCTCTGTTAATGAAAGAAAGGAAAAAAAAAATACAATAAAAAACATGAATCCAGTCCCAGATGGACCATTCTGGAATGTGGCTTTCTTTTAGTGAAAGAGAAAGAAGTATAAGAATGAAAACATTTCCTAATTTCAGAATTCATGCTATTTTTTTTTTTTTTTTTTTTTTTTTTAAACTGGGCTACAAAATAGGCGGAAGAAAATTTTTAGTTATCCAGAATTGTTTTATTTTATTTTTTTTAACAAAACCAAAGAAGTTCAAATAACATCACCCGGCTGTAGTTCATTCCATACTTCTGTAAATTGGACCATAAAGAATCACTGAGAGCACACAGGTCATCTCCCTCTGGCTATGGCATAGCAGCCACCACTGCCTCCCTCCCACAGCTGTTCTTAGCCTATGCTTATTCCTACAGCAGTCCATTTTGCTTGAGGAAACACATTGTGGATATATCCATGAATTAGCTTTATCTCTTTGAGTCCACAGTAATTCTAGGAAAGTCACTGGCATTCAGGAGAGCTGAAGATCATGGCTGGTGGGGGGCATTTTTGGTATGGGATTTGTTATGCAGTAGAGAAGTTACTTTGGTTTTTTCCTGAGCACTTCAGCCTGTTTCTACACGGTAATCTCTTGTTTTTATCTAGTTCTGCTATTAAAGGACAAAGACAGAATTTTTCTTAGGGCAATAGCATGCACCTTGCTGTTCTACAATTACCATCGGTTTCACTTAAAATTACCAGGATTGCTGTTTTGCTGTGGCAACCTTTTTCTTTTTGTTAAAGTACATACCTAGTAAATGTTGCATTTGGTTTTATTAAGGTTGTAAAAATGCCACATTTGAGTTGTTTATATTTTTAACTCCCTCAGAAACGGTTAATTACAAAGCCAAATCTTCTTAAATGACATTCAGATGGAGATTCTAGGAAATCCCAAGATTTCTGAAGAGCTATTTCATTTTGATTTCACAGTGATGAATCACAAAGCTGAAACAACAACAAATACAGGACAGACCAGCAAGAATAAAACCATCATCTCAATACTTGTAAGTACTCAGTTATAAAAATAATAACATTAAATTGGATGTTCATAATGTTATGGAGTGAGGTAGGGTGAAAATTTTGTATTTTTTGTCATTAAATTAAGGAGAGAAGAGCTAAGGGAGTTCTCATGTAATTAAGTTATTGAATTAATTTCAAGCAGCAACTACAGGTAGCACAGCAGTCTCAGCAGGTGGGTCATGGTTAAAATGGACACATCTGATATAATGCCTCTTCCAATTGCTTCCTCACAAAATCTCTCTGTAAATCTTGTTTGTGAAGACCACTGATGTTCTCTCTTCTGCTTGTTTGCTTGGGCACACTAGTGAATGAAAATCAAGTTTTATTACTCCTAAGGGAAATGTTGACAAGAAGTGGTTGTTTCCGTTGTGGTTTCCACAGAAAATGCAGATTTCCTTAAAAAAGAAAGAAAATGCACTGAACTTACTACTTCCTTTTTTAACATCAAATTTTCCAGGGAAAAATAATGAAGACAACACAGAAAATTGAATCATAGTTTACAAAACATCAAACACTGTATGCAGATATTGCTGATTCAGTAGGCATAGTTTCTGTGGAAAGTCTCAGAAGAAAAATGTTCTGTGAGAGATCCTTTGAGCTGTAATAGTTGTGACCTAATTATAAGGAATTTATCAGAAAGCTACTTAGCACCTTTCCATGGCCCTGAACCTCCGTGGGCAAAGAGAAAGCCATGCAAAGTGGATCTGTGTTAAGGCTCCTTCTGACATCAGAAGTTATTAGATACAATCATTGTGGTTGGAAAGGACCCTCCAGATAATCAACACCAACCACCAGCATAACTACCAAGTCCATAAAGCCAACTTCTAAGTTTTTGTATCATAATGTCAGTGTGCTCTTTCTACCTGCTTTCCCTCATGTTATTCATGACACAAATTTGCCACCTTTCTTTTAACATTCAGATGTGAACACTTTGCAAGAGGGCACAAGTTCTGCATTTTGTGCCATTTGCACAGACTTTGCAAAGATACAACAGCTTAGCACTAGTTCTAGCAGGTCTTTTTGTGACTAACCTGTCCATGTTGTGCTGGCTCTCAGCTCAGCTTTGAGACTGAGGATTAGAAAATTGTACCAAAAGATGGATGATTGTCGGTTGATGGCTTTTTAGTTGACAAATATAGATAATTCATTGCCCAGGCAACTTGAGTTGACAGAATCAAACCATACTTTTTTTCAAAGGATGTGGTGGATTTACTTATTCCTGGTTCTGTGTTTGATTTACTACCACATGATTTCATTAAATAAGAACTTCGCATGAGGATTCCTGCCAAACAACTTCAGGCAAGGCCCGTATTCCCCACAAATCCCTAAATTTGAGGGTGGTGGGTGGGGGAATCATCGTATTTTTTTAGCAGATGTCTGTGCTGCCTGTGGACTAGAGTTTGGGGTGGTTTGTTATTACTGCTGTTGCTCTAAAGCCCTTGTAAAATGATGCTTATTTTCCTCCCATTAGATAATGAATTTGAATTTTTCCATCTAGTAAAGATGATGATAACTTTAATATGTATTAATTCTCTAATTAATCACAGCATTGGAAGGAATAAAGAAGAAACCTTCAAACAGGCAGTATTTCAGGCTTGAACTGACTTCAAGTTCAGGCAGGGCTGCTTGGAGCTCTGTCTTAGCCTTGTCTAATACGAGAGCACACAGCTCATGTTTGCTGGCATTTGTAAGTAGATAGAAGTGTTTAAGAAGGTTTCTCCTCCTAATGTCTGGTTAAAAAATTGATGTCCTGGTAGCTCAACTGACCAGATCACATTAAATTTTGGGGGAAGAAAATGAGAAAATGCAAAGAAGAAGATGCCAAAGAAAACGCAAAGGGATAAGAAAAAAGTGATGTAAATTGGCCAAGAAGTCAGTTACACTTCTTGGCCCAGGTTCTGAGGTGGTATAAATCATTACCATCCGGCTTCAGTGCAGCCATTCTACTTCACAGAAGTTTTCAAATTGACCTGTTGTTATCTTTGAGCAAAGATACCAACAGTTAAACCTACAGCCCCATAGAAATTTAGCCCACTTTCGTATGCTGATTTTTGCCCTCAAATGCTGTCAGGAGGACTTGTCCTAGTCCTAGTTGAGATCTGCTGAAGGTCTAGTGTGTAAGAGAGACATGTCTGGGACTGATCTGGGTCTCCATTTCTGAGCTAGGTCCTCTGCTCCAGACTGATTTCTAGATAACACCTGGCACGGAGAGGTTTGAGGCGTTTTAGTGATCCCTGTTCACTGTAATCATCCTCCACACACTTCTGTTGTTCTGAAATGCTCCAGAGAGCCTCCAGAGACATTTTGAGAACTGTTCTTTAGTGTCTATGCCAAGTGTATCTTACCTGAACCTGGGAGGCTGGGCCAGCACGCACAGCTCTCTGACTAGGCTGGGAAGGCCACCTGCTAGCAGTTAGCTTCAGTACTTCTTTTTCTTCTTTATTCCACTGTCCTTCTCAGCCATTTCAGATCTTGGCTTCAGGTGACAAATGGCACCATCGACTGACTGCCATCCAGCAACCCATGCTGTTACTCCGAAACCAATTAAGTGTTCTGTTCATTGTCCCAAGTAATTGTGATTACATCATCTCCAAGTGACATCCAGAGTGAAGAGAAAAAATGGCCAAAACAGCTTAGTGCTTTGGGCTTATTGTTTAAATGTTTAAAGACTTTGCATCTGGAAAGTATTCCATTAATTTGTGGCTAGCACCCATATATCAAATCCATGAGCTTCCAAGTAAACAGCTGTCACTGGAGCTGCCATGGAGGGAAATTGGCACTACTAGCTTGTGGTGAGTAGAGAGGGAACATTCTGGTGAGGACTAATTAAAGGAGGAAACATTAACCCAAATGTGTAAAGGACAATGAAAGAATTGTTCCTTGCAGCTCCTCAACTTTTCATCTATGTTAGCGTAAGATACAATTGAGTCCTCAGACTATTATGTGTACTCACACACGTACGTGGATATATATATATATCATCATAGCCAGAAAGATGGGATTGCATGCTATAACTAAATACCGTAAAACAGCCTCCACATCATCCCCTCTGAGCTTTGGGTTTCCTAGAATATCATAGTTTTCCTTGTCTAGCTTTCCTCTAGCCATAGGAAGGGGTCGTTCCACTCTAGCTCTTCCCCATCACATGAACAGACTATCTGGGCATGCACAGGACATTTCTTCTGTATGTATGCATTAAACTGATTATTTTGATACCTTAAAGTATCAAATTCACTGTGTGTATGGAGCCTGGCTGGGGAGAAGCAGGAAACTGTGGAGTGCCTGCGAAAGACAGCAAGCAGAAGCAAGCTAGAACTCATCTAGCCTGCATTCTGCTCCCAGAGGAGCGCCCAAGATTCATGTTTCATTGATAAATAAAGCAGTGTGCTTCTAGGGAGGTTGAACCTGCCTGTGGGTTGATCGTGGGTCCTAACTTGAAGATAGATCCTGCAAGACAGCAACAGCTGCTGTTTATAGCACACCGTATAATGGATCAGCAGCACTGCTTCAATGTGACTGTGGCATCATAATCACTTGAATTGGATGTATTCACAAACTGATCTCGTCTCACAGCAGGCTGTTTCCCACCAGAAGCTATTGTGGCCTGACAGTAAGTTGGCCTTACCAAGCCTTGGGAATTAATTCAGCCTAAAATGAGATCCACAAATTAAACACAACAAGATTTGTTCTCAGCAAGTACAGTTTCCTGAGGCAGTGTCTGCTGTGTCTGTGCACACAAGACATAGATTGTATGTGTGAGGAAGGAGACTGTCTGTGTTGGTCACCACCTGTTCTTAGGTTGCTTCACATAGCCATCCTCTGGTTGGCACTCAGCTGGGGAAAAAAAATAAAAATAAAAAAATGAGGAGCCAAATTCATGCTTTCCTCATGAAAGACATGGTAGAGCAAGGATCTGTCCAGACATTGGTGTAGTGGGGAGACGTGTAGGTGTTTGGCACAAAATTTGAGCTGCTTTGGGGCAGTCGGCAGTGTCGGTGCCGAGGGCCCAGGCTGGAGTTGTGAGTTCATGTAGAAGCCACAGTGGCTCCAAGCAGTGTGAGAATTCCTACCTGAAGCCAGGTGCAAAGCTGAAATGAGGACTCTGCTTCTGTTCTCAAATGGTGCTGTTGTTGGCAGAACGGGTTGTTGTGCAGCCTGAGGCAGGGGGGTGGGGGCCGGTTATTTTCAATTACGTGTTAGATCAGTGTGTTTTCCACATTGTGCTCCAAGTACATGAAATAATTCATTAGGAGGAACTGTGCACACAGAAGGGGGACAGTAGTGATATTGCTACTTAGGTTTTCCTGAGAGGGAGGATACAGAAATATTTAGAAACACCGCAGCAAGATGCCATTGAGAAAGGGCAGCAAGAAGAGCAGTTTCCCATCCCATTTCCAGAAGGGAGGATCTGAGGCCAAGGAATGTATGGTGAGTCCACAGAAGAGATGGCCTCGTTGGACACAGGGGAATCATGGATGACCTAGGATGCAAAGGAACACACTTTCTCACTTCTGCCCGACAGATGCACTGGCATATACCGTACTCTGGCTCTTCACTGGACTTGGGATTTACCTTCTGTTTACTAACTAGCCCAAAGTGGGTTTGAACTGGTGACCTAAAGGTGAAAGGCTCTGTACCTTATTAGAATTACTGTGAACTGCTTGAATGAGTCCCCCGTGGCAGTTAATATTTGATTATGTTTCTAGAAAATGTTTAGCTTTTACAATTAGTGTCAAAGCAGTGGTAAGCCCCTCTTTGATTCCTGGGTGTAGGCTCGTGCTTTTCTTAACCTCACACATATGCTGGCATATTTACAGTAAGTGCTCAGGGGCTTGGGTTTTTTTATTATTTTTTAT
This sequence comes from Tetrao urogallus, assembly GCF_951394365.1. Lineage (NCBI taxonomy): Eukaryota > Metazoa > Chordata > Aves > Galliformes > Phasianidae > Tetrao > Tetrao urogallus. The sequence continues at coordinate 14,503,797 of NC_136814.1, forward strand.
TATTATTTTTGAATTAAAAATGAAAGTTCCCCAGGGAAATTATGCAATGGGAAATAGCCACTTCAATAAACTTGACTCACACATTTTATTGATTATGGTAAATTTAATTAGTCCATTTAAACGTTGCTTACATACAAAAAAATTTATCCTTCCTACATGTTTTTTCCTGTTTTTACATCCCTCTCTTCAGAGCCCCCTCTCCCCTCCCCCGCCCCCCCCCCCCAAAAAAAAAAAGTGCTATAAATTATTCTTAATTTTTGGTGGAAAAATAATCAGAGCTAAGCTTATAATTCTAAATTTTAAAAGAGCAAACATACAATAAATCTCATTCAAAACTTTCTCAAACAGTACTACTAATTGTTAAGTAGAAGTAATTACTACTTTAATATTCTTTTGCCTCTGTCATACATTATGCACACCTTTTTTTTTTTTTTTAAAGGGAGACAATTACTTAAGTACAGAAGTTAAAAAAAAAACAACCCACAAATAGATTAAAATAGATGTTTCTCCAACTCAATGCTTTATTATGTGATATTATTCATATTCTTTGTACTCAATACCTAAAGACCTCAATCTTTTTCAGAGGCCACTGTACTAGGGTCTTTAGAGGTGATGGTCCAAAGCAAAAGAGCTTCTGGTCCCTGGGTCATCCTTGGGTTTTAACCTTTTTTCTTTAAAAGAGATGTGACTGGGTTTGTTTCCTTTTTTCAGAGCTGTTGTTGCTTCTTCTGATCTCCTGAGCCACTTCCAATCCAGGTAACCATCTTTTTTTTTCATTCTTAAGCTTCCAAACAGTCTCTTCTTCCTGAGGGAATTCATTCATTCATTCCCATCTTACTCTTTCTGAAGATGGGGATTGTTCCCACAAATAGGAATCTCCGGGACTGAGCTCAGAGCAATTCGCTGTGGTTAGAAATTGGGTTGCAGCAAGGGGAATTACTGTTCTCTAATACAAAAAACTGAAAGTAATTCACAAAGTTCATCTGTCCCTCAATCCCATGAAGGGACTATTCTGAGCCAACCCATGTCAGCCTGTCATACCATGACAGAGGCCTATTATGGTTTGTTACTTCTTGAAGCTTCGAAATTCAATCTGGAATGCAGTATTTAGGGTTCTGGATGCTGATGCTGATCTGTTTTAAAAGCTGAAATAAGGCTAGGGTTTGCACAGGTCTTCATTACTTCTAGACACGTTTTTCATCTAAGTGCTTTCTCGGGGCCATCTGAGCTGGGTTTGTTTGATCTCGCAGCTAAACAAATGCACATCTAATGTAATTCAAGAGGAATACATTTCTCTGAAGGTAGGTGCACCTCTTCAGTTAGTGAGGTGAGCCTGTGAGAAGCTGGTGAGAGCACGCAGATGCTGAAGGAGATGCAGCAGGGCTGGGGCACAGGAATCTTGGGCATTGCAAGTGAGAGGTGTCTCCTCTCTTCTCCCCTGGTTTCTTCTCCAGTTTCTCTCCTGGTGGCACATTTGGCTGCCACCACTGTTGAGCACTGTGATCAATCCCACGTACTTCTGGATGTCCCTTCTTGGCAGAAGATGGGCTGGGAAATACTCCCCAGAGGCCTCAGTGCCCTTTCTACCTTCAGGTTTCCCACATGACAGTATAAGTGACTCAGTGTGTCTGGAGCATCTCCCTTATGAGGAAAGGCTGAGTAACCTGGATCTGTTCAGCCTGGGGAGAAGACTGAGGGGGTATCTGATTAAAGCTTATAAATACCTAAAGAGAGGTGAGAGGCAAATGGATGATGGTGGACTCTTCCCAGTGATGTGTGGTGATAGGACCAAGAGCAATGGCCTAAAACTTGAACACAGGAAATTTTATATAAACTTATGGAAGAGCTTCTTTACAGTAAGGGTGTTGGAGCACTGGAACAAATTGCCCAGAGAGGTGGTGGAGTCTCCTTCTATGAATATATTCAAGACCCAGCTGGACACCTACCTATTTGATGTATTGTAGGGTACATGCTTTAGCAGGGGTTGGACTGTGATCTTGAGGTCCCTTCCAACCCTGCAATTCTGTGGCTCTGTAATATATAGGACGTTTGTCCCATGACTTGAAAAAAAAACTACTGGATAGTCTGTATCTTGGTAGGTTTCTGATTTATTGCTTTATTAAAAAATATAACTGGATTTAAGTACTTACGTATTTCTGAACGACTTACCTTAAGAATAACCACACTTTGATGTAAACTGGCTAGGTTCCCTTGAGTTTAATGGACTTACTCCAGCTTGTACTAGATGAGGATTAGGCCCCAAGATTCATACAAGCCCACTTGTGATGACCTTGAGAAGAGTTTAGGTTAAAGAGGAGTTTGGAAGCAAACTGAATCATGAGCTTGACTGATTTAGTTTGTTTTGCTGGCAAGTTCTAGTTTTCTGAGAATATGACCTCGTTATAATATGTATTACACCGAATCCTTCACTTAATGAGGCCATTGCCACAGATGTCACTCCCCATGCCATAACTTCCCAAAACATTTCAATTTCCTTCCCCAGAACTGTCACCACGCTTGCTCTGGCTGCTGTGAGGAGGGAACTTAGCCATATAGCAGATCCCAGGCTCGGCTCTCAGCCTAAATGACATGCAGAAGAATTATTTTGCAGACGGACAAACCTAGGACATGTGTTCCTGCTGGGATCGGCACTCTGCTCTCCCCTCATGGCCTCCCTAACAAGAGTGCGAGAGCTCAGACCAACAGCCAACTTCTCAACAACAAAAGCCTCCTTGTCAGTACACAGACTTACTCAAAACAGAGCAGAGAAGGAGATTTTTTTGACAGAGCTGTGGATCACAGTCTCATAAGAACCAGCTTGTCACCTAGTGCTGTCAGCAAAGCTCTAGATGAAGTTAAAAATTCACATACTTGCTCCCTGCCTCAATTTCCAGAGCTGCGACGATAGTAGTGTCTCTCTGTGGTCCATCGGTTCTGTGAGGATTGTTAAGCCAGGAGACACGATGTGCAGCTGCTATGGTGATGGTGGTGATATAGACAGGAATATAAGCAGTGCTCGAAATGATGCATGAGCTTGAAACCCATAGCAAGAAAGAACTTTGACATTTCACTTTAGAGATTAGGAATTGCCCCAGGAAAAAAAAATAATCTTCCTTCTGTCCTAAGAATGGAGCCCAAGTCTGATGTCTCTACTCCTGCTTTTCACAGTCTTGCATAATGATCTACATGAAAACTTTAGAGTAAAAAAGCCAAATGCTTCATGCTCTAAATTCTGAAGTGGAACGATTGCAGTGCTCTTGACATTTTTCATTTTCCTTTGGATGTTTTCCTTTCAAAGCAAAGTGTAGTCATAAAGGGATCTGCTGGTGGAGCTCCCTGTTTCAAAGAAATACATGTATATTCCTTATATATACCTTACATAACCACATATGGATATGGTGCTTTCATATGGCTCTTACTAAGTTTTTCCAAACATTCCTATTTACTGCTGCTTCAAAGAAGACAGAGTCAAGTGCCCTGTGGAATCCTCACTCTCCCAACACACACAGGTCTCACGGTTGAAAGGAAGTTGCAATATTATTTCTTCCCCTGCCCTCTATTATTATTGTTATTATTATTAACAATAGCACGTGATGATCTGGTGAGGAGCCTCATACCTTCGGCTCCTGTGGGAATCACTGATGAACAATATTCTCATAAAGGTTATTTGTCCACAATGTACTAGTAGTATGGTCAGTTCTACCCACCTTCCAGCTCTTCTCCAAGTGCAGGAGAAAGGTCAGGATTGTCAGAGGAGATGTCTAGGAGGAAAGTGTTCCTTTTGGGTAGGGGACCCTGGGGTTCTCCGGGAGCAGGCTAAGATAGAGCATGTTCTGCCATGCCTAAATCCTGGTTAGTGCTGAAGATGCACAGACACCAACGTGCCGACCTGTTTCATTGCACAGTGGCATGGTTGCATTTCTCTGTGAATAAATGTCTCCTTTCCCTTTGTTTACAAGAACACCATGGTTTCACGGTGGGGGGAAGACTTCATTTTTCCACATCTTTCTCTTCCTTTTGATTCACTAATTTTTTATGCTGCAAGATAGACTCACTTTTTAAGCTTTGTTTCCCTTTTTTTGTTGATTTTAGCTGCTACTGATTATTTCAAGAAAAAAAAGTTTGAATGGCTTATCTAATAGATGGCATATGTGCATGGCTTTCATCACTTTGCCATCCCTCCACAAGATTTCATCACATTTGCCTGGAATTTCATCTGTAACACACACCATAGAGCTGGTCCCAAGGAAAAGAGACAGTGGCTCACTACATGACATCCTTCTCTTAAGACACCATTTCCTTCTGCATGGCCCCCACTTGCCAGATTGGCAAGATGGGTTCCCCCCTTTGCCACATATTGAGAAACGTGGCAAACAGCTTTATTGCCAAGACCAGCCTAGCAAGCTGGGATGGATGAAGAAGTGGTTTCCAGCTGGAATGATCCTCAATATTTTAAGTTAGACTTTCTTGGAGAATGGAAGAAGAGACTGGGTTTTGTTCCCTGCATATGATTCACCGTAACTGGCAGTATCTCCCATGGCACAGAAGGATACCAGAAATCTGATGTAAAAGTTTCTCCTCCAGGAGATCATAATGATTTCTTAGTCATTGAAAAAGCCTAAGATGTCTTCAGAGTCTAACACTTCTTAGCAGCTAATCTGAAGCAAACCTGAGAGGGCAACTGTGTAACCTGAGAGTTCTTACCCAGCCCTGTTGGACCACATCACAGCAGAGTTTGTGGTCAACTAACAAGTGTGTCACTGCAGAGTTCAGGCATGCCTTGAGACAAGAGTAACTACTCGTGCTCTATCTATCCTAGGTACTCCTTTTTTGAGCACCTCCCAGACATTACCGTGTTTATCCTCTTAGCACCTCTGTAATTATCTCTCTTGTAACAGATGGGAAACAGAAGAACATGGAGATTTTGCAATTTGAGCTGAGCCAGGCAGGAGCTCTTTGGCAGAAGAAGAGGCCTCCCGAGGGGTGAGTAATGTTCTTTTGACAATCACATTAGACTTCTGTTTGTATCTTTATGTACTTAGATACGAGCCCAGAATAAAGCGCAAAGCATCTTACAGACAGCAGTCAGTCTTTGAACGTGGCTCTTCAGGGAGCAACAGCTGGGCTCTCACTACTGTCCTTCCCAGCATTTGTCATAATTCCCAGAGACCAAACCTGCAAAACAGTTGCATTCTATTTCACTTTGAAGAATCAACTCATGTTTATGCAAGCAATATAAACATCTTTTTAGCTTGATGTATACACAGAAAATTCAGAACAGATGCAATCTTTTTGTACGGTATTTTTCAGAATCATTTTGCACACTCTATCTTAAGCACTGTAACTGGCAGAGTGAATCAGGTGGCACTTGGCTTTAAATACATGCTTATGGTCAGCCCTGTTTCCAGTAATATCAACGGGAGCATTGCCAAGTACTAGAATATAGCACTAAACCTTAATCAGCAGCAGTGGCTGAGTGCAAGAAGTGCTGAGTGGAGATGCAGACCAACTGGACATCCTTCAGGTGAGGCACATACTTAGCTGAATGGAGGGCTCTAGGTAAAATGAAATGGAGCAGTGGAAATCAGATCAGCAAGGCTACATCTGCCTAACAAACATCCTTCCCAGCATGTGAGTCAGTGGCAGGTTAATTAGGCATAGATAGGCAGGGAGCAGCAGTTATGACAGAAGCTTTAATAGATAGAATCATTTTCAGCACAATAATATTAATTAGCAATTGCGATAGAGAACATGAGGGCAGGTGGAGCACTTTCTGTCAGGGTATTTTTATAAAGAATTAGTGTATAAACACCCATTGTAAATACATTGTTCTTGTCAGGTATAATAAATGCCTTGGCACGTACCAGCCCTTCTCACAATGGAAAGATAATTAAAGACACAATTGCACACTACTGTGTTTCTCCCAGATGCTAACTGTGTCACCAGAGAGATCTAAACAATTATGTTTGGAAAACACTGTGTGACTGTTAATAGCCATTTCCAAAACACAGACAGCAGATATATTATGAAAACCACTGTGAGTATTGAGCCAGACGTGGGAAAAAATAAAGAAAAAATGTATTTCTGAAGCAAATGTGGAAATGTGAAGTGGCAGTTATGTGCCTAAACATTGTGGAGTAACTTACACCTCCAGCTCACTGAAGCCAAATTCAACCTCAGCCTCCAAATATTTACATATTTCAAAACTTTTATGTTTTCTTCATATATATGTTCTTCTTAGAAGCTTAGATAAGAAGAGCTGAATCCTGAAGACATTACTCATGGGAAATTTCTATTCATGTCATTGAATATTCACTACTGATAATCCTACTAATAATCCTGCTAATAATTGTTACGAAAACTGTGTTATATGACCCGTGGTATTTTATTATATATAACACATATCATACATTGTATAACTATATTACAGGTCTACATTACATACCTGTAATATTATATTCTAGTAATTAAACCAATTAAAGTGCAGTTATGATCTCACTAAACCCCAGAAATATGAGATGTCAATCGATTCCCTTTTTATCTAGATTAAAAAAAAAAACACGTTAAGTGTTCTTATGTCTGTGTCTTCATTTCTGACACACAGATAAATACAATCCAGAAGATGACTGAAGAGGGAAATGTGACCTGCAGCATGCACAATCTCCACTGTGAAACAAACTGCTGCTGGACCTGTACGCCTCTTTAGTTCCCACGGTACGTCTGAGCAGGCTTTTCTGTCACAGTCAATGTATATTTAGTAATATTGCATAGTTCTTACAAATTTGGTATAAGCAATGCACAGCCCTCTGTCCAGTGTGTAGGTTTTGCACATCGTCCCTCAGAGGACACAAGAAGAACGTAGATGAGCCAAACTACCTCACTGTGGTCACATGCCTTTTTCCCAGGTGCTGAAGTCCCTAAACTGGTCCCTGCAGAATCAGCAGGCCCAGCTCTCCCTCTTGGCTCTTACAGGTTGAGAGATGATCCTGAATTAACTCTTTTGAAGTTACCCAGGACTACTGCGTGCCTGCCTGGAGCATGACATTATATTCTGAAATGAACATACTTGGGGCAGAAATCTTCATCCTACTCAAATTCTCCCACAGTTCTTATAGTGGGGGCAAGATATTGGGCAAAACCCAGTTGCTGGGAGCTTGTTTCCTGAGGCTGAGTAATGGCAGTTTTGGGGTTTGTGCCTTCTATTAAAAAGAAGCACTTGCTACAGCTGTGTTCATGATCACTAGAAGATGCATAAGAAAGAATTCAGATTATACAGAGAGACATCAGAGGAGTGGCAGTGACATAGGATTAGTTCAGCTGGGCTCTGGTTCTCACACTGAGAAAGCATTTCTCACAATGCCATGCACTTTCATGCACATTGGTGTAGTTCTGTTCCAGGCTGCTGGGGACAGGACAGCGTTCACACTTTGTCTGCAGAGCATCTGCCCTATCATCAGGACTTGATCTCAGCTATCATCTTTATGGGGGACTCTAAAATAAGCAATAATAATAATTAGGATAATATAAATGACCGACTAGTGGTTGTTACCTTTTAATATGCTCCAGAAAAGCTCCACACTTCAGTTTCAGCTCATCCAGAACTGTTTGTATTTTTATTGTCTTTCTGATGGGAGGAGAGTGTTAATGCCAAGAGCTGGAGACCACAGGGAGAAAAGAATTGTGAACTGATTTTTCTATTGAGACCCACAAGATTATGATCAGAAAATGAGGAAGAGAGGAAAATGTGGACAACATTGTTATTACTAAAATGAAAGAATTTGAATATAATCATAGCAGTTAGGGAAATGTGTTTTTAAAGACCTTGAGAGAGGTCATAATGAGAGTTTACTTTGTAGATCTAATCACAGTTTACAAGACCATATGCCAGTTCCCAGTGGTGATCATCGGGAACAGCAGGACACCAGTAATTTTCCAGATGTGGCTTCCCCCCCTAGAAAGAGAACAAAACCAATGAGAAGAACTGGAGTGACCCAGCCTCTGAACAGTTCTACATCTTTTGTCTGGGATGCCCATCATTAATAGTTTTGCTGTTGCCTGGTAGCATCAGGATAAATTCTTCTGCAGTGTGACCACAATAGAGAGGGAGAAAATCGAAGAGGAATAGTAGGACTAATTTTATAGAAATGTCTTTATGCAACAGGGCTGAAGTGCACATACTGTGAAATCTTATCCAGGTATCTGATGAGCATTCAAGTTTCCATTGGTATTCTGGGTGATAGTGAGGATTCTGGGTTCCAGCAAGGCATTGCTACCTTGTGAAACATGCCAGTGTAGAGAAGGCCACAATCTAAACTTCTGCCCTTTACCGTAACTTCAGTGGTTGCCTGCATACTTGGCCCACCTTGGTCAGATCCACCCACCATCTATGTTGGGTCTCAGCATCACTCCTATTACACTGCAATGTGAGCACCTTCCTGGTCAGAGCACACCAGTAATGGGACAGTTCACCTGGGACTTTGTGGAATCAGCAGATCTTCTCCCTTTTTTGTTTAAAGAGAGCTCTGGCTGGAGTAACATTTCTTTAGGAGTGGGTGTAATAGGAAAAGATATCTTGAAGACATTGGAAAAATAATATTCAATAGGAAAGGAATCTCTGAAGTCATTTGGTCTCCTCTGCACATTGTTCTTGCAGACTTACACCCTTGGTCCACACTGCTCTTTACCTCTGTCTTACATGCTTTGTTTTCTGGTTTGTGATTGACATCAGCCTGGGGAATGGAACTGTCACAGATGACACAGAGGTTTGTGATTTCACCAGTAAATTTCACCAGTAAAGTTCACAAGGAAACCAGTAACTGATCCATAACTTACTTGGTCTAAACTAGGGAGCAGACTAAGATCCACAAGAAGAAGCCAAGTGCCTCAATAACTTCCACTCTATAGGTGCTAGCTGAAGTCTAGGCATTATTTGCCTAGTTGAGAGGAACATACTCCATGAGAAAAGCATAGCTCATGATAGCCAAATCTTTACGAGGGAGAAAGGCGTGGTATTTCCTAATGAGCTGGAGATAGAAGGAGGAAATTTTAGTCAGAGACATCGAGTGGTCATCTAAAAGCAATGATTCATCAGAGGACGCTAAGGCCTCCTTTTGCTTAGTCAAATGAGTGCTGCCTGGCCATGCTGCAGATCATGACAGGAGCTGCTGAGTCAAACAGGAGACCAGCTTCCAGCAGGGCTGTGCTGAAGAGAAGTGTGCTGCTATACACATTACTAAGGATTGGTGAGAGTCTTGGAGAAGAAAAGAAAAAAGCCCTCGTGGGAGATGGTCTATTTTTAATGAGCCCAAACCTCTTCCACAAATTAAGTGAAATATTTTAAAAGGAAACAATATTACTTTGGTTTTATTTGTTTCAGCTACTTAGTTACAGCTCCACGTGGACACAATTAATGGAGGAAATAGAGTATTTTATAAGCCCAGGACTCTAAGATAGATATTTTGTGACCATGTGAAATTCTTTGCCGTAATCACCACACATTCCTTAAAAGAAGGCTGTATATTGCTGAAAATTATTAACCTCGCTTCCAAAATGTTGTGTCTAGTCACTGAATGGCAAAGGTTACAAATTGTCACGGCATTAGTCAGTGATGAATTTTGCCCTCTGATTTTCCTTAAGGTCCCTGCTGTCCATTTCTGGCTCAGGTCCATTCTAATTCTGTTCAAAGTATTTGCCTGCAAGAAAGAGAGAAATGACCTTTCCACTGAAGCTAGTTTTATTTCCCAGATCCCTTTCAAACCCTTTGTGACTTCATGTAAATCACCTGGATGTTCAGCACCTGATTTCTCCATTTTTTAATGGAAGGAATATGATTTCCCCCTTATTTGCCCATTTACATGATGAATTTTTCAGGACAGTGAATCATCTTGTTTGGGAAGTATCTAGCACCAAACCGTCTGATCTCCGCTGGTCAAAGAAGAAAAATAAAGGTAAAACCTAAGGATGAATGTTGTGGAGATGAAGAGTTTCATCTGTGCTTTGCCATGCATTCTTGGTGTTAGAAACAAAGAAGTCACCCTTAGAAAAATAATGGGTTTTTATTCCTCTTGGGGCTTCCTGAAATATCAGAGACAGGATCCATAAAATACCAGGTCTGGGCTTTCTGGCAGGAGTGAGTGTGACGGCAAGGTGTGATTTCTGGATTTCTGAATGGAGACAATTGATCAGTTCCTCAGATGATACAAACCTATGTACTTCATTATCCAGCCATCCGCTTCTCACAGGAAGGCCTCAGCATTCTCCTCTTTAGCTCTCAGATTGGCTTTGCTGAGAAGATTTCATTGCATCAGGCTATTACATGGAGGTAAACATCATCTTGTGGATGCAGTAATCTGTGCAAATACCCTGATAGCTAAGTGCAGTGGTGGAGTAAATAAGCAAACAGTCCCAACACCCCTTCCCCTCTACCACACCAATAAATATAGTTTACTGTACACTTCACTCTTTGGGACCACGTAGGGGTGGTGTGAATCCATTAGCAGGGCAAGGGTGAGTGACTTCTGACTTCAGCGACCCTTAAAGTTAATCCAGCATTGTAGAGGCAGAATTAAATGTGATGAGCTCAGAAAGTGTGATAAAACCAGATTTAAGTGCACAGCTGGGCAGCAACCTATAAAGGCAGAATTTAAAACCATAATAAAAACTTTGTAATCTAATTACGACGGTAAAGTTAAAGGTGAGCTATTTGCAGCATGATTCACATGTACCACGGCTAACCTCTGACATCTTGAATATATTATGTGGTTTCTTCACTACAGGAGTAATTTTTTAGTTTCTCTCTTGCACTACATGGTTCCCCAGGTTTTATTCTCAGCACTTTGCAAAGCATCTGCCTTCCTGTGTTTCTCACTTGAGGCCTCTCAGGGCTGCTTGTCCCCAAGCTCTGGGCACCCAGCACCCAGGCATGCAGGCAGGCCTTGTGGCAGGTGCGCATATCCAAAACATCACAGAATGGGCCGAGTAGAAATCGCAGCAAGAGCAGGTGTATTCCAAAGTGATTTCAGCCTATCCAGTCCTCATACCATCGGGGGGAGGATGGAGAAGAGGATACAGGCTGAATGCAGGATATGCAGCCAGCTCCCATTGAAGCTCATGCTCTCATATCTTCATTACAAGTGGCACCTAATTAACACCACCTCCGATATGCAGTCCCCTCTCTGATTTCTGTGCTGACTTTTCCCAAATCCAAAGCAATGGGAAAAACAGCTCCTTGAACTCTGCCCAGTTTTCCTTCAGCACTGCAAGTGCTGCTGGTAGACAAAGCTCCTTTTCCCTGGCTGATGGGGTTCAGAGTGCTCTTGCTGGGACACATGCTAACAGCCTTAAGTCCAAGTCTAACCTCTTCCACCAGAAAAACCACAAGAGGCTAAATAATCTAATATAAAGGTCATTTTCCTGGGTCCCAATAAGTGTCACCCACATCCAGTGAGCACTACATATATGGGGATGTAGCAGTGGGGTCTAAGCAAGTCTGCTCAGCATGGTAACAGCTGGGAAGCTGCTTTTTACTGTAGGACAAGCAGCTGGGAAGTTCACTCCTTTCCTTCAGCCAGTCTGTGTCAAGACAGAAATTTCAAGTCATTGAGCAGTGTTTGTTCTGACTTCTTTTTTCTACACATCCAACTAGAACAAAAATTTCAGATTAAAATCTCTTTATATGTGGTCTGATAAATTATACTGTCATTTTTGAACTAATAGAACTTGGTGGCATTTTATAAATCAAATTACATTTCATTTTTTTCTGTTTTAATTTAGCCAAAAAAAAAGTTTCCTTTTAAGTCTGATTGACACCAAGCAGTATTCCTAGAATGTTCTGCTTGCAGTTGTTATTCATGGAATTGTTTGTGAAATCAGCATCCCAGAATAAACAATGTCCTCTTCCAATGCCCTAGCTGATGAGGCCCCAGAAATACTTGCATTTGTGGTAGTGGATGTAGTATTATTATCTAAAGCAACAAAGAAATACTTTCAGGGAAAAAAAAGAAAAAAAATAAGATTTGTGTTAGTTTGTGGTTTTCCCATATACACGTCTGTTACTCATAAGATTACTTCATCCAAAACTCTCCTTTTCTTTGTACAGCCACATAACAACTGCACTGGGCTAGGATGCTCCGTGGAAGACAGCATCTTGTAAAAGCAGTCGGGGTCTACCAGAAAACACCACAATAAACACCGCAAAACACAAGGAGTCCGCCAGCTGCAGAAAGCCAACAACAGGATCAAAAGAGAAATGTCCCAAGGTACAAACAAGGTGAGATCCTACTGAGCCTAAGCCAGCAGCCACCCACTGCGTGCTCTGGTGGGTTTAGAAATCCCATCCTGTATGGCAGCTCCGGCATGCCTGAGCTCACTGACAGAGTAAGGCAGCATTTAACACCCTCAGTCTGCAAAGCACAGATAGGAGATGGTAAATACTTTGATAAGGAAACTGGAGTGAAAATACCAGCTTTAGGCAATCCAGATTTTATCAGGGAAGTATGCAGGGATGAGTAAGTACCTGACATGCCGATGTACCTATGCACAGTGCCAGCAGTCTGCCAGTCCGAACATCTGGCCTTAGGCATCACGCTCACATTTTCACACCCATGTGATTTTGGGGTACATTGTGGAGGCAGATTTTTGCATGGGGTTCTCAGTTACACAATGGTAGTGCCCAAAATGAATCTGCATCTCTGTCTGGAAGCACCTATAGATTTGACACTGGATAACTACTTTTTTGCTATGAGAAGCTGCTTGGCTTCGTGAGGCTAATTATTCTGCTTAGCAATGACATGCATTTCATAGCATGGGAATCCACGTGTGACAGGTGACAAAAGCATGCTGTAATTGAAGGGCTTATCAAAGTCCTGAAGAAATGAATTCCTGAAGAAATGAATATTGTGTATTGCTGTGTGAATGGGTGGTGTCTTCTGGCCCACTGCTGTTAGTTTGAGACCTAGATAAGACTGGTGCCCAGTAACATCCTAGTCTCTATAGTATGAGTATGAATCATGGGTTCTTCCTGGGGGCGGTGCTTAGTGTGGCTAATGACAGCCATAAGAAAGAGTGAGGCCCAGGAATGGATAAAGAATAAATTGGCTGCACTGTGCACAAAGAGGGCCAAACAGATGTTGGGCCTGATCCAGAGTCCATTGAGTTAATGGAAAGGATCCCTTTGATTTCATTGGACACTGTATCAGACCATTACAGCTTCTCAGGAAGTGGTGGAGACCAAGGGTAATAACTTGTGGTGACTGGGGTGGTGTGTGTTGCATAGGTGTGGGCTGTGAGGTTTTCATGGTGAAAACAGATGGGTCTTCAAGACCTGTCCATTTGGCCTGGGAAACCTTCCTGCCCCACCTCCCCACCAAATGGGAAGCAGTCTCCTGCGGTTTTGGTCCTCTAGCCAACATTCTGGTATGATCTCATGCAGAAATGCCCTTCTCCCTTCTGACTTCCACCTCTTCCTCACTGGGGTTCCGGTGTGATCCTGAGATGTTCCAGACCGGTGACTTGAGCTGTCCACAGAGAAGGAAGGAATAAGGCCTGCTGAGGACTGTTCACCAGAGAGGATTTTTTTGAGGACCAATAACAAAAATAATGTGAAGCAGGTGTTTCTGCAGTTATGAGACATTTAAAAAACCAGCGTTGTCCAGCAAATCTCCCACTCACATTCTCATCCATGTGATAGGGCAAGGTCTCACACAAACGACTGCAAGTAGAAAGTATCTCTTTGTACTAGTTGGCTTCGGGCTTGTACTAGGGCCTCTCTCCTCTTCTATTGTCTGTGCTTTTCTGTTTATTTAGGTGTGTGCCTTTATTTCTGTTTTTACATTTAGCACAAGTAGAAAGGAAATGGGATTTTGTACGGCTTAGGAGCCTAGGAGCACACCGTGTTTGGAGTATGGGCCTTTATTTGTCCTCATACCACAGATGCAGGTGTTTGCAGGCCAGATCCTCTAATAGTATAAACTGCCCCAGCCTCCAGGAGAGCTCCCTCCGTCTGGCCAACGCATTTAAGGAGGTTTGTGATATCCAGAGGTGCACTTACGGGCTATACTCAGACCAAGCTGATCTCATAAACCTCCAAATAGGAGTGAGAACTTGTAGCTGAGTAGCAGCAGCCATTTTCTCCTGGTGGCAGCTCCAGAGGGAATGGATCGATCGTTGCCTACAGAGGTGCATCAGTAAACACGAGAAGCTGTTTCATTCAGGCTTGTTCATTTATTGGAAATGCCATTTTGGGAATAGTTTAGTTTAATCTAATTTATGCCACCTTGGAGAGGGGTGAGGAAGAAAATTATCAGGGTAATGTCAAGTCTTTTCTCAGGACAGACCCAACAAACACAGATAGCTTTTCTCCATGTTTCTTTGTCAGCAAGGGAAATCCTCATTGTGGAGTGAGATTGACTAGTGTCACTGAAGGGAAATCCTTTGTATTTCTCCTGAGAGAAACTCTGCTCTGAATGGAGTTTGCAGTTCACAGAGCCTGTGTAAACTAGCAAAGTTTGCTCAGCACTGGGACTACTACACTGATTTATTCTAATTGAAGAGACTCCATCGTATTTGAAAAGACCTGGCTGCCAGGCTAAGTCCCCAGTGACTGAAAAAAGGGAAACATCACTCGCAATTTTAAGAAAAGGACAAATGAAGACCTGGGAAACTACAGGCCAATGAGCCTCACCTCTGTGCCTAGGAAGATCATGGAGCAGATCCTTTCGGAAGTTATGTTAAAGTACGTGTCAGATGAGAGATATGAGAGAATCAGCATGACTTCAGCAAGGGCAGATTGTGCCTGAACAGCCGGGGGGCCTTTTATAATGGAGTGATGGCACTGGTAGACAATGGCATAGCACGGCATGGGGGTTGGAACTAGGTGATTTTTAGGGTCCCTTCCAGGCCAAGCTATTCCATGAAGGCCAACCTGAGTTTCTCTTCACATTAGATCAAATTCCTCATAATCCACATCTGTATTTTCAATCTACTCCCCAATCTTTCATTAAAACCTATCAGTTCTTATGCAGCTGATCTCCAGATGTCTTCATATAGACTTCTTTCCCCTTTGCGTGCACATTATTGCCAGTGTGAGCAAAGGAGTTCACAATGGTGGTGGTGTGCACACACTACAGTGGTGGCAATCTTGGCTCGTGCTGAACTGGGTCTTCAGTACATAGCAAGCCTGAGTCGTGACTCTACAATAACGAGCATCCAAAACATAATCTCTCAGTCCTCCCGATAATAACACACTTCTGGCCCTGTTTTAAAAAGAGCTGGCACTGAAAAACGCTGCTGAACTTTCTGTGTGAGGTAAGGGTCAGGGTACAGCTGAATGAATTTCCTAGCAGAAAGGTTTTGCAGCATCTTGGCGATTGTACCAGAACATAGCTAGAGAATGCCTGGGCCCTGCCTTCCAGTCCTCTTTTTAACCATACTGGCTTGTTTACGTTTGGGTGGTAGATGGGTGGATCCCTTACTGCAGTTTTTGGCTTGTATCTGTCCATGTGGATGTCAACATAAACTGCTGCAATTATATCATAATCGAGTCCTGCTATAGGAAATGATTAGTCGGTTCATTTTCCATAAATACTGGCTGGCTTCACCTGGCAGTGGCTGGGAATTGTCATGGCAGATATAAAAACCCAGAGAATATGAGGATTCATAACTTCATGTGAGTTATGGTGTTACCCAGGTGACAAAGTCTAACAAGACTATGGTATTAAATTTAGACATAAACAGGATGCCACAGGAGAAATGTCAGCTTTTAGACTGGGATTCAGATAGATTAAGCAAAAGCACAGGTATTTTGACACAAGGGCAGTATTGCTGTCCTGTTTCAGTCAGGAAGTTAATTTCTTAATAAAGTAAGCCCCACTCTAATGAAGGAATTGTAAGATTTCAGATTGAAGTTCAGAAACATCCAGGCTTTATAATAATCCAGCTCTTCCAATTCCTACCTTTCCACTACAGCAACCTTTGCTCTTCCGTACCCGCTGGTTCCAGTGGGTGGAACTGAATATAAAATGTAGCCAGCGTATTAACTTCAAGGCTATTTATTCTACAAGTGAGCTCTAATTCCAAATAACACTGATGCCAACTTTTTTTTTTATCCCCCGGGACTCAGGCATACAACACACTTTCCTTTACTGGAGCTCATCATTCTGTAACTCCAGAAATTGTAATATAAACTTTGGCTACTATGCACACGTCAACTTGAAAACACAGCAGTGATCTGGGATTTTAATTCAAGCAAATTTGAAAGTGGATTAGAAATGGAATCCAGCTGCACCTCTAATAGTCAAAAGACAAATTAGCAGAACATTGGAGCTGAAATTAACTCTGTCCTTTCAATTTCTCCCCCCACCCCGCCCCTTTTGCTTCAGAAGGGGAAATACATAGACCAAGAATACCATAATTAAAATGTCATTTACTCCTTACCTTGGTAGAAGCTTTCACCAGCTGAGTACATCTCAGTTTCCATCCCAGGCATTTACCTACAGCACACGGTTGGAGGAGGAGGGGTTATTACTTGTTTTAAGAAATTAGAAATCAGAGGCACGCACAGTCTGTCTGTTTTAGTCTTCAGAAAGCGTGTTGCCAGGCTCTACAGGTTATACATCATTAGTGCACGGAGTGTCCAGGAGAGCCCAAAGCTTGTGCAGGTGTGTTGGCAAAGCTCACACCACTTCCCTCCCTTTTCCCTCTCTGCTGCGCTTCCAGCAAGCCGATACTTGAAACTCAATGCGGCAAAATCGCAAAAAGCTCTTCTGAAGTTTGTTAGCTCAAAGCTCACCCAGCAGACGTGACTGTGAGATGGCGCATGGAACCTGGAAAGGACTCACTGGAAAAACAAAACCATTGAGTCAAAAGCTTAGTGTGTTTTTCCATGATCATATGAAAAAAAAAGTGCATGTGTGTTTTTTTAAGCACTTTCAGATATTAGAAGTTTAGTGAACACAGAGACAGTTTCTTCTGTTGTTTTTTTTTTCTTTTCCCCTGCTCTTGAACTTTCGGAAGGACTATAGGGAATATATTCCAGCCTGTTTTCAATGACCCATTCATATGGTGGTTTTATTTCTGTTTTTCCCAAAAGGGAACGATCTTTATTCTATCTCTGCTCCTGGCATTAGCTGCCAATATTTGTGCATCCCACTAAAATAATCAATAAAGTGGATGGCATCTGAAAATAATTATACACGCAACTCTTCCCTCGCTTCCAAGACAGAGACAGAAGCTGGGAAAAGAGCCTTTGCATATTCAGCACTTGTTAAAGAAATGAAATATAGCACTGTGTGTTATTACTGTATCCTGAAACCTGGGCATTCAGCAGCAGTTTGCTTTTGGCTCTGACCACACAGCACCTGATCACAAAGCTAATCATCCTTGCTGTCTTTCCCAGCTGTGTTAAGTAAGTTGCCTTGGCTTGCACTGCACGCCAAAGGTGAGAACTGTCAAACGGGTCGCAAATGTAACAGCAGCAGTCTGTTGCCTCCCTTGGGAAGGAAGGATCTAGCTGGGTCCGGTATCCTCCTTTGTTTAGGGGGCAGCACCACAGTTGCATTTTTATAACCAGATGTCCTGGCCCCAGGCAAGAGCATGGTGACAAGTGGGTGGCCTGTGCAGGGCGTGGTGTCTGTCTGTAGTATGGAATGAGATTTTCCAGTAAAAATCATGTTCAATCTCAAGTTAAAATGGTGAGGCTCTGTCTTTGTACTATTTGTGGCAAAGTCACCTTTAGATATTCCTAGGACTCTCACTGCCAAGTGACCTGATTCAGGTTCTCCGTAACCTTACGGAGTTCTATCAGCCAGGAAAGTAAATGAGTCATCTCACTTTAGAAGATTAAATAATGACTATTTTTGGAAGTTTGTAGCTTCAGCCTCTCTTCTTGCAATAGCTAAGACAAACCACTGGCATGATCCTGAGCATTTTTCCTCTGGCCTCCCCAAACAGCAGCTGCATCAGGTACCAAGGGCTGGGCCTCTAAACTGCGCAGGTGGCAGAAAAAGGAGAGGCACAGATTTTGCCAGGACAAGTTGAAGCTGCAGAGTAAGGCTTTCTCTTTTTAGACCTTCAGTTCTGGAGAAACTGTGCAGTACTGTCACAATGGGAACTCGGTGCTGGCTGTGGCTCTAGGCAGTGCCTGTAATACTGCTTTTACTGATCTTTTCTAATAGTCTCATTGTGGCCTCCACTAAAGACGAGAAGAGAGGTGAGATGGACCTAATGTGGTCCTTCCCAAATATTTAATGTACACTTTTCTCTCTTTCACTGTAGAGCAGGGAGGCTCTACAGTAGTCATGTAGACAAGATTATAGCCAGGAAAACCTATAATGTCTACAAGGGCTAGAAGCTGGAGACATTGGGAGTTTGGCAGCAGCCTCCCCAGGGATGAGCTGAGGACATCAAGCAACTCCCTGCTCCCAGCTGCTGGGTGCCACCAGAGCTATTTCACATATCTAGAAAGCAACAATCACAAGTGAGCAATTGTTTTTTGCCACTACTAGAGGGTCTCTTTTATCTCCTGATCTAGGTGTCCAGGAGAAGTGTTTGTTCATGGCCTGCTCCATTGTCCATCCCCAGCTTTTTTTCCATAACAGTACATTGTGAAGTTGTTTAAATCCTCCTGCCAGCCCCAACAATGCTTCACACAAACCCAGCATGTCAGGAGCTTCCAGACCACAGAAAAACCAAGCCCGCTCAGCCCAGTCCTGTTTGTTGTGAAGTGTTTGCATAGTGATTAGCTCATGCACGGACATACACAGCCGCAAATCTCTAGGTTGTCTCACAGCCCTTTCATTCAATTAAGTCTGTTGACTTAGTCTCATTTTGAGCACTAACTGGATTTAGATAAGGTAGTGGAAACCAAAACATCAATTGTGTGATTTCTGTCCCAGCCAGTATGTAGATCTGAAGGGAATGTTTGTGCAGGCGATAATCGAGGTAGTGCAGTGATTAGGACAAAGTCATTTCATGTAGGCTTCCATAAAGTAAAAACTCTTTGCTCTAAGTACAAGCACAGGCAAGAGGGAAGTAAGGAGAGCCGTTTGCCTCCACAGACTCCTTCTTTGCCTTGTTTAATGTGCTGCGTTGTCAGCAGCAGCTGCTGGCAATGGAGAGGTTGTGGTCTGTCTGAAGGAGCAGCCATGGTTGGGCTGGGATTGAGAGCTCCCAGCAGGCAAAGGGGTATGCTGGAGCCCAGATGGTGTAAGGGACACCACTCCTCTGAAGCCATAGGTACAGAGATGTAATCATTTAGGATTTAGACATTTATTTTTTGTCTGCAGGAGACAAAGTTATTCCAGGATGGTTTCTCCCCACAAGCTTAAATTTACCTTCAGTTCCTTATGAGTTTGAATTAACAAACTCAAACTAGCTTTCCTTGCACATATGCATGGGAAGAGGAGATGCTGATAACACAGACTCACCATCTCTGCTCTTTAGAAGGCAGGTGGATGATATTTCCCTGTATCAGAGTGGGAGAAGAAAGCTATTCTATTTGCAAGCATACAACTTTGTGATGCCCTCCCATGTCTTCTGCTTTTCACACACTATAGTGAAAAAACATTTTGGAAAACATATACATTGTTACATATTTGTCAAATGCACATTTCAGTGCTGGACTTTTTTGGTCACATTCTCCTTGTGATTGGGAACGTGGTTTGTTGGCATTCCTGATGTCCTGCAGATCTTCAGCAAGAATCATGGAGGAATACTGCAGGAAAAGTTCTCCTGAATATGTTACTTCCTAGGCATATGAGGTATTTCCATCAGTGACTTAGAGGGCAGAGTACTTTTGGCTTTCTTGTGTCAGTGTATGAGAAAAGCAACAGAAGTTCATCATGCATTGTAGACTTACGGCCTCACTCTCTGTGCACTCAGCCTATGATGGCTTCCATCAGCTGCTGCCATCAGAAGCAGGGCAAATAGTTAACATTCACTTCCTCTGGGCTGCAAGGCTGTGGCTGCTGCAGTCCTGTCACACAGTGGTGCACGTCCCTATGACACAGCTGAGCAGCAGCAGAGCTGTGCCCAATACAGAGCTCTGCCCAGGCATGGCGGATTAGTTGCATGTGTAGTGTGCAGCTTTGGGACTGAGCAAGTGGCTGTGTGCATTGTGTACACACACACAAACACTTAATTGTTGGCAACCTAAGATATATTAAACATCATCTAGTAGCGATGAAAGATGGCATCCTCCCAGAGTTTTGCATACCTGTGAGCTAATCAGCCTTTTGTGTGAAAGCGTAGGTGGGGACTCTTCTAACAATACAAAGTTGATTAGCTCATCATCTTGGCTTTAGAGGTATACTTCAGTGCCCATCCTGCTTTCAGAGCTAGGAATAATCCAGGTTCAATGCAATGGCATCTTCTTATAAGAAAATAAAGGAGAGAATGTAGATTTAGGGCTTGGTATTCAAACCTGTTTCTTAGTACAGGTGTTGAGTGGATATTTATCCATTATTTACTAGTATCAGTCTTGGCTTCAGGTCTCCTTTGGATAACTGTTGAAATTATATATACATATATACATATATATATGTGTGTGTGTGTGTGTGTGACATAAATAATTGCTACTTTTTCAGCCATTGGTAAGAATAACATGCTGCAAGATTAGATACAAGTGATTCACAGTCAAACTGAGGATGCATCAACAGAAGTCTGTTGGTCACAGTTCATTTAAACATGTCTGTTAACAGTTTGGATGGTGGAGCAGACAGAGCTCTTACAGTAGGTTAAAACAACCAAATAGACGGGAAGGTCCCACCTATGATTGGGTAGAGAGTTTAAGTGTTCTAAATAAACTTTTCTTCCATTAAAAGGAAAGGTACTTAATCAAAATGCACATAGGAACCTGGTTATGGTACTGACAGCATGCTAGGAGAGCTGGTAGAGGACAAGTTCCAAGTCTACCATGTAACACTGTGGCCAGAAATACATTTGCTATTGGGAGAGATCACAGAATCACAGAATCACAGAATTGTAGGGGTTGGAAGGGACCTCCAGAGATCATCGAGTCCAACCCCCTGCCAAAGCAGTTTCCCTACACCAGGTAGCACAAGTAGGCATCCAGGCAGATAGTGATAGCACTTTTCGTGTGGAGATCTTTCTGGCACTGGAGAAGCCCAGAGCACATATTAGTGCTCTGTACTTCAAGTAAAGATGTAAACACAGCAGGAAGTCTAGAGAATAGCAGAACTGATTCAAAAGAACATGATCTATAAGGGATTATTTTTCTGTTAGGTTTGTTTAATCTAGAAAAGGCTGAGGACAGTTAAGAGAGACTTCATATCTGAGGACAGTAGCTGAAAGGAGTATAAAAGGATGTGGTGATCATTGGGTATATCTTCATGGAGAAGGGGAAGATCTAATTGGCTTTATTTGCAGCAAAACAGAGGAGGTAACAGCTTAAGAAAGCTCTATCCAAGGAAAGGGAAACGATAGAACTGATGGCTCAGGGAGGTGTTGGGATTGCCATCACCAGGAACTTTAATGAGTTAAAATAACAACGGGCACGGAGAGACACAGAAGGATCTTTTCATATCAACATGAGTTTGGATAAGCTCATTCTTCAGAGTATGCTACTTTGACCAGTATCATGTTGGACTGCAGTTTGGTTGCTAAAATAGAAAATGTTCTGGTAGGTGGGTATATTTGCACAGAAAATGTTGATAATACAGGAAAAATGATATTGTTGTCAGAAATAACAGCCAAAAGTTTTTGATGTTCTACCTAAAAAATATACTTTTAAGGAAAGTAGATTCTTTAGCAAATCATATTCTTCCATTAAACGAAATATTTAGATGGAAAAATTTGCAATGATTTCCGTAGATTCTGTAGCACAGGAAAATCATCAGACATCTGAATTGCAGTTGTTGAAACTGGAGATGATTGCTTTTTGCCATTTGGAATTAAGAAGAGATAGCACATTTTCTCTGTGTGAAATGGGAAGACAGGTAATGAGATTGTCAGGGAAGCCTGGAAGTGGCTTCACCTGCAAAAAAAGGCAGTACAATTATCCAGAAAGGTTCTGTGCAATGACTTGTCAAACTAAGAGGGAAATGGTATCTTTCACAAAGTCAAAGAAGAATAGCAGTTAAGAGACGAGTCAGAAACCCAGCATTCAAAAACTGTTAGTTCTGAAAGGCCTGCCCTTACTCATACTCAATCCAGGAAACTGGTTAGTGGGATGTGAAACTACCATATGTTTTTGCAGATGCTACAAGTATGTATGCTTTCCTTATGTATATATGCTTTACACCCACTTTTGAAAATGGGTCAAAGCCTTCCAGTCCTCCAGGAGAAAAACTCACGAGAATGTATAGATCTGTGATGCTGTGATTAATGTTTCTGGACAGTAATTTTGCATTCCCCTATTGAGGATTGCAAAAACAGAGAAGAGTGCAAAAGGAGATCCACACTGAAGATCAAGGCAGACACATCTGCCTAGCTGTCAGATTTCACGCCAACAAATTGGAAGAAAATTAAAAAACCCAGGCCAGATCTAGTCCTTGCTCTGGGAGTGCAATCAGCTCTGAAAAGCTCCTACACAGGTATTTATGCTTGGCGTAAAACCACCACTGCAACTCCTCTTTCTCACTGCTCTTGCCATCCCTTTAATGCAAATATGTCAAGTAATACGAAGGAATGAGGTCTTCTGGT
Organism: Tetrao urogallus; assembly: GCF_951394365.1. Taxonomy (NCBI): domain Eukaryota; kingdom Metazoa; phylum Chordata; class Aves; order Galliformes; family Phasianidae; genus Tetrao; species Tetrao urogallus. The sequence goes on from NC_136814.1 coordinate 14,526,453, forward strand.
TAAAATCATCTTGGGTTTGTATCACTTGAGTTAAGAGGTGGTTGCAGTGTCCATCTCTGCCTGCCGCAACTCGCCAGCAGCCCTTCCAAGCATTTCAAGTCACAGGCTTGCAGCTTAAATCAACAGTACTGCAAGTGTGAGAGAGGGGGACCACAAATGCTCAGTAGTTCTTTTCACCAAAACCACGGGAGATTTGCATCCTGACACCACACTTCTGTCAAGTGTGGAAGATGAGCTACTTTCAACATCATGTTGGTCTAACATTTAACTCTCCGGCACAAACAGCCCCAAGCTGCTCTGGAGTAGGAGAAATATGACACTACCAGTTGGTTCCACATTGCCTCTTAATGCAGAGCACAATACAAATTGTGTTGTTTGTACTCCATTACTCTGTTCCAAATTACAAGCCTTATCTCACAGGAAGCTGGGGACAGCTCTATAGTTTTAGAAACCTCATGGTAAAAGGGTCATTTTTTAAGTATAGTGTTTTCCAGAAAGGCTGTCTTAATAATATAGTGATGTTTAAATCCTCTGCTTCCTTTAATGCTATTTTCAGGTTGTTTTTTTTCAAATTAAACATTAGGCTTAGTAACATGCAAGAGATGTTAGATTAAAGAGACAAGGCTTGGGTTTTCCGTGTCTTGTTTTCCATGCTGTGTTTTCTATGTCTAGAAATAGCTATTTCCTGGGTGGACCAGGTGAATTCCAGCAAGGTTGTTGTCACTGGACTTCTCACAACTTTCTGTATAGCGGAGAGAGAGAAGTGACTGGCTGCTTGAAGAAAAATCCAGCCAAAAGCACTGTGCCACATCCTTTCCAGAGATAAATCAATATTGTCTGAGTGGCACTTATGACTATTTTCATCAGGATCAGACCTTTTACATATGGCGAGGAAGTGGTAAAGATCACAAAGGGAAGGAAAGATGTAGAAGCACTGTAATACTTGCAGAAAGCTATTGGGTTTTCCTATGGAGCTGTTGTGATTTTCTCTAAAGAATCAAAGCATGACTTTCTCAGTGCTCTTTCCCTTTAAGGAAACACACTGAGCAGCATGTCCTGATAAGACAACAAGCACAGATGAGCAGAGGAAGAATACTGTTGTTGTGAAGACACAGGCCCAAAAGGCAAAATGTCTGGATTTTATTTGCAGCTCTGCCACAAACTTCCTGGATGATTGTAGCCAAGTTAACCAGGTCCATTTTTTCAAACAGCTTCCATGCCCTTTCTGCATATGCATGAAGCACACGTTCACCATTCAGGGCATTCAGATATTCAGATACAGAAGCAAGCAAGAGCTTCACAGGAGCTGTGCTACTCCAGATCGAAGCCCACCTCATCTGTTGGCCCGTCCTTGGCAGCTGATGGAAGTGGGTGCCCAGGAAGGAAAGCAAAAGCAGAGTGAGCAGAGCTGGATACATCCATGCTGCGCCTTTCCAGCCTCCAGCCACACCAAGGTGTGGGACTTCCAGAGCAATGAGTGGTTGTATGAAGTTAGCAACCCTCAAAGGATTTGTAAACCTGGGAGCATGAGTTGTCCAGGATAAGCTCTCAGGGCACCTTGGGAATTTTAGCCTCCTTGGAGCAGGACTCAGCAGTTCTACGTCAGACCCTCTGGGTCACACAGGGCTTTTGCTGCTGGTACAAAGGAGAGCCTTCCCATCGCTGTGTCAGCTCCCCGCCTCTCACAAGGAAGTGATGCTGCCTGCCAGGGAGTTGAGGCTAAACACACTGGTGTTTCCTCATGCCTTGGAAGGGAAGTCTGGAGAGAATTATTGCTGTGATGTATAGGAACTTTGCCAGCACAATGCCCTGTAATAACAGCTACTTTTCCTTCAGGTCATTAAGTTACAATTTTTTTTTGTACTCTTGCTCATGACAAGTAGATCCTGAGTTTAAAGAGATGTTTTTCTCCTCTTTCCTTTTTAATGACTTACTAAATATATTTTGCAGATTTTCATCCTTTATGACAGTACATCCAAATTTCCCTGTTCAAATTGTCTTCTTCTAGATCTTTCCTCAGAGCCAAAAGGCTATAACCAGATAACTAACACATTTGTGCCCTGTCTTTGTGGCTCTGAGAACTAAAGCATTAGGAGATCTTCTAAGAAGCACTACAAATGATGGAACTGGATTCAGAACGAAGGAAAGTCAATCTGCTCTCAGAGACAGTCTCACATCTGCCTTGTCCATGCCCATCCAGCCATAAGCAAGGTGCAGCCCAGAAGCCACAGTGCTGCGTTAGGGTGGTGATGGCTGTGAGCTTTCCCTAGAGAACTTGCAGGCATTCATGTGCCTGGGCTCCAGGTGGTGTTAAGATGGCTGTACAGCCTCAGCCTGGAGATGGCTTTTGTCCAGTTGGCGGAGAAGGGGACTGGATTGACATGCAGCTGTTTGCATCGGCAAGTGTAGACATGCCCAAATTCTTCTAACATACTACTGGAGGGTACTCAGATATTACCATGATGAGGGCAGTGTGAGAACTTGTTTAGACCAGAGTATGGTTTTCAGTGGCAGTTTTCTGGCTGATTAATTGGGTGACTTTATGCAAGTCTCAACTTGCTGTTGCCCTATCCAATAAATGGGAATAGCAGCATTTGCCTCTCTTCATAAAACACTTTGAGGTCTACGGATAATCCGCCTCCTTTTTCCCACCCATGATGATGGGACCAAGTGGAATCTTACGACACACTGAGTTTCTGTGGTCTAGCATTTGCTAAGCAATTGAAAATGACTCTTTGGCTTGACTTTACATCTGTGAATGCCATATGATTATTTCTCATGGAAGCTCCTAGTTTAAATCAGGTCACTACACAACAAAAAGCACATGGGATTAGGAGAGAAACTAATAGTCATCAGGACTGTACAGATCCATGATGACCTAAGTGTCCTGCCCAAGGCACCCTGCAAGTGGTAACCACACATCAGTAATCTCATCAATAACCTACAACATTTTGTGGTTCAAAGGTCTGCAAACATTTACGAGTGGAAAACTCTAAACATGAGAAGACTACTCCTGAATGCCACACTGCTTTCTCCCTTGTCTAATAAGCTGTGTATGCAGTGGGCACAGCTAGAGAAACACTAGTTTAGGGTTTAGAGTTAGTTTAGGGATTTAGAGATGTTCTCACATTGTAATGTCCAACATTATGTTGTGAAAAACTGATTTTTAGGACACATTTTCTCCTTTCCTTGGGTCTTCCTTGACCAGGAATGTTTTCTTACATACTGAGTGTAAGTCCATTCTTAGATCTCATCACTAGCAGATCCCAAATGGATGTGTTACCGTGGTTTTGCTATTCCTTGCAGACCTGGAAGAACACCTAAATCATTCTAAATAAACCTTATGGATGAGTTGGGAACTGAAGAAGAGAGTAACAGGTTACAGACGCAGTGAGATCCTCCCAAAAATCACTGTAAGGTTGTATGAGCCTTAAAGAGCTAGGATAGCAGCAGAAATTTATATCACATGCCTTGATCTAGTGAGCTTACAGAGGAGAGGCTAAGGGATGGCTTGATCACAATTTCTAAGGGCTCATAAGAGGAAGAGAAATGCGGAAATGAAGCAGATATATGCAGAAATCCTACAGCTAAAACTTAAACTGAACATTTGTTACTTTTTTGTGGGTGGAGGGCTGGCAAGCAGGAGTAATAGCTAACTTCAGAACGATGCTTCAAGGCTTTTTTAATAGGTCCCGTAGTCCCCAAACAGATGGGGGCAGATGTTTAAAAATATAAGTTGTAGTTCAAAGAGGAATCAACTGGAGGGTGGTCAATAGCCTTTGCCACATGAAGTAACAGATTATGTGGTCTTCCTGAGTTACTGAATCAGTTTGTGTTTTGGATTTCTTCAGCCACAGTAACATAAAAGACTCCATCTTCACATCTTGCTGTGCATTGAGCAGAACTAGTACTAGTAGAAGTCTTTGGAGAAGCAATAGCATTTAGAGACTCTTGAATTCAAATAGCTTGAGCTACTTAAGGCAGCTTTTTTTTTTTTTTTTTTTTGGCCTCCTTTCCTCTACCAGGTCATTACGTGATGACAACATCAGAGTTACCTACATGCATCTCTTCCTTTAAATTAGAAAAAAAATACAAACAACATAAAAAGAGGCCATCGGTGAGTGCAGATGAAAGGCTGCTCTGTGAGCTGCTGAGATTTCCCAGAGCTGCGCTTAGGGTCTGTTCCTTGGATCGAGACAGGGGCGTGGGGGTACTCAGCACCTGGCTGGACTGGACCTTGTGGCTGCATATTTCAATAGTCCTATCAGATACCATCTGTCCATACACAAGCCATGTTTTACTTATAAAGTAAATTACATTACACGGGCTATAATGTACATTTTCAAAGGGGACCCACCTTAAAAACATTTTGTTTAATAAAATAACTTAATTAGAAGAGAGCTTCTGGCTGATGTGGTTGAGGCTGTGATAATTTTTCCTTCTCAAATCGTTTTCTCTGTTTATTATACTTAATTATAGTGTAATTATGTATCCATCCTTTAGGCAAATTATGCAATCAGAAAATATGAGTGGTTCATTTGCCACTGCATTTGGGACCAGTGTTTACATCCCTAGTATAAAATTATTTCTATTATTTATGGTATATACATATATGCATAAATATAAAAGATGTTTCACACAGAATGAAGCATCGGTGTAAAAATTTTATTGACAGTCATTTTTTCATCATCCACCTAATTCATTTGTGGCCTGCTAGTAATGAAAACATCCAAAGCTCAGAGTAGTAAAAATCTCTACACCATAACAAAACTTGCACAGCTGAGGAACTTAGAAGTTCCTCAGTTTAGCTTTAATTTGGGGGTGGATAATTACTACTTTTAAGAGTATTTCACTTTCTAATTTTCTGGACAGAATTTGTTAGCACAGTAAGAGAGAAAGAAACCCCACAATCTTCACTTTCGGGCTGTAGATTTCTATTCAAGTTGTGGTTTCAAACTAACTTTTTTGTCTGACGTGCTCCATGAATTTTATACCCACGGCAACATTGACTTTTAAAGACCAGGTTTTTCTTTCTATTATTTTTCTCAGACCTAACAGTTTGTGTTTCAACATAGTGAAAGGTGAAAACAAAGGTCTGAATCCTGAAAAACCTTTTGAGATTGACATTCTCTCCTTTGGAAAGCTCTCAGCACAAATTCAAACTGGATTCCCACTCAGCAATTTCATTCCCCCTTCATGTGCTTATTTTGCAGACACGGGGCTGTTTGCACCACTGAAGCGGGAAGGGAAGAAAACGTGAAGATTTAGCCCAGTTCTGTTGGCATCAAGTGGACATGTTTATTACAGCTGGCAGAGAGGTGAGCTACCTGTGCAACAAGGCAATCCTGCCTGTCACCAGGCCAACCCTACAGCTGATGGAAATCTGGGTAACTATTTAATCTATCCCATTTTCCCTGTGTTGGGGAGCTGGTCCTACCTCTCCTACTGTCACTCGTCTACATAGTGCTCTCCAGCAGTGTCTTGCAAACATACCTTTGCAGGATATAAAAGGCCTTGACGTGGTCCAGCTTCCACCTTATTCCCTGCAGGCAAGCTGGTATTATTATGAAGAGCCAGAGTTTCTCAGCTGCGTAGGCAAGATTGAATTTTGCCACACCACAGTGAAGGGCCAGGACCTGCCTGGGGAGTGCTGGGAAGGTCGAGGTAGAGAAATGGCACAGCTGGGTGGGGAGAGCTGCAAATATCTGCATGGAGATAGAAACTGGGAGGGAAGAAATAATATGATTCCTGATCATCATCACCAGCCCTGCAGCTCCCCTTTGCAGCCAGTGACCTCAAACATCCTTTCCATCTTCCATCTTCCATCCTTTCCATCTTCTCAGCCTTGAAACACAACCACTGCCCACTCTTACTGGAAGCGGAGCAATTCAGTTGAGGTCTTTTCTGAGGGAAAGGTGCTACCCAGCCAGCCTGGGATACAGATATGGAATGGAGAATCAAAACCCAGATCCAGGCAGATATGTCATGGTAACCTAAGACCAAAAAAAGTTCAGGAAGATTTTCAGGTCCAGCAAACTTTCCCGAGTGGGTACTGTTGCTTCATCTCAACTCTGAGCCACCAGGGAGGCGCTGGTCTGTGGCACTGGCTGGAAAGTCCTTGTGCATGGGAGTTAGATGTGCTAACTGGTCTGCAAGTATGCAGTAACTATACAGAGCACCAAAGGACCACAACACCAGCCACTGACTCAGTCCACAGTGAGCAGGCATGTCCCCAGAGAGGGATGAGGTGGGAGTAGTAGGTATGTAAGATGTTTTTGTTTTTTTCCTGATGTTATCCCCATTTTCCCAGGTCCCAGCTTCAGACAGTTGTCTGCCATCTGCTTTGGCCAGACACCAAGACGCTAGCAATTGGCTGGCACTGCTGCCATGAGCAAAGGTACAGCGCTATGAGCTGTCTGAAGCTTGTCAGTCTTTTCCCGCAGTGATTTTGCATGGCATGAAATAGGCTGGGATTCAGAGAACGGCTCTCTGTCTGATTGGCCTGCTGTCAGAGGAGGATTTGTCCATTGTAGTCTCCATTGCTTTTTGTGTGTTGTTTGAAAGGGAGGGTTTGAGACAATATTTGTTGGTGTTTTTCTACTCTTTGTTATGTAACCCTTTATTTTCTCATACTTTGTTTTTTTGGAATATATATCTTCAAAAACAATATGATAAATGCCTAGTAACACTTTCCACCTGTATGTTTGTATGGAAAGAATGCTGTATTTTACTATATCTGAGGGAACCTGTGATGCAGTTTGCCTAAGGTCAGGCAGTAGTCTGAAGGCAGGGCACAGAGTAAGAGTCAGATTGTCAAGTCCTTTATCCCTTCCATCCTTTCTTAGTTTTATTTCCCCTTGCTTTCCTAGAGAAAAATGAAAGAGGGGAGAATTAAATTGAGACTCTGAACTCCAGCATCTGCGTGAGGGATTCTGTAGCCAAGTGAAAGGAGACTGGTCTAGATGTATCAGTGGCTGATTCTTAAGGACCTCTTACTACAGAGTAAATTGTTTCAGAAAATCAGCCAAAGAGCTGATAACTCACGGATCTAAGTGAGAACAAAGGTCACTGTTCCTGGGATTTAATGAGTTGGATTTCAATTATCAAAAATGGAGGCTTATAAAGAAAGGCTGATATTTTTATATCTTGCACTACTCCAGTGAAAACTGAACCCAAGATCAGGGTAGACAGAAATGATACATGGGAATGAGATCAAAGTGATATACTTTTAGAAGCCTTTAGAGGATCATATAATGCACAAACCAAAGCCAGGAGTGGCTTGTTTTGATGTGCGGATCCATGCCATTATCAGCAAAATGAAGTCTGTGCATCCCGCCCATTGGCATGCTTGCCCAATCACTGCAAATCAGACCAATCTAGCAAGGCTTACATAAGAGTTTTTCTCTCTTGCACATGCTTTCAGAAGGTGTTAATGTTATGCTGAGGAACTCCATTCATGGACTGGGATTATTGAGTGAAATGCAATGCAGTCGTTTAGCAGAGAAAATACTCTCATACCCATCCTTAAAATGCGTATGTCTATGCTGCAAGCTCAAGTCTGAGAGAGCTTCCAGACAGCTGGTGTGGGATAAGAGAATCACAGAATCACCAAGGTTGGAAAAAACCTCTATGGTCATCCAGTTCAACCATCCACCTATCACCGATATTTCTCACTAAACCATGTCCCTCAGTACAACATCTAAACATTCCTTGAACACCTCCAGAGATGGTGACTCCACCACCTCCTTGGGCAGCCATTCCAGCACCTGACCACTCTCTTGGAGAAGAATTACTCCTTAATGTCCTACCTGAACCTCCCCTGGCACAACTTGAGGCCATTCCCTCTCATGCTATCACTGTTACCTAGGAGAAGAAGCCAACTCCCACCTGACCACAACCTCCTTTCAGGCAGCTGTAGAGCGATAAGGTCACTCCTGAGCCTCCTCTTCTGCAGACTGAACCATTCCAGCTCCCTCAGCCACTTCCCATAAGACCTGTGCTCCAGACCCCTCACAGCTTCACTGCCCTTCTCTGAACACTCTCCAGGGCCTCAGCATCTTCCTTGTAGTGAGGGGACCAAAACTGAACACAGCACTCGAGTTGCGGCCTCACCAGGGCTGAGAGCAGAGGCTCCCTGCAATGCCTCAGCCCCAGAAGTCTGGTCCAGTGCTGCTTCAGCACACACTGAGCTTCAGGCTTCTGGAGGAAGCATCACAACAATATCTGAACTGTCATAGTTAAACCCTATGGAGTAGTTTCTGTTCGCCTCTTCAGTTTTCATGTCAGCATGCCATTATGTCATAAGAAAGCAGATGGATGCAGCGCAGGAAGAATATTTAGACATATTAGGCAATGGGGTTTAGTTCATCTAGCTCTTGCGCTCCCACCATTACTCTAACTGTGAGATAATGTGTCAGTGTCTGCAGCTATTAAGGACTAACCTGAGATCTTCTCATAAGTGAGAAGCAGAAGGTGGCAAAATGGGCTTTGTCTAGGTTTATTAAACTTGCATTTTTAAATCACCACTTTCTATCCCAGTCTGCAAAATTCAAACACTGCAGTTATAAATTGCTGCTCCAATTCCAGGTGGCTTCACAAATCTTTCTGCTCCATCCTATAAAGAGTTGACACCTTTCACCTCTGGAAAAGGTTGGAACAACAGGCATCTAGCTGAAATCCCATGTCATCAACTAAAAACAAAGTACACCTTTCAGTCAGATATGGGAAATGTTTCCAAAATGCTCTGGTATCTCTAATTTTTCTTTGTGAAACTGTTACTTTGCTTAATAGTGGGAAGAGGGGCTTTGACCATCTGGTAGGCAACATCATGTACAGTTTAAATTGCTTCACTCACTCTCCCACCAACAACAGGAAAGTAGATTCCATTTGGCTTCCCTTGATCTCTTAGCCCTTTGCTACAAATGCAAGGTCAAAAGCAGTTGTAGAACAGTAAACAGTACCCTGAACTGGGCTGCAGTTTTGAGGAATGCCTCTACTTGTGGGTGAGACTGCACATCCAGGTCATTTCCTTATTCTGCAGAGAAAAGGGATCAAGCACACAGTAAATCTCTGCCAGGAAAGGACAGTTGTTATCACTGGATCTACAGATTTGGTTCTTCTCCAGAAAAATCTGAGGACAGGGATTATTACATCATCACAAGAGCAGTGCTAGATTCTGTGCTGGGGGCTGTACATGCAGGCTGGGAGTGAGATGCTGGACAGCGGCCCCACTGAAAGGGATGGGGATGGGGGCTCTGACTGACAGTAAGTTGTATGGGATCTAGCAGTGTGCCCTGGCACCAGGAGAGTCATCCTGGGGGTCACCAGGCTCAACACTGCTCACCAGGTGAGGGGAGGGGTTGTCCCCTCTCTGCACAGCCTCACTTCCAGCACTGGATGCATTCTGGGTGCCACAGCACATAAAGGATGTAAAGCTATTAGCATCCAAAGGAAGGATGCAAAGATGGAAGGAGGGAAGTAGGACAAGGTATACGAGGAATGCTGAGGCCCCTGGGTTTGCTTAGCCCAGAGCAGAGGAGCTGAGGGGAGGCCTCATGGCGGCTGCAGCTCATCACAGGGATCAAAGGGCAGCGCTGAGCTCTGCTCTCTGTGACAGCGATAGGGCCTAAGGGAACGGCATGGAGCTGTGCCAGGAGAGGGACAGCTTGAGGTTAGGGACAAGGTCTGCTCCAGAGGGTGGTGGGCACAGAACAGGTTGCCCAGGGCAGTGGGCACGGACCCAGTGCCAGAACTCAGGGAGCATCTGGACACTACTCTCAGACGAGTTTGGGAGGAGCTGGGAGCTGGGTCCCTTCCAACTCAGGATATTCTGTGATGCTATGATTCTATGATTAGGGCATCTCTCACTGGGGAAACGCCATCAAAGTCAACAGCACAGCATTCATCTAAGCAGCTTCCTTTAAGGCAGGGCGATCTCTGCAGGACCTACTTCAATCCCCTAAGGGCCCTCATCTTAGTGACCAGACCACTTGTTTATCCATATTCACATCCATATCCATAGTGGCCTTCTTTGACAGAAAAGCTACCAGGAAACCTGCACCAGAGAATCTACCATTTGTTACTGTTCCTCTACGTCAATTACTTGGGCCTATCCAGACCTGCACTCAACTCTTGGCAAGCACAGTGAGGTGGTTAAGGCCCTAATGCTTAAGTTTATGGCTTAAATCAGTGGGATTATTCATGAGGTCAGAGATAACCATGTGCTTTTATAGTTGGCTGAAATGGCGTCTAAAGCTGACAGCTGCGAGTCAAAAGCTCTGAGTCATCGGGTCCCTCCTCACCTTCCTGTGTGACCAGTCTACCTGTGTCTGCTTCCTTGCCTGCTGCATAGGGAGGATGACAATCGCTTTTATCTGGTGGTTACTTTCAAATGGCCCTAAAGGCCTCTTTCAGACTGATGAAAATTCAGTAGAAGGTGAACTACCGTGAAAAAGACAGCAAGATATTTAACTAATGAAAGCACTGTAGTTCAGGAAAGCAATAACATCCTTTCTTCCTCCCTATATTCCCACACAGCAGAGATTGCTGCAAAATTTTCTGCAAGCAGAGAGAAGTGGAGAGCCATAAAAAGGCTGAGACGAGTCTCTCTGAGCCAAAGGAAAACTCATGCGGTATGGAGGTTTGGGTGCTCAGTACAGCAGGTTGCTGTGCTAGCAAGTTCCCAGCAGTAGCTACACTTAAAAGAAGGTTTGTTCAATTAAAAATCATGACCTTGATTCTGCAAACAACTTCTTTCCATATGTAGTTTGTAAAAGGAAAAGATGTGCAAAAACAAGAGAGGGAGAAAGAGACTAAAAGAGAGCCAATTGCATACATTTTATCCCCCTGGATACACCAGTTCCCCATGGAAGTGACTGAGAGGATTTAACATTTGTCCTCTGCTTGGATAGCATTAGGAACTGTAAGCATTGTAGACAGCTGCTGTACCCATGTGCATATGTAAGGCTGAAACCCTAAAGAAATACTGCGGGCGTCCTCCCAGCTGCCCTTTGCTTTCGCAGGCATTCGTAAATACAATTGCTCTCACTTTCCATTGATAGAAATCAAAAAGCAATTAAGAATCAAGCTCTTCAAATTGATAGGTCTGAATTTGAAGCATTTTCCATTCTTTGGCTGGTATCACTGCCTAGATTAGATTAGATTCTGTTAAAGGCGAGATTAAAATAAACAATATTTATGGTTTAATTATTTGAATGACTAAGAAGTTCCAGCTTTATTTTAACTTCACAGAGGACTGGGAGATGTTTTTAATGATATGTTTTACTCACTTAGGATCTTTAATCCAGGGATCTCAAACTACTTTTCAAATAATTAATTAATCCTTGTACCTCTCCATGGGAGTTTTATCTCTGACATTACTGATGGGTAAACAAAGGCACAAAGGCGTCAAGACACAAACTGCTTTCCCAATATTAGTTAATGAATCCTTGCACTGCTCCGTGAGACTGTTACTATCTCTGGTATTACCAGTGGGTAAACTAAGGCACAAATATGCAAGCAACTCGCCTGAGGCCGTGCAGGTGAGTCAGTAGCAGAGCTGAGAATAGCACAATTAGCTAAGACCAGTCTAAGTCTTAGCTAATTGTTTCTAGCAAGTACTACACTGTGCTTCAGACAACGGTCGGACAGAAGGTGTAAGACCCTGTATGAGCTCAGCTGAAACCAGCTGGGTTTCAGAAAATATTCCCTCCTGTCTGTCTCCACCCACTGAAGATTGCATTTGCCCACATTAGTCTGCAGTTTCTTTTGAACTCTATGACTGGTGGAAGCCAATGTAACTATGATGATAAGTAGATGTTTGGAAGTATCTGCAGAGTTTTCAGATCCTCCAGTGATGGGGGCTGCGTGCAAGCTTTGCCATGCAGGTGGAAGCTCCAAGGCAGCAGCAAGTGGATTTTTCTGGTGTTTATCCCTCTACCAACCCTGTGTGGCACTCTCGGGCCAGGAAATCCCCAGGCACGGCCAGGCATGGGCTGCAGGCAGAGCAACGCATTGCTCCTCTCCTCTGGCTGAGCCTGCAGCCCCACACTGAGCAGTGTGAGAGCGAGCTTGGCCCCAGCATGCTAACCTGGGACATGGCAGTGAGTTATATTTAAGGGCCCATGAAAGGTCCATGCAAGAATTGTCTGGAGGAACATAGAAACACCTTATGAGGGGCCCTGGCCCCTCATCAGTCAGCAACATGTTTCCTTGTCCAGTCCATCACTCAGACCTCAGCATGTCTTCATCCCACAAACAAGAGCTCTCTGCCTTCTTTACAAAGAAGAGGAAGACCAGAGAATCTGAGACCATCCAGCCATATCAATTTTCCATGCAGGCACCAGAACCCTCACCACACACACATCCCAGCTGAGCTATTTCAAATGTGGGCTTGGCCTCATCAAATGCAGTCTCATTTCCACATGAAAGAGATGGAGGAATATGAAGCCGGCTCATCTGTATTGATAAGAATTTGGCATTACTTTCCCCCAGTTATCTAAGCTTTTTGTGTACATTAATCACAAAGCATAAACCAGCGTGGGGGATACATCTTCTCAGCTGTCTTTCCCTGGGCTCAGGCAATAATATGGCTGTGGATTGCTTTATTTTGTTTTGTTTTGCTGTTGTTATTTTTGTTGTTCTTTTTTCCATACTTCCTTTCTTCAAGTTCCACTCTGCTAGAGTCCAATCGCTCCCTCCCCTCTGCAATTTGGATGCCTCATTTTTCTTGTTACAGCTCTGATGCAAGCACTGCACTGCTGTGCTTGCCAAACCTGGCATGAGTACCCACTGCTAGTCTAGACACCAGTCTAACTGTAACGCTAATGCTAGGGTTTAACAGACTGATCTCGGCATTTGTCATAGCTCTGCCCACGGTCATTGCTTTGATCTTTATCCTTGAAAACCACAGTCATTGACAAAGGTAAAATGAATTTGTCTTTCAAAGACTTTGATGGCATTCCCTCGTTTCCTTTCATTTTTTTTCCTCCTCCTGTTCTTCTACCTGAATTTCATCATAAAGCTTCTGGTTACAGCTGCAACTCCAGGACCAGCTATAGTCCATTCTATCTTTTTTACTGTATAGCCTTTTAAAAATCTAAAGGGGAAATCCTTGGACACTTCTAGGACTGCCAGTGAGTGTAACGTAAACTTTAATGGGAGTCAGCAACAGAGGGACCTCGGGATTTGTCATCCTGAAAAGAGCCATGTGCCAAAAGCAGGAAAGAATGAGAACTAAGTGATGTTAGATTTCTAGTTTGAAATCTGCACTCTGCCAGGTACTATTCCTTGCTTCCATGTAGTATCTAGATTTTGAGCTGAGACAAGGACCTTCTATTAGACACTGTATAGACACGTTGAAAGGGATTGCCTCTGCCTGGAGGTGTTTATAACTTAAATAAACATGATGAGCAAATCATGTGTTACTAGCACCATCTTCTAGATGGGGAAGCAAAGGAAAGGATTGCACACACCTTGTCCAAGGTCATACAAGGGACCTGAATCTGAATTCATTGTAGGGCTCCATGTTGCCTTCATGACAGCTGGTGATAATGCCAACTTTTCCAGTGAGTTGCTTGACTCCAGAAGCAACAGCTCGGCTCTCAGTTAGTGGTGCCTCTTGTCTGCAAGGATTTACGACTCTTTTCCCTGCTTTGAGCTGCAGGATTTGGCTCATTGAGGGGGAATGCTACAGATCTCTTAGCAGCTCAGCTCTCTGCTAGAGAAAAAGCAGCTTTTGAGCCAGACTTTTTTTTTGCAAGGTTATAAAAGCCAGTTGTAAGATGTCTTATCCCTTTGAATTACTGTAGGAAAAAATCCGCATGAGAAGCTTTCAGCAAGGTACTTTCACCAACCTTGACGTAGGAGCACCCATGAGCTTTAATAAAAGCAGATGAAATGGTCCTTCCATGGGGCCTGAGATAAGCACAGGAATTTAAAGAGCTCAATTTTCATATCATACACAATGTAAAAGTAAATAAAATCAATAGGGAAAGCTTTGATTATAGGATTTACACGGCACGTTATTGTACTTCTGTAAAAATCTTCCAAGGACTGTGGGTGAATTCCTGGTTTGTCAGAGTCAATGGGATTTTTTTTCCAGACAGCAGTGGGGCCAAGCTCCCCTCCAAATGCTTGCACATCTTTTCCCTGTTTTCTAGCACATGGTCAGTGGCAATGGGACTCAGCATCTGCCGGAAGACTGTACTCCAGTGGATCATAACAAATCTGAAAACCCCTACACAATGATATTTCATTATACTACCCATCCAGAATTTCTTACAGGGCATCCAGGCCATAGCTAGGTGAGGTCATTCATCAGAACAGGTTTTCTTGAACGAACAAACAAATCTGCCTTCAAAGTGGCTGGTGCAAAACTAGTGCTGGCTGAAAGTTTTTGTGTTCTTGTATGTAAATATATATAAATAATTCTATATACGGACTTGGGAAATGAAAAGCTTTGTATATAGGTAGTGTATATATTTTAGATAGCAAGATGCATGTATTTTATATTTACATCACAGATATATATTCCCAGCATCCATAAAAATGTGTTTTTCTGTTTTGTTTTTTTTTTTTCCTACCACTTCACCAACTGATTCATAGACACCAAAATTTGACACAATATGTTAAAGAGAAATGTTGACAGTTTTCCACAGGCAGTTTTTTGCAGTCTCGGAGAAGCTCTACTCAACATTTCTTTTGAGATTTGAAGGAATTTAATTAACATTTTGCTGTTGCCCATTTTTGACTATTCTGATTTCAGCGGAGACTGGAGGAGCACTTGATGAGTACAGCTTTTTTGTTATTTACAGCCTTGTCAAAACGATGAAGTAGCAGGAATCTCCTTGGAGAGCAATGTATCACAGCATTTTTGAAGATCATTTCCAAATCGAAGATGACTTCCAAAGAACAGCAAGGATGTAATCTTGGAGCCAATCAAACCAATGGCAAAAATCCCATTTTCTGCATGATTTTAATGGAGCCTCTGAAATTTTGGAGCTTCACATGTTATGGTTAAAAGGTATTGTCCAAATTTAGCATCTGTGAGCCTTACAGAGGCATGACCCTAAGAAGAAGTGATGAAAAATGCCTATTTTAAAAACAAATAACCCTATTTATAATGACACCAAAGGGAAAGTGGAGAATTCAGTATTTACTACTGACACCTGCCACTTGCAAAATCTCTCCACTGCTCGAAACAAGTATTTGTGAGAGTTTGGAAAATTTTGATCACTCATTTTTTCCTCCTTTGCTTCCATTTTGCTCACTGGTAGGGCTGTCCAATAACAGCACTGACGTTGCTGAAATGTCATGATGAACTTTGCTCATGTACTAGTTCCAGGTGAGATGGGAGTAGTTACAGTTCTTAACAAAACAAAACAAAAGAAGTATTTGCCAATGTTTTTGGATATAGTTGTTATGTCCCAGGCACAGAGATTAGTCAGAGCGTCCATAAATATCACTGTCATTGAAATCTGATATCCAAACCCTTCACTCCAAATGCCCACCAGCTGTGAAAACCCTGCTGAGCTTTGGCCATTGGGCTGTAAAATCCTTCTGGGTTTTGCTCCGTGCCTGGTGCAATGGCTGAGGGTCTCTGCCAGTGCAGTAGGGCGAGCATTTCAGGAGGGAAAGCAAAAGGCACATCCTACACAGTGGATTGCCTGGTGGGAAAAAGCTCCCATTGTGTATCATATTGCACAGTCCACCTCCCAGGCTTCATTCCTGCTGTTAGCTTCTGGTCCCTGCAGTAGAGGAGGGTCAGTGTAGAAGGTTACAGAGTAGCTGTGGAGGCTGGTGTGCCAGCCAGTACAAGTATCATGAATGGTCAGGTTAAATTTTGCTCTTTCTTGAGTACTCTATTAGAAACTGGGCTAAACAGTGTCTTGGTCCCAACACATATAGAAGTTTTAATGCTATCACATAAAGAAAAATCCAGTTTCTCTGAGAAAGCTTGAGACAAAAGAGCCAACCCAAGATATTTATCAATTTACACTAAATTCATGCAAACAAAAACAACGCTCTTTACAGTAAATCTATTGCTGAGTTTTACTAGAATTAACTGATACTCCTACTTGCTTAATATCTAGCTGGTAGGCTTGGTGAAGGTTTTTTTCCATAGATGCATTTTGGTGAAGGAGAAGGCGTTCCTCAATGGATTAAAATGTTTTGCATCCAGAAATGTTCCGTTTCTTTGAAAGGTTTAGAGTTTTCAGTAGGAAAAAAGCTAAGAAAAGCAGCTGAATTATTTTGAGTAAGAATTTTCTTCAGTATTCCACTCACACATCACCTCAAAACACTACAGAAATAGCATATTAACTGAAGCAAATTGAAGCAAAATCCATTCATATCATCAACAGATTTTCTAGGGGAGAGAAGTAGGCCTTAGTTACTTTCATCATTTACTACTTGTGCTTAAAGCTGGCTTTAATCCAGCTCTGAATTCCACAGGTGGATGCTCTGCAGCATCCCAGAACCACATGAGTCTGGTCTCTGAGTTGAATTCATACATGGAGCAGACCGTGTCAACTCAACACTATGCATTAGTAATAATGATATGTTTAGAGTCTATTGGAACCTATATAAACTGCAAATTAGCTCAGCTGAGCTGGAAATACCACCAACAGTGATTGTCTTAGAGAGAGCAGCAGAAATGTTACCTGAACCAGTGATTGAGCACCTGGTAGGAAGGCAGGGCCAATCCAGAGGAGCTCAGGTGCATGCAGTGTTCCTGAGTGACTGGAAGGAGTGGAGCTGGATCCACCCCTTCCTGGACCTCATTTAAGGGTTGGCAGTGGAGGGTAAGGGTATGGGGGTCTTGCTGGAGATCCCTGTCTACTGGATGTCCTTCAAAGGTAAGCAGTCTTTTCTCTTTTGTGCCTGTGGCTGCTGCATCTGGGCTTGTTCTCATTTGCTGTAGCCTAGGATAGTGCTACTTTGCTATTACTGCTGTGCTTAGGGGACCTGAATGAAAGGCCTAGGGATGGCAGACCTAGTGCCCTGAAGATGCTACAGGCAATATGGCTCTTATCCATATTTTGGGCACTGATAATCAGGTAAGACCCCAAATTGCAGTGAAAATAATCTTCTGCTCCCTGACCCTGAAAATCTAGAACCTGGTTCCTGTAAAATAGGGTGCACCTTTGAAGGTGCAAGTAGTACAAAAATGATGTGGCCTACTTGTACCTTGGGGGAGATCACTGGAAGCTGGCAGCTTGGTAGTCTCTCCAGTACATGGCCTGCAGATACTGTGGTCAACACTCTCCTTTTCATTGCGGAAGGAACCTTAATTGAGTCCCTATGGCAAATCTGGCTCCCCCTCCCCCTTTGATACCTGATATAGTTATGCAGCTTCAGATGTTGGGCCAAAGAGTGTGGTATAGGCGGTTGGATATACCCCAATGCAAACCAAAGTGTTGACCTAGGATAAGAACACAGCCTATATCGTGTGAAGGGCTGACCTACCCTTTCTGGTATCTCTAAAGCATCTATGCTACTCCCTCTGAGTCTTTTAGAGTCCGCAGGACCACCACAAGGGGAAACATGATATCAAGATGCTCCAGTGTCACTGTAAGATCAGCATGACACCTTGTGGACTATATGACACTGATGGAATGCAAGCTGAACCTTCCCTGGTCCAAGCAACTATGTGCCCCCAGGAGAACCATCAACAACTGCCCCACAAAGGAACGTGAATCTCAACCAAGAACCAGTCATTAATTGTCTTATATCTTGTCCGTCTACATTGTGATGGGCAAATTGTACAAAGCATTCCTTACCTTCAATCTGCTCAATCATCGCTTCACACCATGAAGCAGTGGAGTGCAGGGAAAATGTTAACTCATTGTCTGAACCAATGATTGAGCACCTGGTAGGAAGGCAGGGCCAATCCAGAGGAGCTCAGGTGCAAGCAATGTTCCTGAGTGACTGGAAGGAGTGGAGCTGGATCCACCCCTTCCTGGACCTCATTTAAGGGCTGGCAGTGGAGGGTACAGGGGTCTTGCTGGAGATCCCTGTCTACTGGTTGTCCTTCAAAGGTAAGCAGTTTTTCTTCCTTTGTTTCTGTGTCTGTGGCTGCTGCTTTTGGGCTTACTCTTATTGGCTTCAGCCTAAGATTGTGCCACTTTGCTGTTATTGCTGTATTTTCCTTCACATTATAGCTTTACAGTATTACAAAGAGAATGCACTGAATAAGACACACTGCAGTCAGATGCAGGCAGGGCCAACACAGGAGAAAGTGTGGTGTCTGTGCGAAACTGAATCTAGCTCAGCATATTGGGGTAATGCAAAGTCCAGCTGAATGGCACCATTTAATGCTGAAAGAAGAGCCCAAGTGCCAGCCAGCACCAGGAGCTAAGGAGCACCCATGGAGAAGGGCACAAAGGTGGCACTGATGCACAGCACTTGGCTTCGCTCCCTCAAAGGTTGCAGCTGAGTCTCTGTTAACTTTTCCTCGACACAACGTTATTGAGAATTATGCCAAGCTACTCAATAGCAATGCCTCCTTCTCACAGACCTTTCATGAGAAAAATATTAGTATCTGACATCCCAGGCATAAGCGAAGACAGTCAAAGGCACAGTTAGTTCTGTTATAAGCTTGAGAACTTGGCTTTAAGTGTACCAAGGTCCTCCTCCTGCAAAGCACTTGGGGTTGTATGGTTCATGTAGCTGATGGACAAGTCAGCAAGTTTCGTCTAAGTAGAGGCAAGAATGAAACCCAGGTCTCTGGTATGTTCTGTGCTCAGCTATGAAAGCCGTCTCATCCTTCTATATCCATCTGGTTATAGAAGTATCTGGTATAAATGTGTCAACTGAATTTGAAACTGTTACTTACAGTGCTACAAGGGGTGATTCTTATTTATTACAATTTTGTTATCAGTATTCTTGCAGAGCTGAATTTCCTGTGCAGACACGCAGCAACCTGGTTCATCACACAACCAAACCTTCAGCGTGGGGAAGTTGTTCTCATTCACCTCTGTTTATTTTCCAGCTCTTATCCTATCAGCCCAAGTGAATCAAGGTGGGAGGAGGTGAAGCAATTGGAACGGGCAGTTTTTAAGGCTGCACTGAGTATAAGGTAAAAAAATATCATAAATCTTATTTCATGCTTTCTTGCCAATTGTTAGAAATGTGCAGTCCATATGAATTCATATAACAAGGAGGGAATGTTGGGAAAACCAATAAAGATTTTGTGGTCTTAACTATAATGAATGTAGTTTGATATAGAGTCTGTTTTTCACTGCATGGCAAAATGAATCATAAAATACTGGACCTTGAAACTCCTGCATTTTTTAACAATAGCCTGGGGACAGTTTACAGTGTAATGAATTGTAATTAACCCACCTTCAAAATCTTTTATGAGTATTTTGCCAATTAGCTTCGCATGCTTGCTAATGACTCATGGCCAGCGCATGTCTTTACAGAGCAGGCTTTTACAGCACACACTAGCCTGTTAAGTCAGCAGAAGTATGCAGGATGGTGAGATAGACACAGGTAAGACCCAGCCAGTCCTAGTAACATACGTATTTCAACATTCAAAGAGCTTTTGCTGCTCTCTGAGACCCAAAATAACTGTAATAATGTATAGCAATGTCAAAAGGCTTTGGTTTCCAAAGGATTGCAAGGAATGCAAAAAGGCTCAAGTCCTGACATCTGTTGTTACTTAGTACCAACATATATAATGCTGCTAATTGCTGAGCCATCTTTGTTTTCCTTACTTAGCACTAGGGTTAGAATTATTTTATTTTTGTGGTTCATGGCTTCCTGCCACTTGCAACACAAGGTCCATTCTAAAGAAAATAAAACAACTACCAGACTGCCTAGTAGCAGTATGTGGAGGGCTGGGGTTGTTTCTTCCCCTTTTTTTGTTTTTTCTTCTCCCCCTCTTTTTTTTCTTTGAAATCTAGGGGAGGTAAGTGGAGGCCATGCCCCAAACAGAACCAGAGGAGGTAGGACCTGACTGGTGTCACACCTAACAATTGTGTGAAGCAGTGCTCTATTCCTTGCCATAGCCAGAAAGAGATGTGGAAGGAGGAAATTCAAAGAGGAGGCATGGCATGATCCTTGCCTGGTACCCTTCTTGCTCCAGGCAATCTGTGGTTTATGGACTTCCCAAAGCAGAGGCTGCCTCCAGACCAGTGTGTTTTAATAGCCACCCATGGATCTATCCTGCTGGAATTTTTTTGATCCTTTTCTTGAGCCATTTATAACTTCTGGCCTCCGCAACATCCTGTGGCAATGGGTTCCACAACTTAGTTATGTTTTGCATGGAAAAAATACTTCCTTGTGTTGGTTTAAATCTTCTGATGTGAATGTTTTGTTGGGTCCCCTCTAGTTCTTAGGAGAAGCCACAGAAAACTATTTCTATTTGTCTTTTCCTATGTGTCATTCATGATCAAACAGATGGTGAATGTATCTCCTGCTTTTATCATCCCTTTCCACCCTGCAAACTCATCTCCTTCATTTGTCATATTTATGGAAGCTGTTTCCCACCTCTCCTCATCCTGAGTGCTTTTCAGCTCAACTCTTCTGGAGGCCAAGAAACTCGCTATTATCATGACACGGTTTCATCAATGATTCCTGTCATGGTGGATTCTTATTTTGCTCCTGCTGCATTTCCAGGTAATTTTTAACACTTTAGTTGTCTCTTCTGATGGGCTTTAACTAGTGTTCATAGAAGACTCTGTAATTTCTTTACTAGATGCAATATTTAGGGCTCATTGATGTTGAAGTGTAGTTAGAGTTTCTGCAGGTGCTCTGCTTTTGTTGACAATGCACTGCATCACTCATTTTATTGCCCTGTCGCTCCGTATCATGAACTCTTACAGCAGTGCTTTGTGGCCGGATTTAGTTTTACAATGCTAAGTAATTTGCATCATCTGCAAAATTTCTCATCTCACTATTCATCCTTCATACTGGCCTACTTATGAATATGTCTGAACACTAACAAATTGGTATTTCAACAATCTCAATTCTAAGTAAGCACAAAAACCCTTCTTTTGGAGACAGACATGAGGCTGATGTCTTAGTGCAAAGCACTGAGGGGGACCCAGCAACAGCTTTCCACAATGATGAACATAGTTTTATACCCACTGTCCAAAAGGACATCTTTCAAGGACTTTCTTTTCTCATGCCTTATCATGGTGTCTTGATGCAGATAGTTTTCATCACTGGCCGAAGTGGGCTCTCCCTGGATACAGCCAATGAGCTGAGCAGCTTAGGGCAAAGTTCCATATTCTGGAGAATTTATCCCTGCATGTCATGCACATGTATCATGGGCAAGACTTTTTTTTTTTTTTTACCACAAAGAAATAACGCCCTCTCTATCACTGATAAAAAAATAACACCATAGACTTAGTCCAACAAATTAATTTACAAACAAAAGTGAAGCTAATGCAGGTTGTCTGTTGCTCAGTATGAACTGAGTACAAGTTGAATGCAGTGCTTAGTGGGCGATTTTGGATGTAGGAATGAAAGACTTCTACTACTGAAATGTAAATGAAATGTAGGGAATTAAGTCCTTCCTGTATCTGAACTTGTTTTCCTTTTTCCTTACAGAGGTGGTCATACTTACCTAAAATAGCTGGCAGGTTTGTATCTGTGAGAAGCTGAACTCAGCCTGCTCTGCTTGAACAGATGAATTGAAGACAGATTTTTCTCTTTACCCAACCCCATTATAGATGCATTTCTCCTGGAGAATCAACTCTCACAGCAGTGTGAAACCAGTTAACGTTAGCAAGCCACTTCCTCATTTCACAAAATACTGCTGCTTTTCTGTTGTCTTGGATCATTCTCACTCCCCTGTCAGTCAGGTGAGTGGCTTAGCAGGAAGGGCCAAACTTGTGCCTCATCCTTGTGAGCTGTGCATCTGCCCTGTGACACAGCCCTCCCCTGGTGCAGCTGTGCAGCCAGACCTGTCACATGGAGGTACCATGCTGCTGGCTGTCACCCCTCCAGGGCTATTCTGCGCACCATTTTGCTCCTGGAAGTCCTGGATAATTGTGTCACAGCTATGGGAGTCTGGCACTTTCTTACAGAGAACACATCTGGAAGCAGAGCTAATGGTGATCTTCAGAGCAACACGTTTGGTCCAAAACTTTCCAAAGAAGAACTGTAGCATGAATGTATTTTGAAACTCCATGATTGTGCTATACTGACCTTCATTGCAACTGCAAATTTTTAATTTTTTTTTATTCCCTCTCTTGTATTTTAGAGCTTTTCTTACCTAGCTGCATCTATTCAGGTAATGGAAAAATATTATTTCTTTATAATTAAGTTCAATATGTCTACAGCCTAGATAGACTGTATTCACAGGGCTGGCTCTTTCTGCATGGAGCAAGGGCTGCTTTACCAGAAGCCTAATCCTGAATCAGTAGGAATGGTGGCATTAAATTAAATGGGAGCAGGATCACACCATGCATTATTTTAGCCAAGCTAGCATGCCACAAAGAAATGTGTTGAAACATTTATTTAAATTAAAAAAAAAAAAAAAAAAAAAAAAAAAAGAAACATACAGTTAAATAATTAATGGGAATCACCAAACACCTACACAGGATCGGGGGAAGCATGGAAATCCTCATACACGTATTTGAAGTTACACCACAGATTTCTTGGGTGTTTTTCTTTTTTGCTCTGCTATTTTATGTCCATACAAATAATATGGATGGTGATTATGTGATTTCAGATTGCTCAGGTAACGTTTTCCTGTGTAGCAACCAGAAGTGAGTCATGTTTAACATGAAGCAAAGTTCACAGCTGCACTGTTTCGTTCTGAGCAGTGCCATTGCCTGTAACACAGCAAAGCATGGTGGGAGGGGGGAGCACACTGATACTGCTGTCATGCCAGAAAGCAAAGACATAACTAATTTTAGGGAAAGCATGGGGGGAAGAGGTGGCTTCTGTCAACTCTAGCAGCATTCTTATACTGCAGTAGAAACTGCTGGAACACTTTATTTTGTGTAACACCAATGTACTGCTGTGTAGAGAGACATTATTTTTGTGTACAGTTGCACAGAAAGGTTGATCATATGTGCTACTGGGATGAGAAGTAGTGGATGTGCAAAGGACTCTCAGAGAGGCCAGTACATTTTTTATGTGCTGCTATCTATTCCCTTTATCAGTTCAGGACAATGATCTGAGGAGGGAAGGAAGCCAAGCAAGGTGTACTGAAGATGGGCTAAGGACTACATCCTATGGAAACTCTTGGGACAGATGAAATCCTCCCACTGATTGACATCTACCTTCTTTATCTTCTTTAGCACTTAGCCTCTAAAACTTGGTGGAAATTCAGAAGTCGGGAAGCGGCCATTGCATTCTTGAGTAAGGTGCTGTCCATTTTACAACCAGCATTTCTCTGTAGGCTCCACAATGGCTCTTTTGTTTAAATGCTCACTCCTTGCTAAGGATTACTGACTGAAGTTCTTCATTCTTGACACCACCCAGTTTCTCCCTGCTGACCAGCTGTGTGTGGAGCAGCATACTCCAAAGATGGCTACTCAGGGGTCAGTGCTGCCAGCCAGCTGCTTATCCTTGCATGGGACATCTGCCTGCTCCTTGCTAAAGCAGTGCCTGGGTGACCCATCTGCTAATCCAGAGGGACAGCTTTGAGGCCTAGCAGTTGCATGGCTACCTCCCTGTAGCTACACAGGGCACATTTCTGTCTTTCCCTCCCTCCTCTTTCAGTCCACTTTTAGTCCACACTCACTTGTTCCATCAAACACAGTCAGTGTGAAATTGGGCCCAGCAGGAGCACATTCTGGGGAGTGCACAGCTTATGTTTACACATGAGAAAGAACTTTACAGCACCAGGCACTTAGATGTCCTTCACGCCTTCACCTCTCTAAGGAATACCCTTTCTGAGCCATCGTGTACTAACCTGGACATTAGAATAGAATGTAGACAAACACACATAGCAACTCATCCCCTCTGATTTATTCAAAATAATTCCATTTCTTTGTGTTTACCTCGATTACTTTGATCCAAGCATTCATTTCTTAGGCAGAAATAATTTTTTTTTTTTTTTTTTTTTTTTTAAATATATACAATCTCTGGTTTCTTTTTTCCCTGATAAAAAAAAATTCTAATATCCTTCTTCCAACCTATGGCTGTCTGCTGAGACTCCATCGGTATGATTCCTATCCGACCATTGCTGCTTGTGTGAGTAAAGATTCATAGCAGTAAGGCATCCTCAGGTTTCGTAAACACCTAGAAGTTTTGTATGGTCTTATTCTTCTAAAACACAAGTTCTGTCAGCTAAAACAACACCACCACTACTAGTTTACTTTCTCCCTACATTAAAACACAGCTGTCATTCTATGAAGACCATACAAAACTCCTGCAGACATGACCAATCATTAGTTTTGCTTGATGATCAGACCTACTCACCTGTCAGCCTAGCTGGCTTGCTGATGGCAACACTGCTTCTCTGAGGGCCCAAACAGAGGTTTCAAATGAAAGAGATAATGAGAATTTGGCATAATTACTCTGAAGAGTCACAATACAACATTGCGGCTTCTTGACACAAGTCACAGGTTTCGGCACCAAACACTGCTACATCTTTAAGTTCTGACCTATTTCCCTCACACTGCCCTATGAGCTCCTCTAGCAAGCTCCATCTTAAGTAAGGAAATTGACTGTGCTTGTAATCACCAGTACTTAGCAAATCTTTTTCTTATTCCAGAATATGTCCATCCACAGCAGTTTGTATTACCATTTTTGTACCAGCGCATCCCTTTGCCCAGAGAGCTCTTCTCAACTCTTCTTCCTTAATTTTCAGCTATGACATATTCATAGGCAGAAATTCTGGTCACTGCCTTTCTCAGCTAACCCCTCCCAATGTCCCCTCTGTTGGCAAGCTCTGCTGTCCTTGTTCACCTGTTTCTGCTATTGCTCCTACATCAGCTCATTTATTTTGTTTCTTAGTGAGCAAAAACGTGCACAACATTGAAGCTGAACTCTCATCTGTGCCTGGTGCACTGTCCCTGTCCGATTTGTCCCCTAAGACTGCACTTCCCTTTTCATGGCTATAGCATAGTTGTGGCTCAGAGTCACCCTGTGATTAGAGTACATCCAAGTCTTCTTCCTCCCCAAGCTGCTTTAAGTGCATAGCTCATTACCAAATGTTTTCTTAGTAACAATACCCAGCTCTGCGGTGATCTGCATGAGCTATGGGTCTGGGCCCCCTTCTCCAGAAGAGCCAGACTTTGCCAGCTGACACCAGCTGCAGAACCAGTTCTCAGTATTCAGTGCACTTAGGGAGAAAGAAACAAGTAGTAAACTAAAGACAAACAGAGCTACACCACAGTCAAATGTATTATAACACTACCAACCAAGACAGCTGCTCCTGCCAACATAGAAACAAGATAGGAACTAGAGTGTTTCTATTTTTGCATTAAAATAGAAACAGAGATGGAGAGGACTTGAGGAATTTATCAAACCAAATAAATATTTTTCATTTTAAAATTTGAATGGAATGGAAATTATAATCTTCCACTGTTACCATGGAGCTGAATAATTGTCCTTCCCCTCACTCGGCTTTTAGCAGTAAGGAGTTGGTTGCAGCAGGGCTGGAAGTTTGCAGTTTTCTTCCTCACCCAACCCAGCTCTCTTCTTTGAAATACACTGCCTGGTTACTGACTCCAGAAGAAAGAGTCAAGTTTTGCAGTGATTTTTTTAATAGAGTGTTAACTGAAAAAAGAGAACAAAATGAACTTCTGGATAGCAGGAACCACTGTTCTTCACTATTCTTACCTAATTTAAAGCAGTGAACCTCCACTTTCAAATAGAGAGGAGCTGCAGCGTCCAACTTAAGACTTTCCTGCGTGCTAGCTGCAAGCCAGTGGGATGACTGGGAGGCTGGAGCAACGCCAAAGCTGGGGATTTTGAACCAGATTGCTCCTACCACCCTCTTATCTCAGAAGAAGAGCACTAGAGGCTGCCTAAACCTTGCTAGAAAAGGCCCAGTGAGGTGGAGCACTTTCTTGCAGTGACGTACAGAACGTCCCAGCCAAACCCAAAAACTGCTTTAAAAGTGAGGGTGTAGTACACATGGAATGGACTGCCATTAACTCTGGATATTTCACTGCCTCAAGAGTAGAACATTTCTGCTTGGTCAAATAGATAATAAAATGGATTAACAAATAATTCAAGAGTCTCTTCATTGCCACTGTTTCCAGTAAACAGCCCCACATCTGTCATTATTTTAGAACAGGAAAATATTTAGTGATCCGGGTACTGAAAGGGCTGCCATTAACACTGTAATAGACTTCTGCATCCACATGAAATGCTCCTGAAATCAAATGGATTAGACTAACTGCATTCCTTCAGATCAGCAAACAGCCCAATAAGCCAGGACCACAGTCCATAATGGCACAATATCCTTTGAGACTCCTTCCCAGGACTGTATCAGCAGTGCTACACACTGCAGGCAGTGTGCTACTGCCATTAAATTCCTGTTCTTTAAGAGCTTAAGAGACTGATTCAAACAATTTTCCTTTCCTTGAACTGTTTTTAAATCAAGTCACTTCTCCACATTTTCAACTTGAATAAATAAATAAACAAACTTGGCAGCTGGTGGCCAAGAGGGCCAATGGCATCCTGGGATGCATTAAAAAGAGCGTGTCCAGCAGGTCAAAGGAGGTGATCCTCCCCCTCTACTCTGCCCTGGTGAGGCCTCATCTGGAGTAGTGCGTCCAGTTCTGGGCTCCCCAGTACAAGAAAGACAGGGATCTCTTGGAAAGAGTCCAGCAGAGGGCCATAAAGATGGTGAAGGGCCTGGAGCATCTCTCCTATGAGGAAACGCTGAGTGAACTGGGTCTGTTCAGTCTTGAGAAAAGAAGACTGAGAGGGGACCTGATCCAGGTCTATAAATATCTAAGGTGTGGGGGGCAGAATGGCGAGGATGGACTCTTTTCTGAAGTGTGTGGAGACAGGACAAGGGGAAACGGCTGGAAACTGGAGCACAGGAAGCTCCGCACAAATGTGCGAAGGAACTTCTTTACAGTGAGGTGACGGAGCACTGGAACAGGCTGCCCAGGGAGGTGGTGGAGTCTCCTTCTCTGGAGATGTTCAAGACCTGCCTGGATGCCTACCTGTGCGACCTGGTGTAGGGAACCTGCTTTGGCAGGGGGATTGGACTCAATGATCTCTGGAGGTCCCTTCCAACCCCTACAATTCTGTGATTCTGTGAAATAGCATTTAAGGTTAAGGTTTGGAGACAAGTCTTCTTAGGTTACTATTATTGTAATTATTAAAAAAAAAAAAAAAAAACACAACCACAATAAAACAGTAATGAAACAGTATGATGCTTCCTTGTACTTCTTGGTTTGAGATGGAATCAGAAATCCAAAAAGCAAAGCATGTGCAGAAGCCCTGTGGGTTGGAGATCCCTGAACTACTTCAAACCAGGAGCAGTTGAAAAGCTTACAAGAAAAGTTGCTCTCCAGAGGCCCTCAGCCCAATTACCAGGAACCAAGGCAGGCTGAATACGCTCAGGATAATAGATGCAGAGAGGAAACAGTCAGGTACCCTTCAAATATGCAACCAAAGAGTTTAAGGTTTGCCTATCACTTGTCTAGACACATGTTTCAGAAGGGAATAAAAGAAAGAAAAATACTCTGTCTGGGAATTCTTACCCTGCAATTGTTGAGAAGCAGAAATGCTGGGTAATTCTCTTCAACTGAATAAACATAGGAGGGAGTCTGAGAGCAATTTGGCTCCAGAGTAAATATTGTTACCAAATTCTTTGCACCTGCAACAGTCAGGAAAATGATAATATAGCCTCTCCACGTCTTCCTATCCCACGCTTTGGAAAGCATCCACGCAGTACCTCATACGTCTGCTACAGCATAAATGTTTTCAAGGCAAAGCCTTATGCAAGCCCCTGCTGGTACGGTTGTATCACGCTCTATGGCCCCAGCCCACAACTCCCACTCTCATCTTGGCCTCACGTCAGCCTGACACTCTGACCCAATCCATTCACAGCTCTCCAGCATGATCCCTGCAGCACCACTGGCTGCCATGGCCAGCATTCAGCCTGTACTGCACCAGCTCTGCACAGCACTGCCCCGCTGGGAGCATGTTATAGGACCTACTAACTTTAAAAATAAAGGTAATGAAAAAATTAAGAACTTCAGCTGTCATAGCTTCAGGTACCATTCTCCCAGCTTAGTCACACATACCAATGGAAAACATTTCTACTGGTATAGAATCATGAAATTACAGAACGGTTTGGATTGGAAGAAACCCTATAGCCCACCCATGGGTAGGGCTGCCCACCACCAGCTCAGGCTGCCCACAGTCCCATCCAAACTGGCCTGAAATGCCTCCAGGGATGGGGCACCACAGCTTCTATGGGCAGCAATGTCAGTGCTTCACCATCCTCTGGATGAATAATTTTCCTCCTAATATCTAACCAAAATCCCCCATTTTAGTTTAGAGCCATTCTCCTCCCCTTGTCCTATCAGACTGTGCAAAATGCCAGTCTCCCTCCTGCAACGAGGTCTGCTCAGAGCCTTCTCTTCTCCAGACTGAAGAAGTCCAGCTCCCTCAGCCTGTCTTCATATGAGAGGTACTTCAGCCCTCTGATCTTCTTCACAGCACTCCTCTGGACCCTCTCCAACATTTTGACCTCTTTCCTGTGTTGGGGACTCCAGACCTGGATCTAGATGGAACCTCAAGAGCAGAGAGGGACAATCCCCTCCCTCCCCACACCACTTTCGATGCAGCCCAGGATACCGTTGGCCTTCTAGACTGCAAGAACACACTGCTAGCTCATGTTAAGTTTTTCATCTACCAGTACCCTAAGCCTTTCCCTATAGGAATGCTCTCAATGCTTTCTTCTTGGGATTACCCCAACCCAAGTAAAACCTTGCACTATGCTTTGTTGAGCCTCATTAGGTTCACGTGGGCCCACATTTTAAGTTAATCAGGGTCCCTCTGTTTAGCATCCCTTCCTTCTGCCATGCCAACTGCACCACTCAGCTTGATGTCATCAGCAAACTTGTCAAGGGCACACTTGATCCCACTGCCTATGTCAATGATAAAGATGTTGAAAAGCACTCGTTCCAAGATGGTCCTCTGGAGGACATCACTCACACTGGCCTCTGCCTGGGCATTAGACTGATGACCACAACTCTCTGGTTATGACCTTCCAACCACTTCCTCACCCACCAAATAGCCCCAATTTAGAAATAAGAGTGTGGGCACTGGGGTGAGGCTCACTAGCCTGTAGTTTCCCAGGTCTTCCTTTGTCCCTTTCTTAAAAATCAAAGTGATGTTTCCCTTTTCCCAGTCACCAAGGACACCAAGGACAAAGAATCTTAGGCAGAAATAAAGTGTCTTATAAAGAGTTCTTGCATTAGGTTTGGAGATTGAATTCAGTCCTGAGTCATAAGGTATTAGGTTTAAGTAACTATTCCAGAATACTAGACTGTATTTCCCTTAACACCCAGGAACTGCTTTGCTTTTTTCTTATACAGGGAATTTTTCAAGTTGGTTGAGTTTATCAAAAGGCCAGAAGAAGGGATACATTCCATGTTCCACTGAAGTACTTTTTGTCCTAAGCACATCAAACTGCTAATGTTTGAATTTGCCATCTTCATCACAGTAGCCAAACAATTCAGCCACTTAGTCCCATACAAAGTCCAGTAGTTTGCACTTAAAACAAGTGCTTCTTGGTTGCTCCATTAAACTCCACATCAGCCACTGCTGTGGTTTTTCAGGAGGTAAATGGGACCTGGGAAGCACAGATCCTTGAACAAGCTAATAAGGAGTCAGCCAGGCTGACTCACTGTCCCCAGGCGCCCTCACAGTAAAAGCAAGCGTTTCATCTCCATGGGAAGTTTCACAGGGAGAGGAAACCCACCACATGACCCACATAATGGGCTGAAAGAACACTTGCTCTGTAAAAATTACACATCTATACACACCTTCGTCTTCTAGACCAAGGCCCCTGCCTTCATGCCTAGGCAATGTTTTGATGAGCAAAGTAATAATAACCAATAAGCAGCTTTAAGAACAGATAGCAACAAAGCACTTTGGTCTCTCACTGCTATATGAAAAAAGAGATTGGATTACCAGGAGAGGACAAAAGGTGGAGATGATACTGAGTGACAGAGCCCACATCCAGGGGAATTACGTAGATTTCTGCTAGTTAAGTAGCTGTAAATACTACCAAGTATTTACTTAAGATTGATAAGCATATTATGTCATATTAATTATTATCTGTCAATGAAAATTAATCCCCTACAACAAAGTTATTTAATCATCGGAATCCACACTGGCAGGAAAAAAAAATCTCAGGTTTTTATATCACTCGACTGAGCTTAGTAAACAAAAACACAGGAGATCTGGTTGATCCTCCACAAGACTTTAGGGACATGATGTGGTCTTGCTTTGCGATTGGTTTTGAATGGCAAGATGGTCCCATGTGCTAAACTGGACTTACGATATGTTGTATTTCCAAGCCCCATTGAACCACATCTTTACTGCAGCAGGCAAGGAAGCCCTGCAAATCTGAGATGAGACTCACACCTCAATGTCTCTTTTTGTCCATTCAGACAGAGAGGCCTTAGCAGTGCATGCATTCAGTGCCACCAGCTGCGCTCACAAACACACC
Organism: Tetrao urogallus; assembly: GCF_951394365.1. Lineage (NCBI taxonomy): Eukaryota > Metazoa > Chordata > Aves > Galliformes > Phasianidae > Tetrao > Tetrao urogallus. Next base: position 14,557,069 of record NC_136814.1, read on the forward strand.
AAAAAAAGAAAGGAAAAAGAAAGAACCTGAACAAACCCCGATTTTCTTTGCTCAAATAAGGGCGACATGGAAGACTCACACCCTGACTATGACAGATATGGAGAAAGCTGAAGTACTAAATGAGGTTTCTTTTTTCCTTTTGTCTTCACTGGCCGTCAGGATTCTTGTTTTTCCTCACATCGCTGAAGCTCACATCCCTGGACCTCTAGGTGAGAACTGGGCAAATCCCCCCCACTATAAGGGCAGAGCAAGTCCAAGACAATATCACGAGACTGAATGTCTGCAAGTCTATGGGACTGGATGACATGCATCCCAGGGTCCTAAAGGAGCTGGCTGATGCGGTTGCTGGGTCACACTACATCATATGTGAAAAGTCATGGCTGTCAGGAAAAGCCCCCAGGGATTGGAAAAAAGGAAACGTCACTCCCATTTACAAGAAAGGGAGGAAGGTTCGAACTACAGGCCAGTGAGCTTCACCTTCACGTCTGGGAATATCATGGAACAGATCCGCCAAGACGACATGTTAAGGCACGTGAAGGGATAAGCAGGTGATCCAAGACAGCCAGCAAGGCTTTACCAGGGCAAGGTTATTCATGACCAGTCTGGTGGCCTTCTATGATAGAGTACAACATAAGTGGACAAAGGGAAGGTGATGATGTCACCTACCTGGAATTGTGCAAGGCCTTTGACACAGCCCCCCAGTACATTCTTATCTCTAAATTGGAAAGATACAGATTTGAGGGGTGGACTACTCAGGGGATAAGGAATTGGTTGGAAAGCCAGAAACAGAGGGTTGTGGTGAATGGCTCTATGTCCAGGTTGAGGCTAGTGATGAGTGGTGCTCCCAGGGGGTCTGTCTTGGGTGCTCTTCAACATCTTCATCAATGACACTGATGACAGGCTTGAGTGCACCCTCAGCAAGATTGCTCATGACACCAATATTATATATATATATTTTATATATACACACACACACACACACACAAAAAAAACATATATATATATAGGAGATAATATATATACACAGGGAGAAGAACTTGACAGTTGTTCCCCTCTACTCCACCCTCACAAGGCCCCAGCTGGAGTACTGTGTTCAGGTCTGGGGCCTCCGGTACAGGAAAGATGTGGAGTTGTTAGAGAGAGTCCAAAGAAGAGCCTCAAAGGTGCTCAGAGGGTTGGAATATCTCCCCTATGAAGACAGGCTGAAGGAGCTGGGCTCAGCCTGGAGAAGAGAAAATTCTGGGGAGACCTCATTACAGCCTTTTAGGATTTAAAAGGGAATTATAATAAGGAGAAGAATCTACTTTTTACTTTGACAGATAGTGATACTAAAAAGGTTTTATGCTCAAGAAGGGAAGTTTTAGATCAGGTGTCAGGAAGAAGTTCTTTACTGAGAGAGTGGTGAGGTACTGGAACAGGCTGCCCAGAGATGCTCTATCCTTAGAGTTGTTCAGGACCAGGTTGGATGGGGCTCTGGGCAACCTGGTCTAATAACAGACCTAGAGGTTGCTGGCCCTGACTGTGGTAGGGGGTTTGGAACTTGATGATCCTTAGGTTCCCTTCCAAAACAAGTAATTCTACGATTCTAAACATCACAATACGTTGTGCTCCCCTCACCACGCTAGCAGACCCAACCATCTCCAGTAATCTTATCCACCCTGGTAAATCCAGGCATTAATTTCTGTTGAAGACATATTCCCACAGAGGCAAAGTAAATAGCTCAAGCATCCCAAGCCAGCACTGTACCTTTGCCCTAAAGGAGCAGTCCCATTAGCAGTGCCTCTGCTATATTCAACCCAGACTTCCTAACAGTATCACATCATAAAACCATCATGCATCTGGTCCAAATTTAAGGCACAGTTGGCAGTACTTGATACAAGAAAGAAACCAAGGACTGAATTAGTATCCCACTAAGTTGGTTTTGGTTTTTTGTTGTGTTTTCTTTTTCCTCCAAGTCACAGATGAAGTGCAGAGCCATGCAGAGAAGTCCTTCATAGGCCTACCAACCCTTCCCAAAGGAGAGGAAGAAAAAAAAAAAAAAAAACAAACAAACAAAAAAAAAAACTGTATAGGTTTTATTTTATGTTCTTTGAAAATGCCACTTCATTACCTCCCTTCCCACCTCTCCCCCCCCCCCCTTTTTTTTTTGTGTGTGCGCGCGCGTGCGCCAGGAGAGGTTAACAAAATTACTGGGGGATGAAACATACTCAAAACGGTCTTTCTGGATCATCAAACAGGATTAGCATATGAACTACACTCTGCAGTGCAGCACACCTGAAGGAGACAGGGCCGTTAGGACTGCACACACACCTTCTGCTCTGGCACTAACGAGGAATTGCAGCATGTGGTGTGTGTGCAACCTGTTGGTTACCAGCTTGGTATTTAGAATGGAAGAAAATAACCAAACCGAAGTGCCAGATGCCAAGGGCTGAACTATAGCGTTACACCTTGGTGCTCCTTAGAGCACTCTGGAGCCTCACCTCTAACAGAAGCTTAACCAGTTCTAGTCCAGCCACGCCACAAGCATGGTACACACAGCAAGTAATCCTCAAAAACATGCCCCCAAAGAGACTTGCTTAGTTGCACACATGCCAGATAAGAGCAGGCCAGAACCACACACTCCAAGAAGTTTAAAACTGAAGACCTTTACCTCCTCATACTGAGGCAACAACCCACCAGTTGTAAGCCTTCAACAAGGAACAGGTAGCTCTTCCTTCTCCAGTGAGCATTGGTGTTCCCAGCTCCTCACCAGATAGGTAATCCTCCTACTTACTTTCTTTAACACAACAATAAATCACTCAGGTGCAAGAACTTGCACGCTTCATTTTGCACAGGATTCTATTAATTTCTGCTCTTCTAATGATCCAGGCAGGCAATGCTGCCGCAGTGTTCTTAAGGCAGCAGCTTTTCCTTTTTTTCGCTTTCACTTTTTGTTCTACTGCCACTTAACGAGTTGTGAAAACAAAGCTTTACATGCACCTGTTGCAAAGATAGGCAGCACCAGACACAGCTTCAGATCACCCAAGAAAGATAACAGTTGCAATTTGGTAACAAAAAAGAATCACTTACCCTTTTCCAAGGACCAGGACTTACCAAACACTCCAAAGGAGGCAACCTCCAAGTAGAGCTGCTTCCCTTGTAGCTGCTAGCCCTTAAATGAGAACAGGGAGGGGTAGACCCAGGGTTCACCCCTTCCACTCACACAAGTGAATTGCTCACACCTGTGCTCCCAGGGTTGGCTCTGCCCCTTCACCAGGTGCTCAATCACTGGTCCAGGCTGTGACCTAACGGTTCTCATACACCTGTGCAAAAGAATAATTATCTTCCATGCAAAATGCATTTTACAACGCCACATAGATCACAATCAGAAGCTGCTGTTGAAGATGGCAGAGATTTCTTTTAAATCAGTATTTCTGATAGGTCCACGGAAATTAAGCCAGCAGAAGCAAGATCCTCCATTGCATTCAGTCAGCACTATTTCCTGTGTACTCAGGTATGTTAAAGTTTGGTGGGGAGAGCTGTTAAATTCAACGTAGAAGAAAAATGTATGATGATGGCCTACACACAATTTAGTAACAGCTGCTTGCAAAGTCAGCATCACCATTGTAATCTACCACCCGCTCCTTTGAGATACGTATGAGAAAGGTCCTTCATCTTCACATTTTTTTTATTTCTTGATTTTTTTGTCTGACCGGGAATATGCCAGCTGTAAGGACACTCCGTGCTGAACACCCTTGTCTCCAAGTATCAATCAGGATATGTGAGATGACTGATAGCAGGCAACAGTAAAACAAACACACCACACTCCTAAACATCACACTGTACCCTTTCAGCTTAATTAACTAAATCAACTACCTGATGAGTTAAAATTCTCATTCAGCCCAAGGTTCAGGATCAATGTCTGTCCTTTTACAAACTGCAAGGCTTGGTTCTCTACGTTCACATATGTCCTGTAACCTACATGGTGCACAGACCGAGTGGCTGAGCACTGCAGAGCAGGAAAGCAGGTGTCGTCAGGGATAGAGAGCCAGAAGGGATCAGGAAAAAGGAGATTGAGGAACGGGACCAGATTCACAAGTGATGTGAACCAGAAACTCCTGTTGCTTCCAGTCATCAGCTGGAAAACAGGGATCATCTCCTTTCTTTTGTCTGCTTTATGGTTTTTTCCTACTGTAAACTCTTCAGGAGTGCTATTGTCTTTATATAGCATCACCTATATGTACATCACCTAGTGCAAAAGATCCCAAACCATGCTCAAGTCTTGCAGTGAAATAGTAATTACTTGGTTCCAGAGGTTTCATTCAGGAGCAGCAGTGCTCCAGTGCTGCCAGATGAGCAATTGCAAATTGCTGCGATCCACTGACAGAAGATTAATTTTCATTCATCTACAGTGTTTATTATTGTTTTCCTATATTTTAATATCACCCTTCTGATCTCTTTACTAAATGGTTTAGTAAGTTCCATTGTTGATTACAGTTATTCTGATCCACCCTAGCAGCCTAAAGTGTTTATGGTCAGTGTAATTCAAATCTCTTTGTTATAGTCTTAGGAATCTCCTGAAAATAGAAAGTAAAACTAATGGGAAACACAAATGTTTTATAGATTCTATGCACATCTTTCAGATTAGTAGCCAGCTAAACAGACAGTAGGGGAAAAAAGCAGAGATCAAAATCTAGGTCAGAATAAGTGCTGGCCAGGAGTCCACATGATCAAGTCTCAGGCTTCCCACAAAAATGGAAAAAAAAAAAAAAAAAAAAAAAAAAAGAAAAAAAAAGAAAAAAAAGAAAAAAAAATTCTAGCAGGAACAGTGGTCAATAGAAAAACATTCTGAAAAAAAAAAAGACATTTCAGACACTCTATTACTCCCTCCCACCTGTTTCTAGTACACCCACTATTAGCCATTAACTTGATGGATGCTTCATTACTTGTGTTGCCAGCTGGTGCTCTCCTTGTCCTGCCTCTCTGAGCCCCAGCCTTGCCTCAGGCCGCCTCTCCTGGAGGTCCCACCACCTCCAGCTGCCAGCAGACAAGACAGGAGACCCAGCACTGTGATCTGCCCTCTCCTTACCAGAACAAAGCCCCAAACCCCTCTGCAGCAGTGGTCAGTGGCACCATTTGCACTCCACATGCTCTTCTCTCTGTCCTTTTTAATAAGCTACAGGCATGACAGCTCTTTTGTCAGATGCCAGGTACCTGGATGCTACAGGTTTTCTACTTGTGAAACACACAGGAAAGGGAAAGTGAGGTTTAGGGCTGCAGGACAGCTGCAAGTAGCTCAGCAGGGCTACATGGTGCAGTTATCAGTATCTCCAAAGCCCAGAGCCCTGCCCATGCCTTTGCCACACCTGCAGTTGAAAGTGCCATTAAACACAAGTGCTGGCCTTTCAGGTGAGCAGACAGCAGCCCCAGCCATTTCAGACCAGGGTTAATGCTTCACTAAAGTCATGTCCTCAGGCTACGCTTCTCAAACCTAGCGGCATAATTTTTAAAGCCTCACTTTCAGAAATAACTTAAGCACTTAAATGGAAAGTTTTAGTGGCTTATGTTGAGATTTACACCCTTAACTGCTGAAGTTATCCTTGAAATGGCTCCAGCCATTTCACTTCTCCTCTGGTTGAGCCACCAGAGCTCCAAGGCAGGGACTGTGGCCCCTCACTCTGTGAGGCTGGGTTGTAGCTTCCATGTCTAAATCCCTGGCACTGCTGGGTGCCTGCGTGTTGGCAGTAAGAGCTGGCCTTTTCCTTGTGGGGCTGACTGCAGTCCTCGTGGAGCTCCCTTTACTTCTGAGGGGCTCAAGGAGCCCACCGCCCTGTTGCCAAATCAACCTTGATTTGATTTGAAACTCATAAAATACCTATATTTCTCAGAGGGATTGGCCAGGGCGTCATCACAGGAACACCAACATTGAAGTACCCCACTCTTTGAAGCTGGCACTTTAATGATTAATTAGTGCTGTAGTACTGGAAATACACCTCACTTGAGGCAGTTTAAGCTTCTCTTTGTATAGATAAATACTATGATTCACATAAAAGGATAACCCGGAAATGCAGGACACAGAGGGTGAAGATTAAAGCACAAGCCTCCGTCCACATGCAGATGTTTGCCCAACAGGACTAATTGGAGAACCTGTCCAGCTTTAGGGAGTGTTTCCATTAAACTGCTTACATTTTCCAGTCCACGACCTGCACTGCAAGAAAGGACGACTGTTATTGTAGAAGGAAATTTGTCCATGATGTTTTTAAGGAGACTTGAGCTTTAAAGAAACATCCACCCTATGGCAGGTTGTGGAAGAGTAATCCTTGCCTCAAGCATTTGAAGAGAAGCCATTTTCCTGTTCTGCTGTCACAGCTATGCATTTAAATGTTTCCAAATATGCTTGGGGCTCTCAGTCCCGCTACCACGGGCTCTCAGGACAAAGCATAATGTGGGATGGAAATCTTCCGGGATGCCACACCAAAAATCTGGTGCTGACCTTGTCAAAGGCAGCCTACCCAGTTCTAACAGCAGCCCTCACCCTTCTTGTTTGTCCCGATGGCATGCAGAAGAGGACAAGAACATGCAATCTAATCAGAAATAGTTTATAGGTGCCACCCCAGCCAGAAACAACTACAGTGTGGAGGGCCCAAGCCTGACCATGTTGTGCCTTCTCATAAAGTGCTGTGGGCCATCTCCTGCCAGCAAAAGGCTCCCACTGCAGCTCCAGCCCCCCAGGAGGCACAGGTGTGTAGTGGCTGCAATATTTGACTCACTATAGCACTGAGGAGCATTTGCCAAAGAACGCTGTGACCCTGTGTACCGTGTGGATACTCTGTCCCTCCATCACCACCACGGCAGCCAGTACACAACTAAATGCTGGGGTGTTTTCTGGGAGTAGTTCTTTATTCTACATATTCAGTTCCAGAGACATATCCACTGTAGCAAAATTTTGGGCTTGTGGGGAAGAAAACACTTTCTTCAAAACAGGAATTCTGGTTTTCGCTTCCCGCTTGTCAGTGAGGTGGGGACTCATTTCTCTGTATTCAATGTTTCCATCCATAGCAAGGGTGTGGGATAACCCTTAATTGATTTGCTTTGAGATCATCACATCAAAGCTGCCCTTGAAGTACAGATCATTACTGTTGTATTGGCACTAAGTACAATTTAATATTAACTAGCAGAGCTACTGGAAAGGCTCTTGGTGGAACCTGAAAGGCAGAAGAATTGCCAACACTTTGCATTCATTACAAAAGTTAAAACTGAGCACAAGTCCAGTAAAAAGGCAGCTACACCTCAGAGGTGAATCACAGCCGGTGGTTAGGCAGCCAAGGGGCAAGGCCAAATATGTTATTATACACTCACATCACACAAAACAGGAAAATTGTTCTATGGTTTTGACATCCAAACCCACTTGGCTTTAGATGAATTCCACATAATTCCCAAACTGAATCAGAATCTGAGGTAGAAATACAGAATGTATAGCCTGTGTAATGACAGATCTCTACCCCTGGTTAAAGCTGAAGGGAATGGTATAAATACCATCAGCTGGAAAATCAGAAAGCCAGTTGGGAGGATTTCTAAGAGTGCAGTGTGAGTTGTGCTATGGATTTTGGGAGAGCAAACCTCCTCCCACAGGCAGGACTGACCTGGAGAAGTGAATACCCAAGGCTAGGTCACTGATCTCAGCCAAGCAAGGTGATCACTTGGACCCTGAACTCTCACCTCAGCAGACGTGTCAGACATTAGGCTGGTGCCTATTCCTACACAGAAGTACAGGGATGAGAAAGGGTGCATGCATCTGCTTGGGTGTGTCAGTCTTTTTATCCCTTTTCCTTTTCTTCTCCTCTATCAATTCTATATTTGGTCTAAGACTTTGTCCCTCCAAACAATCTGCCAAAACCAAGCTACCTCTAGGTAAAGTTTCAGTTTGAATGATGAAATTTCAGCATTTTCTAAAGACAAGAAAAAAGAAAGATGCTTTAAAAGCCTGGAAATAAGTACCTGAAGGTCATTTATTATTATGTATACAATAGCAGCAGCAGCTATAGCTCCCAAAATTGGATGAAAACTGCAGCATGGAAACTGCATCGTGTATTCTGACAAAGTCCTCAGCAGAGGGCTCTCTGTAAAGGAACACTCTATCTTCCAACACCAGCACATATAAACCTCTGCTCCAGGGTGAGCTTCCCACCACCCACAAATCCTGAAAGATGGAGCGGATCCTGCTTATACCCAGGTATATGACTGGCAACCAACTCATTAATTACTTCAGTGCTGCACAGCATCAAAAGCAATGGAGACAGATTCCAAGTGTCACACTGGCAAATTTGCAGGACCTGTAGTTTCCCAACAATTCCTCTCAAATGAAAGGAAAAAGAAGAAAGAAAAAAAACGAACACCAAAAAAGTGACTGCCTGCTGCTTAGCACATTCATGGAGTGCCCTGAGACCAATAACTGAAAGCCTGAATCCACTTCTTATTTTTCTTTTCAGAAATTAATAAACCAGGATCTGTTGATATTGCCAGACACAAAACCCAAACACCAACTCTTTAGCTCAATTTTGCAGTTCCGGTGTCTCATATTCTAGGTGTCCTTATGTGTTTCCATGTTACCATTTTATTTGAATAGTCCCCTCGTTTTGTTCTGATTATCTTCAAGAGATACATCAGAACAATCCAGACTGGTTCTGTAAATGAATATTAGTGATGGAAGATTTAGAAGATAGCTTTTCAGCTGTTTGGGGAGGGAGGTGGGGAAGATCTACATTCATTTATTTTTTTGAGACTCAATCCAAAATGAAAACCACCTGCTGCCCTATTTTAGAGGGATGGAGGAGAAAAACGAGATGTTTCCAAAAGCTGACATGTATCAAAACTTGCACTGTAGAACCAGAGCTCATTTTGTCTGGTGGAAGGCTCTGCAGTGAGTGACAGAAGAAGAGCAAAAACAGAAGGGAAGAACCCCAAAGCCAGCAAGAATAAAGCCAGGACAACCATTAGCTGCTGGGTGCATCAGACACGGGGAGAACACCACAGGCACTTCCTCAGCAGCTCCACATCTCAGCATTACAGCGGTCTCAACAGCTATCTGCAAGAAGGCACCATGGGCAACCCAAAGAGCCAAGGTCTGAAAGGAAGGAAGAGGTGACTGTGAAGCACTCCCACGTGCCCAACCAGTAAGAGCCCCTCTCCTCCCCATGCTCAGATGCTGGCAGGGAGGAACATGCTTCCTTCGGGCTGCAGCGGGCAGACCGGTTTGGTGACAGCATCATTTGTTTTTCCCTGGCCCCCGCATGCCAGGTGCTGCCCTCATAACCCTAATCTGTGCCTATGGAGGAGCACCCCGTCCTGGCTTCCTGCACGGCAGCGCAAGCAGCTTCTGCATTTCCCTTATCATCAAGAGAAGAAAGATGATCTTATGGCCACAGGTAAGGATTAGAGGTTGGTATCTGTGTCCTTCTTTGGGCGATGCTGTTGGGCAGATTACTTAAACTTTATATACTTCCTTGTATGGAAACTTTACATTTGGAGATGAGGAAATCACCATACTTCCTTCCTCCTTGGAATGAAGTACCTGTCAATTCTTTGTGAGATGCAAAGGGATCAAAATCCCACACAACAGGCCTGCAGAGGCTTTTCAGTGGATTCTATAGCTGGAGGGTCCCATTGAAATGCAAATACCAGGCTCTTCCCAATTAAACAAGGTACATGTTCATATACACTGGATAACCTAAACTAAAGGAAGTGGAACAGTCTCTATGGAAATAACAATCCTATTCAAAACTTTGTCTATTAGAACAAATACCTTTAATTGCACCTAGAAAGGAACTGCTGACTGCAAAGCACCTGTGTGACATGAAGCCAGAGGGAAGTGCCTCTGTGTGCCAGGGAGCAGCAGGGCTGTAACCTGCTCTTGAGCTCCCCGAGATGGCAGTCCCCGGCCTCATGGCAAAGGATGCAGGCACAGCCATGGCGGCCCTCTCAGCAGTAAAAGCTAATCCTGTTAAAGTTGCTTCCCTGCTGCTGTGGCTGGATGTGTGGTCTGGGGCTGGAGAAACCCCATGAAGGTCTCAGTGGGAAAAAATTCTGCTTTTTGTCTGCTGTCATCGAAGCTGTGTCAGAAAAGTGGGCTTGTGCATGTGTGGATCTAGCAAACAAACATGTGGATGCGGCTCTGTTGATCCTATTTCAGCCCATTTAAGAATCCGACCCACAAAACTGCTTTGGGTTCAAATTACTTCTGGAAGGGGGCATTGACCATAATATAACAAAGGGAAGTCACTGCTGATTGCGAAGCCTGGGCTCATTTTTCACAACCGGTGACCCATTTAAGCTATAGAAAATTTCTATCTAAAGGCGCAAATACCACTTTTTGTCAGTATGACAACAAACAATGTGCAGTTGCAGTTCATTTAATTAAAGGGGCTAATTTCCTTCAATTGTCTGTTACAGCATCACACAGGTGTTCCATTTCAGAGAGCATTAGTGCACGGCACTTTAAGCCCAAAAGCTAATTTTTAACTTAACCTAATAATGTCAGAAATAATGACCTGTGATTACTGCCTTGTGAATCAGACCCTATGATACTTAAAATAATTAGCATCAAAGGCTAATGGGGAGCTTGCTAAATTCATTATCAGCCATAAACCATCAGTGCTGAGCTGAACTTTACACTGAATGTTGGCGTGGGTTCCCTTGCCTCTTGGAGGTGGCTTTATAATACAGTTAGCTTGGAAATGTACATTACAATTTTGGCTACCAATCCTTCTTAAAGGAAGAAACTGTGGTATCAGTACCAAATGTGATGCAATTAAAACCAAGAAACAATTCCATGTGGTGTCAGTTGTGTGTGGAGCATACCTTCCCCCAGACTGCAGAACTGCTTCAGTTCTACTCATTCCTACTCTGACCCCAACAATGGCCAATGCCACCCATAAACCCCTCAGTGGTCATCACTGGGGCCTTGCAAGGGTGGCAGCGACCAAGCCTTGATGCAGATTTCTCAAGACTTCTTCACCCCTAAAGGATATTTTTTACAACCTTTTTTGGCAGTCAGTCTCTCACCAGAAGGAAATACAGATTTCTGCCTCTGCAAAGCCGCCTCAGCCAAGCACACACCAGCACACATGCAGCCTGAGCTGGAGCCTAAGAGCCAACCAGCAGACCTGAGCAGAGCCTAAGAGCCATACACAGACCACTCCTCTGCGTATGCCAGAGTAGAACAACTGCCATTTCTGCATGCTAAACAGTATATAGGAAAAAAATCTTCACCAAAAGTGTGGTCAGGTACTGGAATGGGCTGCCCAGGGAGGTAGTGGAGTCATCATCCCTGGAAGTGTTCAAGAAACATTTAGATGTTGATCTAAGGAATATGATTTAGTGGGGAAACAGTGGTGGAAGGTTGGACTGAATGATCTTGGAGGCCTTTTCCAATCTTGGTGATTCTATGATTCTATGATTTTCTGTACAACTGTCACATAGGACATCTGCCCTGGTGAAGGCTGTGTGGCTGTTAGTAATGTCTGCTGAGTACAAGCTGAAGCTTAGGCTATGCTTGAAGCTTCTCCAGGTGCTCAGATTTCCTGAGGTAGCTCTGCCTGACAAACAATAACAACAACAGAAGCCTGAAAACAAGCGTGCATTTGGAGAATTTCCTCTTGCATCCAGGAGAGTTCTGAGAAGCTCAGCTGAGATGCAGAGCTGTTAATACCTTCTTACAAGCGTATCTACAAAATGGATAGCAAAAACCCACTGGCTTTGAGGTACAAACCAAATTAGAAACAGGGATGGGAAACCTCCCAAATGCCCATAAGGAGTTTGGCTAAACAGCTCTGATGCTTGAGTGTTTGACTTGATATGATTTCACTAAATGTCAGAGTCCAACACCCGAGGATTCCCTTGCTTTAGAAATGCTACATTTGATCTTTAAGCCGGTTAAAAAGATTTTGAGATTTCTGCCCTGAGTTGCTTGAAAACAAAAATTTCCAATTATAACCACTTTGAATGCCAGAAATCCCAAATGTCCTCTTTCTCCCATTTATCCCAGCTGCCGCCTTGCCACAGCCCAGCATGAGCTCTGTGAGACCAACCATGGCCAGTATCCAGGAGGACAACCTCAAAGGAAAAAAAGTAACCCAGACTGAAGAATTTGGAAATATTTCTGGCGGCTTGATAAAGTTTTGCAGATCACTCCTGCTTCAGCTAGGGCATAGCAGTGCTGCAGCAGGCTGTTCTGCAAAAGGCTCTCTGAGCTCACCTGTGTTCATGACAGATCCCAGCAGAGGTTTTACACAATTATGAGCATCTTAGCTGGTTTTCACCCGTTCAAAGAATCACAGAATCATTAAGGTTGGAAAAGACCTCTAAGATCATTGTGTCCAGCCACCAACCCATCCCCACCATGCCCACTAACCCATGTCCCTCAGTGCCACATCCCCACAGTTCTTGAACGCCTCCAGGGACGGTGACTCCAGCACCTCCCTAAGCAGCCTGTGCCAGTGCCTCACTGCTCTTTCTGAGAAGAAATCTTTCCTAATATCCAACACAAACCTCCCCTGGCACAACCTGAGGCCATCCCCTCTTGTCCTATCACTGTCACCTGTGAGAAGAGACAGACCTCCACCTGGCCACAACCTTCTTTCAGACAGTTGTAGAGGGCAGTAAGGTCTCTCCTGAGTCTTCTCCAGACTGAACAATCCCAGTTCCCACGGCCATTCCTCATGGGCTGACATGAGCTGAAAGCTTCTGCTAAGATTAACACACAATGAATATGAAAATGAGACAAAGGCAGGTGGCAATCTTTTATGGTCCTTTCCATTTGGGGTAGTTATTTCTTTTTTATGCTGCAGACATTTGGTCTGATTAGATTGCAAGAACACCAATAATTTCAAACAAGTGTACAACCTCCCTGGCAGTGTCCAGGGATTACAACCAGAGCCAGCTGCTCTAAGGTCCCCTTCCCTCCAGACCTATCTTCTGTGACACCTCATGGCTGAGCAGCTCCTCAGCCCTCCCTGCTGCTAGGTGGAGCTTAGAGCACTCTGCTTGCCTGTGCAAGTCAGCAAGCAACAAGTCTGCAGCTCCCTGTGAAGGTGGAAGAGACTCCAGTGGTCCTCCTGCCAGCTGTTGTGAGAGATGTGCAGCACAGTGAATGACAGTGAATGGAAGGAAGAGTAAGAAAGAGACACCAGGAAGAAAAAATAAGTTTCAAATGTAGGTATTGGCTAGCTACTGGAACACGCTTTTGCAGGGTTTTATTAGGGCTGGTATGTGGAACACGAATAAGTACACTACAGAAACATCATGACAGCAATGCTACAAAGGAAATGAAGACCAGCTCTATGGTTCACCTGGAAGGAGGAAGGTGCATATGAACTTAGCCTATGGAGAATATAAAAATAATTAAAAAACTAAAACAAAAAAAAAAAACACCTGGCTCTGAAGCATTTGACATCAGCTCCTCTGTATCCCCACAAATGGATTTCCAGCCTTCGCACATTCCATATACAAAGCTATGGCATGAGATACATGCAGGACTCCTTAAGAGCCACACAGAATATAACCCTGCTTCTTTTCCTTCACACAGCATGATGTAAGCAGAAGTTACTTGCTGCAACTTTGTAGGATGTTATTCAGCATGACATGAAAATCACATGGCAGAAATGAGTGATGCTGCCCACAAAGAGCACCTTGCAACAGGTTTTGATCTATGGGCACTAGAAGAAACCAGTGTTGGGATCTGGGAAATAAATTATTTTCCACCAGAGCAAACACCATATTGCTAATCTGTGTCTTTAAACTGAACTTTCAATAGCAATCTGTGGGAGAAACTGAAACGGGGCAAAGCCTTATGTCTAAGTAACATCAACAGCTGAGGCTTTTACACGACACCTGGCATTGGCCAGTGATGAAGGATCTCACCGCAGTCACAAATCTGTTGCTCCACCTCCCTCCATACACACACACATGTATAAATATACACACAGAGTTCAGTGGCTGTGTTCTACAATCAGCTCATGCTTTCCCCAGTCACACATATCCCATTACATCACCTGCCCAGCTTTTAAGCCTGTGCCTGATCCCACTACAGGCTCCTTTTTCAAGGAGGAAGGGGACCAGGCTGCAACCCTTGGAGCTGTGCCTCCTTCCCAAGACAGACCTGGGGTGGTGAGGCACCTCTCTTCATTTGGCTGGCCAGCACTAGGTCAACCTTTGCAGCACCCGGTGCCTGGATCCTCAGGGTGTGAGCTGTTGTCGTCACCTTGATGAGGAGCTACTGTGATGGTTCCGTGCCACTGGCTGGTGGAAATGATTCTCTGACAATCTTTTCAGGTGCACTGCTAATTTTCAAGGAATCCTGCCGATAGGTTTTCATTGTGTAACAGCCAACCTCAGGGCCAGAAATGAACAGAGATGTTAAATCAGAGCACTCCCCACCAGTTCCCATGTCAGGAGCTCAGCCAGCTCTGCATCTGACCTCTGTGGCTCAGACCCGTTCTGAGCTCTGATGCTCAGCAAGCTGAAAGGACTTGGCAGTTTCTCCCTATTGCTTATAAGCATCCATCAAAACAACTGTAAATGAGTTATGTTTCAAGTATGCAAGAGGTTGGTTCTCTATGCCAAAAAATGATTAGCGTTCTCAGGCTTCCAGCAATGCAAAGCAGAGTCTGAGATGTCCTGATGAGAGATATATGCATTTCCTCTTAGACAATTAATATTAGGGGTGGGTTTTATTGCCATTCTTTTTTATGTTGTTAACATCCTGCCCTCTTTCCTGGTTCCTCCCAAAGAGCTACAATGCAATTTGCAAAACTCCCCTTTGTAAGATGTAAACATTTACTAAACATTGTCTTTTCACTTTGTATTATGACAAAAGAATAGAAGTCAAGATGTTAAATATATTTCTGTATTTGCATCTGAAAGCCCCAGGCCTTCCTGCACACACTGCAGATAACTTCCATTGTTTGGAGCACCTTTTCTGTAGATCAACATCTCCACAAAAATCCAAAGGCAAGGCCTTTTCTGAAGCACTTTGTTGGACTGTCTCTCACTCCGTGCATTACAGACCCATTAACACCGTATGATGATCGCCTGTGTTATTCCATCTCATTATCTAATAATGAGACACACAGCCTGCCTCACAAACTCACTGCTGGGGATGTGAAAGTGAGAGGTCAGCGTATCTGGCTTATTTTCCAGTGCAATTACAGATAAACCAGAGGCTGAAACTGCCTCCTCGCAGGTCATTCCTGGAGCTGTCATGCACTTTGGCATCAAAGCCTGGAGTGGTTACACTGATCCAACTGTCTCTGTGAGACGGCCGAGCTGTATCGGCTCTCACGGGGTTTCTGCAGGCTGCCAACAGACTCAGCAGCCACCGAGCAGCCCAGGAGGGCAGCGACTGTGGGCAAACCCTGAACCTGGAGCACAAACCACCAATGAGCTGAAGACTCTCCTGAAGTCAAAACACCTGGAAGCACTTCAGTCACTTCCCTCACGTCTCCGCTAGATTGAAAAAATCCAGTGGCTGCATCAGCTCCACCTCTGCCAGAAGCCTTCAAAATGAAAACAGGACCTTAAACCTAGTTTTGATGGAGATGAAGTGTGGAACATCCAAAGCTCTTTTTCCAGCCTCATTAGCTGCCCCAGGTGGACATTTGCCACGATGGCAGCACACAGCAGACCCAAGCTACTCTCATTTTCGCTCCTTTTGCATTTGCTTCTTTCTGCTTGCTGCAAACCTACATTCTACAGGTAATAAGAATTCACACTGTAACTTTCTCCAAGGGCTTAAAATGAAACTAGTTTTTGCAGTCGTATTTCATATCCACAAGCAATTGCTTTTCCTTTCTCTTTCTTCACCATTCTCGTGCGTATAGTAAGAGCACAGTTTATCCCATTACATGCATGCACGTGTGTACACACACACATTCTTTAAGCTTAATTATTTGGAAAATTTCCAGTTAAAATTCCTACTAAATGAGCAAACATCATTTAAAGAAGACGAGCTTAATGCCACTTGGCATTCTTCTTCAAACAAGAAGAAAGTCCAGTGCATGGAGATGTAGTGCTGACTCCCTGATACTGATGTGACGCTGGGATGTGAATTTGCACAGCTGATTCAGTTAGGTGTTTTTCTAAAGGCTCAGGTTTTCTAGAGCTACACCAATGGTAGCACGGCTTAAATCTTTTTAAAGCTACACCACAGCCACAGAAACCATCTTTGTGAATTTTTTGGAGGGAGGTGGGGCTGTTTGTTTGTTTTCAATAGCCTGCTAACCTCCTTTTCTGCTGCAGACAAAGCCTTCGGGCCAATCCTGCAAACACCTCTGGTATTGTTCAGAGCCCTCGCTTTTGCACCTGCCAGGAAATTTGTAAGATCAGAGACTCAGATCCACCTTTTGCAACTTCTTTGCCTTCCTGGAAACTCCCCCAGAATAGCTGCCTGGGTAGGATTAGGCTCTTGCTTTGGAAGTTGATTATGTGATCTCTGTTTCGTTCAGCCTTGCCAGCTGGGGCTTACCTCCAGATGAGTATTTCAGCACGTGCTTAACCTTAAGCAAAGAGATACTCATGCTTATAGTTAAGTATAGGCTAAAAAATTTTGTTGGAAGCAAATCACAAGCACATTCTTACATACTTCTCTGGGCTGGGCCTAACCATAGTTCTCCTGTTAAAACAGTCTTTTTTTTTTCCCCCCAACACTTATCCCATCACTGTAATTTCCTTCTTCAATAATTCTCTCCAACTGCTTCATTCCAGTGAAACCAAAGGGAAATGACATTTTCTTCTATGGCAAGTAGATCATAATTGACAACAAACTGTTGGCTTATGCACTGCTCTGCAGGAAGAGGTCATATCTTTCATTAAGACCAACTAGCCCAGGCTAACTATATAGCCAGGTCTGCCTGATACCTGTCTATCCCTGAAACACTGCCTCTCGTGTATCTTGTGTGATGTAAGTACTGCTCTGCTCCACTATGCACAGTGCTGCTTTGCTGGGGTTTTATAGGGGGAAAGCTGATTACTCTGCTAAGCATCTCAGAGCAGAAAAGGAATGCGACGTGCTGCTCCTGCTGCATGGGGCTGCCAAGTAGAGAGTTAATATCTTGCACATGAGCCATTTCACCTACAGCAAGAAGTGAAAGCATGCGACTACACCCAGCGAGTGATCACAGAGCACCCTGCAGGGAATTTGCTTCCATTTCAAAGAGAGAGATCAAAACCCACAAAGGAAAGTTGGGAGGGGGGGGAAGAAAGAGAGAAAGATGCTCCCAGCCTGCTTGTGAGATCAGTGTTGGGCCCAACCTCATAAGCTTTCTGACAGGAAGGGAGAGGTATGGACAGAAGAATGAGAGAGCGCCTTTAGTGCTGATTATTTATGTGCTGGGGTTTGATCCTACACACTGCAGTGAATGGGAGGCTTGCCACCAACTTCAGTGGGAACAGAAACAAGTCCCATCACCTTGAGGTTCATCGGCTGTCTGCAGAAAGTTTTAGTATGCATGTCGAAATTAAATATAGGATAATTTGACAGTTTAATGGTGACGTGGTTTTCACATTAAAGAAGACACAAATATATCCTTTGGGTTTTAAGATTCTCTTTTTCCTGGTTGTTTTCTTTTAAAAAGTCTTATGTTTCAAGGGAAGAGTGACAAGAATGGGACAGTCGTGTGCTTAACAGCTCAGCCCTGTCCTCCTTCCTTCCCTCCCTCCCTCCTTCCCTCAAGACTCAGTAGTTTAACGCAGCTGGCATTAGAGGTATCATCAAATTAGCCATCCTTTAAGTGCTTCGCTCCTGTGCCAGAAGCAAAATAGGTTGTCCTAATTTGAACCATGCCAAATAGGGCATTTGGCCATGAGAAATTACTGAAGAGCTGGCGGAAAAAAGGAATAAAAACAACCCACACCAAAGCTGAAGTCAATGTCTGTGTATGGGATCTATCCATCAGTCTGAACAGTGAAGAATTGGTCCTGCACAGCTCCTCAAGAACTTCAGACTCACATGCCTGAGTAAGTGATTTCCAACCCTTTGTCATCGTGTTCACTTAGTTATTAATTATTACATTCTGCTCACTGCAGGCAGCTAATGCCAGCTCACCCTGAGTTTGGGCTCAGAAGCACAACAGGCAAGCGTTAAGTTAAGAACAACTGCCTCTTTCCATCAGCACGCAGCTTAACAAAACTACCTGCCTCCAGGTTTTTGGGTTAACTTCTTTAGAACCCCAGAGCACTGCTGGGTGGCAGCTCCTCATGTAGAGCAGAGCAGGATGGGTCCATCCTCCACTCAGGACCCAGCGGTCTGGCAGCTGTGAGCACGGGTGGGAAACGACAGAGTCGACAAGTGCCAGGAGGAACCCAACACCCGGGTATCTTCTTCTGCAGCCACCTCTGGAGACTTTTTGCTAGGTAAGCCCATCCTATCTTCCCTCCCGTACCCTGAGGCCTGTGATTCTCCCCCCCCTGCACCCGATTTTCAGACCTGGGGGCAACCAGCGCTAATGGCCCATCAGTGGGGAGACGGGAGACGGAGCAAAAGCTCCGTTTCACACAGGAATGAAAAAAAAAAAATCCCTGCTCCCTCCTCCCAAGAGAAGCTTCCACCACTTAATACTGCACTACTTCTTAGAAAAACACAGGAGAATCCCTGGTCTGGGCAACAGCAGTGAAAGAGGTCTTTAACATTAACTGTAAAAAATACGGCTTGACCAATACTATATGAATTTGTGCCACATTCTGTGATGAGCTTTTTGAGGTTTTATTTGATGGCCTGCTCGGGGAACGAGAGGAAGAAGAGCAAAACTACTTCAAATCAACCTGAAAGGACTTCTTCCCTCCCTCTGAGATCTTTCCACTCTGCTCAGAGCATCAGAGGAATCATGCTCCCCCACCCCTGGCATCAGAGAAGTCCCACAGCACACACTGCTGAGGGGAACCAGCTGGGGGGCAGCAGGGCCAGAGCTGCACTCAGCTCCCAAGTTTCCCAGCCAGAGACTGCAAGCAATGGCCGCTGACTGCTGCGGCAAGGAGACAAGCCTCCGCTGTGAGATGCATAATCTCCAATTTATACAAAGCTTTGAAAGACATCCAACAGTCTAATTGGGAGGCCCTTAAATTAAAGTGGGGATGGGATTTGGAATCCACTTTAGAGCCTGCAGTTTGCAGGGAAGCACGGGGATCCATTTCATCTGTGTTGATATCAAGGGAGTGCAATATAAATGTTTTCTGGAGCTTTTATTCCTCCAGCCCTGGGGTTTACATGAGGATTGGCTTTTTTTTTTTTCTTCTTTTTTTTCCTTCTTTTTTTCATTCTGAAGCCTCTTTGAAGTATAATTTCAGACAAGGTGTACAATGGTGGTGTCTGTCTGGGGTACCAATACTTCATGCAGCTCCCCCAGCCAGACCAGGGCACTTATGTGCCTGCTGTCCCCCCCATCATGATGTGCCTATTGCAGCAGCCTGGGGCTGCTCTCTCTCCTCCAGCCTTAACTGTGCCTTCACAGCCCTAGTGTTAAAGGCACACTGCACCCTCAGGATGGCTTTTTTGGCCTGCCATCAGCATGAAGGTTTCTAGCTGAAGCAACAGCTCTGCAGCTGAAACAACCATGGGGGATAGGAATAAAGGGAGTTTTCCTTTGCACATCTGCTTTTTATTTTGACTCTTGCAGTACTGCCATTTTGCATCACTCTCACTTTGGCCCACTGACAAGGACCCTATGGCGAGTGTACCTGAGTGCTGGCTGCAGACCCTGCCACCTTTCATGCTCAGCTCCAACCAGGATTTGTATTCTAGAGCCGTAGAAATACATATATTTCTATTTCATGGGAACCAGAAGCCAAAAGGGACACCTATTTTCAACTTGTCCCACCATCCTGATCAGCACACACGCAAAGTTGAGAGATCGCAAGGACATAATTCACCACTTAAATTAGTTATTTTCTGTAGACCCGATGGCTGATCAACAACATACTCCAAGAGGAGGGCTCCAATGTCTCCATGAGCCCCTTTCCAGTTGCCACAGTATAGCTGGGCTGCAGTCAGGTTGATTTACAGAGCTTGAGAACTGACCTCTGCATAGTGAGAGTGCTGAAACGTGTCAGCAACTGCTAAATGCAGCCACTTCTCCTTCTAATCTTCTAACAAAATATTCAGCACGCAACTAAGAAGAAAATGATCTGTGGGAATGGGAGTTTTCCTAAGTGCTTGTATGTACTGCCAGCACTGAGCATTATTTCTCCTTGCCACCCGAGGTGCCTCACGTTCACAGAGCCCTGCAACAATACCATGTGTGCACAGGAAATTCCCTTCACATCACAGTGACATAAGGAGGAGAACAGGGAGCATACAATGCACATAAAAATATAAACATAAGAAATGACCTCATTTGTGCCAGTGTTCAGGCTGATTATATAGGTTCATGGCCAGAATTTCTTCCAGGGCCTTATTTTTGCTCTCCAGCATGATGTATGCTCTGAGGAAAAAAACAGGATAGCATCGTTAAATAAGGCTTGGCTTCATGTCCCGTGCTTTCCCTCCGACCCACAAGCCTCCTCCCTTGCCAAGCACCGCTCCCATTCCTTAGAGCAGGGAGGGCAGGGGAGCTTTGGCCCTGTCCCACAGGGAGCAACTCCCTGGTGGGAAACACACATAAGGAAATAAGGGGTAGGCTGGAAGCTGAAGTCCTGGCAGGAAACACAGAAAAATTCACCCTCATCTCCCAGCTCTCCCTCGGTGACACCCGGCTAATCCAAGAAGCAAACATCTCGGAGGTAATCCAAGATCACCTCCATCCACCAACACTGGCACACAAAGCATCCCTACCATCTCCCACCTCACTCCAAAGCAGGCTGCATCCTCTATCTCCCTTTCCTTGTGAGTGACCCCAGAGGATCCAGGGTGGGACCCAGCTGGGGCAGGTTACGCTGACACTATACATAACTTTGAGGGGTCTGGACCTTCAGCTCAGCACTGGAAGGCCTCACTAACCTTGCACATCAGTCCTCAACTCCACATCCCAAGATCCCTGGCCCAGGACACCACCGTGCTCTGCAGAGAGCCCAGCCCTGTGCCACACAGAGCAGGAGGGCACTGCTATCTTGTCCTCCCAGGAGGTGTCTGTCATTTGGTTATTCACCTCCTGCTCCTCTGCCAGTCCCTTCCTTCGTTAAATTAACACCTCGTTACAAAATGCAAGCTGCTTTGTTCCTACAAATGGTGCTGGAGGGTGTTTACTTTTCTAATGAATATCCTGTGTAGAATGGAAATCTGTCCCTGGCAGTCCTTAACAAGTGCTTCATTAAGCTGTTTGAAAAATGTTCCTTTCTGTTCTCCTTTGAACAGGTTACGCTTTGCTCTTTTAAGCTATTTTTTGGCTGCCTCCCCATACCTGAGAGGATGGGTGGAGAGGTGGCCATCTGCTCCCGGAGCAAGCAGCCTTTTTAATCCTCAGCAGCAGGAAATGTGCTGATAGACAGCACTGTCTCTCCACCAGGCAAAGCAGCATCCATCTCTCAGCTGGCAGTGATGTAGCAGGGACAGTCCCGTTTGGCAGTGCAGCATGAGGAAGTCAGAGGCATTCACCTGTAAGTGGAGCTCCAAGGGTCACACTGTGGAGGTATCTTTACAAGACTGGGGAGTTCAAACCAGCATTAAGAAAAGAAAAGTGGCAAGTGAGGAGACCAGATGGTCAAACGCATGGAAATTCTGCTTCTACTTAGACACAGACTTTAAAAAATTAAATACTGCCCACAGCAGCAGGGTAAAATTCATAGGCCCAAGAGTCTGCTGTTAAATGGGATTGAATTCATCTCACAGTGTGTTACCAGTGACAGCTAAAGCTGCTCAAACTTCTGTTAGCAGAGGTCAGTTTGAAAATAGTATTTGTTGGTCTTCACCCAAAACTTAAAGAACACTCACAGAAAGAATACAAGAAGCATCCTTTCGAGGCAGGAGCCTCAACATTGTGTCAAGATGTTGCCCTGAGAAGCGGTGGGTGCCCGACTCCTGAAGACATCAAGGTCAGGCTGGATGGGGGCTCTGGGCACCTGACGCAGCTGTAGGTGTCCCTGTTCACTGCAGGAGGGTTGGACTAGGTGACCTTTAAAGCTCTCTTCCAACTCAAATGGTTATATGACAATGAACTGCAGTCTCCCTGAAAAGGACAGTATGTTCTGAGCTAATATATCGCTGATTTGTGTCTCCAGTCAGTCCCATACACACAAGAAGCCTTTGAAATTCCCTCAGCCTCAAAGAGTGCCCAGACTGATGACTCCTCTCGTGCCAGGTGAAATGAGTTACCAAAAGGCAGGTTTGGCACTTCTGGACTTCTGCCAGTAGCAAAGCTAGCAAAGGGTTGTAGGAGATTAACTATATTTATTGCTTTGAAGGTCAGAAAAATTCACTAGTCCAAAACTAATACAGCATCCTTTGCCCTAGAGTTATTCCAGGAAGCTAATTTATCTCAATAAACAGGTAACACACTGGAAAAGCATATGTGGCCACATAGAAAAGAGGCCATTCACCAGTGTACCTCTAGTTCCAGTTCTTATTTTGGCTCCACTGAAATCTGATACAATTCCTCTCTGGTGAGAATGTTTGGGGAGGGCAACAATGCTGGAAAAATAATCTTGCTTTTGTCAGAGTAGATGCAGGTCCCAGTCATCCTTGAAAAAAGCAATGCCGGTATGATAAAAACAGAGAAAAAGCAAGTTTCACTGAAAGCATGTGTGATACGGGCACTGAGGGTTTGGTGGTCAGAACCTTTATCATGTGTCTTGGCACGAGCCATAGAGTCTTGACCATGAATGGCAGAGCCTGAATGCTGCTGCCCTTCAGGCATTTGCTTTTCCCAACATAGAGCTGGAAAGGAAAGGCTTGCTCTGTATTGGGCCCTCCAATAACATACAAACACAGTCCTTCAAGGGGAAATAGGTTTGTTAGAAAGTTTTGTTTGAGCGCGTGTGTACTTGGGGTGTTTTGGTATATATAAATATATATTATATTATATATTATATATATATATATATAATATATATATATAGTATATATATATATAATATATATATATAAAAATATATATTATTATATATAAATATATAATATAATATAATATATATATATTTATATATATATAAATTATATAAATTATATTTTTTTTTTTTTTTAAGAATCTACTGCATGATGAAAGGCTGGCTTCTGTCTCAAAGAACTGCAGTGAAAACAGTGCAGATTTATGCTAGGTTCAAACTCTAGACTGAAACATGCAGCCTGTGACACAAAACAGGTAATAACATTTATAGAATGAGGAAACAAACTAACTTCCTAACCAGGCAGCCCATTATGACAAGTTCCCTTGTTAAAACTGTGCTGATAGAGGAGTTGATAATTAACTGGCCAATGTCTGTACTGTACGAGCGCACTCTGTCCACTCTTATCTAGCAGTGGTTTTCAGAGATAACACTGGACACTGGCCTGTTTGGACAGGCGAGTAAACTGGAAAGAAGTACTAGAATGCTTGCACAAAAAAAATAATAATGCCACTATTCAGATTCAGGCTACTAAATTCAACTACTCCACATAAATACCATTTTGACTTGGATCGCTTTCCCAACAGATGATATGTCACTTTGACTGCAGTATCCAGCAGTGAGTTCACCTTGATTTTCCTCAGTCTATTGGTTCAAAAGAGAGAAAGGAAATCGTCTGCCATGGGCCAGTGAAGGGAAGAGGAATTTAGAAACCATAATGTTGAAAGCAAAGGAGAAATAGCTGAAATACTCCCAAAGGCAAGGGACAAAGTAAGACAGATACTATCAAGCATTTCTTATAGCAATCCCTGAATCCAAATTCTGGCCACTAATCTGGGGTGAAGAATTGCTCCAAACAGAGCCAAGAGTTCTCATGCAATGTAGAGACAATAATTCCTAGGATAAACGCACGAGTCCCATCTAACAGGCTGCATCCAGGCTTTCCTGCATGGTTTTTCTGCGGTCAAATGACTGCAGGAGCGTCCACACGCTGCCTCAAGCACTCAGGCTGAATTAGCATTGCCACCATCTGCTAATACATATGACCCAGGATTGAATACTCGTAAAACAGGATAGGCCTCATTCTGCTCTAATTGATCGGTATCCATGAGGAACAGCTATACTGAAGCCAGTGGAGTTGCATCTCTTGTAACTGAGATTAGAATCTAACTTGATACCACTTAAGATTTTTCTGTGACTCAACATTTTGCATGAACTAACAAGTGGCTTTGTTCTTGTAAAAACTCTGAGAAGCGTGTAGCCTAAAGAAATAGACCTGTATTTCTACCTATTCTGCATCTGTTGGATCAAAATGGCGAGTTTGACTTTAAGCCTAAACACAGTTTCGTTTTCCAACAGAGGCTGGAAGATTACATTGAGACATACTTAAAAATGATATTTCTAGTATTTTTTTTCTTTTTTTCTCAATTGCAATGGCTCTTTATCATACATGCTCTGGGAACAGATTTAAAAATTGCCATCTGAAAAGTTGTATTTGCACATACTTCACTTTTCTCTTTACAGTGGGAGGAGGACAGGGACAGAGGCGCCAGTCCTACAAGCCCATCCACATAAAAATACATGGCTAAGCATGATTTAATATACATTAAAACCTAGCTTCAAAGGCAGGCAGGAAACAGAATTAATCAACTCTGTTCCTGAAGAGAAAGGGAAGGCGTTACATTGTAAAGAACCTCTTGCTCCCTATTCCTGCACAGCTTTCAAAACAAGATATTGAATAGGTTTTATTGGACCTCTGAACGTCTCTTCAGGGCTGGGCTAATGAATCATAGCTAATGCCAGAGGCCTTGGCAGCAAACTTAGTGACCTGCTTCTCATTCTGTTCTGTTGCCATAAATTCAGGAAAAAAAGAAAAGGAACAGTACACGCAAAGGTCCAAGGTTTAAGAAATTCAAACGCGCTGCTTACTCAGTCAGGTCTGCAGAAGCTTAACAAAAGTTTTTTCAACAAATCCTCAGTGACCTCACCAGCAGCAAAGTTTTCTCTTGCAGGTTCACCCCTGGGACTGTCACTGAGAGGTGCCCTGGTGTCACCTCTCTCTCAGAGAGCACGGAGACCTCTACGGCCAACAGGATGGGTGCTCCCTTGGCAACTGCTGCTCCTCTGGGCAGTGACAAGGCGCAGGGAGCAGAGACAGCCACCCACTTACTCCAGCTAAGCAAATGAAATCACACAGAGAAACTAGAGGGAGGAATGAAGTATGACAAAGGAGAAACATCCCCCCCGACTAGCACAAAAGGGGAGGCAAAGCCTCATTTCTGCTCTTAACTGTCATGATGGCTTTTTGTCCCCAACATCTCCATCATCTGGCATCCATGTACTTTCCACTGTGGGTGCTCCCACTGACCCAGAGCTCTCCGTAGCTCAGCTTTGCCACTTTCCCCCCAGGAGCAGCATCTCCTTAAACCACATTTCTCCCTGACTGGAGCTATGCAGTTAAGTCCGGGGCCACCACCAGAAGCAACCCGAGATGCCCAGGAAAAAGCATGTTCCCATACATATTCCTCCTACACCACATCTAGCTCCATCCCCACTCCCCTAGCACGCTATCACCTTATTGTTCATTCTCTAAAAACACTGGTCAGAAATTCTACCTGTTTCAGTATGAGAGAGGGCCCACAGTCTTCTACATAATTCTGTAGAAAAAAACAACAAAATCCAACAGCAAAAGAAAGCAGTGGATGCTTTCCTAAAACACACAGTAGCTGTGGGACAGCCCCACTACAACCAGACAACTATCAAAAGGCTTGTGGCACAAGACAAGCTTACACCCTTCACCCATAACACTTTCGCACCTCTTTGGGCAAAGCCTTGCACCTCACACAGCTGTTTCACACAGATCACCATACTCTGTCTACAGCAACTCCTCAAGTTGCTGCCTGCAGCTTTGCCAGTCCTCAGCTCAGCTTCACACCTTCCCCCTGTCCTCCTGAGCTGGAGCACGGCTGCCAGTTTGATGGTGTCCCTGCAGCTCTGGAAGCTACCAGTCTTTCACCACACCAAGGGAGCAGACTGGTCCAGCAAGGACACCTGCCTTGGGGAAAATGTTCTCAACCAAATCCACTGTGATGCCAGTAAGTCCTAAACCCTTCTATCGTGCTTTTTGCTGTTGTTTTTGCCTTCCTTCCCTACACTGTGGCTATTTTTTGGTCAAGTTATTCCAGGGAATCTTTATTTTTGTAAGAACTCTGATATCATTCCTTGTAGATGGTAAACATTTATAAGTCAAAGCATAATTCCAAATACTTAGTCTTTCAGTAAACACTAGAAAGTAAAGGTCAGACTGTAAACATCAGTATTTTTGTAAAGATTGTGTGCATTCGTGTTTTGCATTCCTGTTTTCCTTAAGTAAACCCCAGGCAAGAGATAACAGATGCCTAATTTCAAAGATGCTGAAAGTTATAATCTGGCACGCAATGGCATGCGCTGTAATGAAGTTTACAGAGGCACTGTCTGAAGCGTTCACACATGAAAAATTAAAGTGGAGATGGTTGTTTTATTTAAATCAAACCTATTTTCAGAAACCTTTTATCCAGCCATAAACTGCTGTGGAGTAGAAGATCAACATTTGTGTCTCCAAGTTTTCTTCCTAATAACAAGCCACTAACATAGCACGTTCTGTCTTAAAGGACCATTAGGAAAACACTGCTTTGCTGGGGGACTGATAGGGATGTTAGTTTCTCACTGACCAGATAAGAACAGACAATGTACTTGCATTCAAGCACTCGAAAGTGAGGAAAAACCAGCGCTGTGGCAAATGGAGCAGTTTCATATCCCCTCTGTGTGTGTGTATGGCTGTGCATTCTGTAGAAAGATAAGCACACTCCTGCTTTCACCAGGGCAAGGAAGGTGCTGCCTGACCCTGCACAGCTGTCCAATAACCCATGTGAACCTCAGTGTGTGCTGTGTACTTCTAGGTCAGTTTTGCTGCCCCTGACTCAAACCCAGCTACAGTGGCAGAATTAGCAGCATGCTCACCTGTTTTGCTACAGTGCTTTTGACACTATTAGAAATTTAAATGTATTGGGGGGCGGGGGGGGGGGGAAAATCACCTTCCCCCAGTTATGCAGGTTGGAAAGCAAGAGAGGAGAAAGCAGAACCAAAGGAGCCATGGCTACGAGTGATGCTGCAACTGGTGACTGTTAAAAATTCTTATTTTCTAGAGAGCTGAGGTATTTCCCATGCTCCAGCTCTCCTGAGTCTCTATTGCATCTATGACTGCTCAACACCACAGGTCAGATCCCTGGGTCTCAAGTCAGATAGCCAGAACATGAGGAACACTTCATTGGTGACCACCCACAGTGGGTTCGGTGGCAAGTAGCTTGCCTGGGATCACCCTGGCAGGGGCACTGAAACCTCTAATTCCTACTGTACATCTGAACAGCCCTAAATGTTTGTTGTCTTTCCACAAAACTCCACCTCATTCACTGTTCATCTTCCCACTCCTGTCTAAATGGGGCAGCTATCCTTGGACAATAGCATCTCTTACTGCACAAGCCTGATTCATTCCCCAAGCAGGTCTCTAATTGCAGTGGGCTAATTAAAGACTGTATCACAACACAGAAGACAGAAGCAGGCCTGGGAAGAGAATTCTGCACTCTTTTCTACTCTGTTCCTTATGCATCTATTCACCAAGGGGACAGAGGAGCTCTCTGCAAACACCTAACCGCCTCCTGTGAGTACACAGAGGGAGATGCTCCACTAGGAAAGTTTTCCCTGAGATTACTTCTATCTTGGAAATAGAGCTGCAATTACTGAGCAATCTCTCCTCTTTCACTTTACCTCTGCCAAGGACCCCACCACAGGTTGAGGTTGCGGGATCCTGCACTGTAGGGAAAAGCCCACACAGGCTCTGCACGGCTGGTATGCTCCACTCGAATATCAGCAGGACACATGCAAGCTGAGAGGTTTGCAGTGTTCATAAAGTGGCCGAGTCCGGCAGGAAAATTAAGTGAAAAATCACTCTCCTGCCAAATCTCAACAGGACGGTGGTGCTAGAGCAGCTCAAATAGGATGGATAACTTAACATTTCAGGGCAAGCAAAAGTGCTTTTTCTTTTTTCCTCCCCGAAAGCTATCGGCATCATTGCCACATCAATCCACACATTGTGGATGCTTATGCGCATAAACACACACAGAGTAGCACTGTCACTGCTATTTCTACACTGTTAAGGGGAGAGATGGGTTCTGATTTTCTGCAAACTTCTGGGAACTTTCATATTTCTGATCCACCCACCATAATTACAGAACAGCCCACAATGACCAAAACTCCTTCCTGTAATATTTTAAAGCGTATTTCCACTATGTTTCCCCATGTGCCACCATTAAGGAGGCATTCTGTACCAGTATGGCCACAGTTGTTTTTGTTTTGGTTTTACAGCCATCCCTTTTTACAATCAGGCAAGAGCTTCTTCCCCCCCCCCCCCCCCCCCCTTACATTTCCCTCTGAAGTATCAGGGGCAAATAAACCACCTGCCACAATAACCTGCGAGCAGATGAAGGGGCAATAAGAAAAGCACAGTAGACAAGGGCGTGCACCTTTACGCTGCTAGGAACAAATAACCATTTGGTTAAGTACAATATACATCCAAAAGTAAATTAACTGCCCATATTTGGTACAACAAAAGGAAGCCCTATTGGAGACTGGGCCTACCAGCAAGATCTGGTTCTACTGGTCTCACATTGGACAGTCAACTTGGCAGCAGCTGCCAAAGCTAAGACTTCAAAGAACTGAAGATTTGCAGAAGATTCAATGAAGTCCACCCAAAATCTCTTCCCTGACCCCCCCCCTCCCCCCATAGCATCAGATATGCAGGAGGAGAAGAGAAAGCTTTTTGTTTTTGTTGTGATACCCATGTAAGCGTAATTATTTTCCCCAGTAAAATTCAAGACTAAAACACATTTCTGTTAATTCAGACTAGTTGCTTTTCGTAATTGCTTAAACTCTGAAAGAACACCGGACACAGCCGTCTACTTTTCTCTTTGGGATGCATCTAAAGAACAAAGAAATTGAACCAAATACAAAAATTCCAGTGGAGATTTTTCATTCAGTTCTCCTATCACCTTCCTTCTTTCTCAAAACAAGTATTTCTGCTTCAACCAAAGGTAAAGTGGAAAACAGACAACAAAAAGAAGCCCGATTTTCCAGAATATCCAAATCACAGTAGTCAGTCAGCAGTCCTAAGACATCATTACCCTTTGAACCACCTCCATCTAGACACCCAAACATTAAGACATTTGGTACTGCCATTCAGATCTGAAGTGCTGGTCAAGATTTTTATTTCACTGCATGATTACTACTCTGAGGCAGCAAAACGTGTTCATACAGTCTAGTCTGGAAACACAGTTTCTTGCTGGCTTGAGAGTCCCGGAGGGAAGTGGAAGCAAACAACCTTTGTGAGAACAAGTTTTCAAGATTACAGACCTTCCATCAAAACTCTGAGGGGAAACATTTGGCTGTCTGCTCAAGCATACACTACTTCAAGATGGTTTTGTAACAAATGTCATTAACATTGCACATTTGAGAGGTCTTGCAGGTTGCAGCGTAACCTTCCCCAAACCTGCTCAGTTACACATTGACTAAATGAACAATGTTGAGTTGGTTTGTATTTCACCATATTTGGCCTGAATGAACCTAAAGCAACACAAAAGTTACCCAGTGTGAGCCAGTGCCAGCTAGATTCTCAACACTTCAGCAGTGATGGTTTCCCTTCAGCGTCACTGAAAGTTGGGAGGTTTGCTTTGGTGACCTGTGGCCTTTCTTTCTTCCCACCCGCCTCATTCTTTCTTTCTTTGCTATGTATGTTAATTTGGAGAAAATCATAGCCTAGGGCAACACACCTGACTGCTTCCCACCCCAAAATCATTTACCATTTAATGCACGGTTACATTCATTCTTCTGCCTTTATAGTTCCCTAATGAGCTTGAACTGCAATTAACAAAATGGTTGTGTTCACTTCAGTATAATGCACCTGCAAATACCAGGAAAGGAAGTCATCTTTATAACAAAAAATGCACTCGTACATATTTCAGCGTAACCTGGATATACTAGCACAGAATTAAATTCTAACAGGTGTCAGTGGCTGCAAACAGCTTGTTGCCCTTTTTTTTAATTTAAATTTATTGTTATCAGTTGAGGGTGCCCATGTATTGTTATCTCATCCATAGTTCAATGACTGAGTAAATAGTTCCATTTATTTTTCTACTGAAATCATTTACTTTCCTGTATGGATAGATGACACTGTAGAAATGATCTGCTTACCCTACACAAGCTCTGTTGGTTCCAACTCCAGCTAAGCTTTTACTTTCCTAATTTTGTTCCTACATGCCCAGGCCACGTTTATATGTTTTTCTTTAGTAGCTTGTCCCTCTTTCTACCTCCATACTCTTCCTTTTTGCATCTGAAATCAGTCAGGAGTTCCCCATTCAGCCAACACGGCCTCCTGCTATACCTGCTCAACTTCCTGCACATCAGGATGGACTGTTCTTGTGCTTTGAGGTGGCTGCCCTTAAGGATTAAACAACTTTCATAGTCTTTCTACACTCTCCAGGCAGAACCCCAGGAGATTCAGCCCACCAGTTCCTTGAAAAAGCCCAAGTCCATACTTCTAAAGTTTTGAGTGATTATTGTATTTTACTTGCCTTTCCCATTTCCCTCAGGTTCTTAAGCCACCATCTTGAGATACTGCAGTCAAGTCATCCTCAGTTCTTCCTTATTCATGGGCAGCAGATCCAGCTCAGTCCCTCCATCAGTTAGTTCGTCCAACATCAGCATGGAAAAGTTGTTCCTGATGTACTCATTCCATAATTCCATAACTCCTGAACTGCTTGTGCCCCATTACATATCCAGCAGATGAAGGGAAGGCAACAGATCCGAACAGCTTTGCTTAGTGTCAGAAAAATGAATCCACTTCCTGATAACGGAATTTTGCTCGTGTTAAAAGCAGAATAGTTCTATTGTGATTTCCTAAGCCAAGATATTAATGTGTGTACCCTGTAGGATCTCAAGTAATACCCGTATAACATAAATGCCATAGTTACAAGCATCTTTGAAAGAGTCCACTCAGACAAATCTATCCACACTCTCACTTGCAGAGGATCCTTGGAGTTCTTTGTACAGCATAGAAGTAGAAGCAATGAAACAACTAATTCCTTTACTGTTCATCTGTAACCAACTTTGGCCTGCAGGTGAACAATACCAGTTTCTTTCAGAACCTGGTAAGAAGAGGCATAATGAAAGATCCCAAGCCAGACAATCTACCCATCACAGCGGTGCAGAGGGCAAGGCCAGAAAATGAACAAGCTTTTCTGTACCTTGTGAGCCTAAACCAATCCCCTCAGTCAACAACTTTCAAAGACTGCATTTCTCACCAAAAAGGCAGGACCTGCAGAATTTCAGTTGAGCAACATTAGGAGCCTGGCACTCTGGACTCAGTTCCTGGCTGCAGGTAGCACCTTTGCTAGTTACAAATCGGCAGTAGGTAGTTGCCTGCACTTTCAGCCAAACTTTGACTCTCCATCTTTCAACGCTACTGAAGTAGCAGAAGTAGAGTAAGTGAAAGGCAAACTTGGCCTTCGGTTTGAACTGGAATTTGCAGTTTGCACAAATTCTGAAAAAGTCTGGTGATGTAAATGAGTGTCTGATTTGATTGTGACACATTTACCCTATCAGACAACTCTGAGTGATCTGTCCTGGCTCTTCAGCAGGTATGAACTCAGAGGAACTTCTATTATCCATACACTGACTATTAAGACATTCACATCTCATTGTTATCAACCTCCTTCCTACATACCAGCAATCCCTGAATCTACACACACCCAATGCCATTGCATTCACCATCCTTATTTGAGCATCTCAATTTCTGCTAAATTTATCTTCATAACAGCTCCACAGGATGGATTTCCCCCATGATAAGGATAAAGTAACCACGGGACACTAAGGAACAGATTTTTTTAAAAATAGAATTTAGTTCAAGTTCATGCAAGTTTCAATAAACCTTTCCTTTGCCTTGGAGCTGGGTGAGCTCAACCTCGGATTTGCTTAGTGCTCTGGATTTGTAAGGTTTCAGGCAATGCAGAAGTGCCAAGTTTCACACTGTTTCGCACATGAAACCATAAATCCCTCTCCAGAACCCCGGGGCACGAGGGGGCTGTTGTTCGAAAGGTTCATGAACTTGGATAAAGTTGGGCAGATACCAGAGTTTGTAACAACATACTAAATTAAGTTCTGTCCAAAAGTTTTTCATGGGCTTAGCCTACAAAATAGCTAATAAGAACATTCTAAGGTTTTGCAGAATTGGGTCACTGGCAAAAAAAAAAATCACAAATAAACAAAAGTAACCCCACAACATTGTTATATTTAATTACTAGCTTTATATTTTTCAGTTAATTCACTGCATCGCTTTTTCCCCTGGAAAGCACACAGGCAGTCTTCTTTATCTAAGGTCATTTTAACTTTCGGTACCAGGTAGAGACAGTGCTTTCCTATTTTGTACTTAAAGTAGGCATCTACCAGAGAGAGAGCACCACATTCTACAAGATGAGACTATATTAAAAGTTTACTTGGCCTAATCAGAAAATAATCATTCTTCTAAAAAACCTGTACAGAACATCTACTCATGTACAACACATAGTAACTTTTGCCAGTATTCATTATCTGTTCACTTTAGTAAAAAAAAAAACAAAAAAAAACAAAAAAAACAACTGAAACAAACAGAGAAGTCTTAGATAATAACAGCTGCCACCCCAAATTTATTCTATAATTCCGATAATCATACAATTATAGAATCACAGAATGGTTTGGGTTGGAAGGGACCTTAAAGCCCACCCAGCCCCAACCCCCAGCCATGGACAGGGCTGCCTGCCATCCACTCAGGCTGCCCAGGGCCCCATCCAACCTGGCCTGGAGCCCCTCCAGGGATGGGGCATCACAGCTTCTCTGAACAGCAGTGCCAGGGCCTCACCATTCTAATTTTGGTTTTCAGCGAAAACTATTGTAACAGTTTGCATTATCTTCTCTGAGTGAAGTTCTAAAGGAGGAAGTTTACCAGTCACAGTATAGACTTTAGAATAAAACTGAGAAATATCTGGTCACCTATCCTGCAAACAAACAAACATGTTGATTTCTTAAAGAAGTGTTTGGCTCACAGTTGCTTTGAAAGCAAACTCAAGAGAAAAGCAAATCTGAAACAGCCAGATTTCAGACTTCCTTACAATAAATAGCAAATTTTTCTATTACCATCCTAGTATAATTACTCAAATAACAAGAAGTGAAGTAAGAGAGTCAGATTTTCTTATCTCCAGAGCAGTCATCATAATATGCCAATGCTCAAAGCAATGAAAAGGATTCTAATTTCATACTGAAGTCACCAACTGTCCCGGTTTTATTAGTATTCCATAACATAATATCAAGCTGTTAAGCGTCAGAGAACTGCACAATGGATTCACTGGAAGCTGTTGAGTATTAACTGTCTCTTTCCTTCATATTTAAGTAGTAAAACCTCAATTTAATTTATATTTATCACTTACCTATCAAGATACATTGTAACAAGCAGGATCAGATCTTCTGACAACACGTACTGCATAGCCTCTTACATGCAGTTTGCAAAGTACTTTACTAACGAGGGCACTGAGAGATGATGATCATCTCAAGGGCCAGCAAAGAACCTAGATTCTTGGCTCTTCCAAACATTTCTCTACCCTGACTGGTATCTCTCCAGGAAAAGCAAACCCTGCGGGCAGATTTCTCCTGGATATCCATCGCTTAGCCCTAGGAGTAACATCAGTTGTTACTGAACTTTTCACTTCCTGCCAGCTCAGCACACAAAACTGCTATGACCAAAGAGAGTAAGGAAGGAGAAAAAAAAAAAAAACAAAAAAAAAAAAAGGAGAAAAGGGGAAGAAGAAAAAATCTGAAGGAACCTTTAATCTTTTAAGCAAAAAGGAAAAAAAAAACAAAAACAGCAAAACAATTACTAATAGAACGTTAAGATTGTATATTAAACCCACAAAAGTGAAAAAATGAAGGAACCTTGGTTCTTTTAACCCTTCCCTCTGCCTGTGTGCATTACAGGCTTTTCATTACACAGTCATGTAACACCAGGCAAAGCGACATAACCATAGGTGATGGCTAAGTTTGAGCATGGCTTGTTCTGAACTAAAAGCTACAGAAATGAAAGTGTTAATAGCTACTCATTTTATCTTGTAAAATTTAATGCTCACTATTATAGAATGGCAGGATACTAAAGAAATGGCAAGATGTTGTTATGGACTAAATGAAATATTGAATAAATGAGCTGTTCCCCCCAGTAAATATTTTGGTTGGAGTTTATTTGCAGCTGTATTTATCTCCCTGTGAACCCAATATGACGGTAATATATCATGGGAAGCAACTATCCCCCAGTTTATGCCTATGTGTAAACAACTCTCACTGAAATAGGCTGCTTGCCCTGTACCAAGCATTCGTACATTTTTCAGCCCCACACCCACAAAACGTAACACGCTTGCTCTTTGCTGAGCTCTCTGCAAGCTCCATGTCTGCTGCACTTGGACCAGCTGCACACTTCCCAATCATTATCATGCATATCCTCTTCATGAGCAAGGAAATACTATTATCCTGGTTTTACAAATGAGAATTCTAGGCACAGAGAGATTAAAGCTAAGCATTTCAAAGCACCCCGGTTAATTAAAATGACTCGAAAACGGGTGTCCAAATTGTTTAAATACCTTTGAAGTCTCAGAATAATTATATTGCTCAAGGTCACACAGGGAGTTTATGGCTGACCCACAACCTGAACCCAGGTATCCAGCGTCCCTCTCCAGCACGTTAATCACAAAGCCATCTTTGCTTTCCAATTTAATACTGGCCAGACCTGGTCCACATGCAAACGGGTCACCAGTGGACAAAACCTGTCATTATGCTATTTAATGTAGCTATCTACCTCTAGCCTACAGGATAAACAGCAGTACATTTGGGCATCTCTAAATTCTTTAAGGTACATACCATTAGAAAACATGAAGCAGGGAAAAGATACTCGAGGATTAGCAGAGAAAGACACTGAAGAACTTTTCCAATGCAATTCTGCAGCAGAGTAAAGTTTGAGGTCTCTCCAGTACTCAGCCTGATGGCCTTGCTACTAACACTGCCCTTTTTATCTCACGAGGAGCATTTCCTTTTGAAAGGTTTGGCTGCCAAAGGCAGTCCTGTTGGTATCAGCTCTGCTATGATTTCCACTAGCTCTTATTACACTCCCTTGACACAACAGCCAACAGTGATGACATCATGCTACTTGCCATCAGGCGTGCTAGACTACAGCACAAAATAAACCCTGAGATATTCAGCGCAGAATCAAGACTTCAGCAGCAGAGCATACACTGGAAGACATTTCTCCCACAGGAAAAGCTCAGGAGGGACCCATCAGAGCCTGCACGCCGCACAGATGGAAGAACATCTGCATGCAGCACTATCAGATATTAACACTGTATGACTCTTACCAGCCTTCCCCATGTCACTGCAGTCTTTGCACAGAAGGAGGCTGTACTTCATAAGCTAGTTTTGATATCCACTAATAAGCTTGATCTCAGCTTAATTTCCCCTGGGTGCACACTCTGCTCATGCATTCCTCTCACTCAGCTGCAAATCACAATGCCACACTTAGCAAATACCAATTTCTATCCTATGAGCCAGTGCAATCACATAAGGCAAAGCATCCCAGGTAGGACTCAGTCTTGAGTTCTCCTCAGATATGCCAACACACATTGCATTGCATTGCATTGCAGAATGCAATGCAATACAGAGAGCAACATAAAACATGCACACACACACTTAACGTGCTGACTCTTTATCAGGGAGGTTGCTAATTTCCCATGCTAAGAACAACCTTTGGAACTAAAATGAATTATGCGTCTCATTCTGAGTGCATCAAAGAGTAGACAGCCTTTTTAAAGTAGTCAAGATCACCTCAGCTGTGCTTTTGTTATCTAGCCCAAGGTTAAGGATTTGGCCTTGGGCTAACAATTGGCTCAGAAAACCAGGATCATATAATGAGAGTTCCAGGAAGAGAGAAAAACCAAAGCTTGGAAAGGCACATTCTTCAAAGTGTCCCAACATCTGACCCTTTTTTCCCCCTCCCCCTTAGATGAATGGGGTTTAAAAAAAAAAAAAAAAAAAAAAGGGGGGGGGGCGTAGGGGGAACAGGGACAACTGGGAACCTGAAACCCTGAAGGATGTATTCACAAAAGGAGCTGAAAAGACATTCCAGATGCTTCCCGGACACTCAGGTTCACAGAGGAAGCTTTGACTTTCCTCACCACTTAGGTGGAAACACTGGCAGTAACCCACTGCATGGCTCAGGTCTGAAGAGGAGGAGGCTCTTGCAAAAGGCTGCACCTGGTTTAATTTCATTGTTAGAAAACAAAAGCTGGTCTGGTTCTATTTGAAAAATAAATCCAACCCTCAAAAGCAGGCTAAGAAATTCCAGCAGGCAAGAATTGCAAGAGCTCCCTGCCAGCAGAACGGCCTGCTGCATTATACACTCTACTGGGTTTGTGTTTGTTTTAAATAAGGATTTCATTGTTGTGTTTTTGCTTTTTTGTCAGAACCTGCACACAGGAGTCACAGACCACATTCCCAACCTTTGCTGCTGACAAGAATCACAAGGCTCCACCGATGCGCCCAACTTCACTTTCCCAGGTGTTGGTCCTTTACACCAAGGAGCTCTGCAGTGGGCATGGATCAGTAGCAGGTGTGTGGGATCTCCTTCTAAATGACTCTGCCCTCTAGGGTACATTTAGGTTATATTTTCAAAGATGAAAACCTTTTCATTTGCAAACCTAGGACAATTCTTTACACAACCTGTCAAGAAGTAGCTAGCAAATTCTTTCCTTAAAGAATAAAAATGAAGAAGTCATCAGAATAGGAAAAATGAATCAGAAGTAGAAGAATGAATCAGTTAGAAGAACACCATCCAGAACACACGCTACTGCTAATCTTAAATAATAAACAATGTTGATGTATTTTAAAAATACCAGTGGTTAAGAAAGGGAAAGCACCAATTCCATTTTCTTCTGATTTTTAAGTCTCAAGGTGACATTTTGAAGCTTTTTCCCCAGAGCGTGAAGAAATTTTCTTTTGAAGGATCTCAAGTTTCATGGTGTACCTGAGATACAAGCTCCAGAAGTTTTAAAGTAAGCCTGCAAGACGCCGGTAGTCTGTACAGTGAAAGAGATACCTAAAAAAAAAAGACATATCTACCATTGCAGTACCTGGGTCTTTAACAGTAAGTATAAAAGAGTATCAGTAACGCCAATAATGTTTTGCAGAGCAAAAGCTGTTCATCTTTCACTTAAAGCTACCAGGCGTACCTCTAATTAACAGTGCCAGGGCAGAGCAAAGGGCTTTTGTGTGCATTAGGACCCAGTCCAACAGCAGCAGTTCATGACATCAGAACTACCCTCATGTCAATCCTACAGTATCAACTAGAGAATCATTTCCCTGTGAAAATGATAAAGAAGATGGGGCTATTAGAAGTGCAAGCCTGCTTTTAAGCACAAGATCTTTTCATTCAACAAAACAGAGAAAATACAATCAGAAAAAAATTCTGCCAAAATTGCCCTTAAAATAGAATAGTGTGAAACAACTGCCAGTGTGTGATGTTTCTAAGAAATAGTACACACCCTGTCTCTCTTCCTAATTCCTAAGTCAATGGGACCTAATTCCTAAGTCAATAACTCCATTAAGTCCCGTACAAAGTTATCAATAACTCATGAGAAAAATGCAAAAGTCAAGATTATAATGAAATGAATCATTGTTTCTGGCTGCAAAGCAGAGGCATTCTGCTCAGCCCTCGTGTTTGGTGCGGTCACAGTCAGATATCTCTCTCCTTCCCCCTCCCATCACCACCGGCCTTGCAATTAAGCTTCAATACTCTGCGTGTATATTATTGATGTGGAAACAGCTATTTCCATCACGCCACAGACATTCTATACTTTTGAAGTCTGTGGTTACAGAGTCATTATTCCATACAACACTTTCCCATCACTGGTGTGTGCAGGGTGCTAGAAAAATTGTTTTTGTGGAAGTTCCAAGCTAATGGAGTTATGACAATAGTTACCTGAAATGTATTCTTTTTCATACATGCTCTCCCTGTCTTCTGAGGCTTTGCTTTAATAAAAAGGGCCAGACTGCCTGAGAATGAACTCAGAGCTTTGCTGATGTTCAGATCTGCTTATATTTTCATCTTATAATCTGCATGTTATTTCCAGGATGATGCTAGCAATAGTAATAACATATTTGCCTCTGTTTGTAGAGCTGGAGTTGAATGCTTTGTTTTAATGAGACACGCTGAACAAAACAGTACCTTGCAGTGCAAGAAGTACATGTCAGCTCTCCATCACTTGGCACTGCAACCCAAGCTACAGTACAGTATTCATCATTTCCCTGGTGATCTCCCAAAAAGACCTTCTTAATTTAATCTCTGATGGGATTATCAGCCTCATTAAATTGTAAGTCTGCCACAGTCCATTTGTTGTGGGAACCTGAACCTTCAGAATGTTATCATTTCAGTGCTCTGATCTCTCTAACTGAAGTCACATACATACTTCTAACATTTTCAGCTTCAAAAAATCTGTAGGTCCTTCCCCATTTCCCTTGCCCATCACTACCTTCCAGAAAACACCTTTGCCTTTTTGCAAACTAAGAAGCCAGAAATCTGCTATTTCCTGGAGTTAAGCCAACTGCTGCCCTAGCCTCGTCTGGTTTTTGTGCTAGCAGCCAAATATGCAGCATATGAAATTTGAAGAGCAGAACTACCGCTTGCTTGTCACTGCTCTGCATGATGAGCCAAGAACCCAGCTGACCCACTGCAAGCTCCATGCCTCTAGAGAACAGAAGACCAACAGCTCTCAGCCTTAGTTCATCTACTGAGGGAAATGCAAGCCTGGGCAGGTATGAGAGCTGCGTGCCTTTGGAACGCTGTGTAAATACAGGTGCAAATGGCCTTTGGCCCTCAGACTTCTGGCAAGTCACAAACATGGTCCCCAGTGCTCCAAGGTGTCTCCTGCTGCACACAACAGGTGTGAACCTGAAGACTTCCTGAACAAGGATTCTTGCTGAAGGCAGGGACAAATTTGGCGCTGCAAAGAACATGGAAACAGGACAAAAACCAGTGTACCCACTTCGCTGAGCGGCCCTGGCACAAGGCTTGTGGCCTGGGTGTTGCTAGATCCCAGAGGGCACTGACAGGAGACCAGATCTCAAAGAGAAGAAATTCCACCTCAGGAAACCATGACTGGTTGCTGCAGACAAAGCTGTCAGCAGTACAGCTGATGAAGGATTAGCACTGCTGAGACAGGAAAGATTCAATCTCACAATAATTTTTTTGCATCCTTTTTGTGCCCAAGCAAGTCCAACATAGTAGATGCAAATGGTTACTTTCTCATATACCTGTTTACTTCTCCCAAGAGATTTTACAATAACAAAAAAAAAACACCTTTGATGTACAGCAGAGTAAAAACATATTCTGAAGGAGCAGTGTTTTTTCTTTCTACACAGTAGCTTGGCAGAATAAAAGAACACCACTCCTACCCAACGCCCTCCTCGCAGCAGTCATGTATACTACAAGGGTCCTTCTGAACCTAGCTGCTCTTTTCCCCCCCTCATGTAACTAAAGAATAAAGTGGTTTGCACCAGTAACAATTGCTTATAACATTTAAAATACTTTTTAATGCCTTTGGCTTCTCATCCTTATTTTGAGCAGCTTAAGTCAACTGGGAATAGGACTTGCAGTCCTCACATTCTCATATGGCAAGATCACAACAAATCAAGTTCTCCATGGCAGCAGTGCATCCTACCAAGAAGGGAAAGGAAGCCTTAACATAAAGAAGAGAAATATTCCATGCCCATAATGAGATAAATAATACTCCAGGCAAGATATGGCACCTTTAAAAGTGCCGTTTCAGTCTTGGATTTTTTTCTCTGCTGGTTACTACAGAAACCATCTAGCAACCAGAATCTAAGACAGACTCCACCCAAAACAGAGAAAAACAATATAGACCAAGAAGGCCTTTCCCCCACTTTTTTTTTTTATTTTTTATTTATTTATTTTTTTTTTAACTTTTTCTTTTGTAGGGGTGGGTGCAAGTGAAGGAAAGTAACTTACTGTGCACAGGATAGGAGCATTTCACATGCAGCTGAAACAGTAAAGCTCTGATTACAGATGGCAGAAATGAAAGCAGGGAATGAGTAATGAGAAATGTGTAATGCGGGATGAGGATATAATTTCCACACATTGGCTAAAGAAAAGTTTACACTCTTAAGCAATAAAAACAAACCATTAAGCCAGACCTGCACTGTCAGGAAGTATAAAACAGTTCTTGAAATTCTGCAGTTACTATACAAAAGCTTTTCATAAACTTTTGTTTCCTGATCTTCATAAAACATTAACGTCAAGCTGCCATATGGCAATTAGCTGCCTCCTGAAATCAATTAAAAAAAAAAATAAAAAAAAAATCAACAATTTGGGAATAGCTATATAATAAAATAGTTCAATAATTATCCTCTTCAAGTAGGGTAGTAGCAAAGTGAGTCTACTATAAATGCCATCCAGATGAACTCCATCTTTGAAGGCAAGAGTACAGCAAGCAGTGCTCCTCTCTATGCTTCATCACTACCGACTGCACCAATGGAAGACTCCTCACCGCCCAACAAGGGAGAGAGCAGTGACAGCCTGCGGACACCCAAACCTCATGGTCATAGGAAAAGACAGGTCTCAGTGTCTGATCACAATGAACCCAGGTTAGCACAGCAGAAACAGATCCTGCTGGATGAAAACAGCCAATGCTCTCTGGAGAGCTTACCTCAACTGAAGGTCTTTCCATGTCATTTTTACACGTTGCTGACCACAGAAGTCCAACTGAGGTTTGTGCAAAGATTATCAAGCCACCCAACAAAGCTGTTACTGAGTCTCAAAAGGACAAGGAGAGGTGCTGATCACATTTGTGTTTAGAGAGATGCTTATCTGAAAAGCACAAATGGTGACATTATCTATCACAATCGCTGCCTATACAGATTATATGCAAGCACCTAGAAGCATTATGTTGAGGGGAAATAGACTTCAGGGTGACAGAGGGAAATTCACCTTCTAGATCTTCTGCTTTTTCTCAAGCAGAGGGATGTAGGAAGAAGTTAATTTCTTCTTGTAGAACACTATAACACTAATTAGTACTAATGAACTACAATAAGCACTAAAATACAGTGGTAACAGCATGCTTTCAGTATTTAGGATTATTTAGTCATTACTGGACTGAGAAGACATCAGAAAACCCATATTTCAGAAGGGCCATCTGATCACCGACACTTAAGAATTTAAGAACACGACTGTTCTGTAAGACTTCTCTACTACTCACGTAGGACAGCCTCTGTTTTGTTTCCTTCTTTATAAAAATCCTAAACAAATTACTCAGCACGGCACTCACACGTCTCCAATCCAGAGAATTTAAGATCAAGAACTTAAAGACGCACTTTGAAACCAATTCTGTAGAAATGCATTGACTTGTTGAGCTTGGTGCATACGTATTTTCTCCTCAAAATCGGTAAGGAAGTTCTGTGACACAAAAGCAGGCTCTTACAGAAGTGGTTCTTGCTGTGTTTACAACTACACAATGACCTCACCATGAATTTTATTAACTATGCAGTTCTTTGTCAAGCAACTAGAAGTTTGCCTTCACAAGGAATGCAGCACCATGCCACGAACCACTACTGCTCATGCACTGACAAGCACCAAAGCCAAGGTTTTTGTTTGTTTTGTTTTTAAAAACCAAGATTAGCATCAATGCATTCTCATGCCTTAGAGAAGATCTAAAGCAGTCACCTCTCTGGAAAAAGCCTCCTTAAATCTAGTTACACGCAATGGGCTAGGAGCTGTGAAACTTAAGCCTGGCAATACTTGGGAGCTTAGGATGTGGTTAGACGTGCCGTAGGGTCTTCACTGATTGCAGCAGGTTTGGGATCATCTTTTCTGCTCATAGCAGTGGTGCAATCCATTTTTCAGCACTTCATGTTCAGCTCTTGCAAACCTAAGATACAGAGCATGCTACTGCTACCATGCCCTAACTGGCACCGCCACCCAACCCAAATGATTGCTGAGTTCTTGCAGCACTGTGGCACACGCTGACTGATAACCTTTCCAAAACAATCACCGTCACCTCTCAGTAAAACAGGCATGCCCTTCCAAGCAGAGGAAAGGCAAACCACAATTCTGCAAAGATTCCCAGCCTCAAAAACAAGAAAAAGGCTAACAGAACAGCACTCATCTCTTGAGAAGAGAAATGAGGGGTTGTCCACTCAGCAAACCCGTAGACTACTATGTAACACCATACTCTCTTGGTTATTAAGAATATCGATGGTACATACCAAGGTTTGAATCTCTGCACAGAAGCTTACAGCTTGCCTAATGCATTTTTAAGCTCACAAGATGAAAATGTTAACAGTCAACAAGAAGTAACATTAGTTTTTCTCTCCCATCCTCTCCCCCCATTGCTTTTTACAATAAGCACAGAGGAAGCATACTTCTCTGTAAGACTACCTGTAAGATATTACTAGGTCAGTTCTCCTGAGCAGCTGTAACACAGAAGACGCTGGCAACAAGCAGGAGTTTGGGAAAGGCCATGCAAAACAGAAGATTGTTGTTAGTAATGCATTATAAATCAGATTTCCTGAGCTGGCTTTGAGAGGTCTCTAATGGGATAACTGTATGGCTTTAGGACATGCTGCCTCGCTTATCCAAATTGTCCCATTCAGCAGGGCACAAAGGAGCGCAAAGGGGCTCAAACATCTCCAAAGCATCAGCACAGAGCCACCCTATCTTCACCAAATATAACAGAGAGCTCCTAAGACCACAGGTGGTCTAACACAACTTCCCTCTGCTCCTAGCTTTGCAGTGGATCACCAAGAAGCCAAAAGCAGCTACTTTCCTGCTGTACTATTTCAGCATAGCTTTCTTCTAACAAAGCAACCCAGCCTCCGCACGCTCACCTCATTCTCCATAACCCATATGCTGACTGCCACACCAGTCTTCTAACATACAACAGCATGAGAAGCATTAGCTGCAATGCTGAGATTACCAACTGCAAGTCATGCTCTTGTCCCTTACACAATAAATTTAGAAAGTTAAATGATGTAAGCACAGGTTGCTCCTGTGACGGCTGGACGAGTGAACCGTGTTTTCTTACAGATTGGATTTTTCCAGAGAGAAATAGCAGAGTTCCACGATTTATTACCTGAAAGAGATCCAAACATCTTGGGAAAGAAAAGAATAACCTTTCAAACAAAACCCCACGAAGGAAGAGAAGCTAATCTGTAAAACCGCAAAACCATCATCCAAGGTTAGATGGGAGGCTGCTCACAGTAACAACTTGCTGCATGAAGCACGAAAAATTGACAATTTCACTGTTACACCGCACAGAAGCGAGCTCCCACCTGAGGTGAGGAAGTACGCAACACTTATCCAACTGTTAAAGACAAAGGCCAGTACAAATAAGATCATTATTCCTCTTCAGCATACATAATCACAAAAAAAAGATAACATTTGAGTTTTTATTATTTTATATTTGGCCAGGACTTTTAAAGGAAGGACTTTTAAAGGAAACATCAAACATTCGCTTTTCTGTAGGTCTAGAAAGGATTTGCTCTTCCCCCACCCCCACCTCCCCTGGGATTTCTGTTGGCCCTTCTTATATTCACTCTGCAAATTAGTCAGGAATAGTAGTATTTATACTAGATCAGCAACGTCTGGTTCTTATCCAAATGTTCCACCTAAGGAGGATGCCAGTTCTCATGGATTGGACAGCCCACCCTGCAGCATTCCTGAGAATTGTACAATATAATAATCTTGAAAGTCAGCAGAGTGGATTATCCACTTTTTTCTGGACTTGAACTTGTGACCTTAACAGTAGCACTGCAGAAAGCAAATGTGCTATGCACTTTGCCATGGTAACCTTCCGTGTCTTCTCTTCAACTTAAATACACGCGATTGAAACAGCTACAATTTTGAAAAATTATGTACAAACCCTATATTTTTTTTCTTTTTGATTACATATAAATACAAATTAGCTATTCTTCTAAAAAGTGGTTATAATAGTAAATAAATACAAAATAAGAATCTGACCATTATACTTCATGTGCTGGGGGTTAAACCCATATAAAATGTACAACTAAAATACATTTAAAATCTTTAAAGGAATATTTCTCTGATTAAAATATTTGTTTTCCCAACCTTTCCGTAGACATAAATATATTTTCAAAATAGTTGTGTTTTTTTTTTTTCTTTCCATTTCATTACATAAATAAAGTCTTCATTGGGAAATATTAAAGTGTCAGCTTTTTTTTTTTTTTTTTTTTTCTTTTTTGCATTTGTCCGATATATTCGCTGTGTTAGCGGCACCCACAACCCTCCACAACCATATCTTGATAGTTCTTTAGTACAACTTTTTCGTTCTCGTCAAGGTAGAGCATTGAAATAGCACTCAGTTCTGTCGGCACACAGCAAGCCTTGGGGATTTTGGAATTCACTGAATTGACCAAAGTCTGAACAATGGCATGGTTTGTCGAGTTTAGGTGATCTGCCAGCGGAAAAGGACATTCCCCATGGCAGTAAAAGGCACTATACCCCGGCGGGGCAACAATCCAGTCATTCCACCCCACATCATTGAAGTCCACATACAACGGATGCCTTTTGCAACTGTATTTGTGGCGTTTACGCTGTTTGTGTTTCGCTTGACGCTTTTCTCTTTTATGAAGCGGGTGTCCCTTGCCATCATGCCCAAACGTCACTAACAACGGCCTGAGCTGAGACCAGCTATCTTCGT
Source organism: Tetrao urogallus (assembly GCF_951394365.1). Lineage (NCBI taxonomy): Eukaryota > Metazoa > Chordata > Aves > Galliformes > Phasianidae > Tetrao > Tetrao urogallus. Next base: position 14,601,951 of record NC_136814.1, read on the forward strand.
CCTGATGTAAAGACCTGCTAATCCTAACGTGCCTCTTGGAGGCACTGTTCTCTTTGTCCAAGTGAACCACCTCCACCACAAACCCATGATTAGGTTGTCCGTGTGCAATCCACCTCAAAACAGCTGGCGTTACATCAAAACTTTCCCATTTACTCGCATTATGGTGCACCAACCTGGTGTCCAAAAGTCTTGTGACAGGGTCCTTAGAGGTGGCTGTGGCTGGTTTTATAATTTCATAAATATTAATACGGTGATGGTAGCTGCTGTTGCTCTCAAAGGCTTCGTGCACCTGCTCCCGAAAAATCTGGAGTTCAGCTGAGGTGATAGACTCCTCATTAGGGATGGAAGTTAAATTAAAGAAGAAACGTCGTGCTGTTTTCCCACTTGTTTCTGGCAGTTCTTCCAAAACTTCTGATTTGATTAAACAGGAGGGGGGGCAGGGAAGGGGGCAGGGAGCAGAGGGAGAGAGAAAAAAAAGTTAGGAACTGAGACAAGCAACCAAACCACTCAGATACGTGCTGCTGGCATGCGACAAACAAGACCTGAAAGACTTCCAGGCAGAAAGCACAGCCTCCCTCATCTTTCTGTTTATTTACGCAAGCATGTACAGCATGAAGTTAAGAACGCTTCATTCATTGTCATGCACTTTGATGGAATACCGGTGCTCTCTGCATTCCAGGTAGTCATTACGAGTGCTGAGAAACATGAAGCATCACGTTGGAATTCAAGGACACCAGTGAGAAAACTCGAGCACTACAGTTAGCAGAGGTCTGATGAGAATCATTAAAACCAACTGAGGATTTAAGGGGAACTGCTGCATTTCTGCATTTTTCAAGAATGTGGCTCAAGCATCAATCCCTTAAGCTCCACTCTGAAATACAGTACTCCACAATTTCAGTAATTTACTCAATTTTAATGCAGGGATTTGCATATGTTAACTAGACGCAGCGACCTCAACATCTATAAGGGCACTTTACAAGCACACCTCAGTATGCGGTCCAAAGAACTGTGAGAATGGGTCTAGCTGCTAGAATGGGTGGATGCTAAACGGATAAGGGAACAACACGTTTTTAGCAACCAAACCAACTTCTAAGTCCCGTGCCATCTTCCCTTTTCAGCCAACAGACACGGAAATGGAACTTCCGGGGAAGTACTACGTATCTAGGGCCACTACACTGTTTTTGCTGCAGAAATAGAAGAAATGCTGTTTGCCCACAGAAATCTCTCCGAAATCCTGGTTTTTCCACTTTGCTACTCAGCATCCTGGGGATCCATTCACTTTCTGAAGGGAAGCTGGCACTGATGTGAGCAGTTCTTAGCCTTGTGCCATTCCCTGCTGGCTCCAGCACGACTTCCCGCATCAGGCAGGGCTCAGCTTTGCAGCGCTTTGGGACCAGCCTGGCGTTTGTAAATATGCAGATGTGCGAGCGCTCCCAGCACAGCCTCCTGCTTTAATGAAGTCATGAACCAACAGCGAGAACTCAATGGAAAAATGGAGTCACGGTGATTTTCATCTCCAGTCTGTGAAAACTGGAGGACAGCTTCTATGTCAAGGACTTTGTTGCAACACCACTGCTTCCAACACCATTCTGTCTGCCTACAAGTTACACTCTATGCCCCTCAGCTCCACTCCTGCTCAGCGCCTTGCCTGCCACGCACGGGCTCACAAGGAACAAGCCATGTGTCACTGCTGTTTACTTCCCCACTACAGCAAGTTACATTTCACCACTGAAATCCACCGCCAAACGGCACCGGGGCCAACTCCGTCCAGCAGAACCAATTAGGTCCAAGCGCGTTTCTTTTCTTAGCACAGTTCCACCTGAAGAGCGCGGGGCGACCGCCTTTTCATTCCCTTTAAAGCAGAGCCGCCCTGTGCCAGCGCCAGAGACTACGGCCAGTGAAGGTTACATCCCGGGGAAACGTTTCCTGCAGAGCGCAGCAGCGGCGCGCACCGACGGCTCCGCGGGCCCCACGCGGCAGCGATCTCGGCCGTGGAAGCCGCTCGCTGGGAACGGCCCCCCGGACTGGCAGCCAGCGGCCGGAGCTCCACGCCGGAGCGTTACCTCCGGGCGCGCGGCGCGGCTCCGGGCTCCGCCGCTCCTCCGCTCGACGGCGGTCGGGGAAAGGCCGCACCGGACCGCTTCACCCATCTCCCACGGGGATTTAGATAAGGGATTAGGAACCTTCGCAGCGGCTCGGGGGACGCTTTCCTCGGCGTTCCGCCTCGCCCAAAGAAAGCCCGCAGCGGGATCGCTCCGTTCGCGCCCGGCAGAGCGCGACGAGAACCTCCCGCCGGCAGCGCCGGAGCCCGCGGGGGACTCTGGAAACGCACCCGCGACCCCCTCCGAAGCGCGGAGCCCGCCCCGCCGCCCCTCCTCCGGCCCTCCCTCGCTCTCCTCCCGCTCCTCTGCCCGTCCCTTGGCCCCTACCTTCGTGGTGGAAGCTGCGCACGGTGTTGGCGCGGCTGGCGGCCCTCTCCAGCGGGTAGCCCAGCTGCTGGCCGGCGTGCAGGCGGTAAAGGTCCAGCATGTAGGGGGGGATGACGACGTCCTTGCCGGGGCTGGGCCGCCGCTTCAGCCCGAACATGTGGAGCAGGCGCAGCTCGAACTCGCCCAGGAGGTCCTCGGGGCGCTGCGCGGCCGAGGCGGCGCGGCCCGGCTCGCTGAAGCGCCGCCGTCCCACCTCCGGCATGAGGCCGGCCGCGCCGCCCAGCAGCACCCGGCAGAGCAGCAGCGCCAGGAGGGAGCGGGTGGCGGCAACCATGGTCGACCTGCGCGGAGGAGGAGGCGATGGGAGGCGGTCAGCGCGGGCACCGCGCCGGGGGAGCGCGCCGCGAGGCGGGGGGCGGCCGGGGCCGCTCCACAGGTGGCTGCCGGCCCATGGCGCGCGGGACGGCGCGGAGGGGGCCCCGTCGGGGCTCAGGTGCGCGGCGGCACGAAAACCCCGCGGCGGGGGATCAAAGGGAGCCGGGCGGGCCGAGCAGGGCCGCGGGGGGCCGAGGGGAAGGGGCGCAGGCGGCCAGAGCGCTGCCCTCAGCTGGCGCAGGTGTGCGCCGCGGCGGCCCCCCGCCGAGGGGACGGGGGTGGAGAGGGACGGGGCGGTGGGAGAGGGACCTCTCGGCCGTGCACGGCGCGGGGCCCGGGGCCGGCTTTCCAGCCGCGGCTTCCCCGTGCGCAGGGAGGAGGGCCCCTCTCTCCCGGCGTGGAAAGAGGAGGAGAAAAAAAAAAAAAAAAAAAAAAAAAAAAAGAAAAAAATGCCGATCGCGCTCCGTCCCGAGCAGGAGTCGCGGGACGCTCTTCTCCCCCGCGAAATTCCGCGCGGGATAAGGATCGCTACACGCTCTCCGAACACGCTCAGCGTCCCGTCCCCCCTCTCTTGCGGAGCGCACGGAGTCATCCTGCGGAGACGGCGTTCAGCGGCCGCGGGGCCGTACCTGAGTGCGGCGGGGCTGGCGTCTGCAGGAGCGCGTGCTGCTCTCGGGCTGTGGTCCCCGCATCACTTGGAGTTACTCCGAACCGCGCTGCTGCTGCTCCTCTGCGGCTGCTGGGCGGAAAGCGGGAGCTCCCCGCGGTGCGGAGCGCCTCGGGAACATGCCTTCGGCGGCGGGGCAGGAGGCAGAAGGAAGGTCTCCGCCGGGAGAAAGCTTCTCCTTTCGGAAAGCGGCGGTCGAAAAGTCGACGCTTCCTTTTCGTCCTCCTCTCGGTACGCGCGTGCCCGCCCGCGAGTGGGTGCTATGCGTTACGGAGCGGAACGGCGCCTTTCGCGAGCGTCCTTCGCATCACCCGCACCGGACGGACGGATATTTACCGGGAGTCCCGCAGCGACATGAAGAGGGGAGTTCGGCTTCGCTTTGCTCCGCTCCCTTGAAAAAAGAAAGGAGGAGAACAAAATAAAAACCTACAATACAAAAAAAAAAAAAACACCAAAAAACAACACAACCCTCCGGAGGGCGTGGAGCACCGCGGAGGAGCGCCGGGGACAGCGCTGCGAGCGCGCGCCCGTCCCGCCCGCGCCGCACCATGCACGGGGGCGGCCGAACGCCGCCGCGGCTTTTTGTTGCGCGCCGATGTCACGACCCCGGAGGCTCGCGGGCCCGCGCCAATCACAGCCGCCCTGTGGGAGCGGGCCGCGGCCCCGCACGGCTTTTAAAGGAGACGCCGCCTCCCTCTCTCCCTCCCTCGCCACTTCTCTTCCTCCTCCCTCGCCCGTTCCCTGCCTCGCCCGGCAGCGCCGCGGCGGCCTCCGGTCCGTCCGTCTGTGCGTGCGTTCGTCCGCCCGCCCGCGCGGGGGCCGAGCGCTGGGTCGCGCGACCCGACCCGACCCGACCCCACCCGAGCCGACCCCGAGCCCCCGGCGGCGCTCCCGAAGCGCGGAGCCGCGCCCATCCCGCGCCTCACCGCCGCGGTGCCCGGCCCCGGGTTGGGAGCCGCGCTCCCTGCTCTGCCGCCGTCGGGGTGCGGCAGGAGCACCCGGGACGCTGCCCCGTGCCCCGGCCCCGGCCCGGCCCGCACGGCCGCGGCGCGTTCCTGAGCCGTGGCTGCCCCCCAGTGGCGGCGGCGCGGCGCTCCCCGCCCGCGGCCCCGCTCCGCACCTGCCCGCTCCTCGCTGCCGCTCTGCGCTTCGCCGCGGCACCGTGCTCGGGAGCGGCTTCTGCCCCGGCTTTCGTCCGCCTGCGTGGGACGCGGCCCCTCCGCGCGGCTGTGCGGCACCTTACCGCCGGGGCCGTCGCAGGATTTGGAGCCCCGTGCGGGTCGCTGCCTGTGAGGTCACAAATATTTCTCAGGGACTTCATTTGCAGAGAAGCCATAGCCAAACCTAAAATACTGTGGATGAGAATCTAAAGCGACAACAACCTTGACACCTCCATTCTCAGCTCTTCCTTTTGGAGTGACCTTCTCCCTCATCTTGACTTAGGGCACGACACAACATCTGCACTGGGACAGGTCCCTTCTCCTGCCTTCTCTTCAGCTGCAGCTGTGCCCTGGGACAGTGCCCAAGTGGGGACTTCCAGCCCTGTGCTGGTGTAACTATGGAGCCAGGAGAGTCCCTTTGGTCCTGCTGCTCCCCAAGTTCCTTCACCTGACCCTCGCTTGCTGCTGCAGGGCACACATGGCGTGGTAAAGGCCCTCAAAAGTTTTGCAACTTTTTCATTGCATTTCAGAGCAAATATATGTTTAGTTTTATGACTTCCTGTCAGTCTTCACCACGAACAAGGTGCAAGCAGCATGCCACTATGCCAATTATGTAAATCAGCACTAAAATAACAATGGCAATGTAGTTTACACATCGTCGGCATTAAACGTGCACTTCAACTTCTAATTGCCATCCCAGTTCAATTCTGTAGTGGGTCATGCCAAGAAAAAGTCATTTCTTGCTTCGATGCCTGTGCTTGTGCCTGGAGCAGAAGCTGTGCTGAGTGCCCAGCGCAGCACTGTCTGCAGGAGATCCTCTATCGGGTGATAAGCCTGGAGAAGGAGCCTCTGAAGGAGGCAAAACGCCCTTGGCCCATTCCCACCCCTACAGCTGTGCACTGTGAGCCTGAGCTAATAAAACTAAAGGCAAACCGTGGTTCCTGGTCCCACAGTCCCTCCTGGATTCCATGAACATGAGGAGGCAAGCAGCATATCTGCAGAAGGTTCACCTCACCCTGGTCTCCCACAGCAGCACTCTCATACTACCCTTCAGCTTCCCTGAAGCTACCCTTCAGATAGAGCTGGTGCATCAGCTCCACTCCTGACAGAGAAACCAGCACTCGTGCTGAAGAGATCTGATACAGACATTGGGCTTTAGGAAACTGGACCATACAGATCTGTAATTGTGAAACTTCATTTCCATACTCCTGAACTTTGTATAGTTGACTGGATTAATTTCTGCACATCCACACCCTGTTACTTTTCCTTCCTTCTTCCTTTTTTTTTTTCTTTTTCTTTTTTTTTCCTTGCTTCAGTGTTGTTGTGGTTTGGTGTGGGCTTCTTCTGTGCCAGTGAGTATTCAGCTAAAGGCACCTGCTTCTAGGGTTTCAGATCCAGGTGCTCCTTTGCAGGTGCCCAATTGCAGCTGATAGATGTCAACTTTATGCACTGTTGGGTTTTCTTAGTAAATAAAGTACCCACAGACAGATAGGTTTTTACAACCTGGTGAGATCTGTTTTTCAAGCCTGGGGAGGTAAGAAGAAGGTCTTCTTCCCCACAGTGCTTTCTTCTTTCTAATACTACATCAAATTGCATTTCTGTAGTGCCACCAGGTAGTGTCTTTCTTCTGTCCTTGTTTAATTGTGACCAGTGCCAATGTTGCAGTGCGCAGAAGCCAGCTGGAAGATTTCAATGGGAAATGCTGCTGGGACCTCGAGTTGGAACTCACAGTCACTAACAAAACACTCCAGTTCCTGGTCCAGTCAGAGGGCAGGTCTGCAGAAACACACATATTGCTCTGTGCACACTGCTGTTCAACAGTTCTACCGCTGACTTCAGCTGACCTGTTAGACCAACACGGAGCCCTTCTCTTAGGCCAATTTCCACAGATATAGTCAGCTTTTGACCTGACATATTAATTGTACTGAGGGTTTGTTTTAATGTATTTTGTACATTGCATTGACTAAACCTTTTAAGAGAAACCTATGCTGAAGCATGAAAAATGCGCGTGATACAGCATCAAATGTGAGGGGCGTCGCTTCTGAAAATGAGTTCAGATGTGTTAGTGATGTTGAGGTTTTGGCTTCTTAAAGGATAGAGATTATCTGAAAGCTCTTCCATTTCTCAACTCGGTTCCCCATTGGCATCTGTGCAAATATGATGTGCGGTCATTCTTGAAAATACGACTTCATGCCGTTTTCTCAAGATGCATTTGTCTTTTGGTAGTTTGTCTTTAACATCCATCAATTGTCTCTGCTCTGCAGTCTGTCTCCCCTTCCACGAAGGATGGATTCTCACTCGAGAAGGTAATTTATAAGACGATGATTTGTTTCTGAAGAAGGGAAAGGCATTTTATTCAGAAATGCCTTTTTCTTTCTTATTCACCTTTGCTGGAATCTGGCAGCTCATCAAAGCTGTTGCTCTGTTTCACAGTGAGTCTCAATTTCATTCATCAAATCTTGGCTCTCTTTCCATCATAGTAGGAAGAAAATTGGAACTTATCAGGAAGTACAGCGCAGAGTGTTTTCTACATTTCAAAGATGTTTCTAGTGCTAATGAATGATAGAAGTTGCTCCTATCACTATTAGAGCTCCCACGGCTGTGCAACTTTCATACTTCCAAAATCAATTCCTATCATTTGTAACTCATATGATTGTTGGAGAAAGAGGAAAAAAGGATAACCTTTTTTCCCCTGTTTTCCTCTTTATGCTACAGATGCTCCTAATTTCAAAATCAAGTATTTCAACTTATTATCCTGAAGAAGTGGAAAAAAGCTATAACACCTCTGGACAGCCTGGAGAATAACATCACCTGAGAGATTCCTGGGCACCATCATCATTTATAGTGATAGGACAAGGGGAAATGGTTTTAAACTGAGACAGGGGAGGTTTAGATCAGATATTAGAAGGAAGTTTTTCACACAGAGGGTGGTGAAGCACTGGAACAGGTTGCCCAAGGAGGTTGTGGATGCCCCATCCTTGGAGGCATTCAAGGCCAGGCTGGATGTGGCTCTGGGCAGCCTGTCTAGTGGATGGCGACCCTGCACACAGCAGGGGGGTTGAAATTCGATGATCACTGTAGTGCTTTTAAACCCAAACCTTTCTATGATTCTATGATTTATATGTATTTAATTACCTTCAGGATGTGGACTGTCAGACTGGGGAGGTGCAGTAGGCGGTGAACTGACAAGGATTCAGGACACCTCAGTCCTTATCTTAGCAGTGAATACCCCTTTCTCCCCCTTCATGCCTCACTTTTCCCTCCTTTGAAATGGGGATGATTCTGCAGATCCCCACTTACAGATCACCACAAGTCCTGTTAGGAAACGGGCTAAGACTTGAGCATTGCTATTATTTGGGGCTATATAGTACGTGAATGCCAATAAGAAATCTGAAATATCCAGAATCCCACGGCTCCATCTCACCTAGTGGCGAAATTCCTTTTGGTTTTGGTGGAACAAGTTCACACGTATGAAGAGACCATGATGCTGACTATTCCAGCCAGAAGACTCAGAGCAAAGAAGGCTTTTTAAATTACATAAGTCCTGGTAGGAAGAAAACAAGGTGAGGGTGTTCCGCCACATAAAAGAGAAATGGCTGCGTCATAGATGGGCCACTTCAGGAGCTTATGATTTCATCACTGAATAGATATTGACGTCAAGTAAAATGGAGGATAATATAAAGCTACGCATATTGCCTTAAGAAGTGCATACTTGAGCAGTGAAATTGGATAATGTTTTGCAATTAAAATAAAATAAAGGCAAGCGTGACGTTCTGTTTAAGCAGATTGTCTGTATGAAGGCTTTATTGTAGCTGCAGATTTAGGGCATATGAAAAGGTTTTCTGTACTCAGTCGCAGGATGAAAAACATTGCATCATCAGGCATTCTTGTTCTCTAACACTTCTTTGCCAGTATGCTTTTGATAATGAATGCTTGCAATTTTATTTTCTAGTCTAAAGTCATGTTTTCTCAGGTCATTATCTTTCCAATTTTAAATATCCTCTTAGAACTAGACAGAACTACAGAAAGCAATAGTAAAGCTTTGTGCCTGCCCTGTGGCATGTGCTCAGCACAAGCAATCAGCTGCTGCACCTGCTTCATGCTAGGAGTAAAGCTATTTGTGAGTTCCTTTCAATCACTTCCCTTGTTTCCACCTCTGCCCAGTTTTCAGAGAAGTTCTGACAGCAACAGGTCTCCGTTCAGACACCACCCCTTAACTTGTACTCGTTTGGATTGTGTGTTACAGGAGTTACAAATGGAGGGTCTTTGGAGAACATCCTTGGATTGTCCCCAGGCCCTTGTCTGCTCTGATGCTGCATCAGTCCCTTTGCAGCCATCCTAAAAGAACACTCCAAACTGCAGAAACTAATAATAAGCAGCACATGTTGAACTGTTTTACGTCTATCCCTGGCACGTCTGCAGCCTGGACATCACAGTACTTTTTCTTCCCACTGTTCTCCAAAAGGGGGAAGATCAACAACCCCTCATGTTTTACACAAGGGGAAAAGCAGTTTCAGTGAAAGACTGTTTTTTAAGAGATATACAGAAGCCCAAAGATCTATATAGGTCACACTAAGATTTTCGAGGATGCTTAATCAGGTTAGAGACAAAAATTCCTAAAACTTCAGAGAGACGTAAGCAGTCGGCTCATGCAGACATTTTTGAAAATCCCAATACCAAATCTATGCAACAGTTTCCTGATGAATTCTTGCTGCGCCTTGTTTGTAGTTTGTACTGAAAACCGTAAGTTCTAGCAGGAATAAAATCACCTCATTCAACAACAGAGAAAAGCTCTGACGTTGTGAGACCACCTGTGCTGGGGAGAGCGTGTTTTGCAACCTCAGCTGGGACAATGAAGATACCTGTCTCAGTACTGACATACCCGTTTGTTCCCCTGCTGGGTCAGCCACCACAGCAGAAGGGCACAGTGAATTCCCTTGCACAGTGTGCCATCACCTCCAGAACAGTGCAGCTCAGCTGGAGAACCATGGATAAAACTCCACTTATTTTGCACCTCTGTGTTTCTCACCTGCTTTCCTGCATGCATCTCACGCCCCTGATTGCATCCCCAACAGCCCCTGAGCTTTCAGGAAGGAGAAGAACCTCTCCAGATTTCTCCTGCCCCTCTTTGTGCCCAGGACAGACAGCCAGCAGAACAGGGATCATTGTGAGAACAACACTGAGAACAACTCCGTTCATTTTACACCGATGGAATGAATTCTGTAAGTGTTGGTTCTGATGTTCACACAGCCCAGGAAGAACTCCAATGATCAAAAAATTAATCTGATGAATAAATCATTGAAAAATTAGGGCCACTCTCTCCATACCAATGGAAAACTGAAATTGCAAGTTATGAAGTTAAACATGACATTGATTTCTGCAGCTGGTAGGAAAACAGTTTCCTTGCAAAATAAAAACTGGAGTGTTTTGTATTCATTTTTTTCTCTAAACAACTTCTAGAATCAGATGTTAATAATAAGGAACCTAGATAGATTAAAGAAACATACCTCTGCAATAATATGTAAATATTATTTTTTCCTTCCTTTCATTTACAATACTGGACACATTCCAATAAAACAAGCTGGATTTAGACAGGTCAAAGCTACAAAAAAGCAAAAATTCTCCAAATGAAAGCATAAAGAGATCAGATAAAATAGAGGTTTTCCCTTAAACCAAAGTGATTTCACAGCTGGCCTGTGGAAATGTCATCTGCATCTCATTGCCATGTGTGTCCAGGCAGCTGTACACATTATTTTACATGTTTGCTTACACTAGAAATAATGAATTCTAATTTCATTAGAAATAAAAAAAATCCTCTAGACTGAATTACAGTGATGACTCCTACCTGGAATGTCTCTCCCACATTTAACAAGACCTGTAGGTTCATGGATTGAACTCTCTGTATAGAAGAGTTAGGGCAGCTTACAGGCAGCATGGAACTTGGTGAGATTTTGCTCAAGCAGCACATAGGCCCTATGCTGGCCTGCTGTGTGCACCTCAGTCACACTGTGCTTAACATTTGGTAAAGCTGCAAGAAGCCATCTGCATGAGACTTCATTGCAGTGTTTGGTTTCCTTGCCCATGGGAAACCATCCTGGTGCAGTAAGCTGCCTGAATTCTGCATCCTGCAGGTAAGTCACACATGCAGGGTGCCTGAGTAACTCAAGGAGATGTGCTGATATTGTTGTGTTGTTGGTCGCAACACAAAAGATGTCAGCTGTTGCAGCAGACATCTAAAACTCTAACCCAATCTTTTTGACCTCTGATTTGCTCTGTCACCTTCCCGGAGCACAACAGGAAGACGAGACACCTCAACTGCAACATGGTGATCATCTGCATCAACACTTCTAAGCAGAGCCATAGAACATCAGTAGGAACATCCCCATCGTGTTCAGAGAATTTGGGTTTTTCAGTGTCCCTCAAGAGCAGTGTGATTACTGCTGGCAATCCCTGCATTAGCCCCACTACTACAAAGGCATTTTTAATGCCATTCCTTCAATCTTAAATGATGGAATAAAAACAGGTCCCAGGACTGCTCGAACCAACTGTGCCTGGAGACTGTCCAAGAGAGAGAATATTTAAAGCAGTGCCGCAAATTGTGCACAGCTTTGCTAAAGCTTATGGAGCTCTGCACTGGAAAATTGAGCTATCAGTGATCTTTGCTTAATCACTGCCTTAATCACTGCTCCTGAGGCTTCTGCATAACCAAGGTGAAGCACTTCTCCCATCCCTGCTGCAGCTCAATAACACCTTGCCCAGATGCAGGCTTTTCATTTCCAGTGGCCAATCTGCCCAAGAAATGAAGGACCTTTCCCTCCTTTTCCTCCTGGGCTCCAGCACCTCACTGCAGCTCCTCTGCCAAAACCAATGCTCCTGCAGTGAGTGGGTTCCCACAGCAGGTTTGGCTGAGCAGAAATCCCTTCTCAGGGTGTGCACACAGCACTTTGGGTAACAGCAGCCTGATTTTGGTTGGAACTGCCACATTACAAACAAATTCTTTGCATTTATATTTGAATTAAATGTAAATTCTTTGAGTAATTAAAATCTCAGTTCAAATCCTTTACTTGTAAACAAATTCCCAAATCTGGAAGAGCCACAATCCCTTCCCTGGCTCAGCCAAAGGTACAGTAGCTAACATTTTAGCTAACGTTGTTTTGTTCAAAATCAAAGGAGGTTCATATTAAGCCTACAAAAAGAAATTGTGATTGATGATGTGGCCTGCCCAACTACAATTCCTTTAGTAACAAAAATATTTGGTAAGTTCATTTATTATTGAGATCAAGCAATGAGTCTGGAGCTACAGAAAATGGTTCCAATTAGATTCAAGTAATTGCCATTTTGAGTGAACATGAGCTTTTTGGGATGAAAAAAGGCAATAAAAGCTCAAGTAAGCTCACATCTGAGATTTAAGCCTTCAAAGCTTTCCCCTCCCCCTCCCTTTTTTTTGTCCAAGTAAGAATGACACACTCAAGGGAGGATGGGGGGAGGAGGACCAAAGATGTATGGACAGGAGTGTTTTTTCCAAGCTGATGTTTCTCACTGGGTGCCTCAGCCTCCCTGCAAGTGCTGCCTGTGTAATCTGCACCAACTGCAGCAGCAGCAGCACCATTAAAGTAAGCAAAGCGGAGAAAAGCCTATAAAGCAAAAGTTTGATGATCTCACTGAAATTCTCCTGAAGTTGAGCTCTTCTGCAGCAGCAGGCTTTGAAGCAATGACAGAGCGCATGGAAGGTGAAAAGAGTTTCAGAGCAGTGCCAGCTGGATCCCTGCAGCAGCCAAGCGAGTCAGCCAGAGAGAAAAATGTGTGTGTAGATGGAGGCACTTCTGAGGGGCCACTGAGAGTCACCACAGAGCAGAAAGTGCTTCAGTGCCACTTGATGCCGAGTTGTAGGAACATAACATAGAGCTGGATCCTTCGCCCTGCACACCTTTCATGCTGTGCTGTGTCTCCCACTGACAGCTTTTCTAGTTGTATCCTATCAGCTTAGAATTGCACGGAACAAGTCCCATTGCTGGAAAAGGTCAGCCTGCCATCATGGGCTCAGCAAAGAGATGGCATTCTCCTGCACCAGCGACTTGATGGGCATTGCCATAGACACATGGGTTCAGTGGCCACCTCCAGACCAGATTCCCTACCTGATCTCACAGAAGTTGTTACACCCAGAGCTATGACTCTCTCTCATTGCATGCTGGCAGACTACATCTTCATGAACCATAGCACTCCCCCAGAGGAGACCCTGAACATCATGGCCTCAAGTTGCACCAGGGGAGGTTCAGGTTGGACGTTAGGAAATACTTCTCTGAGAGAGTGGTGAGGTGCTGGAAGGGGCTGCTCAGGGAGGTGGTGGAGTCACCATCTCTGGAGGTGTTCAGCAAGTGTTCAGATGTTGTACTGAGGGACATGGCTTAGTGGGAAATATCGGTGGTAGGTAGACAGTTGGACTGAATGATCTTAGAGGTCTTTTCCAACCTTGGTGATTCTGTGATTCCGTGGAGATTTGGGTGATACTTAAACTATAGGTATCTGGCTTGTGCTAGGGATCACAGCAAAGGATCATGCACGGTTCCCTGCCATGCTGAACAAAATGCAGTTAGTTAAGACGAAGCACAGGCATGATCAGAAGAAACCCACTCACATTCCCATGCCAAAACAACCCTTACCCCAGGCAGTCCCTCACACCAGGATGACAGAATCAGTAGATGTGTCTTAAAACAGTTTCCAGCCCTCCCTGCCAAGAGAAGCATTAATCAGAATGATTTGAAACACCCTGAAACAATTTCCCAACATGAGGGGGGGCTGAAGCCACTGCTTTCTGTGCAGCAAGAAACACCTTCAACCCATGGACATACGGATGCAGAAAGTAAAGGATGGGGTAAGACAGTACTTCCACACTCCAGGAGCATCAGCCACACACAGACCTCATGCAGACATTTCGCTGGGCATGGTGTCACCTCCCACTGTATTACCTGGCTCTCACTGCACATTTGTCCCCAGCACACTGTGTCCCATTAAGACCTGAGAGTGATCAAGGAGTTCTGAGTGAGGGAAGGAAGATGGACTGTTTCAGATTTCAAGACATTCATTTCTCCTTTTGATTGCCCAGGTGTCACCATATTAGAAGCTCAATTTCCTGTGCCCACCTGAAGGTCTACAAATGTTCTTTACTGCCTCTATGGATGGTTTTTATATCTGGAGTGAAGTTTGCTAATAATTGCAATCAGATCATAGATACAGACCTAGATTTTTCTATGGCAACACAGAGCTTCTTTCTGTCTGATTGTGCATCAGTATAATACAGAACACTTTCTGTTTTAGTACCACTTTTGCTGACAATGTTTTACAGCTTCCGTTTTAAGTCTTGGAGAGAAATAGGAAGTCAGTCTGGAGAACCTACAGAGCTCAGCTGAAACTATGCTGACTCAAAGCAGCTGAAAACCATCCTGAATACATTTGTTACAAGACCTTGGCATTTCTGGGACTAGCCCTTGATAAAACGTGACAAGAAAATTCAGAATCTATTCTCCCCTGACTCTCATGCGTGCTCTACCCTCAGAATTTGTTTTAAGCTTGAAAATATTTTTCCTTATCAATGGTTTGAGAATGAAAGTTTTAACATGCAGGAAATGTCAATATTTGGTTTTGTCAAGTAATTAAGGCCTCCTTTCTCCTGCTTTTGAAAGACTTTCTTCCCCCCAGAGCAGTTATCCCAGCAACACAGGGGAGCACTCCAGCTTCAAAGCAGGTTGCACATCCACCAAAAGCACTGCTCTGGACACTTCCCAGCACGGCCCCATCTTCTTCAGGCAGCCACATCCCAAAGCTGCAGGGACGAGTTGAGGTGCAGTGCCACACAAGTGCCTGCCCTCTATCAGGGGCACAGTGCTGCATGTCAGCACGGTCTGGCTCACGACTTGCCCTGCAGCCTACTGCTGAGCATGCACACGGGCAGCTGCAAGGCTGAAGCCTACTAAGGATTCACCAGTACCAACTCCAGCAAAAGCCGTCAGCAGAGAGATCCCTGCAGGAGCTGACATTGCTGCCTATCTAACTAAAATGAAGTATCAATAACCTAGCTCACACTTGATGAAAGAGCCTTTCTGAATTATTTACTGTATGTCATACTTCAGGTTTTAATTTCAATATATTGTGAGATGTACAATAAATTATTTAGAAGTGTGGCAAATTAAAATGTAGTTTCAAATCCAGCTGTATTTTCTCCTCTTAGGTTTACAGTCCAGTTTTCAACAATGTTGTGCTGATCTCTTTTTGCTAATGGTTTTTCAGCTAGACAGGCATAGAGGCATACAAGTTTTCCATTGCAGCAAATCTTATCCAGCTTGAATTATTTAACAGCCCATCCTCCCTGAGATAAACTAATGAAATACATCTTAGGCAAAAGGGTCAATGTACCTGCAGCAGGCTAGCCCAGGAGCCTGCAGTTGTTTCCCAGTCTTACCCAGAGGTATGCAATGCTCTGAGGGCTTTTTACCTCTCCTTTAAATTTTTGTGCATCTTTGTCAAATAGCTACTTTGAAAGCAGCATTGGATTTTCCATTTCTTCCTCTTCCCTTTCCCATAGTCAGTTTTGCAGGAAGATGTAGCTGGTGTTTAATATGTCCAGACACATATTTCTTTGTGTTGGGGCAACAGTAAAGAATTTTGTCTTTTGCTGTTTGGAGATGGCATAGGTTCACTAAAGGACTTGTTGCTCTGTCTTGCAGCTCATTTTGAGACCAGCCTTGTGAAGTTCTTCATATCCTCTCGTCAAGGTAATTTCATCCTCCTTATGGCAAGCAGAGTAAGGAAACAGATTTCAGTATTCCTCCTTTAGACCTCCATAAAGATGTATCTCTAGACATGTGCCCAAGTGACAGCGATTCACGCATTCTTCCTTAGTGGTAACATCTCTGTAAAACTACAATCTTCAGAGCAACAGAATACACAATATTCAGTCTTGAAGAATGGTAAGTCTGAGATCCAATATTTCCTGACATGTCAGAGCTCACAATAGAAAGCTTTGTACTGTAAAGGGCTGACAATAGCAGGACTAGGGGAAATGGATCCAAGTTGAAGGAGGGAATATTTAGGTTGGATGTTAGGGGGAAGTTCTTTACAAGGAGAGTTGTTAGGCCCTGGAACGGGCTGCCCAGGGAGGTTGTGGATGCCCCGTCCTTGGACGTGTTCAAGGCCAGGTTGGACGGGGTCCTGGGCAACCTGGTCTAAATGTGTATGTTTGGTGGCCCTGCTAGGCAGGGGGGTTGGAGCTACATGATCCTTGAGGTCCCTTCCAACCCGGGTGATTCTGTGATTCTGTGATTCTGTGATTCTGTGATACTGTTTGAGGGGAGAAATTCCAAGTTTCTGTCCATGAAAGAGCCTAAGTTCTTTAAAAATCATGACATGTTTATGCAGAATAAAACAATTTTAGGTCAATTTAGGACACTCAGTGCCTCTAAAATCTGTACTGCTACATCTGATAGCAGTAAGTAACAAGAACATTTTACAATATCTACTATGTTTAAAACAAAACCTTCAAAGCATTTGACACTTATCCAGTGCTTTAGACAACATCCTTGTTTAGGCCCTTGTTAGCAGTTTTGTTTCAAACTAAATCACAGTTTAGTCCACAGTACTAGTCCAGAGGTATGATGATGATAACTGCTCCTAGCTGAGACGCTCACTACAGAAAGCTTTGGAGGACCAGGGGTAATGTTCACTTTGCCACCAGAGTCAGCACGGCATGAAAGAACAGGCCTCAGCAGAAATGCAGCAGAAGGGAAATGGAGCAGTTCCCAGACCCCAGAGCTGCTGCTGAACTGCTAAACACCTGACACTAAAAAAGGAAAGAAAAAGTAGTTTCCTCTGGTTTCTCGAGAACCAGAAACTCCGGATTTCTGTCAGCCTTAAGAAAGCCTGTTACACATATCCTTACAGACAGATAATGTCTATGGATTCCTTATCTCTGAGAACTCTCTGGCTGGAAACTCCTGGTTGAAAGGTGTGGCATCCATATTAATATTAGTCCCCAAGGTGAGAAAAAACAGAGATTGGTTTACTTCTTCCTTAGGGAGAAAGAAGGTGGCAGTAAATGGGACCATGAGCTGACCAGGGGTTCTCCAGCTCAGGGAAACAGCCCATCAGCCTGGGATCCTGTTACACTCCGAATGTACAGCAGGTCTCATTTAGGACCGCAGGCACGTCATTCCTCTCCCTGCACTGTAGTCTCTATACTTTGTTATACTAAATACTAAGGGAAATAGCTACCAGGCACTGTATATCCCCATGTATATACTTCAGGATGTGCTCACTATCCCTGTTGCCTGAGTACAATACAAAATAACAACTGCTTGATATTACAATAACACTAGCAAATTGTGCAAGTCAGCAATTATGTTACATTAAAAGCTGGCAAGATTCTTGATAGTCTAATGGGGTTCCAAGAAACAGGAACCATATTGCAATCAAACTGTGTTCCAGCTGAAATACTTGAGATTTGGGTTTCTGAATAAAAAGTTCAAATTTACATAAAGATATAGCTGACTTAAAACCTTAGTTTTCACCCCCCAAAATGATTTCAGCAACAGATTTTCCCATTCAGCTGTGTTGTATTGCAAGGCTGCTTGTTGGACACCTTTCCCTTCTACTTCTGGTCTTACTTTTGAGCACAGTTCAGATTTTATATCTGTTTTTTTCTTCTTTTATCCAGCCCAGCAATCATTCAAGTACACATATTTTTTAGAACTAAAATTAGCACTGCATGGACCATTAGCATGGACCAATTGTGTTGGCTGAAGTATTTTACATGCTACAAATAAGGACAGCAGCATATGCCTGAAGTTACTACTCAGAGCATAATTAATACCAGAGGTTTTTCACCTCAGTATTAATACTTTCCTCTTGAATTGAATGGGACGTGACCTTGTCACAATAAGATCAGGGCAAGTATGTGAAAACAGTGTTATGATATCAAAGCCAAAACAAAGGAATGTCATCACATGTGTCAGAGGGGGATGCCATGGAGTTCTCTTACAGAAGCAAAATAATGTCAGTGTGACTCCCAGTAAACCTTCTGAGCTATCAAGCTACTGCAATGGGAGAACATGGTTGGGGGCCAATTTCTTTAAATCCCAGAAGATGTGGGCTAGAACCTTAGCTGGAGTAAATGGGCTCCACTTGAATGGGGTTGGACAGATTCACATCTCCTGGAGGTCTGGTCCAATGCAGCCAAACTGAGGAAAGTTATATAAATTAAAATACCATGTCACTGAAGGGCATATCAATTCATCATCAGTGTGCTCGGGCATTGCTCCCCGTACCTCATTGTGTAAATAAGGCCACATCATTTTCATTTGTGGGTAAAAGCTCTCAGTTCATCGTGCCCCTGTCCAGTCTGAAAACCCCCACTTAAGGCTGGTTACTTTTCCACCTGATGCTTAGCTGGAAAAGCCTCACTGTGAAATCACTGTTCCCGTCAGCTACTGCCTCCAACGAGGGGAGTTTCCCCATGACCCCTCCCCTCCCCTTGAAGAATTAACAGTACAGCCTTAGAAGGGGATTTTCCAGTATAAACAGACCTAAGCCAAACTCTTCTGCTGGCCTCTCTGTGCCCCAGCCCATATTTGCCCCATGTATAATTACCTGTGGATTTCACCTAGAAGACAGAGGATTTCACTTATAGCCCCAAATAGGCAGGCTCTGACGTAATGGCAGTCTGAGGAATATAGGTCAGGGAGGTGGCCTGGCCACTGGAAATGAATTTCTGAAGCAGACTGAGCAACCTTGTTAGAGAGGAAGATAGTAATCAGCAGTGGTCCTCGGATCTAAACATTTCACCTCCAACACTCTTGCAGCTACAGCCCTCATCTGTTTCACTTTCCTATTTTAAGTTCCTGACTCACATCCTAAATATTGACTTCTATTTTTCTGTTAGCACTAGATTTTCAGCCTCCATATTGACTTTGACTGTACCTATGGTTGATACTAAGCCTCTCGGGTCAACAAACTTTTATAGCTGTTAGCTGCTCAAACCACAGCGGGCAGGAATTGGCACTATAGAACAGTAGCTAGAAGCAATATTATTGGGAATTATAAATTATTCCTCTGCCTGAACTTTTCCTCTTATTCACATAGCTACATTCATTTTTAAACATGTGGCAAATGAATCGCGCAGAGAAGACAATTGGGACTCTGTGACTTTGGGAGCACCCCTCACCACCAGCAGGGATGGATTCTCTTCTGGGAACAGTGGAGTAACGCAGATGAAGGCACAGCAGGGGTACAGCAGCATAATCTCAGCTGGAAATACCTGTGAGGACGGCACCCACACAGAGGATCAGAAGCCCCAACTCCATCACATGCTCTTAATCATCTCCTTTGGCCAATATTTTAGCAGCACGCATACTTGAGCTGTTGCAAGGAAACATCAGAGAGCCCTGACCATCCATCATCTGTAGAACACTCAATGTGAGAAACAACAACGTTATTAAGAGAACATCACGGCAGCGACAAAACCAAGCCAAAAAGTGAGGAAATGCAACAATTAAGATTAACTTATGCCTCACAGCAGAATATTTTTCTGCAGACAGCATGCTGTTTTTTTGCACAGGACCCAAGCTCAGAGTGGGGAGCATGAAAAGTCTGGGTAGCCACAAACTATGCCAGGTATTCTGCTGACCCAGGAGCACTGGGATGTGAGAGGAGCAGTATGTTGCTGCATCCCTGCAGAGGTGTGTCCCCTTGGGCGCTGCCGTCCCCAGGGACGTGCCTGTCACATGGCCCTGCACAAAGAGCCCAAAGAAAGTGCTGGGTTCCTGCCGGCCCCCTCCATCATTCAGCCACACCACCAGGCAAAACGCAACCCGGATTTATCTTACATTTTAAGTCCACGCCATGTTCAGTTTAATACTTTCTAAAAAGTGGTTATCACCGAGGAAATGATTACTGGGTTGATAAGCTATGAATGACTTATTCATGCCGTGTTTTCAGTGCTCCATCAGCCTGCTAGATCTCGTGCTAGCGTTCCAGTCCTTCCCATACTGATTAATTTTTCATGTGCTACCAGGCCTTTTTCAGGCAAACGCTGCCAAACTAATGTAATCTGGCCACGGAGTAAGCTATTTCTTTCCTTTTTTGTTTTTCTTACCCCATACCTTGAGTGTAAGCCTGTGGAAGGAAGGAAGGGTCTGTCAGAGAACCTGGGTGATATTTGTGATTTATTATTAATTGCTGGCACAGAGTCCCTGTGGGTCACCCTCTCTACATGAGGCAGTGTGGCGATGCTGTGCTGCGCAAAGCAATGACGAGCACAGGGCTGCCCCACACCTTTTACCTGGGCAAGGGTGGTTTTCCCCCCTCCTAATAAATAGGAAGGCCAACAAAGGTTGGGAAGATGGAATGTTCGGTGGGGGAATCTGCAACAAACACTGTGCAAGTGTCTGGAGCTGAACTCAGAACCACACAGCACTGTAATGCCTCTGCCCAGCCAGCACATTACCATTCCCCTAGCCCTCAGGGCAAACCTGAGACACATGCTTTTCCCTCACCTAAAGCCTGCAGAACTACAGTTTTCAAGGATTTACTGCTTAATCGCAAAATTCTGGCTCACAATTACACTGTGTTCTCTCTGCCAAAGCACATACATGGGTTGTAATCAAAGAGTGTGTTTTTTTTCCCATCCTCCCTCCAATTTTGCCACGAGGTGGAAGAAGCTGATGGGCTGCGCTCGCTTCCCCTTGCTATGCCAGGTAGAATACATGCCTGCTCCCAGCAAGCTGCAGCTCAGACCTGGTGCAGAGACAGCCCTGGGGAGCAGCCCTGGGGCCTCCAGCACCAGGCAGCATCATCCCACCTGCACCCAGCGGCAGGAGCAGGGCCAGGAAGTGCAGCACACGAAGCAAGCGGTATATTTCTCCAGTTTGGGTTCTTCATTTGAAGGCTATTCTTCACTATCTCCTTGATATAAGGAGGCTGGGACTTCTCAGAGTGAGGACAATTAAGAGTAGTTTTCATTTCTAACCCAGAAACTAATGCCTTGAACACAATTGCCCTGTATGTCAGCCCCTGTAGCAAGTATAAGGCCCTCTCCCAGCATATTTGTGAGAATACCCTCAGGTCTGTGCAACACCAGCAATGTAAATGTGAATGCTGTACGGACACTGCTCAGAACCCCATTAGAACAAAAACCTAGAAGTCTGATCAGTAACTGTTTCATCAGAGATTCCCAGCCTGGCTTGAACCAAGTATTTCAGCTGTTTGAGTTTTACTCCTTCTCTGCACAATGAAAAGGCAATGCTGCCTTCAGCATAGCACTGTGAGGATGACCACAGTGGGATGTGGGAGGGACTCAGATGTACAGCATTCAGCTACCTAAATGAAATCCTTCTGAGAGAAATGTAGAGTCCTTCAGCTTCTACTTCCAGCTGTACATTACTGCACCAGCAAGATGGAGTGAGATAAGGCTGTTGTCTTATCCAGATCTCCACCAGCTGATTAGCTGGCATTCTGACTGCACTAAGCCCCGCATGCTTACTTCTGTGCTGCCCCTCTGTTCTGCAAGTCATGCGATTACCGAACATTTTAAAAGACAAGACAGGACAAAAGAACCAAAACCGAGCGCTCTGCGAACCACCTGAGGCCACCACGGTCCCCAGTGAGGCAGCCCAGCCTGCTGAGCGCTCCTATCAGCATCACTAGAGCTGCGAACAGCTCGTCCTTACCCATCACTCCACACATGGGAGCCTATCCCCTTATTACCCTCACCCAGGGCCCTGACCTCAATTATTAACCGCGTTTAGCAAGGACATTATTAAACCTGACTCTCTGCTCCCAGATGAGCTATCATGTGTCTCTCTTTAACCCAGCAGGAACCTTTTTCTCACCCCATGCCCTCCTTATTACCCTTTAATGTGCCCTGAAGCCTCTGGAGCAACCCCATCAATCCCAGACAATAACATTTCTAGAAGGACAGTGGAAAAAGCAGAACGACCTATTCCTGAAGACTTTTTCCTAACTGACTCCAATGCAGCTTTCCATTTCTTTTCTATTTTAACCATCCATCTCTAATAACAAATCCCAAAATCCAACAGGCTTCTCTGGTCAGAAAACTGCAGAGCTGCAGCTTAAAGCATATTACTGCTCTTAGCAGGACATTGGCTCTTTACACCTGTGAAAACTGATCACAACTATCCATTATGATTAAAAAGCAAATAGATGTTAATAACTAACTACTAATTAGCTTACATTTTAATCGCAGCTTTTATCCCAAACGAAAAAAAGGAGTGTCACTGAAACGTAAAATAAAATGTCAGCAAATATCTCCACTTCCCTGCTTGGCTGATGCAGCTTGCAGCACACTGATGCCATGAGTGTACCAGAGGCATTGGGCAATGCTCTCTGCTCCCTGCTCCTCTCAAGCTCTGGCACAGCAGCAGCTCCAGCAGGCCGCAGCTGGGGCATGGGTCTCACTGTCAGCAGAGCCAGCTTATGGAAGCTTTATTTTAGAAGCAGCTGGAAGAGCCCACTTGAGGCTGTTCTAGTGGCTGAACTGAGGAGACCTCAGCAACCTCTACACCTATTTTCTCCTTCCTTGCAGTGATGAAAGCTGTGGTGCTCCATGTTGGTGCTCAAGGCCAGGTTGGATGGGACCCTGGACAGCCCGAGCTGGTGGGGGGCAGTCCTGCCCGTGGCTGGGGGTTGGAATTGGATGGGCTTTGAGGTTCCTTCCAGCCCAACCTGTTCTACGATTCTGTGATTCTATTATCTCTACTCCTGTCTTCCATTGTCTTCACACAGTACCTAGCATCACAAAGCCCTAAAATCCTTAAGAGACCCTAGGGGCTGCTAGACTGCAAAAAATATTATGCCGATGGACAGCTGGAAAGCACCAAACATTCATCACACCTATCCTTTGGCTTATGTTAAGAAGCTGAAAAGCACAGCAGCCTTCAAGTAAAACGCTACTACTGAATATTGCAAGCATGACGAATGTTTTGTGGATGAGAATGCTCCCTCCCCTCAAAATATTTGTTTTGATACCCACAAAGTAGTATAATGTCATTTAGCGAGGAAAATTCTGGCAGTCAATGCACAATCTGGCAGGGCTACAAGTACTGTAGGTGTTATGATACACACGCAACATGTTTTACAAATAGAAAGTGGTTTCCAGAGTTCTTTAATATATTCTAATTTCCCCCACCTCTGCCCAAAAAAAGCTGCAGTTATGAAAATACTGTTGCATACTGAAATATTAAACTAGAAATCTGGAGAGAGTTGTTTTTTTTAAAAAAAGCTCTCTTTTCAGCTATTTCTTTTTCTTTCTTTCTTTCTTTTTTTTTTAAGGCAGGTATGTTTTTAGCAACTTAAACAGGTTGGGTTACCCACAAGAAGTAGTAATTTTTCCACCTAGCAGATTGAGGTATTCATACCCTCTTTAAACATTTCTAAATTTATTCTCCAGTATTATTCAAATAGAAATATTTGCACCCTGTATACCCTGAATTGGATAAAACCTTTTCAGTATTAACCCATGGGTAGAAACCACACAAATGAAGATTAACAAAATGTACCTTCTTTGAATCCAAGGAGCTTCTGGAAGAAATTCTTCCAAAAATCCATCCTACCTCAATTAGTCGTTGATATTATATATTCATTTTATAGGAGAATCTCGCTGAAGAGCAAAGCTAGTACCTGTACAAGACTGACTCCTTACCTGAAGAACTTGCTAGCTAGTAGCCACATGAGTAAGAAGCTATTAATCCATTTTACAGAATCAAAGAATTATTAAAATTGGAAAAGATCTCTAAGATCATCACGTTGACCATCACCCAACCCCACTATGCCCACTAACCCATATTGCTCAGTGCCACATCTCCGCGGTTGTTCAGTGCCTCCAGGCACAGTGACTCCACCAACTCCCTGGGTAGCCTGTGCCAGTGTGTTACCACATGATTTTACAGGTGGGAAATCAAAGAAATAGAGTGAATGAACTTCTCGTGGCCACCCGTAACACCTACAATAGAACCAAGCACTGAACAGTTTCCTCACACGCTAGCCCCAAGCTTCAGAGACAACGCAAGGCTCCCTTCCTCAGAAATTGCTTCAGAACCTTCTTGTGAATTCCCAAGGTGCAGAAAAGCTGAGTTTGCACTTTTCCAAGTCTCTGAGGTCATCAGCTTCACTCCCAAGTGAAGTGACCACACTCACCTTCGGGAACAAAGAGCATTCAGGCATGAGCAATGAGTCATGTCTGTTTGTCAATAACTGCTCCATCCAATACATGTCTGTGCTTTGTGTGTGGGTACTTCCAAACCAGACCTCCACATAAAATCACAGAGCAGAGACTTAAGTGTCATGGAATTGAGTAAATCTTGCTGCCTTGGTCAGCACTAACTGCACGGTGTACATTTGCACAGCAAAGGTGTGTCAGAAATTTCCTCTGAGAACCTGAATGGCTGGGCATATATGTCTGCAGTGACATCCAAATCCAGTGTCCTAACAGTTGGGTATTTTCATGATCTAAATGAAGATGTTTCCAGCTTGTCTGAGACAACAATCTTGAGGAATGACACTATTCTCAGCAGAGTGTCTTGGGATGGGGGATTAGCAGATAGGCATGAGTTCCCCCCTGGGATTCCAAACCTGTAAGAAGAATAGCAACATAGAGGAAAACTGCAGTCTATCATGAGGCTTGGCAAGCTGGGGTATCTCAAGCATGAGAGGAATTCTGGGAGCAAGACCTGGAAATGACTGGGCTTTTTTAGGATTCATGACCTGTTTATTTCCAAAGCCTACAAAAAGCACTGCTCTCAAGCCTGATACATTTGCTCTGCAAGCCTTTCCAGTTACAAAGAGCCACACATGAAATGTCTCCCAGACAACTTTTAATTTTGACACATGAAGCAGCTGTGGGGGTTCATGCAGGTTGTGACAAGGGAGAAGCTGTCATGCAGCACTGCTACTGGACAGGTGGTGAAGTGATACTCAGAATGAGGCTGGAGGTGGCAGCTGTGCCATCCGTTGTGTATTGTGACCATAAGTTCTACCTCTAGCCTGAGGACAAGAAAGGAGAGCAGAAGTTGGTGCAAATTACAGGAATTACTTAAATAATGCTTGCTAGAAAATTACATCCCCATTCTGCCGTTAGCCTGCAAGTAGCTCCTCAGACAGCAGAGTAACTCTAAAATAAAGGAGAAACTGAGTGATTGTGCCTTTAGCATTTCTTACCTGCTTGCAAATAGCCTCCTGTGTTTACAACTCTGCTTACTGGGTTGGATCCTCATCTGGCCAGCCTCTTACAAGTGAACTCAACAAAGCTGATTTAATGTAGCAGGAATTCACGATTTACAAGAATTTGCTACTAGTTACTACAACTTGTTGTCTGTCGCCAGGACCTTTGCTAGACTCAGTAACATTGATTTCTCATGCTATTTCCCATCTGCTGCTGCTGCACAGGTACCACAGACCATTGTTTATGAACACAGAGCCAAGTTTTGCAGCACCTGTCCATTTGTGAAAGATTTTGAGCCTGTCTCTTCACCTTGAAAAGTGGATCTGGAGATGTAAACCCTGGCCATCAGTTCCATCTCCAGCCCAGCTGAGTCCCAGCCCAGCAGACCACGTGGCTAAGTCCCAAGGGACTTCAGCATGTGCTTAAGGGCTCTGCTGGATCAGTTCCTTTGCAACCAGTCCGACTGCTTTGTTAGCAGTGCTGAGCACCAGGGCTGAGCTCCAACAGGAAATAGCAGCTTCCCTTTGAAGTCCTGCCACTGATGTTCACGTAGGTGGGACTTCAAAGAGGAGCCACCGCTTCCCCTCCCAGTATCGGAGGCCCCAGTGTTGGAGAAGCAGTAGTGCTGGTTTTAATTGCATTAAGGGATGCTTTAGGGCGGACGATTCAGCCTTTCTCAGTAAAAGGACAACTTTGAAAGGTTCCCACCTGCTGGCAATAGACCCAATGAAAGGTTCAAGCTTCTAGTTTATTCTGGAGCTGTACTGCTGGCCGTCATAAGGGCCCCTTGACAACTGGGATGTGGATGAGGAATGGGCAACCTCAGCTCCCATAATAGAGGGCACTGGAATGAACTGACCTCAACAACAGTTACATTGAGCCAACACCACAAGATACACCCACAGGCAACCTAGATGGCTGATTCTGCTGCTGACTGACTGTACAATCATACACGAGAGCACCTTCAACTTCTCTGTATCTCTTTTCCTTGAGGGAAAATAAAGCAGAGAAGTCTTCATCCTAAATGGTCTAAATAAACTCAAACGATACCAAAACCGGACTCTATCTTCACTTTCTCCACTTCTGCAAAGACTGACAACATCTTGCAAAGATTGACTTAAGGCTTCTTTAAGTCTTCAGCCAGAACAGAAAACTCTGAGAAGCACTGAGTACTGAAAGCACTAGAGAAGCAGTCAATATGACCAAGAAATAAAAGAAATGATATTTAGGGCTTGCACTGATCTGCAAAGCTCTTCCATGTCCATCATGTTGTTTTTCTCTTACCTGGACTTCACTTCATAACTCTACATTCCATGTATTTCTATATTCAAAAGCCAGCTATGCAAATACACGTGGATTCTGAAGGTAGGTGAGTAATTTCATTTTGTTTGAGGGCTGAACACTTTGCGGCCTCATCCCATCAAGTTCAGCTGAGCTCTGCTGTTCAGGTCAGTGACTTGCCATAATCTGGTCATCTCACCTGACCATTTCACATTTTGTATTTCTGCACACAGCATACTTGCTCAGTGCAGAACAAACCTGAGTCAGCAGCAAAGCAACACAGCAGTGGGGAGCAATAAGAGGAGGAAGTTTACTCCATTGAAAAAGCAGAGAGATACTCCAAAAGTGCAGAGAGATCCTGACACCAGACCCCTCAGGCTGACAGGAGCAGCAGTATCCATACAGTGTGACAGGACTGCACTCGACCACTCAGAAAATCCCAGATCAAACCCTGATGTCTGTCCTAGTGTGGAGAATGGCTGAAAAGCTGAACCAGAATCATTTCTGGCTCAGGAAGAAAAGATTAGCAAAGAAAAACGCAGCCATGTGCCTATGGTTTTGCTTATCCAGCTCAACTGCAGGACAGCTCATATAGAAATTCTTAAAAATTTGCATCTTTTTATCAACACAAAAGGTTTTTTTTTAATATATTTCTTCTAAAGATTTAAGCTTTTACAAAAAAAAAAAAAAAAAAAACAACACCAAAATGCCACTATTTTCAGCCCATTAAGAATTCCTTGGATTTAGAAGACTGGGGATTTAAATTGCTTTTTTTTTTTCTTTTTTTCTCTCTTTTTTTTTTTTTTCCCCCTGAATATTTAATTTTCATTTTCCACTGAGGGTGAAAAAAATATTCTGGCCAAGCGTAGGTTTCTTTGCAAGGTTGAGAAGGGCAAGGGGGAGGAAGGGGTGCAGTACTTTTCCTTAAGGACACAAACATTCTCTTATAACTTAAGTCACCGCTGCACTTGTGAGCCTGACAAATTTAGAGGACTTAAAATCAATCAATAAAAAAAGAGCTTGACCACAAAGGAAGTTCTGGTCAACCCTTCAGCTTTACATCATAGGCAACATTTATTTTATCACAGCCTTACAAAAATTAAAATAGAAAAATGCATCTTCTTGGAAAACAGTAGTTATTTTCTTCCCCTGCTCAGATATTT
Source organism: Tetrao urogallus (assembly GCF_951394365.1). NCBI lineage: Eukaryota > Metazoa > Chordata > Aves > Galliformes > Phasianidae > Tetrao > Tetrao urogallus. The sequence continues at coordinate 14,629,250 of NC_136814.1, forward strand.
TTATAAGCCCAGTTCCACCAGCCTCACACTGAGGCTGAGAATCACCTTATCCTGCAGGGCAGACCATTTATTTAGAGGCAAGATATTATGTCCCAGGCAGGACACTAAGATGCCTCCACTCAACAAAAACTCTACTATGTAGCTGAGCTGGACCAACCTCCATCCCAGGTCCAAGTCTGGTTTGAAGCATAACCCATACTGTCTGGATACTAGCCTCTGTAAATAAACGGGCAAGAAGGTTTGGAGAAGAGGTGAAGCCTTTCTCATTAGTTGCAAGCTAGGAAGGAAGTTGTACCTTACCAGAGACTGCAGGAATTCACAGCTCCCTCCTTCCCTTAATAGCACTGCTGGAGGCAGGCAGGGCAGAGCAGCCTTACAGGGATGGTCCAGCAAAATAGCCAAGACAACCTGTGAAATGAAATACTGCACATGAGTAAGGGTGGCAGAACTTGCCTGACAGATACCTTTCTTGCTGGCTAACCATAACCACAATTTATAGCTGTTTCCATTAAATCTTAGCAAAATGACACAACAGCACAGAAACTGAACTGAATTGCTGGCAAAAGTAAGTCTTAGCCCATCCTTGTTCAGAGAGCTGCTTCTGATAGTCTGTCACCTTGCCCCTCCCAATGTTTTTCGGTTGTTTATACTTATTGGCTTCAGCAGAACTTCTACTGGGAAAAGGTTTCTCTGGTCCAGGACACTTCTGGTCAAAACACACATAAACACTGGCCACTCAGAGCAGCCAATGGTTTCAGCATTCTGCTGGAGTGCAGAAGCCCTACGTTTCGAGGCCTGATACACATCAGGGAGCTAAGCTTGGATCTGCTAAACCCAAGAGGGATATCTTAACCCCTAGGCAAGAGGCCACTCTTGGATGTTGCTTTCCTGTCGGAGTCATTTGAGATTGGATGTAAGTAATAAAATATTTGCTGGTAACAGTGAGACCAGTTCAGCAGCCCAGAGGCCAGAACACTGAGCCAGAAAGAGCAGGAACATGATGCTGGGTCTCCCGTATGCCAAGTGAGTGACTTGGCTATCAACTGGTTTACTGTGGTAATGAGAAAAAAAACAAAACCTTTATGGATCCTGTGTCTTTCAGGCAGAATGGAAAAAACTTGAAATCTTGCAACATCTTGTGCAACAGGAGAACCATTTCCTACCCACTGCTATGGGGGGTAAATCTGCAGCGTTTATCACCTCTTGTCTCCAAAGTCAGAACCTGGCCTGCTGCCTTCCACCCTAATTCAGAATGCACTTTCATCTCTAGAATAAACACCAAGACATATCAAAAGCCCTGTTGACAGTACTGCTCTCATTTTCTGCTTTAAGAAGTTGCCAAAATGCACAAAATTAAACTCTCCGAGTTCACAGTAGGCTGTTCTGTCAGTTTATCCAATTGGTAACATAATACTATCGTAACCTCTGTGATTCTCACTCTTCCTTTTTCTTTCCCCTCCCCCCTTCTTTCTTTCTTAAGCGAGAATTTCCCCTGGGAGGGAACACATTTCCCCCCAAAATTAAATTGTGGCATCAAATTTCAGATCTACAAATAGAAATCAAATCCCATTCCTCTGACACGGAGGAACACCGCATCGCACGGCACGCTAAGGAAGCACTGTCTGTGCCACAGCAGGTAAACATGGCTAGCACCAGGCTTAAGGAGCTTCTCAGGGAATACTCTCTCAAATTGCAGGAGTTGGAAAGAAATGTTCTCTGCTGCCTCTTACCTGCTACCTAAAAAAGCATGTTTGAGGGCTAGCCCTGTACTTTTTGTGTTCTTCATTGATCCTTTCAAAACTAAAGAGAAATTTCCTGGCCTCCAAAAATACGGAATTAAGTCCTTCCTTATTTCATTAATGAAAACATGAGCAAAATAAGCAGCACCATTTAACAAACTGCAATTCTGTGGAAAACTTCTAGGAAAACAGAAGCAATGCCAAACATTTCTCTAGCACCAGAGTTCCTAAGCAAGGAAATATATCCCTACAGTAAGACATGCACGACATTAACAAACGACCTCTGCCTGAAATCAAAGTGGAACATGCCTTACCTCGGTACATAATTCATTCTTAATCTATTAATGATGTGACTCATTAACATATTAGTAGTAGTAGCGGTGTTAAGAGTAGTAATACTGCTAATAATGTCATGGCAGTGCTAACAGGTTTGAACATGCCAGTTCTTCTACATGCGTAGATCAGAAGGTTTTGTGACCCGGTACCGTAGAGAGGGGAGGAAAATAAGTTTGACAGCCTTACCAGTTACTTCATGGGATGTCTGTTATTACCTCATTATCTCCCTGTATTGTCTCTTCTTATCTGCCTGAGGAATCACAGAAAATCGAAATGTGTGATCGTAAGATTGTTCAGGCGTGAGATCCCTGATGATATCTTTGCTGGACAACGGGATGAAGCCCCAGAGAATGTTTTTTTTCATACTTCTTGAATGTTTCCGTTATTGTGCAGTCAGGCACAAAACACCTTTGCAGGACATGCTGGGATCCTGGAGAGCTTTCTGTTTCTCTGCACTGCAGGAATACTCTTACTTCAGGGAAAGACTTTATGAAGTCATTTCACAGACCCTGTCAAGAACTACTGGGGAGGAATTACACACAGCATAAGAAAAGCTGTTGCATGCCTGGTTTTCTACCCAACATTTCCCTACTTGGATATCTCACTTAAAAGGTGTTTGAGAAATTGATCTCTTTGTTTGGGACTTTCAGACATGCAATTTCCCTGATGCTGAGGCAAGTCTGGTTCACCCACCAGGCTCAGCTGGCATTTCCACACAGCCAGCAAGCCCACAGAGCCCATCAAAAGCATGCTGACCTAGAGCTGAGCTCTGCCTGAGGTGCAGACACATGGTGTTTGTATTCTGTGAAGGAAAGGTGCCTGCACAACACGGTCAAGAGTTATGACCTCATGATTTTGATCTGATTTATCCTAAGCGTAAATATTACTTACAAGATTTGATATAAAATCCAGATTCTGATTTTAAGTAACCTTAAACATCTCCTGCTTTAAGAACTCAGCCTTAGAGTCAGGCCATTCCCTGGTTCTAGAAAACTGGCTAAAAAAGAAAACTAGATGGTATCCCTAGCTTCACACATAGCCACAGTCTGCAAGCACAGGTCTTCCTCTGCTCCTCTGTGGTCAAGGAGGTGAAGATGAGCTATCCCACAACATCTTGCCATATAGCCTTGAATCCTGTATGACTCGGAATAAGAGGAGATGGAAAATAACTTCAGCAGCACAGTGTAGGAACAATATAAAGCAAGACTGCAATTATCTTCCTGCTCAACCCTTACAGTGCTGCAATGAAGTCTCTTCCGTTCATGTCTCATCTACATGCAAAGGTGCATCTTGGAGTACATCTGAAGAGTGAATGCTCTAAGGCCCTCACTAGAAAGAAAAGGTACAGGTCACTTAGACACGAAATCAACTGCATTCATGTGTATATCCAACGGTAACCAGTGGTTTAAAAAAAAAAAAAAGTCTTCCCTAACCAAAAAATTCTATCAATGCAATTTTTCACGTAAACCAGGCTTAAAAATAGTTCTTAGAATAGCTGCCAGGAAAACTTTCTACCTTTCCAAGGCTTCCCCAAGACTCACGGTACCCAGTAGGTCTTTTAACCTCCATCTCTGGAAATCTAGGACTAGAAATGGACCTATGTCCTTGCAATGGTATCCACCAGCCTCAGGATCTGCCCAGAGATGCTCAAAACCCAGGAAACTCAGTATTTCAGAAGAAGGAAAACACCATAAGCACAATTTGTCCACCTTTCAGACGGCAGTTAAAGGATACCCATTAGGGCTGACAATTACACTGTCATTCCGATACCGTTCACGTAGAGCTCTGCACTCCAGAGAGCAGCTGGAAGGGGGTCTGCAGCTCCATGGCCAAGGCTGCTGTGGGATAGCTGGAGCCACACCAGGAGCTGTTGATGTTTACCTTTGCAACTGGTTTACCTAGCTTCCACCTGCTGGCTCCTTGGAGCCCCCAAACTATTATTATTGAGGAAACTGTATTAACTGCTACGTGCCCAAGTAAGTAAGTAGACAGGCTCACCCACAGGGAATGGGAAAACAACATCTCAAAGGCCAATAACTCCTCCTCCCTTTCCTCAGGCTCACATTTGTTTTTGAAAGCAGAACCAAAACGAGGCCAGGTCGGCCCATGCCAGGCAGGAGGGACACGGCCCCAGGATCTTCCTTGCCTGCTTTTCATAGCTTTGACCAAACCACTCAGACAATGGGCTGAAACCCACTAACTGCACTTGCTTGGAGTAACTCTGCAACCTTGCCATTGCTGTCTGCCTTCCTCCTCCAAACTAAACAACCCCCCATGTCACCATTGGGGTGAAATACAGCACGTGAAAGGGGAATCTACATCTCACTCCTCTCTAGAGCAGGGGACATCCTCCCAGTGCTCCTGTGCTGTAGGAACACAGGTTTTTACATTCAGGCTGCTTTCATGGAGGTTCCTGAGAGGAGAGATCCTAAACTGAAACCACATTGCCCAGTCTGAGCCAGAGCCTGTTGCATGAGCTCTGTCTGCTCCCCAAGTCTTTCCAGTACTGATTGCTTTCCGGCAAGAACAGTGGGGCTTACAGCCCCCGGGAACCTGCCAGCACGGAAACAGGGATGACTAACAGCTCACAAGCATCCACCACAGCTTGGAGACTCTCTTCCATCTGTCCAGGTCTTGGTTGGTGCAAAGTGGTCTGAACGGCTCTTTGTGTCTCTAGCTGCTACTAGAGAAATATCTTTCCTCTTTTTCCTCCTTCTTTTTTTTTTTTTTTTTTTTCCCCATAGAGAAGCTGTTGAGACGTGCTCACCATCTTGCTCTTTTCTGATAAACCTTTCGGCATCCTTCCGTTTTCTGGTTATTCATTTGTTACCACTGAAATCTGATTCCCAATCTCAGCCTCCTCTTATCAGCCCCTTTCACTGAGGAGTTCCAAAGCAATGGGTTAGTTTTAATCTTTGCGCTCTTTCTCTGTCCTCGAGGCCTCGTTTTTGCTGGGGAAGGAGGTGAGTGATAGGATGACGTTTGTGGGGGGAAGGGGCTGCCATCTATTAACTCACTGTTATCTATCTATTCATCTTCCCAGCAAGACAAAGGTATGATTGTGGCTCCAGCTGACAGACCTGCGCTGGCTTCACTCCAGCTCCCATGGGTCACAGGAGCAGCACAAATACAGAGACATGGCCCGAGCACAGCCTAGTGCCCAGAGAAAGCCCACTGGGCTCTGTGCTGAGGTCTGCACTCCACACCTGTCCAACTGATGCACCCAAGCTGCCCCATCTTGCCACAAGCTCTCTGCAGTCAGGTGCATAAACCTGCCATGAAAACTTGGGACTGATTCTGCACCACCCCAGCATCCGGCAAACCCATTTTGGGCTGTGCTCTTATTTAAGCAATTATATAGGATATAGGGTGCTAGAACATGAGTTCCCTTATCTCTGTTTCCCACATTACACCCTTTCCTAAGGCAAATTGATGCAGCCCCATTGAAGCTGAGGCACTGATTGACACCAGCTGAAGATCTGGCCCTGATTCTGCCCTGCCTCGCCTCTGGGCAGTCATTTACACCTGTTTGCGGTGCACATGGCGACCAGCAGCAACTGCTCAGAGCTACAGAGCACCGAAGTCCCGTCCCATCGCCTTCGCAGCCCAACTTGCCACGCACCGAGCAGTGGCATGGGGCCCAGTTCCCCTTACATCTCAGTTGGTTTTGGCGTTGCACATAGGCATCCTCTCTTCAGCTTCTAGTAAACCCAGAGATTGCTGCCAAATCTCATGAAAGAAAAAGTTGTGACCCAGTTCCTGGAGGGTGACCTAGTGTAAATACCTTTCGGTGGCCTGATGACACCCTCCTGAAATCGAGAAGTGCACTTGTCAGTTTGTGAAGCTTGGAGCCAAAAACCAGTCCCAATCCAACTTAACATGCTGAATGCCTTTTCCTTTCTTGCACACGCAAAATCCCCAGCAATTTCCGGAAGAGTTGCGGTTGTGCAAGCCAAACAGGGCCTGGCTTATTTTCTGAATCATCAAAATAGTGCCAGTTTGCATGGACAACATCAGCTTTTGAGCAAAGCTTGCCAATTCTGAAAAAAAGCTTGATGCCTGAATTAGACCCCAGTTCCATGCAGTTAGCTGGCTTCCCCAGGTTGCTTCTGCAGCCAGCTTTACCATGGTGGCTGTGGAGTCTTCCAGGGGTTCTGCAGCTCAACCTCCAGGCACTGCCTGAAATACACCTGCAGGAGCAGAGGTCAAACTTCTCTCTACCATTTTACCGATTTCAGTGGCAGCCTGTCTGGCTTGGTGCTGTTTGGCAGCATTGGAAGAGGCTGTGCAAACAACACCAGAGCTGGACGGACACTAGCAAACATCTTTGTGATTTCTGCTTTTCTTGGAGACTTCCAGGCATGACAGTCACTCTGTTTTTTTCCATTGCCATCCTAAACCCAATTCTGATCTCCAACAAAATGTATCTAGCATTTACATCTAAGGCAACATGGTTAGATCTGTGGGTTGCTTTGGGCTTCTAATTTCCATGGGGATTTGCATAATAAAATACAGTAATAGGCTGGGCATGTAGAGCGAGCAGCGGCAGTGAGCCAAGAGTTAATGAGCTCTATTGCAGACTCCTTAGCTCTGGACAAGTCACTCGACCTTCCCAAGTCACATCATCCCATCTGTGAAATGGGGATAGTAATACTTGCCTCACAGGGCTGTTGTGAGGATTAATTAGTTACTGCTTGTACATCACTTTGATGATCTTAAGAACTACATGCCTGCTAAGTATTGTTATTATATCATGGCTGGGAAGACATTGCAGGTAGAGCTCAATTCCGCCCCTGGAAAAAGATGCGTCTCTCTCCACGTCCTGTCAAATCAGCTGCTGGGCTTGCGCAAGGAGCGTTTATATCACTTTGGTACAAAACATCCATAGGCACCTTGCTCCTCTGTGGCTGCCAAATCCTGGATGTCCTTTGCACGACATCCTGCTGGAAGTCATGTGATGCACCCACCTCTCTAAACATCTTTGAGCAGAAGCCCAACAACGAGTCCTTCTCTGTTCCCCCATGCCAATTTCCCTTAAGATCAGCAAACAATTCCATCAGGCATTTCAATGGTGACCTCAAGATCACAGCTTGGCACATGGTGCAAAGCCCATGGGCATAGCTGAGGCCAGCCCACATGGGACAGGGTGCCCAGCCCCACAGCAGTGCTCTTGCACACAGCAAAGCCATGAGGGCTGCAGGAGACAGGAAGCCTGCAGAGAGAGAGACAGGCATGTGTGCAAACATGGCTGGGAAAAGTACATTCCCCTCACCTAGAGCCAACCCCTCAATGGGCACTTTCTTGCTCAGCCTTACTTACAGCTTTCCCATATGTTCTCTGCTGAGTGAGGCTCTTTCTCCTCCTTAGCTTTTGGGCCCATATAATACAAAGCAGGGCACAAAGAAAAGAATTCCACCATCTGCACCGGACTATGGCTCAGGATCATTAATAGGCTCAAGCCAGGGTACCCAGCTTACTCCAGGAACACATAGGAATTATGCATCCAAATTTCAGTGACATTCAGTGGAAGTCGGCCAAATGGCTCCCTTTGATTCCTTTGAAATCTGAGCCATAACCGTCACTGTATCTCAGACGTGTGAACTGCTCAGAGAAGGCTCCCATATAGATTAGGCTGCGATCAAAGACTTCCACTAAAGTGAATTTTATGAAGACAGAGATTTGAGGTGAGGTTAACCAGCAGCAGTATTAGCTGCAAAAAACCCTCCAAACCAGCAGGTTTGAAGGGGTTAAAGAAGAAAGTTACTTAGGTAGATGATGAACGTTAACTATCATTTTCAATCAGCGTGCAATGACTAGTTAACAGGGCTTATCATCCCCAGCTATGCGAGGAATTACAATAAATGCCTGAAATGCAAGCAGGTTTCCGGCTTAGGTAGGTAAATAATAGAAGTCACTATTTTTGTCTGAGTTGCAAGAATTCCCCATGACACATCTCCCCTCCTCCCCACTGTACCACGTCTAACCCTGCTCCCTGCTGCTTGGCAAAATGAGGTTCTTTCATGCATCCTCGGGACTTTGCTTTGTCTGCAGAAGCAGCCGACTCATGATTTCCTCTTTGGTGGAAAGCAGGAACTTCCATTTTCTTCATTCATGCGTTTTAAATACTTTCACAATGTAATGACCTAAGGATGAGTGGAAGGAGATACGAGCAGTTCTGGGATTGTATGATTTCTAGGGGAAATAGGGCAAAGCAAACAACTGGAGGATGATGCTTGTGCAAACCCTGGTAGCGATGCTTCCATGGCAAAAGGCTTCTCCTCCATCCTGTGCAGAAAATGCTTTCCAGCTCCTCAGTGATTCACCTGCTATTCAAGCAGTCATTGGAGACAAACATTGATAGAAACTGTAAACTTTGGATAACACTCGCTAGGAAATAGGGAATCAAGTCATTAGTTGCATAGTTGATTCTCATTTACCCCAAGGCCATTTTTACTGCCCTGGCATACCCAGGCACGTGACTGGCCCAGCCTCTCTCAGATGCCCCTTGGAGGTTGGTGGGATGCAGCCTCCTCACACCAGCTCTGGAGGACTCCGGGCTCCCACCTCGGGAGGTGAAGCAGGCTGGAATTCCACGCCTCACGCAGTCCCACACTGATCTGGCTGGGCTCCAGGCACGCTGTAAGCCTGTGATTGGGAGAGTCTGGTGGGGATATGGCAGTGCCCAGGAAGGGTTAACCAGCGCTGGGCTCAGAGCGCGTCCTCCCTCCCGCTTCGCACACGCTGTATTTCTTCCCAAAGTGAACATACGAACACTGGCATGCTCCCACACACCGCCTTGGCTCTCCTCCAGGAAATCATAACCCAGCTATTTGGCACACAAGGCCACAATTCTATTTACACAATCAACTTCTTGATAAACATAATACTTACAAAATACACCACGCCCTAAAAATAAGAAAAGAAGAAGTAGGGGGAGAACATGCAGTAACCCAAATGTCTTGGCTCAAAGGGCCAGCCCCCAAAGAAATCACCCATGGCTATAAGAGGGCTTGCCTTGTTCTTGAGACAGGATCCTGCAGGGGAGCACAAAGGGCCTCCCTATAGCTAGTGGCTGCCAGGAGGATTTGAATCATAGAATCATAGAATTGCTCAGATTGGAAAAGACCTTACAGATCGAGTCCAACCACAACCTAACCAAACTACCTATTTGAGCTGACCCAGGCAGGTTTGCTCCTGGACAGTGGGGAGTGCAGGCACCCGCTGCAGCACAGAGCCCTTCCCTGGTGTTATCGCTGCTCACAGTGCTCACAGTGAGCATCCCTGTTCCCCTGTCTGGGAAGAGGGCCCTGCTTTGCCAATATCCTCTGAGCTAGCCTCATGTCCTGCCCTCGTCCTCTCCTTGACCTGATGCTGCATATCTCTACGAACATCATCTTCAGCTCCGTGCCCCTTAATCACTCCAACCAATTGCAAATGGGAGCTGTAGATTTTCATCAGGCAAGGAGAACATTGCTGTTTTCCTGTGGCAACCAGATTTTCCAGAGATATGCTCCAGTTTGCCAGAGCAGCAGCCAAGTCAGCCGGGAAGCCAAAACCTCCAGCAGCCTCCAGGGCCTTTGGAGAGGTTCAGCCTAGGTGTCACTTTGCAATGAATGGAGAGGCAGAGGCGCACACTGCTTGTACATGGGGTCACCTGAACTTGGCTCCACCTCCTTCACCCTTTCAGATCATATTCCTCCCTTGGCCCCTTCAAAGCAATCACCTTGCTTGGCTGCTTGTCCAACGCCTCAGCCTCACACCATTGACTCTACAAACAGTGGAGAGCAGGGCAGAACCTGGTGCAAACTTTCCAAGAGCTGTGACAGATGCTCATTCTGCCAAGCTTCGAAATGCATCAAGACATCCACAACAACACAAGGAGATGCTTATCCGCAGCCTAAATCTCACTCAAGAGAAACTACACAAGGAAAAATAATGGGCCAGGGGCATTAAATTGATTTATACTGGCTGAGGATCTGGACAAATCTGCTTTATTCCTTACAGATAAAAAGATCTGCCTGAGGCTATTGAGCTTTTTATAGTTTGGGAAACAAAGATTGATTTTTTTTTTTTTTTTTCCACAAATAGGAAGAACCACCTTCAAATACCAGAGACACACTGCAATCATTTAGACAGATAAACATCTTGATTCCTAGAGATAACAGGAGCTGAATGGTTGGCCTCAAAACCAAGCATTCGTGACAATTCTTGAAACAAGAATGTTATAACTCTCTATTTCCATAAAAATTTACATGCGGCTGCAGAGAAAAGCATTCTCCCTTCACAGCTGGGTAATGTGCCCTCACCATGCTCCCCACCGCCTGGCTGCAGTACCTAAGCACCTGGGGGTGGGTGCTGCCTGCCACAGATTTGCTTCTTTTTCAGGCTGGGGAGAGATAACATGGATTCACACAAGCAGATGGTAGAATGGAAATTTCTTATTCTATCCAACACAAAGCAATTACTATGTGTGTACTCCCTCTCCAAAAGGCAGCAGCTGAAACAAGAGCTACCAAGACAAATCAGAAGGAGAGCTTGCCCTTTGTGGCCTGCACCTCGGCTGACAGGGTCACAGCACAGAAGGACCCTGAGCCTACTGCAAAAGGCTGATGCAGCTTCTGCCACCTCTGAGCATGTTGGTGCCACCTGACTCCTGTAGCACCCATTCTCTCAGAGACCTGCACAATAACGCAACATTTGAAAATAGTAATTCAGATGCCTGCTACATATTCAGCTGTCCATGAACAAACAGCTGTCCTTGTGAATCATCATTTCAAATATCAACTGTTCCTTGATTTCTTCAGAGTGGTCACCAGCAATTCTATAGTAGAGTAGTAACACACAGAATCATATCACAGCATCATAGAATGCTCAAAAGCTCACCCAGTTCCAACCCCCAGCCACTGGCAGGGCTGCCCCCCAACCGCTCAGGCTGCCCAGTGCCCCTTCCAACCTGGCCTGGAGCACCTCCAGGAATGGGGCACCCACAGCTTCTCCAGGCAGCTGAGCCAGGGCCTCACCACCTCCTGAGTAAAGAATTTTCTTCTCACACCTCACCTAAATCTCCCTTCTTTTAGTTTAAGATAATTCCCCTGGTCCTGTCACTATCAGACCATGTAAAAAATGAGTCCCCCTCTTGCTGGTAAGCCTCTTAAGTACTGGAAGGCTGCAATGAGGTTTCTTCAGAGCCTTCTCTTCTCCAGGCTGAACAAGCACAGCTCCTTCAACCTTTCTTCATAGGAGAGGTGCTCCAGCCCTCTGATTACCTTCATGGCCCTCCTCTGGACCTGATCCAACAGCTCCACATCTTTCTTGTGCTGGGGGCCCTGTGTCTGGACGCAGTACTCCAGATGAGGCCTCAAAAGGGCAGAGCAGCAGGGGACAATCACCTCCCTCGCCCCTCTTGCACTGCTGGTTACACATCTAATTGTTTCCGCTGCAATAATTTTAATGTACCTAAGAATCTTGTGTCTGACCTAGAGTCAATCTGTATCCCCTGTGAATGCAGGGAACTGAGTGCCTCAGATGCAAAAGCCAGAAGGCAACATCTCTCTATTTCTAAGTACTAAAATCTCAGGATGTCTAAAGCCAATCTTGAGATTATATGTTTTTGAAGGCTAACATGACTGCTGTCTTACAAAAGAGAAGCAGCTCTCAGAATGTAAGTAGTTAAACATAAGAAGCGCAGTAAGGTGGCAAACCTACTGAACTGGATTGCTGAAAATACATTCTACAAATAGCCATCTGTTAATCTTAAACAAAATGCATTACATTCAAAACTTAAATGTTTTGTCAGAAATGACACTTGGATCCCAAGAACTTCAGTTGCATGTACCCACTACATACACTGCTGTCATTGTCTTCCAGCTCACGCCCATGCTGCTGACTGTGTGCAGATTCCTGTGCAGACACAGCAGCTGCAGCTTTTCCACAAGGCAAAGGTGGGTTGAAGAGAGCCTACAGCTCTCAGTCTAACCACTTCATCTAGCACAATCCATTCAAGAGGGATGACGCCACTGGCTAATAGCCTAACAAATCTCTGCACTATTGCTCTTCCTGTTGCATGGGGAGACAACACTTGCAACTGTTTGTAAAGTTAAAGCTCTGAAAAACTGAGTGGCCATTGGGAGAACACAGTTTGGAGAAGTGACCACCGCCCATTCAGAGTAATGTGGGGTTGAGGATAAAATACGAGTGATCTTCCTGCCAGCTCACCTCCACATCTCACACCACAATTGCCCTTCTCTTCTCTCGCACTTCTGCATCTGATACAAAGATCAGGAAGGGCCCAAACAAGAGCTGCCATAGGAAGGACATGGACCTTCCAGCTGAGGGACGCTTCCAGCAGAAGCACTGCTGGTTTCTCAGAAACAAGCTCCAAATCAGCCTCATCACGCCTTAGAAGAGCCACAGGAGGGCAAGATGTGGAGGAGGACTTCAAGGGTGCTTTCAAATGAACTGAATCAGAGGTTTACCCAACACCGCTCTTTCAGAAGTTTCTGAATAACGCACTGGCTTCAACCACTGAAAAGAAACAAATAAATGAGCTGGCAACTTTCACAGGGAGGAACCTTGAAGACCAGTTCCCAAGGCCACGCCAACCAGCTCAGTGTGACAGCATGCAGGAATGAAAATAGGTAGGTAACATTAACAGAAATACACTGAAACTTAATAACAGCAGCTTGTCAGGACATGCACAAAAGAGAAATGGCTCATAATAGCTACAGCTTGTATTATGAATGTTTCATAGCCATATGGCTAAGAGAGCTGCCTAAACTCAGCTGGTGTTTTGTATACGCCGTTGTAAGACATGGTTCATGGCTTACCATAAAGCGAAAGTCCTAACGTTTGTACTCAAGACAGACACCATTCCTCTTGTCAGTCAAAAATGCCTTAGAATAACAACACATCAATGAACAGAGCCTCTAATAAGCTAAGGATGTGTCCTCCCTTTGGTGTAAATCAGCAAGACTCAGTCAGGGCAAACAGAGTTATCCTGATCTGCACCAACTTATGTTCCTGCTCCACTGTATTACCTGCTCCTTGGTTCACTCATAACTTTCACGTGTCTATCAGTAGTTTAAAGCAAAGAAACAGTTTGTAAGAAAAAGTAATCCCCCTGCCTTTCCTCTCCTGATCTGATTCGCATACAAAATGGGCTTATGAACTCAAAAATTATGGGAGGGATTCAGGGAGGAGGAAAGGGAGGCACAAGAGCCCTTTTATTTTGCGTCTTATTCACAATGAAAATTGGCACAGAAGCCAACCACATACATTAACATAGTTTGGGCAAGTTTAACTCTCATGAATACATTTCTGTGGAAAAACTATGTGACTATGGAAAAATCCCCTCTTTTTTGCCACTTGAAAAGATAACAGGCTTCTATGTGGAACATACCCAGAACCTGCCCAATTCAGAGACATGGAAATACAAAGATGAATAAGGCTGAGTTTCCCATGCTAGGGGCCCATGGAAACTGAGAGGGGAGGAAGAAGTAAGGAGGCCCATTGAATTAGGAGAAGGACTTTCATCCTACAGGTGAAGGAAGTATTTGAAGGCATGAGTAACATTGCAGGCCTGTTCCAGAACCCATTTAAGTCACTGGCAAACATTTCATTGACTTCACTGGGATGTGGGTTAAATAGTTTTAAAATATAATCCAAGGCTATTTCTGCATTTCTGTGTGATGAGTGGGATTCAAAGCAATTCCAGTGTGTCCAGTCCTCTAACTTACCTGCTTTCTTGTCCACATCTCCAGCTGCTAGTCTGGCTGTTTCCTGGGCTCAAAGTCTCAATATTTTTAAAGGAACCACTGAGGAAGAGCTAACCTCAACAACTTTTTTGGAGGACTGTCTTAGATTGAAGTGTAAGCTAGACTTCACCCTTGTACAAATTAGGCAGCCTGCAGGAAGGAAAGCTTCGGCCAAACAGAACATCAACTGCACTTACCCTCTTGTTGTGTATCTTTGCTGCCCGTGTCCAAAACTCAGGCTGAGGAACACCCTCAACATGTAGTGCATCACTGGTAATGAGCAGTGGAGTGGTCTTATCTGCTGGACAATGTGAGCATTCCCATGTATAATGGTACAACTGCACCTGAATCTGAAGCCTGTAATTTAAAGATAACTCAGCCCCCAGCCACATCAGCTCATTCTGGGATCCTCTGATCCAACTCAGTCCAGATGCCATTTTATAAGTGCTACAAAATTTCATGAGCTACAGAAAAATAGCAACGTTCTTCATACATCCCTAATTACAACTTGCAAGCCATTGCCATTCCAATATAAAAACCCTACTCCTTTGCTCATTGCCATCATACAGCACTAGCCCTGTTACACTGTTGTATTTATAGCAGAGGACAGTGACATTGGAATTACTATTTTCTTTCAAACAAACCAGTTTGCTTTATTATTAGCCTATCTGATATGATAGCTTGCTTTACAAGCAGACCGCTCAAGTAGCACGTCATTGCACCAGGCCTTTAAAATCTGCTAATAAGTTTTATAAATTGCTAATTGAACTCTTTAAATGACTCATATTGGTATAGTGAGCCTCACCATATAGAAAACTCAGCGATTTCAGAAGAGGAAATATCACGGCATCATCCTTCACTGCTAAGTAACACAGAATTAAACAGTGATGTAGGAGTAGGACAGGGAATTTTTCTCCAAGGGTAGCAGTTTAGAGCCCTTATCGTTGTGACGCTTCTGAGAACCATGTATTTTGCACCTGCTTAAATGTGGAGTTTCCACTGATGTCAGTAAGTGGAACAAGCGAGGTGTAGAGATCCACACACCTAGGGCAAAGGATTTGCAGAGCAGATCAAAAGGGAGCGTTCCCCCTTTGGGACAAATCTATCCATAGTGCTAGCTGTAATGTACATCATCACTGATGTCATTGCTAAAGATGGTCCCACAGGAGAAATGGAGTTTGGCAGTGAGCAGCAAGCATGACTGCTCACAACAACCCAGTGCTGACTACGTCCAGCAATGTGAAGAGGCTCTTTACCAAAACAACTGTCTCTACACCGGTGTCTACACCTGGCAATAGCTTGGCAGGCAGTAAAAGCTAGCTGTCTTTCAGGACCTGTTCTCCAAATGCACACTTCCCTGTTACTTACTGTACTGGCTGAAGAGAGGTCAGCAGGGCTTTAAACAGATTTGCCTGACTGACTCTTCTCTCACTGACTGGCTTTTTTTCCCTAGCAGCCAGCCAGATAACCACTTATCTTGGAACAAAGCGTGGGCTTTTCTCACTAAACTCTACATCTTCTCAGCCATGTTCACCTTCTATCATAGGTAATGAAGTGAGATATGCACTCCTGGGGATTAACTCACCTGTCCTACAGAAGTACCATTCCCTGGCAGCTGCGAAAAGCATTCAGCTCTGGATCAGCTGTAGATGTCCACACACGATCAGAAGAATCACATCCCATGCGAGAGGTCAAATGCTAAGCTGCTGCTGAGACGGATCAAAAGCATGGTCGTTTTGCCACACATCTGGCCCTATGCATGTCCCTTGCTCCTTGCCCACTGATTTAGCCTGCTTCTAAGCAGTCTTTTATGACTGACTCTAACACAGGCAACCTGCTGTCATCCCTACGCCTCCAGTAGGCAATGAGAACTTGAAGACCGCCATGTATGCACAGGCAGTGCTGCTCTAACACACAGGCTAGAAGCAGAACTGGTTAGCCAAGCTATTACATGTAAACATAAAGTCCCAAAAGAGACCTCTACAAACATCCCAGCAGGTCTCCTGCCTTATCAGTCAGCTTTTCACCTAGGAGATTCCCAAACTTAGAAAGCTACATGATTCCCCCGTATAATTACAGGTGTATTCCCAACAGATTAGGCACCACTGGTTAACCAAACATCATGCATTAGCTTCTAAGAGAAAGACATTATTTATTTTACCTGCACAAGGTTTATCTTGTAGCAGCCATCAACTTTCCATGGAAAGATCATGGTCTACCATACATCAGTCATTAGAGGCTTCTAAACTTTAATATGTCCAAAGGAACAATAACTGCAGCCCTTTCAATATTTTATCTTTGCAGACAAGCGGAATGAACTCACTGAAATCAGCAGGTGGTGTATGTACAGCTGCTCAGAGCAACACTCGGCTTGCCTGTTCCCAGCGAGGGCAGCTGACATCAGAGAAGCAGTGCCCCGTGAATGTGCCATTCAGCACAGAAGAGAGCCCAGAGTTTGGATGTTAGACATGAAAGTGTTTTGTAATGTGCAGATGTTTTCCACGCAGGGGCTGAGAAAAGCAATGAACAAGATTTTGTAAATCTTGTCCCGTTGGGTTGGGTTTTTTTTCATACTCCCATTTCCTTGCTTTTTCTTGCATGGAAGAATGATACCATTAAAAATGATGGGTTATATCCTTAGCTAATATAATTTGGTGTGACTCCACCAACTTCACAGAGCTGTGCCTATTTGCACAAGTTGCAAATTTCTGCCATCAATTTAAATCTATACAGATTTACATCATGGGGAATACTGCTATATATTTTTTTTTCCATAGCTCATATGTTGCTTTAAAATAACTAAATAAGTAGAAAGACTCTTGACATCTATTCAACTTTTATTTGGAGACAAAGTTTTTTGTGGATGCCTTCCCCCATCATTTCTCAAGTCCTTCATGCTGCTCCTCAGTTGATTAAAGGGTCATGGCCCTATGAATCCGGGCCAAGCTACTGAGGAGGATGGTGCTTGCGTTGCACCCATAACTAGACCTCTTTGTTGACATGGAGCTCTGTTCCCTCTCCATCTCCCCAAGCACCACACATCTCATGGGCCCCTGAGGACACATCCTTTTCACCAGAACCCAAGATCACAAAGGGGACCAAGGTAAAAACTCCTGCTGTGCTTCATAGAGGGCAGTGAGCTGCATGCACAGGTCCCTCTGCCCAAGTGAATTCCCTAACCACCAAGCTAACGGCTATTTTTTAACAATTCTCCTTCCCCTTCATTTTATGTCATGAAACATTTCAAGAGGCCTTGCTTTCATCTTCCTATGAAATAAAAACATTATGAAACCTCACCGTTTTCTGTTAAATGAAATTCTTGTGTTCCCGCTCACCCTAACCAGGAGTACTGTACCATCATATCTGCACAATATATTGGATTGTGCTATGATTTTGCGCCTTTCTGCAGAGAAACACAACAAGGCTTCGCATGACATTACAAACTGACCTCATTCAAAACTCCTTCCTTGTAAATAAGTACCGATCTTTACACAAAGCACACATGAAACCAGACACTTCCAGGAAACAGTTTGCTGAGCAGGTTGTAGAGCTTAAATGCCTCTAAAAAGTCAACAGCAACAATATTTCTGCTGGAAAATGAGCTGAGTGCCTGATTTTGGGTTACACAGGATAACCCAAAAGAGTCAGGCGATTTAAGCACCATATTCCTAGCCACATTTACCTATCCACTGTGACCACTGAAGGTCACGGGCTTTTAGAAGCCTCAGTTGTGACTGAAGGAACCACTATGACCACAACAATCCCACAGGTTGAACACTGTCATTAAAAGCACGATCTGTCCCTGTTTGAGACAAATGATGCAGTCCCTGTAAGCGTGACACTGAATTGACTGGATGTAGCATCCACTACAGCAGTGGCTCTCAAGACCACTGGAGGTCTCTGAGGCCATGGTATAGGTCTTATATCTCTTGCAGTTAAAGATGAGCTTGATATGACCCAGCGACCTGCAAGATGTTTTTGTGCACGTATTTTCTGGATGAATTGAAGGAGCAAACAAGATCATCAGGAGATGGAGAATTAGATTTGTTCAGCCCTTAGAGATGAAGATGAATGGGAGATTTTATTCCTGTCCACCGCTACCTCTGAGACACTACAGACAGAACCAGACTCTCCTGGAGTCTGGGCAAGAGGCAACAGATGGACAATGGAACAGAGAAAATTCCAACATAAGGACAAACTTATTTACCATGAGTGGTAAAACACTGAAACAGTTTGAGAAAGACTGTCACCATCTTGGAGATATTTTTAACTTGACTGGACAAGGCCCTTAGCAACCTGCTTCGAGCAGGAAGACCTGCTGCCAGAGATGCCTTCCGCCCTACACTATTGTGGTTTTTGTGAACACGATCTGGATGTTTTGGAAGCATTGCAGGAGCATCTCATTCGGCTTCTCAGCCACCAGTATTATTTAAATAAAAAGATATCAGAGCAAAGGCAGCTATTCTTTACTGTACTACTGCTTACCTGCATCACCAGTCACACCTATTCTTTCAACCTTTGCACTTATAATGTTGCATCTATTTCAGAAAAAGGTGCTGCACCTCTTAGCTCAGCCTACTGCACTGCGGAGTCCTCTCCCACACGGCTCTGCTGGTCACTGCATTGACAACTCACACCTCCCACAAAGAACCCCATAAAGCTCTCCTCCTGAAGGCTCTCTTTTCCAGCCACGTGCATACGTGCCACGCCTGACACTGCTTTCCCTGTAATGTTCCACTCTGAGATCAACCTTTCCGTCCTGTTCCTCTTTCCCCCAGACTGCTAACTTGCTAGAGGTTAAGCTCTCTCTCAAGCAGCCCCTTCCCACTTAGCCTGTATCCCAGAATTTTCTTTCATGAAAAAGGCACTGTAAAGACTCTGGACCCTGTGCTATGATTTACACTTATTCATCTCCTGTAGAAAGCCTGCCATATATGCGATGATACCATTCAGCTCCGTTTACCTGAGAACTTAAAAAAATACCGTCAGAGGTTGTTTTTTCCATACGGGTAAATAGTAGGGGTGGGAGTATTCCTTATGGGAAACCTGGAACAGTCGCACTCTGTCGGTCTGACATTTCCTGCTGTAATTGAAACTTTTGATGTTAAAAATTCCATTTACACAGTGTCTCTCTAAGCCAGGCGGGGAGAAGGGCAGAGGTGGGCACAGCATTAGCACACAGTTTCCCCAACTCCCTCACTGCAGCCAGTTAAACTATAGCAGGTGAGATGCGTAGATGTAAGGGCAGGAATATGAGGAAGGAAATACCAGCTGAGTTAGGTAATTTGGGTCAGAGGACGTCAGGCATAGTTACTGAGGCAGGTACAGATTAAATCAGCTTGAGGCTCTAGGTCTGCGCTTCTGTCCCTGCCACTGCCCAGGAGGGCATGGAGAGATGCACCCACACGGTCATGTGCTCACAGGGGATGTCTATCTTGGACAACTCCATCTTCAGAAGACAGACAGAACAACAGTTTGCTCAGAACTTATGGGAACTAATGGAGAAACAGCTTCAGATCTGAGCCCGTATGTAATCCCATAGGTTACCATGACCTGCCTACATTTGCCCACCCGCAAGTTTCAGGGCATTTAGCTAAGCATCTTTACAAATCCCACCTTACGTTACACAACCTAACCTTCAGCCAGATCAGCCAGACCATAACCAAAATCCCTGCTGGCCCCAGGCAGAAACCCAGGCACAGAGGCTCAAACCCTCCCCCTGCCTGGCCCGACCCCACCCCTGGAGCTCTGCTTGCTCCCAGCCCTGAGGAGAGCACACTGTCTAACCTCCTCCTGCACAAAACCTCCATCATACTACCCAGGGCTGAGCAGCAGCAGTGAGGAACACTGAATGCTGGTAACCATCAGCCTCGGCTCCCACTAGCTGTAAATACATTAACAAGACAAAATACAGGACAAAGTGGAACCCCTGTGAGTAATTATATTAGCTAGTCAACGTAACTTTATGGTAAGAAATATTTTTAGTATGCTGTGAAAAGTTTGAATCCTGTCACACCCCAACAGTTAAAAAAGTCAAAGACAAGATAACATGAGCTTTATTTTAAACTGTTACATGCATTTGCATTGAAATGCTTCTTTAAAACAATGATACAGCCTTACTTCCATGTTTCATTTTTTGCTATTGCTCTTCTCATGCAACTTTCTTGTGACCTCAATGGTATGAAGCAGAACAGCAAACAGTTCTGCTTACAACTCTATTCTCAAGTAGCTTGTAAACATAAGGCTCATTTTTTCGTATTGAGTTTCATCAAGATATCCAAAGAAAAGACAGTAAAAAAGCCAAGCACCAATCATTTCTGAAAATCAGCCTCTTCATTGGCAAAAGCATATCTGACCCTCTACCTGGGACAGAGCCAGACATGATGACACACCAGTCAAATTCACCACTATTCTTTATAGCAATGTTTACAAGCAATGGGGAGCAAAGAGTGAGAAAACTGAAAATGGATCTACAAAAATAGACATCTTAGAAAGGAAACAAATTAGTTATTTGAAAAGCTGTTCATGTTAATTCTCAATTCCAGGCCTGTAACGTACACAATAATTAACCAAGAGCTCAACACACACCTTGCAGTACCACAAGAAGTTTCTCCAGGAACAGAAGAGGGTGGAAACTTCAGATCAAAACTATTCCAGCCCTCAGAAATACCAATCAACAGATTTTGTAGTGCTGATTTCCTCAAGCTTTGTCATCAAAGTAGGTAAATTAAAAACTGAAGTTAACAGCTGTTAGATTTTGATGCTAAATTTAATACACAGATGCTCATTTTCTTGAAACATTTGATTTAAACATTTCTGGAAACAAGTTTGAATTTCTCCAATTAGAAAGTTCATTTCAATTCACTTGATTATTTAAAATAAATAAGTCTAAATGTGTCAAAAATAATCATGAAACAATTTGTTTCAGATTGCATAAAACACTTTCCCTGAGACAAAATGAACCTTCTCTTTGACAGATCAAATACTGCGAGGTAAAATTCATTTGGAAGATCTAATAAGCCAGAACTGCAAGTGATCCCAGTGCCTTACCAGTTCTTATACCTCCACTGAGGAATCCTTCACAAGAAAATTCATAATGTGCATTCCAGCTTTTCCAGACAAAGCTGGGACGATTCATTGTACAACAATCATTTTTTTCCTACTGCAGTGCACCCAGAAGACTCCAGTGACCATGGTTCACAACTGCCCCATTATTCAAAAGGCCGCCTCTTCCCTCAGGGGCTCACAATTGAAGGAGAAAGATGGGAAAACAAAAACGAAGGGACTTGCTCAGTGTCAAGGAGCAAACTGACAGCAGTTCAGCTTGCCTCTTACTTGACTGACCTAGCTGATAGGTGTATATGGTCAGACTCACTGGAAAAAGCTTTTATTTTGATTTCTCCTGCCTTATTTCTGCTTGGTAGGCTGGCAGAGGGTTATAGAACTTCAGCAAGTATGAATGCTGTGGTCTCCAGCACATGTCCGGGGAAACCAAGAAAGATCTTTGCCCACCTGTCAGAAAGAAGATCTCCCAGTGTGCCACCAGTACCAAAAATTAACAGCTGTGAACTAAAGAAGAAAAAAAAACCCAAGGAAGGAAAAGAGATACAAGGTAAATAGGAAAACAGAAGTGCTGTCAGGAACTGATGGCAATACTTAGCATAAAAGTTGTGGGAGTCTCTGGTCTACTGCTATGGGTAAACATTTGTCCAAATGACAGCACATGGTGTAAAATTATGTGAGATGGGCCAGAACTAAGTCGTGATTGATGAGCCTCAGAAGAACAGGACCTGGCTTTCCAGTGTTGGTTTTGCAACCTTTGATCTTTATAGCCACGCATTATAAAGTGGTTTCAACTTGTAACTAAATTCTTAACATACTCAGCTATAAAATCCAGACATATCCTGAGTAATAAAATAAATACGTAAACTGGAACTTAGGTGAGAGAGTCATCTTTTAGTGTCACTTAATGCTGGGAACACCTAGAGCTTGCTATACCAGATTCAGTAGGAAAGCGTAATTTTGAGAGAAGCACGAAGGGATGCTGGCTAGAAACAAATTCATTGAGCTGTACAGACTACATCATTAATCCTGCATGGACGACCAACTTATAGTGCCTCTAAAGAGCATCACAGAACAGGCATCTTTCAAACTGTTATACGTACTGTAACTATACTACTTGATGTTCATCAAATACCACTTCTATCACACCACATATCAGAGCCACGGGCCTTGTGCAAAAACGTCATTCTAAGAACCTCTTGCCTACTGTGAAGATAACCAATAAATCAAGGTAGTTGCACAAGCCACAACCTAGGTGGCATTAATTAGATCAGTGGAAGTTATGATCCAACATAATTATAATTGCTACCCCACCTACATTTAATTTCAGTGATTCTTCCTATCTTTTCCCCAGAGGGTCAATAGGAGAGCTAACCTACATGCTTCAACAGTGTCAGCCTCCAGAGGCAGCACGAAAAAGCAGCAATGGCAGCAATGTTTAGTAATTACATGAGTGCAAGTAAGGGGAAGGGGACTATCATAAGATGCGATCAGATACTATACAACAAGGCGAAACAAAGAAATTCACCCTTTGCCCCTTACACACCTCACAGCTTTGCAGTGGGACAAGAGGTCTAGGTTTCGTGCTTCCAGATGTGACACGCTTGTTCCAATTCGACAAAGTATTTACATGCAGAGATCACCATTTGTATACGGGCAGGGCGGTCATACTGAAGTAAACCTGATTTCCCAGTCTTAAAGTGATGTAGAAAAAATGTCGCGAATGGTGTGTCCCAACGTGGGGAAAGAAGGATCGGTGTACTGAGATGGGACTTGGGGCATCTCTGATGACACTGATGCACTTGCATCAACAAGTGCAGCGAGTGCATCAGCAAATACTTCAAAACAACAGGAACAAATATGTAGAAAGAAACAATTGGTAGCAAAGAATGACACCCACAGTGCGTTTATTTCCATTCTGTACAGGCTTTATTTCCGATGAGTAGCACTCCAGCTCTCTGTGAGTGTACCTACATTTGGGCAGTCAGCTCTGTGGGACGCATGTGTGTGTGCTCTTCGTCTCCGTCACTCCCTCTGTCAATAGGGACAATTTTACAAGCCTGAGTCTCAGAGGACTGTGCTTCAGGAAGTAAGAGTCATACAAACATAAATATAAATCGGAAACCTAGTGTTTGCAAGACCAAGCCCCGCATCACAGACCAGGATGCAGTCGTAATGACAGCATACAACTGAAGGAGAACTACTGCCTTTGAACTGGTGGTTAGAAGGACTTGACACAGAAAGGCATCATATCTTTGGGGTGCAGCAGTTCTTTCTGACTGACAGTTGCACCACCACAGTGGTTGGAAGTCAAAGAGGTTTTCTGCTAAAAATCCCCACAGACGCTCTGTTTTAGCAAGTCATTTAGTTCTGTTCTTCTTTGACCTTTCTTTTATGCATCTGTTCTTCCTTACCATTACAATAAAGCATTTTCCTTTGACACTGTGCAGGGCTCTGCTCAAAAAGGGCTTGGTGTAATCAGGTGTGTTCCTAGCAAACTGCAGCCTGCAGTACAAAGACATCACTGTTTTTTCAGAAGGCTGTTCAGTAATGCTCAGTCAACAGAAGAGACCAACAGCATGGTAATATCTATCAACCCCCTGCATTTGTTTGCAATTAAAGAAAGGTCAGTAGCTATACCTTTATGACAACCACACTTACCTTTGCACAGTCAAAAAACCAAACATATATAAATTTCGTAACAGAAACTTCCGTTGATATCCATAAACGCGAAATCTGAGACATGAAAAGTATTTATCAGCCAACCCTAATCTAGTAAGGTTTGTGAAACTGATTTGCTCCCCTGGCTGGTTGCAGAATTGTTGAGATGATGTTTGCTACCTAGCAGTAACAAACTAGCTAGTAACAAAAGCTGTTGTATTCTAGGTTCCTTTTCATGCCCAGCTGTTAAAGAAAGACCCTGATTCACACCACTTTGTTATTTTTTCTCATTTTTATAGGCAGCCAGAAGGCATATGGACGTTCAGTTTGTTCGGATTCACTCATTAGTAAATGACATGTCATGAGCAACGATATGCACCTGGACATTTAGTCTGAGGTAGGTTCTTTACCATCCAAATAGATTATGCTACTTCAACAACAAAAGACAACAGATCTTTCTGAAATGTGTTTTTCCCTTTTGCTTTTGTATTTCTAGAAGCCATATAGAGCAGAAGTACCACAAAGCAAGAACAAGACAAGAACAAAAGTCACAAGAGTTCCTTACAAAGTGTTGTCAATAATCAGACTGCTATGAACACAAGGGTCCTGAACCCAAGTCTACAGCCACATTATTGGACTACCTAAATGACAGAACTTAAGTTTTTGCTGCGTGGCTGGAAGACCTACCCAGGTTCCCATGAAGGAACATCAAGGACATTTAGAGATTCAGCTAGGAAATTTCAAGCAATATTGGGAGTGCAAGCCTGGCATCTGGAGATCCAGAAATGGAAATCATCTTGAAATCTTGGGACCAACAGCTCCCTCGTGCTCTTGGAGTAAGTGCCACTTACAATTTGCAATTGTAATAAAGGGAACTGGGGCAGAAAGGGACAGATGCAGGACACAGACAAGGTCTGAGATATTCCAGTGAAATCCTCTTGACATAGAATAAACCTTGGAGACTGCAAATGACTGGTTAAGAATCAGAGACACAGATCAACAGCTCCTTGCTCTGATTTTCCCATCATCAGTAGGGCACTGCAGAGAACACAGTAAGAAATGTCTTCTAAAACAGCTTTAAGAACTGGAAATCTGATAAAGCAAATAAACGTGGCAAAGCTTCACTGACGTCAGTAAGACATATATAAGGCAAGATTTTCTAATGAGTAACAGTGGAAATGAAAAGTCTCGCACACAGAACATGGATGGTTCCCAGGTAAAGCTTAACACAAGCCACAGATTTGTCCTTAAAACAAATCCCCCTCATCCTGCAAACATAAACTGAACTCAGTCTATTTCTGCAAGAACTGCCACTTTGTGAGCCCAATCACAAAGCGTAATGCACTGCAAAGCTACTCATTAATAAGGCAACCAAGATATTTAATAATATTTGAATTTATACTAGAATTTGCATGAAGAAAATGTGACTGTAAAATATAGTACATTTAGCCAGTTTTAGGACAATATGATGAGAGTCATTCTTCCCTCATACAATTCTTCTTTTCAGGACCTTCTAGTAAGATGGTGTGAATTAACACTAGTCATTTGAAGTCAACTGAAAAAAAAAAATGGAGGTATGCCAAATTACATCAGAGATGGACCCAGCCTTTTGACTTCAAGTTATCCTCAGCTAACACTGGTGTAATCAGAAAAAGGCGACATTTACTTCTCTGCCCAATCAAAATAGCCTGAATATTGGCTACTTTCAGAGAACTGCCTGAAAACATTCCACAAACCATGAATTATTCACAGTATTAAACAAATAATTGTGACTAGTAAATAAATATTTGAAAGTAATGGCTGGTTCACAGACCATTCAAACATAGCGTATGGGGGAGATATTCATCATATGAATTACCCATTAAGAATTATTGGCTCAGCTCTAGTTATAACTGATAAACAGTCATGTGGATAACAAGGCAAGTGTTTGGCAAGCCTCCTGCTTTCATTCTCAGCAATATGGCTTCCTTTTCAGCACACACATAAGCTCAACTGTTTATCCCACTTTGAGCAGAGAAACTAACTGCCTGCAGCGCACCTGAAAGGCGAGAGCTGGCTCGCAGTTTCCCCAAGCCCTACTTGTCTGGTTAAATTCCAGGTCAGGCTGCAGCCCTCTGACAGAACCACATTCCTGCTGTAGCTTCAATTACCTAAATTATTCTTCACCTCCTGTCCTAAGCATGGGCATATTTTTGACGGGCCTAGCTGGGAAACGTGAATGAAAACTGCTACCAGATGTAGAGAGGAAGAATGATTTCATATCGGAGCTGCTAGCCTCCAACAGTCAGAATATCTGAGTCTCTGCTGTGCCACGGGCTTTCTGTAAGCCACTTAGGCCCAAATCCCCAAAGGTATTTAGGCTTTTAACTCCTGCTCATTTCAGTGAGAGTTAAAAGCCTAAATACCTCCACGGATCGGGGTTTGAGCCTCTGTAGTTATGTCTACACAGCACAAGCATCCATAGTACCAGGCAGGCGTGGCAGAGCTAACTGAGCAGCCTAGCTTCAGGAGAAGGGCAAGCTCCTGGTGCTGCCCGCGAGCGCAACACAATTTGCTCAGGGACGGCTCTCACCACTGTGTGTCTGGCTGCAGCACACACACAGATAGCCTGGGTATCACCACACAGCACGGCATGCTGCTGGGTAGGTATAACCCACACACCTCAAGACACACTGCAATTTGGCTAAGGGCCGGCCTGGCAGGGTACTGGGAGAATTACTATGGCCAGTCGGATCTGCACCGCGCCCAGGAACTTTGCTGGTGGACATGCAGCATGTAAAGCACTGGGAGCAAGCAGGCTTGGGTCGGCCAAACAATTCAGCAAATTCCATTTTAATGCAGCTTTTCAGAAAGGCAGCAGGGGGCTGTGCAACATGCTATCGCTGAAATATCTGGCATCCTGCATTTGCAGCGCCAGCACTACATCTGACTGTCGCCAAAAAGAATCAGAGCAAATGGTTAATGTGCAGTTATGGCAGTTAAAAAAAGAAATGCTTTGCTGCTGTTCTATTGTCAGTTTTGGCAAGCAGCACTGGGGAAGCGAAACACTGATAACATTGCTTTATTGTTCATGTAGGTCCCAACCTTAACATGCTACATCTGTATCTTCTGTCTCAAGAAGTTGCTTTCTTTTCATCAAACACATTCCAGAAGTCAACAGTAAAAGCACTGACAAGAGACAGCAGATTGATCCATTAACTCTCACTCACTGCTAACAGTTCCTTGGCTGAAACCGGACCCTGCATTCCACTTGGGAAGATTTGGTAAGTTCAAAATGTAAACATGCTTGCAGGATTTGGTTACTGCTCTATGTACTACAGCTCCTGCCTCAGCTTAACAGGAGGTGCTGGGAATCTACAGGTACCGTGCCTCTGACTTTATACATGTGTAATTAAGTAACAAACAGGACAAGCCAAACGAGTCCTCTGCACCTCGTGTTAATATTATACCAGATTCTCAGTTAGCACTAATCAATGTGGTTGCAATGAAGGATACTGCAGCATATAGCTCTTTCTAATATGTCTAACAATAATAATAATAATTAATAATAATAATAATAATAATACACTCTCCCTCTGCCAGGAAAGTTGCAATTAAGTGAGAACATATTTCCCCTTTGGAGACGGGCCCTTAAGCATATTCTTTTCAGCAGCAGATAAAATGAAAAGTGCTGCTTGCTGCGACGTCGGCTTTGCTTTGCAAAACCAACCTTTATTTTAAGTTAGATACATCTAACAATGCTCCTTTGTTGAACTATTATTTTCCATCTGTAATACCAAAGCATACGGGGGCTCTGCTCACAGACCGACACTCCAGCAGATCAGTCACTGTACAAACACAGAACAAAATGCAGACCCTATGCCAAAGACCCACTGGCACCACAATTCTCAATTTCTTATCCAACTGCTAACAAAGCTGTAAAACACACTGCTTTCCTGGAGTGGCTCTCTGTCCCCCTCTACTGACTACAACAGGTGGTCCTGGGGACAATTCTCACATCCAGAGCCTCAGTCTGGGGTGCTGTTACCCTTGGAGAGGTGACAATACACCATCTGAGAGACTGCAAGATGCTGGCTTATCCTTGGAAGAAGCTGATTTTTCCTGTGTAGCAGCTGGACAAACAGGGTTTTGTCCAAGAGCGCCTCTGAGTTCGGCTTCTGCCCTGCTCACAAAACAGAACAGGGGTTTGTGCTGAAAAATGTGATGTGGAAGTAAAACATCAGTATTTCAGCCAATTCTTTAGTATTGTGACTTGAGGTGGTGTCCCATTGGAAATGAAATCATGCCTCCCTTTCGCTCCATGGGTCAGGTCGCTAAGATGGATATTTTCCAGTCAGGTCATCTACTTCAGCTGAAAACTTCGCTGTTTCAGGAGTGTCATTTTTTGACAGGACAATGGCATTTTCCTCAGAAAGCAAGTGAGCACTCTTCAGAAGAAACGCACCTTGTCAAAAAGCCATACATCTGATGAGATACAGTCTCTGTATACATGCGTATCTGTTACTAGCCTTTGCTTTTCATGCAGACTACAGTGCCATGCACAGTCCCACATCACCTGAGAAGAACCAGGAGAGATTGCTACAGATGCTGGGAGTTTCTTTACTGACATCACTGGGAGCTTTGCCACTGATTGCAGCAGAGTTATGATTTGAAACGGGACTCGGCTGCCATTGGACTCATGATTTAATTAGATGACTCTTTATTAATTGGCTCTGGGTTTCTGTGGTGCCGATTTCCCTTCAGTCTTGCTCCAAGGGTTAGTTCTGACTTGTTACAGGGGTCTGTTTGAAAGCTTTATGTTCCCTACGCTTTTCTTCCTTTGGTATTTTGCAACTACAGATACATTTCTCTGTTCCAGACATATCTGTATTTACACCTCAACACTTGGGTTTTCTATCCTCTGTTGTCTCATGTTTCAGATGGTTTTTGCTTTTCTCCCGTTTTTCTCTTCCCCACGACTGGGTCTTCCATATTTAATAACTTTTTGTAACACAGCTCTATAAACAGACCCTCACTATCAGTGAATAATATAGGAAAAAACATCTGCTATTATTAAGGGTCTGGATCAAGGATTTGGTCTACGCTTCCAGATCATCTTGGCCTTCTGATGTAACCGTTAAGAAATCATTTCATTTTCAGATCCATCTCTGCCTGTACAGAGAGACATCCTGCAAGTCCTTCAGAGCTGGTTCTGATGTCTATTTGCACAGCTGCAAGAGAGATGGAACCCGGAATTTGTGCAGAACCAGAACCATCTCTGTAGTAACTCTGGATGGAAAACTCCTATTGCGCAAGATAGCTTACAGCATCTTAATTTGCATCTAGGACTTTGTCCGCCTTGCAGCCAAAGGCAGGACAACATATTGACCAGCTTCAATCTAGCTACTTTGGATATCTTACACAGTGGAAACACAGTGTTCAGGCAGCAGCTCTTGCATATGCATGTCACATCCTGGGCAGGCTGGACAAGCCCTGTGAAGATTAAAGCTGGTTGTTATTTGACTACCTGCACTGCAATCATACCTCCTAGTTAAAGTGCAGGGGCACAATCAGTGACCAAGGACTCATTCCTCTGTCCCTTTTGTCTGTCAGAAGTATACCACAGCTGTGCAGGACGCAATGAGGCTGGCAGGCTGGCATTTTGCAGTCCTCCTTGTCTGCTGCCTGCCTGCTTTGTTCCATGGCAGCCCAAGATTTATTAGCAGATCAGAAGCACTGTGACGTTCCAATGTCACCCTCTCCTCCCAAAGCTCTGGAAGAGGAGTTGGACTTAGGACTGGAATAGCCTGAATTTATTTTAGCTGCTTTTCAACAAGTGAACAAGTTAAAAGGAGAAAAACAATTTTGTATGAAATTACTATTTACATTATGTATTTTAAATCCATAACAAGGATGGATAACAAGGAACAAGGAATGAGTGCAAAATAAGCCACCATGGAGATTTACAGAAATTAAATTACCACCTTTCTAATGCCAGTTCAGATTTGACAGCTTGTTTTCACTTACAGAAGAGATGTGAACATCTTTAGAGTGACTTTATGCCTTCTGACGCTTGGGGTCCCAGGACTAGATGCTGAAAATCACTGCAGTGCAGTGCAATGCTATATGACATCAGGAAAAATGCCACCAGCTGCAGCCAAGTTATGTATCAGCATAACTAATAAGAAGTAAGAATAAGGCCCATAGTACTTGATTCTGCAGCTATGCACAGATGGAGCATCTTCACATTCAGATCCACAAAGCTGAATACCTGATCTGTACACAGAAATACAATAATAAATAAGAGAAGGATAAGAATAATTCAGATGCTGCAGTTCACAGGGGCTAATAACAAAAAAAAACACTGAGGAGCTCCTGGAAGCTAGACCCTATGGGCAAGTCTCCAGTCCCAGACAGAAAACTACAAATTGCAAGCTACTTTTCATAATCTTTGCTTAAATTTGCAAAAGTCAAGACAGGGCTATAGCTGGTAAACAAACAAACAAACAAACAAACAAAAAACAGCTCTTCTAAAGCTAGACTTCTTTACTCAGACGCATTTCCAAAATGAGAACCATGAAAAAATTAAATCCAAGCACTTGTAAATTCCTGCTGACCTGCCACACAACTGCTTAGTGTCATACATTCTCACTTGTCCAACAATGTACGCGTTAGTAGAGCTGCATCAAAAGCTTCAGTGTCTGAGTTTGGCTAAGTGAGCACAAGTTTGGATACTTACTTAAAACTTGTTTGTATCTTTTAGTTCATGAAGCCAGGGTGAACATTTTGTTGGAATAATCCTTCTCATGAGGACTCAAGTAATACCTGCATCCAGCTGGGCTAGAAAAACATTGGGAACAACCTTTCAGAGACTCTCCTCATTTTGCCTTCCAGCTCCAGCTGAGACCCAGAAGAGCAACATTTTTAAGTAGGACCAGCAGTGGGGAAAAGAAAAGTTTGCTAAGTCTTGGTAAACATATTCCATGTGAGCCAGGGTCAAGTGCCTGCATCTGCACGTACCTGAAGCCCAGTATCTGGGAGAACCACAAACAAAGGAAACTGGCCATATGAATCACATATTCTCTTGCTAGAAAAATACAACTGCATATATGAACCTCCACATTTAAGTAATTGAGGTAAAGATGTCACTTTTAATTTCGAAAAGCTCCCAGCTGTGTCCTTAGTAATTAAGATAGCACAGATGCAATAAATCAGTCCATGTGCCAGCCCACAGAGGTCAAATATAACCAGGCAGCAAATTATAGTTAACATTTATGAACCCCTTGTATATGGCACATGGCCCCACCCACTCTGTTTGGCAGAGAAGTTTGCTGCTGATTGCACTGGTCCTTCTGGCATTTCATGTCCTCATGCAAGTCATACCAAGTAGCCTCCCTGAAATATTGTACCTGAACATGATCAGACTCATTTTAATCATTGTGTGTATTTTAAATGATGACTAACACTCTGAGAGGATGAGAGAAACCAAAATGTTCAGGGAGTTCTTTGTTTTATGGGGTTTTTTTGTTTGTTTTTTGTTTAAGAGGAAAAAGGAAAATGTAAATTGAGCATTCTATTTAATCAACAAGAAATTCATCACATCTTTCTGCTGAGGAAGGATGGTCTTGCGGCTGACGTACAGGGCTACAGTGTAAGCCTCAGCTAACCCACAGTATGCCTCCTGCACAGCACTGAAACAGCCAAGGCAGAATATCCCTGGGAGACCAGAGCTCCTCGGCTCCCCATGAAACAGGGAGCTTTGTCTGTCTCCTTTGTCTTTCTCTCCCATCTATACCAAAAAACCCTTTATTGAAAAAGACTGCCTTTAATTAGGTTTCTTAGCACAAAAGGGTGCCAATTTTAGCTGAGGTCCCTGAGTGCTCCTACCTGGCAACTAGAACAGGCATTTATTGCAGGGTTAATAACTAACTGAGATTACTTGATGTTATTATTTCATTTGTACTGTTGTCACACCTAAGAGCATCGGCCACAGTTTTGAACCTGTTCCGTGTTTGCATTTAATGCACACAGAACATAATGACAATGCCTCTCCCAGCCAGCTTAAAATTAAGTCTTACCCTCCCTTCCCCCACCAGTGACTTGCTCTGAGTTTGTTCCACATCTGCTGGTGTGACAGCTGCAAGTATCTCTTTGTGCCTGCTCAGATTAGATATGGGTAACACCTGAGAAGTGCAGATGAGATTCTGGACACAGCTAGAATGAAAGTGAGAAATATCTTCTGCCAAAAGGTTCAAAGAAACAAAAACATTTCCCTTGTTTTTAAATTCAGTAATGTCCTACTGATAGGGCAGGGATTTTTTCACAAAAGGCAAAGGAAACCTCAAGTAAGACAGACCTCTGAAGCAATCAGAAGTTTTGTCTTTGAAAGAGCAATGTGTTTTGATGAGATGTCAGAGCTTTCTCAGAGGGCTGAATTGAGACAAAGCATTCCTACTTCATTTCTCTGTAGAAAGCTTTTGACCCAAAATTTACATCTGCTGCCATTCTCAGATGTGGTAGCAAAACAGGCATTTTTACACTCAGGTCCAATGGATTTGGGGTATGAAATCCACCATCTAACCACTATCTACTTCAGTTCAAAGCTCCTGAAGCTCCCTAAGAAAAAAAATACTTCAGGTACTGAAGCACAGTAGAATTTCTAGTTGGGCATAATAACGAAGGAGATGTGAGAGGCACTGCACTTTTGAGCCATTTCCTTTCCCCATGGTGGCACTGATCCTTGAGAGAGACTCATTCCTTCTAGTAAAAACCTTTTCAAAGGAAGTTCCTTACCAGCTTCAGATGAAAGGGAAGCTGGAGTGAATCTCTCTTCAGCATCAGTCTGTTTAACACTTCACACCTACCTGGAGAGTTCTGGAATACAAGAGAAGCCACCTGAATATCTTTGGTTACCAGAGAAGTTCCCAGAGCCAGTCTGGGGATCTTTATAAGCTGCTATTTCACCAGTAGATCAGGAGAAGCTAAGTACTTTTCTCTCTTGCCTTCCTCAAACTGGAAAGAGAGCTTGCAGCTTCCTTTGTATATGCAGGCTCCTCATGTTGTGGTAAGGTGCACAACAAGGAAAGCTGGGACCTGATGGGAGCACCATGCCAACACAGCCTTTTCTAAATAACAAGCAATGATACTTTCTGAAGAGGAAATCTTTTATTCAAGCATCAAAGAAAGTAAAGAATCCCTTTTAGGAGGACCACTGTAGTGCCTGTTATCTCACAGGATGTTCTCCTACGGATGTCAACACTTGCTGTTCCTCATCTGACACTCACCAAAACCCACATTTGATGAGATCAGAATATTATGAAGATCAAGCCTATTCAGACACCCTTTGGGACAAAGTCAGACCCTTGAATAGAAACATGTGTGATTCATAATGTACTCACTGCAGGATGCGCTCACACACAGATGCGCTCATCCTCAGGAAAACCTCCAAGCCTATCAAGAAATCCTTTCTACACTCTTCTCTCAGTCAAAATCTCTGCTTATGTGGTCTAAGAAGTGACAGAAATTTTACAGGAATGGGGTCTAAGAGAGAATATAATAAAATAGCAAGTATCTTTTTAACACAGATTGCTCTATGCTTCTATATATTTGTAGATATGCAGCCAATTATCTAAGAGCAAAGTTAGATGCAAATTTGTGCCCTGTGAGGATTCTTGTTTTCCTCATTGCCTTCAGTGAGAGTGGGATGTGCTGGTATCTGGCACACTATTTTCAAAAGCGTGACAGGCTTTATTGGCACATTTAACATTGATGATACTTACACAGGACCAATAAGATTATATAATTTCCTAGATCATAATCTCTATCTCATCCCATGTGAACCAAATTAAAATGATATGGAATCGCCAGCTCCATAGCCTGGAAACGTCTAAATCAAGCCTCTTCCAAATTACCTGAGATGCTTGTCTTTAAAGTTTTCAGGGCAAGTCACGTTCATGTTTTGAAATAAAATTTGAGGGGCCAGAAGACAGAAGTCTCTATGCCAGTATTATTTACATTATATAAAGTACAGGCATGGTGTGACAATCTACCAGATGCTGCCACTAGAAAAAGCAGAACAGTAAAATTCTAACTCCCACAGCTGCAGCAAATGAAATACAGAAACACGAACCTGACTAATTACCAGTCAAATAAAACCCCAGAAGGCATTATTTACAAAATCTCATCATTTTTAACCAGTGGTATGATTTGAGAGGCTTGACTCATGATTTCTTAGTGCTTTGGGTTAGTAATGCTAGATGATAGTTCTAGTGGCTGAAGTGAGCTGTGCTTATTAAAGTCAATCATGTGTCTACCTGGCAATTAGCCAGGAATCCTAAAATTAACAGCTCATTAGAAATCTGCCTGTGACATTACTCATATGGACTCCCTTGTACAGGAGCGATCTCTCTTAACCCTGCAGAGGGAACAAGGGAGAGGACCAATGTCTGACACACATGCTTCCACAAAAGGCTCTGCTGCTTACAGTAGTGTGAAAAGCAGCATGTCAGTGGGCAAATGAAGTTAGAAATGGGTTCTACTCACGCTACAGCTGCCTCATCCAAAGGAGGACTAGATTCATCATTTGTGAAATGTTTTGCAGTTCTCCTGAAATTCTTTGGGGGAAATCAATCTCATGTATGCAACGATGACAAAGTTGACTCAGCTCCATCAATGTCATAAAGCACTACTAACAATTTCAACCCCACACTGAGGAAGGTTTGTCCTCAGCAGAATCATTTAGATAGAGCACCAGCAGTGTTGACCACAGCTACTTGAACAAGAGCAAGTCCAGAGCCAATAACATCTTTCCATTTATGAAAGGGGGCTTCTGCAGAAGCCACCAATCTTTCCAGCACTGCTGATTACAAGTGGGCGAGGATGGTGGCTTCTTCAACCAATGCAATTCAACTGTTGACAACATTTTGGAATTTTCACTGAAAACTCGATTTCAATAAAAATCCCAAACTAAACGCTGTACCTTTAGTTAAATAAATAAATAAATAAAACATTATTTCAGATCTTGAAATTTCTGTTCACATTAATTCTTGCTTTTGTTCTTGAAGACCTCCCCCATGATAAAAAGGTCGATAAAACATACATTTAAAAAATCTACAATGAAGGATTTTTTAACATTTTCTCATAGGAAAAAGTAATCTTTAAGTCAGCCTTATTGCTAATATATGCAGACACAAAGCAATGTTATTAACACTGCTAACGTTCAAGGGAGGTGGGTATCATTCATCCCAGAGAACATGCTTTTTACAGAGAATCAAAGGACTTCAGACACAGACCAGCAACCTTTGGACTATATCCATGAAAACTAGATGAAAATTAGAGATGTGAAGTGTTGAAAAAGTAATACTGTATTAAAATCTATTGGTCTTGACTCCAGGACTCAATCCAGATATTCTTACCCACATGGAATGGCATTTTGATTTCAAGCCACTCCAGCACTGAACTGTGGAGTCTATTGAGGAAGAGCAAAGGCATTGCAGCCTGGCCCACTGTTATTTAGAAATAGAATTGTAATTGTGTATTGAGTTCTTATCTTAGGATGAGGTAATCTGCATTATGCTGATGAAGGTTTATCAAGGCTGGTAAAGCCCCAGGGAATGACAAAGGGGAGAAAGAACGGGAAGGAGACATGCTGGCTATGAAACACTCCTTGCTAGAACAAGAAACAATAGTGTGCTGCAACTGGGAGGAAAAAAAAAAAGAAAGGAAGAAGACAATTCCTGGGACAAGATACTTCGCACAGGTCTGATACTAAAAAGAGATAAGTGTATTTTCAGTGACAGGTTGGAACACTGAAAACACAGCAGAATTCTTGCAGTGAGACACAAAGCCTCTCAAAGGTTTAAATGTTTAAAGTTTCTGAAGTGACTCCTGCTTCAGATCAGAAAAGTATTCGTTTCTCAGGAAAAAAAACACTTAGAACAACTTGTTATAAAAAGAAAATACTCAGCACCTTTTG
The DNA here is from genome assembly GCF_951394365.1 of Tetrao urogallus. Classification (NCBI taxonomy): domain Eukaryota; kingdom Metazoa; phylum Chordata; class Aves; order Galliformes; family Phasianidae; genus Tetrao; species Tetrao urogallus. The sequence continues at coordinate 14,664,754 of NC_136814.1, forward strand.
AATACCAGAGGCCTGCAAAGTCTCTTTAAATAGACACCCAAAACCACACAACACTTCAGATTTCTGTCAGCCTTTTCCACACAATCAAATCAGTGATTTTCCAGCCAGAAGCCTATCAAGGCATCACACCTCAACAGTTTAGTTCATATTTTCTGGTTACTAAAGATGACCTCAAATCCCAACAAGCAAACTGTTCTCAGATCTGCTGCTGAAGGTAATCTTTCCGTAGGAAAGGAGTCCAAATTCCAATCTCGGAGACGGAGTAAGCGCTGTTCTCAATTGAGAACACTCAGAAGGAGTTTGGGATGGAAAAAAAACAACTTGCAAAGTAGGTACACAAAGCAAAAATTACAAGAAGATGTTAAGCAAGGCAAGGAGAATTTCACATCCAAAGCATTTCTTTCTTTTTTTGTCAAAAAAAACCTTAGGCCAGTGCTAGTTACACTCCTCAGGAGGCAGCATGGAGCGGAGCAGGAACTCTGACAGCATCTAGAAAGCACATGAGGTTCATTTCCCATCCACCTTCACACTTCTTCTGTAGAGCTTATAAGCGCCAAGGTGGTGGTACGGTAACCGTTTTCAAAGAAGAATATGGATGTCACATAAATTAATAAAGCATACAAAATGAAGATGTGAAAGAAAATGCTTTCTGCACCTTTACCTCCAAAGCAGGGTGGAAGAGTTGCCTAGGCGTTGCAGTATTTGATTCCACTTCTTCACTAATGTAAGGCACGTATAGTCCTGTTACAGTACCCATGATAGGAGGAAAACCCTCAGCCAACATCTTGCTGCAAATCCTGCCCCTAAATAGGGGTGAGGCTCACTGAGAACTTGCTTGTTGAAGCTTCAATTCTTCTGTGATTTCTAAAGGTGGCTGAGCTTTTCTATTCCTGTTACCATGTATTAGATATACGGACCTGAACCCTACTGTTTCATCAGTGATAAATCTTGTTCAGATATATGTTTCCTCATTTTTAGCCCTTATTTTTTGTCAGAAAGCAGGCTACAAACCCAATAGCAGCCTCTGTCAGCTGACTGAGTAACCCCACAGAAATGTGTACAGGAGTTGGTTGTTTTGGGTTCTTCTCAATCCTATACACCACAGCAAACAATCTGGTGATGTATAGGACTCTGTCAACCAGGCAGCTCTTTCACTTGTCTTACAAGAAAGAAAATACAGAGTAACTTGAACAGAACTTGCACATCTTGCTCACGTAGATCACCAATGGTGCAGCCACAAACAAATTCCTGCACATACTAACAGCTCTGCCTGCTATTGATCTGGACTGCCAGCTAGTGACAAAAGAAGTTATATTGGCACTCAAAGAACTTACTGAATACTACCATCTACTGGCATAAAATAAGGGGAAAGGGGAAAGTAGAGAATCAAGGAGGGTCTGAAGTAAAAGTAACAGCCACAGGAAGATAAGTCAGAACTTCCTATTCACATAATAAGAAAAATCATTCATATGAATATCAAAGGGGCAACAGGCAAAAAATAAAAATCAAAAGAAAGATAGAGAGAGCAACTTTCCTTATAAAGTGCATCACACAGCTGGCTCTGAGCACAGGGCAGAAGCCTGGGAATGCAGCACCAGCACCCAGCTACTGGGAGCTAACATCAGTCTACTGCACCAGGTGCAGGAGGCCAGCTTCTCCACAGCATACAGACCCTTACATGTCCTGTATATCATAAACCAGTACATCTCAAAATCCTTCATTCAGACCAAAATCTTCTGTTTCGAGTAGCTAGAAGAGTCTCCAGCTGTAAACGGAAGCCACCACAGAAGTCTGGAGTCTGAATGGGTGACCTCTCTCTCACCATTCCTATTCCTGCAGTATTTCAGCCGTGATGTGATTGCTCAGCCTGTCTGCTTGGGTCTGGCTTCCTGCCCTGGGCTACTCCTGGAGCTGGCAGGCCTGCAGCCAGCAGCTCCTGACAATATCACAGCCTCTGGATGTCTTCGTGTTAAAGAGCTTCTCCACAAGCAATAATGCTTGCCCCGCTATTGATCTGAACCAGATAGGAATTTGTCTCTAAGACAGCAAAGGCTCCAGATGTCATTAGCATACTGCTCAAGTCATCCACCCACTTCGATCTGCAAAGCTGTTATCACCCTGATTGCTCTATGTACACCTTCCAGGAGAGACTTTACAGATTCATCTACTCACCCAGAGTCATAATTAGAGAGGAATGTACTATTGCAATAGAGATTTAATATCCATTTGAATTCTTACATTAATTTGCTTCAGCTGTGTGCCAGCCCTCTTTCCATATTTGCTTTCAAAGAATACTTTAATAAATTAATTTTCTGGCAGGAATATTTGTGGAAACGGTACGTTTTAAATCAGTATTGAAGAATGCTCCTGGGAAAGAAATTCAGTGTTCATAATTTTGAGTAATCTCAGCAGAAACCCAATATTAAACGTTATTCTGATCCAACCCCACGTGCTGGGCTGCAGTTCAAGAGGTCTCCACTCAGTCCCTGTCTCTGACAGGCTTGGTGCTGGGCAAGGCAAGCAAGAAATCCTGCTCTATCTGTTCCTGGCCAGCACAGCTATAAGAGAGCTTGGGGCTCATGGCAAAGCCGGAGCTTAGCCCACTGATGGAGACTGTGCAGAGATTGGTTGGTGGCCCTGCCTGTGGCAAGGGGGTTGGAACTTGATGATCCTTGGGGGTCCTTCCAATCCAAGCCATTCCATGACTATGCTTCTCAGAGCCAGTAAGAACATGGGAACAGCTCCCCAGCACACAGCAAATCTACAAGTATGTGCTTTTAACTGGGGCAGGCCAATTCGGGTTAAAATAACAGTGAGGGCTCTCAAATTGCTTTGGTTTATCTGATTTAATCTGAATTATCTAGCTCAGGTTAGCAAATCCAAATTAAGAACACACCCGCACTTTGTGCTATGGAAATATCCATCAACCCTAATCTTTCCCATCACATTCAGGTCATAAAGGCTATAGGAAAGACTTTTCCTTTTCTTCTCAGCCCTAACTACCCCATGATCTATTCCCTTTCTAGACCGCAATCAGGCCTGGAAGCCTACCTTTTTATGCTACAAAAGGCCACAAAATACAACAGCTAAATTGAAAACTACATATATCAAATCCCTGTCCTACAATACCCTGTGCAAGGAAAGGAATCACCCATAAAAATCAGTGATTCCATCTGGTCTCTCTGCAAATGTTGGTGAGTTTTCTTCCTCTCTATGAAAAAGGTTGTAGCATTAAGTAAATCATGTTCCACTTGAAGTAGAAAAATGCTGTGACCCTTTCCCCTCTCTCTCTGTTATTTTATCTTTCCTCATTCATCCAAGCAGCACATTCCTTTTTTCTACACTGGCTTATTTTTCCTTTCTTTTCCTGTGTCTCTCTCACTCATTTCTACTTCATTTTTTTTTTTTCCAATCTGCCCTGTGCTGTCCTCACAGCAATACAAGAAGAGATAGCATCTCACTGTTCAATTACTTGTTCACAGTAACATCAGACCTCATCAGAACCTGCTGCAGACTTTGCCTTCTCCTCTACCAAGTTTCAGGATGGAATATGACCTTCAGTCTGTGTCATCACATCCTCTATTCTTTCATGGCTGCTACTCCTCCACCTCCACAGTAGCCAACTTTCTGTCCTTCAACTCTCTATGCTCATCTCTCTCTCTCTCTCTGTTTTCCCCACTTCAGTCAGACTCTTTCTCCCTCCTTATTTCTCTTTCTTTGCTCTGGGCTGTAAGCCAAATGCCTCAGACCTGATGTCTAAAAAGCAAAAGAGAAGGAAAAAAAAAAAAAAAAGAAAAACCCAACCCCAAAGGTCTGCACAGAACTAAACCACATTTGCCCCAGATGGTTTTGATGGCTTGGAGACAAGAAAAGAAAAATTCAGACACAGAGAGGACTAGATATTCAGACTTTCTGAATAAGCAAGTAATGCCAGAAAACATACCAGGCTAATTTCATTCGTGCTGTAAATTACTGGTGGTAAGGATCAAGGCTGAGATTTTCAAAACAACTAGAAGTAAGGTTTTTAAAAGCTCTTTTCTGACTTAAGAGTTAAAGTCCTGTTTTCAAGAGGAAGTTCAGATCAAAACCCTCTTCTGAAGTATGACTGAAGTCTACCAGGCAGACTGACATTCACAGATTCTAATTTTGCCACCACCTAATTTTCAGTGGGGAAGCCCCCAGGAGTGAACCTACCCAGCAGGGAGGTACTGCATGTGCCGTGGCAGAAGCGAGCAGCTCAGTTCCAGTCCTGTGCCTAAATCCTAGGCTGACTCAGAAATCTAGTGAGACTGTCCACTAGATCTGTTTGGTACACCACAAAGTCACACCAACTTCATCATATCTATCATGTGTTTAGTGTAGCCTCCCTGGACTCAGCTTAGCACTACCAGGTTGTTGTCCTTTCAACCATTCAAAGTCTATCATCTACCAAAGATTCAAATGCGGATTCTCCTGTTTAAAGGACAAAGTTTTACCCCTGGCTGCAAGAGTATCCACTGGGTCTTGTCTTGTTCTTCTCACTGTAGTGTCTTTGTTTTGTGTAAAATATTGAAAAATTGACTGGAGCTGAGAAGAAGCTCAGAATGATTCCGTAGCCTAGTGATCAACATCACCCAAAGGTAGAAAACTGTTTTCAGAGCCCAGCCTTGGACCTTAAAGAATGTCATGGGAGACTAAAAAGTATCAGATCTTTTCTGGTTTTCTTACCAGTTTGCTTTGATTTAAAATGACAACGAAGCTCCCCTTTATTTCCAGGAGAGGATTAATGGCTCCATGAGAGACAGACAACTTCCCCATTTTGGCAATGCAAGGCCAGATGGGAAAGTCCTGCACTTTTCTCTCAGCATTTACAGGTTGGTCTGGACACATCCAAGATAACTTAAGAACTTTGGCAGCTGTGTATACTATTCTACAAGTGCCTACAATTCCTCCACCAAAAGTCTATGGCACTTGTTCTTTCCCAAAACACCTAAGGAACTAATTTCAGATGTACCTCAGTGCTCGCTGTTTACAAATATTTACATCTCCAAATTGTACCTACATAAAGCATTCCTCAATGAATTATCTATCAATCTCCAGTTAAACTTGTGCTTCTATGATTCCGAGTCCTACAGACACTTTTGGAAAATCCTAGTCTTCCAAATAATGCAGTAAGCAATAAGCACCAAGAAGACTGATTTTGAAACAGTTCACCATTTTGAGGATACATTCTCACATGCAACCAGTTTTCTGGCTGACACCTCAAAGAAATGCCCAGATTTTCAAGAATGCCAAGTACACTCACCCATTCACCCATTCTTCTCTACCGAATTCATCATTTCTTTCCTTAGGTCAGTTTGGAGTTGAGTATCTTAAAAAAAAAAAAAAAAAAAAAAAAAAAGCCCTATAATGCTGTGCTATTACCTCTGTGAACAGCTCCAATCATTTAATATTCTGCTGGAAAAAATATCTCTCCAAAGGAAGTCACATCTCCCTTCCCACATACTGTGAGTTCAGCAGCAGCACAGGTAGATCATCAACCAATTATTTTGAAAATCCCACCCTCTATATCAAGTCACAGCAACTCAACACCAATTAAATTTTGGATCTTGAGTCTTTTCAACAAACTAGCTGTTAATGATCTATAGGCAACGACTGTTTGACAAGCATGGCTGAAATGTGAAGCCATATGTGAAAATCACCATCTTTTCACATATGACTTGTGAGGAGAAAGAAGAAAATATGAATCAAATTAGCTATCATTATAAATAGTGGTCTGAAAATGAATCACAGATGTTCTGATGAAGAATGGTATTTTTCGTAACACAATTCTTCTGAAAAATGCTCATTCTGCATGAAAAGGATCCTTTTCCCCCTGAAGAAACTGATTGTTCAAAATATTGAAGTATTCCAACCATGCAGAAAGACATTTCTGCATGCCTTTGCAATGTTCCACAGGAGCTGGATTTTGTTCTTTGGTGTTCATCTAAGCCAAACTCCTTAAACGAATTACATTTCAAATGTCATATATCTATCATCTCTAAGGGAGGAGGCCACAGAGGATCAGTCCAAATAGAAGACAGGTTTTAAAAAGCTTTAAGAAGTTTAAAGCCAGGTACTATGGCAGCTTTTCCAAACAGAAATATTATCATCTTTCACCTTATATTTTCTTGTTATTCAATTTTTTCTTTTACTAAAGTCACAATTCTTCTCCTTGATGTTTATGCTACCTGTAAGTTAGTAACAGTTATTGACAGGCATTCAAGTCATTTGACAGAAGTACCCTTTAATACATACATTTGGCCAGCAGCAAAGCACAGGCCAGCCCAGATTTGCAGATGGGGAACAAGATGCCTACTCTCTCCTAACACGTCACATGGCCGCTGCATGAATAGTCCTTGTGGTTCCTGACTCCTCCAAATGAAGAACACTACCTGTGCGCTCACTCCAAACAGAGAAAGAGAAAACAGTGCATAACATGGCACAATTTGCTCTGAAGATAAACTCAAGTAAAATGGAGAAGTGGCCAAGTTGAGAATGGAGCTACACTTGGTACCTTTTAATAAGAAACAAAGAAACTACTGTTTTGCACTGCATTGTTCAGGCTTGCCTTAAGGCACAGGTAGGAAAAGGTTTACTAAATAACTCAAATACTTAGCAGTGAGATACATTTTATTTCAAACTGAATTTCCTTCAAGCATACACCTGCACAAAAGGAAGCAAAAGTCATCAAGTTTTTCTGGGTACAAATCTGTCAGCATTGCTCTGCAGACCCAAACTCCTCAATTTCACATGAATTAGCCACTCAAAAAATCCAAACCAAACAGATTTCTCTCTACAACAAAATAAATTTAAAAAAAAAAAAAAAAAAAAAAAAGAAAAAAAGAAAAAAAAGGAAAGTGCTTCATCCTGAATCACAAGCACCAGTACCATGGAGGGTACTCTAGACTTCCATCACACATGTTGCGTGCATAAGGTGATGAAACTAAGGCTCATAACATAAATTCAATCCTTACTCTCACAGATGAGCAAATACATCTGAAAAGTACCTGACCAGAACAACCAGGTGAAAAACATCTCCCTCTGTCCTGCGTTAATTTTCTGGACAGCCCTCAAGTAAGATGCCCAAGCACATTCAAACCTTAAACCAGTCCTTAAAAGAAATGAAAACGAAGACACAAATACCCTCCCATCCTTTCCCCTGTCCTCGCTGAATTAACTTGTGTTTATAGCTGACTTAATTCAGTAGTATTTTAAAAAGACATCAAACAATACAAGACTGACTCATTACTTCAAGAGAGTTTCATTTCAAGTAAGCATCTCATAGTTTTCAGAAAAACACCTCTCAAAAGATGTCTGATCTACTTTGCATAGAATTCTACATCTTGCCAATCAGTCTAAAATTCCTACATCTCTAAGTCACCTTAGAAAATAAAGGAAACTGCTTTTTTAGAATGCTGTTCTTGCATATCAGATCCCCCACCACAATGACAAGGACGGAGTTTTAAATTAATGCCAGGAAAACCTCAGGCAGGGCTGTAAACATCTGTAAGGTACAACATGTACCTGCCAGCTGCACTACTTCCAACTGAAGTCTGTGGCTTTTTAAAGTCAGCTACTGTCTTAGTCATCTACAGCCACTGATCCAAACCCCTGCTAGTATTAACCACAAATGCTACCTGAGTATCACTATTGATCCCTACAGGTAAATGTCTGTAATCAACAAACCAAAACCAGCACCATTTACCTATTCACAGATTATTCCCAATGACTGCAAGTTTCTTCCTGACTTCAAGATTCCTTTTACTTTGAAAATACTTCACCACACTGATTTATTCAAAAGGTTTGCTTCTTGTGAAAATCCAAGTCTTTACAAGCTTCTGCCTTTCTAACTGCCTAATTTCTACTGCTGTAAGTACTAGAGAAGGCACACGTGTATGAAGGAGCCAGCTGCATTCTTCTGGTTGTTGGTACACCCTCATCAAAAAACATTCCTATCAGTTACAACTGATGTGATTTATACTGTGATAGGTCCTACAGGCACCAGGCAAGACAAAGCACTGTAGAAGCATACAGCAAAATCCCTGCCCTGAAGAGCTTACATGAACAAGGACTGGCCATTGCAGCAAGGCACAGTGACACATAAAATACCTGGCAGCACCAAGTGGAGAATAAGATTTCTCACAGCAGAGTTTTGTAAGCTTTCTCAGCCCTTGAAATAGCCTCTTGCCCAGGACATGTTGGTGGCAGGTTGAAAGGCGCCGCTCTAGACCTCAGGATTTCTCCTGTTACAGAAATCATTGCAAACCACAACGCTCTGGGAATATCGCAGTAGAAAACCCAAAGTCAGGGTAGTTGGATTTCCAGTGAGCAGCTCCAGGGGGACTCCCTTTTGGAGATGGGTCTGGACAGCCTGATGTTTCAGCCCTTTTGAAGATGCAGTGCAGAAGGAGCACTTCTGCATATTTGATTTGCAAAGCCAGGATACTCTTACACAGTAAGGCATCCCTTGTTCACAAAACAAAAAATGAGAGCCATTCCCTTCTTTCAGTAGATTTGAATTAGAACAGTAATTTGGAAAGAGAATTTGCTCTTCTGCAGTCATAAGACTACAAACTTCATTTTAACGCCACTTCCCTTAGTTCTTTAGGGCTCTTCTGAGTTAACAGCAGTTGTGTACTTAGCTGCTCCCTATACGTGAAACTTGCTTTAAATCAAGCAGGAGAACATTTGCAGGTGATCTCCTGCGAGGCAGTATTTGCCATTCTCATTCTGTCCACAGACACATAAAAAAATGGATTTGTCTGCAAATAGGAGAAAACAGTCTTTTGCAGATATCTGTTTAGATATTTTGACAATTTGAATCCTGAGGAAAAAGGGATGCGTTTTTTTGCTCATCTAGAGACAGAAAACATCCGCTCTTCCAAACAGATGCTCTTCGCATCTATTGCAGTTTCTGTGGAAATAAGTAGGAGGCATTACTTTTGGAGAGATCTATGTAATACGGAACTGTGCTTAGTAGCTGCTTATAGCTTTTAACGTTCCGGCCTGCAGTCAGAGATAGCATCTACCCACCGATCTAAAAAAGTAAAAATTCCTCTATTTTTCATTTAAATATCTACAGAAGATTTTCCCCACCTACTGACTTGTTGAAATGAAGCAATTTTTTTCTTCAAATATGAGATGCCTTATCTTACCAGAAACATATACATTCCTGATGAAGATGGGAACTTAGGATAAATGATCACTACTTCTGATGAATGAGGTAGACCTGAGTTTGTTAAGCCTGGCTATGAGCAGCCACACTACAAAGGAAGGATCCCACATCTTCCAACAAATGTTGAGACTCCAGGGAGTGCATCTCTTGGCTTCCCATGGCAGCCTACAGCTCTCACTCAGAGAATCACAGGGAATTTACCTTTAGACAGTTGGGAGCTGTAAAAACAATACAACAACCTTCTAGAAGTCCAACCTGACTCCAGCGGAGGCACAGGCTGGAGATCAAAGATGCCACGATAAAACAGAATCTGAGCATTTCAGAGCTTGCAAAGTGACAACTGAATTTTTTAGAAAGTTAAATGAGACAAAAGTGTATCAACTTTCCGACAGCAACATCATTGAGAATGCAGCTGCAAATGGATATCCTACAAGCAAAGAAGCAACTATGGATCTCCACAAAAATGAAGCTCCAACAAGCTTCTCAGATCTCTCTTCAACTTTTAATCAACTATAAAGAACAAAATTACAAAAGCAGGAAATAACATTTCCTACTCTTTCATGAAAATGCTTTGAAACTCCCCCTTTAAAGCATAGCTTTAAATAATTTCCTAATTATAAAATGATCTCTGCTGCTTCCATGAGCACGCCAGTTTCAACATCTTGGAATACTCTTCTCTCACCTCAAGCAAATACATGCCCATGTGCAGTTACTAAGACTCATTCGCTGGTTACCGAGATTCGCTAGCTTTTGTTTGCTACAGAGAGCCCTTCTGCTGCTGTCTGAATGGGTAGAAGAAAAAGAGCATCTCAGAAGATCTGAGTCCATCAGTGAGATGGGACTTAAGAGATGCAAATGCATGTTTTGGTTTTGTCTCAGGATACCTGTGTAATCCTGATGAGGTCATGGACAACCTTGCTCCGTCTCAGTTGTTCATCCATAAAACGGATGGGTAATTCTCCATCTCAAAGGAATCTTGCGGTGCATGAAGGTTCAGCTATTGTACGTCTGCAGCACTCATAAATATTCAGAGAATGAAATCAGAAGGGAGGAAAAGGGTGTGTGTGGGGGGGGGAGTTAGCACATTTTTTTCACTATTAGTTCAAGAATGGCATTGGTAAAACCAAGTAATGCGATCTTACTGCAACAATGCTTTAACAGGTAATGCTAATCATAACATAAAGGCAGCTGCATGTAGAAATGCATTTCTTTTTGGCACTGCCTGTTCTGTCAGCTGTCGACAGTCCCAGGAGTTGAATGAGTCGATACATGGATAGAAAACCCATCAACACAACAACACTCAGTTTTCCTGCTATTTTCATAAGCTCCTCAGCTAATCCCCAGGTTTTCTAACTCTTCAAGGTCTGGACATAACACGTTTGCATACACTTGCTTTTTGCTCACCCTAGAGATGGAGTTCGGTGGCATCAGTAATAGGAGATTGAAAATTTTAGTAACAAAGCTTGATTCTTCTACATATCAGTATCAACTATGTGAAATACCTCATCCAGAAAAATTAATAGCAAAGACTGCCTTCAACATGATCCAGATATTTTAGGAGGCCAGTAGCAGGTACGGACTGCTACCTTATGTCACACCCTTATCTGATGCAAACTAATGCTGAACAACGGTTCCAACCCTTAGCCATGGAGTGCTCCTGAACTAAACATGTGAGAGAAGGTGGGAATGTGGGAAGCTAATTGTCACAGACATTTCAAACCAGGGCTAGTCTTTATCTTACTGACCAAGCATTATTCCTAGTTGCCTCACAGCGGCGGATTTATCTTTGATGACAGCAACCTGATTGAGGAAAATGAAGTCATTATGAAGGACTTGTAGAGCCTTAGAAGACAGCTGCATTCATTGACCTGATATACAAAACTTCCAATGGTTAAGCTGAGCTCTAGTAACAATAATGCATGTGTTTTCTGACACTAAAAATTCCATGGTCTAAGGAGTCATCTTCTGAATTTCCTCTTTCACCACAGAATCACAAACACAAACCACCTGATAGAAGGTCAAGCTGACATAACTGCTGGCACTCCAGCTTCTGCAATCCCCCAGCTTAAGTAGCTCTTTTCAAGGAAACCTTTTCCAGAGAGATCAGACAACACTAGCTAGAGCTAATTCATTAACCCTATCCACCATCAAAAAATGCCCAGCCGTGCACAAAAACACAGCCCTTATGGCAGTTCAATATGGCACAATCCATGCCACTTCAGTGGCAGGCTGAATGCTCACACAGGTCTGCTTCATAGTTACCAGGGACATGTTGCCTTGTCTGTTGGCTTTATGCTTTCCACAATGGATATTTTTGGGTGGGATGTGTCATGACTGCCATGGGTGCCTGCCACGCACAGAGTTTTCACAATGCTCAGAATTTCCATCCCACAGAGTCACAATGTTTACTGTCTGCCAGATGGGCTGTGAAATGTATGCTCTAGGATCATGCAAGTTTTTTATTATTTGAAATGTAATCTGAGCATTATCCTCTGTTCCCTTGTCATGGATTTCCCTTTTATACAAATTAGAAAGTCCAATTCTTCATTTGTAATACTTGTTGAAGATATCTGCTTTCAGCTTTACAAATTACATTGCATTCAGGCACACAATTCGAATCAAGAAAATTAGTAGTAAGTAAATCAAGTAAGTAAAGCAAGTAAGTAAAGCAAGTAAATCAAGAATTTTTTGAATGAATAGAAACACAAAGACCACAGTACTGTTTAGAAATACATATCTTATCTTGATCCCGTACCTGTATTTCTCAGTGTCCCAGAAATAATGACAATGCAGTTACAACATGCTGCTACAAGTTACAGCTGTTAGCACCAGTGCAAGAAATTACTGCTTTCCTGGAAAACACTTACCTTCAGGTATATGTTTGCTGTTACTAAAGTCAACCAAATTTAAATTTTCCAACCTAGCTCTATACACATGCTTAAGTGATCATCTGAACTGCAAACTGAAGCTCACCTAATCTTCACGTTGTGTTTTGTTTTGTTTTTGTAGTTATTGACACTCGTAAGAAATTTGGTGGTTATTAAATACTGACAGCCTTCCAAATTAGGTAACTCCTCGTCACTTGATAGCAATGCATTTTCATGTTCTTCTACTTGCCAACTGCTGTAACAAACCCACTTGCCTTAAAAGGCAAGATTCAACATGACGACTGCTCTAGCTTGAATTATATCTGCTTGTGATATATTGAAATATGAGATATTGCCCATCTATTGAAGGTTTACCCATTTCACGTTCATTTCTCGCTCACCTCCTCACTGAGTTCTGACAGCAGGAGCCTTTGAAGTCCACTCAACCTTAGGTCAGCAGCCAACACAGACCATTCATCAGGATTTGTGTTAACTGCCACGAGCGCTGGCGGGCTCGCTAAGGCAGCAGCTACAGCCCAGACAACATTGTAAGGGCAAAGAATCCCAGCAATACCATTCAGATCTGGCTGTGCACAAACACTGTTGCAGATGTCATAATGTATAGGGAGGGACAAGCATATCCTATTTTCAGGCTTGTAGGATGACTGATCAAACGTCTTCACCTTTCCATGCTTCTATTGCTTCATCTGCACAAGGATCCTGGCATAATACCTTTTTCCTGCACTATAAAAGGCCATGACACCTATGTACTACACTGCACTCCTAGATTTCTTGCATGATGATTTGTGTAATCAAGCTCTAACTTTAAAAATTCAGTGTTGGTTGGGAATTGGTGCTCTGGAGGACTTCCAAAGAAACTTTTCCAGAGAAAAACATCCTCTTGTTTCTCACTGGGTTTGGATCAAATCTTAAGTCCTTAAATCTTAATCTTAAGATTTATCTTCCTATACTGCCACAGGTGCAGAAATTAGTGATCTTGCTACAAATGCCAAGACTCAAGCTTGGTCCACTGCAAGACATTGCTGGGAACATCTGTAATATATCCCCTTGACACAGAAGGCTCTCAAACTCTGACCTTCAAGGAATATTAGACATCAAGGATAGAGGTTGCAACTTTCATTCATGGAGTTTGCTGTATGCTTTTTATACTATAACTTGAACTAGGATTATTAACATCAGTGCAGCATCAACCTGAAGGTCAAAGGATTGGAATGCCACTATCACACATACAACCAATATGACATTCCTAAAGAAGGGTGAATGAGCTCCAGAACAGCAAAAAGACAGACATATCTATTAATTGGAATCAAACCAGCTGTAGGATATGGTCTGGGCAAAGCTGTAGGGGACCTTGCTTCAGCAGGTAAGTTGAATCAGATGACCTCTAAACGTCCTTTCCAATATACACCACCCTATGACTCTGAATATAAACTCTTCCATCCCCCCTTACCTTCCCATGAAGGATAACAACTCAAATTCACCCACAGATGGCAGTACTTCAGTGGCAAACACAATCACATGATAATCCCACTGGGATCTTGCAGAGTAAAATTAGTAGTAAAAAGAACATGTGTACTTACACTGGTGTTAATATGCTTCCTTAGTCAAAGCAGTTGTAAAATGAGTGAAAAAACTGAGTTTCTCTCAGCTAAGCATATTACAATGAAGAACAAGAATGAATACCAAGGCAAAATACAGAATATTACCTGATTTAGAACCATGAAATTGAAGAGAAGGTAGGCATTTTTAAGTTCCTCTTCAACTATGAGGAAAGAAAGGATTTAATAAGCCAAGGAAATCCAATTACAAAAACCACAGCACTTATGATAAGCAAGTAGTTATTTTTCTTGAAAGAGGTCATTGTTTATGAGTAATTTAAGGACAAATTCCAATTCAGAAAAACACACTTCATATCAAAACCTAATACATCCATAAGTGACAGGAAACTCAAGTCAGCTGTTTCTTCTTGTTGTTTTTTAAGGTCTACTTCTTGAGGTCTATTTTGAAAGTTAATTCAAAAAAAACACTGCTTTAGTCAAATACATTTGAAGCTGTAATTTGCAGTTGGTGTTTGGAGGGAGGGGAAGAACTTGTGTTTGCCCTCCTCGGGGCAGCATGGATTCAAACCTTGACCACAGAATGCCAGGGACCAGAAGGGACCTTGAAAGACGCCACAAAAGTTCCCTGAAAAAATACTTGACAAGGATCTACTTTGTCAGATGGTGCTTAATGGCGCTGAGTACTTTCTGTCGGCAATAATGTACACATCTCCATCTTCTTTCTTCTTCCATGTTCCCTAAGCAGCACTCAGGACTTTTTTAAGATGTTGACTTTGTATCGTTTTATTTCCATCTGAGTGAGCTTTAGTAAGTCTTGTGTTTTCCAGTTTCCTCTACAGTCACTTCAAACTGGAAGGTGAAATTATTCAGTAACTCCTGGAATTCATATGTTAAGAAAGACCATGAGAATTAGTAAAACGCAAGATAAATAATAATAATAATAAATAATAAATGCAAGATAGATGCATCCTCATTTTACACTCTCCACCTACTGAAGAATCACTTCAGTCCTAACCAGCGGGAGGCAGCTGACCAAGAGGGAACTTGCAGCATTGCAGAATCACAAGTCCTGGTTGTAGAGCATAACAGGAGTTGCTTGAAAACACACCACACTCAGTGTAGCACAGAAGGCACTTCCCTTATACAGGATGTCAATGCTCTAAGTCTAATGACTGCCCCCAGCTCAGGTTCTTCCCACTGCACTGGAATTTGGCAGGGCCCTCCCGGAGCTACACAATCAAACCCTTGTTTTCTCGCTAGCTTTATGACGACTGTGTTTCTCCAAGACAACTCCTTTACTTTCTCATTTTGCCTCTCCATTTTCTAACATTTCAATTTAGACCTTACAACAACCAATTTAGACCTTACAATAGGCACCACAGAGTCAACCAGGAACCTGAATTTCATATTCATCTCTGCTTGCCCTCTGAATGGGCACAAAAAAGGCAACAGCAATGGAAGGATGCAAAGGAACAACAATTCCATGCAGTGCCCCACACAGGATGCCAAGTACCCTGACCTGTAGATCTTCTCCCATAAGGGTATGAGGACACTTCATTCCCTTGTAGCACCATTAGGTCACTCAGTGAGAGCTACAATGTCAAACAAGGGTGTATCTGTCAAATACTGCCAGTTGAGATGAAATCATTTGGCCAATGAGACAGCTCAGAGACCATTTACTTTCACCTAGACTACAAAGGCGACATATATTTCCAGCCACTAACAAGGTCTACTTGATTCCCGCAAATCACCTACAGATGAAGTACTGCACATTCTTCATGGAACTTCTTACCCATCCATTGTTCAATTTCTATTTTTCCTCATAACTGTCCAACTGGAAACCCTAAATAAGTTAAAGTACAGTGCCTTGTAGTCATACAGTGCTGACTTTCCACTGCTCTAAAAGGCAAATTCTGCACTCTTACAAATACTTCTAAGCTCCAACTCAATAAACAGGCCCTTCATGGGAATATAAAAATAACTGAGCCATGTTCCAAGACCTTTCACATTGCTGGAGAGGTGCAAGGGGTGTGCAGTGTAAATAAAAATCAGGTTCACAATTTCTATGCACGCTCTTGTTTTCAATTATACTTAGATTTGCTTCAGCTTTAATAAGAAGCTGGAACTGAGGCCAGACTATTTTTAAATCCCAACACATTCCCGATTAGCTGTGAACACCAGTTACTCTTTTCCATTCTCAGACTACTACCTTTAAAAGGACACAGAAAAGGAACTTCAGTTTAGGATCTGGTCTAACAGAGAGGACTTGATCTCTTGCAAAGAGCACAGGTGCTTCTGTGTTGAAATATTAATCAAGGTCCCATATGACTGTTTTATTATGTTGGTATGGCAAGCAGTCAGCTGTGGGGTTTCTTCAGAAGCTCATGAGGTCACTCCGTGTCTTTAAAGCAAAAATAATGGGTCTCCAGCAAAGAGTAAGAGTTGGCAGCAGTGATGTTGAGATGATGTAATTGTACACAGCGGTGATGTGAGATTTTTCGTGGTTCCTAGAAGCCAATACTGCAGAGGCAATTATAATAACAACTGTATTTGCTTAAAACTTTTGGACAAGAAAGGAAGTCTCTTGCAAAAACAAGGAATGATCATAGAGAGTAAAAGGTCAGAAATTGGCTGTCAGAAATGGAAGCAGCTAATGCCAGGCACTGGCAGTGAAAATGTAAGGTAGCAAACAGTGCAAAAAGCTATTTTCTCTTCACTAACACCTATGTCTTTATATACTGAGCACACTAGGACATTTGCTGCTCCACAGCTCTTCTGTTAACAGCTGGTTATCTCACTAGTTTTGCCACGGGAGAAAAAAAAAAAAAGATGGTATGGAATTATTTATTATTAGTAGGCTTCTCTAGAATAAATATATGGCACTGGATACATTGGCAAAATGACACAGACATCTAATACTGAATCAGCAACTCAAAGAACAAGCTTTCTTGGTTTTACTGCTGTTGGCAAATGTACTGAAAAATAGATATTAAAAAAAATGAGTCGTGTTTGTTTTTTCTATAGCTGGACTAGACAGGTTGAGCAACAGGATAAAAAAATACCTGGTTACCTCAGTTCTGGGAGGCTTCAGGTGTTCTGCACCTTGTAGTAGTCCCAGTCTTGTTTATTTCTTATGTTTGAAACATGAAAAATGATAGACTTCATTCCCCTAGAGAAGCACTCCAATCTGCCATTTAACTGAAACAGGTAATGCCTGTAAGAAAATGCTGGGCCACACTAGTCTGGCCAAGCCCCTTTTGCAACGTGGCCTATTCCATTGCAACTCATAATTACTGCCACACAGATGTGCTTTATAAGCAGGAGCAGCAGGGGCGCTGCAGCAACAGTGGAGGTTTCCTGGTCTGCTCTTCTGGTAGAGTCTGATTTTGAAATGCTACAGATGGACTCAACAACTCAGAAATAAATAAATAGATAGTTACAAAGAAGAAGGAAAGAGAGGTTACTTTACTAATTCTTAATAAAGTAACCATGTAATTACTATATAATCACCATCATCATACAACTCTGACTGGCAAATTAACCTTCTTACACTGTGTTCCTGTCTATCGCTGGCTTTTCTGCTTTAATGGTTTGTGGGGACAAAATATCATGGAACTATATATAATTCCTTTAGTCACTTTAAACTCCTCCTAGATTCAGAGGCACTAAAAGTTGTGCCTTATGTCATCCAAGAGGTTACAACCCTCAATTTGCAACAAGACTGGGTGTGACCCACCAGTCAGTTTCAGCATCACGAGGAACAAATGAACACTGTAGGAAAAAAAAAAAGTTGGTGAAGAATTGGATTCACTAGAAAGCTTTCCTTTTGATTAAAATCTGAGAGATAATCTGCAAGTAATAGCAAAAATGCTCTTCTGCATTTTTGAATTTGCTTCATATACTTATAAAATTGTGTGATTTTTTCCATCATTAAAGTTAGTGCACTCGAAACCAATAGACTAACAACTCTAAGAGTGCTGAAGTGCCTATAAAGTAACTAGTAAGAGGAAAAGGAAGTTTGGATTTTTCTTAATCCATTGACATTGATAGCTAGTACTTCTGACAAAGGAGATGTGTTAAAAATTCATGACTTTATCTAGAGATCTTGATATATACACGTAAATATATTTATCAATATATGTACAAGTACACATACATATATACATATGTATGTATATACACATATATAAAATGTATCTTTTGCTTACATTTCAAAGCTGGAGAATATGAGGATTAAATGGCTATAAAGAAAAACAAAGCACATACTTGAAAGTAATCTTTCTAGCTATCTCTGAATACCACTTAGAAGCACAACTCATTTTTTGCAGGATGAGCTTTACAAAACACAGGATGCTTGCCACTGGCTGTTGAACTGGCTTTCAATTTTGATGGGAATATTTTGGCCTAAATTACAACTCTCTCTGTCTTACAATAAGTTGCCTTAAGACCCTTTCTCCTTTCTGCCACACTAACCAGAACTTTGCAGGACTCCAGTGCCCACAGCTGTCCCCACTCTCTCCTCAGGTGCAGCACACAACAGCATACCAACCGGAGAGTCTGGTCCACAGAGAAGACATCAAACCTGCTTAGAGGGCAAAGTGGCACCTTTGTCTAATGGCATTTATTTTAGTTTAATTATTCCAACCAATTTTATCATTGACACAAATATTCATCCTAAAAATCACTGAATGCCAACGGATGCTACCAGTGAATTAGGTGCTAAAATTCAACCAAATTTAAAAAGGGCAAGATCACCTTTTCCCAGTTGAGAGCCTCCATTCAACTTTAGTAATTGCCTTTTCTACCCTGGTCTGTCATGTAGATGGGTATGGTGGCACCTCTCCCATCGGAAACAGAAAATCCGAAGTTCACAGCAGCTGCACCCTTAAGATTACTGAACAAAGGGTACTGGGCAAACCCCATATACACAGATCTTTCACATTACAGCTCAGGGCACAGACACTACATTGCTGCACAACATAAATAGAAGTCAGAATTATGTGGGTTATTGACCACTGTATACTTTCCCACTGAATCATAATTATAGATTCTCTTTTACTGTCTCTACTATGTAACTCTGCAATGAATTTGATTCACTGTGCAGACACAGCATTCACCAGACCTCAAAGTGTTTCATGTCTTAATAGAACATTCTATTACCCAGACACACGTGAGCTTGCAGCACCAGGGGCCTGGGCTGAGATGCACAAAACTCCGTGTCGGGGCTACCACCACAGACACAGACACATCAGATTTGCTTTCACCACGGCGGCACGGCAGGTGTCAGCAGAAATCTCACATACTGATTCCTACAGAGGCTGGGTGAACAAGAGGATACTATCCTCATACTGTCTCAAGACAGTAAATACCAGTGACACCATTTCACATCCATTTCTTTTAGCCACTAAACACCTACTGCCAGGAAGAGGTCCATGGAGGGGCACTTTGCAGAGGGCCAAGCTTGCAGTGCCCAGCACCAGGAGCTCCTCACACTGACAGCCACTTCTCCTGGGCACGATGCAGGGAGCATCCTCCTGATCTGAGGCTGTGGACGTTCACAGCATTTTCCAGACTGAGCGTTAAGTTGCTCAAGGAACGTTTCCCATTACTTCACAAGCTAAATCAAGTGAATGAATGTGCCTCACAGTTGCTTTTCTTTGGTTTCCCTCCTCACCACAGAGACTCCTGAGCTGGCAAAGGCCAGTGTCATTCCACTGAGGTCAATGGAACGCTGCCCATTTATATCAGCTGATGAATTAAACCTCCAGACATTCTCTCTTGCACATGATTCTTTTCCACCAAGCCCAGATATAATGCAGAGTGTAGAACACACAGAGCTGAAGACACTCGCAGCTGGTTTAAACTCCCACTTCCACCCTTGCAGCTGTGCCAACACCACAGCAGCAGCAGGAAGTTTGCATAAACTGCTCCAATGTAGATATGTCCCCAAAGGGAGGGAAAAACCACCAGCACGTATATCGATGGTAAACAGATACCAGCAAGCAGCAACAGCACAACTGGCATCAAGGTGAGGTTCTTCCTTCCCCCTTGCACCAGCTTTTCCCACCTTAGTTTTTTTTGTACAAGTAAGCACTGGAAGAGCTACAAGGAAGATTCAGCATGTAGAACTGGGAAAGAGACTGTCTGAGGGTATCTTCCTTGTAAAAAGAAGCTATGCTATGGAAAACTCATGACAACTGTTGGCTGAGGCAACTGTGTAATGCTGCAGCATGTCTGGGGAGGAATTTCAGCTAGACTGCTGCAGAGATTGTCTTATGCCCTCAGGCATAAGATTTTATTACCCTTATCTTGGCAAGCACAACATTTACTTATTGGCCACAACCTTAGTGCATGGAAAGAAGACTGCCTTTCTACCACTCCAACCGGGTGGCTGCTAAGCCAGTAATTCCCACCTCAATATGTAACCAGCTGTCTCAAAAGCTGAAGAACAAAGACAAAATGTTGATGAGATCATGCCTCAGCCCATCGACCTCCAGCTGAAGTCACAGGGGAGCACAGGCTAGAATGAAATAATTAGCCACGGAAGCCTAGAGTCCAGGTGTCTCCTGTGTTGGAAGTCAGAGTCATCTGGCTGGTACACAGCTGATGGGGATGTCCACAGCCAGCCAAAGGAATGCTGAGATCCCACTTCTGGAAGGGTGGATTTCTGAAGTACAGAGGAAACTGGAAAGTGCCTCCTCTGCCCCGCTGCTCAATAAATGCTGCCTCAGCCACATTTGAATGTGGAGCAATAGTGACATAAAGTGGCCTGCCGAGTTAATCACAGGTAGAAAGTGAAAACATTTCCCTGGAGACTGATACCTTATGCTGTTATTCCAGTCTGGCATGCTGTAACAAAAACAAATCCTATGTACTACCTTGCTCTTTACAAAAGGGCCACCAGAGCATTCTACATCTGGTAATAGTAAATAGCACAGCATTACCTGGGAGGAGATATCTGAAGCACTGCCTGCTCCTTGTCATGGGCAAAGATGGAAAAATAAGAGAGGCAAGTAGGAAAAAACAGGTATAAAATGCAAAAAAGTCAAAGGTTATGATAAAGTTATATTCCATCCAGATGTTTGGTATTCTGAAAACAAACAGTATCAGCAATAACAACAAAAAAAACACCGTATCATATCACATTTGCCATCAAGTCTTTACCACAACCTGATAGCCAACTGAAACCTTACGAGATCAGCACATCTAAAAGAATCTTCACAGCAACTAAACCAAAAGGAAGGAAGATAGAAAATGATCATTCAATAGTCTGACTTTCCTGTCAGGACCATCACGCTTAAACTGTCTGCAAACCACAACTATGAATCAATATCTCAGTATTAGATGACATTATTAAAAGTCAGCAGAGACGTGCCGATTTTACACCAGAGTGCTATCTTATATCCATATGCTCATTATTTGACTATTTTTTATTTGAATTCTTACAGGAATACCTTTGTCTCCAGGAATCATGCAGTACACAAGGTAAAGTGATCCCCATGTTAATTAGGGCTTCCACACACTAATTTGACGCACATTTTCTTTCGTAACAAAATCATGAATATTAGCTACAATTGACAGGGAAAGGCACGTACCCTGTAAGTGTAACTTATGGTTTGTCTTATGAATTAAAAGCAAATCAATATTTAGCAATAAAATTCACAAAATAGCTTTCTGTCATTAATGTATGACACAGATCAGTGACTTAGGCAGAAATCCACATTTTGCATGACAAAGCTTAACTTAGTTCTTTACAAATTTTAACTCTAGCACACAGCTGAACAGTAAGTGAAAACACGATATCAGTAGGAGATGTTTCCTCAAGTCAGCATAAATTATTTTAAGTGAATGACAAGTATACATGCTATCCAAGATGTACATTGAAGTACTTCCTGAAGCCTTCCTTAAGGCTAGCTCTAGATTTAGAAAACAAATCAAAATGTTGAAAATTCAAAAAGCTGAAAACTAGTATTGGTGATTTCTAACTAAAAAGCAAAATTATAATTACAAAAATCAGAAGTGGATGTATAGAGATGCCTGCTTGGAAATTTCTGGAGAAATTCCCAAATTGGTAGGGATTAAAACAGAATACACAAAATAGAACAACCGTTTTACAAGTTTCCTCTTCTTTTCTTTTGAAGATTCTGTCTTCAGAACCTAAAGAAAACCTGTTTCTTTGTTACACAAACTCTTTCTTTTGCCTGGATCCTTAACTGTTAAGCTGGTTACTCTGCTGTCCTATCTATTCACACAGTCAAGAGTTCCCTTAAAAAATCTAGTAAAGAGGGTACATGGGTCCTTCTGCTTGGAAATGAGACGTGTGTACAAGAGCAACACGAGCAAGACAGAGCTTTGGGGTGGATCTGCCTCAACCTCTTGTTCTATCAAGCTCCCCAAAAAAGACTCAAAAATTCAAGTTTGACTTAAACAGCAATCTATTTGATTATTTTTTCCCTACTGATAACTCAAGGGACATTGAAAATGACAGGAAAGGGCATATAGCTTCCAGTCTCTTTCTTCTTCCTTAGCTTCAGCTGCTTGCAGCTCAGGACAATTGTGGCCTGGTGACTTTAGAAACTTAATGCAGTTCTCTGTCCCCACAGGTGGCAGCTCCCTGCTACCCAGAGTATCCATTCTTTTCCCACCTTGTCTTCCCCTAAAGTTTCTCTCTCTGAGCTTGTACCAAAAGCAAATGAAACACAACAGCACACAAACAACTCTAGATTACGAGTGCTGCAAGTAAACCTGCTTGAGCTATTGAAAAAAAGAAGGTGCAAGGTGTAGTATCCTTGCAATTTATAAGCACTAGGGCCATGAAAAAGACCATTGCCATGTGCCATTCTCCAGCTACAGAACTTGGACATAAAGGTCTAAGCGCTGGAAGGTGTCTCACACATCTCTGCCTGTTTCTTGTCCACTCCAGCAGAAATGGATTGGATTTCAGGGTCTGCACAGCCACTAAGGTTACAAGAATAAGATGATCCTTCAATGCACGGACGAGCAGAGAAGCTATGAAACGAGACTGTACAACAGTACAGGTCATCTCTGTGCCGCAGCTTGGAAGGTACAAGCCAGCCACAAGCTTGAGGCTTGACAAAGTTTTAACTGCAGAAATGATTACATCGTTGCAAAAGGGAAAAAAATCCATTTTCCTTGTTTCCTCAGCAGAACATCCAAAATTCCTTGTTCTACACTGCAACAAGCTTAACTCCAAAGAGTTTGGACAGCAAAAATAATGACGCAGGTTTAAGGAGGTAGAAAATCCTTCCTGCTCTTTGATTAACTGGGCTTCTTGATGGAGTTAAGTGCAAACAGCTGCCTGGACTTCAACTGAAAAGCCTAAACCTAAACACTCCATGTTTACATAACCCAAACTTCTAATCAGGCAGCTGGATAATCCACCCATTTAAAGCATCTCTAAGAGTTGCAGGGAAATGTGATTTTCTTACAGCTAAGCCAATCAACAACCACTTTAAAAACCTCTAGCTACCAAGTTACTACTTTCCAACACAAGTCTCAGCGGGATGGGGTCACGACCCTCAAGTGAATCACAAAGCAATTTTGGTGGGATCCTTCTTTTTCTTTTCTTTCGAGAAGGTACAAATCTGGATCTCTAATTTCCTCTGCATTCAGTTGCTGTAAAGTAATAAATTAGAGCAGAGGGGCATACAGCAGTGTTCAAATGCATACTGGCCTTTGCTCATAGGACCTTGATGCAAACTCTCAGAACCAAGGAACTTAGAAAAGGCAAAGCATAGTCATCATTGACAGAGTCCTGAATTTCTGAGGGAAGGAGAGGGAAGAGAAGCAGGATTCAGGAACTGGAGGATTTTGAGGAAGAACACCGCATAGACATTTACAGGATCGCTTACAGAACTCAACAGTCCTTAAACCGACAGATACATTCACAGTGACTTGCTCTGGCCATAGCACTCAATGTTTAGAGTCCTATATCATCTCCCCTGCTATATATCAAACACTGAGGTGTTTTACCACTGTAATTTATTATAGAATAATAATATAGATAAATACAGATACACTGTTCATAAAGAGCATGCACACTAGTTGTGCCCAGCACACCTCTTGAACATCTTTTTAACTGAGTGGCTTTCCAGATAAAATGTCTCAATTAGGCAACTATTTTGAGTTCAGTTTGGCTTGCTTCCCAGCAACTTCCCTGACTGCAAAAACAATATAAATATTGTAATTCAAATAGCTGCTCTAAATATAGACAAATTTGCACTATTTGATGGTGAACAAACAGCTAAGCCAAAGCTGCCTAGTCACTAAGAGAAACAGAACAAAGCATAGCAGCTCTGAAGTGAAACATCCTCTTTCCAGTCTCCACTCCATGTATCTCAGAGATACAAATAGTTTTACAAGATACAAATACAAGTTTTTCAGCAACAAATGCTGTAGATCAGACTCATTTAGTCCTTTGTTCAGAGTCACTGAAGCAAGAGTCACTTTTAACATCTTGATGCCAATGCAACACGCAGTAGCAATAGCTTCATCTGCAGAAAATAAGGTGCAGAAGATGTGTGTTTCAAGGCAAAGTTATTTCATCTCTGAAACTGGCAGGCTCAGCTCTTTGAGCAAGAACATAGCCTTGCTGTGCGCTTCCAGCTGCTCCAGCCCCAGTTAAATCACACTGCTCACATTTAGATGCATACCTTATTTAATTTCCTTGTATACTTCAGTATTCACACAAGCACATAAAGCACCCCAGCCAGGACTGGAGTGCAGAACCGGACCCTATCTGCTTTGCAATGCTCTGCAGCACCAACTGCACCTGCAATACGCATACAGCTTCCATTCTGCAGGGGTTTCCAATAAAATTTACCTTAAGTTTGAAAGTGAGAAAGGGTAGTTATTCTATATAGAAAATAATTTTGTATGGTAAACAATTACTTATTCAGCATCTACTTATCTGGTTTAAAATATTAAAAAAAAAAAAAAAAAAAAAAAAAAAAGCCACAGCAAGAACCATACTCAAAGATTCAAAATTCAGGACTTTTAAATAAAAATCTGCCATTTTTAACTAAAAGCATAATACTATTTTATAGAACTGCAACCATTTCTACTCCACATTTGCTTACGTTTTTGTAACTGAAAAAAGAAAGGCTGCAAAGGAATATCCTCACAAATGCAGAATCGTGCTGCCAAAACCAGGCCCAGCCTGGTCTCAGCTTCAGTGGGTGCTCCACAGTACCTGTATGGGCTGCAAAACATAGTGCATTCTAACTGCTAACAAGAGGAAAATGAAAAAGAAAACATAAGCTATTTGATGCACATAAAACAGGTTTTTGCAGATCAGGGACAAACAGGTTTCTCCGAAGAATTCAAGTTAAGCTATCTTCTACTCCAAAGAACAAGCTACTGTCTGTCATCAGTGCACTACTAACAGTTTATTAGTTTGCTGACATCTCCATCTAGAAAAAAAACTGGTAAATTGTCTCAAGATGAGAGGTAGCAGCGAGTGAAAAGGACTTGCTGTGATGCGGTGGTGGCAAGCAGGATTTTTTAGACATCTACACTTACTCTGTGATAAAATGCTTCTAAGATGGTGTCACTTCCCTCCCAGACAGCCCGGCTTTTCTTAGCGCCTGATACTGAATCAGTGACCCTCTGTGAATCAGAGCTAATCTCAGGATATGTCACATCTGTAGCAGGAGGAACAGCTGAGCAACACTTGTCCAGGCATAATTGAGCCTCGAGATTGCAGAGCAGTGCGTGATTAATTGGCTGAAGGATTCCTGATAAAGAGGAAGAGGATAATGACCAGCCTGGGTCAATGGGTGGTGCTCGGCTTATCTGGAGGCATTAAAAGAAATGCTCCTGATCAAGGTCACAGGGAATGGTGACAGATTCTGTGTGAGTGTGAATTTGAGGCATTTCAAAATCACATTCCATAGCTGTGCACAGGGGCAAGTGTGCTCAGGAAGAGTATTTTAATGCCTTTTATGGTCCTGGTTCCACCATCATTATTCACATGAGTATTACCAGAAGCCTAATCTTGAAAGCCCTACTGATCAGCTTTGTATTTTCATACGGACTTGACTGACTTTGAAAAGTCAGGTTGATTCCAAGGCAGTTCTCACTTGGTTTTCATTTGGGCATTCCAGCTTGAGCCAAGGTCCACTTAAAAGCAAAGAGGCAATGCCCCCTCACTGGAAAATGGGAAAGAGTCAGCTGGAACTACTTCTGTGGTCAACAGTTGTGGCGACACATACATATGACTCTTGGCTTTGGAACTACTTTGGCTCTTCTCTGGGACTGCTCAGCTAAGCTGAAAAGAGCAGATATTGCTTCTGCTACACACATCTTGTCAGCAGCTGCGAAGACCTCTGTGGTGTGCCCTCAGGGAAATGAAGTCTTGAAAATTTCTAAGGATGGATTCAAGAGCAAGTGCCAGCTGTGGGTCTATTGTGGTCTTGTGCTTCAGTCCACCACAATGCCTTAAGCAGATCAGTTATATGCTGCGCAATGAGTTTGCAGTAGCCAAGTTGCTGCAGATATCATCAAAGTGAGGTAAACTTAACAGAAAGGCATTAAAGTCTAAGCAATAAACAAAGATGCCTTTTATAACATAGCAGTAGTCTGTTCTACCATACAGAGGACTCCCTAGGACTCACGAACAGTGCATCTTCTTGTACCTCTCCCTCATAAGCCCAAACAAATTTGTCTGGCAGACAGCAGTACCTGTCGCCCGGCCCAGCGAGCCCTCCTCACAAGGTAACTCTGCCTTTCCTTTCTCTTTGGATGAACAACAATTCCTTTAGCCAAACAGCTCATGCTGCCACTTTCCTGGTGGAAACTGAACTTCACTTCAACCAAACAGCTGAATAGGTTTTTCTCTTCAATTCTAAATATTCATACAGGAGCTGAGCCCTGCATGCTTCATGACTGTGCTCCAGCTGCCTCTAGCCTGATGATATTGTTTTCATCTGCCACACAGATTTTCATACACTGAGGTTACTGTTCAATTATACCATTGCTTGTGAAAAATCAAGAGGATGGCAGTTTATTGGAAATAAGTGTGAGGTAGAGTACTACAGGGAGGAAAGCCGCTCTTTGAAGCTTCGGTCGGCATCAGTTTATATAGACCACACAAGAGAAGGTGTGGTGGGTCAGCAGCTGACTTACGATCAGAAGAAATCAAAAGTCATACTGTTATTGGCACAAATCCAAATGGGCAAAGCATCAACTACAATGAGATTTCTGGTCTTTAATGTAAAGTTTTCCACTTCAAACTACCACAACAAATAGGCAAAATGAGCTTACAAGTTGTATGGGACTGAAAGAGAGTAAGAAAAGCTCTGCAAACAGAAACTTTGCAACCTACAGCATTTCCACACTTCATCTATTCACTCCAGGCAAATAAACCTATTCCTAGAAGTGAACCGTATGCTGCTAATTGCATAAGCCTGCAAATGGGAATTCGTGTTGTCCCATCCCTTAGCAGACTCATCAGGCAGCATGTGCCTTCTGAGCAAACTGGAAACAGCCAAGTTGCCACAAGCAATCCGTAGCCTCACTCTGAGAAGTAAAGCAGATTTCAAACTGCTCCCCTTGAACAATAGCACAAATATCTCCCATCTCTAGACAGAAGGGATTTGGCTACTTCCTGTTTTGCCTAAAGAAGATTTATAGCTGATCATCATACAATAAGTGCTGGGTAAGGCTTATTAATCCTTCCAAACCCACTTCACATTAGTGACTAATTCGAACTTATTTGGTGCATAAATCACAGGGTACGAAAGCATTACATTTCCCCTCCTCTTTGGCTGCAATTCTGAATCCTTGAGGGTGTTCTTTTACAACCCTCTAATCTATTTATGTGGCTCCAAACACACTGAGCTGAATTCTGTTTCATAATCTCCCTTCTTGCTCATGCAGCACTTTTCCTCTCCCCAGCTCCTAGCTTTCAAGTGTCCCACTTTGTAGTGCGCTGCCCTCCAGTGAGTTCTCAATATTAGAGCTCGAATCGAGCTCTAAAAGCAGCTCCTGCCCAAAGCTTGCTTAGTATTAAGAGTCATCAGCACTACTGAAGCACAGAAGATATGAGATTAATTAAGGCATTTGCAAGGTGGGATGCGTAAGGAAAAGCTCAGCAATTTCAGCCTCATTTTCATACAAATAGTCTGGACACATTTAAAATACAGAACAGGTTATAAAGATTATTTTTCTTCATAGTCTGAAGGCTACGGCGTTCTCTAAAATAGAAAGAGAGGAAACGCACAGAAAGGTCTTCTCTTTATGCTGAAATTCACATAGGCAGAACCATCCACAAGAGCAGAACGCTTCCTCTGTGTTTAAATGGTGGCACAGTCGGGGATTTCCACCACTACTCAATTACACAGTGGTATGGACCACAGTCCCTGATTCTCTCCAGTGAATCTAGACGTTGCTTTTACTATCTGTCTTAGAAATCCCCAGGTTTACATGTTTTCTAACACTTTCAGTAAGAAGCCTAGCTTAGTTAAAACAACACATGTAGAATAGAGGAGTTCCATGTTCTGAGAGATAATCAAGCTCCTATATGACCATGTGAAGCTATTATTCTGATGCTGCTGTTTTTATTCTTGTCAACCTACACATAAACCATACTGTCACGAGAAGTGAGGTTGCTCTTCCTGCAGCAACTAGCTGCAACTCTCTCAAACTCATAAATCATGTGATTTGGTACACGGTTAGAAGTTGGCATCTATCATAAATACACCTTGTCATGAGAGCAACAGACTCTTCAGCTTCCTCCACAGGGTTGCTTAGCTCTTTGCCTCAGAGTGTGCCATTACAACTGACCAATCTGATCTGCACATAGAACAAAATCGTCAGTTAATCCAGTCTTCAACTCATTTGAAGATTTTATATCACAGTGAGCTATTCCAGAGTATTACTCTCTACTAAAAGAAATTAGTATGACTTGCTCTCTTTTGTGGTCCACATTTGTCTTGCCTCAGCTTTTGTATAGGCTCTCCATTAGACCAACTAGTGCACTACGACCAACATTTTCTCCCTACCTTACTCTTTCCATTTTGACTTAGACACAACTCAAAGTGAGTTAAAGTGTGACTGCAAAAGCAACTCCCAGTTGCTTCACAGAGTAAGCAAGCACAGATGGAAATACCAGAACTGTAGCTACTTCCAGCAGCTTCCACCCAAGCACTGTATATACCTTTGTTCATTTGGAATAAAGAGACAACCATAGTCTGCACAGGGTTTGAGAACTGGAAAGCCACCTGCACCAAGAAAAGTGACGTGCTGGTCTTTCAAACATCAAGAAGTATCCAGGAGAAATCTGGCTTCAGATTTATACCTCATTCTTCTCTGCCCTTCGTATCTGTGAATCTCAAAGTGTCTCACAGAGCAGATCAATGTTACTATTCCTGATTTACTTGTCCAAGGTCATCCAGCACAGACACAAGCTGAACTGCAGTGCTCCAAAATGCTGCTCAGAACCATGCAGGTCATGCACTCTCCCTTAAATAAGCATTAGCATGATGTTCTTACCATAAATATGGAGTCATAATATCAATCTAAAACTAAGTTTCTAAGATAAATGGAAATAAGATAAAATATAAATTAAATAGGAAGCAACATATCTGAATTGCTTTTTTTAGGCATCTGTCTTGAGATTTGCAGCACAGAAATAACATCTCTCTGACATCACAAGTATGCAGTTCTGTGCGTTGAGAAAAACCTGCTGTTTATTTGGATCTTTTGAAGTCTAGTATCAATATAGCTTCTTAGTCCCCAGAGTGTCCTCAAGGTTTGAGATGTATATTTTTAACTTCTGCGCTTACTGACATTCCATTCATGCTACTTGGCTGTTCTCCCCATCAGGGCTTCATCAGCTATCGCTCTGATTTTGGCACCACTGGGATTATTTGCTTTACCATTTCCTAAATGTCTGCATGAGGAGGTGTGGCCTGCTATGCCAATTAGCTCACCCACACAAAACCTGTGTTAACTTCAGAGCTAAGGTTCCTAGCATGCATTCCCCTATCAACACAACCAGCATAAACCAAAGAAATGATGGGTGAAGGCAGCACTCAGAACAGCTTTATGTGCCACATTTTACACACCTATGGATTTTGGATGCCCACATACCACTGTACCTACAGCCACTCAGTGATCTCACTTCCATGCAGCAAATTGTCCTCTCCTCCAGAACCCAGACAACCACAGCACACTTGTACAAGCCCTGCAGAACACGTGCACACTATGGTAGGAAGAAGAAGGGAGAAAGCCTGTGGGGATGTCGCAAAAACACTTAATTAGTTCATAATTTATACTGATGTGGGATTCAAGGATGCTGTCAGTGAAGTACAGATGGTACCTGTCAAATAAAGTCTCTAATGTATGCTGCTTTTAATGAGACAAAGAAGATTCGGGGCTTCATGGGAATGGTGTTTTCTGCTACCATCAGAAATGAAATGCAGCCAGGGATCAAGAGTCCTCAAAAAAGCTCTGCTTGAGTCCTTCATGTTTCACACCTTAATGGTGCACTGGACAAGAAGAGTATTACATGAAACTTGAATTCAGTCTCATTGGCAATGGTTCTGATACAAATAATTATTCCTCCAGCAAAATCTTTGCTCTGTTTGACATCACTTATTCACAATATATCCATCCTGATTCATATGGTAAAGTACCAGTACAAGTGAAGCCTGGCATTGCTGGGAGTTGCTAACTTCACAGTGAGGCACAAAGAATAAATGCAATTTGGAAGTTGACACTGTCCAAGTCATTGCATGCTGTCCCTAAAATGCAAAGAAGAGATGTAACTTCTACACACTAACCAAGTTGGCAGAAGCACAGAAAACATTTTTTTAGCTGCCATAAAGATCCACTGAAACAAGAGCTTCCCAAATCTCTGCAGGTATGTCTGTGACTTTTCCATCATCAGCAGCCTGCTGCTTAGGGAAGCAGAGCATTAGGCTTTCTTTAAAGGTATTTAAAAGCCCCTCTGTTCACTTTCAGCTATTCATCATGGTCATTTGAAGTTCTTTTGCACCCCTCCTTCTCCTTTCTCACATCTGGTGCTGCACGTTACTATACTGCAACCATAAATAACAAATCATATGGCGATATTGGATGCTCAGTCCCAGTGTCCTCATAGCCTCCATCTAGCCACCATCACAAATGTACATAAGAAGATGATGGCTGCACAGAGTTCTCTATTCTGAAACACAGCTTCTAAATAGTACATAATTAGCAGGGCACCAAGGACCTATGCTAAACAGCATGTTTTAAAAATATTTCTTCCCTCAGTGAGTATGATTGCATTTAGAACTACAGAGCAGATGAGATTTTAAAATAATACCTTATAAAGGAATGACTTCTGACAATTTTTGGTCTCTTGGCAAAATCTGGCATTTGCACCTTCCATATTCAAGAAGATAAAGAGAGGGAAGGGTATTTTTAATTGCCTTTGTTCCATACATAAGAGGAAAGGAACATTTATTGTCCCAACATGTGAACTTGTTATAAGGTTACACTGATCATATCAGTGCTCTGTACCTACCGAGCATTTCTGCACAAGCATATTATATTCCAACAGTTCTCAGCCTTTACTACTCAAGCATACCCTATTCTGTGATTGATTTGTCTGATGGGAGGGAAACTGTAATCAGTTCTGCAATTTATCCAAATACAATCGAAATTATGCTGACAGCATCAGCCCTGTTGCCTTCCATTTCTGTCTTCACCAGAAGCTTATTACTGCCGGTCTACAAATTTCTCTCAAAAACAGGCTTCTTAAATTTAAGAGTAGATTTCAAGAAAACAGAGGTTTGGCCAACAGTTACTAAACCATTCTTTAAATGAATGATTACAGAAGATGGTATTTCCAGTATTGTAGATAAGTATGAGCAGCTATGAACACTTTGAAGTCCAGAATGTAGCTCTGCAACCTACTCAAATCTCTCAATACATTTGAGGAGAAAAAAAATCTCTTGTGAATAAATACATCAGGACCTACCTCCTCCATAAAAGCTGTTTATGGTTAATCATTAATGATAAATAATTTGTTCTGGGTATTTTCTGAAGATGTTTTGGAGTTTCAGTGTCTTGAAGACAAGTACCACTGCAGTGTTTACACACCAATGAAAAAAACATTCCAGTTCCACAATTCACAAATCCATACCAACCTGGTTTCCCACAAAGCTTAAAGTAAGTGAATCAGAAAAGCTTGTCTTCACCCCTATGCTTCCCAGTGAGGCCATGAGAAATCTTCTCAGTACTCTCAGGAGACATTAGGCTCTTACCTTTCTTGACTGCACACCCATCATTTCTCAACCTCATTTTACTGAATGCTGACTTTTAAAAGCAACTTGCCTTGCAGGTAGAAAGCTACCTGAACAGCCAGACAGCAAACTAAATCTAAACAAAAAGGCAAAACAATATAACGCAGTACACCCTTTGCCTCCCTCTTACCAAGGGTGCACTCAGGGGTTAAACTGGACTACAGTGAAAGAAATCACTGGTGAAGGATTCATTTATTTACATTCCTGTTAGAGAAGCCTACAAAGGCATACATCAACAGAAACAAACCATTTTAGTACATTCATTGACTGAACATCCATCAGTGTACGTGACCTATGCCAACACGTATTAGGAGTGACAAGATGTTACTACTGTAGTGCCAAAGGACAAGAGGGCAGGAGAAGGAACAAAAGGGAGTGTTGATCCCTTCCTTAACAATGAGCCCCTATTTCCTTTCACTGCACCTGAGCTCCAAGGCTTCAAAACCAATGAACTTTCCTTGTTGAGCACTAACAGATAGGCTGTGGTTTGCCTCACACTTGGTGGTATACTAACCCTCGGTGGTATGCTGCACTGTTTCCTTCAAAGGAGCCCTTCCTCTTACAGCATCTCTTGACTCCTGTATCACTTCTGCTAAATAAATGACATCACCTTGCTCAATCAACCACATGCAGCTTTACTCCTTCCCCCTTCCTTCCTACTGTTTGCACTCACTGTTTATTTTTTTAAGCACCTCATCCCCCTATTAATCCACCAGACAGTACAAAAGACTCATTTGTGAGAGAGAGAGATTAGAGCTGTAAGCACTCAGTCTCACTGTGAAACACCTGTTTCATTCAAACAACCAGAGGAAAAAAGCAGAGAATTGAACAAACTGCTGGTGGAAATGGATCTGTGAGCAAACTCCTACTGTGAGGAGAGTTACCAAACTCTGGACGCTGCTTTTCTTACCCTCTTCAGTCAGTACTGCAGAAAACACATACAGCATCTACAACAGCAAATTCACATGCCTGTAATGCTGGTAGGCTCCTGACAGATTGTGTGCCTGCTCTTCAGCTCTTAACAGAGTGCAGAAACCTGTGAACTATTTACTTGAAACACTGCCTGAAGTTATTTTCTTTATTCTATTTTCCTTTGTCTGGAATTTAAATTAGAAGGGCCAACACCGTCTTAAATTGGAACTATATCAACCAGCTTCATTTCTGATATTCCTTCAGCACCAAGACAGGATCTTTCCATTGAAGCCTCCAGTATATTGTTGAGATGTGGACAAATGCTTTGCATTTATTCTTCCAATAGCACCAAACACTACCCCAATTTTGAAAAGAGAGCATGAAAATCATTTGAACTTACCTAATCATTTTTTTCAATCATATAAATGTAACACCAGTCGTCAGCAATGTCAACACTTACAGAAAGGGTCAGTAGATTGATGGCTGCTGGATTTATCTTCACAGAAAAGAGGTAAGTGACAATATACCAACAAAAATACCAAGTGGCATAGCATGGCTCTGAGTCATTCTCTTTCTCTTATGAAATGAGAGAAAATTACACACCAAACAGATTGCATAAGCACCACGGGCAGTAACTAAAGCTGGAAGAAGGCCAGGCTACATTAATAGCTGCTATTTGATCTAGTTCAAGATCCCTAAGCACCCAATACCCGATGAAGTCAGAGGAAAGGCTCCTATCAATTTCAAGAGGTGCTGTACAAGGCCCAACTTGATCACCAACACCAACATATGGCATGTGGAACAAGGAACAGAGCTGACACTACAGCAATTAAGTTCACCACAAACAGTGGTAACATTCCCACTAACCATATTTCAAAATTGATCAGTTTTTTCTCTTTTCAGAGGAATCCGGCCTCCTGAGCGCTGTTAAAGCTCTGAAATAAATGGAATTACTCAAGGAATAATGTATCACTAAATCTGAATATTTATGGTAAAATCTACCACAGCAATTTAGTGAAATCCAAGAATTCTGCGTAAAAAAATCGGCAATGCAAAAACAGATCTTCAACTGATATAAATCAGCTGTTTGTATTTTAAAGTGAAAGGGTCGTAATTTGCACGAAAGCTACAGCTTGTCATTTTCAAAATGAAAACATTTTACAACATCTACAACTAAGAGAAGACTCTTGCTTTTGTTTTCTTACCGCATAATAATAGCTCATTTCTGTTGCCTCAAAACACATTTTTTTTTTTATACTTGCTACAAAACTGCAGGCATCACAAGACATTATTTAGGTGCCAGCTGGTTTTAAGTTCTGCTGCTTAGATATTTGTAACCGATGTGAGGAGCTGCCAGAGGAAACGAAGCACGTATTACACAAGGATGTTTGTCCACAAGCACAATGTAAAGCACATCTTTCTTGGTCCATCCTTTTTTTTTTTTAATCAATTCTTTTACCAACACATAGCAACAAATGTTTTTCTGTGTGTAATGCCTGTACGTGTATGCAGATGTATACCTGTATCTATCTCCATATATTGTTCCAGCAATAGCTGCCCTTTCACACGGCTCATCAATAGCGGGCTTTACTCACCTGACGGGCAGCGTGCCACAGGCCCATGCACTCTGTCAACGCCTCTTATCTGCTCTCATGCCTGTCTTCAGATCTGTAGTTAGCAGAGGCTGGAGCTCTGTCTCCTGCTAAACACAATAAAATTAAAGCTGTAATTAGCTGCCTGCTCCGGACAGCCAGGCTGCATTCCACATCCAGAGCCAGCGCTGGAGTGACGGGCCATGGGGACAGCATGTGGCCCAAGGGAAGAAGGTGAGCCCCGAGGCTCTGAGCAATGCAATAGAGGAATGAGAGCTCAAGGCACTCTACCTTCAGGAAGCAGGCTTATAAAAAGGAGTTTGTGTGTGCAAACCCTGGCTTCACACAGAGCCGTCTGGGAGCTCCGCTCTTTGTTCCCACAGTGTGGAACCCCTCCTGGCCACCTCTGTGTGACACTTTGTCTGCCCGTGACGCTTTTCTGGACTGCAGGGGAAACATAAATTCTGATACACAGAAGCTGCCACAGTTTGATTCAGGCCCTCCTGCTGGTGCTTGCTGGGCTCCTTTCCCCCACATGAAGCCATCTCACCATGCAAGCACACTGCCTGCAGCAGGTGCTGGGGCTGGATGGAGCCACACAGCACGGGCAGCCCTGGCCTCTCCTCACAGCACCTGCACAGGGAGCACCCATCTCCACTCAGAAATGGGAGGAATCAGCCACAAATCCTGCAGATTTTTGAAGAAATTAACCACAAACCCTGCCATTTCTGGCAATTTTCAGGGAAGCCCTATTCCCAGGCATCAGCAAATTGCCCCCTTTGCATGAGTGTCAATTCCCAGTCACGACACTGACTCCTGTCAATCCAGTCCCTTAGTTGTAATGCTTAGTCTAATGTAGTCGAGGAAATGCCTCAATTCTAAACTTTTAGCAGAAGTCTAATTTCAACAACGCCATTTTTCAATCAGTACAGATGATCTGTCTCAACTAGCGACCTCAAGCAAGCAGCTATGTTTGCTGCTTGCAATAAGCAATGAATTGCATAAGCAATGAATTAGCAGCACGCAGTCCCACTACATACATGTTCAAAAGAGTATCTGCACATCAGCCAGCAGACCTGTCATTAGAGAAACTGTTCTTCAGCTTTGCCTCTAATGAAGCCTTAGTTCTGGCCAACCATTTGGCTCTCAGAGCCACAAAATCTACCTTCTTTGTGCTCACAAACGTTTCCACTGCTCCACCACATCTGGCACCATAGGCTCCTCTCTGCCAACAAGGACATGGCCGTTTCACCATGATGCGAATCTGCATTAAATCCTGGACTGGAGGCTTGGGGCAGAACAGAAGGAATGGCCGATGTCCCACAGAGCAAACTTGCTTTGCTACAGACTAGCTGATCTCCCCTTGGTAAAAAGGACTATCGAGATCAGCAAGAACTGCAGGTACCTGCAGCTGCTGTTCTCTTCCGAACTTTGCCTACATATTTAACAAAGCAATTGAAAAAACAACACGGTTAATGGGACAAGGACGTGCACTGAAGGAGAAACGGATGACAGTTCACATCCAATTTAGCAAAACAGTGACGTTTACAACAAGTAACAGCTTTTCCCCAAACACACGCTGGCACTTCCCTGCCTGTATCTGCCTTCTGCTGGATGCTGCCAGTTCCCAGCTTCTCCTGCCAGCACCAGGAGGCAGAACAAGGGCTGAAGGAGAAAGCAGTTGTGTCTGCTGCTCCTGAGATGGACACACAGCCTTTCAGAAGGTGCTCTTCTTTCTACTTGCTGATGGCAAAGCCAGCAGTTCAGGCACTACCACCTGCCTGCCCAGGACTGATGTTTTCGATATGTTTGGACAGCTCTTCTTCCCCAAGCTGCTGGAGGGACACAGCAGATCCCAATCCCTGCTTCCACTCAACCTTCCTTGGACCAACAGGGTTTAGCTGAGCTCCAACACTGAGAACATGTCAGTATGGGCATCAAACAAGCTCACACCGTGGCCAAATCAGGGCAGACGCTCACAAGGGAGGCCAAAAGACTATCCCAGAGTCTTTCTCCCTAAGGCTCCTCTCTGAAACAGCTGCAATGTATTTTCTGTAAGGAAAATAATGTATTCTTCCTTATGCTCAGAAATGCTGAACAGTTTCTGCTGATCATTTCCAAATAATTTAGCCTGAAGCAGACCTCAGCATGTATGATTTCAGCATGCATGGTAAAAGTTTAACAACATTAGAGGCTACTACAATGGAAATTGTTGGGCATCACTGGTTTCACTTATAATAATGAAACTCATTTGAAAGTTAGGAGCAGCTTGGTGCATTAGTTTTGTATAATAAACACCTTTTTTTCAGTACCAAATTGTTTTACAGAAACTGACTTCAGCGAAATATTTTGCCTGAGTTAATCTTGACTCATATATTTTTATTCTCACAGTATTGCCATATTTCATTGTTTCAACTCATACGTATATATTACATTAAAAAAATGTTAATATATACCACATGTGTACACTGTTATACCTTACTCAGTATTATTATACTCTGTGATAATATAAAATCAGAACTATCAGGTGTCACATTTTCACATTTCATAATCAAAATGTTTTGATGCTTCCAAAGTAGAACTTCTTGGAATACCAACCTCACTGTGAGTGCCGAACTGCTGCCTCTCACATGCTGATGGGGTTTGCAAACTCATTCTGAAACTTAATTTCAACAAAGCTCTACTTTCCAGCCAATGCCACCAACTGCATGTAACACATAGATGACTACTCTGGGATACTAAAGAGCTCAAAAAAATAGCTCAGCATCTGTGAAAATAATGAGAAAAAATGGGAGCTAACATTCAAAATTGTGAGGGTTTTTATTTGTTTGCTTTTTAATATCAAACAACTTGGGACACACACACACAAAATAAGATTTAATTAGGAATGCTATCATCAGACAGTTCATGCCCGTCTTCCTGTTGTTCACCTGGGCTTTTTGCAGGGCTTAATTCATTGAGGCCTTTCAACTTACATAACTTGTTTATATACAAAAGCGGAACAATGCTAACACTAAGCTGGAAATTTTTCATGTTTTGTTGTTAAAGACTAGCAGGTCTCTTCCCAGACACCTGTGGCCTTCCCCAACGTTCTTTTATCACTGTCTGTATCCTCCCCCATCACCAAACCTAGGCGGCATTACCTAAATAACAGGGTTCATCAAACATCAATTGTGAGCACAAACATAAGACCTAAAGCTTCTACAACAAATGCAACACACAGCTGAAAATCAAACATTTCAAGAGCAGTAAGCCAGAAACCTAGTCTTGCAAAGCACTTCTAGAGGTCATTTTGGCATGGAAGGATGCTAAGGTCACTGCTAGAGTTGCCTGAGCGCTGCCTTAACACATCATGCAGCAGAAACTGCCCTGGCTTTATCCTGTCCTCCTGTCTCATCAAGTTCTTGGTTTTCTTACGTTTGTCACCTCACTGCATGGGCAAGTCTGCTTCTCGGTTCCCCTTGCCTTACACCCTGGTGGCAACATGGCAAGGCAGGAACCTCTCTAGTGGACTTTAGGAACACAATGAGTAACATGGGGCACTTCACTAAAACAAACCACAGCCATTGGAAAGCATCCTACCATCTTCAGTATGCTGTTGATGAGGCCTTCATACCTCATGTTAATTCAACCCCGTAAAGGTACATTTTGAATCAAACTCATAAAGAAATACAAACCCCACATTCAAGTATTAGTATAGGGAAATAATACACGTATAAATGTACATAAATACATTTATGACTACAATATTTTATAGACATCTCCCTTAAGTAAATATACGCTCCTCGCTCTGTAGTTTATTCACTGCAGGTTATTCCATACTCAGCTCCACGCAGTGCAGGCTGGTAACATTCACTGCTTCTGCTAACAATTCACGAAGCAAATAACTATCCGCACATTCTCCTTCAGGCTGCTAATAAGGTCCTCCAGTGCTCATTTTGCTAGTACTACCACACAGTCAGTTCCTTTTGGACTTAAAATAAATAATAATGATAATAATAATCTGAGAGAAAATAAAAACCATACGAGACAGCTCTTGCAGCTGGCATGAATCATCCAAACTCAGTCAGTGGGCCAGATCTTTACATGGTGCGAATGGTCACAGTGCCAAGGAAACCAAAGCTATTCTCCAGGGGCCAACTAACCAACACTCTACTTCTCCTACTCCTGCTCAAGCTCATTCTTTTCATCTAATAGCAAGTACATGAATCTATCCCATCCTCTGAGCTAGTAATTACTGTTATTAAGATGATTAAGATATTATTAAGATATAATATCTAGATAACCACAAAGCTGTGGTTATCTTGGAAAAAGACATCTATCTGTAACTACTTTTGCAAACTCTTCCATAGAGGAGCAACACCTTTCTTCTGGTTGTTTTTTCAGGGAGAGGGAGGCAGATGAAAGAGAGATGCCTGTTCTAAACAGCATCAGCTCTGATGGCAATAGAGACAGACACAGCTCTCTTGGACGCCTGGGTCAGGTGCCTTCTCCCTACCAGGTAAATGGCACTGTGCTCAAATCTCCTTTCCATCTGTATCCACATAATTGCTACATCTTCTCATGTGTCCTAGAGGCTTTTTTGGGCAGGTCTGTTGTCCGGCTCTGCTATAGAATGGTTTAAGTTAGCAATTCCCTGTGTATCGGGGTGGTAAACGATGTCTTAACTTATCATAGCATGCTGTTTCAGAAAGCTTAATAAACTGGACTGAACAACAGCCTAAAAAAGGAAATAAAATATTTAACAGGCTGGTATTTCTACCCCCTTCTGCTTTCTAAGAAAGACAAAATAAAAAACAAACAAGCAGTGCTACAAACCAGAGTGCGCACACAGCTCTCCCCGCAAATGCTTCCCCATTAACTCAATGTTTGACTGCATTACCTATGAACTAACATGGTTTCAATTTAGTTTCTTATTAATCTTGGGCATTTCTTTCAACTGCTATTTTAAAAATAGAAACTTCATGTTGAACATTTTAATAGCAATAAGTTTCAAAGGCAACAAGCTGCTGTACTGATTTTTTTTCCAAAAACTTTATTGCCAGATGTAAGTACTTGAGATTATTGATATTCTTTGTTTTCCCACAGGTTTCTCATTTCCTTATTAAACAACATATCTGTATTTAAGCAGCTCCATGAAAGTTTAGCGAGGTCCACAAGAAATCACTGCTCACAAGCCCACGGATCCATCTCACCTAACTTCAAAGCACTTCAAACTGTTTAAATTAGGAATTAACCTGCAGTGAACTATCCCATTAGACGGTGAAACAGACTACAGGACCATGAAGACTGTAAGTGCTTTCATCCCACCTAAATTCTGAATTGTTTTCTAGAACTATTTTTCTCCACCAATTCTCCACCAAAAAAGGGATCCTACAGCCGCAGAAGGACTTAAGATAAGCAGTTATCTAAGGATCAAACAAAAACTGGAATGAATCCAGACTTTGGGGGGTCCTCAGTGCTATCAGTAAACAAGCAGAGGACCTGCTGAGAGAACATCTCAAGCCCATGTATATTAGCTTAAATCAAGTTTAAATCAAGATAGTAACACTACTGTGGTTGACCTCATCTGAAGTACTGTTCAAGTGGTCTTTAGGTAATATCAAAAGTCAAATGAAATAAACAGAAAAGCAGCTACAGTTTTGGTAGGCTTTGCTGCACATCAGTTTTGCATATAGTTCTGCTCAGCCTTGTCCCTTCCTTGCAAAGAAAATCGTGAAACCAGACCACAGAAGCCACAGGTAGCTTAACCACTGACTTCACAGAGAGAATAACTGAATCCTTCCTGTGTAGAGACAAATCTATTTTCCACATGGGAAAATATGGGAACATAAAAAAAAAAAAGAGAAAAAAAAAAAACGAAAGAGTGAATTTTCATCCATCACTTTCTGAGTCCGGGGAGATGGCAGTGAATAGTAGCAACCCTGGGGAACTAAAGGAAATCTTCGCATGCAGCTGTTAAGTACTAAGCTGGTTATCAGCAATCACATTACTTTTAGCATTTTATTAGCACTTGAAGAGATTCCTCCCCACCCGCTTCTGATAGTTCCCATCCCTTCAAAGAGACTGCCGCTATACAAGCCAGGGATTCAGGATCCAGCACAGCTTCTTCCACCAGCACTAGCTCTGCTCGAAGCCTGTGGCCCTGCCCCCATCACCTCCAATAACTCATTCCCACCACCTGCCAGGCGTTTCCGCTCCTTCCTTGTGCTAAATGCCAAATCAGCTGTTTATGTAGCTGTGCTCTGAAGGAGCAGAAATTTCCAGTGAGGAGATGGGAGCAATAATTTTGTTTTCTATCACTGTTTCCAAACACTTGCCAGGAGTCCTTATGAGGTAAAATAAACAACTCAAAACTCAAGCAGATTCCTTAATACATGGCTGGGACAGGTAAAGGGAGTATTAAAGGACAGAACTTTCTAGAGTATAAAACAGCATCTAATGCAGTCTGACCCAAAGTCCACTGGAAGTCAGTAAGTAGACTCCTGCTGACTTCAGTGAGCGTTGGATCTGTTCTACAAAACCAGACAGCTGCAAAAGCTGCTACAGTCAAAGGAAAATGTGCTCTGAAGGAACAGTGTCCTTGTGGCTGAAGTACTGGCATGGTTTCAAGAAACTTCTGTTCAGTGTTCAGCTCCACCATTCCTGACCCTTTGCAAATAATTCAGTTCCTCTGGAAATCAGCTTCCCTTTCACACAGTGGGTAGCTCATCCAACCTGCTTAAGCATGCTGAAATTTAGGGACATCTGTGAAAAGAAACAATTTCATGAAGAGACTCACCAGCACCATACCAGAGGATATGGCTCTCCTGCCATGGACCCAATAAGGTCTGTTTCCCCTGCAACCCAGTACAACAGTGAGTGTTCAACCTGTATCCTAGTTCCCTTCAGGCTTCTCGTTATCTAGCTGGCCAGCCACTGAAATGGATGGCTAACACAGCACAGAGGTCAATGCATGTTGGCAGGTTCTGTTGAGATCCAAGTTCTTGCGTCCATCTTAAAAGATACGGCTGTATAACTCCAATCCAGCCAAGCAGATGAACATTTACCTAACCCTCGAGCATACGAACAGGACTATAAAAGTCAAGGTAACACAAACATAATTGCTTTCGTGGATGGAAGACCTGGGAGAAGTAAGCTGTGTTTTCCTGGAGAATCAAGGAAGCCAGTCAGTCTTAATATTATTTGCACGCTTGCCAGAATGTTCTCCTCCCAGCAGTCAGGCTTTTGGCAGTTAAATGCAAACCATCTATTGTAATATTATTCTTCTGTGTAAGAAACAAGCACAAGAAACACTTTAAACTATCCAAGCAAAGGCACAAATTCAACCTCAGAATTTAAATTCTAAAATCATTTCACAGCACAGAAAGATCAAACTACAAATAAGCTGCAAAAGACATTACTAACTTAACATTCCATTATTCCTTTTTTCCGAAGTGTGATTCTTTTCCTCAAGCCAAGCATACTTTGCTGGGACCAAACTTTCACAGTAGATTTCCTGTGCTGTGGAATTGATGAGATAAAGCAGTTACTTAGGACTAACAAATCACTTCATTAAAGAAACCCCTTCATAAATATTTTCAACAGCAATTAACATCCTAGCGTAAGGAACTCATTTTGTGCTACATTCCTTGATCAGGCAAGATCTCCCTCCTAACATCATGATTTCAGGAGATGGTCTTAATTTTGAAGGAAAGAAAGAACCTTGACTCTTGTCATTGCCTCCACATTAGCTATTTTCATTCTTTTAGGCAGGAACAGTCAAAGGTTGGACAGAGCTGCTTGCCCTCAGTTCTCAAGCCACATGAAAAATGGACTGTCCAGTGTTTTTCTAGCTGTTTCATAAATCTCAGGGGAGCCAGGATAACTTACTGCATTTCTTCTTAGCAGAGGTGAACAAAAGCATACCCTCACCTGGGGTCCAGGCTGCTTCTAATCTATATCCTCATTTTGCCAGCATTTTATGAGAAAGGTCAATCCTGGCAGGTAGAGAAGGTAGAAAGTAGAACTACAAAACTTGAAAAGTTCTGGGTTGTTTTTATTTCCCTTTGCCTCATGTTAAGGGCCTGCCTGTGAAGTTAACAATATGCTAAGCTGTAGTGCATTAGTCAGCTACAGCACATCTCCAAGGCTGTTCAAAATCCCAGAGTCAGTGTGGTCCCTGGTGAAGCAAGATCCAAAGCAGAAACTCAAGAGATGTTGCAGGAGGTTACTTGGTGACTTTCATTCTGCACATGTTAAAATATATGTCCTATTAAGACATGGTATAAAGGCAGCATTTTGAAATCGTAACGTAAAAAGATATGTAATTTTTTTCAGGTGTTTTTTTTTTTTTTTTTTAAACAGGTTTAGTTCTGCTACAGTTGAAATGAGTATTCTCTTCTTGTTTATTTGAACAATCCAATATTACAATGCAATAAAAATACAATATGTTGGAAGAGAAAACAGACAAATCATTCCAATCCAGTGTTAGTTTACCAATTAAATTACGTCTAAATATTTTATGGGGTACTAACCTTATAAAATAAGTCAATGAATAATCATAAGGGTGCAATTCTTCAAGATATTTCCATGTTTAAAAAGACCCTCCATTTCTGTAGGGAAAATTCAGAAGTAGCTAAATAAATGTGAGTAGATGAACTGATTATAAAAGGCTTACTGAACTGGAGTAACAATAATGCCTCAGTCTTCAAAACACAGAAAGCAAATGCAATTTTACATTAAAGATCTGAAAACAAACTCAAGGCTAATATTTTCAGGGGAAAAAAAAACTTTGATCTCTTTTTCTTTCCGGGGGGGAGCCAATATCAACATGAGTGATTTTGTACTATATTCAGGGGTCTTTATGTGGGTTAATAATGTTAAAGTTATTCCACTACTTTTTCAGACTTTTCTGGAATCAGCTCCTTGGTGAAAAAGGGCCCTATTGAAGACTCCTGAATTTGCATAGCATGTGCAAGACATTTAGATTTATGTTCCATGTTGAGTTGGTGTGTTTAGAGTTTACTCAGGCATATGCAATTCATTGGCTGTATTGTCATCCTCACAATGAACAAGTACACTCACTTCATCTGCAAGAAATACAGCTTTAAATGTAGAAAATTAAATTCCCACAAGAAAATGTGTTCCATGAAAATTTCCGTCAGTAAAATCTTAGCTCAAACATACTGAGGTTGAGAGATTTTGATTTATGCTGAGCCTGCCTAGGTGCAGTGCTACTTAGCTAGCAAAACCATGAAGTCATTTGAAAACAGCTCCTTCGAAAGTGCTCATCTAGTGACAGTTATTTACATTGCAGTTCTCTGAGAAACCTTTGGCTGTCACGATTCTTTTGTGCTCAGTGATTCTGGCCACAGAAACCAGCAGACCTTGCCTTGAAGACTTTACAAACCTTAGAAAGGAATCATAATTATCTTGAAAACACAAAGGTGACATCAGTGATGAAAAACTGAACGCACTGAAATACAGAGACCAGAAACCACAGAAATTACCCATCCACTCATAGACTCCACTCAAATCAGATCCCAGACCCCACGTCAGTTATGTGACTCACATCATCCTTATTGCTAGCTGGGAGACGCACTCACGTGTAGCAGCAGCGTGCTTCACAATGTCTGTAATGCAGGGTTTCCCCAGAAATTTTAGTGCCAGACACAAAAATTACCTAAAGAAATCTGCTGTCAATGGGTCTGGTTTGATATCGGTGGGACATCATA
Organism: Tetrao urogallus; assembly: GCF_951394365.1. Classification (NCBI taxonomy): domain Eukaryota; kingdom Metazoa; phylum Chordata; class Aves; order Galliformes; family Phasianidae; genus Tetrao; species Tetrao urogallus. Next base: position 14,708,928 of record NC_136814.1, read on the forward strand.
GTTCACTTCTCACTTACTGACGCAAATAGTTTGTTGGAACTGATGTCCAAAATGGCACTAACATTGGCACCTTAAGTCATTTTCTGGTCCTGGTAATATGTAACATACCTGGGACAGGGTGAAGTTTCTAGCATGATCAGAGCACTGTCCCATGGCAGATCACTAAATCAGTTTGGCTGTTATGGCTGCCAAAGGAAATGCAGAGGGAATATAGCTGCCGTCACCACGTATGTCAGAGCAACGCACAGCAGAGAGAAGAGTCATTCAAAGTAAAGGAGAATACTGGCTCAAGAAAAAAGCAGCATCTACAGCCATGAAAGAATTTGGGCAGAACGATTAGAAGATGAGTCACCAGAACAGCCTGGGGAGCTGTTTGGACAGAGAATTCCAACAATCAGTGATGGAGGTTTGAAAAGTTTATGATTTTACAGTGCAGGACCCATGACGACAGCAGAAGGCTGGATTTCCGTCTCAGTAGGACCTATCCACTCCTTTTCCTGCATTCCTTCCAAATCCCTGATCCTGCACCACTACACTGAGTAAAGGATTTGCCACTAGCTTCAGTAGGATCGGTTCAGCTACTGCAGAATACGTACTTTCTACAAGGCAAGAGAAAAGAATTCAGAGATCATGAAGTACTGATCACTTCGTGCTTTTCATTTTTTTCATTCTTTCATTAAGAATTTAGTATTTGTTTTCTTACTATTTCATTAAGCCATAAAACTTTCCTTCAGGTCATTAGCCTTTTCTTCTAAAAGCATTGGCTAATTTGGCCATGAAGATGGTAGTCCAGAGAATAGCTTCTTAAGAAGTTATGGGAAGATATGGGAGATACACATTGCAACGTGCTTTTTAACTGCTTCTGTCTTTACCGAGGTGTATCCACCAAAGCCTACAAGGAGATTGGAACAAAATGAATTATCTACAGATACGTGTCATGATGGAATGTACAAAAAAAAATTAAAACAAGGATAATGCATCTGTTCTGAACTCCCATCATTTTGCATCCAAATGAAACTGCTCCCCCGAGTTTCTAATAACATAAGCATTTCAGATGTTCAGCACCCAGCGAAAAAACAGCTTTACCTTTAAATAAAGTTGCCTGCCATGAACAGAAATAACAGCATTAAAGACACTGGGGGAATACTTGCTTCTTTATCTACTGCAGAATCACTCCAGATAATTTATTTACCTATTAGTCACCTGCATCATTTAGAGCTGTTCTTCTGTGAATAAAAGTCTATGTGATTATTTTCTAACTAGACAAAATAAATCAAGAGGGAGGATATGGGAATATGACTGCTCTAACAGATTTGGCTTATGGGATGATAAGGTGGTAGCTCTCTGTCCATGGAGCTTGCCATCACACCCTGTACCTGCTTAGTTTTAATAAAATGTAGTTTACTAACTTCTGCTCTTTGATGCAAGTCTATAGAACATTTGTTTTTCTTTTGTCTTGTATTTAGAGCCAAAAGCTTCAATAAATACAATCTTTTAGAAGAAAGCACACTAGTCAGTACAGCCTTGGAGAAACCCCCAGGTAAAACAATGCAGATTTCTTGAAATAAGCCTGTTTGCAGTACACATGAAAAGAGAGCCACAGCAAGCATTTCAGTGACTGAGTATAAACACATGTGATGAAATAATGTCATTAAATATCAAAGCCAGAATTATTTATAGGAACTGTATGCCAGATATCAGTATTGTCTCAAGCAGCAACTGCTGTATTCTGAGCTAAAAATGCAAAACAAAGCTAGTAATCTTTAGTATAAGTATTTTTCATTACAGCTCTCTCTGCATTGTTAGGAAGTGGCAACCCACAGCACTATCTACCTGTGAATCATTATGCAGGTTACAAAAAATAAAATCAAAGTACAATGAACCAAATTACCTGGCTTGACCTGGCTTAGAAACTGAGATCTCCAGCAAAGAATAAGTGTGGACACCTGATAAAGAACACGCACCACTGCTCTCACATCACAAAATCTGGTGACTGTATTAGCTCTATGTTTACAGCTTTCTCCTAAATTTGATACCATACCATTGAAGTATGTACTAATCTCCCTGGTCTCCAAATATAAAGCATGTGCCAATCCTAAAATATATTTTATTCTCTTCCAGATCACTAATGAAGAAATCATACCATCTAGCACCCAAGCATACGGCTTACTGTTATCAATCCAAGAGGAAAACCTGCCATGCAAAACTTATGTTTTTCCAATAGAATTGTTGTTCTTTGTGATCTGTGCTGACCTAAATGATGACTGCAAAACCATTTTCAGCTGTGACATCACAAATATGCCAAAGACCTTTTACACAACGAAATGATTAGTGATGCACGGAACAATAAAACAGCAAACAACAACAACAACAACAAAAAAAAAAGGAAGAAAAATAATACAATGGGACTAAAAAGGCTGAGAAATATGGGAAGAAAATAAGTAGGAAGCAAACAAGAAATACAACAAAAATAAAAAATAACTAGTAGTGCATGATGGATATAGGAAACTTCAGCAACATCCTATCCCTACAGAATCAGAGAGAATTTCCTACTTAATTCATTTGGGTTAGGATTCCTCCATTACAAAACACCAATGCCAAAGTAAATTCGACGTGAAGTAAATAACTAAAAGTGGCATGGTAACCTAAACTGCTGATGAACTGAAAGGAATTCTGTGAAGGAAGAAGTGAGCCCTTACAGTAGCAGCGTATCTGGAACAAAGTTGATGCCAGCTGCTTTGCAGTAAAGACACCTTGTCTGGATTTTATATGTGAAGGCTTAACGCAGAAGGCATCACTGAAAAAAGCATGTGTACAAGCAGCACAGTATGAGTTCAGCACAGTGATGTGAGATTCAGGGAGATGATAACTGTTAACATTAGGTTATATCTACACAAGTAAATTAAGTGTGCTTGGGAACATTCCTAGGCATGGAGGCCAGCTGGCACAGAGCGGCCCAAGCCTCCGCCAGTAAACACTCTTAACCTTCAAAACAGGGAGGCTGCATGCAAACAGTCCATGGAGGATGGTCCCAGGAACGTCTGCTGCCAAATCACACTGAAAAACTACCTGGGGCAACACTGGTTGGTGCATGCCAAAACCTCACCAGGGACTGTTCTAACAGTTCACCAGGGCGGGCAGTCATGCTCCCTGCCCAGGAACATTCCAGTGCATTGTTTAATTTATTAGCAGTGATATATCTAGCTCCCTCCTTTCCCCTCCTTGTCTAGCTGAAGTATTTCTCTTGTACAGGACGTATTTTAGTAGCACTTTTCACTGATCCACCCCTTCTCCCACCCCCAAACATCTCCCCTCGTGTTCCCACACGCAAAGCATATGTGGGAAGGGCTGGTAAAAGCAACGGGAACGGTCCGACTTGAACTGCCTGCTATCTGCTTCACAGAGAGTGCTGTAGGGCATATCCACAGCAGGAGGAAGAAACAGTTGTGCAAAAGGATAAGAGCATGACGTGCTTCCAAACATGCCCCACCTCGTGTCCATGCAGGGACCTGACCACACTAAGGTGTCCAGAGCTACTCATGACTATTCAGTCAGTTAAGTACTAACACCAGCAGCACTCTACAACACAAGCTGCCTCATGCTCTTGGGGTTATGGATGGGCTGGGCCATCTGTCTCCATGCCTGAGCAGGTCTTCAAAAGACAAAAACTGGTCCGTGAAGTATATCTTGAGACTGCTGACTACAAACAGATCACATGGTTTTCTAATGGTCATTGCCTTCAGGCACAAAACCAGCAGCACTCAAATTATTTATTCTAAATATACTTTGACTAAGAAAAACAATGCATTCCTTTCTCCAGTTCACTAGAAAAAATAATGATATTGGCTTGTACAGAAGAGGATGACAATTTGAATGAGAGCCTTACACAGATGTGTGTGTGTTTATACAAAACCCTCATCAGTTTAACCTGCATTTTCTGTCAGACCACCACGTAGCTTCTAATGAATCCCAATTAAACCATACGTTCAAAGCCTAGTGAGAATATATTGACAAATATTGACAAATATATGGAGTACTGGGAATTGACAAGATGTCTAATTAAGGTCTGAGATATGTTGATACGCGCTGTATGTCTAGGTTAAGAATACAAGTAGCAACTAACCCTTCACTGGTTTGCTGCAGCATATGATGGGATGTTAGAAATCATTAGCAGGAAGTTTTCGAAACTGAGAGAGGAAACCAAGCTGACATGAGCCAGTGACTCTCAGATGAAAACTACCCATTTCTGAGTTCTTCTTGGTGCCTTCAATTTAAAGGAGCCCTCTCCCTTGCTGAAAATCTTGAGACATCTTTGTACTAGGGTTTCTGGTCCACCCAGTTGAGCAGATGGCCAACACCTTTTGCACAAAATGCCAACATGAAGATTGGTAAAATTCCTGATGTAAATATAGAGATGACTCTGACATAGATCTGTGATGCGTTAGCTGGACCTTCATCTATTTGTGAAAGCCTCTTGCTAAAATGACCCTAATTCTCTTCAAGGGCTGCACGTTCACAGTACAGGTGCCCTCCCCTAAAGCCTTTCTGCCCTCCTGAGGAGAAACGAACCTATCAATCTCAGGTGGTGCAGAGATCTGGGATCAAGGCAAGGTGTTGACATGTTGTCCTGTTTAGATGGTGTCTTGTGTCCCCCAAGGAAAAATTTCTCTACAACAAACTCCTTGATATCAGCTGAAATTCAGCATAACTCTGCAAGCCCAGGGACACGCGCTGCAGCTGGGGCTTGGTAATCTGAGAACTGCCACATGTGCGCTGGTATAAAATACCAAGCGCAGTGCAGAAGAGGTGAGAAGCAAATTCAGCATCTCCAAGCAATTCAAGCCCGCGCCCTGATTTAACAAAGCAGAGTTTGAAAATTCTCTTCTTTCTTTCTGGTTTTGTGAAGACTTCTCACAGTCTGTGATAGATGATGTTGGTTTGGAATACATTTGAAAATATAATGTATTTTGAAAAGTACCCCAGACATTAGGGTATATCACATCCAAGAGCCATCCATACAATTTGTGTATGGCTAATAATGCTTTAGCAAATACTGTGGAATAATACAAGAGAATCTACAGAAAAGCAGTGATAAGCTCTATTCTAGCCCAAACCCTGACCCACGAGCAGAGTGCTCTTCAGCATTTGGAGTGTGTCATCTGCACAGCTTGTGGCCCAGTGTCATCCAAAAGCTATTCAGGACCACTCTATGAAATTAACTGAGGTGCAGTGGTACAAAGATCCACTTCAAAAGCTCAGCCATGATCCAAACAGAAGCATGGATGCAGATTCCTTTACAGAACCTGTCCAGCAGGCAGAGCTCCATTTGTCCAGCCAAGCACGTTAGCAGATTACCTGCAAGGCACCCACACAGTCAAAAAGCAAAGAGTTGTTCCTAGACCCAAAGTCCTGAGTCCAGGAAAGGTTGCTCAGCCGTATCTCTGGAGATGTAGCAATGCACTGCCTCACTGCCTGGTGATGACAGAGGCAACAGGCACTCCAGCCCAGGCAGGAAATGAATGTGTCACTATCTCACACACCAGTCCAGTTTTAACCAGACTACCATACATCATCCCAAACCCATAGACTCCCAAGTCATGTAGATGCTTTAACAAACTTGACCTCCAGTGCCTATGCCAGCACAGAATGCAAAGGAAGCCCACCCTCTAGAAAAATAGCGCTTCCATAGGAAAGCAGCCCCTTTGATAATTTTGCACCTTGTTTCCATGTCTGTCCAAAATTGGACGCTTCAGAGTTAAAGTCTTCCCAGAACACAACCTGGGGCCAGCTCACAAACCTTCCATTCCTTCTGTTATGCTTTTATTTTCACAGCAGTCCCACTGACTTCTTCTGTACTAGCCAAAATAACTCAGACATCATCCACAAAAACTGATGGCTGCCACCCCCAAGGGAGAGCAGTATCTCACACGTAGGTCTGTATAGCAGTCCCTTTGAACTTTTAAGTCATTCACACAAGAAAGCAAATCTGACAAAAGCTGCAGAGCCTTCTGAACACCTCTTCAGACAGCAAAACTGAAAGGCAGACTTCCTTTCCTGTGTCATTACACATACACACACACCCTGCCCCAGAATCTGAGTTTGAATTCTTTGACACACATCAGAAACCTCTCAGTGTAGAATTTCTGAGACACCAAAATCCTTGAAGACAGACCTGACACAGACAACTATCTCCAAATTGTTTAATTGCTTTCATCAATCGAAAGTATCTTTTGATTCAAGAACAAATGCTTAGCAAGAACTTGGTGAAAATAGATGTAACCTAAGGGCTGAAAAGCAGAACAACATCTATAATTTTTTCCTTTACAGATAAACAGAACTGTTTTTTAAGTAGCTCCCAAGAAGGACATCTAAGCATTGCTCCCATGAATAAAGCTGACAGTTCACATGACTACCAGTTCCTGCCTGCATGCAGAAGCTGCACGCCAGCAAACCTAATTGAAAATAATCTGTGATCTACACTTAGCATTCTTCAGGAAAGTGCTTTTATCCCATCTTTTCCCATCTCTCCTCCTCCCCTCCAATCTTAAATGAATCACATATTGAATCACTGCAGCATGACTGTATTTGATCGTGATTTATAGGGCACTGTCTGCCTTACTCAGTACACAGTCTTGGTTGGGAGGAGGTATTTTGGACAGAAAAGAACAGGTTGTCAGCACTCAATAAATCATTAGTAACAGCCACTTCCTGAAGTTAAGACCAATATAAAGATCAACCTTCTAAGTGGACAGGTGCACAGAGGTGTCTCACATCAGCAGCTTCCCTGGAATATAACCCAAATTCTTGGTAACTACATTGAAATGTGGCACTGAGAAGACAGATTTTACTGACGGAGCTGCTAATAAACAGAGACACTCTAAGCCCATTCAGGGACCAGACCCCACTATGATAAGCATTGCAGTGGACACTCAGATAGCACAGATTATCATCCTTTGAGTCCTGGAGGCAGCTACACAACACAGGCCCTTTAAGATAAATCTTCTTGCCCTTATTTGACAGAAGTATCCAATATTATGAGCAGTGAAGCTTCCAAATCTGCAACCTCAACACAAAGCCGCGTGTAAGAAACATCAATGGAGGTCTGTGGGGTTTTTTTAAACCATCTCTCATCAGCATGCCCCCGCCTACCATTTCCCCTTTTTCAACCTTCATTTATCTCTATCACAAACACATAAGTCTATAAGCAGCAGCATGTAGAGACTCCACTGTATGATAACACACTGATACTTGCACATACTGATCTCTAGCAGTCACGCTTACATTGGTTGTGCATCATAAGACAGAAAAAGAGGTAGGAAAGTGCTCCCACATAAGATCAGATGAGGATTACTTACTGTATCTTACCAAGAAGGGTGGTTTTGCTCTGAGAGAGTGAAACAATGACAGGAGATCCAACGTTCAAGATTAAGAAGTGACTTCAGACCAACTGTATGACAGCTGTGTGACAACTGTAAATCTTCTTCACGTTTGAAGAAGTACTGAGCATGGAACATTATTAAGAGAAGGGGAACAATTGGCCTGTCTTCTGTCCCTCACCACAGCTTTTCTACACCCCACTATCGTTTGCATTTTACAGAAATAGCACACCCAGGGGCTTTCAGGCACAAGAGAAGGGTAGGTTTTCACTTCTCTTTAAGAGGGACAATTCGTTCCCAATACATCCCTAATAGCCTCAAGGCCATTATACCAAAGACGAATTTGGCTGACTGCTACAAAGAGTCTGCACTGCATTTCTTTGTTTGCTAAACACCGCCAGAGGGCTCAGCACTGTACTGTACACAGAAATACAGGTTCTGACCTGCAGAAACCCTACACACAGAAACAGCAATTTGTTGGCAAACCCTCTGATGACATCTTCATAAATGATTCTTTTTTAAATATGTTCAATTATAAAGAGGAGTTACTGGTTTCATAGTAGAATCACCAGGGAACAATTGTCCCCTATTGTTACTTAGATGTTCCCAGCAGGCTATCAAATAGCTTTAAATGACTTATGAAATAAAAGTAGAAATACACTTTCCTCACTACAGGTCTGAAGGCTGGTCACTCTCACAAATTACTGAAGAAACTACAGTCTATTTCTAAGGTATGTGGTCAGTGTATGTGGACCAAGGTCTTCTTCCCCGAAGCTATACACTGCTTACCTATGCTAAATGCCTCCAATTCCATAGATCCCATCACATCTCTGATTTCTGATAAACTTTTCTTTAGGAGTGAATTTTTCATCTTAACTTCTGAGTATCGTGTGATGTACCTGACACTACCAAGACAAAAGTCAGCCCCTTGGGGTCTTGTCAAAAAACCTAACGTAAGGCAAAAAACGCTTGTAAGCTTTGATTGAAATACTTCCTCTTCTCCAGCACCAGCTAATGACTCAATGATTTTGTCAAGTGTATATTGCTCTACCTTGAAACAGATACTGTGTCAGGTAGAATTTATATGTGATTTAACTCAATTATGCCTTCAAAGAACGTTCAGCAAGCTATGAACACTGCTATGAAGAGCGGGGAATATTCAGCGGCTGAGGCAGGGTTAAAGAGAGCATCCCTGATAATCAGAGTGATGAAAAGTGGTCGAGAACAGAAATCACTGCAACTACTTGTCCTAAACTATTGTCTTTCATTGTGCAATTGCCAGAACATGCAGATTTAGGGAAATAACAGCTTACTATCCTGATTCATCACAAGGTGCTTGCAGAGAGGAAATATTTGAATCAAAGTTTTAAAATGTTTTTGTTTTACAATAATGTCTTCATGAAGGGATGGGCGTGAGGGAAGGAATTGCCCAGTGCACTGGATAGCAGGTTAAGGCTTAAGAAACTTGAATTCTGTGCTTAGCTGTGTCAAAAACTGCTTTCTGACAGTGGGCAAATCCCTTCACTCCTGTTTTCATTTGTTTTCCTTTCCCATTGTACATCTGCCTTGGCTCTTAGGAAAGAAAGATTTACAACAGTCTTAGAGATTTAGTAGTGCAAGCACTTCTCCTCTCACATCTTCAAATAAAGACGAAAACCACACCCTTTGGCTTAACGCCGGTGGTTGCAGAGACTTGTACAGTGCCTGCTATGGACCTCAGTGGGAGATCATAAAAATAAAAATGATGTCCACAGCACCACCATCACCATCGATATACAAGTATGCATTGGCAAATAGTACCAAGAGTGTCCACTCACATTCAACTTTGCCAAATCAGATTTCTGCATAAGAACAATGTAACAAGTCCAAGAAAAAGTCCATCTAACCTTTGATTCCACCTTAACTACTGACAGGTACCCAGAGAACAGTAAAATAGTCAAAGTACACATGCAGTGATATTCAGCCACAATACTCTCTCAACATCTGTAGATCTGTGATTTGTGAATTTCCTGAGCCACAGATGGTGTCTTTGCATTATACCATTTTGGTAGATATTCGTTCTTGAATTTTCCAATCTCTTGAGGCAATTTAATGTGACTTCTTCTGAAGAAAGTTCTGAAATTTAATCTAGTGAGGTAATATAAATGCAGTGCAGGCCAGGGAAAGAACAACAGATGACATTTTCTTATCATCAAGCATTCAAGGTGATGTTTCAACATCTTGGCACAAAATGTGGGTGCAAGAATCAGCACCCAGATGGGGAAGGTACCAAAACTGCTTTAGAAAGCACTCGGAAGCTCATAGGTACTGTAGACTACCAGCACCAGCCCTTAACGTGCACTGGGGCAGTTCCACCCACCATATAAAATCACTGAAGTCAATAAGGTGTTTGGCTCAGTTGAATAAAACAGAAATAAAAAGTCCTCTCCTTTCCCAACACAATGTATTTACTCTTATTGATTCTACGATTAGATGATTCCTGATTTTCAGACAGATACTCTCCTCAAGCATTAAGGGTTGTGAAAGGTTTAAGTCCCTCTTTTTACATTTCTATTTTCACATTTATTGCACAGACACACCTTGAGACATCACTTCTGCTCAAAACAGTAAGCAACGTTCATAGATGTGGCAGACAAGAGCATCTCCCTTACTTTTTACAGGATTTGCAGTATTAATATCTCTCATGTCACAGAGGAATTTTATGCCAAGAGGAGCATTGGAAGTTTAAGCCCCAGTAGAAAAGCCTTAATTACCAAACTTATTGCTGCACATGCCAATACCGTGAGGGAACCAATATCTCCACACCTATGCTACAGTTGTAGGACCGTGCGTGCCCAACCTTCTGGCTTGCTTGGGCCACACTGAGTGAAGAGAAATTGTCTTGGGCCACATATAAAATATGTAACGTAGTTAACATATCTAAGTAACAAAACTTCTTTACTACTGGATTATGAATTTATTTTAGAAAATAACACAAGTTCAACTTTAATAATTAAATAAGAAAACGAACATGTTTGCTAAATAAGAAAAAACATGTCAGCACACAGCACAAGCACCCCTAACATGTAATACACACAGAGTTCAGTCTGACTGTGTGCATGTGGCAGAGTTACCACCACACTGCTCTCTCCCTCTACAGCGTCCACACTTAAGCTACACACAATCAACTCATGAAAAATATCACTGAAAATCACATAATAACATTATAAATTTATGATCTCAAGGGCTTGCATTACTAGCTGCCCCGGGCTGCATGTAGCCCACAGGTGGACATGCCTGACATAGATCATTCGGTCTTACGCTCTGTAGCCCAATAACAGTCTCATGCTTTTGTCCCTTATTTGATAACGGCACTCCCTGGATAACTTCTTTCTGTAAGTATATGTAATACATATATATGGCAAGATCAACAACATGTGTGGTCTAACCTATGTTCAGTAAGACACTGCATTTACCTTTTTGGCATTCCTGGAGAATGAAGACAACATCCTAGCAGTGTTTATCCTCCTAATCATAAACCAAGGTGAAATGTTAAACCCCAAAGTAACAAATTTCATCCAAAATGATAGACATCCAATTTAATGTATTCTGCATTTAACATAGCAGTCATCCAGGAGATAAAGGACAGCTATCATCACCAAAAAGGGTTGTGGAAAAATTAGCTTCAGTGTGGAGACTCTGAAATGAACAAGCAGGAGCATCATAACTGCAGACTTGTCTAAATGAGGACACTTGAGGAAATTAACAGGAGTTAACCCAGGAGAAGTTTGTTCAACCGTGTTAAACTCCTGGGAGACTATACTGCTCCTTAATTTGTGACCTCAGTGGGATTTTTCTTATTCCATTTCCAAAATTAATTAAATTAAAATGAATTTTATTTCCAAAATATATCATCCACTAATGGTCTAAAGCAGATTCACTGCCTCATTTTTAACTCATACCTTCAGCTAATGCAAAAAAAAAAAAAAAAAAAAAAAAAAAAAAAAAAAAAAAAAAAAAAATCTGCATTCTTAGGCATGGAGACAAACTTTCACTTCCCAAATTTATTACAGTGTATTTTTGCAATTACTAGTAATTACACCACAAAGACAACAGCAGAGTTCAAGAATTCATCGTGCTGGGATTTATGTAAACACACAGTAAGACTCACAGGGTTAAAGGCCAGAAGAGATGATCTAGATCATCTAGTCCCAATCTTTTGTTTAACAAAGGCCAGTTTTTCTACATGAATTCTGCTTAGTCTGGATTGAAAATATTTTCCCAAAAAAATAATTCATTCTTAAAGAGGAAACACAGAGACCACTGCTTCCCTTGGTGGTTTGCTACACCTCCCCCTAACTAACATTATATTTTAACAATAAGTTACTTCTCATTTGAATTCACTGAAGTCTGTTCTACATCCCAGAGGTTCCTATTACACTTTCTTCTCAGAAATTAAAGCGTTTTTAACATTGGCATTTTCGGCTTAAGAAGTCCCTAAGCTGAGGAGTTTTAACATTTTTTTCCCTATAATTTATTTTAGGTTTTTATCAAAACATAAAACACAGCAGGGTTTGTGCTGTAAATAGCAGCAGTCTACCCTCAACCGATATTCATCACTGAACTTAAGGGCTATCACTGATTTACACTGTGTGGAACCCTGGCCCGTACAAACATACACATCGAGTGCCTGATGGGGTCCAATACAATGCTATCCTTTCTACAAACCAAAGCTACTGCTAACAAGCAAAAGAAGGTTATGAACTTACATAACTCTGTGCCTGTGTATAAATATACATGTTCATAATGCGTATAATGAAGATGAAGATCTAGTAGACTGCATTATTGTCAGACATACCAATTCATAAGTGATTAACAGCAGCAGCAGCATGATCCAGCCTAGATCCCACTGCAATTAATAGGAGATATATTGTTCTCCACAATGGAGAACAGAAATCATTTCTCTGTATTCCTTCCCTTGTGGTCATCAGGAGTGCGTTCATCAGCGTGGAAGCTCTCAGACTGCCAACATGGGATGAACAGTAGTCACTGTTAACCAAGCTCAAACTGCTTGGGGAATGACTCGCTGAGATACACAAGACATGCTGCCACACATGGGACAGCACAACATGAATTTGGTATTAAACCTTTCTATCCCCAGGTCAGAAGTGAGTAAGAGAATCACAACAGGCCTTTAATCTCCTCTCGCATACACCCACACGTACAGACTAAATAAAGCCTGTGCAGATTATATGAAGCTCATGATATTCTGTGGCACTGAACTGATATGCAAAGCAAAGTCACCAAAATTATCAGGGTTGATGATGCTGACCCTAGGACACAAAACGTGTCCACCCCCATCTTACAGCATTCTTCAGCACATGCCCTGCAGTTCTCACAGCCAGGACAATGAGCACCCACAGAAAACCTGTTCAACTATGAGATGCTCACCTTGAAATGCCTCCTGAATTCAGGATTCACAGAGGATCATTAATCGCAGTGGTGGCATAGTACACCCTGCAGATTAGTCTGAGATGTTTCAAAAGCTACTCACACAGGGAATTGGGAATTTTGGTTGGCAGCATTCCCAGAACAAGCTGAAGGCAGGCCCAGAAAGGCTGCACAAGGCCAAAGCAATGCTGAGCATGATCCCACAGTCTTGCTTTTGTGCGTGCTCAACATCACCACAGATTAGCCTTAGTTGTTTAAAGAGAACTAATCATCAGAGGGTGTTTGGCTCTTGACCTTAGTTTGAGGAAGCTGGACTGCTTCTTCCTTCTGATTTGGGTAAGAGCAACAATGCATTATACTTCACTTCTCCCTCCTGCATACAGACACATAGGTATTTTCACACTGTGATATGGTATATGGCAGGTATGCACAGTCACCAGTAGAGACAGAGAGATTAAAATAACTCCAGATATCTTAAGACACACTACCAGGCTTCCGGCCCATGCTGCAAGGGGTGGGAAGAGATTGCCAAGTAAATAAAATGCAAGTTTGTCCAAAAATCACTTAACTCATCATGGATCCTGTCCTGGAACAGCCCTCACCATCTGCTCTAGCCCTTCAGCATCTCCAGCAACAAGCTCTGCTTGAAAAGTTACACGCGATGGGCACTTTCACCCAGATTTCCTGTTTTTTGTAGAGCTCCTTGACACGTTGTGATGTTAGTCACTATAGTGATTGATTTGTGCTTAATGAGCTCATGTTATTGGTTGAGATTTTTGTACCGTGAGTCATGTAGGTTTCATTTGGTAAAATTCACATGGAGATATTGCCATGTAGATCAGCACCAGATTAGCCAAGAACCCCAGCTTCAACTCACCTATTTTAACAATCCCAGGTGAAGTCAACTATATAATGAGGAAGATAATCTTCTGCAAAGTAAATATTCGGTTAATAATGGACCTATTGTATTGCTGATTTGATGACATGGCAGCAGCAGTCAGTTTTAATTTAACATGATTTAACTATCAAGTGATTTCAATGATACTACAAGAGCTTGTTAAATGAAACTAATGCTGTCCAAATTTACATGAACACACACAAGGAGGAAAAAAAGCTGCTCCCAGGCTGACAGCTTCAATTGGCGACATTTAGATGCAGCAGATGAGAACCCACTGAGTGCAATCCAGTAGTTGTGGTCCAAAGGATAGAATGTTTGACTGAGAAATCTGTAACTTATTGTTGATGTGCAAACTGTAATGCACGTCTGGCAAATCACTTCATCTCTGTGTCCCAGTTCACCCTTCTGATGGAAGGAGATAATACCAAGGTGCTTTGCATCATGCTCTAAAAAAATCCCCCTTCACAAAGGGAAATAAATGAGCTAGATTTCATTATGTATTTGTTTAGGGCTTTCTACAGCTTCAGACTTATGCTCATTGCCTGAGCCAGAAGCACTGCTAGAACCATCTCCACAGGTTAGGGATTATTTTAAGTAAACAAAATAGTTCAATCTGCAATGGAGCCAGAAAATGGTTCCACATTAAACTGTCATTAAGTTAAGGAGATGCTCCATTAATCCAGGCTGCTAACTTCCATAGGAAACAAACCACGAAATTCAAATGCTATAAGGTTAACTATCACCAAATGCAGTTAGTCCTCTGCTAGTAGGGGCTGCTCACCCATCTGTTCAGTGACCCCATGCTATTACCTCATGCTATAACCTGTAACAGACGTTATTGAAACCCATCTTCTGTTTGGGTTTTGGATGCTACTGTTCCTGTCCTGAAGAGCTGACAGTCCTAACAAAAAGAAGCCATAGATGATGAAAAGTATACCTGGAAAGCTCAAAGTATCTCTGTCAAGTGCCCTGCTCTAAACCATAGCTACATATCTACCAGATCCCACCACCAAACTTTCAAAAACGTGAACAAACATATCAGCATTTCTTCCAGGTACCTAAATTTAAGCAAACATCCCTGTTAAACCTAGGCCCTAAAGAAAGCTCACAGCAGAGCCCAGGGGAATCTCTGCCACCAGCCAGCCTTCCTCAGGTTGTTGCGAACCACTGCTTCTACATCAACAGCAGAGACTCCCATAATTGCTGAAGCAGCTCATTTCTAGTTACAGTTTTCAGTATGTCTCTTAATCACACTGCAAACTGAATCACAGCTTAGTGCCAAAAAGCTTCTAATTACATAGTAACAGTAGCAATTACACAATGCTCTTCCAGCTCCTGAAACAGCTCAGCCCCACACACACCAGCAGAATGTCACATTTTTCCATGCTTGAAGTAGCTCTTCTCACTAATGCTGCAGCCTGCTGCTTCAAATATCATATTGCAGAAAAGAATGAAAAATGCTGGGATTAAACCTCTACAAACCCTAATAGTGTGTTTACAATAGTCTTCAGGTTCATTCTCAACCACTAGGTCTATGACCTTGTAGTAAATTATACTATGCTGGAAGGTTTTAGCTGCTGTTCCAACTCCATTGTAAACATGTAAACTTGAGCCATCTGTGCTTTTTTAATATTTCCTGTGAAGCCTATCACTACACCAATCTGCTTTTTCAATTGGCGGCACAAGAAGTCATTGTGTGCTAATTTTTCCCAAGGGCACTTGATGCACTTTATTAAATAGTTTTTTTTTCTTCCTCATTAAGGTCTTTCCCCAACAATAAAGCTATATTTTGGATAACCAGGCTAGCAGGCATTGTGTTGTTCTGTATGAGAAAAAGCAATCCCAGTTACACTGTGCTTCTTCCAGAGAACAATACAGAGGGAATTAAAGCTTTTCCTGCAGGCACCCTGAAAGAAATGGCTTGAAAAGTGGTGCGAAGGCAATGCAACTGATGACGGGAAGAATTTTTGGCTGAACATTCCAGAGCATCCAAATTTTGCTGGGTCGTACTCTTCTCACACACCTCAAATTGTTGTTGACTGCTGGAGCTTGGACTGTGTGAGGGGAAACCAAAATGCCAAATGAGATCAAGTCCACATTCCATCTTGCTCAGGATCCTGTTTCTGGGAGTCACAGACCAGATGTTCTGGAGGAAAATGTGAAAGCATGAAGGCTTCAGGCCTTTAGAAAGCTTTTATTTTGTTCCTGTTAGACCATTCCAACCCATAAAAGATTTTTCCTCCTGTCATTGTCATAAAACCTGTTCAGATATTCATTCCATCACAGAAGCTTCTTCCAAAGGCCAAGACAGGCACCAAATAGGAAGGGAAACAAAGTGGGATTTATTTATTTATTTATTTATTTGGTAGTTTTAAACTGTATTCAAAGAATAGAGCATCACAATAAGTGACTTTCAAAAGCCAACATGGGATAAACGAGAAGTGTGTACAGAACAGTCTTCATGGACATGTCATAATCATTCATTGTAAGCTTTTTGACTGCAGTTAAAATAGGCAGTGTATGTCCTTTTATTTACTTCTCCGTGACTTGACTTACGATCACAATCATGGTAAAACCGTTCCCTAGAAACATAGGGGATTCTTGGCCAAGGTGATTTGAGTGGATTCCTAGAGTTTAAGGTCAAAAGGACAAAGGTGATCCTGGAGTCTGAGTTGCTGCCTCTCTCCAAAGGACTGCTTATCATTTTTTCCCTAAAGCCATCTCTATTTTCCCCAGAGAAGTCTTACCTCCACCCAGTCACTCTTGGTAACACACACCTCTGTTCACACAGCTGTGCCAGAAGAGGAGGTTGAAGCAGGTGTTCAAATATTAAATGCTGCTCAACTGCCTATAAATTTCATCTGACATACTGATCACAGAATGCTGGGCAAAACAAATGAACCAAGTCTATATATTTTGAAGCTGCTGCTACAAAAAATCACAGGTAAAAGGGGAGGAAGGGAGAGAACTACCCAGCAGTAAGAGGCACTCAAGCCCTGCAAGCTGGAGGGTGCATGGCACACAGCACCTGGTGGGTGCACGAGGTGCTTAAAGATGGGGGAAACTTAGTGCTTTGCATCTGTCATTTCTTTCTCAACTGGCTTTTAGTTCTGATCCTCAGCGAGAAGAAAGGGATCCTTGTTTGATAAGAAGGGATGATAACCCACACCCAGGCCAATAAAAGGGATTAACCCCAGACCGAAGGCTCAATACGGGGTACTTGCCAATGCATGGTTCAATTAGACTAAAAGCTGTCCTGTAGCATTAAGGCAAGTTACCTTCATTTTCAGCTTCAGTGAAACAGACCCCAGATGACAGGATAGGCAAACAAGGACTTTTTCACTTTTCACAATTGCTTTCATCCTGCATCACCAATATTATTAGACTTTAAAGAAAGTGGAAAAATCAGAGGAGCATTCAAAGTAGGTGGTCTCTGTGCATTCATTACATCCGGGCATGTAAGGCTGGAGAACGCACTTTGTAAGCACAGCAATGTGGCTTGCAGTTCATTTCTTCAGTTCATTTTCATTTTCACCTAATAAAATCAATTTTCAACCCAAAGTGATGGCCTACAGATATTACTTCAGAAGTCCAGGATGTAAACACTTCAGACAGTCGTGCACCTCCAGCAGCACCAGCTCTCAGCGCTCCCTGACGAAAGCAGCCTGTTCCTCCAAGGCAGCCTGCTTTTATCCCATGCACCTGGGTCAATCACAGAGCATCTGGCTCTTTTCAGCAGCAGGGGTGGAAATGCTTTCAAAAAAAAAAAAAAAAAAAAAAAAAAAAAAAATTAGGATCATAACTAACTTCTTACACACTGGGAAACGGAGGCACGGGGAAGTTTGCCTCTGTTAAGGTCATCCTTTTGGGTCATGGCTCTGGGAGCAGCAGGCACAAGTCCAAAGCACTGCTCTGTACCCTCTCATCCTGCTGTCCACATCCAAGCACAGTAAGAGAGACCAAGTCATCAGCTGACTGACATTAGAGACTTTCATTTTTGTTTTAGCTGTGGAGTAAACAAAACAGAAATCAGTTTGAAGTCCTGGAAGCCTGTTTATGGGCAACATGTGCAACTCTTCTGCTATTTCTCTTATAAATAAAGCTTGGAGATGGCTCCTAGAATTACAGTCTCTCCAGATATGCTACAAAAGAATATCAACAGAGAATAAAACTTTTAAAAAAAGTAGTAATATTTTTCCTCTTTCCATGGAAGCTAGCTAATAGATTGGGATTTTTTTTTAAACTTCCTTGTTTTGTTTTGTTTTTTTTTTTTCTTTGAAATCACTCTTTCACTCATTGGCCCACAGTAATGACACTTAAATGCACAAATGGGCAGAGGCAGAAATCTTAATCAGTTTAATACAATAAACTAAAACAAAAACCTTGTACTGTCCCAGGACCAGGAACAAGTACAGTATGCAGGGCTGGAATGGGAAAGGCAGCAAGGGAAGACTTGCTCAGGGAGAGCTGCTTAACCTGCCGCAGCCCAAACAAGCTGGAACTGGACCTTTCATTTTTAAACTGCAGGAACAACAAGGCTTGCAAGCTAAAACGTTGTGAGAATACTCCAAGCACTCACACGATGTGAAGACATCCAAATGACATTTTCCCCAACTGCGTCTTCTACATACTAGCACTAAACTCATAGCAGAAAGGAAGACAGGGTGAGATATACAAAGCAAACGTCTTTGCCCATAAATAATTGAACTCCCCAAAACACTGTGCATACACTGATGGCATTATAGGGTCCCATAATGTTGATTTTTCTTTTCACCAGTCCACGTGCCTAATGATAAGAGAGAAAAGCTGCAGACTTCATTCTCTGGGTTACAGTGAAAGGAAGATCTCAGCAAAGTGCTCTGCTCTTCCCACATTTAAACTACTTTTATTTCAGTCCCTGTCACCCTCCTGGATACAATGTGTTTTACAGAGAAGAAAACACTGCAGTATTCTCACTCAATGCCTACTCATAACCCTGGGGATGTTATTCTTCAAGAAACATTCTCCAGAATTCCTAATTTCAGAACAAGTCAGCAAAGCCCCATGCAATAACTGGAAGAGTAGATGATGACAGCAAGATGCCGGAGGAATGGCATGACAGGATGCATGCATTTAGACTAAACAATGCTGTGGATAATCCAAATTGCTAATACCATTGTAATGCTTCCCCTTGCCATTGTCATAAAACAATACAAATGGTGGCAAAGATTAAATGAATGCAATAGCACTGTATACACTCAAAATTGTTTGGAAGGATCAACAAAGTAGAAATGCAGACGCATAAAATTCAATAACAAATAGACAAGATTTGTTTTAAGCATAAACACAGTTGGGTATCTTTCTGATCACAAATGCAAATTAGAATGAAATAAGGAATAATTGCTAACAGCATCTTCCAAAACACTGCTTCTGGAAGATTCATGACTCCAAACTGTCAGTCTACTAAAAAATACCAGCTGACCTTGATTAACTGTTAAGTGACCTTGGTAAGCTACACAGAATCTTAGGATAAAAATGAGAAAGAAATTCAAGTGCAAATGCAGCTGTATCTTATATACACAAACACAGATAGGGTGTAAAATCTTATAATTTGCTACGTTATAACAGAAGGGTTACAGCTCTAAAAATGGTGCTCAGAAAAAACAGCAGAACCTGCCAGGTTGGGAAGTGCCAAACAGGTTCAGAAATTTCATCTTGCTGGACTGACATGCAGATAGAAGTATTCCAACAAGCTCAAGCCAGCCAGGAGGAGAAGCTAAGCCAGCTGCTTGCTTTTCTACTCCCATGCCAGCCCTTAACCTGTACACTTCGAGAAGGGATTGCAGTGATCAGTCCTGGAGCAGCAGTGATAGGAGACCTTAGAAACAGACTGACTACAAACAGAGTGCCAAGTTAAATGCTTTTCACCCATATTACTATAAAATGATTGAGTGGCAAGTATCCAAACTTTTGATATGGAGGAAAGATGTCAGGAACTTGAGCCACACTGATAGCCGAGGGCAGCCTTGTTTGCTTGAATTTCCTTGGTGCAAACAAACCCACCAAACAACAGCTCAGCAACTATCCAAGTGAGGCTGCCAAAAGAAACAGCTATTTTTTTTTTTTTTTTTTTTTTAACCAATATCATTCCAGAAATTCCTTTTTCCTTGGCCTGCAAGTGGAACAAATATCCTATTTGCTGCAGCATCACTACCACCCCAGGCAGGGCCTAGGTCTTGCATATTAATCAGTGGTCACCTCACCCTGGGCAAAGGTTACTGACTGCAACGTGTGGGAAACAGGAAAGGCAGCTGGAAAGCTTAAAATAAAGTTGTGGGACTGCTCGTTTCATTTAAGCAGACCTGTCTGCAAGAAGAATTTATGAAATTCTTATATTTTGTCTTGTTAGCTCTTAAAACAGATTGAATTGTGAAAATTCACTTTAGCAACATTGTTTTTACAATCAATCATGTGAACAGGCCTGAGGTCATATCAGTACAGCTGCAATTTAACCACAGGTCATTGCCCACGATGCTGACCCCAACCAGGACTTCCCCTGTTTTGGTAACTTGGACTTTCTCTTTCCAGAGCATTACAACAGATTACAGCTTGATCCCTTGAAGTTGGTTTGATTTCACATCCCATTCACCAGCGAGCCACTGAGTGTGAGGCCCTGGCTCCATGAGCGCAATACAGCAGGGTTAGGATAGCACCTGCAATGGGGAGCATGCTCCTGCTGGCTGCCAGCCCTGCTGCTTTCTGGCAGTGAGCAAAGTGTAGAGGCCCCGGGCTGCTGTGGAAAGCTCATTAGAAGGATGAGAGACAAATGCCTAGCAAGGGAGATCGATTTTCCCTGGCAGCTCTCTCCTTGAGGCAGATTTTGCAGGGACAGACAATCCAGAGTGGTCTGATGTTGCCATGCACAGACAACCAATGCCCAGCTGATTCCGGATTGGTAGAAGTGCTTAACCAAAGCAAGGGACATATAAGAAGTGTGATCATACTCTTCCTCAAAAGCTGACCTGCAAAGCCATGGAAAGATGCCTTGAGAGCATCATGGCCAACAACCAGCATCAAATGCAAGAACATTGAAAGTATCACTCCAGCTCCTTTCCTTGGTTAGAGGCAGCATGGCACTGCTAGCAGGGTTTGAGCAGCCCATCCAGTACTGCCCCATTCCCATTACCTCCATGCTCCTTCACTCTTCTGCATTATCTTGTCTTAATAATTTCTCTGTGCTTTGTCTGAACTACAGTTTTCACTAAGTACCCAAATTATTTCATGCAACGTAGCCTTTTAATGATGATTTCAAATGACTGATCATGAATCACCATTAACCACCTGTTTAACCACATTTTGCTAGCTTAACCTTCAATAGGAAACCAACATTTGCACAGTGCCTAAGATACCAGTTTTTCCCTTACTTTATAAATTGGGAATAAATTGATGCTTTTCACATAACACACTAAGGACTAAAAGCAAAGCAGGTAAAAGAGCCAGTGGGGGGTGCTGCAGTAATAATGTACACTACAGGAACACTGTAATACATTTCAGTTTACAGTACAAAAAAAAGCACAGGCCCTGAACACCAGTGATTCAACCTGATTCCTGCAACAACTAAACAAAACCAGGAGCAAGATAAAACCGCTGCTTAAATGGCTATTGATCTAGTCCTACTTTTTGATTTGACAGTCAATAAAATGTGGGCACAGCAATGCATTCCAATAGCTCTCGAGTGGCGGACACACAAATACTGTGACATTCTTCCCATTCACAGCTTTTTCTGCCTTACCTTACAATTTGAAGCAAAGCGCAGGGGTTAAGAGCAATGATGCTACAAACGTCTGATCTCAGGTCCCAGGAGACACCCACCAAACTACTCCAGCATTTTGCTCTCTTTGTTACTTCCCCTGTAGCTTTGCACTCACCCAATTACTTTAAATTCTTGTCAAAAACGACAACTTTTCCCTCCAGTAAAACAGCCGGCTTAGTCTGACCTCTTTAAAATTCTCTCCAGTTCATGAGTCTGGTCTAGAGACTGAGACGGAGACCATCCAGCACTAACTTGGACTGAAGCTGTATCTAAACAGGACTAAAAGAGAGATTTTCCAGAGTGCAGATCTTTTATTTCATTTTGATTTTAAATCAGTACTAGTTATTGCTTTGCCTCCTGCCATGCAGTCTATTTCATCACAACAAAAAGGGCTCATACATTAATTAAATCATTCTACATTATAAAGACTGTTCCAAAGTGCAAACACTGAGATGACCTTTAATACAGGAGTCCAAGCTGACCCCTGCATTGCTTCAAGTTACAGAAGATACAGAACAAATAGGTGCACTAATGCCCAAGAAAGAAAGTGAGAACTTCAAACTCTTCTTAATGGAGTTAAAACAGGTTTTTTTTTTTTCTTGAAGTCTCTGAGAATATGGCCTTTCACTAACACAAACAGTTTCAAAGAATGGTTGTGGCACAGAAGCAGTGACTGGAAAATCTGTGTAAGAACTGTTGTCATTGTGGATTTCCCATAGGGATTATTTTAATCTAGGGAAGCCATTAAAGACATTGGTTTGACTGGAGGATCTCAATTTTTTTCCCCTCCTCTCTCCAGACACATACATCAAACTGTATTGGGCTGTCATGTTATCTCCAATGCTCACTGAAAAGTCCATGGCAGCATTAAAAAGAAAACATTTGATGGTCTTGTGAACTGCTAAGAGTTATCAGTATTAAGGCGTTAATAAAGCCATAATCTGAGGCTGATAATTATTCCCCTCGTTGGTAATGCAATTTAGCTGCTTAGCACATGGCAGCTACGAAGCATACTGAATTCCTAGCAGAGGAAGTTGTCCTAAGGGAAATAAAAATCTAAAAAAAATTAAAGAAAGCAGGATTTAAAAGCAAAAGCATACAGGGTTCTTGAAATGCAAGGGAAGGAAGGCACTATGTACTAAAACTTTAAAGGAACAGATCTGCTGGGAGGAAAGCCATACAGCTGCTTATTTATTTATTTATTTATTTTAAGTCAGTCCACTGAATGTGGGTTTTGTCTCTCAGTGGCTTACCATTGTGCGTTCTGTTAGAGCTCATTTTAAAAATCACTTAATTTTTATTGTCCCAAGATTTCAGTCGAGAATTTTTTCTCGTATTATTTCTGATCCTCGTAAGCCAATTCAAATGAAGGTTTTGACCAAAACCTACAAGAACTGAAAGGAAACTTCCCATCATCCAGAGAGTGGACGCCAGACCAATTTAAAGGGAGATGCATATCAACAACCATTTTGGACTGAGGTAACCAGCACCAGGAAAGCCTACATGTTCAACTTGCTTCTAGTGAATGAAATAAAGCTGGCCCTAGCTACCCTGAAAATGAGGGGGAAAGCAAAATAACCAAATATAAAGGCTCACTCAGTTAATTCTGCTAGCAGTAGTTGCCGGGAGGGGCTTGAGAACAGAATTATTTCCTGCTGGTGCCAAGGTAGGCACTCCAATATGCATTCAAGCCATTCAGTTGTGATTCTGAACATGATGCAGATGGAAAAACAGAAGTTGTCATTAAATTGGTTGAAAACAAAAGTTCAGAAGGGCCAAAAATTTTAAAAAAAAAATAATAAATAAATAAATAAATAAACCCAACTTTCCAGCCACAGTATTAGCTTAGCCGCATTTTACATCCTGTATACTGTAAAGCATAGATTAAATAATAAACAGTAACACATTACATTTAACAAGGAAAACTGAACTGGAAAATGCCTTCTAGTCTCACACCATGTGACTAAGTCAGTGATTCAAAACACATATTTTTGTATTCTCTTTGCTCTGATTTTTGGATTCCCATGCTTTTACATCCATATAGTCAGAATCTTTTGAGTTGGAAGGGATCCTGAAAGGTCAAATCTTATCCAACTTCCCTGCAATGAACAGGGACCTACAGCTTGATCAGGCTGCCTGGAGCCCATCTAGTCTGACCTTGAATGCCACCAAAGACAAGGCACCTACTACTTCTCTGGGTAACCCGTTCCAGTACCTCACCACCCTTACCAGAAAAAACTTCTTCCTCATACCCAATCCACATCTGCCCTCTAATAGTTTGAAACCATTTCCCCTTACCCTGTCACAACAGATCCTGCTACAGTCTCTCCTCTTCCTTCTTACAGCCCCCCTTTAGGTACTGAAAGGCAGCAATCAGGTCTCCCCAGTGCTTTCCTTTCTCCAGGCTGAACAGCCCCAGTTCTCTCTGCCTGACCTTGTAGGGAAGACATTTCATTCCTTCACTTTTGTGGCCTTCCTCTGGATGTGCTCCAATAGGTCCACATCCCTCCTGTCCTGAGGACTCCACATCTGGATGTGGAACTCCAGGTGAGGACTCAAGCTCAGAGCAGAGGGGCAGGATGACCTCTTTCACCCTGCTGGCCACACTTCTTTGGATGCAGGCCAGGATACAGTTGGCTTTCTAGGCTGCAAGGGCACATTGCTGGCTCATATCCAGCTGCCAACTACCAGTACCCCCAGGTCCTTTTTGGCAGGACTGTACTCTATCCTTATATACCTCAGCTGGTAGTGACAGCAAGGATTGCCACAACCCAGGTACATTTATTGAACCTCATAAGGTTCTCCTGGGCCCACTGCTGGAGCCTGTCTGGGTGTCTCTGGATGGCATCCTGTCCCTCAGGCATGTTGACTGCACCACATAGTTTGGCATCATCCAAAAATTTGCTGAGGGTGCACTTGATCCTACTGTCAATGTCATTGATGAAGATACTAAAGAGCATATATTGTTCTAGAGTTCATTTTTGCAACTATTTCAAGAATAGGAGGATTTTAATAACTCAGTGGCTTCTTTCACTCCTTGTAAATGCTTAGGAATCAGCACCTAATGCAGCTTTTAGAAAAGTTATTAGTAAAAGCAGAGCTAACAACTAACAAAGCATTTTTAATTCTAGCAGCCTTCACCTGAGTATCATTAACAGACCAAAGCTTCTTCCATTTTGTTGCCAAGTTCTTCCAGATACCAGGGGAAATCCAGCTCTGTTAAGAACAGTCACCAAAAGGCCCTTTAATAGAAAAGCACTTACAGATTAATTGAGAACAGGACAGCAATAGGACAGCAGAAAGTATAGGCAGTAAATCTACTTAGTCACAGGTCTATTTTTGCAACATGGACAGGACTTCTCAACCTTGCCTATAGCCATGGGAAATCAGCAGGAGCCACTGCAGTAGCACTTGCTGTGCTTCTGGTATTGCTGGCATAAGGGCTTTCACAGACAAGATCAAGAAGAGTTCAGCTGAAACCACTTAAGATATCACTGAAATTAAAACTAAACTGTGCTTAACTACACACACAAAGACTAAAAGACAACAGTAGATCGTCACACAAAGATTTGTTTGTAAGAGATTTTTTGGTCTATTTTACTTTCCCATCACATTTAAGATGTTTTGCAACTCTGACTCAAAAGGCTTAAAGCCAATTGATGTGGCTCCATTTTCTGTCAAGACTACAAAAGTAGTCAGTAACAGAAAGTTATTAGCAAACGTTATTAGCAGAGATCAGACCTCTGCTTCAATAGCAAAGGCAGTTGTTGCAAGTATAAGTTTTTACACAGGGCTGTGCAGCAAATTAATTTTCCTAAGGCACTATAGTCAATTTTAGCAACTTTTGGATTCACACAGAATCACAGAATCACCCGGGTTGGAAGGGACCTCAAGGATCATGTAGTTCCAACCCCCCTGCCTAGCAGGGCCACCAAACATACACATTTAGATCAGGTTGCCCAGGACCCCGTCCAACCTGGCCTTGAACACGTCCAAGGACGGGGCATCCACAACCTCCCTGGGCAGCCCGTTCCAGGGCCTAACCACTCTCCTTGTAAAGAACTTCCCCCTAACATCCAACCTAAATCTTCCCTCCTTCAACTTGGATCCATTTCCCCTAGTCCTGCTATTGTCAGCCCTTTTGAAGAGTTTACTCCCCTCCTGGGTGTAGGTTCCCTTCAGGTATTGATAGGCTGCAATGAGGTTGCCCCGCAGCCTTCTCTTCTCCAGGCTGAACAAGCCCAACTCCCTCAGCCTGTCCTCATAGGGGAGGTGCTCCAGCCCCCTGATTCCCATGCTTTTATATTCATATAGGTCACAGAATCCTTTGAGTTGGAAGGAACCCTGAAAGGTCAAATCTCATCCAACTTTGCTGCAATGAACAGGGACCTACAGGGACCTACGTGCACACTGCCACCTCATCCCCATCTAACACGGCCCTGCTTTGGCACATAACATGAGTAAATAACTCTTATGTGGGCTGCTATTCATGCTCTTTGTTCACCTTCTCAGATGCACGTGCAATAAATTAGTTTTGCTCTAAGGCAGTTTACAGCAGGTTTTCTGTTTCTAATTGGCATTATCTGTTTTGGAGCACAAACACAATCACACAACACTGATGTACACAGTGTACTGCATGGCGGCAATACTGCTTAGAATTCTGCTTAGAATTCAAGAAAAAGACAGCTGCCACGTTCACAGATGCCCCTGAAAAGGGTTCCCCACTGACTTTGATCATGTTGTTCAAGAATCTCAGGCTTCAGCCTGGATCAAGAAACAGCCTGGAACAACTCCCTTAGAGGAATTACATCCATTAGATGCAATGAGTGGCCCAGACATCCAGCTGTTACGTGGGGGCTCAGAAGAACTGATTTCAGTTCCCTACCTCACCACAGTCCTACACAGCCCTAGGCAAGTCACATCTGCACAACTACTTTCAAGTGTATAAGTACCCATGAATGTATGGAGATCTGTGTCTTAGCTCTTTTCCTCTAAGCTACAAAATCATATTTGCCCTACATTTGAAAGGCTTAAGGAAATAAATACACTGAGTTCTCATTAATCCTCACACAGATAAAACTCAGCACAGGTTACTGCAAAGAAAATTTTTGCCCACTCTCCATTATTCAGACACTGACTTTCCACCCTGTGGCCTGAAGATTTATTATCCAAAACTTGAGGGTTTTTTTTTTCCTCTTGCTTACTGGAGAGTCAAAAAGTATCAGATACAAAAAAAAATATATATCATAAATAATGAAAAATTGTTCAGGAAGTCATCAAATTTGGGGCTAATTTTATCTCCAACCTCACTTGGCTGAACCCATGCTGTAGAAGACTATGGAAAAGGTCCACGTGTCCCTCACCTATAGCATCAGCATCTCTAAAGTTACTCACTTTGCCAGAAAATGCATAGTTCTCTCCATTCTTTACTTAAGTGTAAAGCCTATTTACTTTGTGTTTCTGTTTTTCTGCACTGCTGTAAGAGTGCAAATCCTACTTGAAAAATCCCCTTTTACAAGTTCAAAATCTCCAAAGACTTATAAGCTGACATGAAAGATTGACTTAATTGAGCAGTATATTTTTGATTTACTAAAGAAGCCTTAATCCTTTGATTAAACTGATGTATAGTTTTTAGAGAGATTAGCAAATCTAAAATGCATTAAATTCCAGGGCAATAAAATCATTCTGACTATATTGACAATATACGTAAATGTAAAACCATCCAAAACACAGCTAGGGCTGCCACTTATTGACTACTGATTATTTTTTGGGTTCTCTATTACAGTGAATGCAACATCATGAATTTAGTCTAGATGTTACAGTCATACGTTACAGTACAGTGTTTACAGAAATGATCATTAACCTATTGATGTTACCCAAGACCAGCTGTGCTACTTATTTACCAACAACTTCACTCTGGATGGAACAAATCCAGAATGAGTTTTGCATTCTTCCTTTCCTCTCCACTCTTTTAGCAGGTCTGTGTTTAAGAGCTTTTGGGCAGAGTTCATGGAAAGCTGCTCTGAAACCAACCTGCAGCTGAGGGCAAACATCTCGGGTGTTGGACTAATGCATTCAATAGACACATACTTCTGCTGACCTCTGCAGCTGAAAACAGCACCTGCTCCTAAGGCAGTTTAGGCAGTTTCACATACCTCCACGCTTCTTCTGTCACCTTCCTGAACTGGATGCTCATCCCAAAGGTACGCTCTAACCAGCAAGAAAGCTGCCTCCAGTGCCTCTGGTTCTGTTGCTCAGTTCACGATGCTCTCTCTATACAATGCTGCCATCTGCACAGTAAGGCTCTGAATGAACATAGCCCTTGAGCTTAGTTTCCTATTTGGCAGCTTCATAAGAATCCTGGATCTTGCCTTCTGTGTCTGATTATGTCTTTTCCATTATCACCGAACTACAGAATTGTACAGTAATTTAGGTCAGATGGGAACGTCTGCTCCAGCCTGCAGCACAAAGCAGAGACAGCCTCAAAGTCAGGTCAGGTTACTCAGGGTCATGAAAAGGAAAGCCTCAGGTGCAACTTAGAAGAAAGGCCCCTCCTTTGCCTGTGCTAGGCTGTGGTCCACAAGGTCAGAGCATGTGATCTGCAAGCACCAAACCACAAAGAGCAGTAGTTTTAACTACAGGTTGTTCCAAAGAGGCCTGTGACAGCTAGAGGGCTGCCAGCTTTCTAGAAATTAAAGAAGTCTGAGGAGCCTGAGATTTAGTTCACAGCTGGTACCGTTGGAGCAGTTTGGGGTTTTCATAAGACTTGACATCAAACACAGCCAAGAGAACCAGCAGACCAGTGAAGAGCTCCAGGCAGTGCTGGCCACGTTGCTGGAGGATGCTCTGTGTGCCTCAACACAAACCAGTGCCCAGCTGCCAGGCTGCTGCTCCCTGACAGACTTCCCATGCACCTTGGAGCAAATGACCCCACAGCTTGTTCCCACTGACACAAAAGCAGCAGCACAGGCATAAGTGTACTGATGATTACAAGGTTGCTCAGATCCCATGGTAATGGAAGCCACACAAATACTTCAGATAGATGCCGTCCAAGAGCCAGATAACATTTACATCTATGATCACTCCCTAAAATGCCAAATAACTGACCCCAAGGTCATTTTTGAGAGATAGCTCCAGATGAGAAAACGTATCTGCTGACTGACTTAGTTAGTACTCTCCACTGTGACAATGTCTAGGATGACAAGGTGACATACAAGGTGACATGACGATCAAAAACTCATTCCTCAAGCCTGCCAGACCAAAATCAGATACAAGGTAGTTATCTCGTAACATAGTTGTGATTTCTGTGCCATCCCTAGGGTAAGATACACCACCTTCATTCACACCACTATTGTATGCCAGCTGCCAGGAAGAAAGGAAAAAATAAAAGCTCCCTGCTGTCTCAAGTTGCAGTGCTTCTGAGGCCCACCTAATCTGGCACTGGTGGCAGACATTCAACATGAGAATCCAAGAGGTAGAAAGTGGAGACAGAACCCAAGCCAACTGCAAGCCTGTCCCAGACTCCGCAGGTAGGGCCACATGCAGAAGCGGGCTGTTGCCCATATAAACTAGCTAGCAGTGTTCCTTAGGCAGCCTAATCCATACATAACGTGAGCTTCCTTGGACACAATTAGAGATGGAAGGGCTAGCAGACAGAGGTAAGCTCCTAAGGTTTGCACAGTTGAGGCCAGGACACCTCATTTTTGAAGGGAGAGCTGTTAAGCAGAGTAAAGCACTGGCCCACTGGCCCTATATCTTCTATCAGACCTTGGGATTTCCAGGTCTGTTATACCCCAGCCCTTGAGTCACTTAGTACCCTCTAACTAGAAATAATCTTATATAATACATAAATACATAATTACATAAATCATCCCTTACAAGCTCCAGTACAACACATTCCTACTACCATTGATAGCCTCTCTATTCCACTAGAATGGAAATAAAACCCATCACTCCTTCTGGACATCTATAAGCTAACTGAAGTAATCACACAGCCTTAGCACCAATGCACACGAAAAGGCAGTAAGGAAGTGGTTCTGGTTTGGCGTTCAATTTCCCATGCTGTTCTCAAAGCTACCCTCTCTCTTATTTGCTTTCTAATCTTTTCACCAAAACCCATGCTGGAATAGACAGGAACCAGAGGAGGAGTAGTACTTGAGCACAGCAAATGAATAAACTAAAAATACTCTTGTCAAACACGCACAAAAGTAAATAGACGGAAAATAAGCCCAGCTCTCTTGAGGCCAGAGCAAAAGCAGCATATAGGACGGGTCACAGGGATAGCTGCAGTAATTACATTTTACATTGCTTTAGGTTTCATTTATGCTGTCAAAACTGTTTTGTCACACTGGATTTTTTTAATGCACTTCAGATTTTGCTAATCTCTAGAAAATCTATATATCAGTCTAATCAGAGGATTGGGGGGCTCCTCACTGTATCAAAAATATACTGCTCCATTAAGTCAATCTTTTATGCTGGCTTATAAGTCTTTGAGATTTCTAATTTGTCAAAGGAAGGGGTTTTTGTTTTTATTTTTTTTTCTCCCGTCCATGTAGTTGTTAAGCTTTTCTAACAGTGAATCTTAAAACATTAAGAAAAAGTAGACTTAAAAAAAAAAAAAGTGATTATTAAAAAGCCCGCATTGTCCAAAACAGCAAAAATGCCTGAAATCCCAGAAAGTTGCAGTAAGAAAATAAGATGCAAATGGTCACTGTGGACAAACTCTTTGTTGCTCTTCTTACACTGCATCAGGCTATTTATCTTCATTTTTACATTCTTCTTGTCCTATTCTTACCTGCATTATTGTGTATCATAGACTTCAAGCAAGCAATCCCAACAGCCCCACACCTACTGATTACTGCTCCACAGGAGCGCCTTCATGCTTCCTTGCACAGTGCTTCTTAAACATGGAAGGGGTTCATTGCAAATAAGACAAATCCATTCCCCTACCAGCTTTCAAATCCCTCCCTTCAAGCCCTCTTCTGCTCCAGTGACTACAGAAACATTTGATTTTGACTAGGCAGTTCACGGCCTCAGGCTGTAGATGGGAGCAGTTGGCAATGGCGAATGATGAACATCCCTTCCTCTGCAGTATCCACCACCACCATTCCTAATGGTTTCAGCTTCCACAATGGGGAGTGACATGAGGAGTGAGTGTCACTGTCTAGTAAAGCTCCCAGGCTACAAGTAGATACACTAGGGTCCAAACGGGAATATATCTTGGTTTTTCTTGCCATTTTTTATGACTTAACCTCTCATGGGGAACAAACAAATCAGTTCTGGATTTTCCCCCTCTGAATATTATCAGAAAGAGCTCTTCTAAGAAAAGAGCTCTTTTAAGGGAAGTCGCAAGAACTGGCGGGCAATATGCAAAAGTGTGAAAACAGTAAGGAGGAGGAGAAAAAGGGCTAAAGGAATGGTTTTTAATAGCAGAATTCTATTAATATTGGAAATACATGAATGCTTACACTACTTTTTTAAAAACATTTCAATTTTTCACAATTATTTTGATATGCTCATTTTTAAGCATGACTGTGCACAGCATTCTGAAACCTCACTTTAACAGTTCCATTATAACAGTTCCTTCTGTTCCTAGAGTAAGCTCTGTGTGTTTCTTGCTACACAGACTTGCCTCTTGATGCTGTATGTTTGTAAAGCACCAAGAAAAACATAGGCCTGGTCTAAGACTGTCTACTTGAATCTGAAACAGAAAAAAAGAGTGACAATACAATGCTCAGACATCATAGTCAGGCACAAACTGCCTGTTGACCTATCTGAAATTTACATCCCAAAGAGTTATTGAAATACAAGCATATATTCGTTAGTGCCAGTTGTACTCAATCTCGCTGTAAGGTCACTAGATGAGTACTGACTCGGGACCCCAGCTACACCCTATGGTAAATCCCAGCTCTGTGCTTGGTAATTACAGCCCCAGATTCTTCCAAACAGTATTTCATCTACAAAGTGCTTCAGAAATCGGTACTGCTCAAGTATGACCAACATCCAGGGAAATCAATGGCAAACCCCTCAGTTTTGTTATCAGCTCCACTCCTCAGAAAGAAAAAAAAAAAACAGAAAACCAGGAGAGGTTGTGCAGCTAAGATGGACAGTCACATACAATTCACAGTCACAGTGGGTAAAGTTTTAGCTTCTCAGTCAACTCTTGCTAACCAAAATCCATTGAAAGCAAAATGATTAAAGTCCACCCACTGGATTTACAGGGCTTTGTGCAGATACGAGACTATTTAGTCAGGAGAGGCAGCCTTTGACATGATTCAGTTGACTGCCTGTGGCATTTGACATGCACCTAAGGAGTCTAAGTGGTTACTGCTATTAGCAAAGACTTGAAAAAAGACACTTGTCACATTAGGTCATCTATCTCTTAACTTCATCCTGTGAAATGTCACCAGTACCCCCAGGCTTCTCATTTCTTATCAATCTTTCAGATACATGTCGTTACTGTTTTGAGCAGTACGAAATGGAGAAAGAGAGAAACAAAGAAGAAAGAGCACAAGTCCTTTATTTTCACTTCCATTAATAAACTTTTAAAGAGTTTACAAGCTTTTAAAAATAGAACAGACTGTGCTAGATTTGTGCACTGTACTTTTACAAGGAACTTATGGCTGTGAACTCTTCAGCCACGAAATGCTGTTCAGCCTCTTTGTACACAGGCAGCTGAAGGCTCCTGCTGCAGTGGAATGGGCACTAAGACCAAAGGGTCAAGGTCCAAAATCCTAAACCAAGGCTAAAGAGCTTAAACAAGCATTGGTCCTTCTTCCACTCCGCAGCCCAAGGACACTTGTCAAGCTTCAGTGGCCAGCCAGGGTAACAGCATTAGTGGGCTGGTGCTGTGATTCTAAAGGTACGAACTCACTCAGTTGGAAATCCCAAGGGCTGGCACGACTGCACCCTCACCAGGTGTAGTCACCAGGTGTCACCACTATTTGTGGTGTGACGAGTTACCTTTATCTGCACAGGTCCTGCACTTCATAGGCCTCATTTTGAACCACTACTAACTTGCTTTGCTAACTCAGGGACAAAGCATCCAGCCACTTGCAGAACCAAACTCCAACAGAGGATTACATCTCCTGTGCTAAGCCATCATCTACTGCAGTTACTCATTTGAATAATAACTATGGCCAACTGTCCATTGTTAGTACACTGATATTCTCCTCATAAACATGGCTATACTCAGAACATTCCAGGAAAACCATATTACTTTAAGAGGTTTCAGAAAAAAAAGAATAATAATCAAGCTTTTCTGCCTCATTTAATGCCTAGAAAATCCAGAGTCTTGAATTCCTGCTCCGCTACAAACAGACCCAACTTTTAAACTGCAATGGGAGGAAGACGGAAGCATGCAAAAAGGGAAAGAAATACAGAAAAGGGAAACATAGATGAAAGTCTCTTATAATATCTCGGTTGGACAAACCAGTGTTTGACAGCTTTAATTTATGTGACCATTAACAGGATTGATAAGTCAGGGTCTTGCTGACCTTGGTAATATTCCAGAAGTAATATTTTCACTAAGGTGAACTATTTCTGGACATTTCTCCAACACACTACACTGAACAGAAACATGTTTTTTTCTTCTGACACTAAAATAAGCAGAGCTCCTTGTTTCTGTTCTCTGTTAAATGTGAACAATATATTCATCTTGCAGCCAAGGTCATCTAAATTCTTGTCCCTTGGCAGAGACTCGCCGTGTTTTTCTATTGAATACATTAATATGTGGGTCTTACTTCCCCCCCCTCAAACAGGAGGTGTCCACCCCACAGACCTCAACCAGTGAAGCCAGGCTTCTCTGAGGCAGTATCCTGCCAGCAGGAGCCACTGAATTCTTAATAAAACATCACTTCTTTCCTTTTAGCTTTTCGTGCTGCTTTCCTCAAGCAGTGCAAGCTGCACTTTACTGCAACTATTTGTCAGCACTCCTGTCCAATTAAAGCCCTCCAAAACACAGAACTTGACTAGAACTGTGAATGATTTCCTCAACCTGGGCAGTAAACCAAGATATCCTGAAGCGCAGAGCATCTATTTTGTTCTTCAATGCTTTAATGAGCAAATAAATGTTATTCCTCATTAGTATGATTGGCACCCAAAAGCACACAGTACTGAGACTCCAAGGAACATAAATGCCTTCTCATTACTGTTCTGAGGGGCTCACAGACCATCACAGCTAGAGTGCGCTCCACTGACTGACAAATGATCACAACACCCAGAAAACCCCTCCAAAGGAAGCGTTCCCCTGGTGTGAATGCACAGATTACAAGCCTGGAGTGACAACAATTTATAGCAATTGAGAAATAGCAAACGTGGGCAGTTAAACTCATTTAAACAGCAACCACAAAACACTGTATCTGTAATAACAAAACCTGTATGCTCAAGAACACTGCTCGATGACTCTGCAGATAAATGCATTTATACAAGCTAATTAAAAGATCGTTACTGAAAGCAGTACAGAATATATCTTTAATTACTTGCAATACTTGGAATGGCCTACGGCCTTCAGATGTATCTCTACCATAACCACACTCAACTCTTCTCCTCAAAGTATATTATAATTGTTTACTGATTTATCATTAAGCTCTTATATCAGAGAGCAAATTCAGCCTTCCACAACCACTGACTACACAGTTCTGAGGAAGAAAACGAGGAGAGGACGATGTGCTAATGAAATCACAGTGTTTATTGAAAGATTCAGGACTTAGTGTTTGTTTTCATTAACATCTGTAGAGTCCTAAGAGTCAGCAAGAAGCTGTGTTAGTCTGTTCATAGATCTAAGGTCCTGATTTACAGTCAAGTCCCAGATAGCACTTCAATGTACCTAAAGCAGAAACTAGTGCCTACCTTACCAGGTTCCACTTAGGCAAAACACTTCCAGTTATGCATCGTTGAATCCTGACCCTACTCAGAACAACACATACATAAGTTCTCTCTTGAGCAGTCTTAAAACTTTTCTTGCTCTCATTACAAACAGATATCAATAGGAAATGCAGGAAGACCTTAATTTTAAAGGCAACTCTATTTTAATGTTACCTGGCATATCCTAGTTTAGATCAAGACTCCAACAGCAGCAACTGTTAAGGCTGATTATTTCCAAGTTTTATGTTGATCTCACACCAATTTTTCCCAGAGTTATCAATTAGGTAATCTGTAGATGAGGACAGAGAACAAAGCAACTTCGCTCTACCACACACAATCAAAAATAAATGGAATTTGAACAAAAGAAGCAATGTTCTCTCTGGCGAAATTTGAATATGGCTGAGTTACAAAACACTACTATTCAAATTTTCAGGTATCTGTGTCACCTCCAACATACACCCCATCTTAAGTCAACTTTTAAGATGTAAGTGTCAAACAACTGAAGTTAGGAAATACAGGAATTCAGGTTGTTTGGGCAAGCTCTTCATTTGCAATGTCAATTTTCACTAGGATACTTTTTATGACACAAACGTTTTTCTCCCTGTTAAGTTGGTGTACCAGGTATAGGCAAAAAAAGCCACGAAGAGGCTGTACCACAGCTGGCTGTTTGACATTGCTCAAGTATATGGCACCACATTTTCCTGGTCTGCCTGAAGCTCTGCAACACTCCCAACTTTTCAAGAACATCAAGCATTCACCCAACTCCTAAGGAGCAAGAATTCTTTGTCTCCAGCTAAGTGAAAAGTAAAGCAAAAGAACAGAAATTACAGCCTGAATTAGCTCTGTACTTTCAAGAGTTACCCTAGACAAAAGTCAGACTATTATCCCATGAGTAAAGGAGTGAGGCTTTAGAATACAAAAAAAAATAATTAGTTTTGAAGAGAGAGAGAGAGAAAGAGAGTGTTCCTTCTATGAATAGGACTTTTCAGTGCATACAGCTGCTTGAGCAGGTACGTGTCTTCATGCATGCATCGAGAAAAAAAGAAAGATTTCAGAAACCGAAATGCTGCTTTTGGACTATATTGTGTTCGTGCACTGCTAAGGCTGATGATATGCCAGTATGAGCCGGCTCATCAGATGGGCACAAGCTCTCTCTGTTCTTTCCTATGAAGGTGGCAGATAAAAGACAAGGCATTCAAGTAGCTGACAGGGTAACCTGTAAGTGCCTGTCCTGAGCAATCTACTTGTCAGCTTTCCTGGCTAAGAGAGGAGACGTGTGCCACAGCTGTCAGCTTTGTGTCATCTTTCCTCTCCGCCTTTCATCGTCCTTCATCCCATGAATGGAGGTTTTATTTGACTTTCTTTTTTTGGCCCAGCTCACAGGAGGAGCTCCTTTGTCCCACTGCCCTAATGCAGTGAGTGTGCAAACCTGGCCAGCTCCAGGAACTACTAAATGAAAAAACAGAAGACACAAGGAAGCCATCGTTGTTCAATAGGCACATTGAGGCCTGGAGATGTAAATTCACATGTACTCCAGAGGTGAGCTAACACAGACTGCTCTCTGGGACACTGCAATACACTGGCCACCACATACGATGCAATGCAGAGAGGATGGGGCTCTCCTGCCAGGTGATTCCAGCAAGCGTTTCTTCATCACAGCAAGAGTAAATTCTTGAGAAAACAAGGAATCTCAAATCTGCTTTTATTTCCCAGTGACATCAGTAATATCACAGACAGCAGTAGCTTTCAAGCTCAATGTGGAAAATGTCTGCACCTGTTCTGTTCCTGTAGGTATCTGGCAGAGCCATCCAACTCAGGCACTTTTCGTTGGACATTCCTGCGGGAACAACGAGCACTCCTCAACTAACTTTCCACCTACCACAACCATCCAACAGAAAGTGCAGAACAGCTTACGAACTCTGCCTTGGATGGCTTCTTAGCCATCTAAAACAACAACCGTGTCTTCAGGCAAAGGGCAACTCCTCAATTGCCTGGAAAGGCCGATATACACAATCATGTATGAGAAAGGAGACTGAACCTCCTGTACGATTTTAGAAAAACCATGAAAGATCAAAAGACAAAAGCACGGCTAGAGACTGGCAAGAGGACACTTAATTCTGTAAAACAGGACAGCTACGAGTGGAAGACATAAGGAGAAGAAGAAAGAAGACTATTGGAAGTGTAATTCAGGAAGCATAGCAGACATGGAAATACAAGCATCAGCAACCAGAACTACAACCTCCACAAGAGGCCATGGTATCACAAGCAGATGGGTTTTATTGTCAAACAGACACTAATGAAGTGTTCCCATTCAGATATGTCAACAATACTCTGCTTTGATAAAGAATATTTAACCATTCCTGTATCAAAGTTTTTCTTCCCCTAACTTTTTATTCCTTGCCTATTAGAGATGTAAAACACCAGAGGTAAAGGTACATAAACTTTTAACTCTTCAGAATGAAACCCCACTGTGAAAGCAGCCTTTCTTTCAGCACAGAGGCACACAACAACTTCTACAACTCCACGAAAGTAAATGGCAAAGTAAATACTGCAATGTCCCAAATGGAAATTCCAATTCTGCTCATTTTTCCCTGCTGGCTTCTGGGAGGCAGCAGATAAAAGTACATTAAGCTCTCCTCTCCCTTTAGATATCCACTAACAAACTGACATTTGTTTCAGTGTTTGAGCATTAGGAAAGGAAAGCAGAACAGGCTCAGACTTCAAGTGTGGACAAACCACAGGAACAGAAAAAGAACAAGTGAACAAGAAAAAGCATTTACAATGGGAAGGCAAGTGTTCAGCTGGCAAACAGCTCTCAGTTGTCAGGAATTAGCTGTCAAAAATACAAGTTCCTGCATGCTGAGCTCTGGGCTTTTCTAAACCACCCATTAGAGAGATGAATTTTTAGATAACTTAACATGACATTTGCAAGGTTCACACTGGTCATTCTGCTTGGGTGTTCCAGCCCTCCACTCACTCAGCCTCTTCTGCCTGCACGTGCTCTGCTTCTCTCCAAGTAAACTGCTGCTGTTTTCCATTGCGATTTGCACCGCACAGCATCACTCCTGGTACCCGATGAACACCACAAACCATCGCTGCCATCACCAGTAGCGCAGATCCAGAATTTGGATCACCTCTACTGCTGGGTAGTGAAACTTCATTTCGGATAAAAACAGCAGGCACAAGCCATTTCCAGTAGTTACACAACTTGTAACAGATTCTTTGGGAGGTCATTCAGGAAGTGTAAATTTTGGATTGAAATCTTCAACCGCTCAAACTTGCATGGCTTGCAAAAAGACCATTATTTGTAGAGCACGAGCATCTGCATACATCAGTGTTTCTTACACAGTTTTATATTTCCACATACTCTGCTCCCAGAGAAAGGCAGAGTTCTGGGAGGAAAGCTGTTGAGCTAAAGGTAATTGCAATTATTTAAACACTCTCAGAGCATGTTGCTTGCCTTCGTTTTTCCAACAGTTATTAGGAAATAAACAAATTGAAGTTTTTGAAGCAATGGTTGAGACCTGAAATCTTACTTTTGCAAGCAACAAATACAAGTAAAGCTTATAAGAAAGGCAGCAATCTTTATGCTGGAAAAACTGGGAAATAAAAAAAAAAAATAAAGTAAGAGCATTTTTCCTATCTTAGATATAATTACGATTCCCATCTGCAGAACTTATACTACTCAATCACCTCATAAGCTTATCCAGTCGGGGAAGTCAGGCACAGAGCCTGACATCAGATGAGGCAAGTATTTTAGTCACTGAAATGATCCTTTCACATATCCACCCCATGCCCTAAAGGAAGCTTCTTCGGTTGGTGAAGAAGCTCCAGAGCATCAACATTTTCTAAACTGCCTTTACTTCTAGAGGAAAAATTCTTAAGGGACGGGCTGTTTGTGAAAATAGCTCCAGAGCACTTCTGAAGAAAGCAGCATCTTGGCTCTGTGTGGAAAGAAGATCTCAGTGAAAAGCACATTAAGGTCAAATGTTATCAAAACAAAAAATGCAGTCAAACATAAAACGCCACTTCATGTAAAGTGTAAGTTATTGCTATTGTTCAGCAAAGTAAGAGATAATTCACAACCAAGAGAATGTGAAACTTCAAAATATTGTAGCACAAATTATTATTACAGACGTGCTCACTGTTTTGAACAAAAATTATAGTAGGACCATTGCTGATATGTGTAAAACACTCAGGAGATAATCCTTCTTAACACATCATCATTATTTGGCAAGAAAACAAACACATGCAGCAGATTTACCACAGCACTTGCATTTGATCAAGAGCACAATAATCTAATTCAAATCAACACCGTAATTAGAAAGCAATTGCTGTATAATCAGACATCAAACACAAAATCACCCTGGCTGTCTCTAACAAAACCACTTTGTGCCAGTTCAGTTCCACTCCATTTGGAGTTTTTACTCAAGAGCTGACAGTCCTGAGACTTCCTGAACCCCCTTCCTAATTCTTTCCTTAAAGGAATAGTGGAGATACAGAACCCAATGTCAGACAGCTTCTGACCATGAACTGGCATCAGTGAACTGCAGAAGGGACCACAGCACATTGCTGCTCTCTGCAACGGTACCAGAAATGCAAATGTGCCAATTTAATGCCATTCCCATTGGTGTATCTTAACCCTACACC
The DNA here is from genome assembly GCF_951394365.1 of Tetrao urogallus. Classification (NCBI taxonomy): domain Eukaryota; kingdom Metazoa; phylum Chordata; class Aves; order Galliformes; family Phasianidae; genus Tetrao; species Tetrao urogallus. The sequence goes on from NC_136814.1 coordinate 14,747,938, forward strand.
ACAGCTTCAGAGCCAGCTTTTACCTGTGGTCTTATTCCTGAGACGAATACAATCTCAGAGCCAGGAAGCCAGGCTGATTAGAAGAGCAAAAAATAAAAATAAAATCACTGTAGGTGTCAATATTAACTCCAGTCAATTATTATATACAAAGGGACAGTTTTATGAGAAGATTCTTTTGTACTACGCATCAAATAGCCTTGTTATAATTGTATCTTTCTCTCTGAAGAGCCTCAAAGCGAACTATTTCAAAGGCAGGAAGAGGTGAAGCTCTCTAATTACAGAGCCTGAGATATGCACAGCAAAGTATTAAAATAAATGATACAGACGAATTATCAGAGAAGAGTGGAGCCGATAAACCATATTTAGTACACTAATCCTGAATGTTTGTTTTGCATTCTTTGAACCTTTTAAGATGACAGGTTCTGATCAACTGCTTCCCTTAGAGGTTGGCAGCTTTCCTGCTCTAGCATTTAATTTCTGTTTGATGTTCTCAACTTTGTGTCAATGTACAAACTACTGTTAAGATATATAGTAGTGATTAAAATAATTCATCCATCTGGTTATAATTAAAGACCTAGTTAAACGTAATGACAGCTTGATCTAGCAAAGCCAGCTCTCATCTTTAAAAAGAGCTGCATATATCCAAGAAGTTACACTGTAAATGGGACTATTGCAACACGGCCATTAAATTTCAAGTGAATTAATAAAGCAGTTTCATAAAAAAGTCTTAATGACATTTACTGGCAAGACAAATATGGCAGAAATTACAAGTACCTCCAATTGCTGCCTATGATAATTCATTTCCTCCACAAGGCCTCAGAAGACAGCCCCTCCCATGGCAGATACGTACATTCTGGCAAGTAGATTTTTTATTCATTTGCTACCCCATAGGGGTGGAAAGTGCTTGAACAGTGGCCACTGTTCTCTGCAAGACAGCCGAATGGCTAAAGCCATACATAAACCAGTTCTCCACTGAACCTGATGGTTCAAATTTAAATCAACGCTGGCTAATATAAAAAAAAAAAAAAAAAAAAAAAAAAAAAAAAAAAAAAAAAGGAACATCAATGCAGGAAAAGCACAAGCAGGTACATCTGACTACTTCAAGCTTCACAAACACTAATCTTCCTGAATAAAGAAAATAGTCAAGAGCGTAAGAACCATGGACCCAGGCAAAAATTAATTAATTTAATGAAATACACAAGCGCCTTCCCCATAAACATGGATAAGCTTGCATTCCACTTTACAGCTCTGCCTATTTCTGGCACAAGATGTTTACTTATGTACTTACATTACAAAATACTGTCAAGGCAGAAATAGCACAGATTACATCAATCAGCCTGTTCAGAGAAAGAATTTCTGTTGTCATGAATAAGAACAGGATCGTATCTGGAAGCTGAAATATGTAAATAACTGATTTTGGCTTTCCAGGAGTCTCTGAAAACTGGAGAACATTGTTGTGTGTCTATTCCAAATGTCTTTCAAAAGTTCCAGCAAAGCAAAAAAAAAACCAAAAAAAAAAAACCAAAAAAGTGTAATTAGTCAACTTTGGCTCTGAACTAACATTAACTTGATCTGAAGAGATTGTTTCATTTTGATTTTGAAATGCTTTCAAAGGGCAACTCTGAAGCACAAATACCTCCTGGAAATACTAAGATTTTGAGGTCTGCTTGAGTTAGATGATTTTTGTGTTTTGTTAGAAGTAGTATTTGGACACAGTGGCAGGTTTTTGTGAAACTGTTGCCCCAGCCACATCTGCAATTTTGCTGGAAAACCTGGTTTCTAACAGAAACTTTAATCTAAATCAGGAGTTGGGATTATTTCTCAGTTTTCAACATCCACAAAGAGATTCTTGCACACTTCCACTGCCTTTCTTCTCAATGAAATCTGCAACTACAAAAATGTAGTCTTTCACAGAAATTCACAAAATCTTACACATTCACCTTTGTGATGCTATTTTAACAGATGCAGGCAGTGAAGCCCTAAATCCCATCTTCAATTCTCATTCCAGATATAAAACAATATATGGATGAAAATTTTTACTGGTGTTTGCAGCTTTTTTCTCTTGTAGCAAAAAAACAAACAAAAAAAAAAACTAAAAAAAAAACCATAAAACTCTACTTTCAGTTTGTATCTTGACCTTCTGCTGTTCTTGTACATTACTGATTGATCAGTCTGCAAAGCCTAACTGATGAAGCCATTAATTAATACAGATCTTTTCACATAGTATTGATTCTACACCTCAATTGCTTGGAAGCATCTTGCCAATTGGCTTTATTTTAATGCAAGTCTCTTTCACGCAGGTCTGCCTTCTTTTCCTTACTTTATGCATGTTTTCTTTGCTCCTCAACGTGAGGACTGAACTCCCCACCACACTTTTTCTTCCTTAACAGACACTCATGTTTTCTCATATCCATGCACATTTTGCACTTGCAAGTCCTAGCAAAGCACCTGATACTAGAAGATAAAACTAGCGAACTAGAATCCTTTTCTCACAGTCATTTGCCTTATGGATCATACAGTACATTTGCAGTCATCTTCAGTGCACATGCCTCTGTTTCTACATCTGATCTAGGCCCAGGAATACTGAAACAAAGGCAGCTGTTAACATTTGCAACCAGCCAAGTGAAAAGCTGAAGAAAACTCCTGAAAGGACCTAGAGTTGTGAGATCTCCAGTTAGATAGCCAGACCAACCTTTCTGAGAATTTCTTTCATGACCTGTCTGAGAGAACCAGAAAAGCCTGGCCACTTGTCAAAACTGAACGTCCAACCCGACCGCTGAAGGAAACCCATAACAGAAGATAGCCAAAGCAATATCAAAGGCAGAAAAATCCATGAGATGCAACTGATATGATTGTTTTGGGAACAGAGTTTTCTGCACTGCATGTTCTATACTGCACACAACCTCAGCATCTCCTTTAGGAGATCTTTTAATAGGCTAAAAACAATCCAAAATTTCAAAAAAAGTACCACAAGAGACACCAAAGGGATTGGGAGAGAACTGCCAACACAAAGACAGAGGCAGTTCTTCCATCAGTCCCACTCTTGCTTCTCTCTATAGTATACTATAGTATACTACAACCTCCTGGCCCCAAAATTATTTCATGCTATTGAATGCAAGCAAAGACAAACGCTAGCTCCTAAAGCCTTCTGGACCAGTTTTCTATACTAAGTACAACTATTTTCAGCAGGACAAGTCTGTTTTAAGCTGTGTTCAAACCATTTGTTTGATATTTTTGTTGCCTTTTTATGTTTTAATAAAAAATGACATTTTGTTACCACGCGTACATTAACTACACTATTTTTGTATGTGGCCCAAGAGAATTTCTCTTCACTCAGCGCAGGCCAGGCAAGCCAAAAGATTGGACACTCATGCATGTTAGTCAATATATTCAGCCTCTGAAAGCAACAGGACACTTTAATCTGGTATCTAGAGTGGATCAGTGATACAAACAACTCTGAAGGAACACCCAGAGACAAGAGACAGATAAAGAAGACAGATGTCATAGGTTCATCAGAAGAACAGGACTAGGGAACAAATGCATGCTTTAGTGTCATTGCAGACCAAACGTCTGTATTTTTGTGACATGGTGCCAGTAACATCAATGCTTTAAGAACAGAGGCAAGCTATCTGCTCTGAGAACTAGACTCAGAACCTGCTGCTGTCAGCCTTCCAAAACCAGATGCTCATCATTCCCTGTGTTGTTCTCAGAGTACAGAGCAGCTGCTGGGCTTCAACCCATATCTCAATGACAAGCATTCCTTACTGCAAGGATCCACAGCCCTGGACACCACACACCTCACACAGCAGAAATCTCTCCCTGAAGCCTGTTGCCAATGAGAATCAGTTATCACTTGTATTATGTGAGCACCGCTGTATTCAGTTCTGGAGATCAGCATACTTCAAAGAGTAAATTCATTCCTAGCCCTGAATTTTGCAGGAAGGTGTTTTTTTTTTCCCTGCAATCATACCATCAGACTCAAACGTCGTGGTGTGAGATTCATGCCTTCCTGTGTTGATATGCCAGCAATTGAACTCTATTCCAACCTGGTCACTGATCACTTGTGATTCTTCTTATTTATGACAAAGCAGCAAATAGAGGCAAATGGATAAATAATCAGAGGTAAGTGATATAACTAAATGACAACAATATCTCAGCAAGAAACAGACAACTGGTACAAAACACTTGATCATATTCCAAAGACCCTCCCTTCTGCACAGGACAGACCCATGTCCAGAGGAATCTCCAAGAACTCCTTTCAGCTATGAATACAAATACTGTAGAAACCTGACTCACTTCAGCCATTCAAGGTCCAGCTGTTCTTAATTTACCTCACTGCTCAAAATGAGCTGCTTGAATTTGTAACTTTTAGTCCTAACAAAAGGCTCTACATTTTGGGACCAAGGTGGAAAGAGGAGGGGAAAGCTGGCTCACCCTGAGCTACTGCTGAGTTGACAAGTACAGAAATTAGAGTTAACATGCAGCAGCAAACAGGGAACCTCAGTGAGCAGCAAGGTCTATAACCCATGTATTCATTGCTCACCACCCTCTTCCCAGGATGTGAGGGACCACCACACATTTCCATTGCAAACTTCTTTCCACAGTTCCTAACTCAAGTCCAGCATTACTCTGCTTAAAACGAGGTACCATCCAAATAATCTTACTTAAATAACATTAGATTGTATGGGACGATGAAAATACTTCATCTGCTGATTTTTTTATTAAAGTCAATTGAAACCAGTCATTAGGATTTATCACATGTAAAGGGAACAGATTTTCAGGAAGTTTCTCTATTGGTAGTCTTGATGTAACTGAAAATGAATTATCCTTGGGAAGCAGAACATACAGTAACAGAACAACATGGGAGCATATGCCATTCTCCTAAAAATACTACTAAAGATGGAGATAGTGTGACCCACCTAGAGCCAGGCTGCCTGTTCAGCAAAGCATGACAGATCTGTGGCATGTCTCAGCATTTCCTTACGCACAGTGCAACTGAGCTGCCCCAGCACTCACACAGGAGGCCCTGGGAAAATGAGTCTGTAACATCCAGTAGTTGTGTTTGCCATCCATTTGCAGCATGACACTAGGGAGCTGCTATGTGAAGTAATTCACCAACACCTCTGCTAGGTTCTGCTGCCAAGTGAAACTCAGCTGGGCATTTACCCCAGCAGCCCTCCCTTTACGCAGCTCCTATCTCTTTATTCACAGGGACTCCTCATCAAAATCTTGGCACAACCCAAGTTGGTCCTCTCATGCTGCAGGAAGGAAAAGCTAAGTGTAGAGGCAATCTGTACTGCAAAGCATACATCATTTCTCTAGCTAACACACTCATCTGGCCAGGGTTTCATGGACTGCTTTACAGAGCAGTGGACGCTGTCCAGAGCTCTCTGCTCAGTGTCCCTGACAAGATGGCCATCAAAGACTAGGTTAGGGGTCAGCCACCCAAAGCCATTAGCACTCCAAAGTGATTGATTAGCATCATGTGTGGTCTCAATCAAGAGCCGGTAATAAGTTGCAATTCATTAATCCCATTTATGTGTTTGCATAGCCTTGTCTGGGATTTCAGTGAATAAAAAGGCTTCATACTGCGACTGACGCACTGCATTACCTCATGAAGACAACGAAAACTCACACAGTGAATTAAGAACTATATGCAAATCCTGTGTTTGGAGAATTTCAGCTCAGGTATTCCTAAGTATCAAGCAGACCAGCTCTGCAGCATCATCAGCTCACCTACAAGCAGCACCAAGCTGCAAGCTTTCTTCCATAGCTTTCTGTGTTGTTTTCTTTTGTGTGGCTTTTTTTTTTTTCCTTTGCATTTTCCTTGAGTTTTAAAATAACTTTTTAAAGAAGTCATAACCAAATGTCACATCCACTCCAAATTTCTCTTCCTATTCAGAACATTACAACTTCACTGCGTTTTCTGTTTGATGGCTCTTGCTTTTGCTCCTGTGCTCCACAGCAAAAACCTGTTCTGAATATTCCTCCCCCACCACACAACTGCCCTGTTTTTCTTTCATAGTTCTCTGCATGGAGCCCTCTCAGCAAATAAGTTGATTCTATGCCCCAACTGCACACACCACATTTTCAACAGGCCAGATTTCTACCATCTGCTGAATCCTGTGCTTGGCTCCAGGCTCCTCCACCAGCATTAAAGCCACTCATGCCTGCCTCTCCTCCTGTCCCCAGAGGTCTCCTTAATGAATTATAAAGGGTGAAATTAGGATCCAATGAAGTCAATGGGAACGTTCCCACTGATTTTAATAAGATCAGGACTGACCTCAGCACTCCAAATTGCAGCACAAGGCACTATTTCATAAAAGAAGGATGACAGTTTTTCCATCTTCTCCACTTTTGAAAATAATCCACAGATTGACAGTGAGACACCTTCCATGACAGAAATACTAAAACTCAAATGCTTTGCAAAATACAGCATGTTTGAACCACTTACCTCTCAGCAGAAATCATCATATCTGAGAAGGTGGCCATGTTGGAAACTGCACCCGACCTAAGCTAGTTCAAGGAATTAGCTGATCATATGGCTGGATGTCCAGAAGCTGTTAAAACTTCTCCCAAAATAAATTAAATACTTGATTACTTGATGTAAAAAAAAAAAAAAAAAAAAAAAAATTAAGAAAGTCAAGCTATTTCAAGATGGATAGTTTGAAAGAGTTAAGTGGAGCTCTTGTTTTCCTATTTTCTTTTTAAGAGGGTATTAGTTGGTTAAAAATAGATCTGAATAATAAATGCCTTTAAGTGTCCCCAGGCTCCCTTTTGTAGAAATGTTTTCAGCATTTCATGTGGGGAAAAATTAAGTACCAGTGAAAGGTAATGATATTTGGTCTCTCAACTGCAAAAGAACAGTAAGCATATTAAAGGTGACCAACAAATAATCGTTTAAACAATTCAAAAGCTATGCAACTATGCACTGGAGCCTAAAATAAACAAGGTAAAGAATATATTGGCCAAATAGTACATTTAAACACACTTTCTTCTGCAAATCCCTTAAAGACCAATCTAAAAGGTTCTCCTTCTACATCTTGCCACAACATATGTTGCACCGATGCTCTGGACCACAGTGCCCTGCTGGAAGCAATCTAATGGGGTAGGTAAGTGCCACGTTTAGCACTTAATATCCTCATTTCACATCCATAATCCAGAACAAGGTTTTCTTTATTTCTTCAAAGGAAAGACCACCTCTGCTGAATGCTTACTGACCAACAGCACCAAGTGAAGAGGTGCCAGAAGAACACCCAGTAGGTGCCAAGAAGATTGAGCTCTTCCCTTCAACGGCCTCATTAACTGTTGTTTTATTAATGAAAAGAACAAGAGGAACCAAGCCCCTGGTAATGCTACCTTTCATGATCTCTAGAAAGTCAGAATCAGGCAGAGACTAATCCCCAGAAGACACTCCTTCCCAGCCCAAGTTTCTCACAGGGCAAGAATGGAACTAGAAAGATGAAGAGTAAAAATGCATATAAAGAAAAAAAAAGTGATACAGGAGGGAAGAATTGTGATTACTCCATAGTGAGGCAATGAAAAAGGAGATCAAAGAAGTCTTCCAAGAGGCATTTTTTTTCCATTGGGATTCAGTGACTTGAGACCACCCAGTACAGGTTTTGCCCACTGAACTTCTTCTTTGAATACATGGGGAATATCAATTAGTCCTGCTTCAGAGAAATCCAAGCAATCAGCTTCCAAGACTGACAACCAACTGTTGTCTTTATACCCATTTTCTGAATTAAAACAGCTCAATTGAGAGCTGAATTTCACCTTGGCATTCAAGAAATGTCAGAAAGGGCCACAAACACAACAGAGGCAAGTACACACCAGGACACAGTCTGGTTGTCTGACTACAGGCAAATTGTTTTCTCTTCCTTCTTGCTTCTCCTAATTTAAACTGCCCCTGTATTTCATTTGCACAATCTTTAAAAAAAAAAAAAAAAAAAAACAGTAAAACACACTCAATTGTACAAAAATATAGCCACAAGCAGGTTGTCTGGCCAAGTAAGTACAGAGAGCTCCTCTCTAAAGAAGTCAAGGGCAAAGCTCTCATAAAGTTTAGAGTTATCACATTTTGACCATGCTCTCCTTCTCCTTCCCCTCAAAAAAATGTCAGACGAGTTTTCCTAGGGCAAGGATGAGATAAGGTAAACAGTAACTGTAGCCAAGTCAGCAAACTCACTCTTCCCTCTTTACCAGCTAATTCTTGTGCAAATTGACCATAGAGAACCATCTTGTCATGCAATATTTTCTCCCCCCTTTCAATTTAATTTTATTATTGTCATCTTCAAAATAGTCTCATCTTCCAAAACATTCACGCAGAAGTGATTTTCAAAGCTAACCTTGTCATTTTAACAGGAACAGGGTGTGTGAATCCCTCCAGGCAGCCCCGAGAATCTCAAAAGCCATACTTTTCATTTGATCACAACTCTCAGGTTTTGCATCCCAAATAAGTAATTTTAAACATACTCCCCTATTTCATTAACTCAGAGACACCAAAGGAACTGCAGCTCCCTGATCCTTAGGTCCCCACAGCACTTGCTGACTAAAGCACCGATATGCATCAGATTACATGACAGCTACATGCCTTGTCTGGCTTGTCTGTCTACGAGTGATCTCCCTTGGGAGAAGACTTGCAAGGCCCAGATTACAGCTATCTTGTACCACATCAGCATAAATATTAGAAAACGGAGTAAATTTTAATGGTAGTGATGACCTAATGGTGCATTTATTGGCAAGTAAGCAAATAAGGATACAGTCTATACACACCCCTTCTCCAAACATAGGAAAAAAAAAAAAAAAAAGAGTTGCTACTAAATACCACACAGACAAAAGGTCTTGACTGCAACATCATAGCAGTTAAATGAAAAAATGAGAGTGAGAATTCACCACTTGTTGGCTCATGCCCCAAAAAATATCCATCACAGTCTAAGTACAGTCTAGTCAGATCTTTGAAAACTCCTGTGGTGAGGACATTGTACAGACAGCACAAGCTCCCAGGCACTTTGGAGAAGAGTACCTTTATTTGCGCATATCACTGACTTCAGGGGTCAAACAGCTATTTCAGCTTGAAGAATCACAAAAGGCACTTGCAAAGTGTGAGATTTCAATATCTGCACAAAGCTTTTTGTTGGTTGTGGTTGTTTTTTGCCCCTCAAAGCGCAGCACCAGTTGAGATCACAACACCCCCAGAGAGACAGCTACCCACAAGCTTCAAGTTCAACTACCAAAACACCCCGGTACACGTCACTAACCAACACAACCACTTCCTACTTGAAGAAGAAAAATCTAATAGGAAACGAGTTCCAGCTATTCAGTTCACACAGAAAAGGCAGTTTTGCTGCTTCAAAGATATGCAGGGACAGGGTGCTCAGAATCACCCCGACACATCAGTCAGAGGACTGAGAGGAAAAATTAAGGCCTCGAAGTACCTGATTATAGAACTCCAATGCCTTCGCCTGAAGCAGAAACCCTCAGCTGTACAGCAGTTCAGCTCTTACAGGTAGATTTCAGCAAAAGAAAACATTGAGCACCGAAAGGTTCAGATCTCAGGTCTGGTTGTTCTCCATTTCTTTCATCTCCCTTTCTCAGCCCCCTGCAGCTTGTTCCCCCAGCAGTCAGTCAGCAACTCCAACGGCGGAACGACAGACCATCAACTTCCAAATGCAAGAAAGATCAGCAGAGACTGCCAGAGAAAAATCAATGCTCATCCCAGGTAGTTTCAATTTTATCCTAAATCCACCAGTCCGCAGTTGAAAGAAACCTAGAAAATTATAGGGAAGACTGAAAGGAAATTTCTTTGCTGTTTCCGACTAATTTGGGTGTGCATCTATATTAACATTTTAATTCTCATCAGAAAGTATCTTCCAGAAACAGATCTTTCATTCATATTCACTTGCTCTGCTTTGATTCCCATCACAAAGACAGCTCAGAGCACAAGAACTAAATTCTTTCTCACAAATCAAAACCAAAAGATGTGCCCCAACTATTAAAGGATATTAAGTCAGTGGGCCCAGACTACATCTGCAATGAAACCTTTGAGCCACATGCAGTGTAGACAGCAGTTTCTCAGCATCATTTTTCTTTACAGATGCACCTGTACTTGCTGCACCCCTCAACATAGCTCTTAAGGTTAAGAGACAAGCGTGTTGTAGCTTAAACATCAGAAAATAAGCAGGGCAGACCCTCTCCTCACATAAATTTACGTAAGGATTTTTATAAGCCAAAGTTCCAAGTTCTATTTTGTTTTTAATTCTTTAGACAGTCTTGCAACTGGCTCTAGTAATGTCCAATCAAGACAGTCTGCATCAACTTTAATTCTGTAAATCTGAAAGGTAGTAAAAATTATTAATTTGATACACATTCATCTACCTCATATTCTGTGAAAAAAGGAACCATCTGCTTCTCAGATCTTAGAGATTATTATTAAAAACTCTGACCTGTGAATATTACAGTGGCTCCCACAACTTACATTGCTGCTCATCAGAATTCAAAGACTTGTAGCATGACATGGTGTAGAAATTAGTCTTGTTAGGTTCCAAGAACTCACAGAATCTACAGAGTTTATAATTAAGCTATGCTATAAATAAAAATGGAAAAGAAAATAATTTTGGTTAACAAGGAGATAAAAGCACTAGAGACTCTTCTCCAGTTAAACTTTGATATCCCCAGACCTGCACAAAATTTTTTTTCATTTTTCATGTTTAAAATATCCACAAAACAACACTTCTAAACATACGATTTCTTTTTGAGATTACTATTCCCCCCCCTTTCTTACTTTTTGAAAGCATGTCCAACATCATTATTCCTGCCTATATTTTTTTTCTGGTTTGTTTTCCACCTTTCCCCTACGCTTTAAGTTTCCTGGGCTTTCCTTTGTACCCTGAAACTTTTTCAATGCCCTTCTTTGACAACTGTGTTCAGTAACAATATGGGACAACACGTACAGAGATAGAATTAAGATATCGAAACCCCACCATTTTAACATTTCTATTTTTAGTTAAAAAGCAAAATATGTTGTTTCTAATCTAGTAAGAAGGCTATTTTTCACCACAGGAACGTTTTGAACAGGAAACATGGAACATGATACACTGGCAACATTTGAGTTCACCTTATCTAGCTTTAGTTAGCATCATGCTTAACATATTAGATAAAACTATTCATACAGGAATTACCAGTGTTGGTGGAATTAAACTGGTGCTATCCGCTTCAAAGTATTTAAAAATAAAGTAAGCTACCTGTTTGTACAAAGTCTTTCTACAGAATTATTTACAAGTTAACTATTCCTCAAATGTGTATTGCTAGATTAAACTCTTCCTACTCTTTGATAACACGTATCATTGAAGAAACATCTAAACTGAACTACTAAGAATTTGGAGAAGAAAGCTGTAACGGGACATTGACCTCTTATGAAAACACAGAAGTAAAACATACGGATGATGTTTATTCTGCATGAGTTTCCTGTCGACACTGTTTACTACTGAGCAATAAACACACTTTAACTGTAGAGATATATCTTTAGAAGAGGTATTAAGAATCAAACAGTTTCTGTAAATCTTCTGAGTGGTATTAACATTCAAATTTAAACAAGGTTCCACACATAACACGCATTTGATCATTTAACAGGTCCACATCCATAGTATTTCTGGCTGCAGATAAACAGTTAGTATCTGATTCCCCCGCTTAGTTTAGCCAAAATGCTGAGATTTAGTCTTATTTTAACTAAACACATCCTAAGTTATTTTCATGTTTCTCTCCGGTCACTTTTTCACTGAAGCAAATTTCTGCAGTGGTGATGGGCTGTAAATGTTTCTTCCTTCCATTTCCCCTCATTTATCCTGCTTCATGGCATTATCTGATAAAAATGCTGTGGACACTCTCACTCCCTCATATAAAACATAAACAACTGGAACATCAAGAAAATTTACCACCATATCGCTATTCCAGCACCACCATGACAACTGGTTGGAGTCCTGATAGCGATTTACAGTGCTAAGCTGGTGACATTGAGATAGTTAGGAGTAGATAACACTGCTTCCTCAGCAAAAAGCGAGCCTGAATCAGGAATGGGTGAGGAAATAACCCTCCATATTATTCATTGTAATTCTTCAGGGTAAAAGTATGAAATATCTCAGTTTTCTCCCAAATTTACCTCTTAGCAAGAAACTGCTTTTCAGACTGACAGTCTGAAGTGTTTCACTACATCCTATAGCAAGCAAGTTGCTCCCCCTCTGTTTGAGGGCAGAGAGGACAGACAATAACTCTTTACTTTCAGAGTAAATGTAATTTCAGAATAAAATGTAATTGAATCTGATTTCTAAATCTCCATTTAGAAACAAAGCCTAAACATTTCATGTAGAAAACGCTAAAATCACAGCTTTCACTTCACTCATTTTTCCCAGGGTGGAAAGATTTGGCTCAAATTGTTTGCCAAGTTCAACTGCGAACAGTTTCAGCTGAACTGGGTTTGATTTCTCAGCAAACAAACTAGATGAGCAACTATTTGTCTTGTCTATCTGTAGAAATAACATTGTCAGTTTCAACAAAATTTTTGTCAATAGATAAGATATAACGTATGTAGAGACACGATGGACACAGCCTTGCTTTGACAAGGGCCTTAGTCAGATGGGACGGCATGCAGAACAGTGCTAACGAGAGGCCCAAACGCTTATTAAGCAGCTCCCCAGTGTTGTACTTGTACTCATCCCCTAAAGCATGTGCCACAGCCTGGGGTGCAGTCAGCCTCTCTCTGCCCAGCTTTGTGCTGATTTACATCAGCAGGAACCCCCAGGCCTTAGCTATTTTTTATGACTGTCACTTACAGTGCCCAGATACTGCAGAAGTGGACTCTTCAAACCAGTTACATATGTAAGAATAGTATCTAGCAAGTGTGTGCATACAGCCAACCTTCTCCCACTCCTCAGAAAGTCAATGTTCAGAGCAAGCCTGTCCTCTGACTTGTCAACACACACTGCCTCACCGCTTGCCCTTTTGAGATTCCAGGCCTAACATAAGGTGATGGGAACTGAACTTCAGCTCTCAAGAGCACCTGGCTTTGTTATCTCTAAGGATTCAGGAAGATTTCAGGCACTACTGCTCCATGCCATGTCCTGACACTTGACTCACAAAGTGGCACTGGTGTTGGCTTACCTCCAAGGCTGTAGATAGTGACTGTCAGCAGCGAGGTGAAAATGAAAGAGTGGAACAAGAAAAGAGACCCTACTGCTTCTTTCAGGAAAGCAGCATCTGAGATTGCTGAAGAGTCCTTTCTCTTACGATTCTCTGGCTGTCAAGATCTTCTCTACAGAGACTCCAAAGAAGCTGACTTCATATATGCTTTTTTTAGTTCACTGACTGTCAGTGGCCACAGCAGAAACCAGGTCAAAAGTAAATAAATGACAGTTTTCATAACAACTTGGATCCCAGAAACACAGCAGAATTTGAGGATGCAGTACATGTTCCAAGTTGTAGTAAAAGCAGAAGCTCCCACTTTCATACAATTGGTCCTTTCTTCCATAAGATAAATATATTTGTATGAGCAAATTTACTCTATTGACTACCCAGAATGAAGATACTGAAAGTCCATAACCCTAGATTAAAGTCCACAACCCCAGACAGTATAACAAATCACAGCTGATAATTTGATTTGTTTTGAATACTCTTGAGCCAGAAGCTATAGCCCAATGATAATAGCATGACATCTCTCTCAAAACAGATAGCAGAATACTAAACTGATCTTCTCTCCATTGTTGATACTTGCCTGTGTTACGTGCATAAGACAGATGTAGGAATGCCCTAGCAAGGAGGGAGATACTGCTTTCAATGAGAAACCAGATAACAGGGAAGAAAGCAGCTGCTTTAGAGAAACTTCATTGCTTCTAAAGCATTCAGAACTGTAGAGGCATTTAGTGTTTGCTCTTTTATCAGTGCAGCTGCAAGTGATAATTCAACCTCCAAGTGGTCTGTGCTTTTGTTCCATTTGAATTGAAAAATGCCCTAACAAAAATCCTTGCTTTGTATCAGGATTATATGCTTGAAAAGAACAGAACAAATTGCATTTAGGGTGATCAAAATGATCTATATTCTTTATCGTGTTGCTAGCCAAGGTTGGTATACACAAATCAAGTTTTACCACTATCTAAATGCTTGATGCGAGTCGAGTGATGCAGCTTTATCAGTCAATTTCCAAGACGGAATTACCCAAGAGTTCTTTATTATCATCATTTCAAAAACAGTAGTTGCCAGTGTCACACACAGCCAGCACTTCACTAGACACCCTAAGCATCTTTATCATCTCAATACCCAAAACATTGGGATATACTATATACAAGACTACATTTGCAAATGTCATTTCTTCTGTACAAAAACCACCTTTGTGAGGTACTACATCATGAACATTGTTTCTCTCAAAGCCTCACTTCTTATAACATCCCAGTGTCCTACAGAGCCTAGAGAAAGGCAATAAGGACCTCCACATGGGAGGAAAACTAAGGCTGCGTTTCTCACACATTTAGGAACTTCACTCACTGAAATTAAGCCTTTAAATTATTTTGAATGAAATCTCACCTTCAGTTAAAGTGGTACCACTGCACAAGCAGACAAGAGCTCTCCAGCTGAAGAAAATCTACATGCACAACAAAGTTGGTACTGTATGTTGTGATGTAGTGATCAGAGCTCACTGCCCACCCCAAGGAAACAGCCTACCTAGTGTTAGCTATTCGAGTCCACAGAGAGTCTCGGCAGGAAAAACATATCAACAGACATGCCTACTGGATGCTCCCCATTTCCCAAGCAACAATTTTCCCAAAAAGAAATGTTGATTTATACTATTCATGCTACCATGAGTGCAGGATAAGGTTATGTGATTCTTGGAGCCACCACATCAGGTCATGAATGATGTAGTAATGAAAATTCCTTGCTCACTGCACAGCAAATAAAGACAGGATTGTGGAACCACTCTCTGCTGTGCCTAGCCCTGCATACAGAGGCAGGTTATCAAAAGAGCCCGGCATAGAGAATGAAGGAGACTTTTGAACATCATCTCACAGACATCTCGCTAAGAATTACCGAGTACTGAGCACTATGAAAGTCTGATATTTACATCCCCACTTCTAAATACAGGCACCTTATGGGTATGTGTTCACAGAAACAGAGTTCTGTGCTACGTACACATATCCTGGGACACAAGTTATAAAAACCTCCTGGGAATTGCTGCAGGGCACAATGAAATACCTTCCCCACAGGCTGGCAAGCTTTAACTTCCCTAACCTCTGAACAGAGGTGAACCTCAAGAGGTTAGCAGATAACCTCATCATAACCCCGGCCTTCCTGCTTAGCTACTGTACTAAAACCTCTCCTGCAGAAGAAACAGGGACTGCTGGAGAATAAACAGAACCTTTTGAGCCTGATTTTTTTTTTTTTTTTAAAAAAAAAGTACTGCATACCTATTGCAGTTTCTAACACCCTTGCTTAGAAATGAAGGTGCCCTATAGGTCTAATAGGGTCACCCCGTATGGAGAATATTTAGATTCCACAATTACTCACACTGCCAAGTCGGAAGTTTTTTCAGGATGCAGCATCTCTGATTGCTTATGTTTTCAGTCTTAGGATAACTTCCTACAACTTCTTTTTCTCCACAGCACTGATCCACTTGCTGAACTCTAACGTTTGACTGGGTAGTTTCTGTACACGGAATACAGATTCTTTTTCGTATAAACCTTCAAAAACAAGTCTTAAGTTTCAGCTTGGCCTTTAGAGATGTATAAAAGCTTTCATGGACCAAGGGTGTATTTTTAAAGGGAGGCAATAGAAAGGATTGGGTTTTTTTCCCCATCTTAACTGACCACAGACTCTAACGTTACTCAAGCTGATAATTGAGAAAGTAAACTAATTAGCATGCACGTCCAGAACCTGCTCTCAGCATTACTACCCAATATCATCACATTGCAACTTCTTTTCCACATTTTCCCAAAACTCAGTTCTGTGAATCAAAGATGCTCCCAAATCTGCCACATTTAGCCATGGCAAAAATCAGCCTGACACCTGGGTAGTGCTTTCAGAGCATCTGTTGTCTTTGCTAAAAAGCATTTTCATCACAAAAGTCAAGAAATAACAATTTCAAGAAGTTCCTGAAACCTCTATTCTAAGTCCCTTAAGTTGTAGGCTCAAGGAAGGAAACGCTTTTGTGACAGCACAGCTGTAGATTAAAAAGATTCCCAGGGCCTCCTGGCTATTCTGACTCTTGGTCTTTAGAATTATATGAATATAGGCTTAAGACCACCCAAACTCCTTCTCCCCCCCCCCCACCCCCTTTTTTTTCCCCCCCTTTTTTGTGGAGCAGAAGGAGAACACACAAGCATGTGAAAGAGGGACCATCACCCTCACAGTGAACAACTGGAATTTTACAGTAACAAAGATCTGACAGACATATCGACCTGTGACAGCAGCTGTATTTATGTTATAGTCTAAAAGGGAAAGCGTGCTTAAGGGGAAGGTACACATACTGTGTGACACAGCAGCCTCTGCTGAGATGCTTTAACTCACACGTACAGAATGACGTTGTGGGAACCTAAGCTCCCCTCCAAAGCCCACCCAGGGGGGCAACTGACTTCTGCCTCCTGCTTAGTAAGCAAGGGGATGATTTTGCACCTAAATCTCAGAAGAGAAATATTTCAAATGCTGCAATTTAGTACCTTATTCAAGATAGTCTTCCTAGGCAGTTCTGGAAGTGAGGAATTCCTCTGAAGATGATTCAGAGCTGGAGCCCCCCACCTATCCACTGATGGTACAGCAAGTAAAGGGGCACAAGAGGGCACCTGAGGGCCAGGGGCTGCACCTTTCATCCAGGCTGAAAGTAATCTGCTGGTACTGAGCCTATTCCAAACCAAAATTCACTACAACCTTTTGACAATATTTCTAATTGATTTAGGCTTTTTAGCCTGATGTCATGATACAGAACCTAAATAAAGAGAAACAATCAAATACCCACTTTTTTAACAGGAAAAAAAAATCATGACATGACTCCATTTCTTGCCCTATAGCTCAGCTGTGTTGCTCCCTCAAAGATGAACTGTACTTCCTTCCCATCATGGGCTCTAGGACAGCAAAGAAAACCAGCCCATTTGAAGATCAAAGGTTGGCTGAGAAATCAAATTAAAACCAGTGATTGTATTTGCAGCAGTACATTCAACTAAAATAATAATCACCAGTATCATTATTTATATTGTGGCTTCACATCAGGTATCAAGTAGCTCACAGCCCTGCTAAGCCAGCACATCAAATGGAAAGGAAACGGCTATCATGGGCATATGGAAAGCATACCTGGCCAGTATATTCAGGTGCTGAAGCTTTAAGCATATGCACATGTCCCACTGGTTCCTTTATTACCAGCTGCTTCTAATCACCTGCCCAAAGCAGGTGCTTACATAAATCCCCAAATAACAGATGTATTACGTGCATGCTGAACCAGGGTGCAAGAGTCAAGGTGTGATGGGCAGATGGGACAGGATGACAGAAAAGATGCAAGGCCAAAGTTCAAAGTTAGAGGAAGATCAAGTATACACTTGTCACATGGAAGACTCCAGCCAACAATTCTCAGTAGCAGCAGCTCCGAATCACAACACGTGGACATAACATTTTCAACAAAATTCCAGTCTGTAGGACTTGAGTAAAGTCATCAGTGGTCAGAGGAAGAACGCGTGACAACCTTGGTTCATGGTTGTTTTTTTTTTTTTTTTTTTTTTTTTTTTTTTTTTTTTTTTTTTTTATTTTATTTGCCACAAGCTTTCCTCCAGCTTGGCTCTAATCACTTAGCCTCTCACTGCCTCAACCCCACAACACTGAGATCAGGCTACCAACACCAACTCCTTGCTCATGGGCTTGCAGCAGTACAGGCATGGATGGTCAGCAGTACTCAGGTCACCTGGCACTTGAGGTTAAGGCTCACTCAGAAGGAAACAGCTACCACTGTAAGCCCCTGGGAAAGAGAATAATTAATCCAAAACCCTATGAAAGCCCTTTTCTGCTTATTCAAATGCAATCACAGATTTATTTCATAAATCAAAGATGCTCATTTTTGAATATGGAAGGATAACCTGTGCTAATTATGAAATTATTCTTTAAAACTGCATGCTTCATAGTCCAGCATCTTATTTTCCTAAAAAAAAAATAAATACAGAATATATTTGTTCACTAAACTCTTATGCAAAAACTCAAATATTTATTAGTGCAAAATTTGAGGTTTTGGCTAACACCATTTGTTTCTACAGTGTATGGAAAAGTATGTCATCCTCATTGTTACAGGAGCTTTTCTTTGCTTCTGAAACAGTCGAGGCCAGCCCTACAGAGTCGGCTATGCACCAAGTTGTCACACATACAATTTAAAGAATGACTTCATGCTACATCTGCCCATCTTCCACAGCACTCACCTCAAAGAACCTATGGAATTTTTTTCCCCTTATCCAACACTATACAGCTCCATTGCACTGGTCCCTCTACAGATACCTGTCACAAAATCAAATTGTGCAATTCTAGTAAAAGTAAAACAAAAGCATAGGTTAAAATGGCAGTAATGATTTATGAGCTCAAAGGCCAAATTCTTGTTTCAAGTCTACTAGCAAAAGCCACCAAGTTAGTATGCACTGATTCACAACAACTCTTCCTCCCATATCTGCACTCTCCTCTCACACATACAAGAGGCTGGTTACACAGACGAGACCAAGAGAACTCAAGCTTGCATCTGAACAACAATAAAAGCAGTCTTCCAGCAAGGTTCTATCAATCTTCATCTGGAGAAACACAGGCTGCATTCTGTAAACTCAGAGAAAGCTTAAAGAAGAGAAACAGGGTGCAGCTCTGTCACTGATGTAGGTCAACATCAGAAAGATGCTGCCAGAAAGAACTATTTCAGGGACCCCTTTCCACGATACTGGAAATTCCTTCAAAACTCCTATCTCTGACGTGCTGCCCTTGTGTGAAATATCCACAGTGTTTGCAAAGAAGTGAGTATGAATAACTGACCGGCCATATGTATATTTCAAGAAAACTTGGGAACAACTTTGTTGGATTTGAAAACGCGTTGACAAGCTGAGGGTAAGCTGGCAGGGAAGATTCACTGTGCAAAGTTCCCTAATAACAGAGGGTCTGTAGTGCCACCTACTGTTTCACTGTTGACTTTAACTTCTGAGTTTAAGAAAATAAATAAATAAAGATGAGACACGCCACCATGGAGCAAAGCCAAACTCAGACACTCACCTCCAACCTGACAACAATTCACAACAGGTCCCTCAAAAGATACACGAACACTACCAAACAACGACCAAATAGCTAATCCCATCTCAGCAGCACAAGATCTTGTCAGGTATTGTGTGTGAACTGTCACTAGGTTTACAGCTTCCCATTTGCAAAGAATTTAAAAAGAAGCTAAGAAATCTAAAAGCAAACTTGTCTTGTATTTATCTTGAACTGCCTACTCAAACATGACTGATTCTTGAATACATTTCAATTTTCCTAAAGACAAACTCACAGAATTTGTTTTCTATATAGCATCATCTATTTCTCCTGGATTACAAGTCACAGACCAGAAAACAAAATATCAAAATATACAAAGGGAAGGTTGCTCTTCTCTGGTTAACAGTAAGTGTCAAAAGTAGAATTTGCTACAGCACGTTATCAAAATCACCATAGAAAATATATTCATATGCTTATGAATTTGGTCTCAATTATATATACAAGTATGATTATGCCTGTATGCATGTCTAGTCCAGTATGGAATCCATTAGTTTGGTCCTTGATATATCAGTTCCTTAAAGGCAAATTAAGCATGCCCATTAAACATTAAATACAGGTGCCCAAAGGAATATATAGTTAAACAACTGCAAGTGGTTATCACTGAAAGTTTAAACAAGTGATTATTCCTCCTCTTCAAAGATGAAGTTAAAGGTTGGACTAGATGACCTACAGAGACCCTTTTCAACCTAAACTGCTCTATGTTCAGGCACTTACAGGCTCAGAGATAGACAACCCTGTTCTGACTAGGACTTGACAGAGTTCATACTAAGAATGCTTAATGCAACAGGTATTAGGAGACCTTGGTCAACAGCCTGAGAAGCATTTAAGCGAGCAACTGCAACAACATCAGCAGGACCTGAGTTCCTACATAGTGAGAGAAGGCAGGAATTGGATGAGGTCTCGTACAAGCTTCCAAACTGTAGACCTATCAACTAAGTTCAGAGGCACCAAATTGACTGCAGCCTCAGTGTAATGAGTTGGAGCTCCCAGTCACCTAGTGCATGGAACACCAGAAATGACATAACCTCATGATGCCTGGCAAGCTCCTAGCTGCCACAACACACTTTTCACCAATGATGGATTAACTCTACTGGAGGGAATTTTAACAGCTAGTTTACAGAAAGTCACTAGCTTGATTACAGCATAACTATACTCTGTAAATCTGACCCAATTCCCCCTCGCACCGAATACAAGAGTCCTCCTACACAGATTAAAGGGATTTTACTCTGGCTGATAGGAAGTGTTCTCCAGAAAAGGTTCACAGGAATCTTACAAGCTGGTACAAATACCTGACAGGAAACGATAAATAAGAGAGACAGGCTCTTCGCACTGTTGTCCAGTGACAGGACAAGAAGCAATGGACACAGATTGAATCACATGAAACTCTATCTGATCAGAAAAAAATAGTTTCGTACAATGAGAATGTTAAAACCTCTCTGCCAAAACAATCATGTCGTACTAAATGACCAAGACCTCCCTTTCCAATGAGTGTGATGGGAAATCCCTGATGAGGGTGTCTAAAACATGTTCATGCTTTCTTCGTAAATTCATTCAGTGGAACAGCAATACTCAGACATAACTTGTACTGCAAAATAGTTTTGAAGAAAGAAAAAGAAATGTTTGTAGTTATCTATTTTAAAAGATTATTTTTAAATGTAAATTCATAGTAAGAAATTATATACTTAGTACATACAGAATAAACTTCTCAAAAGAAGAGATCCAAATTGAATAATCCCCAACTAAAATGTCACTGCAGAAACTGGACATACCTATTTCAATTGCAGGTACTCAGACAAACAGATATTGTAGGCTTAAAAATAAATTAAAAAAAAAATCAAATACATGAACTTCTCCATTTAATTCCCTTCATATAATTCTTTCGTGCAAAATGCCTGAATTTTACAGCAAAGTTTCTAGAGCAGAACATTTAATATACGTAAAAGCATCTTACTGCTGTGCAACAACTAAATTTGATTCTACATCTATTTAAGAAATTGGCAGGATATAGTAATTATTTCCTCAAGAACAAGGTTTGGTCAACTGTCTTCACTACCTCTGTATAACCAAGCTGTAAGCAAGTCTGCACTATGTAGGCAACAGCACACGTAAGTCAGCAAGTAATACTTAAAAAGTGCAGCATCAATTCACAGTACTTAGCAAACTGCCATGGTTTCTGTGGTAGTTATAAGGAATTTGCTTTTGAATCTGCATTAAATAGCAAATTTTCCACATCCTGTTAGATGCAGTTTAGAAAGCATCTGTTTTGTTTAACTTGAAATCAGCACAGCACGTTAACATTTGAGAGGAAATTAGGTTCACTTAATATGGATTTTAAGGGTACGTTCCCCTTGCTCTACTGATATCAGAAAGAGCTTTGTATTTAGAAGTTGTGCTTCTACAGTGCCTAGCAATGGCAGAAGCAGAGTTATCTGAGACTAGAGCAAGATATGCTGAGCCAAGATATGCCTTGATTTGATTGCCTGAGTGGATAATAAATAATTCAAGGGAGAAATTGGTCAGATGAAAATGTGTGACCAGTGGATTAAATCCTGCAGGATAGAGAAGGGAATTCTAAATAGAATCCTAAGTGGTGCAGTTACTTCTTTCCTAGTTTCCTTTACAAAAGCACAGAACAGTAGGAAACTTCACAAACTGCTGCTCATGAGCTCAGGGAAAGGCATGATCCAAGACAGTTCTGAGAAGAAAAAGAAACAAGGAAGCTTCTTGGACTCTGTAAAAATCTCTAAATTAGACAGCTTTTCAAATACATCCACTGGAATGCAACAAGCTGAAAGCTGTGTCATTTCCACAGAAAAGCTTTTTTTTTTTTTTTTTTTTTTTATTACTGGATGAGGAAAAAAGATGACGACTAAAACTAGCACCAAACCCATCTGAAAACACTGCTTCAGTATTCCAGGTCTTGTAATTCACTTCCTTGCATTCTTATACTCCCTTATATGCAGCTATCTCTGGTTTGATGATAGTTCAAGAGGTTCCACCACTTTCTCCCCAGAGTACAGGACAGTCAACTTTGGAGATCTTCAAGCCTGGCTCACTACAAACATTTGGTTAGGCAAACTTGCCCAATAGGGGATTGAAACAAATTCTTAAGGTGCTTAAGACAATTAGCAAAAATCTAAATAGTATAGATGCACCAGTGTCCACATTTACACAAAATCTTCAGAAGGTTTTGATTATATAAAGAAAATACAGTACAGAGAGTATTGCAAGCACAGCTTAGAAGGTAGGGTCTAAAGCAAATGCTCAGTAACACACATCTGCATCAAAATTACGCTTTGATCCCCCATTTTCTCAGACTGTTCTCATTTTTACCTATTGGATGGTAGCAAACTTCTGCTGTTAAGATTTTTCAGAGCAGCTTAAAATTATGAAAGCGTTCCAATAAAATTTGTGGCAGAGTTCCCTGAGGTTGTTTTTAAAAAAAAAAAAATAAAAAAAAAAACCCTCTTCCATCTTTGTTCAGTTTCCTGCCAGGAGGACTAACAGATCACGTGCTTCTCCACACAAGGTCCAGCTCCAGCTCAGCAGACAGCACTTTGTGTTGCTGTACATGTTGCTGCAGTAATGATGGCCTGTCTGAGTTCTCTGATGAAGCTTAGCAGTTGGTGACATTTCTAGGGCTTGAGCTTCTTACTGTTGCAATCATAGTGAGGCAATTTTGCAAACCTCAGTTTCATATTTCCCCACTTATTTAAAAAAAAAAAAAAAAAAAAAAAAAAACACACATCTAGTTTTCAACACAGCTCTAATGATATCTTCAAAAACTCTGCGGCTTCTCTTTGTAGATCACTTAAGTATTTTGTCTCAAGTTGCTCTGCAGCTCTACTACGTCAGGTCCAGATGAATCCAAGAAATCTCAAAGCAAAAGCTGTTTGAAACTGGTAACACTTTTCTGGATCTCAGAGGAGCCACCAATTTTGCCTGACGAGGTTCACTCACAGGACTTCATTGACTTCAGCAATTCTTTCAACATGAAGGCCAGGAGTTTAAAGTTCCTAATGAGCCATGAAACCAGGCAACTTTCACACGAGCTTTCTGAGAATTCTTTCCTTAATTCTAGCTTCACATCATATAACAATTTTGCCACCAAGCTCATGATGCACAACACCCAAGGGAGAGCTGTACAAGCTGTTGACAAAAGCTACATATAGTAGAATATACAGCAGGCCCAAAGAGTCCAGAAGTTGTTCTCCATCTTGTAAACCTGAGCCACAAGTGCAACACAGGGAGCAAGACGGGTACTGTTCAGAGCAACACTTCATCTCCTGTAACAAATAAGAACTTTTTTCTATTTTAAACCGTTTTTTTGTTGCATATTGATGATTCATTATTACTAACAACCATGAGCCTTTTTTAGATTCAGAATAGGATGCTCTGGGTGAAGAGAGGGACTCAAAGTTGTCATGTATTCTCCATCATGCTTCTAAACTAGCTTTTAAGCTCACCTATTTCAGAAGAATTGAAGGTGATAAAAAAAAAATAATTCAGCTATTGAAATAGAGGATCACTGTGCACTCTCATATTGTTCCTACACAACTTAGTCTCCCCAAGCTTGATTTTTTTTTCGTTTTCAAAGCAGCTGACACCTTCTATATTGAAGAGACACTATAAAATCCAAATGAGTCTAACCAAGGCTATCAAAAAACATACTGCTGGCTACCGGTCATCACTTGTACTTTGGGAGAAGTTGGAGGCTTGATCAGTTTGAAATCAGGCTTCAGTTTATTCCTGTGCTCCATCCTATAAAGATGGGAAGTAAGAGCAGAGTAAAGATAGCCTTATGTTCATTTTGACTCCAGAATACACATCAGCTACTTGTGGAAGCTACATCCCAGCAGTGAAAGAGCAATCATTTCCGTTTCAAAGTAAACAAAAAGAACTGAATAGATACTTCTGCAATCGAGCTTGGAGAGGTCAGTTTGGCTGAAGACCTGCTAAAGAAATGTTACTCACCATTTGCCTTGTGTGCAAATAAAAATTTGCTGTAGCTCTCAACAGTAACAGCATTAGCTTAGCTCTTCTGCTTATTGATACAGCAACTCCAAAGCCCAGTTCCTCCTCACTACTCAGATCAGGACTGATCTTATGCTCTCTTTTTAGATCAAACAATCTAACCTGCATTCTTTTCTAGAAGAATTTTTAAAGAAACAGCCATCTATATAACAGATACATAGAAAAGTGAAGTCTTACCTTGGTGTACGTTAAAAGGAATAGAGAGGACAAAGATTAGAAGTATCTCAGTGAAGCAGACTGGAGTCAATTAAGACAAAATATTCTGTGTGCATTCTCTGCTCAAGGCAATGTCCGCAGCTAGTATGTAATGCAAACCGTGCCAAGCAGCTACGTCTAGCCTGATCTTTGTCCAGCTACCAAGCATTCTAACTGAATTTCACTAGACAGAAGTGTGCAGGTTTGGTTGTGTTTTTTTTTTTTTTTTGTCATTATAAAACACCCAGGGAAGTAGCAAACAAAATGCTTCCTGCTGTTGTTAAATGCAGGAGGTTGTGACTGCAGCTCATTCATCTGCACTCCACAAGTATTTGAGTGTTCTGGTAGCATAAACCCCCCCAACAGTAGCAGAGGCTTTTTCTCTAAATGGTCCAAGGCATTTTCATGTTTGCATTTGGCAGCTATTGACAATAAACTGTACGAGAGGGCATCTCTAATGCCTCTCCTGATTAATGAAAACATCTAGAAGGCTTAAATATAGACTTTCCTGCTTCAGTTTTTAGGGAGGTTAATTGAGATCAGATACTTAAAACTGAACTTAACAGCAGAGTAAACACAGCTATGGGGAAAAAAAGCATGTTACAAAATACTTGGAATAGTTAGATGCATCTACATGATAACTTCAGTGCACTTAAACAAAATGAAGGATCAAACCAATTCTAATTGCTATTAGAGTGCTCACCAAAGACACACATGGCATTTAGGAAGCCAGAGAAGAGCAAGCATAATTTTACTTCATTTTTAATATACCGAGAACATTCAGAAACATTTAGCCCATCCTATATAACTGATGATAACCCCTACAGTACAAAATAACTTATATATGTGCAGCTGAACAAACAACAATCCTCCCTTTACATGAGTAGCAGTGCACAGTATGTAAAGAGATGTCACAGCCAAGCAAGGCATTAAGTACTGCCCTCACAACACAGCTCCTCAAAAAAAAAAAAAAAAAAAAAAAAAGGAAAAACATGGTCTTTGTGAACCATGTTAATCCTTCTGTGACAACAAGAGACAGTATTCACCAGGATCTGCATCTTCCCACATCTACAGTGGGTGCAACGGTATCCTGAATTTTAAGTGCTTTTGGCAGACATTTGGAGAACAATAAATCAACAGGAATAACAGCAAATTTTAGCAAATAAGAACATTCAGATAGCAGAGAGAAGGAAAAAAGGACATCCTTCGGGATACCAAATATGGATAAGACAGAGATAAATGGTTTTTTCCTCATCAGGATAGGAGTAAGGGACTTAAAAAGAAGTAGAATTAAGTTGAGAAGTCAAAAAGATTTTCTTCCTTTTAAAAAAGATAAAGTTTCTCAGAGAGACTGTGAAATCACCCATCAGGGATTTACAGAAATTCAGGTACAGTAGTTTAGGTTGTTTATTTGTTTACCCTCTAGCCCTAGTACATCCACATGCTTTATAGTATATCCATGTGCTTTAGCATCTCTTCTTACCCCTACTGCCCCTGACATCCCTGACATTTTTGTTTCCTCCTTGCCCCACAGCCTCCACTTCACTCCATTGCCTCCCCCTATTCTACAACAGAGAAATCAGATGATGGGTCTTCCTTCCACACATATCTGTGACTCTAAAATAAAAGGCACATTTATAGTAAGTGCAAATGCTTACTTGAAATTGTTAAAGGAACTAAAATTCCCAATAGAATTTCAGTGAGATATCTGTAAACATTCTCCAAAATTCCTGCTTAGGAAAATAATTAGACAAACCGCACAGAAGTCATAGCAGGAACTGGATACATAGTGGAAAAGGTTTCTGCAAACATCCCAAAATGTAGCAAGCACTCAGAAGAAAACAGGTACTGCTTATTGACACTAGAAATAACTTCAAACATTACCCCACTGGATCAAATTTTTCACCATTAAAGACCTACTAATAATCATTTTTGTTGCCGTATTTCCACTATGATCTCACTTTGTTTTAAGGCAAAACAGACCATACAGATTTCAGTAGCATGTGCATTTGCTGGCTGCTAATAAGTTCATCTGATATTAGGTTTTCCAAAAGTTTGTGATTTTTTCAGTTCTAACACCTGCAGTACAACCAGCCCTTTTTAAACACCATGTTCTCGCCTCACCTGGGCAAAGCCATGCAAAACAGTAAGGACTTAGCCTAAAATCCCAGCAAAGGTAATGCCATTCCACTGCCACTGGTTTTGCTTCCTTATGTCCACAAAACTCACTTGCTAGTCCAAATGCAGCACAAGTCTCTTGCATTCAGCACCTCACAGTAGCATGGAATAAGCAGACCCTTACCACCCTAAGCAGCCGAGAGCTCTGAAGCCAACGGAAGATTCCCACCGACTTCACATATCTCAGACTTCATGTTTTTCAGTTTTTATCTGTACAGTGGTGATCTCCTGCACTAGGGTTATTTATTTGGCTTCCATTCCAACATCTGTTTTCAAGAGTCATGAATACCTTAAAAAAGCATACATTTTGTCTGTAACTTCCTAGGCATACGGTAGAATTCTTAGGGACATAACAGCACCTGCACTGTGCAGTTTCCATGCTTTGTTTCCATTTGGGTCAAAAAACAGCATCACTGATATGATCCTATACTTAGAACCTATATGATAATAATGTATGTGCACAAGGCAGGAGAATAAAGCGTAGGTCTGAATGTGGCATTTCTTACCTCACAGTGCCTAGCCATATCTCTAATGCTCTATTACCATCAGCTCTTGTTATGATATTTTTTTTCAAAACAAACCTACAAACAGCATGTGTAACAAATGATATCTATTGCATTTTATTATTCATCTTTATCCACATATTGACATCTGAGATGTAACCTGGGACTTTATGTAGAGTATGTCTGGCAGAAGTGGTGTGTACTGATTAATGTCCTCTCAGTGCTGATATGAAACACATGGGTTATATTAGCAAAGCAATGTATGAAATGATACATTGAAAATTACTTACCTATTCCATGAACATGACTTACCAAAGTCAAGAATGTTCTACAGATTAACTCTTACAAATGCATGTGAATTAAACCACTTCTTTCTGGGAATATGGCAGCACTATCAAATACCAATGGGCTGTAATGAGTCAACCCTGAAATCTAATATAAGTAAATGGCAGTGATGGTACAGTAACAAAACTGCACACTCTGACAACTAATAAACTTTAAAAATAAAAAAAAAAAGAGGTGGCATTATTATTCCTGCCCACATCCACAATTTGAAGTTTCTTCTTCAAATTTAGGCTAGGACTGAAAAAAGAATCCCTGTAAGAGTTCTTAGGCATATGCCTAACTCCTATTAAAATCAACAGCCCACTGAAACCGGTTAAGCACATGCTCAAATGTTTTACTGAATCCGGCCAGTGGGTCCTTACTTGCCAAGGTTCTATTTTCTTTATTGATAAAGTATTAACTTCACTATGCTGTGGACACAAATATTAGCCAAAATTATTAACAACTTCTGGATTTCTTGACCTTTTTAAAAAGACTGGTCTGGCTAGAAGATTGTCTTATCATTAAACCAACATATTAAATTTCTCTGACAGTAAAATTTATCTATAGACATACAGTAACAACAAATTAACCTCAATCTGACATGAATGAAAACAGTTCTTAAGTGGTTATAGTTCCTAAAACAGAATCTATATGCAATAAATATAATTATTTCACTGAAATTGTTAGCACATGTCTGTTGCAGAAGACAGACATGTTTGCCGTACCATCTTTGTTGTACTGATATGTTTTTTAGTAGCCTATTCTGTGCCTTTACCCTTGATTTAAATTTATCATGACACATTTTTAAACAATAGCAGGAAACCTCACTTATGACTTTAATTATAAAATGGTGTTATAAAATTATAACCACATTTTACTTCTGGCAGTTGGCAATCCCCATTTAACATAAATAACCCTTCTTGGCCTCAACAGTTCTCTTTGGTAGATTTCAATGCTTACTGTATGTAATTGATATAAAAACACAAGGTTTAGGAAGCAGTTATTGGAACTTGTTAAAAGAAGTAGTCAAGTTCATAAACGCAGTCATTTTGCTATGTTACATGCCAACAGAATTAATAATATACCTTTGGGAATAAGGCAGAAATTCTGGCTTTTTAAAGAAAGACTGATGTAACTACAGTATTCCACTCCTATGTTAATTGTTTGGCTCTCAAATCCACAGCTTTGTTTCTCTTCCACCCACAGCTGCTTCCAATAACCTTCTGAAAGCCGACACATCCACACACATCCACACACATTCACATTTTATGCAGGCACACTTTTTTTTTTTTTTTTTTTTACTACGCATACACACAAATACCCAAATAATTCTGTTGTTCTGTTTTAAAGAGCAAGAGCAAACACATTAACTTTGCTGTGTAAAGAAAATAAGACAACAACCACGTTAGAAGAAAGCGTCCTCAGGAGACCGAAGTTTAGCAGTACTGGAGGTGAAGCTACTTCAAGTCATTTCCTGAAGGGAATTCCCAAGCAGTTTGCACAAAGGGGCTGATTTTCAAGCAATGATTCCTGAAGTTGTACAAAGTCATTTTTGTCTCTCTTACTTTTGCAGTATGACAGCACTGGCACATAAACAGATGAGTTATCAGTTCACACGCGCAATGTAGCAACTCCAAAATCAAATCCTCTAACACACGATGGCCACACAGGAGTAGGAAAAAATCACCTGTACGTAATTCAGAGATAGAATGCCATTGGAAAAACTGCAGCTTAACATTAACACACAACATTTTCTCCACTTCTATTTGAAGATCACATATCGTTACCAACAGGATTAAAGATAAGCATATATTTAAAAGACCTTGATGAACCAGAATCAAAACCAACAGTGCTGAG
This sequence comes from Tetrao urogallus, assembly GCF_951394365.1. Lineage (NCBI taxonomy): Eukaryota > Metazoa > Chordata > Aves > Galliformes > Phasianidae > Tetrao > Tetrao urogallus. Next base: position 14,777,325 of record NC_136814.1, read on the forward strand.
CTCTCCACAATTTTCACTGAGCTGATGGAAGCCACTACTAGTCCTTCGCTTTTTGCATACAAATCACTTCAGTTAGGCTCCATTTCAAGTTTTGCGATCTGCCATTTAAGGACCCAACCTCTACAGTTTTACATAACTTAAATTTATGAGAAAGAACTCCAAAACATTGTTTTCTTAAGCTTCCATTTGGCTGGTTTACTTCACATCCAAAACAAATGTAACAGCAAAAGTAGGCATTGAGCTTTTTGCATTAGGATCCAGCACCTTAGACCATATCAGTAGTGCACCCTGCAAGCAAAATCACACAATAGGACATAGCTGTAGCACAAGACAATATTAGGGGAGAGCTCAAGATCTATGATGGCATAGCTTGCACTAACAAATGCCAGATGTGGCTGGCTGGAGGATGCAGCAGCTGGGGAATTCTGAGGAAAGCTGAGATGCTTCAAATGTATGTGCTGCCAGTATGGACAGAAGGGCCACATGTGCAAGTCTCACACAAAAAGACTACATAAACCTGCAAGAGAAAGCTAAAGAAAATAAACAATCATTCAGTTATGAGCCACTGTCTTGAGATACACACCCAGAAATATGAAAGGAGTGAATATTTTTCCTGCCTCCTCTGCAGCTGTTTTTAGATATCTGAAATACAGCATAGCTAGTACTTGCTTACTCAGGGCATAAGTACCTAAGTACCTATCCATCAGTCATATATAAGCCAGGCTCTTTGGTTCTATCAATAACCAAAGTGTCTCCTACCTCCTTCTAGTGAACAGGGCAAATACACCCTGACCACAACTCAATTTTTGTGACATAATAAAATTCACTAAGAAAATGAATCCCTGGATTTTTGATTAGTCATCAATGAATTATAACATCCTTTTCAACCTCTTAAACTTAATAGAATCACTTAAGTTGGAAGAGACCTTAAAGATCACCAAGCTTCAACCCCCAGCCATGGGCAGGGCTGCCCCCCACCAGCTCAGGCTGCCCAGGACCTCATCCAACCTGGCCTGGAGCACCTCCAGGGATCGCACATCACAACTCTGGGCAGCTGCGCCAGAGCCTCACCACCCTCTGAGTAAAGAGCTTCCTCCAACATCTAACCTTAATTTCCCCCTCCTTTATTTTAAAGCTATTCCCCCTTGTCCAATTACTATCAGACCATGTAGAAAGTCAGTCACCCTCCTGTTCAGAAGCTCCCTTCAAGTACTGAAAGGTCGCAGTGAGGTCTCCTCTCCTCCAGATTGAGGAAGCCCAGCTCTCTCAACCTGCCTTCATAGGAGAGATGCTGCAACCTTTTGATGATTTTTGTGATACTCCTCTGGTTCTGCTCCAAGAGCTCCCACAGATTTCTCGTGCTTGGAGGCCTTGGATTCAGTACTCCAGATGGGGCATCAAAAGGTCAGAAAAGAGGGACAATCCCCTTCCTCTCCCTCCTGGCCACCCCTCTTTTGACACAGCCCAGGATAACGTTGGCCTTCTGGGCTGCAAGCACACACTGCTGGCTCATGTCCAGCTTTTCATCAACCAAGACCCAAACTTGTCCCTAGTCACCTGAGATCTCATGGGAGTCAACAGGGTGCTGCTCAAGAGACAGATCAGCCCTGCTACCCATAGAACGCATGAAGTCATGAACCCAGCAGCTCCCACCTTAAAAATCAGAAAGCAGCAACTGCCAGTTCTTGGCTTTAAGTAATCTTGACTGCCTTCTTTATTCCTTGAGCATCATCAGGTTTGTGCATGTCAGCTACACTCCTCATTTAAAAGCAGATTCCATGCAAATTGAGGAGAAAAACAAAGAAAGTAGCATTACAGCCGAGAAATGTAGGTTTCCTGACTTCACCAGCAACTGAAATCAAAACCTTAAGTCACATCCTCAGCTAACACAAGTATGGCACAACTAAGGCTGGATAGAGCAAGGCCTGTTGAATACTTCCCAGTCCCACTGTAATCCTTTTCAACAGCACTGACGCAAATCTACTTTCCAAATGTACCAAAGAAAAGCACCGCTCTGTTTGCACACATGGGACAGGAGGCCACAGTTCAGGAGCTGCAGTGGCAGCAGGGTGTGCTTGCATTTGAGTACTCATCATAAAGTAACAGTGGATGGTAGGCATTAGAAGTGCTGAGAGAGAAGCAGCACAAGCAGTATGCTCCTTGGCACACAATCAGAGAGCTCAGTTCTCACTGTTAGTCCAACACAGTCTCAGAAAGTAAGCATTTCAACTGAAGTCAACTTAAATCCTTCCCCCATCATAACTTTGCAACTTAAGAGCAACTCAAAGAATTGTTCAACTACAGCGTGCATTAGAAATGTATGAAACATCAAGTATTTGTCATTTTCAGTGTAATTTTTAGAAAATAAGGTGAACAACAATAAAAATTTGTATAACCACACAGAAGGGCTGCTCTGAAAGTAACGCCTCTTCTTTCGTAATGTTGGCCCACAGTGTCAGGTGCAGTGATGGTACGGCAGCAGAGGTTGAACCTTCCCACCAATATCCCGTTACATGTTGCTGTACAACAGATGGCAGCACAGGGACAGTCTGACTAAATAGCATCTGACACAGAAGTGTGTGTACATATATATTATATAAGTCGCTCCATGTTTACCCTCAGAAGTGGCTTGGGGTTCTAAGCATTTGCTTTACTTTTGAGAAATAAGAGACTTATGCCCTTTAAGTGCTTCCCAAATTGAAGTGAACCACCTCCTAGAGAAGACACTTCACTGGTCAGATGTTACCAGTTCAGAGCACAGCTACCTGAGCATCATTAAGGACTACCCTCCAGGCTCATCAACACTTTGGAGCTCCCACACTACCGTATGCATGACTTAAAGCTACTCAGTCTATCAGGACTCCCATTTCTGCTGCTGGCCCAAAAAAGAAGGATTCCTTCACATTAAAAGGCTGATTCTCTTTAAATGTTCCCTAGATTGTGCCTCCACACCACATATAGGCGAATGGCTGAACAAATGCAAACTTTCTGAACTTTGTGGCAGCATTTGTGCAGTGCTGCCATTGGGCAGTAGCCTCAGACAAAGGTACATATTAATTCATCTTTCTTGAAAGCCATCAGTTTTAAATTCCTCCTTAATTTCAATTCCTGCCAAAATTTGTTTGCCCCTATTGTCTCCCTTATGTTGAGCAGAGGGCAAAAACCTCTCCAATTTGACTTCGGCTGCCACAGCCCAGTCAAATTTTGTTACACCCCCTTCCTCCCCACAAACTGACTGGGCATTTATTCTTCTGTAAACTTTCCTAAGTAGCCTTTATCAGCTGCTTGCAGAACACATACACCAGGGCTGTCCTCTACAACACCAGCACAGGTTATCCGCAGAAGTGCTCAAATAAAGGAGGTAAGGCCACCCCATCCTCAACCACTGCATGCATACACGCAGAAAACAGCCAGGCCTGCATCACCTACCCTATAGTACCTTGCTGCCACTTGATATGAAGTCTTCTCCACTTTTCTCAATCTGGCCACTCCACAAGCCAGCTCCTAACAAAATACGGCTACTGCTATCAGCTCCATCTTAGTAATTAGTGCAGCTGGGTGGCTAAGATTTATGCTTAATGCTTTTCCTAAATCTTTCTCCCATTTTTCTCATCCATTTATGTTTCTGGGGATTTAGACTGCAAAGCCAAATTTCTTGAGCAGCAGTGTCCTCTGCTGGTAAGAATCGGACTCAATTTATAACACTGACTGAATTACATCTTCCATGACTGCAGGGACATGATCACGAATAAGTCATTAAATTGTTTTAAAGGGAAGTCAAAAATAGAAGAAAAATCAATCAACATTGTTCCCCTCAGCCTTACCACTAGTCCTCTGTATGTTCTCAGGAAAATGATGTTTCCTCCACCTATTGAAACTCAGAAGCATCAGAAGAGTAAACGTGTGTCCAACTAGATCTTACCACAGGAAGAAAAAAAAAAAAAAAAAAAAAAAAAAAAAATCAGAGGTTCAGGCTGATTCAATAGTTCCCATACACTTGCATACAGGAACTACTGACTCACAGCCTGAACCTCCGATTGATCACCTGAGGCAAGCAATGAGTCAGCCACGGGAGCAAGGTGAAGACAATTCACCTGTGTGACCAGAAGGTGTGGAGCCTGGCTGCATCTCTCTTAGACCCCATTTAAGGGCTGACTGAGCAATCTGGAGATCGCTCCTCTTGCAGTCTTTTTCCATCGGCCCAGGACACAGGTAAGCTTTTTCATTCGTTTCTGATTATCCCTTTTCAACGTGATAATCTTTCCAGCTATATGCTCTCTACAGACCAGCCTAACTTCTCTGTATACCTGTTGATTAAACATCTATACACTCGTTGAATACACAGCAAGCGACTGGGGAATGCAAGATTTATTTACAGGAGTTAACACATGCTAAAGACTCAATTTTCAGAGCATCCAGGTTCCAAGAGAGCCCCTTCTGATCTGGGTTATCCCCCAGAGCTCTAGTAACAACACAACTCCAATTAATCCTCAAGGAGCTGACAGTTAATTTGTTGGGCTCCACCATGCCCCTAAATGCTGATTAGGAGGAGCATGTGTTTCAGTAACACTTCCCTAAACACCTGCTCAATTCTTAACATGAAGACCAGTGTGACCAAGTTCATATCTACCATACTAGACTGCTTCTGGAAAGCGTCTGTTTCCATCCTTAGCAAACAGCTGATTGCTGTCCCTTATACTCCTTTTATGCCTCAGAAGTGCAGTCACACCTATCATGTATGAAACAAACCTCTTGCATCCTAATTGCCATCATAAGAGAAAATAAGCAGTGTTTTTTCATTCTAGTTAGTTACAGGATTCATCCGTAATCTTAACAGCACACCACACACTTTCGCCATTCATGGAGCTTAACAATTCTGTTGAAATCAGGAAAGATTAAAAAAAATCCAACATATTTAGAATGACTAAGAAGGCTTTTGGGTTCAGGCTCACTTTGTCACATCCCTTGAAATTCTACATTTGTTTGCTCTTTCTTCCCAGCAATGCAAGCTGGTCTAAGAAAAAGCCATTACCTCTCCCAGTAAATTTTGTTTCCTTGATACCCTTGGAGTACTGCATTTACAGCACCACTACTGCAAAGGTTTTTCCAACTTACTTCAGCAGCCAATGGAAGAAACCAGTGAAAGGAACCTCCAACACCTGCAAAATGACTACTTTGTTACTTAAGAAAACTGGGCTTAGGATAAGAGGACTGTGAATCAGTGCAATGCTTCAGAATTGGAAGATTTTAAGTGTCACAATGACACTATCTTGGCGAGGAACAGAAAACCATGCTGTAAGTTTGATCTCCTTGTCTCATACAAAATAAAGTGAGCAAGTTTCATAGAAAATAAAAGCAGAGCTGTTTCTAATGATCCTTTACCTTTCTATTTATATGCTTTAAGGGACTGCAAATATTTGTTATCCTCTCTCAGGACACAAACACACACAAAAAAAGAGTTTTTTCAGTTTCTATATAAAGAAGTCATTTTGGACAGATCAAAACCATAAAGGCACAAAACTCCTGGATGACAGATGCCAGGATGTTAGTAACCATAAATGGTTTTCAAATATGGCCCCATCACCATCCCCCACAGTAGCCCTTTCAAGTGGGAATTACAAATTGCTTACTCGGAGAGGAAATTTCAAACAGGCCACTTATCAAAAAGTGCCAAATAAACCTGTCATTGGGATAGAAGTTACAAACCATTCCTAAACTCTGCAGACATTTCCTGAGCCTGTGAACTCTGATCTTGGCTTCTAATAAACATGACATCAGTTCCCCAGTACTGCAGACACAAGACACATGACCCACCACTATGTTATCGCTTCCTCTGCAGTTTCTTCTAGGATCTGTTCTAAAACACAACATCAATGGAAGACTTTCCACTTATTTCAAAATTGGTTTTGGATCAGGTCCTTAAAAGGGAGGACAGAACAAGCACAGCATGGTATCAGTATGTGAGGTACAAATATTATTGCAAGTATCCACTTAAAAGCAATACTGATTCTGAGTCATTTGAGTTTTCCAGGTACTGAATTAGTAAGTGGGTTAAGATAAGACTTCTGTCGCTATCTAAGATTTATTAACTGTTAACTCCTCATCCTAGAAATGTAACTGAGCCCTTAAAAACTCTGACTAAGTGTTTATATACTAGATGGCTACCAAGCAGCTTCTCAAAACATGTTAAGAATCATTTTGATATGCCAAAAGATTTCAAGCACTGGAATGACAGTCACCTTACTTTCCAGAAAAATAAGAGGGGAGCTAAAGCACCACAGTGTACTTTATCCATGTAGGTACCTTCTTTGTATCTATGGCGGGGGAGTAGGGAGGTCGCTTTTTCATGTTGGGGGTTTTGCTTTTTATTATTATTAAAGTTGAAAAAACAGTTCATAAAAGTTCCTCTTCATCTCTGGACTGGAAAATTGCCTAAGACCCTTACCTCACACACCAAGCAAAATGGGCCACCAGCTCAATAAGCTAAGGTGTCAGTCTGCATAGAACTAGAGCTCTTGGGAATGTAACACAATATATATGGATAGAACAAAGTAAGACATTCATAAAGACTACTGAACACTGACTTAGAAATGGAGCCTCTACTCCTGCCTAAAGATCAGAAGCCTCCCTTATGCTTGGATATTCCTAAAACAACTCTAGATCAAACACAGGTCATAGCTGACAAGTTGCTACATGCAGTGAGTAAGAAATTCTCATTGAAAAGCTTCAGGATTAACACATGAGTTTTGCTGCAGAGAACATCCACGACCTACAAAGAATCCACATCAAGTTAAAATGGACAAATACAGAAAGCTCTCCAGAGTCCTGAGAGCATCAGCCATTTCTACATTTTCCTCTTCCATCCTCATCCAGTCTCTAAAACAAGGAAAACCCAATTGATCACAAACATCTCTAGCTAAGCTTATAGTAGTTTTGTGCAAATAGTATTTCAGCATTAAGCTGCTAAGCCATCTCCAAGTCATGGCAGCCTTGATACACAGCTGCTGGCTACATCACAAATATTTCATTCTCCTCTTAGGTAGGATACCAGCTGTCTTTCACTGGGACATTAAGAGGAGGTCACAGTGCAACAGATACACAAGGAAACATACGCATGTGCTGCTACCACAGGATCGAGCAGGTCCACAAGAAACTGCAAAGCCCTACTGCAGGAAAAAAGAAGCTTGTACTGGCTTCTGAAATGGACAAGAAATATTTCTGTTCCAGGTCTATGGATGTCACTCCAAGGATCTTCACTATGAATGGAAAAGAAACCCAAGATTCCTGGCCTGTTTCTGTACACTAACAATCAAAATTATCCAGTTTATATTACCTGAGGATTTAGCCTTCTAGATTCAAAGATGTAGAAATACATGGATGTGCTCAGAAATATCAAGGATAGGCTATTTTATACCAAATCAACAAAGCTGCAGCAAAAATGCAAGGAGAAACCAATGAAACCAAATTGCCAGGGAGTAGACTAGATGGGGCAGAAGCATACTGGAGACAAGGGTTAGTCAGAACAGCCAGGCAAAGCCATGCTCTTGCTAAGGGAGCCAAGTGATCTGTAACAACCAGGAAAAGTTCAATGCTTTGGTTTTAATGACTCATGGAGCAGTGCAGCACCTCCTACCAACATGCTGCAGCATTCATACCCCGAAGGAAGTGTGTCAGCTACTGAGTCATGCAGCTCTGAAGGACTGGCTCCTGCCAACCTAAATACAAACTATGCCCTGCCCTGTTCAGTCCTGACATTACTGTAGCCCAAGGTTAAGCTCATCTCCCAAGAGCTTTCTAAAATAAAAACCTTTCTGGTTATAAACGAAACGCGATTTCCAAACCCGGGCTACAGGGACCACGTTTGAAAGCCCAGCAACTTTCCTGCACACACATTCAATCTTCTGACATCAAGAGCCAGCAACAACCTGCTGAAGGGACTAAAAGCAAAGCTGATTGGCCACTTCGGAGCAAGCTTTAATATACAAATGAGACTTGTGTTTTTTACACTACTGATCTACCTTTGCAAATCACTGGCGGTAATTTAGACCAGCCCATAGAAAGGAAGAGCTATAAAGCCAGTTATATTGTTATGCAATAGAAAGCACAGCTGCACTGAACACCAATCCACAAAAAGAAGAGCAAACAAAAGCCATGAAGTTCCATGCAGGCAAAGCTAATACATTTCAACTAACAAAAGGTGACTTTTAATTAACTTGTTCACATTGAGTGCAGACATAATTAAATTACAGAAACCACCACATTAGCGTAATCAGTTTAGAAGAACCCACAAACACAGACAAAGGAAAAAAAAACCACTTCATTCAAATTGCTTTCATTCTTTCTTTTTCACATGTGCTCATGCTTCTTTTTAAAGGAAAGAAGATCCTAACTCCAGTTCAGTTTAATCAAATCCTTGAAAGGCTACCACAACTTCTGACCCAATCTTCAGATATTTTCTCAGATCACTGTTGTTATATTTATGCAATTACTCAGGAATCTCACCTTTCACTTCTGCCAGGTATGTCTCCTATCCATTTGGCTGTTCAGCTAGGCCATAAAGACTAACAATATGACCTGAATGCATAACAAGGGCTCAAAATGTCAAATAAGCAAGCAAACCAAATAACAAACTAGCTCTGCCTAGTTTTGTTACAGCCAGGATAATGGTGTGCAAGTTAATTTTCGGAAGGATGCAATTCATGAGTTGAGATCTTCAGGGCTTTATAACAGGTGCTTTCCCAATCACTTGAAAAGTTCACGTATTTATTAAGATTAGCTTATCTTTATCAAATCAGGACAGATCTGCACAGCATGAATTGCAGTGCCAGCCCAGTAAAAACTCATGGTTTGATTAGTGAATTTCCAGCAAAGAGTTCCTATCAAAGTACAACAGAACACTTTCAATGGGACAGTTCATATCGTTAAGTATTTGCTGAAGTGCTTCACAAAACTGACCCCAAATACCTCGATCATACCCTTCAGAAAAATAAACTTTGCATCAGGAGGAGCTCATGCAAGGAAAAGTGCATCCACTGATGGTGTCCTCCTCAAGGTCTACCCAAACACCAGCTACAGGTGCTCACAGCACCTCTAAGAGCAGCCAGAAAAGCTCTGCACACCCCTGCATGGATGGGTGACAGGACACAACAGGAAGGAGGTACTTTCCATTTACAGCAATAGAATTACTTTGGATTGCTAGACTAGCATTTGCAAGCTTGTAATAGCCCTTAATGAACTCCACACAACAACACATATGACATAGATGCGACACCACCACATCCTTCCTGCACCCACATCTTTCAGCCCTCAAGTTCTCCTGCCATCTGTAATACGCAGCTGCACTGGTTCTTATTTCAGACACCCTCACTGCATGGCCTTCTCCCAGCAACCAAAGGTCTGTCCTGGGGATAGGTTTTGTAGAACTTTCTGCTGATGCATTTCAACTTCAGAGATACTTTTTAAATAGATAATGGCCCATACAAATTTCACAGTCAAGTGGATTTTATACACGTACATACATATGTAAAATGGAGCTACGACAAAAGCCACGCAGCTTCCACTATTTGCTTTTCTTTAAAGATAAGCAAAGCAAACAAGAATGCAAAAATATTATTGTATATAACCTACTTTCAATTAAATGTTTCAACGTCAGATCTTTTCTCCCTAATACAATTCAATTTTTAAAAAAAGCTAAATAGAGCTTTGTAGGTTTCTGAAGAATAAGGTTCTTCTCCCCCATGCATGTTTTACTTCCTCAGCTCATGTTATTTCACAAACACGTACTAGCCAGTGTTTACCAAATCCTGAAAGTCACGTCAAGTAGAAACATTCTGTGCTTGCTGAGCACAAAGCTGTAGTTATCTGGAAAGCATTATCATCATTTGTACTTCTCTGGTGGGGGGGAAGCAGACATACCATCATGGATTTCACTTCCAGCAGAGGGCAAGTGCAAGCAGGAAACCCGAACAGGACAAGCAAGCTTTCTACAGAATCCAAAACTAGGAAGCATGCTATCTGCCTTAAGAATTAATCACACACGCATATACCTAAGGCTGTTTTACCCCATGCCTGTCCCACACTCCTTTAGCATCAAGAGGCATGGCACGTGCTGTCATCAGCGAACACGACCAAGGCAGCCATTTGATGTCCCCTTCGGATGCTGACCTCAGCTCTCTCCACGCTGCAGTTACGTTCCCCACCGCGGTGCCCCCTGTTACTAAGCCTGCAGTGGCATCTACTGGTCAGAGCCCAGCGAGGCAGGTGGTACTTTCCTCAGCTTGAGAAGTTTTTCTGTATGACATAAGAGCATGAATTGTACAGGATTCTTTCACAGTTTTCCTTATTTATCCTTGCTGCTCTTAAGTTGCTTTGGAGATTTTTTTTAAAGTACAGATAAGCAACCAAGTGCAGTGTCACAATAATTCACATGAACATATTTTGATGCTTATCCAAAGTGACTTTAATTCCTAAAAGCCTCCATTAGAATAAAAAAAGTCACCGGCTTACCCTCAGTTCTTCCATCCTCCACAGAAGAGACAATTCCAAGTATATTCAGCCCTGAATAGCAAATTTGGCAGAAACTTAAAAAAAAAAAAAAAAAAAAAAAAAAAAAAAAAAAAAAAAACCACCCTCATTGAAATTCTTTAGTCATCAAGTAGTCAGTCCCTGCTCCCCCCAAGTCAAAGGTTTAACAGTTTGTTTCTGGCTTGTCAAAGTGCATGCACTTTTATATGGCCACAGAAATACAGACACCTAGCTTTTCCACCGACAAATTACTTTGACTCTTATACCAACCTTTCTGCTGGGAAGCATGGCTGTAGTATGACTCTCCACTGTTCTCCTTGCTTTCTACAAACCTCAGTTCCCTAGGCAAGGCACACGTACAGTGCTGCACCACAACCAGTACTCACTTGATCCAATCACACTTTCTCACGTTGAGCACAGAATATTAGTGGAGATATGGCACCAACCTCCTACCAAAGAGCACCCCCATATTTAAAATACGTACACCATATGAATGGTCCAACCCATACAACACAACACTGTAAGGCACGTATTTAGAAAAGTTAGAGTTGAGCTCCAATCAGTGTGAAAAACCTTCCTGGACTTTCTACGAAAGGGGGAAAAAAAAGCCAGTTCAACAAACTGAGTCAAGTTCTGTGGATCTGCAAGATGGGGGAAGAGTCAGCACACAGCTGTTTTCCTGCTGACTGTTGCTGATAAGGAGAGAAACTCCACATGAATGTACCACCCCAACCAACCCACAGTTAGCGTGCATCCCACTAGCAGTACAACAGGGGTCAGTGCTGTTCAGCGTCCAGGTTAGCAGGGCAGCTGAGGCCAACAGGGCCAATCATTTTCAGCACCTGAACTGGGACATTTGGACCTCCCTTAGCATTTACCTTTAACAAACTGCAATATTTGCATTTCTTCAGGTACTAAGAACGATCAGCACGAGAGAGAGAGGATGAGATGTGGCTACAGGTAATATGAAAAGCAGAACTCGGGCTGGAATGAGTGATGAAATGAGATTGTGTACAAGCATGACTGGTGCACGTGTCCAAAAGAGCAGTTCACCATTACAGAGTTTCTTTTCAATCAGTACCCACTCTACCTGCAGAGAGAAACTGAATAAGGGCCAAGTTTTAAGAATGTGGTTACATACTGTACCATAGCTCTCTGTTTGGAAATTCAATTATCCAACACTCACTTGATCTTACAAAGAAATCAGTTTTCTTCTGTCACCTGGAATAAAAATAATAACTGGTCCAACCCCAAGCACAAGCACAGGCAAGAAAGTAAACTTTGGGTTAGGGCCAGAAAACAGAAGAGCTGCAAGTAACCCAGCCATCATGACAATCTCTGCTTTAGTCATCTTCAAAGAAATGAAAGAAATACTCAAAGCAGCACTTTGAGGTTTGAAAACTTTGCCAGTTTTTAAGACAGCCATACCCCCAGTGAGATATTTTCTTAATCAGTTTTTAAATAAGCAATACACTTCTTGCTCTTTAGTTTTAAACGTGCTTGAATTATCTTTTCAAGTTTTCTCTACTGTTCTTTAAGTCTAGCTTGCTCTCCCAGATGGAGCTCTGAGAAACATGAATTAACACAAGGGTAACAGTGAAATCAATGAGTTGGTAATTCAGACAGACTGGGAGGATGTGGTTATATATATTATACATATGTATCTTCCTCCTCAGGTGAATAAACCCATGGTATGAATTTCAAAGAGTTTTAACTAAAACATGTTTTCAAGGGTCCATCATAACCCTGTATGTTGCTCAGCCCTCTGGAAAATCCCAATGCTTATTTAGATGCCAGAATATAGAAAGGTAAATCTTAATTAAACCTCCTGTTTTTAAAGTCCGGGTTTAGTATTAAAAAAAAAGTTGCACATTTAGATGGGAAAACCAAGTAAAGCAACACGGTATTCACAATGCCTTCATCAGGAATTATTTGTCCAAGTTGCACAGCTCCCTTTCACAGAAGCACTATTCCATGCCAAGTAGTATGGCCCAGGGAAAAGTCTCGTGACTTGAAACCCTCCAGTGACGGCCTGTGAGCCTAAGCCAGCCAAGTGAGCACATCTCTGTGGCCCCAAGAAGAGGCTGAGTTGGTACAGTTTTACTCTCTCCAGAGACTTGGCCAGGCAATAAACAGGAGCAGCTCACAGGACAGGAGCTCCTTGGCATCTTATCACGAGACTCTGGTGCCTGAGCCAGCAGTGCTCCCACAAGCATGACCTGAAGCCGAAGCTCTATGAGACCTCCCAGACTGCAGCCAGGAAACACATGTACAACCCTGCCTCTACCACCTGTTGCTCAGAAACCTGATTTACAGCTGAACCACTCCACATCCTCCAGGCATTTTTTTTCTTTGTAGAAATGAAGCAAATGAAGCAAGGACAACTGAGGTCCCCCTGTTGCAGCTCCGGTCTCCTTGGGGCAAAAGACAGTCTTTACTCAATCTGGATAGACATATAAAGTTCAATTTCATTCTGATCTTGTAAGTACAGCTGTAATATTTAGTGTTTAGAAAGAATGAAGAATGACTCAAGGTAGTATTAATATGAACAATTTTAAAATAAAGGTCAAACAAAGGTAAGCCTATTTATCTTAAAAGCCTTCATCCAAACAGCCCTAATGCAGCTCCTGATAATATCTCAGAATGTCACTCCAACTGAGCAACAGTACCCTAAAGAAAACAGTTATAACAAGACTATGCAACCAAACAATTATTTTGAACCCAGTCTTTCATGTTTTCCCTTTGGTAGGAGTAGTACCAACTCCTGTGTTTGCCTTCAGAACTGTTTCTTCACCTGCTCCTAGAGCTAAGAGTAGAACAGCAGACATGAGACAGTACATTGACAACACAGTCCAGCAGCACACCACGGGATGATACAGCATGGTTTTGCTTACCCTAGGATCTCAAAATAATTTTTAGACATTAATGAACACTATAATCAAAAACTGCAGGATGGAAGGAAGTTATTTGTTTGGTAAGCCATAGTCCCCAAACCAGCACATGTAAACCAATCCCACGCACAGCTCTGTAGGATACAGCCCATTTTTACTGCAAACAGCCATGTTACTGAATGGCCATTACAAACAGAAGGCCTTGAAGTATTAGCTTTGTATACAAGTACTAAAGACTGTAGCCTATCAGCTAAAGCTCTGAACTTGACATCAGCATTTTAGCTTTAGTTCTATTCTCTAAAAGCCATATAATTTAGTACAGACTTGTAACTGTTAAAAGCTGATATGAAATCTACAAGAAACACAACACAGTTGGAATGCAGACTAAGTCCTCTGGCCAACATCTCGTACAACGCTCTATCCCATAACCTACAGTATCTATGTACACATAGTCAGGCACAGTAACTTTTAACTTTAACAACTCTACAGTAGTTCTCCAGACTCTAAGGATGGAGGAGGAGGTATTTCTTTTTCATTAACCATGCAGATAAGTATTTTAAAGGCAAAACTGTGAAAAATCAATCCACATTTACTAGGCACCATCTCTTCACAGCCCTGACTTCATTAAGGCACAAAAAAGGCAACACCAAGAATTTCTGGAAGCCTGACAACACCTAGCACATTTGAAAACCAGGCCATCTATAATTGGCAGGGGGTGCTGAGAGGCAAGGGAGTGTGAGGTAAAAGACTGAATGGTTGGCTTAAAGGATTAGCTCAATTTCAGTCACCAAAAAGTCCTACATGTGACTAAAGCTTTGTAAATCTTCACAGCTTCAGCTAAAAGCAGTATGACACAGGTCTGACTCATTAAATCAGCTGCCTGGGGAAAATACGCGTTGTTATGGTCCACTTCAGACTTTGTCATCCTTGATCTGTTCTGTGTAACAACTGCCCCCGCTCACCCCTCACTGTTCCTTATATTCAAGGATATTCTAATAGCACTGTTCAATGACTCAGCTTTTGTGCTAGACATGCCAGTGCTCTATCACCATCTGCTTTTCAAGCATGAGACAGTCAGAGATAGAGACAACTTTAAACCCATCAGAAACACCTGTGCCCAGAGGGTAGCAAGCTTGATTCATTATGGATCATGGCTGTCTGCTCTGCACCCTAGGAAACCCAAGTCACATCAACTTCAGATCCCAGTTCAGATCTGCAATAGAAGCTTGAACTCTTCTAAACAGAGAACAAGACAAGCAATTTATATATATTTTTTTCCTCCTTTTTAAACTCAGCATAGCAAGCATCCATAGCAATCTTACCTTCAAGACTTCATGAAGACCAAAAGGTGCCAGATACCTACAAGGCCATCTGTCAGTATTTTACAGAAGTTTTATGCAACTTCTACCTCAAAGGCTACATTCAGCATTCATCTCCTGCCCTTCAAACTCAGGGAACTCTGTCATGACTTGAGAAAAGCTGAAGTGAGTAAGCATCTAAGAAGAAGTGAGGAAAATCCACGCTTGCAATGAGTTGACAATTTCCCACACCCTGCCCCCTGTGGTTCTCCGGATCCACATTTGACTCAGCCTGACACAATTCTGTTGGGAAAGTTTGTTTACAGAGAGGAAGGAAGTATTTGATCCATGGCATCACTGCAGTCTAAACTTTTCTTGACTAAAGCAGGTGCAGTGAGCATGTCAATGAGAAAGAGATGCTATTTTCCCTTCACCTGCAAGTCATGCTTCTGCTATTCACGACTTTCTCCTGCAGTGTATTCACTTGGTACTCATCCACATACCTACCAGTAACAAACTGCAGCATTAGCTGTGATCACTCACTCACAGCACTGCACATTCATGCTAACATATTAACATCAACCTCAAACAGCTAACATAGCTTAGACTACATTACAATTATATAGTCACAGTGGGGAAAAAAACTGACCTTCTTGCAGCTAACAGAAGCTCTGCCTTCATTAGCTTCAATTGCACAAAGTCGCACTACTGAAGTTAATCACAGGTCACTAACACTGACTGGAAAACAGATCCCACACCAGCTGTATGCAAACACTGCCACCACACACACAGCCTACTACACAAAGCTTCATGTAATTACAGAGATTCACAAGAGGAACAACACAGAAAACTAACTGAGCTCCAAGTACTTTTGGAAGCATCAGGCAACATGCTAGCTCACCTACCTCCACAACAACCAATTCTTTTGTATCCTTAGGCACTTAAATGGAGGATGCAATAATGATTTAAAGTACGGCTGGCTGGAACGTAACATGAATTTGAAGACCAGATGCATCCGTGAACTGAAGTGGCCCGAACTGTGTTTGAAGCTTGATACTGAGCAAGTTTTCTTCCCATAATTAAGATAAAAGCATGATGAATATACAGAGACCCACCAAGAGAAAAGGTTATTCCGTGCCTTGTGTTCGTTAAGGGGAACATAAACACAAGAAATAATGATTCCAGGAGACTAAAGAGCAAGTCTTATATGTCTGCTTGGTGGTAACTTAAAACATTGGCCTAATAAAAGTAAAAAGGATCTGTAAAAAGTGTACCAAAAGAAATACATTTAGAAAAGCTATAATACACATTTTTCTGTTTGTCTCACGTTACCTTCCCATGCTTTCAAAATACACATTTATCCACTAAGAGACTTTACTACAGACATTAATAGATCCTAAAGGAAGAGAGTTCAAACTTGGAACTAAATGAGCTGACTCTAAATCAACAGGTGAAGATACAGGTACTGCCTCTAGTAAGCCCCATTATTGGCTGCTGGGGATTTTAGCATGTAAACTGATAAAGAAGGTAGAGGATGCAAACCGAGGCTTCCTATGATTTTCTACAAGAACTACAGTAGAGAACAGCTGTTGCTCAATTACAGTCTTCCCCATTCACTATTCTGAAAGGACAAATCGCACTTCTCCAAAACTGATTTACTCAGCCTCCTGTGAGATAGCTGAAAATGAGCACTCTGCCCCCAAAACATACTTTAACTCTGCAACTTTTCAGAAGTAAAGCATCACTGCCTTTTGTAGTGCAGGTATTGTTCAATGCTGACTGAAAAAAAAGAAAAAAAAAAAAAAAACTTTTTTCCTGATACCTACATCTTGTAAAAGTTCATATTAGACTCAAGAACTTACCCAGACTTCGTTGTCTTCTGGCTTTTTCCAGATCTCTTCTTCATCCAGCTTCTCCAGTGTACAGTAAATGCATTTTCTTTTTAATCTGATCTGGTGGATGGGTTACAGAATTATCTCCAGCAATCTTACAGCACTCCAGGAAGAACATGCCTCATAGCACCTTGCACAGCAGAACATTGATATCAGCCTCTACATTCTCTTCCCTCAGCTCAGTTATTCATAAAGAACTGAAAAACAAACAAACAAAATAAATAGCACTTGAACTTAGGAGACATCAAGACTCACACCGGCTTGGAGATTAAATTCAGTGTTCATTTATACTCTGGGCTTAGCAGTCACCATTGTTTATATCTCATTAATTATCAGCTGAGGTTTTTTTGTTTGTTTGTTTTGCCTTCTTTAATCAAGGGCTTGCAGTTTTACCCCCCAAGAGAAAAACTTGGTGTTTTTTTTTTTTTTAAACAATACAACATATTTCTTCCAAGCCAGTCACAACCCAGCACCTTACAAGTTTCTTTAGATCTCTGCATCTTACCTCTTTGTAGTCACCATTGGTGACACCACACCTTGAATGTTGCATTCAGGGCTGAGCCCCTCATTACAGAGACTGAGGCCCTAGAGCAAGTCCAAAGAAGGGCAATGAAGCTACAAAGGGTCTGCAGCACAAGTCTTATGGGGAGCAACCACCAAGGGAACCAGGATGTTTCAGTCTAACTACTGAAAATAACTTAGCTCTGAGTTTCAAATCTCTCAAAGGCATTTTCTGGGAAAAGTTATTTGCTCAACCGTATACATATCCATACTCAAAAAACAAATAGATAACTTACCCAACTGCACTGTGAAGATCTAACAGCCAGCCAACTGCTGAATTAAGCCACTCCTAAGAAGCAACAGGAGTGCAAGGAAGAACAAAGCAAAGTAGCCCCTTCAGTGCCACAATCACCTAAGGCACCACCACCAGTGTCACTCACACAGAGACTGAAAACCTAAATCCAAGCTCAACAGTTGCTACTGGGTTCATAAGCAGGAGCCAGGAGGGCTCAGGTGAGGCTGGTTAGGGCAATTAAAGGTCCATCAGTGCTTCCAAGTGACTGAATCTAGAAAGGCATTTGTTTTCAAGTTTTTGAGTTAAAGGATGTTTGATGTTTACATGTTTCTGGTGTGCTTGCAATCTAAAAAGATCAGTGTTGCCTGAGCAGTTCAGTGGCTGAATCTATGGCAGCAATAAAGGGACCAAAGGTCGTGTGATTTTATCTGTGGTTCAGTTACTTCACATCTGCTTTTTCTAATGAGAGTAACTGTTTGCTCCCAATGAAGTTTCAGAGATGCATCCCTTCTACCTCTCCAGCCTCTGGGGACTCATTTTCCAGGATAAGAGTTCAATAAGAAAGAACATTTTCCTTGATTTTCTCTGTTTTCCTTCTGTCGATTTTTCTTCCTTGTTCTGTTGTACCCAGTCACTACACACGCTACGCAGGTCAAAAGTTTGCGGGGAGAAAGGTTTTCTGTGGGAATTTGCCTTTTAGAGAAGCACTTATCCTCTTCCAGTCAATCAAACTCACTTTGCTCATCATAATGCATCCCTACACTGCAAATGCGTTTCTACTCTCTGGCATTTTACCCTCAGAACTGAACTCTCCAATGACCACTGATGTCAAGCTCCTCAACAGCATCCTGAAAGCAGTAACTCTGTATTTCCCCACGCATACAGGCCCCGGGTTTGGCCCTGGGGACGTTGGGCTGTCCCACCTCCCAGCTCCACACCCGACATCCAGCTCACACAGGAAGCCTTCCAGGACAAAAGGAAAGCCTTTATCTGCAGTCACTTCAAAGCAGCTTTTATCTGCGTAGCTACGTTCGCAAACAGTAACTGGATATGGAGTCAAAGCTTTTTAAAAGTTACTCTGACGTTAAATATTAACTTCTACATCATATTTATGGTTTCTTCGCAGCAGCCTTCACTTCCTAATGGTGAGATAGGGAGCATTCCCGACATGGCTTCCAGCTCCGCGCTCACGAGGGCGGCTCTCAACTTCCCCGCGGCAGCCTTCCTCACGGCCCAGCCACCTCGACCGCAACAGCCAACCTCCCCCGGACACCGACAGTACAATAAGCAGAGCCAGGTTCCGTCCCCGGCTGTCACTCGGACTTGTCGGTGCTCCGTATTTTGAAGAGCAAAGAGTTAACGTGGGCACGTCGGTTGCTTGCCAGGCGTTCTCTGGACACCTGCAAACGAGAGGCGGCCCCTCGGCACTCACGGCGCGAGGAGACGCGAGCAGGGCACAGCCCCGCGCGGAGCACAGCGGCCCCCCGCCGGGGCAGCACGAGAGCCGCGCTCCGGCTTGTCGCTGCCCGCCGGGCGCCGGGACGGGGGCGGAGGGCAGGGCAGGCCGGGGCAGGGACGCGTTGCCCGGCCCCGGGGTGCCGCCGGCTGGCTGTCGCGGAGAGAGGGGGCGGGAGCGGGGCCGCTCCCTAAGCGGTGCAGCCCCCGGGGCCCCGCCGCGGCGCGGGTAGGGCCGGGCAGGGCGCCGCTCCTCCTCCCGGCGCTGAGACGCCAGGTGCGGGCGAAGGGAGCAGGAGCCGGGCGGGGAAGCGAGGGACGGCCGGGCCGGGCCCGAGTGAGTGAGCGAGCGAGCGAGAGCGGGGAGCGGCGCGGGCTGGGGGCGGCGGGGCAATCCTTGCCGGGCGAGGGGCGCGGAGCGGCGGCGAGCGTGGGGTCGGCTGAGTTTGTTGCTGTTATCTGGGGAGCTGTTTTAATCGCTGCGGTGCGAGTCGAGCCCACCCGAGGCCCGTCCAGGAAATCTCCTCGCTGGGGTGTCAGCAGCCGGGCACTTCCTCAAAGGCCTGCGCTCCGTGAGGAATGCGCTCCTCGCCGTCGCCTTCTGAGGACGGCTGCCCGGCCCGCGAGCGCGCGGGGCGATCGGCGGCACGCTGCGCGTTTTCCCCGCTTAACCTGAAGGTGAACGCGTGCCTGCGCAGACAAGGTCACGTCCTTCTGTATTTCCACACGAAGTTCGAAGCTTGGGGCTAAAATCTGCGCCGAGCTCCGTGCGGGTGTAACGGCTGCACTGGAGGTTTGCGTTGGCCAACAGGCTGTGCCGTGACGCTGCCCCAGCGGCACATGCAGAGCCCACCTGAAGTTTAAGGCACGGGACGTGCGCGGCCCCTCTTGGCAGTTCGGGCCGTTTCTTTTGTTTTCCGTGCTCAACAGTCAGTTGTCCACGTTGCGTGGTTTGCCGCTTTTTTGAGACCGGGCTTTGTTCTGTGATGGATTTACTGGTGGTTGTGTTTTCTTATCATCAAACTAAAACCTCTCGAGGAGGAAGTGGGGAGGAGAGCAGCTTCAGGGAATGACAGAGTGCCAGAATTAGCTGCTCTCAGGCCATGGTTTTCCAGCTGGGCCCTGCAAGCCGCAGTGCGAGTGAGGCTCTCCCAGCCCTCGGGCTGCTCGTTTTCACCCACATCAGCACAAGCGTTTGTACACAGAATTGGATTGGCAAGCTAACGTGCATTTAAAAAGAAGTTACCTATACGGTTTTGCTGGATGGATGATAATAATTCAGTAATAATACTGCCTCACGATAGACAGAAGTGTAGGCAGAAGTTACGGCTCTGCCAGATTTCATACCTGCACTTGAACTGAAATCACATGTTCCTCATGCTTAGTCAGCTGTCGATTTTTATGTATTTTGATGCTGTTATGGATGCTCAGGAGTGTGATTGGTGGCGTTCTGACTTTCCTGTTGCTGTGAATAAAGTGCAATGGTAACAACTGATCTCCTGCATGCTGTATTCCCCTTCTGCTGAATTCTGATGCGCCGGGATTCAGGAGCTCTTGAACACTGCCTCCACGAGAGGCACAGTGCCCTGTTCTAAAGCATACTAAGCTAGTAAATCCGTATAGTGCACAGCAGCACAAATGCAAAATCCCAGCTCTATCCCAGAAGCAGTACAGCTGTAGTGTTGTCCAGTGTACAGCGTGATGCCTTTATCTACCAAGACAAAACAGACTTCTTGGTTAAGTACCAGCCCTTGTTAGTTTTTAGTTCAGTAACTATTTGGTGAAAAGGTGTAGGCTGACACATGCAGGAACATAACAGCATTTGTTCCTCCGTGTAAATTGGCCTTTTGGTGTTCTGAGTTAGAGCTCTCTGTTCTAAGTCACGATTTTAGCCATTCAGGGCAGACTCCCAGCACTGTTCCAATGAAACTCCTTTTAGGGGAAAACCACTGCATCAATGATGGCTTTGAGCCGGACAGGTCGTTTCCTTTATGTTATCATTCATTTTCTTTTGGCATAAATCAAATCTTAACACATACATTTTCATTGCCTTTACATTTGGAATCATTCTTTCTTAGTAGTAGATTTGTCATTGCCACCATATTTGTATTATCCCTTAGATATCCAATTTTATATCAGTAGGATTGCCACAAAGTATGGCCTCAACCCAAAGGAGTTAGAAACCAAGAAACCAGAAACAGTGGTATTCTGAGAACAGATTTTCAAAGAACTTGACTGAAATGCTTAGACGACTTTATACTATACTCCATAGTACAAATACTACATATTATTGTAATGTAAATTACATGTAACATTACATGTACATTACATAAAATGTAAATTACATGTAATTTAACAAAAAATCAGAAGTCTTCCTATTGAAATTTTTAAGCTGTAAGAAGTTAGGAAGAACATTTGAAAGTCTGGAGAAGATTAAGCAGTAACAGGTTGGCTGTTGAGCCTCTTTGTGCCTCTGGAAAGGAACCTCTGAACATTGAACTCGGCTCTGCCTTCAAATAGTATCTTTTGGCACATAAACCCTCCTTTGTTATCTAATCAGTAACATAAAGCTGTATTATTATGAATTTGGTGCATAGGTGGAATAAAAACTAGAAAACCCTGTTTCTAGGCATGAAGTGCTTAACCCTTAGCTTCATTTTACATTCATATAACCTAAACAAGTCTGCTTTTGTCCTGTGATCAGTCCTGTGTTCATTCCTTCTGCCACTCCTCACCTGTGAGAATGGGCCTTGATCTTATATTTTGACCTAACTTAGGCTAAATGATTTAACTGCTAAATGTTGTTTTTTTTAAGGATCTACAGAAGTCTGTTAGCATTGCTGTGTCCCTTCTAGCCTTCTTTGTAAACAAGTACTAGTTGATTTATATGTTCAAGCAGTCTGTGTACAGCACCATAGGCAAAGTCTTTGTGACTTGAATTCTCAGATGTCGCTGAATGTCTGCGTTAAATGGAAGTCATCCACTCTATGGCCTACACTTCCACTGTAAAGGTTTGTTTCTTAGGGTTCAGTTTGATGGGACCCTGAGTGATAATCTGCTGTCTTCTTTCACTGGGTAAATATCCCAAATGCTTCATGGAGCGTCAGGCACTGTGTGCCTACAAGCTCCTTCTTCACTAATTATCAAAACTCTACTGATGATGACCTGCTTTGCTTCTACTGTGAGCATCTCTTCTAGTCTGGCTTGGCATGATTACTATGTACCTGTCCTGGCAGGAGCCTGGTGGAATCTCAGGTGATTCACCGTGCTGAGACAGGATACATGCTTTCATCCCTGCAGAAGCAGACAGTCAGCTGGAACTGCTGCTACGTGCCTTGATGTTGCTGGCAAAGAGCCACTAAAGTTGTTTGTACACTCCCACACACACATACCCTAATAGGTAAAATACTCTGGTAGAACTCTTCTGCCTTTTGCTCTAAATGTAAACTTTTATTTGCAGTGAAAATTACAGCCGTGAGTGTAAAAGTCAACAAAATTCCTCTCTTCACTGGATAGACTGCCAGAACAGATTCCACCTACAACTATTTGCAGTGTCCCTGGCATTGGGGAAACCGGAATGAAATTGGGCTCTTTCTACCCTATGAGTGACACTTGAGTTAGGGAAAAAAAATAGAATTTAAAAAAATCCCACTCTGTCTTGCAAGAGTAATCACAAGAACAGAGTTTAGTTCAGGGGTAACAAGATAACAAATCTGAATTTCCTACTAAGGCTACTCTGAAATCTTGGCAGTATGGATATGTTTTGAGACTGTGAAGATATCCATTAGTTTCAAAGAGTAGAGGAAAAAATAAGGAAAAAATACCCTTTTTGTTTGGTTTTTGCAGAGCTTGCACAGATCTTTGGAAAATGATTTCCTCAAGTGCTTACGGGTCTAACACCTGGGAGCTCTTGGTGATAGTTGATCATCAGTGTGAAGAAGAGCAAAAGGAATTTACACTGCGGGTCACAGGGGACCTTCATATTGGAGGAGTGATGCTGAAATTAGTGGAACAAATCAGTGAGTAAAGACCGTTTCATTTGTATGGTGTTATTAAAATAATATGTGAAGCTTTCCTTTAATCCATTTAATTGCAGAAGTCCCATGGAATTAAGAGCAGCAGTGTTTGGTCTCTTTCCTTAATCAATGTATGTGCTTTTCAATCTCATTTAGTCAAGGTTTTGTCATCTTTCATGTCAGGATAGCTAAGGGCTCAAAACTAATCAGACTAAAGCTATTGTTCACCCTTCCAAAATCCTCCATGGAACTCACAAAGTCTTCTATCTCCTATCTCGATTCAGAGCTTTTCTTCGTCTGCATAGTTTTCAAAGTAGAAAGGACCCCAACATTTTTATTTAATCAAAACACATGCAAGTCCATATTAGTGAAACAAGACAGTTATCTTTTGGCAGCTGTCTTTTCACTGAGATGCTTTTGTAGTCAACCGTTGGCTGTCCTCGGTCAGCCTCATCAGTCTGCTCTTCTGCAGAGACCATTGAAAGATTTATTTGTACCACATCACAGCATATTGACTCTACCTCCCTTACAAGTTTGTACTTCTCTTGTAAGTTTCTTTATCCTGTGTGGTAGAGGCCATCTTATTTGTTAGAGCTTGTTAACGCTCTCCTGATTGGTACAGGGCTTACTGCCAACACAGTAAATCTTGTTCTTGTGAGCATCCTGATTAACTTTAACTGTGCAGTCAACGAGGAAAACTGAATGACTGAAAGAGACTTTTGCTGCATGTCACCAAAACCTCGAGGAACTCACTGCTGGTTCTTAAGGCTAAAGAGATGATCTGTTCAGCAGTGCTTTGCAGGAGACCATGGAACAACTTGTGCCCATCTGCGTGTGCACGAGGTATTTTGAGCTCACGCTGTTGAGTTGCAAAGTGGGTCCCCTTATTATTATTCCACATCCCAGCACAATCCAAGTGGTGTTGGACCATGCACAGCACCATATTCAGATGTGCTTTCCCTGTGGATATCTGCAAGATTAAGACAGTGCCACAGTCAGCATCTAGCTTAATTCTTCAAGGAAAACAAAGTTAAATCCCAGCACCTGTAACAAGTATTCAGCAAATGAGGTCTAGGTCTGAGGAACTGGAACTATAATTTTAATGTAAATTCTCCCATATGCAGAGTACTGTTTCCAAAGCCGATTTGTCAGTATGTTAGTTACTGGACTTATTAAGAACCATATTGTTTTTGTTTTTTTTTCTAGAGGTGTCACAAGATTGGTCAGACTATGCCCTTTGGTGGGAGCAAAAAAAGTGCTGGCTACTGAAAACCCACTGGACTCTTGATAAATGCGGGGTACAGGCAGATGCTAAGCTGCTCTTTACTACTCAGCACAAAATGCTGCGGCTTCGCTTGCCAAACATGAAGACGGTGAGACTGAAAGTCAGCTTTTCTTCTGTGGTATTCAAAGCTGTCAGTGACATCTGCAAAATTCTCAGTAAGTAAAGCTAAATCTCATCTGGCAGCTAAACTGGAGCATTTTATTGAGCAACTTTATTTTCAGGTAAAATCCTTACTCCCTGCTAGCTCAAGAAGTTGTTTCATTGAGTTGAGGTAGGATTGAGTTTCATTGAGGTTTCATTGAGTTGAGAAAAGACAGTTGTTCTGGTTTTTGTGCATGCCAGTGGTTCCCATTGTGCTGAAAACAGTGTCAGAAATGAGCTGCAAGAGTACTGGATGGTTGAAGTCCTGCTGATGGTGCGCTCAAGAAAGTGGGCACACGAAAACCTAATGAGGTTTAACTAGGCCAAACGCATGGTGTTGAACTTGGGTCGAGGCAGTCCCAAATACAAGTGTAGACTGGGAGAAGAACTCATTGAAAGCAGCCCTGCAGAAAGAACTTGGGGATCCTGATGGACAAAAAGCTGTACGTGAGTCAGCAGCACGGGCTTGCAGCCTGGAGGACCAGCAGTATCCTGGGCTGCATCAACAGAGGGGTGGCAGCAGGGAGAGGGAGAGGATTGGTCACCCTCTGCTCTCCTCTTGCGAGGCCCCACCTGGAGTACTGCATCCAGGTCTGGGGCCCTGAGTACAAGAAGGATGCAGAGCTGTTGGAGTGGGTCCAGAGGAGGCAACAAAGGGCTGGAGCACCTCAGAAAGGCTCTGGGGAGACCTCTTTGTAGCCTTCCAGTACTTGAAGGAGCTTATAAGCAGGAGGGGATCTGAGTTTTTACACGATCTGACAGTGATAGGACAGTGGGGGATGGCTTTAAACTAAAAGAGGGGAGATTTAGGTTGGATGTTAGAAAGAAGTTTTTTACTTGGAGGATGGTGAAGTACTGGAACAGCAGATTGCCCAGAGAGGTTGTGGATATGCCAACCCAGCAGACTCAGGGCGGGGTTGGATGGGGCCCTGAGCAGCCTGATCTAGCAGCTGGCAACGCTGGCAGGGGTTTGGAACTAGATGATCTCGAAGGTCCCCTCCAACCTAAGCTATTCTATGATACACTGACCACAATATAGCTTTCAATTTCTTCTAGCAGTGGACTGTGCATTTATTACATCTAACAACTCTGATAAAAGTGCCATAATTGCTCAACTGACATTTGGCCTAATTAAATATTTCTATCCGTGTTTTTCGCTCAGATTAAATCTTCTAACTCTTCTCATACGTGAACAGAGCTTAAAATGTCTTTGCTTACCCAACATGGAAGTATTTTGCACGTTTTTTAGATTTGCAACTGATAATACATGTCTGAATCAGTACTGCAGTAGGGAACAATATCAACAAGACGGGTATAGAATAGAACAGAATATCAACAAGGTAAAATAAGAAATTTTTAAGCAAAAAAAAAAAAAAACAAAGGAGTGAATTTCAAATACAGCATTTCCATTTCCGTTCTTGCTTATTCTTAAATCATACATTTAATTGAGTTTGTGCTCACAGGTTACTGCGGAGCCTTTAGGGACAGAGTTTTTATCCTCATATTCTAAGGCATAGTGACACTTGCTAGGAAAGCAGGACTAGATGCTTGCAAAACTCACCCTCACTGCCCATCCTCTGGCCTTGTCGCTGAATTACTAGATTTTCTATTTTTCTATTTCTATTACTAGATTTTCTTTTCAAACTGCTGAAATTCAGGTTCAGAGAGAAATATGGAGCTTCCCCAGACGTTGTTACTAATCATGGGGCTTTTTTTGGATGTAGTCTTCTAAGTTTCCTATGTTTCATGTTCCTTCATTTCCCAAATTGCCATTGTAGATATCAGACGGTCAGAAGAGCTCTCTTTGTTGAAACAGTCAGAAGATACACTCAGAAAGAAGAAGAAAAAAGATAAGAATAGCAAAGAAGTGGTTACAGAGGACATTTTAAACTTGTGCAACTCTCCGACAAGTTCTGGATTGTCAGGTAATGAGAAGCTAGTAAGATTTTCTTCTTCTGACTGAAAGAAAAAAGAGGAAGGAATTCTGTTATGCAATTAAACCCAAGGAGAGCAGTTCAGTGTAGGGTTGTAGTTAGAGACATAGCTGAGTTTATATTAGTAGCTTCAAAAAATCCCCAGTATATTTATATTCTTCTATTGTGTAAATGTTTTACTTTCCATTGTTGTTTGAAAGGCAGTAGCACAAAACAGGTGATCAGCTGTGGCCCTGCACACAGGATGTGCTGCTGCTCTTTAAAAATGTGAGATCAGACTTTTAAAAAAATGGACAGTTTTGGCAATCTGCAAGGAAAAAGTGAAATGAAAAAATGAGAAAGCGTTTCCTGTATCTAACACAAATGAGATATACCTCACAGAAGAAGGAAAAGCACTTTTATCCCTTAAGGCACTTGGTCTGTAAAAAGACAAGGGTTCTGCAAACAGCAGAGATAGTAGTGTCTCAAAAGACAGAGGTTAGCTAGTCTTTTGCAATGGGAAATGGTAGACTACCTAAGTCTGAAGGCAGTTTTCCTTGGAATAATACTTTACTGCTTTAACTTGCAGCGAGTCCAGGTTTATACAGTAAAACCATG
Organism: Tetrao urogallus; assembly: GCF_951394365.1. Classification (NCBI taxonomy): domain Eukaryota; kingdom Metazoa; phylum Chordata; class Aves; order Galliformes; family Phasianidae; genus Tetrao; species Tetrao urogallus. The sequence continues at coordinate 14,804,154 of NC_136814.1, forward strand.
ACGCCCACTTACGATCCCATCAGTGGGACACCAGCTTCTTCTACAATCACCTGGTTCAGTGATAGTCCCTTGACTGAGCAGAACTGCAGCATCCTTGCCTTCAGTCATCCCAACTGTTCTCCAGAAGCACTAGCAGAGATGTACCAGCCTCGGACTTTAGCTGACAAAGCCAAACTCAATGCAGGGTAAGACGGCTCTCTGACTTCTTTAAAAGCTGGCTGAACAGAGATGGCATTAATGGCCAAAAATTCAAAATTCAGCTTACTAAAGGCAAAGTAGACCTTGAAAATAAAACCTTGATAAATGGCTGTATTTATACTTACAAATGTGCTTTGATCGAGGGTTTGTTTTGAAAATACTTAAGACTATTTTTGACGTTCTTTCCTTCTTCAAGATCAGATGATCTTGTTTTAGAGTGATGAATGATACAACTGTGCAGGTTTCGGACTAAATTCTGTTAGATGAAAGTAAATCCAGTAAAGTGAGTAGCACTGAGTATAGCAAAAGACTGGTTAGCAAACTCTGAAGACTTTAAAGGAACAGTAGAGATACACATGTGGATAAATTCAGTAAGTTCTGATGAATTAAGACTATGTGAGTTCTTGCATTTTGCAAAAGCAAGCACTGCTTACTGGACAGCACAGAAGAATACAGCGTGCTAGGGGGTTTAGGTATGCAAGTGTGTGAGAAGATTGTCTCTCTAGCCTTAGATTGTCCTGTTTGAGATCTGTGGGGCATTTAACAGTAACTTTAATATGTCCCTGGATTTTACGAAAGGACAAAAGTAGCTGGAATTATAAAACAGCAAATACTGAAATTAAAAGCAAGAGTTCTAAAGATAACATGGCCTGAATTAAATTCTCATTTCTGGAGGTCAGTTAACAACAATTTTACTGGCATAGCCAAGTCAATGATTACTTACTGCCCAGTTTCTGGCATCTAGTCCTGATGTTTTGAGTAGTAGCTGAGAAAAAAAAAAAAAGAGGAAGATTTTAGGTACTGTGTTCATACAATGAGAATTGGAAATCTATATGAATATTCCACTTACTCAAGTTATGACTTGAAACGTGAATTTTTCCCTGACTTGCAAGACTTAGAGCTGTTCATTACCATTTCTGTTTCATAACAACACTGCAGCTTTGCAGGTGTGACAGTTTTCCCATACAAATGAATTTGAGAGTTGTTTTCTTCCACAGCTGGCTAGATTCATCTCGATCACTTATGGAACAAGGCATTCTGGAGGATGACCAGCTTCTTCTACGCTTTAAATATTACACTTTCTTTGATTTGAATCCAAAAGTAAGAACTTTGTCTTTATTGTTGCTCACTATTTGGCTGCTTTCATGTCAAGAAGCTGTAGCACAAAGATACTGAATTTTAGCTAGGATTTGTCACAGACCTTTAAGAGATCAAAATCTAATTCTTCCCCTCAGCTATAGCTGCACTTTTCCCCTCTAGACACAGAATTACCATTGTGATAAGATCTTGAGTGTAAAGATGAGATCTGAAGAGCACCAGAAACAGTATCTGTAGAGGACAGTTTACTTTCCATTTCACTTCTAACAAGAAAAATTAAGGGAAAAACTGAACCTAAATGATCTAGAAGTATAAGCCCTATTTTTAAAAATAGGAGAGAAAGTGACATTAATGTTCTGCTGCCCTTCAAGGAATATTCAGCTTTTCTGGACTCAAGCCTTCTGAAGCTCCAAGGCATTTAAATTAATTTCAATGTATCTGGATGATTAAAAACTTCTGGAAAGCTCAGTAAAAGTATTTGAGTCCCATTTGAAAGCAAGACTTAGTCTTCTCAGTCTTATGTGGTTTTTTGCCTCTTACTGTGTTTAATTCCAATAAAAGTCAGTCAGACACTGTGGTTTCATTAAGCCAAAGTTTTTAAGGGCCTGGCTGGTACACTGAAAGAAATTAAACTCTGATTATTGACCAGCATAAATCAAGAGTTAAATGTGAAAGGGGTTTGGCTTTCATATCATTATTTTCCGTAAATTCTGTGAACCTGTTTTCTTTCAGGCACCTCAGCTAAATAGAAGGGCATTTTTTAGTTCAGGTCATAATGTTTTAGGTGAAATACCATTCCCACTAAAAATCAAATAGGAGCCTCAGCTTCAGCAGCCCTGACATTTCCACTCTTTGCCATAGCCATGAAATAAGCTAAGATAGCAATGAGCTATTAGGTAGCCTGAAGCTATTGAAAGACAGAGGTCATGCTCCCAGCTTCATCATCCCGTCAGCTGCCTTCCACCAGCTCTGGAGCTTGCGTATCCATGACTCACTTCAGCTTACTAACCAAACAAATTTAAACTAATCCACACTGAAAAAATGGAGAGTGAATTAAAGCGGTTCACAGCAGGATCTGACAAACGTCAAGCCAGTGAAAGAGGAGAGCAAAAACCAAAAAAGCCAAAAGCAAAAGAGAGGAAGTAAGGTCTAAGAATTTCTGTCTTTTGGCGGTGGCAAGCTATTGAATATCATATTCCTGTCAGCCATGTGGTGTTATTTTCACTTTCAGTGTGGTTCCACATTTGGTGAAAGCCAGTCCAAAACCTGCTACCACAAAAAGGGAAGTCTCAGACTTTCCTTCTACTTCAGCCACAAAGTCCTCATTAATTTTCTGTTGGATCAGCAAGTCACTGTGCGATTGCAGTCATGCGAGCTTGTATAAGAGAAGGATGGGAACATACAGCAGGGCAGAAGTTGGGGAGAGGAAGGAAACAACTTTTATGGCTTCAGTCCAATGTTGGATCATCAATTAGATTAGCTGCAGCTGATCGTGAATCTGTACCTTGATTGCCATCAATGACCAGTGTTGTTCTTTTTCTGCTACAGTATGATGCCGTGCGAATAAACCAAATATATGAGCAAGCCCGTTGGGCCATCCTCTTAGAAGAAATTGACTGTACAGAGGAAGAAATGTTGATCTTTGCTGCGCTACAGGCATGTACTTGATCCAAGCTGCAAAACCTGTTTTCTTGAAGCAGGCACAAGCTAGGACAGAAACTCAACAGAGCCCAGGCCAATAGGTCTCCTTGGTCTGGGGGCCTCCTATTTGAGTGAGAAACAGTAAGGAGCATCAACTAACTAAAACAAATAAATTTGGTGGCAGCATATCATTACTCAGATTGACACATACACTTCATGGAACCATTTACTAGCACTACCTAAAGCTAACCATACACAAGATATTACTTTGATACCAGTCTATTCTGAAGGGGATTACTATGAAGTGTTGCTTCTCATACCAGCTACCACCCTTTCATTTGTTCTTCATGGAAATCTAATACACGAATGAATACGTTCACAACAGCCAAAAATAAAGAAACCTTATAATACAGTGTGAAGACTGAAATGCAATGGAGTACATATAAATTTAACGTGATTTATCGTGGCCTGGTCCCTTACTGTGCGTAATAAGGCAGAACAATTCATTAGTAATAAATTCCTTGTAAATTTAAATGAAGTTGCCAAAAATTCACAGCCTGCCACTATAGAATACCACAGAACTCATCTGTCAAATTTCCACCTTGTGTGGATGGCACTTACAAGTCACAGTGCTACGAATGTAAATGTTAGCAGAGTCAACCTCACAGAATGCAGAATGGATACACAGTGAAGTAATACAAATCTTGACATTAAAGTGGGAAACTTTTGTCAGCAGTTGCAGTGGAAATGACACAGGACTTACAGTTTCCCTTTAAGAGGTTCTGCATTGCAGTACTTTACACAGTTCACCAAGACCCAGAAAACCAAAGGGCATTTTCATATGTTGTGATTCTATGTTGCTAATCACTATTTGAAATAAATTTGCCCATTCAAATCTGATTCTTGATGATTTATTTTAGTATCACGTAAGCAAGTTGTCATCATCATCAGAGACACAAGATTTCACCAATGAATCAGAAGTAGATGAAGTAGAAGCTGCACTTTCTAATCTGGAGGTGACACTGGAAGGTGGAAAATCAAGTAACATTTTGGTATGTCTTTTTGCATCCCAGAATTGCTTTCACCAAATCAAATGTATTGGCTCTGATGAGCCTTCCCGGTTCCCAGTTTCTTAACAGAATTAACAGACAATAACAAAGTGTATTGTACTAAAATTATTCCTGATTATTCCTGATAGGAGGACATCACAGACATCCCGAAACTTGCTGATTATCTCAGGCTAGTTAGGTGAGTTATTAAAACTAATAATAACAAAAAGCTTACCATACAAGAGATCCCTTGAATATTGCATTCTAATCTTACAGTAGATCCTAAGGTTATAAGTGAGCAAATACACCAGCTAGCTCTAACTAGCCTAATGTTGCCCTATTCAAATCTTTCTTTTACTGCTTCTGAGCCAGATTCTCATCAAATCTTTCTAACTTCTGGAGCGCTGTGGCATCTGTATTTATGCTTGTTAAAAGTCTAGGCTCTTTATATTTCTCTGTAATTTCCTAGCATTCATCAGTCATTGTCTCTAAATAATTTACAGTTTTGTTCTCAATCACACTTCACTGTGATTCATTTCTGCCAATGAGAAACATGGAAAAGAACTTTTGGCTTTCCCTGAGAAGGGTTTCTGAAGGCAACCTTGCAGATTTTTTCCTTTTCAAACAAAACAAACATATTACCCCTTTCTCACCAGATGTGGAATCTGTTTTTTCTAACATCAAAATGAATTTCAAGTTGGAGTAAAAGTAAAAGTAAACCAACTCAGTAATACCTCACCTGAACAAGAAAACTGAGGAAAGTACAGTTCTGAAGTCCCATTATAATATCTTGATTTAAAGGTTATACAAATGACTACGCTGACCTCAAGTCTACAGTATCTTTCATCAAAGCAGTCTTTAGGTTTTAGAAGGATAAAGATTTCTGTTACAGGAATATCTGTTAGATTCATTCTGTTTACAGGTCATATTTTTAATCAGCAAACTGAAAATTACACTTGAAAATGCTTAACTGTTGTTAACTGCTAAATATTATTAATTTCCAATTAAGAAATTGTGTTTGACATGCACATTACAAAGGTGGCTTAGGATTAAAGGGAATTTAAGAATTTGAAGGGCCATCAGCTACTTGCCTCTAACAATACATTGTTTATTTTTTCTCAGCAGTTGAATGGTTTGCTTTAAAAACATTCAGTGGTTATTTTTCATCATCAAACATTTCCTGTGGACATGGTTAATTGCTTACTAAATCTAAGGCATTGTAGAAATTTGTTTAAGTTGTAGAACATTTTTTCAAGGAACAACAGCATTTTGGGAGTAAAATTATGTGCTCAGTTATAAATCTAAATGCAAACTTCTGCATGTCATATACATATGTATTCACATAAATGTAACTATAATAAATACATAATTTTTTTTTTTATAATGTATAATCTATAATAAAGTAGAAGTAAACTTTTACTCAAAATTATGTTAGCACACTAGTAAATATAGCTTTCAGGTGGGTGATGATATTATGGAGAAGTATAGTTTTGTTTCAAAAAGAAAAATGGTAACAAGCTTTGAAAAAAGTGCTCATTAACTTCTTGTGATAGAATTCTGTCAGTCTAAGAAAATGTCAGAGCCTTAGTCCTGGGGGGGCGAAAAAAATTGACCCTGTATTGGAAAACTGAAAGCCAAAGCAGTTGGCAGTTTTGAAAATTATGTTTGGAATTGAAACCTAAAGATCTGAATTTTCTAGAAAGGACTGAAGTAGGACTTTTAGAAAGGTGCTAGAGAAGGCAAGAGTAGGTAACAAATCACTGTTGTGCAGCTGTGTAGCATTTATGCCATCATCTCAGATGTAAAGGCGAGTACTAAAGAGAGCAGAATTCCACAAAGACAGCGCAAAGACTTCTGTTTTTCTCTCTTGCACTGTACTGAATCTGAGGTTTTTTTCCCCATGGTTTTGCTGGAGTATTCATAGTGGGATTATGATTTTTAGTGGGATTATGATTCCTGGAACTGGCACAACCATTAAGTTTAATTGTTAGTATCCATCAGTTAATTCACAGTTCCAAAGTTGATATTTTTCTGCCTACTGTTAGAAAGAAATTAGTTTGCTTTAGCAAAGCACCAAAATGAAGGAAGTAAAATAATTTATAATGAGGATTAACTCATGTATATACATGTGTGAAGAGTTGAGTAAGATGGTTTCAACTATTACCACTTCTTGGAGTGCTACAGAACCTCTGAAACTTAGACAAGGATTAAAATTTTGTTGTGCTAGATATTATTCAGATAAAGCCAAAAAGATGGTCTCTACTCCATTACAATTCAGTGCACACAGGTTAGTTTGATGGGTGCAAATTTCCTAGCTAAGGAAAAGCTGGAAAGTTTCTCTTGCATAAGAACAAACTATACATACATGCACACATATATATTCTTTGTTGGAAGAGAATGGCTACACAAGAAAGGAAGAAAAAAAAAAGAGAAATAACATAGGAGTGGGGGGAATAAAAGGAGGGAAAGAAATTACAGATAAGATTCAGCTGGAGTCTAGGATAAAAAACACATACACAGCTGGGACAACCTGGGTGTTGTGCTGGTTCCAGGAATGTGCTATCCCCCTCAATGACACAAGTGTGAGTTCCCCAACTGAAGCCATGTGTAGGTAACCTCTAGGCAGTCTGAGCTGTACAGTAGTAGTGGTGAGTGAACTAGCACTTTGTACCTTTCAGTATCAACAAATGTAATTGCTTTTTTTCTTCTAGGCCTAGGAGACTGTCAATCAAAACTATCAAGCCATATTGGTTTGTCTTTAAAGACACTTCCATATCTTATTTTAAAAACAAAGAATCTGGACAGGGAGAACCTATAGAGAAACTAAACCTAAAAGGTAGGGATTTTCTTCTCATTTCTTTCCTCTTTTATATTGCATTAATGAACTGAAAACATCAAGAGATCTCTGCAAGACTCAAGGCATGCACAGTTTAGTCCTGAAACTACTTGTTCAGTTACTGACACTCCTGAGCAGGCAGGCTGAATCTTCAGAAGGCTGAACAGAAAGCATTCAGTAATTTAGCACAAGATTATCTGGACCTGGCTTGTAAAATTGCACATACCCCTGAGTTCACTTAAAGATGAATCAGAGAGAGAATGTGATCTCTGAGTGATACTTTTATTACCAAATAGTTCTCTTCTCTGTTAGGTGGCAGTACTCACCTCTGTAGTAGTAGAGGTATGGACGATGCGATGATCCAGAATGCTGTACCTGTACACCTCTGTGCAGCAACACCTCCAAGAAGTTCTCTGTGCCTTGTTTGTTTCACACAAGGGGATTTCCATAGCTGCAGCCAGCTTTAGGTGCTTCTGGAAGAGAAACGTTGCATGTACACGGCACACACCAACATTTTATGTAGCTTCCACCTACATGTACTCCTGCAGGAACACCATATATTCAGCAGCAGGGAATGGGTGATGCCCAGGATTCCTCCTAAAAGAAACTTTTGAAAAAGAAAGCAGATTGACACCTGTGAACAGATGGCTCTGCATACCGATCTGCACATCCTCAGTAGGTCAGATAAATGGATGGTTAAACTAGTCAGGGTGACTGGAACCTCACCAAGTAGCTCACAGCTCTGGTGTCCCTTGACACAAAGGTAACTCTAGTCATTCTTGACACCTGCTGGGTCCACAAAGCCTTTAGTAGCACCATCAACATGAAATACTGAGTTCTAGAGATCGCTGGGATCCTTGGAATGACCAGCTCTGTTGCAGATGTCACCTGTGTCCCATTTGCACTATTAAGTTGCTTCTGAAAATAAGTTGCTTAGGGTAAAATAGAGGAAAAAAAGTCTTTTCAGGTAAAATGCTCTGTCTCATCAACTCCACTCCATTTTAAATGTTGAGCATTTCCTAAGAGCAGGCTGAAGCTTGAAAGCACCACATCTGGTCTCTTCCATAGTGAATACATGCTCTCTGAGCTCAGAGCATTCATATCCGTGGCAAGCCAGGCCAGGCAGTGAACTAGAACAGAAAGCTTTCATTAGGCTTAATCTTTGAAAGTCTTGGACCTCAATTTTAAAGCAAAGCAACAATTAAGTGCAGTTTTTCAGTATTTAAGTACTAATTAATACTGAAAAACTGCACTTAAGTTAGCGAGATAGTAATCAAATAAATCCATTTTTCTCATTTTCTGTGATCTAGGGTGTGAAGTTGTACCAGATGTAAATGTTGCAGCAAAGAAGTTTGGAATCAAGTTGCTAATTCCTGTTGCTGCTGGCATGAATGAAGTATACTTAAGATGTGACAACGTGAGTAACACAACAAGGGAAAGTTCATATTCTTGATTTATTAGCAGATGTCTAGAAGACCCACAGTCCAGTTCTAGAATTTGTGTAGAGAAATAGGAATGCTGTGGGGAGTTCATTATTTACATGTTCAGTAAATTTAAGACTGATGTGGTGGTCTAACAAAAATCTAATGGCTGATGGGAGGAAAGGACATTAATTCTGCCTTTATCATCCATTTCCAAGTAGACTTGCTGGGAAAAATAAAATACTGTGCTATCAAAAATATCAAAGAAGTTACAAAATTCTGTACAGTTTTTTTAGAACAAGTTCTTGTTTTTGTTCTCTTTCTTAATTAGAACTCCCTACGTACGGATAAAGATTGGGATCTCACATTTGCTTTCAATTTAAATGTATTTGGTTTGCATTGGAATGCATCAATGCAAGACAAAGGGTTTTCAAACTTTAAAACCTAACTGTTGTGCAGGTTGATTCTGTAGACAGAACTCACCCAGTCAGGGAAGAACAGCAGTACTATTGTAACTACATATCCATATGTACTAAGTACAGTGGCTTTACTGTACAAAGATGTGTGAGCCATCTTCATAAATGCTTTGTCCAGAAATACCAACATGTGTATTTGTTGCAGGAGAATCAGTATGCCCGCTGGATGGCTGCTTCTGTTTTAGCCTCAAAAGGCAAAACAATGGCTGACAGCTCTTATCATCCTGAGGTTCACAAGATCCTTTCATTTCTCAAGATGAAGAACTGGACTATGTCTCCCCAGGCTGCCTCTGATCCAGAAAGCATAGATATGAAACCAGAATGCTTTGTCTCACTACGTTACACAAAAAAATACAAGTCTAAGCAGGTATACTGAGCATGGCTTTACAGTTGGAAATGGGTTGTTCCAAACACCAAGCAGACGACTGCTTAAGGATGAGACTGGTTCCAAGCAGCATTTGGAAACCAGGTGGCTATGCACTAGAATCATCTTGCATTGCTCATTTGTCCCTTTGACACTCAGTGAGAGGTCTCTTTTTTTTAAAATTGAGCCTGGGACAGCTCTCTCAGCTCCTCTTCCAAGTAGAAGAAGTAGCTCTTCTTCCAATCTGCCTGCCTCCTCAGTCACTCATCGCATACTCCTGATGGTGCTGTCCCTGAAAGTCTCTTCAGAGTGAGAAAGGAAGGGAAGATTCTGCCTGCATTTTAAACCGAGTACCCCTCCTCCTTCCTCTCCATTTAATTATTTGTGCCTTTGAGTCAAGAGTTCAGCCCACCTGAGCACAGGATGCGGTCTCCAAGCAGAGTAATAGCGTACGTGCTACTCAGCATTGTCCATAAAATCCCGTCACCTAATCAGAGGGGCTGACTGCACATTTCAGTCTGCTTTCAGGTCTAGATAAACGGCACAGTAATTAGAGCAGCTACATAAGGAAGGGGACTTCTGTTGCTGTGAATATATTTGTATTTAGCCTGTGCATGGCAGCTTAAGCTTATAAGATGCCTAAATGAGTAACAAATGGTACACTAGTAAGAAATCCCGAGGGGTTTGCTGAGCTCCTTCCTTCCCTCATTGCCTTCAGTTGCGAGCGTGTCCCAGGCACCTGGAGAGTGGTGAGAGTTCATTGCCAGGTGTGTGGAACTGCTCCTTAACAGTGCATTTAACATTCTAGCAAGACTGCTTTCCAGAGGTATTCCATCTATTCCATCAATTCCTGGATTGATGGAGTCAATCCAGAGCAAGTACACTAAGGCCCATGTTGCCAGAGAAGAAATACAAGGCAAGAATAATGAAAAAATTGGCTAAAAAAAGTTCTGGCATGGGACACTGCAGGTTCTGAATGAGAACAAACTGTTACTCCAGGATAGTTGAATTTGGAGAACCTATTAAAAATGAACATGCAATTCAGATGTTTGCCTTCTGCAACTGCCTTGGCCAGCAGGGAGCCCTGGGCCAGAATTTCACTAGTAATGCAAGCTACCCTGTAGCAGTCTGTTTTGGCAGTGCTATAACACTATGAATCACTAATAATACCATCTCATACTTTTGCCCAGTGGAGAAGACACAGACAGCAGAGGGAACTGAACGGAGGCTTCCTCCCTGTTTGCCAGCAGGCTCCCAGTACAGAACGGGCCTGTGGGCAGCAAACAAGGGCAAGATCATTTTGTGGCATGCTGGAAGTAGTCTGAGTGCAGCACAAACCCAAATACTGAGACCTTCCTGTGCTGTTCTGCCCTTATAGCTCTAAGTCTATCCCCAGGTTCTCTCTGCAGTATGACTGCATGAACAGTGACCACTAAATAACTTGACATCAGAGCTAATGCTGTTTGATTTAGTGAAAACATGTATATTTTTGTTCAATTGAAATCTTTCTCTCTTGCTGTGTTTCCCAGTTGGCAGCTCGTATTCTGGAAGCTCACCAGAATGTATCCCAGATGCCCTTAGTGGAAGCAAAGCTGCGTTTTATCCAAGCATGGCAGTCCCTCCCCGAGTTTGGCTTATCCTACTACATTGTGAGGTAATCGCACTGCTGCAGCGATGTCAGGCTGTTCACAGTCACTGATTTTCAGGAATTTATTTGATTCCTTGTTATAGAAACTTTCTCTTAGTATTTTTTTTTCCCCACAGACCTTTATTAATTGTAGTAACTTCCATGCTGCTGATTTTTCTATAGCTGTAGCACTCAGTAATTCCACTCCTGGAATGAGAGTCTCCACTATGCTCTTATACTTGCTTTTATACAAACCTGCTGGGTTTTGCCTGAAATAACATCAGTAAGATTAAACCCTTCCTGGCATAAAATCTCTACAATTAAAAAAAAAAATTAAAAAAAAAAACAAAACAAAAAAAAACAGGGAAATCTTGTTGATGTTCTCAGGTTTGCCTTATATTTTTTTCATTCCATTTCTCAGTTGTTAGAATACAAAAGCATGCTTTTTGCTGAGCATAATTTCTTTGGCATTTCTTTAAGAAAATAGCAAACAAAATCCCACTTTTAGGTTAGTTTGGAAGAGCAGTGAGCACAAGAAAGGTCCTGCTGTCTTCGCAGCAATTTCCCCAGGTGCTTCCCTTGAATATGGCATAGCTCTGCAAAAGTATCTGACCTGCATCCTCTTCTCTTGACAAAACAGCAAAAGAATGAAGAGTACTGACACAGTCATACTCGGAGGCACACTCCTTAATTTCTTACTACCTCCCCTAGTGCTACTTAAGAATCATCTGCAGTATAAACTGAGCAAGCTGGTAACCGTACTCTAGCATAGAGGCCAGCTGGCATAGAAGAGCAAACATCCATACTATTAAACTCTCCTGTTTCCCCAACCCCAGTAGTTGGGTGTGAACCACCAGTACAGCATGAGCTAGTAGTGAACACAGAGCTGGTAAACACAAGCTAAGCCTGGACGTTCCAGCTCCTCAGCCATCCCTGGGAGCCACATGGGAGAGTGCTGCTTGCTTGCAGCCAGAACTGTGCCCGGGGCTCCTCTAGCAGTTGAACAGAACAGACACTTGAGTTCAGTGCCCAGGAATGTTCCCTGTCAGTATTTAATTAACTAACATAGAGATGTTTTGCCCCATCTGTCAACACTAATTCTGTAACAACAACAACAAGAACCTTAAATTTTATAGGATGGGCAAAACATCTTGTGCCTTATTTCTGCAAGCTGATGGACAGTATCTCAGTGGAAGAGTTAATTAAGATGCTATTTGTGGTCCAGGTCACGTTACCTCCCTCAGACCTGTTTAAACAAAAGACAGAAAATTCAAAAGCAGAATGAAAATCATAGAAAATATAGCAGCAGCCAGGTTAGACTTTTTCCAGCTTTTGTGAATGGTATTTTTTTATCTGCTTAGTCTTTCCCTTGTTTTGTTCAGCTCAGAAACTTCTGTTTGCAAGAAATTCTGATACCATTGTATTTCATTTTCGCCTCAAGTTAGAAGACAGATGAGACATCTCAATATTTTGTGATGTTATCACTACTCGGAGATGTGCATATTTTGCTAACTCAGTTGTTTTGATAAGTTAATGGTTATACACAAAATAGTTTCTTTTATATGTTTATATAATTTAAATGAGAATATGTGCAAGAATATATTTCAGCAATGTTGAAACAAGGAAAAATAATATCGACACTTTTCCAATACAAATGCAATCAAATTCATGCATTTTGGCAGAACAGTGCTTTTTAAACAGACAACAACAAATCGGAAAGACTTCAGCCACATCTACCTGCCCTGTTGTTTTACCTGGTTCACCAGGCCACATCTTTGCTTTCTTACAAATGCTGTCTTAAAGAAGAATCCAAGCTCTAGTCCAGCCCAGGCTGTTGTGCATTTTCCCACCCTTTTTTTGCACTTTTGCAGAAGGGCACATTAAATGCATCTTTAGACAAGAATTATTGCAGACTAAATCTGCTCAAAAGTTGGCTGTGGTTTTCTTTTCAGGTTTAAAGGAAGCAAGAAGGAAGATGTGCTTGGGGTGTCCTACAACAGGCTGATAAGAATAGATATAGCCACAGGAGACCCTATTACAACATGGAGGTTCTCCACCATGAAGCAGTGGAATGTGAACTGGGAAATACGCCAGGTAAAACAGGAACAGCTCACAGCATTCAGCCATTACATTTCAGGCAATGGAAATCTTTTTAAACTTCATAGTGAGGTTTAAAAAAGGAAATTTTAAACGTGTTCTGATGTGTTATTAAATAACATAGGGCTTTTTCTTAATTGAGTCTGTAGTGAAAGTTCAGGAAACTATAAGGTCTCCAAGTTTAAAATCTACCTACCAAGATTATTCAAGTTGCTTTTGATTTTAGTGGGATGAAGTACAGAGACTTGAAGGTAAATTTCTCCTCATTATCTTTGTAAGAACGCCTCCTATTCATGTGTCATCCTCTAAATTGCAGTAGTTCAGTCTCTGTTACAGGCTGAGGATGCAAGGACCCAATGTGTTTTTCAAACCCCAGTCTGAGGTTGCAAACTCTCCTATGCCCGTACAGATGCTCCGTTGTGCATTTTATAGCAAGGTGCTTCTGCTCCTGGATGCCCTGTGCAACCATCTGTTGCCCAGCAGCCTACTAGATTTCAAACTTTGAAGCCACCTTTGAAATTGCACATTATTGGTGTGGAACTAGTGTAAGCTGATATAAATACAAGCAGCCTTGAAATTGTTCCTGCTTATACCATTTTCCATATCCATCTGAAAGAGCCAGGAGAGATCAAATTCAATACCTGTTGCTCTCCCCCCGTCGCTGCACACCCTCTCAGGCAAAAGCCAGTTACTAACTAACACCACTTTGCTGGATTCTAGAACTGACAGTTGGAAATCAAAACCTGGCCCCCAGAGCAGATTTTAAAGTCAGCACATAACAACAAATGGTATTAAACATAGTTGGTTAAACGTGCAAAGAGTCAGGAGTGCCACTTCTGCTCTTCTCAGTGTTCTCACTTAATACACCGCTAGAAAAAAAATCATTGGAAACTTTTTGTTGCCTGCCAAAAAGGCCTTTGACCACAAGAGGGCCCTGAAGAACAGAACAGTTACAAACAAGAAGCCAGAGACCTGCAACGTACTGCAGACCTAGAAATCAAATCTACAGCTCTTGGTTAGCAGAGACAGGTGCTGCTTTGTCACAGTATTTCTGGTCCAGCTGTGCTCTCACACTCACTCTTGACGCTGAAGCAGAAAAATGATGCAGTTTATCTCCATTCCTTCTTTTTCTGTATGCATTTTCTCTAGGTTGGAATTGAGTTTGATCAGAACGTGTCTATTGCTTTCACATGTCTGAGCGCAGACTGCAAAATCATCCATGAGCATATTGGGGGCTACATCTTCTTGTCAACCCGCTCCAAAGACCACAATGAATCTCTGGATGAAGAACTGTTCCACAAACTAACTGGAGGTCAGGAATGAGGTGAAGTAAGCTCTGCCTGCTTCTCCCCACTGCTTAAGAGAACAAGAGATAAAGAAAAATACATCTCTGATGGTTAATTACTGAATAATAAATAAATTGTACAGGAACTCGAGGACATTGTACAGTGAATTTCCTCTGTTACAGCTGTGTAATTCCCACTGTCAAACCAGCCCCTGTTAAACAGGCCATCCTTTAATAGAATGAGTGCTGAATAAATATGTTTTAAAGCTATATCACCTGTCTAACACTTGTGCTGGGAACAGAAAACATTCAGGCAGTGTTCCAAAGCCCTAGAGGCTGAGCTGTCATGACTCAAGCAGTGATTACACAGCTCAAAACTACCATGGTGCTGTGTCTACCTTCACCCATATAAATAGCTCCCATAAGGCCAGTGGAGCTACTGCATACCAAGAACAAAGCATTTATCTCGACAGAATTGGAGTCGGGATGTTAATGTTTTGAGGAACTCTGCCAGTTTCCAGATTGAAAAAATGCGTTAGGTATTATTTTAAATTATTTACTTGTTAAAAAGGCCTTTGAGCATGGGCCTTCTTTTTGTCTTCTGTCCTTGTTACTCTGTTTTGTGCTAACATCTAACTCTAAGCTTGTTCAGGAGTTCCGAGCTGAAGTGCCAGTAGAAATTATCTTGCTCATGCACGTAATGCAGAATAGAAAAAGCTTACTCTAAAACATTGTGCCTAAGGAGCTGCAACTGTAGCAGCCCGCTGGAGAGAGCCACACACATCCACTTTTCTGAAAGAACTGTGGTTCTGCCCTACAATGTGTAGAAAGGCACAGGAGAAGAGAGTTAGGAGGATTCATAAAACTGCTGGACAAACCAAAACTGGTTTCAGGTATCTAAAGAAATTGAAGGGACAAGTGTTACCATATCACCAGGAGATGTTGCAGAAATGACTATATGATTTCCAAATGTCACAGGCTGGACAGCCCTCATTCTTCTGTCACATCCTGTGCTTTTCTGCTGTGCCCGCAAGAAGGCTGTTGAAGAATGACTCAATTTAAAGAAACTGTGACTTTATATTTTGCAAAAGACTGAGCAGATACAGCCTACTTCCCAGCCCACTGTGACTCTTTCTCCTCAGCACGTTCTACACAGGGGCCAAGGCACCATCCAGTTTTACTTCAACTGAGGACTGACTTGTTTCTCATTTGCTTGACACAAGCCAGGTATTTTCCTCGGAGTCTCAGAACCACAGATAGTAACAGACAGTCCAAGTCCAGACACTTGCAGGATTTACAACCTGCCCTGGGGAGCTACAAGAGAGCTGAACACAGATGTCAGTGCCACAGGTGCCCTCTGCCAGGCAGCCTCCATGTCAGCTACTGACTTCCAGTCAGGATCATGGCCATGTCTGTGCTGAAGCCCTGCATTTGGCGACAGCAGGCTCCTTCACATTGATCACCAGGAAGCACAGCTCTGTGCTTGTCACTCAGCACACAGCTTGTCACACAGCCATCGCATGGAACACCTGCAGTTGCCACCTGTTGTTTAAATTATCTGAATATGAAAATCCAGACACTTTGAACACAGTTCCCACTAGCACAGCACGTGACTCCAACAGTGCTTAGCTAACACGCGTTCTTCCAGTCAAGGATGCCTTGGCTGAAATTCCAGTGAAACTACCAAATCTTTCCGTTCTTTACCACCCCTCCCTCCGTCTTACGCTGGTGCGTCACTGCCTTTCTCAGAAAGCCTTCCTGCTGCTACACAAGCAGCTTTGCCAGCTCATTCAGGCTGGCACGTAAGCCCCACCATCTGCCATGCTTCCTTGCCCCTGCCCTGTCCCCATGGTTTTTGAGATCACTGTTTCTTCTTGTACCACCCAACATACAAGGCTCTTGGATGAGAAGTAAAGAACACAGAGAGGAATCTGTTCTTATCCATTTGCCTTCAGTGCTGCATGGGGCAGTGGCTGCAGGTCCTGTAGGCAGCCTAGGGGTAGCACAGGGCACTCTGCACCTCACAACCGCAGGCTGAGCAGCCTGCTCTGCCTGGGCCTGCACACAGCCCTGCTCAGGGCCAGCTGCTCAACTTCCATCCCACCCATGGCACCAAGCATGTCACAGCCAGACTCAGACCTTCCTCTTCATGCACACCAGATACCACACCCTTACTCATGCAATAACCTGATTTAACTTTGCTTTTGCTGTTTGTACCACCAATGCAGCAATCTATAGTAACAAAGTTACTAACTGCACAGTCCCAGGACTACCTGAGGAATACTTCACAGGGAAAGTAGCTTCCCTTCACAGGGAAAGTAGCTGCAGAAATAGAGCATCTTCTGTCTGTGCAATGCACAAAGTCCCAGACAGGATCGTTGTTTAAATTAAATCAAAAACCTTTAGCAAACTAATACATTGGCCCAACCGTGACCGTATTCTATGTCGAGCTTAATTAAACCGATGTCAGGTCAGGGTAAAATGCTACCAATGTCAGATGGCTGCTGTCTGTCCTTACCCACAAGATTCCGTAGGGCGTTTCACAGCTGCCTTCAGACTGCACTACTGTAACAGACAACACACACACCCCACAGTTTTCTGAAACCTTGGGCTAGATAATCCTCTCCCCCTAATGGCTGTAGGAAAACATCTTGCTAGTGCTTGCTCTGTGGAGTGACCAATAAAGTATTTCTTCTGTTGGCTTTAAAAGCCATTCTCCAAATTTTTCAGGATACTTTCATTCTTAGCCATCACTTGGACCAAAGCCAGTAAGAAACACTCATCTCTTAAACTTTACAGCCTGGTACCATTCTCACCTTCTCCTTTTCTCCCCGTGGCTCTGCTTATCGCTGTGTCACTGAGGAATGCAGGGCCCATCCCCAGCATTCCTGCAGGCAAGGAGGTTTTGTGCAGCACTGAATCAGCCCTAAGGAGGGGGTGTCTGGTTTAGCTCTTTGTGCCTCATAGATCATCCGTGTGAAAAAGAAGCTAACAAAAATGCCTGCCTTGACTGAGCATTCCCTCAGATTGACACCAAAACTCCCAGAAAAGCAGAATAAGGAGATCAATAACCTGAAGAAACAGCAACTTGAGACCAGGTCGAAGTGACACACCGGGAGAAAGGAAATCTGCCTGCTGCCATCAGATGATTTCCAAGAAACTGGTGAGAGAAGGCTGCTGTCTGCCTTGGGAAATCTCCACCACACCTGGGCACTCTCTGAGATATACCAGAGCTATAATACTCCAAATGATTAGAGAATTTGCAGCTTGGCTAAAGAATGGGGAAAATGTAATGCCTGCCCCAAAACCGTGCATCCAAAAACCAGAGACAAACGTGAAAAAGAAATGTAACAAAAGCTCATTTTCCTTGGCTTCTCTACTTTGTGTAAGAGCTTCTCACAGCCACTCAGAATCAAGCTTCTCAAAAAGGAGCTTTACAGCTAAGAAGCTGCAAAGGCAAAGAGAAGGTAAGGTTCCCACTAGTCTGGTTGAGACCAGACTTTGCTCCTACCACTCCTGTAGCAAATGCTTCAGAATCTTTTTTACCTGCTCCAATTTGCCCTTTGAACCTGGCAGATCCCCAGAGCTACCTGTAGGCATATGAGCACCTGGCCTGTGTGCTCCCCTAAGCACAGGCCTGACAGCTGCTCCACCAACATTAATCCATGGGATTAGCCCTTCATTTAGGAAACTATTTGTCTTGCCCGACAGCCGTTCCGTGCAGAACAACATGTACGTTGCACCCAGCCTCCAAAAGAACCACAAGGGCTCCAGAGAGTCCTACTCAAAGCCAGTATCTCGACCCGGGGATGTTCTGGTGTTTTTCAAGGTCCTCTCCCCACATAGATAATGAATGACATAGAAGATAAGGTCTGCATACATGCAGAGTCAAGGATTTTGTGAAAGCAAGACCTTTATCTGCACTTTAGCACCAAAGCCCACAGGCCTGTTCTGCCTTCCACGTCATAATCTCTTTTGTCACCTTGACAAATGAAAAGCACTGACTACTGTTCTCCCTGAAAATGTTAACAACTGTCTTATAGCAGCAACTGAGCAGCCACATTCTTGCTTTAGCTTTGGAACCACCTCTTTTAATACATTCCTTTCAAGTTCCTGCTCTTCATCTTAGCCCTTGACCTGATGGTTTCAACTGTGACACAGCCAATAGCCCTAGCTCAGAGCAGTCCCTTGGCTTTACACCACTGCTCTTACACCAGCAAAGAAAGAACAAAGGAGCAGGAAGGGAACCTTCCCCAGCTGCACACCACAGCAGATGCAGCACATAGATGAGAAGCCCCACACAGCAGGCTTGGGAGCCGGTCACGCGGCCATGTGATGCTGCAGGCCTCTCCCCAGCTGAAGGGATTCTGCAGGAGCAGCAGGTGGGTGGAAGCTTTCCTGCGGTATGTCCCAGGGGCCTCCTCGGCTCTGAGAGATGCCATCTGTCCTGGGAGAGCAGTCCTGAGAGTTACTCCCAAGTGCAAGTGTCTTACAGAGAAATGTAAATACTTTAAGCCTTTTATTGGTGCGCAGAGTTATCAACACCCTTGTCAGCAGATGGAGCAGAGCTCCACATCGTTACAGTCCGTCCACAGAAAAAAATCCAGAAGAATTCCTCTCCCCTCCCAAGCTCCCTCCGTCCGCGGAAGATGCGATGGGTGGGACTGGAGGCACCTCTCCGTCGCCTTTACGCCCGTGCTCAGCAGAAGACGGAGGCAGCAGGCCTGCCTGGGGAACGGCGCTGAGAAACGGCAGCCCTCCCACCCTGCGAGGGGGGAACGCTGCGGAGCCAGCCCCTCTCCAGGCAGGGGGAGCGAGCCTGGAACAAACGTCGCCTGCGTCGTGGGCAGAGCCGCGAGCAGGGGAAGCCGGGAACAGAACACAGACCTTACACGCTCCTCGGCTGAGTCACCAGAGTGTATAAAACAGAGCCCGGCAGCTCGCGCTGCGCGAAAGGGGAGGCACGAGGCATCGGGACTCTCGGGCAGGTACGTGCGAGCGGCCGCGGTTTAGATCTGGGGGCTACGGGTGAATGTAAGAGCAGGATCCAGCCGTCCCGCTGCTCCCTTCCTCCCGCTGCCATGTGCCGCGGAGCAGGGAAGCCAGCAGCCCCGGGGACCGGGAGATCGTGAGGCTGCTCTGCTCTAGTGCGGCTCCAGACGCCGGAAAGGACTCAGGTGACCAAAGCACACTGGCTGGTCCCTACCTCAAACCTGAGATGGGAGCAATAGACGATGGTCTGTCCAATACCTAGCACTTCTCAGGGAACAGCAAGTAGCTAATAAGATGAAGAGAGAGCCCGAAACAACAGATTAATAAGTAAAGCACTAGTTCAGGGCTATGGTTAATTCATTCCTCTGACACAGAACTACTTGCACAGCCTTGGGCAAGTCACTTAGGACTTGTATTTTTCAAAGGGGTCTTCAGGTTCCTGCTGAGCTTTTGAATTTCTCAGAGGAGTGATGCAGAAACTTTGGTAGGAGTCTCATGGATGTTGTGTATTTTTCAAAGTGTTTGTCTATCAAAAATGTCTCTCATCACCCATCTCATAGAGGACTGGGATGAATGAACCAGAGGCTGTGATACCCACACAAACCTAGCTGGGGCTGGACAAGGACGGAGCACAGAGGGAACCATAACACTGAATAAAGTGCATCTCAGAACCCAAGCTTTTGAGGCCCTGATCCAGGAGCACACACTCAGACCTGCCCACTTGAACAAAAACACGGATCAGCAGCTACATTACCAGCAGCTCCCTTTGCCTTTGGAACTGGAGCACATAATATCTCTCCCACAGCAGAGCCACAGCCACACCTGCCCCCAGCCCCATTGCCTGAGTACCTCCCCAGCAGGCAGCTCTTCCCAGAAAAGACACTGCGCTCTGTGGGGTTGTCCTGCTGCAATACACAACCAGGCACAAAAGGAAAGTCATATAACATGGCAAGATCCCTCTCCTGCAGGTTGTGCTGTCCCAGCACATGTTGCTGCAATGTCAACCAGTCAAGCAGCTCACCTCCCATGCAGCTGCTGCTCCAATGTGCAATACTGCTCGGTTGCTTTCTGCATGAAAAACTGTTGGCAAACTTGTACTAAGATCACATGATAATTCAGACAGAATGTCCCAAGGGGCTCCTTTTTGCTTAGGCTTAATTATAGAAGAGACGTTAATTATCCCTTACACTGTCTGGATGCAACAGGAAAACAATTGTATGTGTTTCACTTTTAAATACCTTGTAGCTACCTGGACATATTTTAATTTGGTTTGTAATGCTGATTTATGTTTTCCTTTCCCTGAAACAAAAAACAAACAGATCTTGCAACTAACTGCAAGCCATCTAGCAGGAAGATGCTCTCCTTCTTGCTCATCATTTGTCTGCTGGCAAGAATCACAGCATCAGGCCTGGTGAGCAGAGCAGAGCCTGCAGCATCCAGGGATGTCACCACCTTATTCCAGCTGGCTCTGGGAAACCGCTGGGAGAATGTTAATTTCACCAGCATGTCCTGCGAGGATTGGAAGAACAGGACATGGATCACCCTGCAGCTGACCAACAGCAGCCTGACGGCTTTCCCCATCTGCCTGCCAGAGGCCCTGCAGACCTTGGATCTCAGCAACAACCTCTTAGAAGAGGTGAATGGCACAGAAATAGCAAATCTCCCACAGCTGCGCATCCTTGTACTGAGGCAGAACCTTCTCCAGGCAGTCAGGTGGGGGTCGGAAACCTTCAGCAGCCTTCATTTACTGGACTTAAGCTTTAACAAGCTGTCCTCTGTGCCATCGTGCCACACCTCTTCCATGCCTAACCTGAGGTGGCTGTCCTTGGCTGGAAATCCACTGATTGAAATCCAGCCACTGGCTTTTTCCTGTTACCCCCAGCTACAGTTCCTGAACCTCTCCACAACTCTGCTTGGGCAGGAAGGCAGAAGGGGAATTCAGGAGTCTGCTTTTGCCATCAGTCTCTCCCCTGGCGATGCTCTGCACAGTCCCAAGAACACCATCAGCGTGCTTGATCTGAGCGGGACCTTTCTCGAGAGAAGTAAGTTTATGGATTTCTCATGGTAAACATGGGGCCTGACCTTATTTACAGCCAACGTGAGCGTGTGAGGCACTCTCCAGCATCACATAATCCTGGAGAGAGGCCCTGGCACAGAGCAGCCTCCTCGAGGGAGGGCAAGGACAGCACTAAGCATGACTGCCCATCGCTGCAGCACCTTGCCTCCCTCCTAATCCCGCAGCATGCCACTGCCAGCCCCAGGATTAGCTTTGGGAAGCACAGAAGGAAATTCATTTCTCTTTCCAGATAAATGGCCAAAATCTTTCACTGTCTATCCCCATGCTTATACCCTGCTTTACACTGCTGCATTGAAGTAGCACAGAGAATATGGCAACTAAAACCAGCCCAACACTTCTGCACAGTGAGACTTCCCAGCTTGGAGCGACTGGCGGCACAACTTTTCTTTTTGTACATCTCCTGTCAGCCTACTTGTAACTGAGGTGCTGAGGCGGGGAGATGCTGAACGCTTTGCCCAGCTGGGGCAGAGCCAAGGCTTGGCTCCAGTTCTCCCACACACCACGCCACTGCTTCCCTGGCCTCCCTACGCATTTCCGTCTCGCTTCATAGCAGTTTTATTCATCTAAAACAATCCTACTCTCACAGGGGCTCTCAGTGAGGCGTCACCATGCATTATTGGTCAGCACTGGTACAAGAAGCACAGCATGGAGTCACAGCAGTGATTCTCTCCAGAACAGGGCAGCAGTAGCTCTAGCCCACGGCAGGGAGCAAAAGGAAGGCAGCACTGAGGGATTCTTCCCATCTGTACTGGCCCCAGTTCCAGCAGGCAGCAGTAGAGACTTCCCTAGGTCACCTCACTAAGCACTGAGCAGTACACCACTAAATTTCTAACATCTCTTGTGGTAGTGAGTTACATGATTCAGTCCTGGGATGGAAAAGCACTTTTGTATAAGACCTGTTCCTCCATAGTTTCATATCTCAGCTTCTTCTTGTGCTAGGAGAAATGGGATGGCATTTGCCTTTCTCACACCACTCAGGACTTTGTAGACCTCTCTCATTGCCCTCCAGCCATCACTTCTTGAGAATCCATTTAATCTCATCCAATAGGAAAACTGTTCCATCTCTCTGGTTGCCTTTATTACCTTTCCCTCTATGTTTCCTTCTTCTCCCCTGCCCCATAAAGGCATGGTCAGATCTGTAACATTATAAAAATTATTGTTCCAGTGTTTATATGCCTGTGTACTGATTTTTGTTTGTATTCCTTTCCCCACGGGGAATAGCTACAGAAAACCACAGAGATATTTTACATCACTATGAATTCAGAACTTTTATCTGGCGATTCTCTAGCTAAGTTACTAATAAATCCATGTGCTTCACAAAGAGAGGGTTCCATCTTTTCTGTGTGCTGCTTGGCAAAATCTCACTAACATCTGTCAAATGGGCCAGCATCTCAGTCTGCTTCTTTTTTCCTAGGCAGAAATCCACAGCAATGCACTATTTATGCAACAAATAAAAATCTCTTTTCTGTTTCAGTTCAAGTTGAGTGGACCAGAGACTTGCCCAACCTCAGATTTCTTCACCTGACAAAGATGCCAAAATTACAAAGTCTTGATACCGACTTCAGGTCTATGCCTCACCTCAGAGAGCTGAACTGCCGTGACTCCCATTCTCTGGGTTTTGTGAGAACAGAGATGTTTGAAAGCACACCTAACCTAAGCCATCTCTCCTTTCAAAAGTGAGTTGTTTTCTTCTCTGTTGTTCTTCATCAGTCATTGCCTTTGTCTCCCAGAACAACCGTGTGTGGAGCTGACTTTTATGCAAAGGTTGTTTGTCATTACATATGTGGAAAAGAGGTATGGGTTTGTGTGTCATGGAGAAACACTTTGCACCCAGGTATGCCACATAAAGCCTGTGCTGTAGCAGCAGGACTAATACAGCAGGAGAACCGATAAAGCTCAGAGCTGCTGTGAGACTTGCAGCAATAGCATAGTTACCATTTATCTGAGATAACATCCATCCTGCTGCCACGCCACTAGAAGGCTTCACCCAGTGTTGATGAGATCAGCACAGATGCGCTGAAGCCTACTTTTGGTAGCTGATCACGCTTCCAAAGTCTACATTGCTTTACAAAGGATGAAAGCTGATAGTTTCCTAAATTTACACAACATTTTACAACATATGCAGAAATATCAGTTCTAAGTGATAAAAATCAGGACCCAAACTCAAAGAGAAGAAAGGAATAACAATTAAAGTCGCAGAGATTAGACAGCACCTTCTGAACACTCAGGTTGAGCACTTTTTCTGTGGCTAGGGCAGTTTAACAGTAAAGGCAAGCAAGGTCTTCCTAGATCAGTTATTTGATTTAGTAGCCGAGGGATATGGTCTAAGAGAGGTAATTAACATGAAGGGGATGACTGGCATAAGTCAAGCCACTAGAAGCACACTGAGAAAGAAGCTGAAGAAATGACATAACGTCAAAGTGCAGCTGAATGCATGATGGCAGAGATAACCTTCTCCTTTCCAGATGCAATCTCTAAGGGTGCAATCCACTTACAGCACTTTAGCTATATAGAGACATATATACTAGAGACAGCAGCCACATTGTGCAGTTTAGAGAGATGGGCAGATAGCAACCTGGACTTTCAAATGCAGAATGGGAGTGTTGGTAATATGGTATTTCCAAGGCAACTGGCAATTTGGCATTGTATCTTACACAGGATGGGATACTAAAGCCTGCTCCAATTCTTCAAAGGTGAGCTCAGCACTAACTAATTACTTTATTTATTTGTCATCTTTTAGCTGTAACCTGAGTTCCTTTAATTCTTGGAATACCAATTCCTCAGACAGTATCATCATCAACTTGCATGGAAATCCTCTGCTATGTGACTGTAGGCTCTCCTGGCTGCTCTCCACGCCCAAGATTGTGCTGCAAAAGTAAGTGTTTTCAAGGAGATGAAGTAATCCTCTTCATACACAACTTAAATATGCAAGTTATTTGAAGACCAAATAGTCATTACCCTACAAGATGCTCACATTCCTTGCATGTTCCTCATTTCCACAAGAGGTAGAAGTGTAAAATAAAGTCTTTTTTTTAGGAAGAAGCTATGGCTGAATTACACTTGGAAGTGGACAAATACAGTGAGCATATGTAGAAAAGCATGAAGTGATATTAGCTGTGGATTCTGAGAATAGTTCATTTTCCCT
The DNA here is from genome assembly GCF_951394365.1 of Tetrao urogallus. Lineage (NCBI taxonomy): Eukaryota > Metazoa > Chordata > Aves > Galliformes > Phasianidae > Tetrao > Tetrao urogallus. The sequence continues at coordinate 14,828,460 of NC_136814.1, forward strand.
CTCGGTTCATATTTCTCTATTTGCTGGAGATAAAAAATGAGCTAGCTAGGTGGCCTTGATTGGCAAGCACTGGGAGCATGGCTGGAAGACTTTACAAGTACTTTTGTTCACCATTTCCTCCTTGCTCTGGCATTCCCAAAGCCAGAGGCGGTGAACAAACTTGCAAAAAGTACCATTTATCCTCAATTGTTTTCATGCTTTCCAAGAGTTTTACAGAAGAAGCACTTTGCATATGCATAATCTGACTTCCTCTGGAGGGGTAACCAAGATTTCACCACCCAAAACTAAGAAATCAGGGAAGTATACTGTTAAAATCAGATTGCTGCTCTTCATGAAGGACTTAGCATTTGCATTCTTTAAAAAAGCCTGCAGGGACTGGGTAAAGAAAGAAACTGAGCTCAAACACTGGATGTGCTTTAGCATGGCTCTTGCAGTCTGAGACAGCCAAGTTTAAGGATCCTGGGGACCCCATTACAACTCTGTATGTGTTTCCTTCTGAAGTGCAGCATTAAAGTCTGAACCTTTAACACAATCTGCCTTGAACCCAGACATTCTTGCCAAAGTCCACAGAGTACCAAAGCATGCTTTGTCTCAGGCACCTTACAAAAGCCAAGAGCTAGTCAGCTATGCTCACAGTGCTATGGAAAGTCATCTGTTTAGCACAGGACTATCGTTAACACAACCTAGCTCTGGTGTAGGCCTCACCTCTTTAATATGAAGAATGGTTTGGGATAAAAAGGCTCAGAGGAGCCTGTTAATGCTCTTGTGGAATTGGTCTTTTCTAACTTGTCCTCTCTACAGGGTTTTGGACACTTTTTGCTCCACGTCCCAAGAAAATGGGGACAGGCCTTCAGTTTCTTTTTCACTGCAAGATCTCTACAATAAATGCCAGGCTGAGGAGGATATCTCACTGCCCGATTCAAACACACCCTCCAGCCAAGGAGACGCTTTCAGCCTTGCCAGCTACTACACCACGACTGCAGCAATGACAACAGACTCTGCTCCGCTAACCAAAGACGCTTACATTCGTCTGAATGAGGAAGCCAGTGTAATGAGCACAACCTCAGCCAACCCAGCTGAGCTGATGCTCACGAAAGCCAACAGTTCCTCCCCCGAGGACGAGGCAGTTTCCGAATCCATGAGCCATCCCCCTTTCCTTGCATCTCTAACCACCTCCCCCGGTTTTCTCAGAGAGCTCTACAGCCAGACCACGGATTATGGCTCTGTGAGTCAAACTGAAACACTGAAGCAGCTCCAGGGAGAGCTCAGAAAAACTCACATGGCATTTCCCCAGGAACGCCTGTTCAGCCAGCCCACTAGCGAGCATTCTACTCCAGCAACAGGAAAACCAGATGCCATTCCCCATTACATTCACTCCTTTGCTGTGGAAAGGACACCACAAACAAATCTACGGCAGCCAAACTCCACAAAGTCCAGCACTCAGTCAGCATCCACACCCACTCGGCCACGGATCCACTATGTAGATGACTACGAATACAGCGAGGAGACAACGGAACCCCCTGTGCAACAAATGTACACCTCCTGTGACTACAACCCATGCAGACACCTTCAGAAGCCGTGCAGCGAACTTCAGAGAGCATCCCCATGCTTATGTCCTGGCATGTCAACAGAAAATGAAATTCCAGACCCGCCGAGGCTCAGAGAGGTGTCTGAAGTCACAGACAGCTCTGCACAGATACACTGGTGCGCCCCAAACTCTGTTGTTCGTACCTATCAGTTGATGCTCCGTGACCAAGGTGATGAGGAAGGACAGCTTGTCCTGGAGAACATTTACTCCACAGCAAGGCAGTACACCCTGTATAACCTCTCCCCATACACCACTTACCACGTTTGTGTGACTGCTTCCAACAGCGCAGGGTTAAGCCACACAGTAAACCAAGGAATTGCAGGCAATTCATGCGCCAGGTTCAGGACAAAGCCCAGCTACAAGTCTGTCTTTGCTGCTCTGTCTGCAGCAAGTGGACTCTTTCTCATTTCCACAATTATTTTGTCCATCTGCCTGTGCAAGGCACGTAAGAAGCCTCACAGTGAGCAGTACAGTACGCATCTAGTCTCCTACAAAAACCCAGCATTTGATTACCCATTAAAGTTACAAAGTGCAGATTAGCGCTAGGTATCGTTCTACACATTCCAAGGTCGCTATCTCTATCACTTTGGTATGTTTTCCTTTATCAAAAAGTCCTTCAGCAAAAAAAAAAAAAAAAAAGGAAATACCTGACATCATTGCCACTGTGCTTCTAGAGAAGAAAAAAAAAAATTTTTTTTTTTTAAAAGGCAGCCAAACAAAAAAATAAAGCCTTTGGTTCTTGTTCACATGCTAAGTGTGGACATTAATCTTGAGAAGTTAGTTTTATGCTCAGCTACAAATATACTAATGTACATTTCACACCATGAGATGGATCCTTGTCAGCTGTCACCAATACAGTCCATGCAGAGTGGGAATGTAGAATGCATTTTACTAAGCACAACAGATACTGCTCTTACTCACGTGAGTGAGGCTGAGCTTTCATTTTTGAAAGAGCATTACTGAAAAGAGCATGAAACAGACCTCCTTGAGTTCAGTGGCAGGGTGCTGTATGCATCCAACTCCAGTAAATAACTGGTGACCAAAAGTGCTCAGCTCTACATCTGGTCAGGAAAAAGAAACACGAAGGTGAACTGCCAAAAGGAAGAGCAAGACACTGTGGGATCATCACAGCCAGGACAATTGCTTTGTTCTGACTTTGTGTGACATCTTCTGCAACTGAAGCTTCCGAGTGCAACCACAATAGCAACCACAGGCAGTGCAGGGTTTGGAATACAAGTTCCTCGGAGAAAGGGTGGGAGGGAGCACATCAGCATTTACTTCACAGTTGACTTTAAACAAGAGATTACTACTCAGTTCCATCTGCAGATTGAGTGGGCTGATGACTTACCTCATACAGAGGCATAGAGCCAAGCAAAGAAAGAATTGAATGTGTATGTTGCTGAGACTTGAAAAACTGAAATCCTGTACACTAGCAACAGCAGGGATTTATGCAGACATTTTTCACACCTACTTCAGGGTACTCATTTCTGCTATACTAATAACAACAGATGCTGACAATTCCCATTCTTCAGCAGCTTAGAGAGATCTTTTCATTCGAAGTTTTTTGTTTGTTTGTTTTAATAAGAGGCAGCATTTGTCCTGGTCAAACATTTCCCTCTAACAACCACTGTTCAGAGAGCAAGGTATATTTCTACTGTTGTATAGATACAGTACATCAAACCCCCCAGGCTTGGAGAATGAAGGGTGCTGTATGCTGCAAGAGTCTCTTTTCTCTCCATGTTTTTTTTAACGTTCTTTGTATTAATGGAAATAAAAGCTACAGACTGGTAGTCCTTTGTTAAAGACAGATCTCTGAGTTACGTTTACCAGCTACAGTGTTTAGCCAGAAGAGTGAACACCAATATTTCATTAGTTTGGAACCTTCATGTATACAGTTAAAGAACATTTTCATTAAGATAAATCTGTGCTATCTGATGTCAAGAGAATTTTATTTTGTATGTGCCACATGCCTCTAAGGGCCTGCAAGCAACACTTCCATGCCAATTTACTCCTCCCCCTATGGCAGCACTGGAGATGAGAGCAGCTCTGGACAGCTGCTCCCTGCACCCGTCCTGAGCTGCTGAGCTTGGTGACTCAGAAAAGAGGTGAAGTGCAGATGGAGAAACCAGGATGGCATCAGCTCTCACTTGGAAAACTTCAACTGCTTTCCCATTCTGGTAGTTCAGAGATATGAATGTAGTTTCTCATGTTTATTTCAGGCCTGTTTTTTCCTGTGTTTTCTGGAAGGTCCAGTAAACAGGAGCAGATGATACTTCATTTGAAATGAGCAAGAGCACTCAGCCTTTGATTCACATTACCCCATATTGGGGCAGGGATCACATACTCCCCTGTGCATGTAAAATACCACTTGAAAAGACCTTGCCTAGGGTTCTTCAGTATCACCAGAAACAAAGTGGAACAAAGTGAGAGATTTATGAATAGCCACATATATATTCTTGAAGATAGTTCTAGAGGGGAAGAACAGAAAAGATACTGCAACTGGAAATAAAATTAGTTGTTCCACTTCAACTATGAGTAAGCCCAAAGGAACACGATGCATAAAATGAGATTGAGAGGATGCATCTTAGCAATCCTTCCCCACATTACAAATCAAAAAACACTGCAACACCTATGGCAATGCTCAGCAGCGGAAGGTCTCCAGGCAGCAGAAATTCGACCTTGTTGAGGGTCAATGAGCAGGGGACACGGCAACCTGCAGCTACCCACAAGCAAAACGGCCGTTAGCCACAGCAGGCAGAAGGGCTGGCACTGACATCCACCCTGGCCACTCACAGCAGCCTTGTGCTGAGACGTGGGAGCGCCTGCAAGTTCTACATGTTGTCATAACTGAGCACAGCGGCCGTTTCTCCTCACAGCTGCTACTCCAAGCCGTGCACAAGGACCAAGTCAGTGTTCATTATGTAGCCCTCCTGAAATCCCTCAGAGAGCAAATCACACCCAGGGTTCAGAGAAGCCCAAGCTATCATCTTTCATCCAAGCTCATCAGTGTAAACATACCCTGCGGCTTTCCCAGAAGACTGATGACCTCTCATAGCAGCCTAGACACTTTGCAGGCTACTTTTTCATCTTCTTTTGTTTTCATAGCCCTGAAAAGGCAATGCCTAACACAAAAACTGTCCTTTGGGCTTGACCAGTTTTTCCCAGCACACAGCCCTCGGGTAGGAGACCCCCTTGTGCCAGAAAGCCCTGGCTGCAGACCTGCACACCCCTCAATTCCTGCTCCCCGACCCCACAGGGGCACAGAGGCAGGCACACAGCCAAGGCCCTTCCCACCTGCTGCCAAAAAATACCCACCTTCCTCTGGAATGTTTTGCAGACATCAGCGAGAGCTTCATTGGTTTCAGCTACCAAAGCACCAAAGACTTGCACAACACTTCGAGACCTCTTACAACAAACAAAATGCTTAAACTCTTCCCCTTACCACCCTTCTAGGAAAATATGTTGCAAAGAACAAACTACAGGAGAAGTATGTGAATCATGCAGTACAGTAGTAGAGGTTCTTCTAAAACTCACATGTACCACTTGCAGAAGTTATTATATCTCACTGGTAATGCAGATTCCTTTCCCTTCAGGGAAACTAACTAGTTCCTTCTAAGAATATCTGAAAAAGTATCTTGGACTTGTTTAAAGACCCAAAGCCACTAGTTATGATCATCCAAGGAAGATCTCTGTTAAAGGAAGTAGGAATGCAAAAGTACAGGAGGACAGAAGAATTGGAATCTTACAGTGCTCACTGAGCCCATTTTGTCTTCATTCCTTACAAACCAGGAAGATACAGCTGTTCAGAGAGACAGTATTATTTAATAGACTCCTTGTGATGAAGTTCTGTATCACATGTTTTACTAAAGGCCATTATTTCTCCATGCAAACCTGACCTTGCTCATCATCAGCTTTACTACCTGTAAAGTAACAACCTGAAATACAGACATTGTCATATCGTGTGTTGGTTGAGCCAGACCAGATAGTCCTAATGAACTGGATCTTCTGGTGTGCATTATCAAAGACCTGAAGGTCACAGGTAGATTATAAATATATTGATAGAGTTGATGTTGTAGCACATGATATACTCTTCATTTTCTGTACATATCACAAGTGTAGCCAGCATTATTATAATGATGTATATGTGTAAAACAAGGGAAAATTTCCTCTCTAGCTTCCTCTTTGCAAAACCACGTTTACCCCCCTTTACATGTGTATTTCTGTATCTGCTGTAACCTCACTATTTCTCTTCTCATTACAAAAAGCAGTAAAACAGCACACTTTCCTGCACAACCTACTCTAGGTTACAACCTAGCTAGGTTTAGCACAAGGTTGGACTGGATGATCTCCAGAGGTCCCTTCCAACCCTGATTCTGCAGTAACAGGTTGAGCAGAAATGTAAACTGCAAGCAAAACCAAGACAAATACTCAAAGCCTCACAAATACTGTGAGATATAACATGATGGAAAAGCCTTCCATGACATAGATCACAGCCATGATGAGGCTGATAAAAACAGCAGCATCTTGCAGAGGCAGGTAAAGCAGGCTCAGTTTTCAGACTACAGAAACCTCATTCCCCACCAACACACAACAGTGCTCTGTTGCCTATGCAAATTGCACTCTTTTAAGCCAGGTGCTGCCTCATAATTTCTCTTCAACCTCAGTTCCTCACATCTTATCCAGCACAAGATGCAGGTTCATCACAACCAACTCCTCCAGCCAGTTCTCACTCCTGCCTCTTGTGCCTTTTCACAGGCCTTCTCTCTGCCCTCACACCATAATCCTACAGCCTGAAATCATTTTCAAGTTAGGGAAGCTAATGGCTTTATTCTGCTGTACTTCAAAAAGTTCCAACCTGTGTACAAGCAGTATTCCCACCCAGTATGTGTATTTTAAGTAACTGCTGCAGCCCAAGAACAGATAAAATGTCAATTGTTCAAAATTCACTTGAACAAGCACAACACTTACAAAGCATTTCTTTGAAAAACACTGATATTGCTATTGTTTCAAACTACTGAATACTTCCAGAAAACGTAAATCACTACAAGATCCATTCTAGAAGTTCAATTGTAGCTGCACCTACCAATTTCAAAAGTAAACCCTAAAAAGCAAGGTTGAACGTTTTCTTGAAGCTTATTTTATAGCTTCTACGCAATCCAAGTACATGCAATTGCAGAAAAATATTACTCAGTACCATTCCTATCCCCCAACTCCCAAAAGCAGAGCTGTCATTCCTGTAAACAGGAGCAGTAACTAGCTTGGACATTTCCTTTTGTTTCAGTGCTGCAGACAGACACAGGCAGCTGAGCGACCTCCCCCCAGTGCTGGCTGGAGCCAGGGCAGCGAGGAGAGCAATCAGGGGACAAAACGCCAACTTCTCCATCTGCGGGTGGAGTCAGACAGCTGCTGTTCTCCCAGCTCTGCTCCGCCTGGTTGTTCCTCCCTAGATTCCTCTTTTGGTCCAATCCTGCTTTGTAGCTCCAAATGCTAAAACAAACCTTTGGATGTATGACAAAGGTACACCCATACATGTCTCTGAAACAATCTTAAAAGCCAACTGGCTACCAGAAAGTGATCAGTAGTAAATCCACTTACCATGTAGCAGCTCAACTTGCTGTACTGTTTATCCCATCCCTCTCATGAAAGGAAGATCAGCTGGGAGAAGCACACTGAGCGCTAACAGTGCTTTCTCAAAAGCTTATGTCAATTTTTTCCCTGGCTTTTCTCTTCAAGGAAAAAATAAAATAAAATGTTACATGCGTTCCTAAGATCCTTTTCCACTCACTTGGCAAAGTTTTTGTTCTTTCTAGAGGTCCAAGTTCAAGCAAAGGAAGGCCAGAACAACCAGCAGTGTGTGTGAGTGCATCCCCTGAGCATTGCAGCAGAGGCGCGTGCTGTTCCCTCTCCTCGCTCTGTACTTCAGAATCAGTCACCAAGTTCTCACGGAGTCATTTACACAGAAGAAACTCTCCAAAAAAAAGAGAGATGATCCCTGAAAAGGCCTCCACTCAGAAGAAAAGCCGTTCTCTTCAAGGCTCAGACACCACACAGCTTTGTGGGCTGTATGGGAATTGAGAGACCACATAGTCTTCAGTGCAACAGATGCCATTTCGAGCAGCAGTTCCTCAGAGCCCTTGTGTCGGCACAAGCAGGAGAGTGAGGAAGCCCAGCAGAGCAGAGCAGCAGCAAAAGGTACGTTGCCCTGCACCACTCTACTACAAAGGGCAGCCTTCTTTGGAGAGCTGCCCCTGGAATCACTGCAACTGGAGGTAGGGAGTCCACATCGCACTGCTGCCTTGAACAGCCTCTTCTGCACAGGACGCAAAATTAAACCACCACACTTGCTCAGCAAGCACTGCACTGGCACAGACGTGCTCCTTCACAGTCACCTCCAAAAAAATTACATCCATCTGGAGGTAGGAATGAGGATCCTCTGTGGGCTCAATCTCGTTTGCCAAGAAGGATCTGGTTCACGCTTTACCTGTGAAATACAGAGATATTTATCACAGGTGAGAACATGCTTCGTGTCCACGGAAACGAACATTCATAAAAGAAAAAAAAATTGTTTAAACTCCTGGTACTTTTTTTTTTATCAGCTGTCCAAAGGATGTAGTTTGTTCTGAAACAGGGCAGCATATCAAGAGTAATTTCAACCTCTTTAAAACATAATCAAGCAAGACAATAAATAGCAGCTTTTATTTATTTTTTAATAGATTCAGGAAATAACCCCTTAGAGCAAGACTGATGTTCTGCTGTCACCTAGAGGGAGAGGATGGAATCATCCTGGGTACTATTCCACGTGGAAATACTTTACCAAAGAACTAGAGCCTGCACTGGTGCTACTGGACCCTTAAGGAAGCTGTAACTCTTCAAAGACTCAATAGCATTTATCTCAACATTCCGTCAGGATTCAGCCTCCAGCAATTGCTTTTCTCCACCTTAACCCTCTCTAGAGGCAACAAATCCCTCCAGAGAGTTGGTGAAGGAAAGGAGGGACTTCAGTCTGAGTAAGTGCAACTGCAGCTTCAGTTTCTAGAGACACAGAAAAACAGACGTCCTTTGTGTTGCTGTTCACCCAACTCTTTGTTTTGTATTGAGGTGCTCGTCTGTTTTCAGTTCAGTAAGTAGAAGTGATGAGGATTATCAGGAGGGACAGTCCCTGTCCCACACTGCCTTTCAGCAGTGTATCTGCTCTTTACCTTTTCGTGTAGCATTATGACCAGGAAGAAATTTGCCAATCTGACCGAGTAGAAAAGAACCACGGACTTCTAAAGATCAAGAAGGGGACTGCTCTCTGGGAAAATCAAAACTAGTAAATCAGTCTAAAAGAACAGTAAGATTTCTTGAATTCGTAGATTTTGGAAACAGAGATCAGAGCACATTCATTGCACTTAGACTTTGCTGCCTCTACTGAGCAAAATAAAACCTTGAAAGTCACAGAAACAGCATGCCATGGACAAGCAGGAGTCATTCTGCTGTTCCCTGTGCACCACGTAGCTGTGCTTGCCCAGGTGGAAGGAGCCCCAAAGGAGAGTCCACTGTGTTGATGGTGGAGAAAGCAGTTGTCTTCCTCATCCTCCTTCCCACCTGCCCACACCTTGTTGTCTGTCCCACTCCCGCATGGATCCCCAGGTATCCCTAAAGGGCTGAGCTTCATTCTTCAGAAGCCACTAACTGAACACCCCTCCTCTGTACAGCTCAATATACACACAGACAGTGTAACGCTCCTACCACATTCAGTCAAAACTGGTGACAGGTCCAAGTCCCACCTGAAGGACAGAGAACTTCTTCAAAAAAATAAGTGGAAAAAAAAATATAAGACCAGGATCATGTGTATACATGTTTACTGTATGATTTACCATCACCTTCCTCACCACTACCTGGAAATTCTGGAGAACAGAACAGTCAGAAATGACGATAAGAGGGAAAGAAGAACAAGATAATGTGCAGGCATCCCCTGATCTAAATCCAGCTCTCAAACAAGTCTGGAAATTTCTGTACATGCTGGCTCTAAGCACAACCTAACACAAACACTGTCCCTTGGGCCTGACCAGTTTTATGCATCCACCTCAGATCCTACCCTCGCATGTAACAACTGCATTAAATACACACTAACAATTTATATAACTCAGACCAAGTACAACTTCTACCAGATGTGAAACCAAACACAAGGAAACAGATCTCAATAGTGTCAGCCTACAATTACTGAGGCAAGTGCTGATGAACCTAAGACAAACCCAGGCATTCTGGCAGCAGTTAGCGGGAATCCCAGTGCAAAACTCAAAATTAGCCAAAAACCCAGACCAAACCCCAGGAAAACTAAATAGGAGTTCTCGTAGGTAGCCTCCTGAAGAGTATGGAGATCCTAAACCTACTCACCGGATCCTCCCAGTCCCTCCATCTGCACCTGCTCACAAGTCCATCCTACTTCAAACTTTAGCCTTCACTCCAATAGGAGACTAAACTTTAACAGCAAAGTTTTATGTTTAGTCAGCTCAGACAAATCTTCCACAAGCAATATTAAATCACAGGTTTAATGCTGTAATGCAACTGAAAGCACAGCAATGACAGCATAGTAACAAAGTCCTAGGCTGCAGCAAGTGGAGATATGCTCAAATGCAACAGCTGTAGGCACAGAAACAAAAGAAAGAGTCCGCTTACTCTTGGAAAGCCTCAGATACACAGGAATCTCCAGTGAGATGCTCTCAGTTCTACTGCCAACCCATAAATGAGGTCTGGAAAGGGGTGGATCCTGACTCCAGTCCTTCCAATCACTCAGATACGTTGCATGCACCTGAGCTCCCCTGGTTTGGCCCTGCCTTCCCACCAGGTGCTCAATCACTGGTTCAGGCTGTTATTTAGCACTTCTACTATAATGGGCATCGATGAAATGTCTATACATAGCCCACTGTCCAGACCAACTTTAACAACCTTTACGCAAGCCCAACAACTCCACAGTCACACATACCAGCACTCACTAAGCCCTCAATCCTAGCGCTGCTCTGAAGACCAGCTCTAGAGAAGCAACCCTGCCAAACCAAAATTGCCTGTAAGATGAAAGCCAATGACCACAGAAACCCTAAACTTAGATCAGCAGCTTGCTTCATACCCAGTAAAAACACAGGTTCTCCAGCCTGCAATGGAGCAAGCAGCAAGCCTCAACCCTAAGTTACCTTTAATATTGAGAGGCTTTTGTTTTAACCAAACACAGCTACGTATAACAAGGTGACTGTGAGAGCAAGTTTCAGCCTTTATTTCCTCTAGAATCCTGAGGAAAAAACACCCAATCACTGCCATGGCTCCTAACCCTAGCGCCGTAAGTGCAGTGCTGAGCACTGTGCTCACTGCTAGCAGTATTTCCTACCAGAAAACCATACTGTATGCGCCATATTGTAGCATTACTCAACCCAAAGCCCAGCCCAGCACACAAGAAAAAATACCTGCCCAAATGTATTCCACTCACTGTGTGCGCAAAGGAAACTAAGAGCCTGGCCTGGAGGCTGCAAGGCGACCAGCTGCAGCTCTACACACAGCTCAGCACTTCTCAGCTCCTCCTGCTGAGTAACAGCGCTTTATCATGGCGGTAGCGTTCAGCCAGGTTTTAGCGCTGCTGCTATCACAGCTGGCAGCACCACACTATGCGTTAGAGACCCCAACCAGCCCGGGCATTTAGGATTGCTCTGTGCCGACGATGCTGAAGGCGATACTGATCCAGGCCAGGACTATCGCTATGGCACACCCTCTGCCCACGGCCTGGATACGTCTCTGCTCTTAGACTGCCTTCTTAGCCATCAGAAAAGGAACACAAAAAGACAAACACCAGCCACTCCCAGGCAACTCCACCACACAGCCAACTGCAGGGCAGCCAGGACCCCGCGCGGCCCGCTCTAGAAGCGCCAGAGCGCCTTTAGGTGTCCGCGCAACTCGCCTGCAGGGCGGGAATTCCTGGCTCCCAGCGCGACGGCGCGGCGCGGCCACCCATCGGCGTGACGTCACGCGCGGCGCCGGCCGGCAGGACCCGGGCGCGCCCAGCGGGTTGTGGCGGCGTCTTCTGGAAGGTTCGCGGCTCCGTGAGCGGGGTTCATCCGCCTCCATCTGCCGTCACCGGGCGTCTGTCGGCGGCGAGCGGCGATGCCGGAGAACGCGGGACCCAAAACCCACGGCGGCGCCGGGAATCGGGCCAAGGGCACGTACCAGGACCGGGACAAGCCCTCGCAGATCCGCTTCAGCAATATCTCCGCCGGCAAAGGTGAGGTGAGGGCCGGCGGGGCTCCGGCGCTGCGTGCGGGAGCGTTCCGGGCTGCTCCCGGGGCCGTGGCGCTCGGGGGAGAAAGCCGCGGGGTGGGGGCTGCGGGAGGCTGCGCTGGGCGGGCGGTGCGAGCCCTCGGCGGGTTACGGCACGAGCTGTTTGCTCCTGCCGCGGTAAAGCGGGAGGTTGTACCCGCTTCAGAGAAAAGCTGCGAAATGGGCGTGTTTTATTATTACCGTGTTGCTGCTGAGAATGACTCCATGGTGGTAAAACGGGGCGGGGGCTGCTTCGGAGTGGGAGACGCTGCTCAGAATCGAGTACGAGTGGCTGTAGCTCTTGAGATCAGCTTGTGAGTGCCTTTCTTCTCTTTCCAGCTGTCGCTGATGCTATCAGAACGAGCCTTGGACCAAAAGGAATGGATAAAATGGTAAACCTTTTACTGAACATATGAAGGCAGTGAGATTGCTGAAGAGACTGCAGTGTCTTATGTAAATCAAGTCAACGTGCTCTTTTGTCTTAAGCTGCTTTTCCAGACTTAAAATACTTCTTGTTTTTATGATCTAACGTTATTTGTAGTAAAGCGTACATTAAATACTTACCTAAGTTTTCCTGACAGGGTTATTTGTCACTGTCTGATACTGAACATCAAGATAAACGTTTGTAGTTCCAATCAGTGTTGTTTCTTTTTTTCCCTCTCAGATTCAGGATGCTAAAGGAGATGTGACAATCACTAACGATGGTGCTACTATCCTGAAACAAATGCAGGTTTTGCACCCTGCAGCCAAAATGGTAAAGTCTTCTTTCATTGCTTACACAGTGATACTTGTTGGAGGTTCATTTCTGGGACAAAAGAACATTGATTGTAATGTCTCGTGCGGATTCAATGAGTGTAACTCATTAGTGATAAAGCAAGAGACTTTCTGCTGAGTGCTGCAGTCCTACTCACATTGATTGTAAGATGTTAAAGAATTCCAGGTCTTTGTTTCTTACTGCTTAGGAATATTTTTTTCTGGATATGTGTGAAGATACAAAAGATTTTAGCCCAAATCCTCTATCTGAAAAAGAAAAGTTGGTGATGTCTCAAACCAGTAGGACAAAAGAGAGTCAAAGAATAAAATAAATGACATTATGGTCTGATGGCCCTAGGATACAATAGTCCAGTCTTGTGAGAAATTGAATGTAGCCCTCTTTGATTTGGTTGAGATGGAAATGAGCATTCTGGGACCCTTCTAAAGGAAAGGGGAAAGATTCACTTGTTAGATAGGTGAGATCAGCTCCCTCTTAGCTTGGGAGAAAAGCTGCTTGATTTCTGTGGCTTTTATTTTGTTGGAGGCTTTTGTTATCGCTTCAGCCAGCGGATGAGAAGCTGCAAATTAGAAAAGAGAAGTCCTGGTACTGTGGGTACTTTTGGTAGTGCTGTGTTCTTTACTACCTCTCTTTTTTCTTTTTTTTTTTTCTTTTTTTTGTAATTGTCAGAGTTTTCAGTTAAGTAGCATTATATTTAAACTCTTTTATAACTCATCATTTAGTTGGTAGAGCTGTCAAAAGCACAAGACATTGAAGCTGGGGATGGCACTACATCTGTTGTTGTCATTGCCGGAGCTCTTCTGGATGCCTGTTCCAGACTTCTTCAGAAAGGCAAGCATATTTATTTTACATATAAATATACATATGAGGCCTATTATACATGAAAGTCTTGGCTACAAAAGCTGGTAAGTACCACATACAGCTTTGTGTGTGTCACAAAGCTTAAAGCAGCTGTTAAATGAGAAGATAACATGAAAAGGTAACTTGAGGCTTTGCTCATGTCCCACTTCTGAATAAGATTCTTCGCTTTTATTTTGAGCTAATTGCAGCACCGTCAATACTGAAAATAGTAACTAAATGAGATGGTAAATGTTGCCTTATAAAAACTCACCCAGATTATACTTCTTATGGACAGAGAGTTAAGATGATAAACTAAACTTTAAGCGGGTGATTCTGTAGTTGAGTAATAAGACTGGTTTGGGGAGAGGGGGAAAGACCATTGGTTTGCAAGGATGACCTAACAACCTTCTGTATCATTCACAGGAATTCACCCCACCATCATTTCAGAGTCATTCCAGAAAGCTTTGGAGAAAGGTATTGAAGTATTGACCAACATGGCACAGCCAGTTGAACTGAGCGACAGGGAAACCCTGCTGAACAGTGCAACTACTTCACTGAACTCAAAGGTATGGCTGATGTGAACTTGATGCCTCCAGACAAGCTGACCCTTTCAGCTTTTCCCAGTTTGTGCTGCTGTTTACTTACTAAGAATCCTGCACATCTCAAATCTACTTGCTTTTGAGACAGTGGCTGCATTATGTTAAACTGACTTCTTAAAAAGCTATGGCTGATCAAGATTGAGTTGACACACTGAAGCTGTATTTCAGTTTGAAACAGTTGGTGATTCCAAACATTAACTGCCAAGTGTAAACTACATACACAAACTTAAGGTGAAAACAGTAACAGAAAGAACAGGTGGGATAGGGAGAGCTTTCACCAGCTTTTCATGTAGGCAGTTTTTAATTGTGAGACAGAAGTTCCTAAAGCAGCATCAAAAAGTGGAGATAAATTGTTTGTTTGTTTGAAGGTTTTGAAAGTTTGAACAAACTTTGATCCTGGAATGCCTGTGTTTCAGAGCTCTTGATTTTCCCTAGGGAGGCGATAGCTCTGAAACAAGCAGAAATTGTTCTCTTCTCCATAAAATTCCTTTGCACTGTACAATCTTTTCTTTACAATTGCGTTTTCATTCTGGCAGAACTCTCGACAGGATTATTTTAAGAGTTACAGAAATAAAGTCACATTTGTTTCCCAAAGTCCATGAGCTTATTTCTTTCCAGCAGTGAAGCTGCTGTTAATGTTTCCATGTAGAGGAAAGAAGATACCATGTTGAGGTACCTGGCTGATGGACAGGGAGGAAAAAGACAAAATTTTGTTTTTCTAAAATTATCAAGTCAAACTAAAATACAGTGAGAAACTCCTCCCTGTTGATGGTAAGTGTTAAATCACACATCACTGATTATTTTTTTTTCCTCCCTTCCATCATCAAATCTCTTAGGTTGTGTGTCAGTATTCCAGTTTACTTTCTCCCATGAGTGTGGATGCAGTGATGAAGGTGATTGACCCATCTACAGCGAGCAGCGTGGACCTCAGAGATATTAAAATTGTGAAGAAGTTGGGGTAAGAAACAATTTGCAATTATAGGCCTATGTGTTTATGGAATTTGCTTCCCAAAGTACTGGAGTTACGGATTGTTTTTGCTTGCAGAGGAACAATTGATGATTGTGAGCTGGTGGAAGGACTAGTCCTGACTCAGAAGGTGGCAAACACAGGTGTAACTAGAGTGGAAAAAGCCAAAATTGGCCTAATTCAGTTCTGCCTCTCTGCTCCAAAGACAGATGTAAGTTTAACTGGAACTAAAGTGGGAACTTTTGCTGTAATTCTTGGAAAATGTAAATGTAACGACAAAACACATATCTTGTTTAAGATATAGTAATGTCAGCTCAATTCCACAGCTATAGTGAAAGCCTGCTAGTAAAGAGCTCATATTACTCATAACTCTTAAATATAAAGAATTTGTAGTTGGCTTAAGAAAGAATAGTTCAGAAGTCCAGTACTTCTCATAAAACAGTTTCTGATAGTACATTTTACTGTAATCTGTTTGTACTTTAAATCACAGGCTGTTAAAGAACATACAGAACATATCCTGATGCTTGTAAAATGAGCAGTTGTTCATGATGCTTGATGTTTCTTTTTTAATAGATGGACAACCAAATTGTTGTTTCTGATTACGCTCAAATGGACAGAGTACTGCGTGAAGAGAGAGCTTACATTCTAAACTTAGTTAAGCAAATTAAGAAGGCTGGATGCAATGTGCTGCTGATTCAGAAGTCTATTCTGCGGTACGTCAGTGCTGGTTTGCTCACCTGCTGTGGTCATTTGGGGAACAGCTGGAATTGTTTGCAGTCCTGGAAAGTGGAAGTCAAACATCAGCAATTGCGTTGATGCAGAGTGACAGATTGTGTCTGTCACTCACAACCAATGCTAGTGCTGTCACAAATATATTTTGGATTTAATTATATCCCTGTGAGATAGACTGAAGAACTTGAGCATTACTGCTAATGCAGTTCACCCAGTTATTACAATAAGTTTGGACTGAGTACTCACCTCTTTGTTTTTAGGGATGCTCTTAGTGACCTCGCCCTACACTTTCTGAACAAAATGAAGATCATGGTGGTTAAAGACATAGAAAGAGAAGACATTGAGTTTATATGTAAGGTAAAGTGAATTACATAAATTTACTAAGTTTACTAAAGTAACAGTTGTGTATA
Source organism: Tetrao urogallus (assembly GCF_951394365.1). Lineage (NCBI taxonomy): Eukaryota > Metazoa > Chordata > Aves > Galliformes > Phasianidae > Tetrao > Tetrao urogallus. The sequence continues at coordinate 14,844,652 of NC_136814.1, forward strand.
AAACAACACCAAAACTGGAGTACCCAGCCAGTGCCAGTTTTTTCACACTTCAACAACTCTCACATTCTGAATGTAGTGTAAAGGCAGACAAGATGTTTTACTGAAAGATGCTCCAGTTCTGTTGAGCTGTCCCACTTTTGGAAAGAGAAGGGGTGGATGTAAGAGCAGCAGTTGTTACTGAGTTTTACTGAGGTACAACTGTAGAGCATGCCTGCTGACACTGCAGTTCAGATTAAGTGTACTTAGATTTCTTTTTCTACTGTTACTTTTCCAGACCATTGGAACTAAGCCTGTTGCTCATATTGACCAGTTTACTCCTGACATGCTGGGCTCTGCTGAGCTGGCAGAAGAAGTCAACTTGAACGGTTCTGGAAAACTAATAAAGGTGAGTGAGCGACAGATTAATTCCTTCTTAACCCTTGCCAATTCTTTTAATAACAACTGCTAACTTAAAAGTAAGAACATAAGTACTAAGAGGCCTTAAAGTACCTGCTTGTCATCCCTGCCTAGCCTCTGGCTTGCGAAGCATGGTGGTTTTGCTCTGCAGACCTCAGTACTGTTACTGAAGTCGCACAGCAGATGAAGGCTTTTCTCTCATTTCTGTTGCTTGGCTCTGTTCTAGATTACGGGCTGTACAAACCCTGGAAAAACAGTGACCATTGTGGTACGCGGATCCAACAAACTTGTTCTAGAAGAAGCTGAGCGCTCAATTCACGATGCCCTGTGTGTCATTAGATGCTTAGTTAAGAAAAGGTAACGTGTTCATTTGGCTGGAATAATTTAGTATGTTAATGTGGAAAGCTCTTTCGTGCTTACGTACCTTGAGAGTTGACTTCAGTTTCTGTCTCCAGAGCTTTAATTGCAGGAGGTGGAGCACCAGAGATAGAGCTGGCACTGCGCCTCAATGAGTACGCCCGCACGTTGAGGGGCATGGACTCGTACTGCGTGCGTGCCTATGGGGATGCACTGGAAGTCATACCATCTACACTGGCTGAAAACGCAGGTCTCAATCCTATCTCAACAGTAACAGAGCTGAGGAACAGACACGCTCAAGGAGAGAAAACAGCTGGCATTAATGTCAGAAAGGTAATGAGGAAGCTGAATATAGAACTCCATAGCTTAAATAAATAGGGTATTAAAAGGAAAACATCCTGCCTAAGTCTAAAATGCAGAGAACAAAATTCTTACTAGAACTGGTGTTGAGAGAAATAACAGCTTGCTGTCTGAGCCTGCAGCAGCTTATCCTGAGTACTGGTAATAGCAGATTCTTCTGCATCCATGGCATTCAAGTACCTACAGGTATCTCTTCAAAAGCATTTTTCCAGCTGAAGTCTTTCACAGTGAACTTACAGACAACAAGTCTGGTTAGAAGGGTCGTGGGGTAGTGTCTGCAGGGGAAGGTGCTCACACATCAGGAGTAGCACAGTGGGATAGCTTTGTGTTTGTGCATTGTCACTACATTTGAACTGATAACAGCTATGGGTGGTTTTTCTCTTGGCTCATTTTGAGTGGATATCTCAAATACTCAGCAGCAGCAGACCTTTACAGTAATATTCCTGTTAGGAACCAAGGAGCGCAGACTAGTTGGTAGTCTAGCTTAGCACAACATCACTTTCAGGATTCTGTTAAAAGCTGTTAAATGTAGTTGCAGGCTCAATTGCACAAAGTGAAAGCAGCTTTCTGTTGCAGGGTGGCATCTCCAACATCCTGGAGGAATTGGTAGTCCAGCCACTGCTTGTGTCTGTGAGTGCACTGACTCTGGCAACAGAAACTGTGCGCAGTATTCTTAAGATTGATGATGTGGTGAGTAGTGTTGGTGTTTATTTTTAATAAATGCAAGAATATGTGGAAACACAGATTACGTGATCACCTATTTCATTCTATTTCCTCCTTACTTTACATGCTATTTATACCATTTGGTTCTCTCATAAGGGCTTAGGAGAAAGTGAAGCTGCTGTTGGTATAAAGCAGTACTTTAAAGCAAGATGTTACAGTGACTAACAATTACTTTTTTGCTTATATATTTAATGTACTTGTGTTGGTGTATTTAATGTGCTTGTATATTTAATGTGTGGACCTCTTACGTGTGTTGTTGTGCTCTTGCAGGTGAACACGCGGTAAGCTGAATCAAGGAAGCTGGGACTGTGGTCTGGAGCTCCTCAGCTGTAGTCTGAGCTGCAGCTTCCTCACCAAAAGCGCCTGTGTGAATTGTCTTAAAAAGTCCACAAGGCTCATGTACTTTTGTCACGTTAATTTAATACAGTTCCTGGTTTCAAAAAGGAAATGCAGTTTATCAATAAACAGGCACTAGTCTACTTGAGTCTTTGTTTTATGATTCACTAGAAAGTAGATCAACTTCTGTAGTTTGAATTACACTAGCATTTAGATTAGCATTCCATATCACTGACAATTCATACAGCAGCTTACTACAGCCATGCTCCATCTTTCATAATTCCTCAGCCCCCAGCTGTTAGCTGATCTGGGCTTTCCTTCCAGTTACAGTGTGTTCATCCCCCCCTTCAGGCCCTGGCCCGGCCCTGCCCGCTCCCCTCCAGCTGTTTCGTTCCACGTGCACGCCAGCCCATGGCGCTATCCGGGCCCAGTGCTCAGCGATGCCTCCTCGGAGAGGTGGCAGACCACTCCCGACCCCAGTGTACCCGTACTCATTAATCCCCCGTTCATCTCGAGCACAAACGCTTTAGAAAGGGAGGTGACCGACGGGCGGAACCAGCCGCGTCCCTTCTCACCGCCACCGCCCCCTCCTCCAGCGTGCTGCGGTACCGGGCCCTGAGGTTCCGGGCCGAGCGGCCCCGCCTCTCCCCGCCCGACGCGGTCCGGCCCCGCCTCTCCACCCTCCGCCGGCGGCAGCGCGCGGCCATGGAGGCTCCGCACGGCGCGGGGCCGTTGCCCACCGCCCGCCTCCGCGCTGCCGTGCAGCCGCACTGCCGGCCGCCCTCTGCCCGATCCCAGCGGGGGTCGCCGCACGGCGCACAGGTACGGAGGGAGCGGCGGGACCGGGCCGGGCGGGTTGCGGAGCAGATGGGCCGGCCGCAGAGCCGTAAGGAGCTTACGCAGAGCAGCTAAGGGCTTCACTTTACAGTGGCTATGGAAACGGGCGGCGGAGAACCGTGGCGGAGGGGGGGCGGTTTAGGCTGTTCTACAGCTGCGTTCTAAGCAAGATCAGGTTTTTTTCCTTCCAAAAAATCCTTTTGGATCTTATTTCCCGATACAAGCATAAGGGCTTACAGGGAAAAACTTTTGTTATTTAACTCCCTTTAAACAGCAGTCTCAAGCCATAAATCACTGTGCAGGAAGACTGTTCCATGCAATGTGCATTACAGCCTGCACATAGGTAATAGGTATGAAATTCAGCGGTAGTGTTTCATTCATGAGACAATTAAATGAAGCAGCGCTAAAAACCTCATTCCCCTTTCCTCTGAGTCAGAAAGCTTGACACTAATCCCTCCTCTGTCCTAGGGGGAGCTGGGTGCAGAGCCGGGCCCTGGCAGCGAGCAGCCCCTCACCCCAGGCTGTGACACACAGACGGGCTGCTCCAAGCTGGGCAGCTCAAACCAGGAGTATTACCTGAAACTGGAAGAGTTGAAGAATGCCCACTTGGAGACAATGGCAAAATTAGAAAGCATGTATCGGAACAAGCTGTATTTACAAGGAGTACAGCCCTTGGAGAGGAACAATGCTAACAGTGCTACTTCCAAGGTCTGCTGTAGGTAAGTTTTGCGGTACCTTTGGTCTGGAGGATCTTTGCAGACAGCGGTAGGCAGGGATGTACTGCAGCTGGGAACTGCTGCTCTCCCCCTTTCCTGTAAATAGATAATTACAAAAAAGTTCCTTCAGTTTTAATAATGCTTATTCACCTTGCTAGTATGCTGTCAGACTAACAAGCGTGCAAACCTCAGAAATATGGTCAGTGTGTTCAGTAGAGCACAGTGCCTTGCCTTGTTCTCAGCCTGGATTTCCTTTGTAACTGTGATCTGGTGTCTGCACCATCTGGTGTCTTCTCCTCTTACCCTCCAAGTGCTCTTCATCTTTCTCCCTCTAGTGAGGGCATTGAAAATAGATTACTGCCTTTGAATCAATCTTGGAATGGATTCAAGCCTACTTCTCTTTTTCCCCCCCTTTCTAAAGGCCAACCTGGGAGAAGAGTGCATATCAGCCTCTAAATTTGCCCAGATCCTTCTCTGACTCCAGCATAAGCGATCCCTTAGGCTCGGCTGTGTCTGGTGGGTCCGACAGAGAACTATCATCTGAGGACAGCTGTAGTGAAACCGGATCATTACTATTTGCTAAGGAACGGATTGCAAGGATGTGGGATGGCTTCTCAGTGGATGACTACCTTCCTCCCAGGAAGCACAGCCTGCCCATTGCAGCAGCTTCCAGGACAGCACGGAAGCAGAAGGCATGGTCACCAAAAATCACTGTGCCCAAGCCCTTCCAGATGACAATTAGAGAAGCCAGAAAAAAAGAACAGAATGTCAAATCCAAGTCACAGATTGAAATGGAAAATAACCTACTGAAGAAGCAGCTGGAGGAAGAAGCAGAGTGTCAGAAAAAGTTCCGAGCCACTCCAGTGCCCGCTGCAGTCTTCCTGCCACTCTACCATGAAATTGTGCAAAGGAATGAGGAGCGCAGGAAGTCTGTGAAGGAGAGGAGCAAACTCAGGCTCTTGGCTTCTCAGAAGCCATTTAAGTTCATTGAAAGAGAGAAGCAAAGGGATGAAATTAGAAAAATGCAATTAAGAGACCTTTCCACACCTGAAAAGAAAACAAAACCATTCAAAGCAAAACCAGTTCCCAGATATGTTTATAGCCCATCGGTTAGAGACAAGCTACAGGAGGAAGAGCTCTACAGAGAAATCCGGATTAGAATGAGGGCTGAGGAGCTGCTGCGAAATGCATCTCTGCCCACCAGCAGGCTGGCTCCCAAGGATGTCAACAAGAAGAAGAAACACAAGTGTGCCGATCCAAAGGAAATGGAGCACAAACCCAAGATCCAACCCAGAGTTCCAGATTTTGACCGACTACACCAGAAGTTTCAGAAACGGCTCCGGCAGAAGCAGCAGGTGAAACACCTCACAGTCTGCGAGCCGTTCCATCTCCGCACTCCGTACATTGCCTCGAACAAGGGGAAGGTTTTGAGAGACATTCAAGAGGATGAAGAAAGGCTAAAAGAAACACGCTGGCCATACGCCTCTCCAAGGCGCAAACCCCAAACCAGACAGTCAAGTGCAAATTCACCTCTCTTGGGATCTGGAGAATCCAAGTCGCCAAGAGTCACACAAGCCTCACAACGAAGGCTGCAGGCCCTAAGGTGACTGCTGCAGTGATATTCTGTGTTCTAGAAATACCTAGAGAGAATTCTTTTGTCCTTCTACAGGTGTAGTTAATTCTTTCATGCGGTGAATATGGGACTTAATATATTCAGTTGTATACTATCCTTAAGTCCTTAGACTAAATGCAGGACTTTACTGATGGATTTTCCTAGAAGCAGTAATGCACATTTCTGCACACATCCATAGGAAAGGGAGAAATGGACGCAGTTTCTCAGGTTATGTCCCAATCCCTTACAATGGCACATATTACCCATTTATACCAATGCCATTTTCATCCCCCCTCCCTGTTCCTCCATTTTTTTTTTTTTTTTTTTTTTTTTTTTAATTCCAATTTCCTTTGCCAAAGCTTCCTTTGAAACCTTGTGCTTGATTTCAAACAAATTCAGCCTTAGTTTATTTTTCCACCCAGGAATTCACATGAGGAAAAGAGAAGGCTGGAAGAACAACAGAAAAGAAACAGAACAAAGCAGAAACAAAGAACAAAAAAACTGCAGAAAATTGTAATGACTCGGGCTGAGGCCAATGACCCCCATCAGAGCCTCGCTCAGGTCTCTGAATCCAAACTAAAGGCATTCAGGTATTTCATTGCATTCCCTGAATCCTGAACCTCTCTGGCTTCATTGTATGTTAAGCATACAATGTTAAAGAAAAAAAAAACAGAGTCTGAGCTTATATAGTTACATCCCTGATACACTGCACGAACAGGTAGTTACAAATAAGTGTGGCCAAATCTCAGCTGGGAATCGTTGCCCATTCTAACACCTCTCAGTACATGATTCCCTGCTCCATGTGTGGAACACAAACACTAAATTGACAAATGAACTGAAGAAGAAAATAAGATTAAAAAACAGCACAGAAGGAGGATAGAGGAATTACCAAACATCTTTGCAGGGTGAGACTAGCAGGTGTTGGTATGGCTTCGCACAACTTTCTTCTTCCACAGAATCATTTGAGATGGATTTAAGTTCATTCAAGAGCAAACCTCACATCACAGTATCTGATCAGATTTTAGGAACATAGTAAAACACTTGCAATTAATTATTCTCTGCATATAGTATTACACTATTACAAAGCACAACTACTTCCCTAGTGCTGATGGTTTAAGGATGGCATAAGTGCTCAACTTGACAATGCTTACTGCAGCACAGGCTGGGTAATGAGGTACATGAACGTAAGGGCTCTTCTGAGAGAACAAACAAATAATAGTGAAGTTCACTCCCTCAGAATGGTGAGTGGCCTGCCATAATGCACAGCCCTACTGTAGAAACTCAGACAATGTGGGAAGAAGTGGGGAAGGCAGAAATGTGAAAATTAAGAACGTAAGTTAAGAAACTAAACTCAGGCAGCCCCTGTTGGCTTCACTGGGCAGGACAACTTCAGAAATAGCTTTGTCCATCAGTATTCCAAGCAAGCTAATGTTCTGGTGGTGAGGGCCTGGCACAGCTGCCCATACATCTGCCCATACACACCCTGGAGGTGCTCAAGGCCAGGTTGAATGGGGCCCCAAGCAGCCTGAGCTGGGGGAAACAGCCCTGCCCATGGCTGGGGCTGGGTGGGCTTTCAGGCACCTTCCAAATCATTCTATCATTCCATAAAAATGAGACAGTAAACCTAATTCCACCATAAGATAATATATCTTATGTATTTTTAACCAGGACCATACTTGTCATGAGCAATTCAACTTTTCGCTGTAAGAAAGTACTTCTTGTACTATAGACAACTGATTTCTGTTGTACTGTGTTTACTTTAGGAACTCTTCAAAGCAGAGAATGCAGGAGTATTGGCAAGAGTTGCAAGAAATGGAAGAAAGAGTAAAGCAAAGGCCATTGCTCTTGGAAAGAGTAACTCAGGTTATCTTGTTTGTTTCTTAATCTCATCTCCAATTACTGTATAGGGAACTTTTAGTCAAACGCTGTTAGAAGTTATTTGACGTTATTTAGGCTAGTATTTGTCCATTTTAATTTCTACTGCTCCATCTCCCCATAAATTACTTCTCTGTGTCTAAGCATTCATGGCATGTTTGCACAGGGAAATCAGATGTTTAAGACATCCTCTGGTTCAATTATAATACATACACATAGCACTGAGTCAAACAAATTTACAGCAAAAATGAGAGGTTTAAACTGGGAGAAAAACTAGAAGAACTCAAGCATTCCTCATGACTGCTATAAAGTTGAGACAGAATTTTCATCTCTGTGTCTCCCTGACTGCTTTTGGAATAGAGAGGCAGCAGGACATAGATGGCCCATTCCTCCCAGTTCTCTCATCCCTTCTGGGTGGGTTTCTTGGCCCACTGCAGGGCAGGAGCACGCATGAAGGCTGGAGGGCAAGGCCTCCTCACCCAGCTGTTACTCGGAGGAGCAGAGCTTACCGCTCAGCTTCACAGAGAGATTCAGATTCATGCAGTGCGTCAAACAGTGCTGTAAGAGAGTAAATCAATGTCATGTTTCAGAGCAGCAGCTCCCACGGAGAGAAACAGCCCTAGGAAGAACACAGTTGATGTTTCAGGTCTGCATCTTCCCCCCGCTCCCTCAATAGCAGTATACAGTATCCGCAGATCTTTGTTACCAGTGGATGTAGGGAGCAAACTGTATTTGAACCAGTACAGAAAAGGGAGGAAGATCTGCTATAAAATTCTCAAGTAGTTTTGCCATTCTTAGATGCAGTGAATAATTTAACTTCTCACATGCAAATAATGAAACAGTATTAATACAAGCAAAAGTATCTGAAGATAGGCATTTAGCTCATACTTAACCCTTGTGTTTTTCCTACAGACTAATGCCAGAATAGCTGCAGAAAAATATTATTCTAACAGACTGAGAGCTCTGGGGGTATGCCCAGACTTTGTTTCAAAGAAAGGACAAACAACTAACTTGCTAGAGTGCTACACTGCTGAAGATTTTGATGCCAAAGAAAGGTAGAGATCACAGAAGGTTTTTGGTTTTGCCACTGCATACCTAGTAATTAGAGCCATTTTTAATGCTGAGAAAGTTATTTGCATTATTCCCAAGTAAATATTTTAATGTGTGTGCTTAGCTTTCCCGCACTGTTTTTTCCTGAATTAACTATTGTTTCGTAAGTCAGAGAAGAGCACTGGATATGTTATACACCATGCACTTCAAAGAACAATTAAGAGTAACATTTTTAATTTGTTCCCTTAACCAAGATTTCAGGAAGGTTGCTAAGAAATCATTTCATTCTGCATTACCTTTTTTTTTTTTTTTTTTTTTTTTTTTATAATACAAGCCTTAAAAAATACTTCTCAATATCCATTTGGTATTATGATAGGAAGGAAATGGAAAAAAATATATATATATGCAGTACGGTTACTTTCTATCATAAAAGCAGAGTCCAGTGTTCCCTCTTTCCCAGTTTTACCTCAGCCAAGACTGCCAGGATTGGCCGTAGGTTACCTGAGCACGTAAGTCTTTTAAAACCTACTGGAAAACATTCCACCTGAGAATAAAAATCATATACAAATTGTTTTTACAGAGCCATCAAGGGTATAGTGGAAGAAAGGGAATTATTTGAGGAAGCAGACAGCATCAGTCCTCAATCTGAGCAATCCTTTGAGGAAGAGAAGAGAACAGGCATCAGAACCCCCAGCTGGGATGCTGAATCCGCTGAGAGGGAGGAAGAGGAAGAGACACAAGCCAGCCCTCAAGTTCAGCAACCTCATTGTGCAGAGGAGACCAGGTCCAGCCCCACCTCCAACCAGCACTGTGAAGAAGAGCAGAAAGAGGAAGAGGAGGAGAAGGAAGCAAAGGCAGGCGTTCTGCTTGGACATTCCCTAGAGGAAGAGAATGAAGAGGAGGAGGATGGGTCAAGACCCAGCTCTCAGTCTGATCAGTCCCATGAGCAGCAAGAGGAGAGTCAGTCTGACCCTGAAGCTGAGGGTGCTTTCCAATATGAGGATGAGGAATATGAAAGTGATGATTCTGAAGAGAAGCCCAATGATGACGAGGCTGACTGAAGGGAAGGCAGATAGATTCCACAGCACCAGGCTGCCCTATTTCATTGCTGGCATTGAAATAGACACCAAAACCATGTCTTTTTGCTACCAATATTAAAAACTGTGAATTTAAAACTCTTAGCTTAACAGTCTTTCCAGCACAGAAGCTGTGTTGATTTTCCAATATGAAAGATTAAGTTATTCATTGCTACCAAGAAAAAAAAAAATCAGGTATTTTACATTCCTCTTCTTTATTCTGGACTTCAGTGACACTCATGCACTTCTGTTCCTAAAATGAACAGCAACCAGCGTTTAAAAATGCCTTGTGTGCTGTGTTGTTAAGTACTGAGGTCTCAGCACATCCAGGAGTAACTTGCTCTTGCCTCCCAGTTTCAAACACTGGGGCCCTTTCAGGTTCTGTTCCTGCAGTATCGTCAAGGATGGCAATGAAGCAACAAGGGTTTGTTGTGCAAGACCTCAGGTTGTGTTTAGTAGAGCAGCTACAAGAAAGACACCCGCAGTCAGACAAAATGGCCAAGTTCACCTGTTTGGCTCCTCCCTCCTGTTCACTCCCACCAGCAAGCTGGATTGGCTCAGCAATAGTCCAGGAGAGCACCAGGGTCAGAAAAGTAGGAGGTGACTGCTTTTGGAAGAAACAAACTGTTACGTGGGTCACTGTGAATGTTTTGTGCACCTAATACAGGAATAATATTACTGTTAGTGAAGGCTTGGCATGTAGAGGAGAAAAAAATGCACTAGAATATATTGAGAACCATCATTTTTAGTTTTCACTGAGCTCTAACAATGACAGACAAGTGGGGTAGAATAAAGTCAGTAGAATATCTTGAGGAAAAAAAAAGCATCATTCTGCAGATTGCTACCCAACCGAGATAGGAAGTTGTGCTCTTTCACCCGTTTTGATCCGAAGAGCTCTTTTGCAATCATGTAAATCTACCATTAACATAACAAGTGCTGACATTAACCTTCACACCTCCTTGTAGAGACAGTCAAGGGATACTGTGAAAAGAGAGCCTTATAACTTCACATAAACTCATACCCCTACTCAGGGCTTCAGGTACTACTCCACAAAGAACACAGACTGGTTTGTTTCTGCCCTTGCTATTTATATCCCCAGTAGCTTCTCCTGCTCTTAGAGAGCTTTCCTGCTAACCTGTCATAGGCAATGTTAGGAGAGAAAACAACAAAACTTCCATAACAAACAGTAGAGAGCAGAGCAGAGCATAACGTGGCATCACACAGGCTGTAAATAGCGAGCACAGTATTTGTTGAAGTGATCACACCTGCACAAGCAGCTGCAACAGCCAAGAGTATACATTTGGTGTTTCTGCGTTTGCTCTACTCAGGTTTCCTTCCACACTGTACCTGTTATTATTTATTCCTCCTGACTTTGAGAATCTGTGTCTCACTGTTTAGATTTTAATTTATTTTTCACGTGTGGCATAACTAATACAAATTTGAACCTGTTGTTTTGTTGTCGTTTTTTTGTTGGTTTTTTTGTTTTTTTTTTTAACTCAAAATCTCCATCCCACATCTCTCTTACTAAAATATTAATCACTGCTTCACAATGAAAATCATAGTTTACAATCTTGACAACCCACAATACAAATGAGGTTTGTTTGCTTGTGGAAGTCATTAGACTTTAGTTCTTGAAAGTCGTACAATAAGTTACTGAGTCAGGTATTACTGACACACAATCACACATTACTGCTGCAGTTTTTACTGAACCAGTTTTTGAGTTGTCTTGAAAGAAGGCAGAAAAGCTTTAGATTGTGTTTTCTCATACAGAAACTATTTGAAGAATTTTCAAATCCAAGACATTCAAACCAGTTTTTAAAACCTGATAGCACTTGAATTTTGAGTTTTCTAAAGAATATAACTATATAATCAAGCCATTAGGATAGAGTATAAGAAACATTACCAAAAACCTCCCTTCAACTAGGAGGTAGAAAGAACAACTTTAAGATGAGTAGATTTGAAGAATGCACAGATAAGTGGGATAACAAGAAAGAGTCAAAACAGTTTTGAAGGTTACACCTCAGTTTTCCTAGCATTTCTAAAGCAGCCAAGCAGAACTATATAATCAAATGTGATCCAGCTGAGATGTTTTACCTAAGTTTCCAAGGTGTACCGAACAATCTGCTATCAATGGATCTTAAGTAAAATAAATCCCACTACAAAAGAAGAACAGTACTCATGAATTAGTTACTTGAGCCATAGGAAAAGATCAATTTTACTGCCCATCACCAGGGTCTGGTGACCAGAGAGGAGGCAAAGAGGCACGAAGAAGGGAGCTTAGGAGCTTCCCAGGGACATGCTGACCAGACCAAGGAAGAAGCAGCCACCTGGCACCTACTGAAGGCCTGCTCCAGGAGGCACAGCTGGAGAAGCATGAGGGGATGCAGAACAAGAGCATCACAAATAGAAACTATATGCTTGTAAAGGAGAAGCAGGAATAAATCTACTGATCCAACACAGCAATTTAACAAAGACTTAACGAGATCCAAAATGGCAAAGCACATTATTTACTGCACAGAGAGTAGCATTAAGCACTTATCCAAGAAGCTTTCATGTGGAATCATAAGGTTCAGAGTTGATCTTCTTGCTTTCTGCACACCTTCTCAAAGGAGCAATGTAGCTATCTATTTGGTATCTAAACTGAACATTTGCAAAATGCCTTTTGAAATAGGATATTATCGTAATAATTCTTATCCTCTCTGGTTACAGCAGTGTTACAGTCGGTACTACAGCTGGAAAGGTTATCACAGTGAAAACAGAAAAACAAAGAAACAAGGAAGGAACGCTCACCTCTATTGGAAGATGTAGGTTCACAGAAAAGACTCCACAGAGGAAGGATCTCTTGCTAGAGATCCTTCCCCAGTGCCTGTCAGCCCTTAAATGGGATCTAAGAGAGGTGCAGCCAGGCTCCGCTCCTGCTCACACAGCTGAATTGCCTTCACCTGTGCTCCCAGGGCAAACCGGTCCTTTCCCCAGGTGCTCAATCAGTGGTTCAGGCCATAACTCAACAATTCCATACCAGCAAACAATGAAAATCAGCAGTACATTTTCAAAGGACTCACAGTGTAAATTCCAGTTATCACAGGGTTTTCTGTTGAGAATATGCTGTCAAAAAGAAAACAAGACCTATAGCATACAGAGTAACTATTTTGATTTTGACAGAATGATCAGCAGGCATTCCCTGTTAGCTACTTCTTTAAACCAGAAGTTACAGAGAATATTTGTATCCAGATTTGTATTCTCTCCCAGATACCTGCTGGGAAATTCAAATTTTCAATTTCAATTAAAAAAAACAATGCAATGTTCCTCAGACTTCTCTCACACAGAAACACTACCAGGTGTTTGCAGAAATCATACCAAGGATATTTAATGTACTTTCACATGTGTATTTGTTGTGAAGGCAGAATTGCGTGCTAAAGTATGAGCAGCTTATAAGTCTACAGAAGCTGTAAAAAACACATCAAACTGTAAATAACCAAAGCCACGCCAGAATGAGGTGGATCCTGTGCCTTGAAGTCTGTAACACTGACTGCCCCTTGTTTGGCATCTTCATAATTTTCACAGCACTCTGAGGTTCCGCACTGATGATGATGTTTTTCACCTGACCTCACATCACAATACAGTGCAAGGCAAAGAAAGCAGCACCAGCACAGGTGAAAACAGAAAAGAATCTGTAAGACTCCATCAGCATCTGTGAAGCATTATCACCAGAACAAACAGCTGTAGGCCATTTGATTTTGGGGTTCTCCCCAAAATATCCAGGCTCTACCTGCAGGTCTTTGGCCCGAGGGCAGTCAGCATACAGCTGGAGATCAGTCATTGCAGGGTCCCTGGAAGAAGAGCTGCTTTATTATAATTAGCAAAAACTGTCCACAGACCTCTTGGATGATCATCTTCTGACTTTAGCCCATAAATCACATGAAAGCGAACACCGGTAAAACTCCCTGCTTTGTGAATCAGGACAGGAAAATGAAGACTGTAAGTCTAAATCTGTAGAAAAGGGAACAACAAGCAGAAACTTATCATTCATGACTTTGTCCCTGAACGTTTATATGAAATAAACATGCTTTTTTGTTAATCAGGTCATTTTCAGCATTTTGGGGGGGAGGGGGAGGAAAAAACCAAATAATATTCCTTCCAACTAAGATGTTAATCTATTTCACAAACAGCCAACAAAAACTCACCATGGCACTAGAAACCAAGCAAGCCCCCAAACCACAGGAATGTTTTTTGCTTACAGCTTGCTATAAGCAAGAAGAAAAAAATGGAACAGATAGTGAGTATCCAAGTCACATAATACAGCATCACAAATACTTCTCAAGGGAGGCAAGCTCCAGCTTTGTTTAAGCAGAGAGAAAGTGATGGCTGTTAGCCAGGGCAGTGGGGACCTGCTGCTTGGCTCCCTGCGTTCCCTGAATGAATAGACCACGTGGTCTCCTCGTACTTCTCCAATCAGCTATTATCAGTGAGTTGACCTCAAAATCTTTTAAGGAGCTGTACAGCAAGCATCCTGCTCATGGCAGGGGGCTTGGGAAGATGATAGGACTAAAACAGCCCTAGAGATTGCACTTTATAAAAGGTACTACAGCCTCTGAAAGAGAAAGATATTCCTCCTCACAGACTTTTGTATTCTCTGCCTCAGTTTGGTAACTCCCTTGACTTTTAATACCTGAAGGAGAATAACTTCACAGCCTGCCACATCCTGACTCATTTGCTGACAGCTTCCAAAAGCTGTTCTGCCCTTATTAACAGGACATAAATACAAACAGTTGCACAATGCAGCATACGGAGCAGCTGCCGACGGATTTTCACGATCACCATGAAGGATCAAAAGGACTTACTGCATTGCAAAGAGCAAACATTTTAGGGCAGCAACCTGACTTCCAAGCTTCCAAATGACAGGTGAATGAGTTGCACTAAGAGGTGTTACTTTTGCTGTGTCATTCATGCCACACGTTGCAATATCTTAGGGATGCAATATACAAAGACCAACAGGCACTCAGCTAGCATCATTTGTTTAATAAAGTCTTTTCTGTATTTAAAAAAGTTTACAAGACAGATGTGTTTCGCATGATAAACAACTAGCGCCTGATCTTCCCTTTTAATAACTTAATCCATGCAGAAAGACTAGACTGCCTAACTTGGTGATACACAGCAATTGAACAATATGCCAAAATATACACAGACCTTCATGCTGAGATGGAAACAGATAGCACATGACATCATAGAGCTGCAATCAAAGTACAAGCTTGCTCGAATGACTTTTAGAATTCAAGTGTAAGTTTAAGGAAAAACCCTGATTTATTTTTGAAATGTAGCTTATGTACCAAGAGTGAATGTTCTGCTACAATCTGCCTACAGCCATCCTTCATTCGGCAGTCATGTGAAAACACATACACAGAAATGTTACAAGTCCTTTTTACTACTGGTACTACACATTAACAACTGAATCTGATAGCACTGCTTTGGTTGTTTCAATACAGAATGATGTAATTTTCTATTGTCTTAGCTCTGCTTTTCCATTTTTATCCAAAGTCCTCAAAGAGTGGTGTTGAGGTGAATGTCTTTTAGGTCTCTCCTCAAGGATCCAGTGCAGCTTTTGTATGAGAAACTGTGGAAGGCAAAAAACAGAAACATGACTGGAGACTCAGCATAAAAGTACAGGATTCCTTCTACCTACATAGAGAAAAGTATCTTGATTCACTGTCACAGCACATAAATTTAATGCTACGTTATAACTTTTTAGGAATGTTCAGCAATCTGGATTTTCAAATGCTATTGGAAAGCTCAGCCAGATTAGAGCGCTCTAGAGTGCAAATTCCTGCCCTCTAAAATGTTCCTCTATCAACATAAAACCCAGAAACAGGAGGTGAAAGCTTGTATTCCTGTAGCACAGCTGTAAGGCCAACAGCTGCTGAGAAACAGTACATTTTTGCTTAATTTCTTAAGAAAATTTTCTCCTTTCCAATGTGACCATCATCTCCACTATCGAAACAGGTGCACCAGCATAAAGCCCAAGAGAGCAGAACCCATGTGATTTCAGTTATGGTATTTACATGACAATCCAGTATTATCTGCATTCTAATGAACGAAACCATTTCACACCACTCTTTAAGCTGTTCTCCATGAGGCCAGAGGAAAAATAATAATAATAATAATAATCTGGATTTGAAAGTTTCTTTGATTCTTTTTCCAGGTCAATCCAAAACAATAGTGTATTTCCAGAAATCTACTCAACATGCCTTATTCAAATTAATTCAAATTACTATCGTACAGGTAATAATATGGACTTCTATAAAGCAGACATCACGCCTCAGTCTTACCACTCCAGAAGTTTGAGAAGAGGGGAGGGGAGAGGAAAGATCTGAGTGATGTGTGATATTGAAGAGTATAAAACATATGCACCCTAGGGATAGGAAAATGAGGGAAAGGCTAGATCTAAACTTTGCAGTGTTGTTCCCACTTAAACTGCCAAGTGAGGGCTCCATTATGCAGATGAGGGAAATAATGCTTTCCTGGGTTCTTGGAAGCTCAAAATCAGCAACACAGCACATTTATTTAAGAAATATAAAAATAATTAAGAAAAGGAAAGCTGCAGCTTCCAGTTCTGGCCTATTTCCAATTTTGCACCTTCATTATTGGAGATTATTTATTTATTAGGGTATTACAAATAGTGGAGGCTGTTCCACAACGACCAGGCTGTTAGGTGTAGACAAAAGAAATCATGCATCTCAGCTCTGAAGGATACAAAGTGGGATTCTAAGTTAAGTTACTGCTGTGCTGTAAGACCAACATTTAGAATTGCAGCCTCAGCCTGAAAACAGTTGCAGCTGGGCCAGACTCAGGATGCACACTTCCAGCCAAACACACAGCTGGGAAGCAGTTTTCACCCACATCTCCATTCTGGCAGGCCAACTGCAGATCAAAAAGGAGGTTACCCACCAGTAACATTATTGGGATTCCACCTTTCAACACTTCTAATGCAACTCTCAGCAGAATCCAGGTACTGCTTCAGTAAAGCACCCAGGGTTTGAGACTGCCAAATGGGAGGACAAGACTTCACAGGAATGAAAAAGCCATACCTGAGGCCTGTTTTGGATGAGCTACGGCTCCCTTTCCGAAGACACATCTCCTTCAGCTCCACTGCTTGCACTGGGGTCATCTTTGTTACGGGGGGCATTTCTTTCTCTACTTGATTCAGAGGGTACCTTGGTTCTGGTCTTCTCTTTTCTTTGTTGTTGCTTTTCAAGTTTTGCCAGCTACTCACAAAGCAAGGACAGTGAGGAAACACTTCTGAAATAATCTGATTTCAGAAGACAGTATGTCTAAAAAACTGTAAATGAGCATTTGCAGCACACTTGTATCTCAATTCATAATACGTATGCATGGATCAGCAAGACAGAAAAGGCAAAACAATAATAAAAAACAAGAAACAAACAAACAACCCAACAAGGCGTGGATTGCCAGATATTTGGAGAAAACAGTGAACTACCATGCAACAACATGATCACCTCCCTAAGTGAATTGACTTCCCTCTGCTTTCCAGAGCTTCTTTCCTGCTCACCAGAACATGCCAACATGAGAAAGAATAAAACACAAGGACCAAAAGGGGGAGCTGAATTCCACCAAGCTCCTGTTGTGTCTGGGTGGCAGTTTTGAAGTTGCCAGGTTTCTAATAACAGAATAGCTCAAGTTCAGTCACCCAGTACACAAGAAGACTTATATTTATAATAACAGAAAAAGAGATATCCGAATCTTAGCATTACACAGGACATAGAGTAACCATTTCAGATCAGCTTGGACAAAACCTTCAGCTAGCACTGCCTTGCTACCTCCCTTATTAATGTTTTCAGTGCTCCCGGTAGAGTCAAACTAAGCTGGTATTATTTTTACATCTCTCCCATTTTTCAGAGAAGCAGGCTACAGTAAGTTTTGGGGACACTACAAACTGAGAGTCACTTACATCACTATGGACACGCTGTGTAGTTCATCAGTTTGGTTAATTTCCATCATTTTCTGATTTTCTCAAGTGCTTCCATGACAATTCCCCCAAGATAAATCATACTAGTCATAGAATCAATTCAGTTAAGTATGTGTGCTGATTATGAACTAGACTGGCTTGTGGAAGATGCATAAGGTGTAAATCTGAGCTGTGAGTCAGTATGAGCTTTGAGGACAGAAGGAGGAGCCTCAAGAGGACGTACAGCATCCCCTTGTATCTTATCCCACACACACACCATCCTTACACACCTGTACACATGTACTTCCAAGCTGACACAGGATATCTTTAATTAGTTTTATCAGTAATTACAGAGTACCCCCCAGCACAAAGCCAAATCAGTCAAACCTAGAAACAGCTGTTGCAGTGTGTACCCCATACTTTCACTGCAGCACCAGGCTGCTAGCAGTGATCTTTACTAACGGTGCAGAAAATGATGTCTGATAGCATGTTGGTCTGTAATTTATCTCCACATTAAATTTCATAGTTTCTGTAAACTACATGATTACTAATTAACACAGAAATCCACTCTTCTCTAAGTAGTATCCTTCTCTCTCTTATTAATGGAAAGAAAGAAAAAACAAAAAGCCTCATGTTACGGGACACAAACCCACATACATGATATATACTTGTTCATACAAATTACAGAGAGGCAGAAAGGGCTCAATATATGACAGCTTTACCAACAGCATGCCAGTATCGATAGCATGCATTACCAATTCAAACATGCCTACGCTGGCCATCTTCCAAGATGGTCTTGAGGGCAAACAGCACAACTTCTGAAATATATGCAGTTATATATGTACATATTGTCTTATGCACAAAGCGACCGTACGCTCTGCTAAAATCTCTGTAGTATTCATATTCTAGAGTAAAGAGTAAGCAACAGATTGTCTCTAAGGTTGCTACGAGAGACCTCAGAAACTACATAGCTCTGTAACTAGTTTAGCAGGACAAGGAGAAATGGCTTTAAGTTGAGGGAGGGAAGATTTAGGTTGGATGTCAGGGGGAAGTTCTTTACAGAGAGAGTGGTGAGGTGCTGGCACAGGCTGCCCAGAGAGGTTGTGGATGCCCCGTTCCTGGAGGTGTTCAAGGACAGGTTGGATGGGGCCCTGGGCAGCCTGGTCTAGGATTAAATGGGGAAGTTGGTGGCCCTGCATGTGGCAGGGGGGTCGGAGATTCGTGATCCTTGAGGTCCCTTCCAACCCTGGCCATTCTGTGATTCTGTGATAGTTTGAGAACAACGCAGTGCAGAAACACAGATGGCAAACAGAACGGCAGATGTTCAGACGTAAATCCAGATCTGTGCCCTGTAGGATCCCCAAGGCTCTAAGCATGACTACTCAATCTCTCCCTCAGAGGGCAACATCTTTAACAGTAGAAGAGAAAAACAGGAGCTGTAATAACCTTGAATATTTAGGACAACACCCATGTGGGCATGAGCTGACCAAAGAAAAATGACACAAGTTCATTTATACGAGAGAGGAAGATCATTTGATAAGCTATATTAATCCTTGTCTTATTATGAATGGAATTTAATTCCTTCTGTTAAACTATAACAAAAGTAAAATTCTTAAGTGTAGTTTCATCCATCTGAAACTCAAATAATATTGAAATGAATAAAGATTCGTGCACATCTCCATGTGTGTTCTCCACTGTGTCCATGCAGCACAATCAGTCTGTGCACTACAGATCAGATTAAATATAAACATTACTACAGAGATTAAATATACAGTTCTTTGTACTCACAAAATACAGACTCATCTTTATTATGCAGGCAATAAAAGAATTACCCATCTCTTAATTTTTTTCATTTCCTTGCTTATGGAGAGCTTGTGTAATTTAAGAGGACACTGTAAGAGCACTCTGTCAGAAAAGAGCAGACTGCACACTGAAAAAAAACCAGGGCAGCTAACTTTTTGGTATTACAATGAAGAAAACTTCAGGCAGGCAACTCCAGTTCAATGTAACCAATGCTTTTCACACAAATACAGAGCATGCTGACACCCATCTCATCTGAAGAACTATCGTGAGCTACTTGTGTCTACTGAGTTGCCGGAATGCAATCAGAGAAGAGCAATCAAGCTGGTGAAGGGACCAGAAAACAGAACACACGAGGAGAGGCTGAGGGAAATGGTTAGTCTAAAGAAGAGGAGCCTGAAGGTAGAGCTCATTGCTCTCTACAATTACCTGAAAGGAGGCTGCAGTGAAGATGCTGCTGGTCTCTGTTCTGAGATGATAAGTGATATGATGTGAGGAAACAGCCTTAAGTTGTGCCAGCGGAGGTTTAGAGTGAATATCAGGAAGAATTTTTTCAGGGAAAGACTGGTTAAGTAATGGAATGGGCTGTGCAGAAAGCCAGTGGAGTACCCATCCCAGGGGATATTTAAGCAATAAGTGGAGATGGCACTTATGGCCATGGTTTAGTGATGGATTTCATAGCGTTAGGTGATGGTAGGCTTGACAGTCTCTATTGTCCTTCCCAACCTAAATGATTCAGTGATTCTATGTGCAGCGTAGCTATGTCTGCAGAAGCAATGAAAAGTTCAACACTGTAACATAAGATCAGACATCTTCTATCTTGAGCTTTGACATGCAGTTACACTAAAGACAAAAAATGTGCACAGGATTAGAATCAGCAGCTCTCACCCTCTTATGACAGTCTTAACTGCAGACATAGCAGGACTAACATGGAAAACAATTTCATATGTAAGCCTGCAAATGCTGACCCTTTTATCTAAAAAACACCAACCAAGATCAGTTGTTCAGAAACTGCTGGCCCTCTGCCAGCAGTCAGTACCTGTGCTACCCTTCTGTGGGGATCAGTATCTCGTCTGACCCAACTTCTGTATTGCTGAAGCATGGAAGAAAGCAGAAATGTCTTGGAATATTTCAAGTGTTTGAGATTATATTCCTTGTGACAATACACAAAAATGCAAGAGTCCTCAGAGCACAGAAAGTCACTTTTCTTTCCTGCCCCTGGACCATGGATATTTTACATTGCTGAGACACTGCCAATAAACATAAACAAATTTCAAACTGTGTCGACACTGCTCTGCTCTGAATGAATTGCCCAAAACACAGAATAATAGTTTTAACAGAGGTGAACGTTTACATTAGATTGACAGCTCTTAAGCTCAAAGTAGAGCTTTCTTCTCTGCCATCCAGATTTTTACACGCTATTTCCTGGGCAAATCAGCAGCAGCTCAATTCCTCTGAGAGGGGATGTGAGTGCTTATATCCACACGCAGCTGTTAATCCACATACAGAGCTGCTGCTGTTAATTATGTACAGCTTGGGCTGATAACACTTTGTGCTAAGCTGTGAGATTTCAGACAGACAGGGAACAGGTGAGTTCCTCCTCTAGGCAAAACATCACAAAAGGATGCAGAATAGAATTTGAAGGTAAAACAAAACCAACTCCAAAGCAAGATACTTCAGCCACTATGCAATTATTTTACTTTTCAGAGGCTGCATGGAAAGCATAAAATCCTCATGTTCAAGGGAAGCTGTACTGCTTCATAACAGGAATGCTTCCCTGGGATAATGCAATGGTTTCACATATTTGTGTCACATAAAGGCAGACGTACACCTCTGCAGTGAAGGCATAACCTGGACACCCATTTCTTGCAGACAGTCTCTCTGGTTTGCTTACCTGTTTAGGGTCAACAGCAGCAGCTGGGGACTCCAGTTCTATTGTTACAGGCCCATCATTCTGGATGTGTACCTGCATGTAGGCGCCAAACTTGCCATCTGAAGAGGGAAGAAAAGGAAGTGGTGAAAGAATAACATTTACCAAAATCCTTCCCAAATGTGCTACTGGAGGAAAGGAAGAGGAAAGACAGAGGAAATAACAGCCAACTAATAAAGTGCAAAAAAAAACACTAAAAAAAAAGTCTCCACGCACTTAGCTCTGTGCTCTGATCCAGTGACAATAAATGCACAGCTAAGTACAAAGATGTCCACATGCTCACAAAACAGAATTACCTGCAGATAATCATGGTGCTCACAGTTTAGGATAGGCAGGATAGCTCTCTCAGGTAGGAGCTAAAATTGTAAAGGATGTAGCAGATAAGTCTAGGGCTCTAGTCCAGCTAGCCAGGCTGATGGTTTGAAGAAATCTTATATATGGACAAAGGACTGAAAAAAGAAAGAAGCTTTTGAAACACTTGACATTGACTACTCTGGAACAGAGAACACTGGTTTGCAGGTTGATCCCAATCTGACAGAGCAACTCCTGCGTTCCTGTCCGCAATGTAGGCTTTGTCAGAATTTGGTAACATGGGGAGATGTTCCAGACCCAACCCTGTCCTGTAAGTCTGCCAGAAGTTTGGTATTTACTTAAAAGTAAAAAGGAAGAAGGCTTGTTTGGGCCATATCCAAACAGATCTACTACTCAACTGCTTTTCCAAAGGCTGCATGCCACAAGTCACTGTGACCCAGAGAGACAAGCTTTGGGGTAAGCCAAGCACTGCAGCACCACAGAAGAGATTGCTGGCAGCCCAGCAGCTGAGGAAAAGGTTCCTGGGCCTTTGGCTCATTATTCATCAAAAAGATTAAAAAGCTACTGTCAAAATACAAGATGTTTGAAAGCATATCAGAAACAGAGCATTTTCCAAGTCTCAAGAAGAAAGATGTAAATATTTAGAGATAAGTCCATTTTTATGGCCCTCTTTTTGGTGAAAGCAGTCTCATGCTTGCTTTTAACTTTACCTGGACATAAACGTCCAAATCGACCAAATCTTAGCAGAGCAAATCTTATTCCCACTGACTTCTCAGGAAAGTTAAAATTCAAAAAGCACTTGGTCTAATGAATTCAGAGCATAAGTTGTATAGTACGGACCAAAAGGGATGCATAGAAGGGGTATGAGAAGTGCATTCCTTCTCACCAACAAATGTTAACTGGAGGAATACACCAAGCCATTGGAAGGCTGACACCAGACAAGCATCTGACACATGCACCTCACTGTGCCTCATTGGAAAGCACTGCATAATAAGGCTGGGTACCTGGGATAATTATCTGTCACCAATAGTCAAAGTGAAGCTGAATACCCAAAGCTTTCTCTAGCTAGTTTTCTTCCTCCCAGTTTTTCCACTTCAGTCTGTTAATAATCCATTTAAACACACACACACACACTTCTAGATTCTTGTCTTTTGGACAATTGTACCAAAAATTTAAGTTTAAATCTGCAAATGGCCAGAAATCAAACAGAAAAGATTAAGGGTGGATAGAAAACAAAAGGACAGGGAAGCCAGGTGTTTTCTGGTGAAGAGAAAACTTGCATAAATGGCACACATTTGAGAAAAGATAGTCTAAATGAAATCCTGTTTTCAAGTACCACATTACAGTTCCCATTATCATCATTATCACTTATCAAAATGTAAAAATAAAGTGCCAGATTGAGATGCACTGCTCACCACACAGTGGCGACGCCTTCGAGCCTGCCTAACAACCTAAGTCTCAGAAGAAATGTTCTGGGTTATTCTAGAACAAAGATATCCAGCCTTTGAGCAAGCCTGGCATCACAGCTTATTCTCACAGTCACAGCCTCTCTGGGTTACACCATCATTCCTGTTGAACAATTGCTGACATGAGAACATCTAAACGTCAAGGCGTTCCGGAGGAATGCCAGGAAATGGTGTGGCTACAGGAAGGCCAGATGGATCACCTAACATCCCCTCGCTTACTGCTGCATAAAGACACCTCCTTTGCAGCACAGACAGAAACTCACCAAACAAAGCAGCGATCACAGAAAAGCACGTACACACAAAGTCCACTGGTCACAGCAAGGACATTACCAACCTTTTGCCCTTACCTTTAATAAGCTCTGGTTTGTAGGCTTTTCTTAGCTGCTCTAGGAAGTTATTATAAAAACTCTCCGCCTGCTCTGTGGGCATTGCCATGTGGTAGTCAGGTTTGTTTCCCTTAAGGATGCACTGGAGAGTGAATTGGCTCACACACAACACTTCGTACTGTTTATCCATCACACTTTTGGACCAGTGCTTCCCACTTTCATCTTCAAACACTCGCAAGTTTAAGATCTTCCGAACCCTGGGAGAAGAAAAAGACTTCTGAAGTTTCTCAGTTGACCCATTAAGGATCAACAGGTGCAGGTAATACCTGCCACACTGGAAGAGATAAAAGGGATGGCAGACACACATTCATTCTGCCACCACATAACACATTTCCCTCGTCCCTTCCCTCCTAAATCACAGACATCTCCTCACATTAGGCAGAGCCATAACTAGCCATTGGTTGTACTTCATGTTTTTATAGAGCACAAGATCGGGACGCAACAACTGCACATTACAGAGTGTCATAAAGATGGTGCAGTAAGTAAAAAAGCTTACTCTTCACTCTCTGATTTTATATGTCACAACATTACTTAACGTGCACAGATTCGGAAATTTTAATCCTCCTACTGCACTGTCAAATCACACTCAGCATGACTGAAATGAAATGAGATCATCTTAAATGATATTTGTTTCCAAACACGATTCACATCTCCTCCTCCGTCTCCTCCTCGCACGCTTCCCAGACTGACCCACAACCCAGATGACAACAGCACTTTTTCATCAGGATGACAAGGAAGGCAGTCAGCAGTGCAGAACTACAGGTGGCAGCAAAGCAGGGACTGGAACTTGTCCTTAGGGCTGGTTCCTTAGGGCTGGAGGTAGCGGCTGGAAGTGACTGGCTTGAACTAAGACAACAAGGATCAGGGGACTTTCACAAACGCAGTCTTGCAACCTCACCTATGGTTCAACTCTGATACCATGAGTGTATGCTTGTCACTCTCCATTCTTCTGTTTACTCTTTTAGCTTCACATCTTCAGCACCTACCAACAATTAAGTGCAATGAGTGCAAAGCAATTCAATTGCAGCCATGAGCCAGATCTTTTACACTGCACCAGAAGTGAGGCACTTCGCATAAAACAAAGCTGCGACTTTACTATGAGCCAGCTTCAGGCTTTTCCATCATTAAGGTACAGTCAAATTATATACATATATATTCTTGCCAATTTTTGCATGCCAAAGACAAACAGAAATGAAGTAAGTGGATGGTTAAAAGTTTTGAAAGGCCTGGTACACAGACTTCGTTCATCATCACTGCTGTGTTTTAATGACAAAGTTGTCTGCTGTTTCATTATTGAAGTTTCCCTTGATAGCATGTGAGACGGCTTAAGCTGATTTCTTCTTATTTGTTGTTTTCAGATATCAGGTTCCCATCTTTTCTGTGTCAGCTTTCCAAACATCCTGGTGCTGTGAGCACAGTTGTTATTGATCACACCCTCGGAATATTCAGAAGCATCTTTCATATGACAAAGTAGTAATGAGAAACAACAAGAGAGCCAATGTTACACACTGAAGAGACAAACAGTAAGACATGGGAGATCGTCTTAATAAAAGTGTCTTCAGCTTCACTACCATTTTCTACAAGTTTCACATGTGAGATCCCTACAGATCTTTAATTCACACCCTCACTCTACTTTCTCTTTCACATCCAGGAGACGTTTCACCCTCATTCACATTCTTGTCTCTTCACCGCTTGAAGGAGCACGTCCTCTTTTTGAATAGGTCTTTGTCTCTACTACCTGTTTCTTCTTTGCCTTCGTAAGAATTAAGATCAGTCCCTGAACAATAAAAAGCCTGAAGAAATAGAACAACTGCCTGGAGAGCTCTCCCCTGCACGTGTTTGGTGGTAGAACTGCAATACTTTGTGGCCATAGAAAGGATGGCAGAGTCAGACCTCTAGGCTGCCCAAATTATCTTTATAGAAAAGTAACTGATGAGATTACCCAGCCTTTCGGAAGAACAGAACTTCTCACATGCAAACTAATGTGAGAAGTCCAAGGTTTCTGATATATCTCAAACATGAAGAGTGAAGGCCTTTAGGGTAAACCCTTATAGAAAAAGGGCAGATATTCAAATAACAGAGATCAGAAATAAAAACGTGTTGATTCTTCCTCCTTGAGACTTTCTGTGATAAAAACCACATAGGAAATAGAAAACTGCTTGGCATAGAAAGCAAACTCTAATTAAATATTAGCTCCCCAAGTAAAATCCGAACAGGAATTAACGCAGGCTAACCCACATATTCCAACAGAAAGAGTGCCTCATTTCCTTAGCTACAGAATAGGTATCACCAAATCAAAAATGCTCAGGCAAAAGAAGAGAAAGTGAAAGGAAATATGTGACTTACATGTGCTCCAGCTCTCTTTGTGTATCTTCTAAAGAAATGCCCAGCAGCACACAGAGGCCTCGTCCTATTGAACTTATCTGTTCACCACCCACTGGGAAAGGGGAGGAAAAAAAAGTAAGACGAAATCACAGAATCACAACCAGATCAGAGCACCGTCCAGCCTGACCTTGAATGTTTCCAAGGACGGGGCATCCACCTCCTCTCTGGGCAACCTGTGCCAATGCCTCACCATTCTTACTAGAAAAGCTTCTTACTTACATCAAACATGAATCTCCCCTTTCAGTTTGAAACCATTTCCCCTTGTCCTATCACAACAGATCCTACTAAAGAGTCTGTTCCCTTCTTTCTTACAGCCCTCCTCTGGATACTGAAAGGCCACACTCAGGTCTCCCTGGAGCCTTGTCTTCTCCATGCTGAACAGCCCCAGCTCTCAGCCCATCCTCGTGGGAGAGGTGTTCCATTTCTTGGCTCATTTTTGTGGTCCTCCTCTAAATACACTCCAACAGATCTACACCTCTCCTGTACTGAGGACTCCACATCTGGACACAGCACTCCAGGTGAGGTCTCACAACACAGAGCAGAGGGGTGAGATCATCTTCCTTGCCCTCCTGGCCACGCTTCTTTTGATGTAGCCCAGGATACAGTTGGCCTTCTAGGCCGCGGGGGCAAAAGCTGGCTCATGTCCAGCTTGCCATCTACCTGTGCCCACAGGTCCCTTTCAGCAAGGCTGTGCTCTACGCATACACCCCCCACTTGTACTGATAGTGGGAGTTGCAATGACCCAGTTACAAGACCTTGGCACCTGAGTCTGTTGAACCTCATGAGGTTTACTTGGGCCCCATGTCGGAGCCCAGGTCCCTCTGAATGGCATCTCATTCCTCAGGCTTGTCAACCACACCACGCAGCTTGGCGTCATGCACAAACTTGCTGATGCCTGATAATGGTCCCACTGCTGATGCCTGATAATGATATTTCAGAGTACCAGTCCCAGCAGCGTCCCCTAAGAGACACCACTTGCCACTGATCTCCTCTCCATTGACCACCACTCTCCACATTCGATATGAAGAATTTTGCCTACAATTGGACCAGCAGCGCTAAGCACAGCAGTAGCACAACACTCTCCCACCTTAGGAAAAATGACCCGACTGAATTCAGTAAGCATTCTTCATTTCCGTGCCGCACCACCCCCAGCAGCTGCGAGAAAGTCACGCCTGTTCGGGCCTCTTACTCCTCATCTGAAATAAGACTTCGATCAACGCCCAGCTCTGACCCTCCCGCTGAGAACAGAGCTCCTTAACGGCGGTGAAAATAGAAGGCAAGAGACCGCAGGCGGCACGGAAAGGCCACTCGGGCAGCGCGGGAAGCACAGCGCCGGGACACCCGAAAGCCACGCGCCAACCATGGCGAAGCAAGGGGGGCTCTGAGGGACCGCGCCGAGAGGAGCGCGGATGGGGGCCCGGCCGCGGGGCGGGGGGAAGGAGGCGGGGGCGGGCGGAGCAACGCTTCAGCAACGCTCCGCCCGCCCCCGCCTCCTCTCCCCCCGCCCCTCTGGCTCCGGTGTCCCTCCCGGTGCCGCGCACTGACCTGTAACACTGGCCTGGGCCACCCGCTGGACGATGGCCTTCATGGCGGCGCGGCGCGGGCCCGGCGCGGGGAGGTGGCGGCGCTAGGCGGCGGCGGCCGCCCCCTGCTGGCCCGCGCAGCGCAGCGCCCCCTGGCGGATGGGAGGTACCGCCGCAGGGCTGGAGCGGCGGGCCTTCGCCGGTACGGGCGGTGCCTGTAGAGGCAGCCTCTACGGAAACGGGGCTGCGTACAGACCGAATTCGTACAGAATGGTGCAGAGGGGCTCCTTTCCTCTGAAGGTGGAGCCTTTCAATTTCTTTTTTAATGATTTTTTCAGCAGTGCCTATAGAAAAAACAACTGGAGGTACCAGCGCACCCATACCATTCCCTTCCACAGGAATGAGGCGTCCAGAGGTACCATGGAAACTGGCAGCTTCCTTCTGAAGGGAGGCAGCGCCTGCAGGGACTGGGAGAAGCCCCTGAAAAGGAAGTATGTCCACAAAGACTGGGGGAAACCGTATAGAAAGGAAGGCTACAGTCACAGCAGGGAGACGGCACCCTAGAAGGGGAGGCAGCATGTATTACAATCTTATAAAGCGACAGCAGCTCCAAGAGCAGCTACAGAAAGGAGATTTAGCAAACTGAGGGGAAGGGGGTATAAGGATAGTAGCCATGCATCAGGGGACAAAGCTGTATACCCTGTCTGCTTCTTTTTGAAGGATGACAACAACTCTTACACCTCAAAGATTAAACTGCATTCCTTGCCGCTTAATAATTCTTTAATGTTTTATTTTTATTCTCAACCAATGAGTTGAGAAAGCAGCTCATGCACAGCAGCCCCTATGCTGGGAAACCTTCACAAAGTGAAGGGCACCTGGCAGCCCCCTGAGCAGCACTCCAGCTCACCACCATCTCACAAGACTCCACAGAACTTAGTTTACATTTAATAATTTGAGTACATGTGCAAAGAACAGCATTGATGTGAAGAGGCAAGAAAGCCTGCGAGTTTTGCAAAGGAATTTCGGACAGGGATCTGTTGTTTTGTTTCAACAATGAGACAGACCGACAGCCGACAGCATGGTGCCAGATGACAGGACCACATCCTCAGGATCTCCTGCACAGCACAACGTTCCTCGTTCCGCGTCCCTGACGGCTCAGTTCTCAGAGGGGGGAGGACTACTGCTGGGAGTGAAATACGCTGTCATACGCCGGAGCAGCCGCGTGAGAGGAGGCAATTCCTTGTGGTACGTCATTACCGTGGTGACGTTTAACCCCATGGGTTTACTTGCAATCACCACATCTCTAGAGTACTCTTCGTTCGTCTTATCATCACTTTCATCTTCTAACGAACGGGGAAAGAAAACGAAACGAAACGAAACGAAAGAACTTCGCATTAAAAGGGGCCATCCTTTCCTCGGGCCAACGCAGCAGCCACAGATACGACCAGACTCCCCGCCATCTTCTCCGCCCAGCGTGCCCGCCCACCTCAGCCAGGCCCCGCCCCCTGCCGGCCCCTCAGCCCAGCTCTCCCCTCCCGCCCCAGCCCCGCCCCGCGGTGGCGATTTGAGGCGCCATGCTCGGGCTCAGAGGGCCGCAGCGGCCCCGTACCGTGCCCGCCGCCGCTGCTGTAGCTGTAGTGCAGCACGCCCCCCAGCACGGTCCAGCCGCCTATCGAGTACAGCAGCGCCGAGCGCATGTTCCACAGCGCCGCCCGCATCGCCCCCATTAACTCCCGTGCGCGGGGCAGCCGCTACGCGCATGCACCCTGGCTGGGGGGGAAGGGGAGGGGCGGAAAGATGACGGTGGTGTGCGCGCGCAGCCGCGCACGCGCTAAAGCTGAGGGGCGGGAGCGGAAGATGGCGGCGCGCGGAGACCTCGGCCTTACCGGGAACCAGAAGGTGCCCGCCGGCACGGTGCAGCACGCCGACCTCCAGCCCCGCTGCTCTGCCTCAGAAGTGTTCCGCACCGTATTTTCTTCACGTCCCTCTTTGTTTCCACGTGAAACTTCAGATCCGCAACTGAAACCATGTGTTAGAGAGCAGCGAGTGGCATTATTCGTAGTAGTTGGTACCTCCCCTGGTGGTGTGTTTTCAAAAACGCACATACAGCTCAATGGGGGTCAGCACTCAGTATTAATGCTTTTCTTATCCAGTTTTATTTTCCATTAATTCAGCCCCTGGTTGCCTAAAGCCACCACTTCAGACCACAGATCATTACATATTAAGCTAAGGCTGCAAAGATCTACACCGGATAAAACATACTTTGGCTCCCGATACAGTATGAGAAAATAGCATAAACAATAGAGGTAAAAAGGAGTACAAATAAATTAATATCTAGAAGGGCAAAGTACTAAGCTCTCCCCACGTATTTATTTCATTTAATACTTAAAAACCTTAGTCTAAAAGGAAATGCAAATAAATCGTTCCGCTTCCATCGTCACCGTGATGTATGTCACCGCCGTTTGTGCTGCTGGGTTCAATCAAGTCACGCTGCACTGGAGACCGCCAGCTTCTTGAGGTGGTCCATGAACACCTGCAGACTGACGTCATCCGTCAGGATTGGGGCTCCTGATTCCTGCAAAGAAATTAAGGAAATAAATAATGAGCATGAAATAGCGCTGCTGGCCCTGGGGACTAAGCAAGCAAAGCAAATGTCAGCACTAAGCTAATTGCCTGCTAAACCTTTTCCCCTTGAAGGGTAGTCTGGTAGTTGACAATATCTTTGAGTGCCACCTGCACTGTTGCAGAAAAGTCTCTTCCTTCTAACGCATTAGGAAGGTTTCTGCTCAAGGCTCTATGGAAACAAGGCAGAAGACATTAAAAACTATTATTGATAGAAAAATCAGATCTATACGTATCTGTATGCTAGTTACAGAAAACTAAATACACTAACTGTGGACTAAGAGCTTTTACATCAGATTTGTAGCAGAAGGCAAATATAATTTCCACATCAGCTCATCTAAAACCTGTAAGAGTTTCTCTATCAGCTGCTTCCATCAGTAGCAGCCACAAAATACATTCTCCTTGTCTACCTGTGCACTACTTAGGTAACTCGGTTACAGGAAAGATGACAGAGACAAAAGCACTCCTGCTGGAAACCACTGATCTCCTGCTGTCATCAGGCTGCTGAGGTACTGGGCTGTTCTGCAGCACCTCTACTAGGACAGCCACCCTTTAGAAAAAGCAAAAAAAAAACCATATCACAATATGCTGAAAACCTGGGGGAAATTCCATCCAAGAACAGAAGCAGACATTTCATCATGTCCAGGCTTGAAAACTTTATTCTGAACATAGTGTAACCTAGTGCTCACCACCAGAACTCTTTATCTTGATAACCATGGACTTCAATTATCAGGATGAGTAAGAATCTGAGCTGCCTAAGAGACAAACCTATCCACTCGGTTGTCTTTTAAAATGCTACAGCTATTACAATGTCACACAGTAATTTCATCACAGATCAACTGGTGCACAGAAATAACCTTGTTTCCTTGTATTCCAAAGCACTATTTCAAAGTTTTTCAAAGCCAACCATGTATGTCTTGCAAAAAGCTGTTAGATAAGAAGAGCAGGACAAATACAACACACTCCCAGTCTGAGGCCAAATACTATGAGATAAAATGGGACACCAACTATGCAGACAATTATTTGAATGTACGTTTTACCGTATTCCCAAACACAAGTGGCTCTTCCATTGCTTACCTGTCCCCATGCATAGAGGTTATTGTGGGTCTGAGAAGGGTTCACTTTAGACAACAGGAATCGAGCCTACAAAGACAAAATGTGGGGAAAATATTTTTGCAGTATGATAGAAATGTCAGCTCCCCTAACACTTATCTCCTCAGACACATGACTGGTGATGTTCGCCTGCTTTTACAAGGAAAGAACTTCTTTAACTGAAACAATTTTCTGAGTTCAGAAAGAGCTTTGTTTCATAAACAATTTCACCGGACTTAAAAACAAGAATCTGCTTACTTTTAATGGCAATACTCTGAAAGGATAAATGTTTGGGAAAGATTTTACCACACAGCTGTGACTCCCATGGAACAGACAACAGTACTACTGCAATGTGTTACAGTTTTACAAACTGTTTTGAAAGAAATAACGTTAAGGAATATCACATAGCAGAATGAGATTGAGGAAGAAACCTGGGAGAAGGAAAAGGAGGAATCAAGTTAAAAAAGTCAGGGTATGCTGCTGTTATCTCAAAAAGAGAGAAAGAATCTGAATGCATTCCTTTCCCTGCTGTTATTCTTGAGTTAGTTGGTGGTGGCAGATTTCTATGAGAAAACTCTCTGCCCTCCATTTCAAAACGGTAACATCACCTTTTAAGTTTCTCCAGGTGCTCTCCTATAGCAAGCAATGCTTGTCAAGCAGGGCAGCTCTAGTTTCATGTAACATGGACATGGCATCAGCAATTTCACTTTTATAGTAAACCCTTTTCCTTACATCAGAAAAGTGGTTAGTTGAGAATCAGGGCAACATGCTTACATTAATAGTTTAGTTTTGGAGCACCAATTCCTGCCTCCCCACTTCTACAAACAACAGGCTAGCAATAGACACACACTGAACTACTGTAATTCCAGGAAGAGTCAAAATAGAGACCATTTTATATTCTCACCTGGCATCTAAGAATAAAAGAGCACATGTTCAAACATTCAGCATGACTGACTGCCCTTGCCAACTAACTGCACTCCCTGTCTCAGGAAGCTTAGGTACACAGCAAAACTATTCACTTCCCACCACTCAAGGAATATAAAGATATTTACACCGGGTTTTTTTTTCCCCTTCTCTTTCCATCCTCAGAAGTCAAAAACACATGCAAGGAGCAATTGGCCTATTAAAAGACATGGATGCATTAAGAACTCATGGGAAAATATACAAACTCTTACTTTTAAGAGCTAAATAACCTCTGTGTTTAACTTACAGAACTGTTTACTTAGAGTAAAGCAAGAAAAGACAGATATTTGCATTGCTCAACAGAGAAGGTTTTTGGATAAACCTCCTTACCTGGCTGCCCCCATGTTCAGTGTGGACATAACGTGGCATTGGGAATCTGGTCTGCAAGATTTCCTGGGCATCATCCAATGGAGCCTGCAGTAGGTGCTTGAAGTTTTCATATTCAGGCATGTCTTGGTAACCAGCTTTCTGCCACTGTGCAATAGTCTGCTCACAGGGACAGGGAGGAAATGAAGAGATTGCAGAGATGTCGACAGGCCAACCCTTAACCAGCACATCTTAAGGTAGCAGAACATTACGTGCATTTCTGCTTACATAGAGCGGGACAAACACATGCTTTCACTATTCTGTCAATAGTATTGTTTAGTTTCTGTCTATTCCTTAAGAACATGCACTAAACACAGAATTGGGTAGCAGGCTGTGCAGTACAAGAGCCGATTGTTCAAAGTGAACTTCAAGCCATTATGCTTCTGCCTACCTCAATTTAAAAGCGTAAAGCATTTATAAATCAGTGACATTCCAAACCTGATTTGGTCTTAAGTGGAACAGTCTTTGCCTTACATTCTTTTCAAGGTCCACACATAGTTTATAGTTTCATTTGCAGTTCATATATTTAAATTTCCACTGTCTAATTTTACCCAGTTGAGTCTCTTGCTTCCCAACAGTTGAGGTAGGTAGGCACTGCTTAAAGTAACCTATGAAGGCTTATTGTCACTACTGACTCCACCATACAACTCCTGCTTGTGTGGACTGTGCATCACCACAGGCCACCATGCCAAACTTTAAGCATTCTAGTAACAGTCATAAAAAGTCAGTAGCTCAGTTCAAAAATAAAGAGAAGAGTTAAAACAGCTCTCCAAAAAAATCACTAACAGGAAGGTGAGACCATAAGCCAAGCTGAGCTTATTTAAATTTCAATTTGATGTCATGTTTAGGTAGAAAAAAATTGCATGAAAGGTACTCCCCAGACAAGACTGAAAAGAATCTGAGAGGGAAAAAAAGCATCAAATAAAAGGGATATTTCTAGAGAAGAAAAAGAGAAGCAAGTCAGCTTCACCCTCCTCTACATCATAACTTCTTTAGAGTGTGAGATGTTTCTATCATCCAGCTGCAGTAGCTTAGCGCTCCCTTACAAAACCGGTTGGATTCCAACACAGATCTACAGGTCTTCATACTGAAAAGGCACTGGAAAGCCAAGGCTTTAGATATTGATCTAAATATCTATGCACGGGCACAGCTGTAAAGAACAGCCAGTACTTAAAAAGCAGAAGCTTTTAGTTTCTTTTAACTTTTTCAGTTTGCAAGCTAACTCGATGGCTATTTCTCACAGCAGAACATATGCTTAACTACTCCAGTAGGATTTTTATCCATTACAAATGCATGGGAACAGGCATACGATGCCATTATGCCAAGGGTAAGCTTTGCAAGTGGTTCACTGCATACTAACAGTAGCATTATTTGCATGCATGGCAGGAGGAAGAGAGTTCAGAGAATACATCTCACCGTACCTCACCAAGGTAGATAACTATCTGGAAGAAAGTGTCCATCAGTAGGATTCTGTCAGGAAGAATGCTGCTGCTGTCCAAAAGCACTGGCTATGGAAAATAAAGGTCAATCATTAAAACCTCAAAATTGTATTAACCTTACAATTCAGCTGTAAGGAGGAATGTTGTGTCTGTCAAGAGCTGCTGTTCATGTGAATGTTTCAGAGAACCACCAGCCTCCTATGGCATCACTGAATCAAGCAGCAGGTCCCCAGCTACTGTATGAAATGCAGTATGTGAGAAAGCAATTTCTATGGCTTTCAAGTTTAATGATCTTGAGAAGCCAAGAAAAATAAGAAATTTAATACATACACTCAGGCAAATGCTGCCAGAAAGGTTTTGAAGTGTTTCTGCAGCAGCTTCTGCGTTTCTTTCCTGCCAGATGCACTGCAGTCAACATACATTAATAAAGTCTGTATAGCAGTTGAATGTTGCTGCTTAAACAGCTGAAAACAAGCAGCTGGACTCATTCAATCTCTAGAGGCCCCTTCCAACCCCTACAATGCTGTGCTAATGACCTGGAAGGGCAGAGGCTTGCTGACTTATGTGGTGGAGATGGCAGCCACTGGCAGAGAAGCAGCAGCACTGCTGAACTGCCAAGATGCCAGATATGGCATTAGCTTTTTGGGGCTTCTTTTTTTTAGGCATGTATGTGTTTTTTAAAAGCCCAGCTGAAAGTATAATTTACATGCTAAGAGTAAGTCTACTGAAAATATAACTTGTATTGTACAGTGCCCCATCTCACCCCTTAGTAATTACTTTAACTAAGAAAAACAAAGTAAGAAGCTTTTTAATGAACTACTGTTATCCCAACTGCATGCTCTTTACTTTGCATTGATTCACCTCTCTGTTAAACACAGACTTACCTCAGGAGGTCCGTGGAAAGAATAAGCATAAAGGATGGGCTGAATCATAATGAGAGACTGAGTGAGATCTTGCCTAGCAAAGTGGTGACGGTAATAAGAAGATTCATCTGGACTGTTATTGAAGACCTGCAGGAATGGGGAGCGTCGCAAATGGAACATGAACTGCATCAGAAAGATGAGTGAGAAGTGTCAGTGAGTTGCCAAAGCTTCTGCACCTTGCAAACAGCAAATCCCCTGAAAAAAGTCTCCCAGTGAACTCCTCAGAGTTCTTAACTTACCAGCTTTTTCTAACACTGAACTACAGGACCACCCGACAAATTCAAAAAGCACCTGCTCCTTCCCTCACGAATCCCATTGATGGTACAAGGTGCTTTACCATCATTCACCCTTGCAAACTTTTCCCATAGCTGCAAGGTTCTTACCTGGGGATACAAAGAAAATGATTCCGACAATCTGAAGGAGTTGGGATCATCTTTGTTGTATTGTCCAAATTTCTGACACTGTTGGAAGCAAAATGCAAACTTCGTTTATATCTCCCTGAGAATCAACTTTTTTTTTTGAATGAGTTTTGTATGTTTTTAAACAGAGCAAACAGATCATGAACGTGGCAGCAAGAACTTAACAGGTCAGTAGCTTCTGTATCTTACTGGAGTGACAATGACAATTCAATCATCTTATCATTTTAGGTATATAAAAATCTTCTATTTTGAATCCAGATTCAAAGTTATTTAAGAATGAAATAAATAGTGCTTCCAGTACCACCCATTTTTTTCCACTGGATCATCATCATACTTAATGTTCTTTGTACACTATGAAACACTTCTGTACCATCTCCTATTTCCTTCTAAAGCAACAGCACTAGATGCTTCACTGAAAGCAAGCAGTTTGTCAATGGCTTATGGGCTGTTTTGGCCTGGTTCCATGACCAGCAGGGTGCTCTTTATCAATTTCCTTACAAACTTAAAAAATTTGTATCAACCACAAATGAGTCCACAAGCATTTCAGGATGCAGTACACCCACGTGTGTTTCAGTGCTCAAATTTTTATTTGATATTGTCTCTCTTTTTCCAGCATCTGATGTGCCTGTGTGATGTTATGCTCTGTATAGTTACCTAGCACATAACTGAAGAAACTGGAATTCTGACAGGATATAAAAAATAATAATAGTAAATCACAGTAATTGTGATCAAATGTTGGAACAGGCTACCAAGAAACAAGACAAATTCCATCTGTGGAGATCACACAAACTCACCTGAACAAGACCCACAGCATCTACCTGTAATATGAAACTAGCCCTGCTTACACAGAGTGTTGAGACCTGCAGAGGTCCCTTCCCACCTGTGTGATCATTTTACTATCATGTCTTCAATCTCAAGTTTAACTCTTTCACCATGATGGGATGCTTACCTATCCCATCACCAACTCACTGATCATACAGCCTTCATAGTTATCACATACTATGAGACCACAATCAGAGCACAAATGGAGTGAGTCAGACTGGAAAAAGAATGGTGTTTTCATCCCAAGAGATCGTTTTAACTGAAAATAAGACTGCTGCTGAGTGCACTCCATCAGTCTTACCAGTCTGATCAGCTGTCTGTCCAGCCATCGCAGCACATCAGGCCCCTCCTCAGACTCAGCTCTGTACACTCCCAGCCGTGCCATCAGTACAGCAGCTGCTTCCTGGTCAAATGCAGCTTCTATGTGCTGGAGCTGACTTTGTGCATCTGCCCAGCTAAAGGATTAGTAAAGGGTTAGTGCAAAATCTGTCATCAGCAAAACCCAATCCACATTTTTCCCCCATGCCAAATATTCTGTGGCCAATGAATGTAATAAAAAGCTAAAACAATACCAGCACAGAGAGTGGCTTCCATTTCTGCAATTCTGCCAAAGAACCAGCACGAGGTACTTACTTTCTGGCTATGGTGGTGACACGAATGCGTTTCTGTGTGCTGGAGTGTTGATACTGGGTGACAAACTGTACTGCCCCTCGGCCTCCCTGAGGTATTGGTGCATTGTGCTGCAAATTAAACAAGGAAAGCCTTCAACATAGGCTGGCTTTGTATACAACAGAGACAAATCCAGGGCATCTGCTGAACAGAGTTAAGTTCAAGCTTGAAACGGACCATGGAGGAGACACGCTTCTGTTAATGTTGTGTTTTATAAAAGCCTTCAAAGCCAAGTGGTTCTGGGTGCATTTTTAATTCCATACCTGACACTTATCAGCTTACAAATATGCAAACAACCCCTACGAATATTACTTTGGCACAAAACACTTACCTACTCTGCAACTACCCATTCACAGCACAAGAGATGCCTTGGACTTCCTGGTCCTGTTACAAACAGTTGGTATATAAAAATGAAGACAAAAAAAGAAAAGCCAGGGCTGACCTGATTTACCACTTCAAAGTAAATGGCCAGAGTTGTGCAGGGATCCAGACCACAAATTTTCCACTGAGATGTTCCTCCAATTCCAAGTTCCTGCATAGAATTGAAAAGAAAACAGCGCTTCAGTACTTGGCAGTAGTTAAGGTCAGCTCATGTTAAATTCTGATCAGATACACGAGGCAACCTTCCAGCATTTCTTATCTTCAGGATGTGGATTAAGTTACTGAGGGTAATACAGTTAGAAGGCAGCTTTATGGGACAAGAGCTCAGTCCAACAAGCTCTGCCTTTTTTCACATTCTATCTAATCTCTAGGTTTCGACAGAAATTTTGCACCCTTTGTTTCCTACTTAACATAGTTGTCCTTTTCATGTTGAAAACGTACATTTTCAGAAACACACGGTCCTTTCACATTCAGGGATACACATGGTCCAATAGCACCTGCAATTTTCAGCTCTCTGGATGTCTAGAACAAGACAAAAACAGTTCTTAAAAAAATATATCAAGTTAGTCAAATAGAACACACAGACTAAATCAGATGCTCAGCTTTGATCAGAAAGCGATTATACAAGGCTGCCAAAGAAAGCATCCTTGAGTACATTTTCAAGGTAACCTACTGCCTTAGTTGGTGAACGTAAGCTCAGTTGTTGGTTTTTTTAAACCACAAATTTAATAAACTTTTAAATAAAAAATGCCTTCACTCATTCCAGTATGATGCTTTTTCCAAAGAAGGCAATACAGCTGACCTCAAAGGCGCAGAATTTTCTACACAGATACCTAGAAAACTTTTCCAATCAGCAGCACTCGCACTTCTAAGTTAATGTCAGCTAATTAAACTAATCTCTCACCTTCACTTCCAAATTTGCACCAAAAGCCATCCGAAATTCCCCACTGAGCCCTTTGTTGAATACCCGCTGGAAGGTCTGCTTGAAGAGAGAAGTGTTGAAGGAATCTCCCATCACCATGTGTCCTCTGAGAAGGAAAAAAAAACCCACACAAGGTAACTGAAACAATTGAGAACTAGAAGCATATCACAAGGACGCAACCCCTCCAACTCTCATGCATGCAAATACAGGCAGAAACTGTTTTGAAGCATGCCGTTGCATAGGTAGAATTCGCATTAGGGAATGTAGATTCATGGATGCCTCCAAAGCCAGACAAGTTAGTGCTCCATTTCTGCCAGCTTGCTTTCTCAACTATATTTCTTGTCATCCTTTCAGCTGCCTTAAAAATGCTCCTGTTTCCACTGGTTACAAACACCCTTACCCAAAAGAGAGCATTGCTCAGCCTACTTCCCCTAAGAAAGCAAAATGAGCTGTTAAGCATGAGAAAATCTGGCCAACACAGTGAAAGCAACTACCCACCATGCCTGAAGCTCTGCTACTCCGATGGCGCTTCAGTCACGCACACACCACAACAGAGGGGATCTATGTCCCACCAGCTCTGCAA
Organism: Tetrao urogallus; assembly: GCF_951394365.1. Taxonomy (NCBI): domain Eukaryota; kingdom Metazoa; phylum Chordata; class Aves; order Galliformes; family Phasianidae; genus Tetrao; species Tetrao urogallus. The sequence continues at coordinate 14,882,953 of NC_136814.1, forward strand.
AGGGTACTTGCTACCTCCCAGGGCATTTGAAGGTGACAGAAGGCATTTGCAAGACATGTTGCATCATGCTTTAGAATACCTTTCTCCAAAGCAGGACACTGAGTTTTCTACCAGCAGTGTTAACTCTTACGCTACTTTGAGGCTTCAGAAATGCGGACTGGGATCAGGGGAGGTTTGCCATGTAACTCCTGGCAAATTCAAACCACAATTTAGAATAAATGACAAAAATCTCACCCTTTTGCACTCATAGAAAACTAACTGCTTTTCAAACTGTTCTCCCCCTCCAAAAAAAATAGAAGTACCACCTTTGTGTTTCCTGTTACAGACATACCCAGTGAGGTTTGCACAACATTTCATTTCTAGCAGTCCAGTCTGATCCAGGGCGCAGGCGTAGATATCGATGCAGTGACCATTGGTGGCAGTGCGACTGGCCAGAGTCTCATAGTGCTGGGGAGAACAGACAACACACACAATATTTAGGAATATTTAGGATGCTGCATCAGGCAATTTTTCCTCTGCTCTCCAGCTGAAGTCAACACACTGATGCACAAAGCACAAATGAAGCCGTTGCCAGTGCTGCCAAAGTAAGGAGCTGTCTGCTTGAACAGAATTCTTCCTCCTAGGATGTTTGCCTATGGATAAACTTGAGCTGCAAGTTGCAAGTGTAGAGAAGACACGAATTGCTACCATCATACAAGCACAGGCTCTTTGTGATAGAAACCTAAAGATTTCTAGGTGATAGTTAAGAGGACAGGTATCACAGTACTTCCTCTATGCTAACAGGCACATTTCATACCTAATATTTTAACTATTCTTTCACATGTCAAGAGAAAAAGGAGCCTTTCTGGAAATCACCAGTTCTTGGAGTACAGGCTTGTTTTTTTCCCCTTTCCTGAATGAGCCAAAAGGACCTCTACTCACCATCAGCTGGACGAGAGCACTGAAATACTTCCGTCTCTGAGAAGGCACAAGACCATACTTGGAGAAGCAACTAACAGTAGGACTCATCCGTCCTTTGACCATTCCCATAGCTTAACACACAGAAAGGCTCATGCATGAGCAGCTATGCAAATATCTGGACAGACTGATTCTATACCAAGAAAATAAGACTTCTGTTACCTACAGCAGAATACTGGAAGCTGCCTACATAGGCTCAGTCATCTCCTTCCTCCCATCCCCACTCTGTATTCCAACACTCACATTTCTTTAAACAGCCCTTGCCACACAACAAACCTAAGCTGTTCTGAGTGCTTTCGCCTCCAGCTGACACCGGCACCTACCTTGGTGGCCTTCTTCATGAACCTCGCGTTGTCCTTCTCTATGTCATGCCAAGAACGAATGGGTGTTTTCAATTCATCTCCCACCACCATGCCTGGTCCTTGCGTTGGTGGACCGCCTGTGAATAGCATTATTCTCGCTCCTGTGTTTGGAAATGTGCCCTGAAATAAAAATACAGTCTTATATTAGAACTCAGGGAAAAGATGTTTAAAAGAACAACGTTTTCTTCAGAGAGGAATCTGTACATTATTCTGCAATACCATCAGGGACCTGTCTCTGTTACAGGCAGACCTGAAGAACAGCAACACGTTTCCTGACAGGCACCCTCTAGTTTAGACTCAAACTACAACAATCTTCACTACAGGAAGTAGTATTCTTTTTACTTCTACCTTAGATGACCCTTGCAAAAACAAACAAACAAAAAGAATCAGAGTACATACAACCACCTTCACATGGCAATATACGTAAGGATCAGAAGCCTTTAAACACCTGCACCTTTTACACAGTTTACAGTTAAATACAAATTCCTAGCTCACTCAACATCAGCTGGAACTCATGCCGGACATCAAGCAAAGACAAAATGCACCACTGCACTTCAATGTGACTGGGCTGCAAACCAATCTGCACTGAAACCTGTATACGTCTCAGCACGTACTGCCAGGTGCTTGCTTTGCCCAGCTCATCCCTAACAAGCAGGTGCAATAAAAGTACCTCTAGCAAGCCAACAGCAATCGAAAGAGCTACTCCAGTGGAACGTAAAGGCCTCTTTCCCTGGGTCACTGGCCACGGGTCCCTTTGAAGTTCTCCAAGGAGATCTGTCAAATTCATATCAATCTTCTGTACTGGCTGCAGGAACCTGAAAAATTGAAATGAAATGTTTTCCCACTATCAGTGTGCCTCTGTTCCTAGCACACTTTAATTACACTGGAAGAGTTATCAGAAGCAAAATATTACACAACACATTCCTTTATGTCCAGACTTTCCAAGCTAAGAGGCCAGTGCAAAGTAACAAAATTGATCAAAGGAACCAACAGGAACTGACAAGAAGGCAAAATCACTCAAAGCACAGGAAAGGACTTTAGTACTGATTTAGTCTACCAAAAGGTAAATGAGCTGCCATGGAAAAAGAGGAGCTGAGAATAAAAACAAACAACTGTATCCAACAGAGGCAAATACGGCTTCACAGTTCAGGGGTCACTGCCTGCCTACCAACTGTTGCATTTTGTGTCTGGTTTCTGGTTGTTTTTTTTGACTCATTCAAGCAAGGGCTCAAAGGATTGTTACTCGTAAACAAGGGCCCCATTAGGTGCTCAACCAAAAAGGCTCCTGCTCTAAACGCGTTCGACCCCTGAACAACATGCTTTCCAAAGACAGCTATGCTGTACTTTTCAAGGAGAAATCCAGTCTGAATGGCAATTACGTTCCTGTAACTGCAAAATCAAGACGCTAGAGAAGGCTAAGAAATTGCTCTAGTAAATCTCACCCACTTGTATCACTTGATGCAGGGAAATATCTCTGCCAAGACAATACCATTTGTGTTTTCCTACAAAAACACCTCTTGGAAAAGCTAGGTTTAGAAGTGTGATCCTGAAGGGTATAAAGCACCCACCCTGCTCTGCTGCTGGTTATGTTTATGTAGCACTCACCTGCTTGAAATAACAGGCTGTTCTGGAGCTTGAAGAGGCCTTCCCTGTTGAATGGGGACAGCTGGCCTTGAAAGACCAAGCATATCCTACGGAAAAGAAAAAAAAGGAGGCAGAGGAGACTTCAAAATCAAACACTAGACATTGTTTGCTTTCAAGCAATATAGCCTAAAGCCTGCAACCCTGTAGCATTAAAGAAATTAAAAACTGAAATAATGAATATCTGCACTCTCATTAGGAAGACATCAATGGTTCTATTATGTGAGATATAAAAAACTATCTTGAGCACGTTTTCAAAAAATTTACAGCAGCAAACAGACAGGAGAGGTGTTGAGAGTGAAATAGCATAAAAATAATTAAGAGCACTGAACCTCCTTTCCTCCCCAAATGCCTGGTGCTTGAAATACCAGCAGTGGTGGCAACAGAGCTAAGAGGAACAAACCACTGGCCTAACAGATGGCAGGACATACCTGTATTTGCTTAGCTGTCAGGTCTTTAGTGCCTCTAAACACGTAGCTCTTAGAAATCCCTTCACAGCTCAGCTCGTGAACCTGGATCATTCTGCCAAATGTGATAAGCCCCACTAGAGCGTCAGCAGGCAGCAGACTTAGGGACATCTGGAGGGACTCCTTCAGTGCCTGCAAGTCCTCCTCTTCCAAGCACGTGTCGACAACATACAGGAAGATCAATGGCGTCTGCGGGCCTCGCTATATGGAGAGAGATGGATTTATGAGGCTCGTACATAAGCTAGGTGACACTGTCCAATGACTCCAGACAAAGAATAAAATGAGCCCTATCTCAGGCATCTTACATGAGTGTTACTTATTTCTATTATCCTAAGTACAACAAATACGTACAGAAGATACCACAGAATACAATTCTGGAGACCACAAACTACGAATCATTACCTGCACTATATATTCAATTGTTGAAAACTGAGGCATAAGTTCAGCTGGTTGGTTGACTTCAGATATGCCTGCGTATGCTGGAGGAAACTGAAAAACAGGACCAAAAATTAGGACAAGGTGCAGGGCAGAAATGTAGGGCTCTCCTCTGTAGTACAGTCTTATGATGCGTTTATTCGATTCTTTATTTACTACCAACCACACCAACCTGGTTAACCCATCAGAGACCTGTGCTGCTGCTTTGCTAAGCGCACACAACAGTGGCCAGAACTACTGACAGTTACTCAGCCCAGTGTAAGTTAAGAACAGGACTAAAGCAGCAGCCACATTAGCCAAAACTTGCTTAGTTTTGTCGTTTTAGCCGTGTGACTGTTTCTGATGGTACAAGTCTACCCAAATCTAATAAACGTCATACTCAGGAAGAACAGTAAATGTCATGTACCAAAAACCACAATGGAAGCACACGTGATAAAATGGCTTTTTATCTATTTTCTATGTTCTCCGTGCTATTAAAGTCACTGGCAAAGCAACTGAAAATAAGCAAGATTTCATATATAACAGACTCATTAGCAAGCACTCTGGCCTGGGTTCAGCAAGAGAAAAGGCTACAAGATGAAATCTAGAGAGGCGAAATTTCTGTTTCCTGTAACATCCTTTGCACAGTAAGGTCATCAATAAAATGCTTTCTGAAAAGATGAAAATGCTGCTTCAACGTACCTGATTTCTCTGAAAACAGAAATTGCAAGCCCAGAGCTTGGCCCGATAGTCAACTTGGCTGCAAGGGAAAGGTGAGGCATTAGTATAGGTATAGGAACAATTTCACAACCTAGCTTCACAGTTGTCTATGCTGATGAGGAAGAATCAGAAAACCAGACGCTTCAACGTTATGGATAGTTTTAGGGATTCTGACTTTTGTTCCAATGCCAGAAAGCCTATTAGCTCAGGCAGTCCTGCTGCTTCCAGGCTTGTTATTGTGAGTGATCACCAACAGACCATCGAAGCTTAGGATGCAGTAAGCAGGTTTGCATCTAATCACTCCTTCACTACGTTGAAGCTTATCTCAGTCATCTTACTGTTCGTACAGCTACAGCACACGAGTGCTCCAGTCATAGAGCAGCAGAAGCCATTCACTCACATCCTGTCCAAACACAGAACAAATTAGCTGTTCTCTGCCCCAATGAGTTTCCTCTCCTCAACTCATTATGACATACTACATTGACTGCTAGTACAGTGAAGCCTGACCTTATTCTTCCTTCATGGGTTTGACCTCTTCCTACTTCCTCTTGCTAGTCATTCTGTTTTTTTTTCAGCCCAAAGCTAAGCTCTAAGGAAGTATGATAGTAACATGACTTCATGACAAGATTATTCTCTTACTTTCTCAGCAAAACTCCAGAGAAAATTGATACTCATACTGGAGCTGGCCTATAAAAAAGGGGATGTATAGAAAGCAGAAAATCAAATGAACACCACAGCCCAAAGGATAACACCAGTATAAACAGCATCTTTATTTAAGTTTCACCATTCACCATAACATTCTCTAGGATGATAACAGGATTGCCCATTTCCATATTATCTCCAGCTGAACAGCCTCCCTGAGGACACATCTCTCATCTCAGGCTCTGGCAGCTCAGCAGAGGGTGCCATTAAACACATCTCACCAGGCATGCAATGCTTTCAACATACTCACTATATCTAAAAGAGGCTACCAAGCACCATACTGAGAAAAAAAGGGGAATTAGGAATAACCATAATTATTAAGGTTGGAAAAGATCTCTACAATCACTGTGTCCAACCATCAACCCACCTCCCCCACGCCCACGAACCATGTCTCTCATTGCCTCTCCACTGTTCTTGAACATCTCTAGGGATGGTGATCCTACCACCTTCCTGGGCAGCCTGTGCCAGTGTCTCATTGCTCTTTCTGAGAAGAAATTTTTTCCTATATCCAACCTGAACTTTCCCTGATGCAACCTGAGGCCATTCCCTCTCATCCTATCACCGTTACCTGGGAAAAGAGGCCAATTCAGCATACCCTCCTTTCAGGTAGTTACAGAGTGCAATAAGGTCTTCCCCGAGCCACCTCTTTTTCAGACTGAACAACCTCAGTTCCCTCAGCTGCTCCCCATTAGACTCATCTCCAGACCCTTGACAGCTTCACTGCCCTTCTCTGGACATGCTTCAGAGTCTCATTGCCTTTCTTGCAGCGAGGAGCCCAGCACTGAACGCAGCACTCGATGCACAGCCTCATCAGAGCTGAGTACAGAGGGACGATGCCCTCCCTGCTCCAGCTGGCTGCATTGTTGCCGATACAAGTCAGGATGCCATTGACATACTTTGCCAGCTGGGCACACCGCTGCTCGTGTTCAGCCAGCTGTCAGCTCACATCCCCACATCCTTTCCCTCCATGCAGCCCTTCAGCCACTCTGCCCCGAGCCTGTAGCGATGCCAAAACACAGGCACCCGGTCATGCTGAACATCACCCAATTGTCCTCAGCCCATCCGCCCAGCCTAGAGACATCAGGCACACCGAAATGCAAACCAGACGCTCCCCAGACTCCCCGCCCCCCAGCTCAGAGCTGCATACCAGAGCGGGTTGAGCACGGCCTTGCAGGTGGCCCTGCTGCAGAGCACGGGCTCGTACTGCACGGGCGGCAGGTCCGGGCGCTCCCGCAGCGGGGTCAGCAGGCAGGCCAGAGGCACGACCATCCGCGTAGCCTCCAGCCTGCTGGACGGCCACACGTTCCAGCTGAAGCGCACGCCGTCGCGCTCCTCATTCTGCTGAATGAACTCCAGGTAGGTCGCCATGGGGCCGCGGCAGCTCCGAGCGCAGAGGGGAAGCTGAACTCCGACACGCCGCAAATACCAGCCCGCCCTCCTCACGGAACGAAAGGCTGACAAAAGGCTCCAGCGACGTCAGGCCAGTCTGCGAACGGCGCCGTGCCGCAGCTCGCAGCCGATGTTCCCGCTCTTTCCGTCAGGAGCAGCTCGCCCTCCGCACCCGAGCCCCGGCAGCACTCACCCGCCCGCACAGCCGCCACTCTCTCCCGGCAGGCCCCGCGCGGCCAGCAACGCCAGCTCAGCGCTATGGGGCTGCCCTCACACAAGATGGCGGCACCCGCACGACCCGCCTCCCGCGCTTCCACCGCCATCTTGATTAAGGGCATTCCGCGCGCCGTCCTATATGACACTAACAAACGTGGCGGCGCAGCTTCAGGGAAGCCACGTTAGCTATGGGCGAATGGAGAGAAAAGGCGCCCCTACCAGACATGGCGGGGAGGCTTCAGCTGGTGGAAGTGGAAGAGGCGGGGATGACGTGTCTGCCGTCGCGGCTGCGTGCAATGGCGCCGCGCCGGAAGCGTGCTCAGAGTGGCGGGCTCGTGCTAGCTCACGTAATGGTGTGTGTGCGGTGTGGTACATTGGCTAAGCGCGGCCCTGCGAACAGCGACAAATAGGCGTGCTTCCCGTCTGGATGAAGGGATTTAAGAACGGGTTTCAAGGCTTCCAAAAATTGATGATTTGGGAGTATATTTTCGACATAAATACATCACTTGCAAATTCTCAAATGGAACGTCAGACATTCAACTCACAAATCTGACTGTGGCTCTCTACCACACCTTCATAACCCCTCCTCACCAGAGAGAAATACCCCTCCCTTCACAGTCACACCTTACCCTGTCACCGCTTTCTGGCAGTAAGCACAACCACGAGCAGCTGTCAAGGGTGAAGCACAGGAATTATTTCATCCAAAATCTCTGACCAACACCTGAGTCAGAACTCACTGAGAACTGCAACCCCTGCCACCAAACCCCCCTGCTGTGTCCGTGTCACAAAAAAAGTCACGTATCTCACTGGCGCTCATTTTTTTTCCATGTTCTTATAAAAAATATATAGTTAAAAGTTTTGTTGCTTATATACACATAAGTATATAAGCACTGAAAGTAATGCCTCCCATTTATTTCCATGAAAACTACAAGAGCACAATGACGCTATTTAATAGAGCAAATCCTCAGCTACATAACACTATTTTTCAACATAGTCACCTCCATTAGCTGCATCACACAGTGATGCCAGCTGATGTCACTGTCACCACTGCTGCAATGCACCACCCACCGCCTCACTGTGCTCACATCCACTGTCTGGTCTCCTGAAATGCTCAACAAGTATCAATGAATATCAATGGGTACCATTTTCTCCACGTACAGGCATTCAGTTCCACACCTTTGCTCCATATGCACTTCCATAACACATGCCATTGTGTCAGACTGCCCTTGTGCTGCCATCACACAGCAACAACATGTAATGGGATACTGATGGGAAGGTTCAACCTCTACCACCATAACATCATCTGCCTCTGATTTTGTGGACCAAAATATAAGACAGGAGGCATTACATTCAGAGCAATCCTCATATTTTATATGCAGCCCTAGACAACTCCCCTTCCCTCCACGAGGCCCAGGCAAGCTAACTGGTTGGACACCCATAGCCTAAGAGGTCTCTTTTCAGAGTCTCAGAACAGCCATACCCGGGTGAGGCAGAAGATGGCACTCAAACAGCATCAGGTAAACAACCACTGCTCCACCAGTCCCACAGAGGTAAGAGGTGTAAGCAGACTAAAATGAAAAAAACAAAAAAGGGAAATCTAAATAGCCAATCAACCAGAGTTTTCACTATCAAAGCTTTAAGTTTGCCATTAACGTCTTAAACTTTGGACTGCAAAGGCTAGGCACGTTAAACAGTACCTGCGAGCTGTACTTTCTCTCCATTCACAGTACAGCCTGACACTGCAGTTAATGCTCCTGGAAACATTAAACATTTACATTTCATACCACATCGTAAAGGGGGCGGCTTTGCCAGGTAGAAAAGAAAACTGAAGGAAGTCAGGAAGGAAAAAAAGATTGAACTTATTAATGTTACCATAAAAAGGTATTATGTATATATTATATATTATATTATATATTATATTTATTCCCTTTTTGAACAAGGTGATAGGCCACGGAGGTTCATGAAGATCCAGAATGACAGAAAGATCGTCCCTCTCAATGAAACAGATCATACAAGCTCCTATTTTACAAATAGCAAAGAGAAATTGCTTCACTTTTCCCTATAGGTAGATTTTTTTTCTAAATTTAAGACATCTTGTTACAGGTGCAACACTGTGAAATAACTTTGTGGACCACAAAGGTGAGGCCATCTAAACCAGATGAAGCCAGTACAAATGAAACAGAATTGAGAGGGCTTAATAGGCCAGCTCTCCACTCCTTACAGCCATTCCCAGAGAATAGGCAATAGGCCCTGTCTCCTTTTTCTCACTGCCAGTAAATATGGCCATACTGCATGAAGTGACACACTTGCATCATGTATCATTTCCACGAAAGCTGTCTTCTAGCTGAGGCAGAGCACAAACAATTTGCATTATTTCTGCTGCTGCAGGATGCAGACTGTTGTGTTAGGTTGCCTTCATAAGAGGCAATCCCAGCCTCACACCTCAGTGAAATTATCTTTGGCCACATAACAGATGCCTGAAGCTGAGGTTAGGGTCAGTGTAGCAAGCAGCAGTTTTCTCAGGCTTCAGTGTGCTACATGGTTAAAGGCAGCAGAGAAAGAACAAACACCTCATAATTTCACTCCCCACTTTGTGACAACACTTCTTTCTCTGTAGAAAGAGATGTATCCCCGTCACCTCAAGAAACAATGCTGCCAACAAAAGAAACAGCCAGCTGTGGGTGCACACACTAGCTAACACCACCAAACTTGTTCCCATTCGAGGCTGCACCTCGAGTGCTGTGTTCAGTTTTGGTCCCCTCACTACAAGAAAGACATTAAGGCACTGGAATGTGTCCAGAGAAGGGCAACAAAACCGGTGAGGAGTCTGGAGCACAAGTCTTATGAGGAGCAGCTGAGGGAGCTGAGATTGTTCAGTCTGGAGGAGGCTCAGGGGAGACCTCACTGCACTCTACAACTTCTGAAGGGAGGTTGTGGTGAGGAGGGGTTTGGCCTCTTCTCCCAGGCAACGAGCAGGACATGGGGAAATGGCCACAAGTTGTGCCAGAGGAGGTTTAGGTTGGACGTGAGGAGAAACTTTTTCTCTCAGAGAGTGGTCAGGCACTGGAATGGCTGCCCAGGGAGATGGTGGAGCCGCCGTCCCTGGCAGTGTTCAAGAGGCGCCTGGAGGAGGAGCTGTGAGATCTGGTTTAGTAGCAGTGGTAATGGGATGACGGTTGGACTAGATGATCTTTAAGTCCTTTCCAATCTTGTGATTCTCTGATTCTATGAAATCGGCTCTACATCACAGGAAGATAACACTATGCTTTTTGATGGTATGCCACTATCATGCCTTCTTCAGATCACAAACCGTATTTTCGTACAAACAGCTGTCACTGGTACTTTTTGTAATCCTCAGGGCATAAAGACAGCCTATAAAATTTTTCACTGTACCTGGTTACCAGGACAGAAGAGCCGTTTCTCATTTGGAAAACACATCTTCCCAGAATACTTACATTCAGAATTTCAGCTGACATTTATGTCCACGATGCAGCTGCCAGAACACAGAGCACTGATTAGATAATCCTGTAGCTGTCACACAGTAAATGCAACAGAAATATCACCAGACCCTGACAGCAGTGGAGAAAATGAAGCACAAAAATAGATAAGAAAAAAAAAATCAAATACAGTTTTAATCATAAATTATAGCAGGTAAGAATGATGGTAAAGAATCATTGATTTCTATTTTACATAGGGAAAAAAGTGTCAGCTTTAGGACTTAAGCTCCCACCAGCGCTGTCTGAAAGCAAAGTTCAGGATCTAATTCTTGGCAATGCTCAACAGCAAATTTTTCTGATCAGCCGATGACTTATTTTCTTTCAAAGTGCCTGTTGAGTACTCAACACAATCCTTAAGTGTGATGCAGCACCACACAGCTGTTCTGTGGCACTTCTCAAGTCACGCACCCGCATTTTGTACAAGATGGGATCTATGTTTTCACTTCAGCCTTGATCTTCGGTGCTGGTTTGATTTTCAGTCCATTTACAGGACTGCTCACACAAACTAATGATGCAGCATTAAGTTTACTTTAAAAAGGCAAAGGAACTTCACATCTTGAAGTTGCTCACGAATTTAGAAGCTGCTTTGTCATCTTAGCTGTGAAGAATGGATCGAGTTTACAGATTTCTTTCACTCTAAAACTCCAGCCATTCTGTCATATAAATACAGTTAGATGGAGAAATCTCACCACCTTCATGGCAATCATCAAAAACCTGGGAAAGAAAGACCTGTGTCAGTACAGTAACTGTATACAGCAAGCATGAGTTCACTACAAGTAGCACACCTCATGACTCTCTATTCTAAGTAGAAAAGCAGTAGTCTAGCTAAGAACAAAGTCTAGGAAGTTCAGTGCCAGCTCTGAGGAAGAGCAACGTGAGCACAAGAAAGCAAAACAGATCCCACTGTCATAAATGATGCAACAGACACATCTGGCAAATTTTACCTATGAATCAAAACTCATGATCTTTGCAGAAGAGGCCAAATGCTAGACAGATGTAAGTTAGCTTTTAAAAAAAAAGACATAAATAGGCAAAGAACACAAGGTCAGATAATAAAAAGTTATATTTTAGAACAGGCTGAATTTGAAAGCACTCTGTAACACAGTAAAGGAAAGAGTCAGCATGTAAGTGGGAAATCATAGACATGGCCTGGGCCAAAGGCTCTGCCCTGTACACCATAGTTAAAGCATCACCAATGATGCTCATGAGCATCACGAGCATACTTGGCTTGGAAACCCACAAGAATCACTCACAGGCATAACCTTCATTCACACCAGCTGCACGTTCTGGATACAGCCCTTCAGATGGTCACGCACCACTATTCATGTACAGAATTTGTTACTTACTGGACAGAGTCCGCAGGGCGTCCTGACTAATCCAGTGGGTTGTATGAGAGGACTAACAGCTCTGTACAACTTCATCTGTCCGTCCACACTGCCTACTGTCCCTTCCTTGGCAGCAATAATAGTCATCTCCACTTTTCCATCGTATATTAGTGTATTTAAAATGGTTTCAATGTCTTCCATAGACAATTCTACCTAAGAAACAATTAAATATAGGGAAGACATATGCCACTAAGTTCTGTGATGGGGAAACAAGAGCAAACCCCCACAAGTAACAAATGCTTAGAGGAGCCCTTCTAATTTGTCCCAGATGCAGGTACAGCTCTTACTGGGCACCTGATCAGGTTGTGTAGATACAAAAAGAAAAGCAAACAAACGCCTTCCCTCCCAAGACTTTTTGGGTTGCATTAGCCTTGACTAGCCCAAAAGAACTTTCCTATGCACCTCAGGCATCTACATTATCTTAGCATGATGTATTTCTCATCCTACAACAAAAAAGTTGTGGAAAAAAAAAAGACAAGAATACCAAAGCCTGTTGGTGGTGACCAACAATGGCCTCAGGCTGTGAAAGCTCTGACATGTCTTTGAAAACCCACATGTACGGGCTATCCTCGAATCCCATACAGCACCACTGGCAATCCTGAAGAAGCAAAAAAGCAGCCAAGTCCACCTCCACTGCAGTAACTGCAGGGAACTGGAGCACTCACCAAACTTGCAGAACCTAGCTCCTATAGCTAGTCATATACTGACAATTCTGGGCAGAAAGATTAATTTATGCTGACCTTACTGATACCCAGCTCACAGATGTATTTCCACACCTCATGGGAGGAGGCGAATGAGCTGTTCCTCTGTATCATGGGGTTCTGTTTGCTCTCTCGAGCTGCTTCTGCCTGAGGGAAAAAACACAAAGACAAGTTGTAGTCAGCACTCACTGCCAGGGCTTTCTTCACAGCTCAGTTCTGGGCAGAGAGCAAAGCGTTGTTTTGCAAACCATTTCTGAGACATGTTGGTTGTTTTTTTTTTTTAAATCATTTAAAATTATGTCTTCAGGACTGATGTAAGCGAGATAACAAAGTGCACATCCAAACATAACTTTACACTGAATATGACACAAAATTTACACAGTAAAATTACTTTTTTTTAATTGATATTAATTATATTAATATATTAATATATATTATTGATATGAAGGAATATCTGCATTTTTGTTCTCTTGGCAAAAAAAAAAAAAGTGTTTCTGCTGTAGCTGGTGTTGCTTAAAATATTTTTAATGAAACAGAAAAATGCTGCCATCTGTTTAGTGTAGAACAGATTTAGGTAGTAAATCTGTGTAAATAGTCAATCTAGTAAATAATGTAGAGGGCTTTTCCCTCAGCCATACTAGAGGAGATTGTCTTCCAGGCAGAGCTGACTGCCTGGTGCCTTTTACCCTCTCAGAAATGAGAGCTTTGAGAAAAAAAAAGAAAGTGACTTTTGCTGTTGTTTTTTCTTTTGGTCCTGTGCCTTTGCTGCCTAGCTTGTCACTGCAGTTTGGAGAAGGAAGATTCCACCCACTGTAAAGGGTACAAAACAGTGTAACGCTTACAGAAAGCACTATGGGAAACTTAAGCCTCGTCTGTCACTGACTTTAGAAATAAAAGAATTACTTGCAAATACAGATGGAGGATCGATTTAGTAGTGGCTCTCACCTTACTCTGTAGAAATTTAAAACACTGTTGATTTAACACCTCCACAAATTCAGACTCAAAGTCTTGGTCACTGTACCAGGCCCCACCGGTCACTGATCGGTCAGGCTGCAGGTTATACAGCATATACACCTTCTTCTTGGATGCCTGGTAGAGAAAGCACACAGCTCTGAATAGATGAAAGTAAAATCTAAGACACAGTAATGATAGCTTGAGTCACCTGGATTGATGTGTTCAACTCCTAGATAAGATGGACATACAGAGAATGGACATACATTGCTAGTATGCAACAGGCTCTGCAACAAGACAGGACCTGAGCTGAAAACCAGAAGAGTGCCCAAATAATATGCACATGCCAATGATTTGCAATTAAGCAGGTAAGGCAGAGCAGGATGCTGCATAAGCATTACAACAGAATGACAAAAGTACTGAAAAGAATAGCCCTGTTCTGGTATGTGGACTATTTGCATGTAAGATATGAAAGTGCTTGAGTAACTGGAACAAAATAGAACAACCAAGACTAAGAATCAAATGTTTTAACACCTTTCAGACAACAGATGTCCAGTATCGATCAGATAACTGAAGGCTGCTCAGGGATCTTCAGAGAAGAACCACCTTACAATGGCACCTGCGGGTATGTAACTGTATCACTGCTACCATACACAGCTACAAATGCTTAAGTATTGGTTTAAGAGATACCACCTTCTGGTATAAACATAGCAAAACTGGGACCCAGGGAGACAAAGTACTCATAAGCAGGTTGCTGATTTAGATGGAAACAGTGGATGAAGATGGTAGGTAGATGGTAGAAAACCCAGTCAAGAAACAGAAAAGAATTCAGTACAAACACAAGTCAGCAATCAACAGAGGGAGGATGTGCAGATGGCAGGAGTGTGGATGCCTGCAGACAGCAGAGCTGCTGACCTATAAACCTAAAAGCCCACTGGGATGCTGGAAGCAAAAGTTTCAAACAACCCAGGCTCTTGAGTAGGTTTTATGTCCTCAAGAATGCATATGGAATAGCAGAGAAAAGGGAACAGAACCATGACAACAGTTTCGTCTAATTAAGAGCACTGAAGCTGTTGATTTGATAATAATGGTATGTCATTAACTGTAGTGTGAACAGTAATAGAGCAGTATATTAGTAGTGATGTATTTATTACTTACATTATTAATTCTTTTGCTAGTAGTATGTTTATTATTTATTAAAAATTAAAGCCTCTTGGATCTGGCACACCTCAAACATACATTGTAAGTGTTAAGAGTGAAGTGCTGGTACACGTGCAGCGACAAAGCTGGAAGCAGAACAAGGTTTCTCTGCTCCCTGTTTCACATTCAAACAAATACAGCATGTAGCAAACATTTGAAAATGTTATAAAAAACAACAAGTCACAAACTACTCACTGCCACAGATTTAACTGCTTTAATTAGTTTCTTGCTTTCCAAGTTTTTCAGTATCTTGTTGATCTCCGTTAAAGGCAAATTACTTTTGTATCTAATGTCCCTGCTCCAAATACCTGTTTAAGAAGCAGAAATGAACAGAAATGAATTATGAGAAGCAGGTATTTTTTTCTCTCAGCCAAAGGATGCATCTCCAATCCTACCACCCTCAGCAAAAGGGAGGGAAGGGGAAAAAGAGGACGAAATAAAAATCACCTGATAAAACAGAAGAAAAAGCTCACCACAGTCACCATCTCCACCTCTGGGAGCTCTTATACATACACCTCATTTGGCCTCACAGAATTGTTCTTGCACATTTAGTATCCATGCTCGCTTTAAACATTACAGCTACTTCTACCAGCTCTCTCTCGACAGAAGTGCAGAGATTCCTAAGAAAGCCTTGTTGCTAGCAGTGGTTTCTGCTGTTAGTGCAGTTACTAAATCCAGCAGAGATATAATGTTGTCTTTTAACTAGTGAGTGTTTGTACAGATTCCTCTGTTTCACAGTCCCATAAATAAGCCATAATTCATATTCTAAAACTTCATATTTTGAAAGAGGTCCCAAAAGGTCAGACCAGAGAATTTGTTGTTTTAATAGAAAAATATGTCTTCCTTTGTTTTTAATAAGCAGACACATGGAACATCAGCTACAGAGTTGTTAAGTGTACTCTTTATTTTATATCTGTACTGCCTGGACAAGAATTTAAAAGTTTGGATGGAGAAAGTTCCATAAACAAAGTTACTACCATTCACCATTATAGTTTATTTAAACTACCTTTGTTGCCTGCATCTTCTATAATTTGGTAAACCAGCTTCTCCTGATTGTCAGAGCCTTTCATTTTACTGTGGAGTAGAACAGACAACGGGATTTTTTTTTAAAGTTTGAAAGAGGGTGGATTTATTTTAAAGCAAAAACAAATTCAATGAAAAAAACCACAACACACAAAGGCAGAAAGAAGCCCTACACAATAAACCAGCCACTAGCAAATAAAATACATGACACCAAATCTCTCTGGATCATTCTGAGCTTGCCAGTGAGAAGCCACAGTAAAGAGAAAACAGCACAGTTGAAAAAAAAATAATATTAGTAATTAAAAATGAGGGTAAGCAGGATTCACTCAACTTCTCTTAACAATGAGAAGTTTGGAGTCATATATTAACACAACTGCACAATGCCAAACACTCAGCGCATAATTCAGGATCAACTGTCCTAACAAGGGGACAGCAGAGTGCTCCAAGCTCCACAACATGCCTTTTCACTGGCCTGAGACTTCACTAAGCCTGAACTCAGGAATCTTTTTCTACTGCATTGGAAAGAGAAGTTGAGGTGCGTGCACAGAAGATAATTTTGAAGGCCGTTTCCTTCTAGAAGTAAATCCTGACATCTACTCAGATTCACATAGGCATCACAAAACATGACTTTTTTGAAGGTACATTTTAATAAATCAAATAAAGAGCATCAACAACAGATCAAGTGGTCTTCTGGAACTGCTGCAAGTGCTGAGGAAGACCACAGAACTACAGTTGTAGATGCTGTGGCCAAGCTGCAGCTGGGTTTCATGTGAGCATACACATCTGCTCACACAGATCGCTTTGCCAGATGAAGAATTCTGCTAGTAATTTACAGCTGGAGCCTCACGGTAGCCTCTGTGCAGCAGAAATCATAGAACAGTTTTCAGGATTGACTCAGGGGAATTAAGCGTATCAAGCAATTAAAGTCTGTAACCTCCTTATCATAGAGCCCATGTTAAATTCCTTACTGCACTCCCAACAATGCTGCATGTCAGTTGCACAACTGTGTCCAAGTATTTATTCCATAAGCACAAGGCTTACCTTGCATTTTGAGACTCTTTGATTCTATACAGGAGACCTGAACTGCTCCTGAGAAGGTCCAGTTGCCCCTGTGGGAAATAGGCGCAGCACATTAACTTTCCTTCTAACTGCTTGTTTTCAGAACGTGGCAAAAAATCTCAACTTGCAAAGAAAATACATTTACTTTCTATCAGCTGAATAAAGAAAAGAGAAAAACAACACTTCTAACTGCTAGACACAACAGTATCCTTGAGGATATTATCTTTCCCCTATGACCATCCATTTATCATTAGCTATCAGAAATAACAAATACAGTTCCAGCCTCTTCCCACAACACTGGCACTTCCCATTGTTTCTCCTAACTTTCACCTTGTACAGGGGACATCGAGCTCTTGTATACTTCCCACCAAAGCGCTCATTTACACCCAGATATCAAGTGAGAGCTCTACTGGACAGGAACATTAAACAATTCTGATTTCCAGTGGAAGAGATGGGGGTTCTTATTTTGTTTGTTATGTTCTCAGTTTTGTAGAGATCACCAGAAAACTGCCAGCCAGGTTTGAGAATGCCTCACAGAGGCCAATTATTCACACAACAGATGTTAACTTTGTATTACAGGATGGAATCAGTACGTTCTGAGATATATTTTAACAGGTTATGGTGAGCACTACAAGTGGTCACGGTGATCACAAGTGGTTACGAGAACCAAAATTAAGCTGCGAAAACTGCCAATTACGGCAAATGACACAAAATCCAAGATGAACTTCCTAGTCCTGCCGGGCTGGGTGCTACCATGCAGCCCACTCACATCGAGAGAGCCTCAGGCTGAAGCAACGCGAGGGAGTGGGGAGCACCCTACCATGGAGAGCAGCCTGTTGATGGCCATGGCTCGCTGCTGGGCCTCCATGTGGGGCATGTCATTTTGGATCACCTGGTCCGTGATGCCGTGAGGGAACTGGTGGCACAGCTCGATGATCCTGGGGAAGGAGAGAAGCAGTTTGGGAACCAAAGACTGTTGCGCCTCAAACCAGTCCCTTGAAAGGTTATCAGAGCCGGGACGGAAGGAAAAGAAAAGAACAGCCCAGAAGAAGTAAGGACGAACCGCTTCTCAGCCACTGCCAATGAGGACACACAGCGCCCGGCCCCGCTTCCTACCAAGACGCCTCTCCATCTCATGGAGAAACGGCCTCAGCTCTTCCTGACAGCGCTGCTGCTCCACTTAACTTTTAGCCTCTTCTCAACAGCAACGCACCGAGCCCCGCCGCTCCCCGCTTCCCCAGCACCACGAAGCCTCTCCCGAGCACAGAGGGCCGGGGCCCGGCCCAGCGCACCTGCTCTCTATGTCCACGGGGTCGGGAACCTCCGGCTTCACCTTTACCTCCGCCATGACGGCGGACTCGGCTTGCGCGGGGAGATGACGTCATCGGGGCGCGGCGAGGACCCGTTGCCGAGCGGCGGGTCGCGGCGGCGCGTTGAGATGACGTCACTTGCGCGCGACGGTGCCGGTTGCCGAGCAGCGGGACGCGTAGGCTCAGACCGCACTGTTGTCAAGAAAAATCATCGTCTGCTTTTCTGTTGTCGTTCCGGTTTAGAGATCACCACTGAGAAGGATGACGGCGGGCTCTGTGTCGGTGCCGCAGGTCATACCCCTTCGGAGCCCTCTTCCAGGGCGGGCCAAGCACCGGATAGACACCAGCACTCGGCTAGAAATAAAGTCAGGTACGAACTGCAGCTTTGCCTCCGTAGAACCTTTTGTTATGCGATCGTTTGAACCTTAATCTCCATGCCGTTGTTTGCAGATGATTGTGGTCTTTGCGATCTTTATCATAGGATCACAGAATGGCCTGTATTGAAAAGAACCACAATGATCATCCAGTTCCACCCCCTGCTGTGTGCAGGTCGCCAACCAGCAGACCAGGCTGCCCAAAACCACATCCAGCCTGGCCTTGGATGCCTCCAGGGATGGGGCATCCACAGCCTCCTTGGGCAGCCTGTTGCAGTTTATGATCTTCCTTAAGTACCCTGCAATATTACCTATTTGGGTACACCCAATATACTTGCACCAGCATTTTTTTTTTACATGCAAACAATATTACTGACCCAGGGTTATTTTAGTATATTAGTGCTCTCAACAGCTAGTCTTAGGACAGTTTTGTTCTCAACTTTTATGTAATTGCTTCATTATGTGAAAAAATCAAGCACGGTACTGGATATTTCCAGAGTTGTAGAGATGATGTTTGGTTTTTTTTCCAGTTCCTGCACAGTTTGGCTAATTACTTTTTCTGTGTTGTTCAGATACACCTGAGGTCTCTATTTATTACACTTTAGATGGAAGTAAACCAGAACTTTTTAGGAAACCTGGCTATGGAGAGCATAACACTTTTAAGTATAACAGTCCTATCACGTTACCAGTTGGGAAAATAACAGTCAAGGCTCTTGCAGTTACCAAGTAAGTATCCTGGTCTAATTTATTTCTGTTCTGGATGGGACAAAAAGCAGCAGTGGCTTGAAGCCATGCCGTTTAATGAAGTTTGTACTTAGCAAACAAGAGGCAGCAATCTCCCTGGCCAGGAGATTTCTGGGTTGCTTTCTCATAATGCTTTTTATTCATTAATAGTTTATTCATTGACTTTCAGGGACTGCAGGGAGAGTGCTGTTGTAACAAAGGTGTTTCGAGTAGAGTACAAGCAACCAAACATCCTCTTCTCTATGGAAGACGATGACAAGAAGTTCCTAAAAGATGTCACAACACAGGCAAGTTTTAGCAATTGTAATCTCTTGTCTGGATATAGAAAGTTTGATGTATGATAGTGCAGAGATTAAACCTTGGCTGCCTGTATTTTTTACATATTTTATTTTCCCTGTTGCTCATCTTTGCAGCCTCAATCCTTTTTATAAAATGAAATTTATAAAATGAAATGTTTTTTTCTCTTCTCACTGTTCTGTCATGACCAATTTGGGTTAAATATACTTAAAATATATTTATCCTCTAAATTTTTCAAATGCTTACAATGAAAATAAATACTTTAATTATATGCCTTTAAAATCATAACAAATAACTACAGCAAGGATTAGAACAAAAAGCAACCAATCCTAAGTATTCCAAATGAAATCACTTCTTAGGAGAAGGAAGATGAAATGTTTACTACAAAACTAAAGAAAAATGGTCTGGATGTGGAAATCAAGCCTGCCTGGAGTGAATCACCCCGGGAATTTCAAGGTATGGTATTGCTGCAGGAAATCAGAATAGACTTTTTTTTCTCTTAGCTGAAAATACAGTGCAAGATTTTCACCTAATGTCATCGTTAAAATATAGATAATTCTAAAAAACATCCCAGTGGACAAAACATCTTCTGAGAAATCCAATTTCCATTTCTCAACACTGCACATAGGGAACAAAAATTGCCTTCTATACATACCAGGTTGCTTATTAAAAAGAAAAAAAATGTGATTCATTTCTGAGCAACATAAAAAGGCTCAATCTTGTACAAGAAAATGACATTAAATTGACGGGATTGCAAATTTATTTGCAGTAAGATTTTAAATAAATCCACAAAGCAGAAATGAAAGCTTGATGGATTTTTATACATAAAGGCTGTTAGCCTGTGCTAACAACAATGGAAGTGTTCAAGAGCAGGGAATCACATTAATGTTTGTGCATTTTACTCTTGGTTTTTGAAATGCAGGAAGGAAAAAAAAACTAAATTGAGGAAAATATAAAAGGAAGCTCTTTTGGAAAGGAAAGAGGTTTCTTCTAGTTTAATTTCCTGTAATTCCACACAGTTTGTTTTAACCCAGAATATGGATGTGAAAATCAGGTATGAATGACTAGAAATATGCTTGCCTATTGAAATTTAAAATTTGAGAATATGAAATAGTCATATTGACATATACGTTAACCGTATGAAGTGAATACCAGTAGAATAATAAGTCTTTGATTTTAGACTTGGAGACAGAAAGAAAGATTGAGCACAAGCCCCTGCAAGGACCACAGCTCCTGAGCAGCCCTTTGGGAACAGCAGGGTATGGAGAGGATTCCTCAGCACTACCAACAGAGTCCTTACAGGCAAGGAAAGGGGCATGGAGGAAAACTGCACAAGTCTGTCCAGAAAAGAGAAAGATGTGAAAATCTGTGATCATTTTTATACAACCTCTCAGAAACTAGTGCCTTTGGCTGCACTGTACAGTACTGATTTAAAGTTATGGGTAAAGGCACACTTCAGTAGGAAAGCAGTTATCAGTACAGACAAAACCAAGCATGACAAATTACCAATGCCTGCACTGTTACAAATCCCTTTCTAATACATTACTGAAACTGCAATTAACAAATGTTTAAAACCTAAGATTTAAACATCCTGTCTTGGATGTGACAATTTATTTTTTTTTTAAGAATCTCTGGGTCACCAATACAGCTAATGGGAAATGTATTAGATATTCCTTAAAGCAGTATGTTTCAATGCACTTTGTCTCAAATCACATGTCTTTAGCTGTATTAGCTAGATGCATTTATGTGCATTCTGTATGCATTTGGCAAACATTAATTAATGCAAAAGAATTACCTCTATTTCAGTTTGCCAGTTCTGCAGTGCCCAGCCGGAAGAGCCTAGCAAGCACACAGGTGGCAAGGATCCAGAGAGAGAGAGATTTTCTCAGGTGAATGACTTCCATTGACATCTTTGTCCTTAGAAAGAAACAGAGCAATTGCTTCCAACATCCAAGTTGATGATGCTGTGAGACTCTACTATAAATTAGAAAAGCAAAACAGATACAGTAGGTGACACAGCTCAGGTATCAGTAGACCTTATATGGTGAGTAAAAATCATGAAACTTTGTAGCAGCAGCCAGAGAGCTTCCACCTTGCAAAGCTCTTCATTGTTCAGCCTCCTGCAAAAGACACTGGGGAACGGCCTGGTGAGCCACCATAGACTAGGAGCCACAATTTACAAATCAGTGGCCCAAGTCCAGACACAAATGGTTCCAGATTTTTCACTGTTACGCACCAGTACGTCACCAAAACAAGATCAGCCAGCTTGCTGTTGTTTTCAGATGTGCATACTGCTCTGCACCTCGCCTGTCTGACCCCTCGGCTCACTTCTGCCAGGAATGTGGCTCTCCTATCCCACCCATGACAGTGCGCCGCTTCCCATCCCCTGAAGGAGCACAGGTCAGCAAAACATCGTAACACAATGCATCCTCTGTGGAGGAACTTCCTCAGCAAATTACATGTTCGTTGTTTAGTCACTCTTTCATTGGAGAAGTTCTTTTTCTCATTTTGTTTGGAAATTTCAGCAGTGGGACCAAAGTAGTTATTCAATGGAGGGCAAAATTGACTGGATTGCTGCAGGTGCCACATATTTTAATAAGGACAACTTTATAAAAGTAAATTGTATTTTATTCACTTGTGCCAGGAAACATCACCAAATTCAGATTCCTCCTCGTCCTGCAACAACGACTGCATCTTCAGGAGCTGCATATGCATCTTATTTCAGTGCTAACTAGTGAGGTTAGTTAGCTAGTAGCTAGTGTCTATGCCACAGCTGTAGAAGATCCATCTAATATGCCTGAAGATTTGAACAGTGGTGTGTATGTCAGAACACTCTGAGTTTTTGCAGTTATGTCTATAACTGTATTCCATAAGCTCTTCCCAGGAGATAATAATCCTATCTAATGAGTCAATGGTGTTTTTTTCCTCCTGTATCCTCAGAAAGATGTCTTGTCTGAGACAATGCTGTAGTTTCAAGAGATGACTGAAAATATTGAGCACCTCTGTAGTTCATAGTTACAATGACTTGAGCTGCCTACACACATTATGATAGCACTTAAATTGACTGTGAAGTAACTTAGCACCTTTCTGGCACACGTATCAGTAAAGCATTCTCTATGATCAATGTCAACTTTTGTTTTTTGCTGTCAGTCCACTGACTTTGCTGCTGATAGAAACTCTAATGAGCAAGATATAGAAAATACAATATTGTGACATTAATGACAATATTGTGGCAAACTGTCACAGTATCATTAATGATCTCATGATAACATTAATGATCTCCTTAATAAGATGTGATACATTTTTTCTTTCAGATGGCACCATGTCTTGAATGCAAACATCTCGTGCCAATGAATACGCCCACCTGCATTGTGTGTGAGTCACCAATAGATCCACAACTGCAGCCCCAAACCAACACCTGCTT
The DNA here is from genome assembly GCF_951394365.1 of Tetrao urogallus. Classification (NCBI taxonomy): domain Eukaryota; kingdom Metazoa; phylum Chordata; class Aves; order Galliformes; family Phasianidae; genus Tetrao; species Tetrao urogallus. Next base: position 14,905,786 of record NC_136814.1, read on the forward strand.
TAAGGTAACTGAGAATAAATATAACAACTCAGTAATTTAACTCCTGGCATGCACTTCTTTAACAGGTGACAACTCTATGAATATTTTGAATCTAACGTGAAATACCTTAAAGCAGCATTAAGAGTTAGTAGGGTTAAAAAAGCTTGAATGGGAATAATTATTAAAGACAAAAACACATCAGCTCAGGAAAGCACGCTGAAGAGCACCTGAGGTAGAAGCCCCAATGACAGGAATGCATGGAACTGTATTTAGTATGGATCATCTTATCAATAAAGTGTATTAAGTATATTCTGATTACTCTGCTTACCTCATGTGATTGTGAGTGGTCAGTAGAGGTCAGCTGGAAGGATCAGGGCGGTCTTGGTCAGTGATCTGAAAGTACTGATAGCTTTAACTGGACAAAATTGGCCCTACAAAATACTCCCCACGTGCGGGCATGTGGACCATGGGAACCTTCCTCAGTCGTGCTGCTGAGGGAATAGGTTGTGAAGTGGGGACTGATATTACACATCAGCAATTGGTTGTGGAGCTATTGACAAAAAGGCTTTAGTTTCTATGATTACAGGACCTTGCTTGAGGATCAACATTTCCTTAAAAGAAATGGGATCCACCTCATTAAACAGGGCAAGGGTATCTTGGCTAGCAAAATATCTTTATCAGGCTGACCAGATAAGGAGGGCTTTAAGCTAAGAATAAAGTGGAATAAAAGTTCCTAGCAGCCCTGTGAAGCAGCCCCTGAGGCAGGGCTGACAAGCACAGGAACACACAATCGACAAAACAAGGTTTTTGTTTTTTCCTTGCAAATATGGCTGCCTCTGTTGTGCATGAGTGCAGTGACTGAACAAGCTGACACTAATGATTTGAAGGGTCTGCAGGTATTGATACTGGATTTCGAGTGTCTTGTACCGTAGATTAAATAAAATAAAACTGGCACAAAGATATGCAGATGTGTGACAATCAGGCAATACAGCTTAACAAAAATCTGAAGCCCACAGCACAGACTTAGTCTCTCTTCTACTTGCAGAGCTGAATAAGCACAGCAATTTCTAAGATAAAGTCCTCTTGCTATGATTGTTGTTCACTGTTTTCAAATACTGTATGAAATGTATTCTTTCTTTATTTAAAAGGGCAAAGTAATTTGTCAGGCATGTGGTACAGGAAATCCTCTTCACCTTAAACATTGCGTGACCTGTGAAAGCAAACTGCCTGAAACACAGATGGTAAGGCTTGTATCGGCTGCGGTAGCATTACTGAAATCAAACCATAAAATTATTTGCTTTTCAAAGCAGAAGTTCATGTCCCTGTGTGCCTATGTTACAAAGGCAGAGGATCCCACCCACATGCCATATTGTGGATCAGTACTCCCACAGATGCACCATCACAAAGGACAAGCTCAGCATTATGCAAATGTATCCTATACTTTCAAATTTCTCCTGTGGAAATCAGGACTGGAAATGCCATTGTCAAAACTCAGGATGCTCTTTAAAAACAGGTAGCTGTGACTCCATGGGAGTCCTGCTGGTATTCAAATTATTTTTAATTGCAATAGAGAACTAGAAGAAGATCGTTCTCAGTGATTTAAGTTACTTTGTGAAAACAAAATCGCCTTTTACATTATTTTTCTTATCTCCATTTGCTGCTGCCCCTATGTAGATGAAGTTCCCATGTTTGTATTTGGTGCTGACTCTGCACACAAAAAAAAGAAAAGTAACTGTTCCCTCTAAAATTGATGTTTGCTTCAGGTCTCATTTTAGATTGCTTATTGAATACCTTGGAAGAATTTTAGTTTTACTTTGGAAGAGAGAAATATTGTATGAAAAGCTTAGGATATATTTCACTTCTTCAGATTCTCAAGTAGAAACGAGAGAACAAACAATTTGCAAGTAAAAATCTGATCGTTATGGCAACATCCTGAGTTTTAAAACCATCAGTAGCTAGATGCAAAGGTCTCTGGTACAGCCAGTGAGGTGTCACTTCAAAGTGAACTTCAGTAGGAATCTGTACTTACTTACCTAAGATCATGTGTTTAACTGCTTCACTGAATGTAGGCATTAATGTGTAACTTCATAAAGTTGGGCATGTGACTTGAACAATGAGCTCTGTAATAGCCAAGAAAGAAAGTTAAATGCTCATTTAATCATCAATGTTCTACAAACTTTACTGTTAATATTGATTGGTGATAACCAAGAGTAATTCCTGAATAACTGATTAACTGATCATTAGTAATAATACTGATATTGCTATTTATGATTGTTAAATAATTTAGATGTAGAACATGTTTAGACTTGTTAGTTCCCTGAAGCAAAACCTAATAAAACATTTTATGCCTATTTGTCCTAGTTAGGATCTATGTTCAGCCTCTGGAAGTTTCAGATGAAAAAAAAAAATCTTTCTTTTGCATACCGTGTAAGTAAATTGTAGTTGAAAAAGTAGGTAATATATAACTTGTATGAGGTAAATGTGTGCAAAAAAATATCCACGTGGCAGATATCAGCTGAGTGAAAATTCGCTGTCTGAACACACTTTCCTAACATACTCCAAGAAAGCTTTTAAAAGGTATTGAGAAAAATAACTCTTGTGTTTTGGATTTCAAAGTACATGTTTACCAGGAGAGAAACCTCCTTGTCGATTCCAAATATACTTATGCATGGGGCCATATAATAAGCATGCACTGTAAAAGAACAAGATTGCAAAAGATTTTTTTTTGCACTATTTTGTACTAAAACAAACAGTAAATTAATTAATACATTTTATTGTGGCTTTGCAAATAAAAAAGTGGCAAGTTAGAGCAAAGTCAGTCTGTTGCTTATTCTATGTTGAAATAATTCCTTTAGGCTGAATTTTATGTTATCAACACAGCTTGCTTTCCTGTTTCACCTTATTTAGCCATTGAACTTTTCTTTGTAAGAACTGTTTTCTACCTAATGCTTACCTTGTTTTATTAGCCCACGTTGGGAAGAGATCCTCCCCCACCTTACACCAGTCAGCAAGGGAAGACAGTATTCTGCTCAAAATGCAATCGTGTGAACCACTGTGATGCACGTTTCTGTGACTGGTGTGGAGCCAAGGTACGCTGGTCTTTTTGTTGACAAATCTGTTTTCGCTCATCTGTGAGCTGCAGCAATTACAATTTTCTCTTTGCAAAGCTCTTGTCAGATAGCACATAGTTACTACTATCAAAACGCTTAAAGCACACAGGATAAAGAAAAAATAAAGGCTGAGGTTATATCTTGACTCCACTTTAGTCAATGACTAAAGAGTTTAGAGATGTAAATAAATTGCCATGGATCAGCGAGCATCACCTTACTCCCTCTGTTGAGATGCAGTAGCCACGCACTCTGCCAAAGTAACTTATTCATTAAGAGTTAAAGCATACACTAAAATAACTCAAGTTCTCCTACATCCTGGGCTATGATCATCTGTCTATTCAGGCAGCTACCAGAGATGAGATGATGCATGCAACTGTTTTGGCTGAAGGCCTTAAGTAAAGAGAAATACATTCTCAATGAATGCTCAGTAAAATTTTTGCATGGTACAATCAATATGAACAGTTTCTTTCAGCGTGTATTTTATTAATATAGCATTTCAAGGTAAGATTATTTTCCCAGAGTATAATACTTTTTTGTTTGTTTCTGTGAGCTGAGTCTACATAAAACTGAAAACATTCCCCTATATGCAAACACAGGGGGTCAGTACCAGGACCACTACTCTTTAATATCTTCATCAGTGACATCAACAGTGGGATCAAGTGCATCCTCAGCAAATTTGTGTATGACACCAAGCTGTGTGATATAGTTGACAGACCCAAAGAATGAGATGCCATTCAGAGAAACTCAGATGGGCTCTGGCAGTTGGCCCAGGAAAACCTCATGAAATTCAACAAGGTCAAGGTCTTGCACCTGGGCCATGGCAACCCCTACTATCAGCACAAGCTGAGGGATGTAAGGATAGAGTGCAGCTCTGTTGAAAAGGAACTGGGGCATTCTGGTGGGTTGCAGCTGAACAGGAGCCCACAATGTGCCCACACAGCCCAGAAAGTCAACTGTATCCTGGGCTGCATCAAAAGAAGTGTGCCCAGCAGGGTGAGGGAGGTGATCCTGCCCCTCTGCTCTGAGCTGTGAGACCTCACCTGGAGTGCTGTGTCCAGATGTGGAGTCCTCAGCACAGGAGAGATGTGGATCTGTTGGAGCACATCCACAGGAGGGCCACACAAACGATCCAAGAAATGGAACACCCTTAACACAAGGATGGGCTGAGAGCTAGGGCTGTTCAGCCTGAGGAAGAAAGAGAAGGCTCCAGGTAGACCTGAGAGCGGTCTTTCGGTAGCCGAAGGAGGGCTGTAAGAAAGAAGAGGCCAGGCTCTTCAGCAGAGTCTGTTGTGATAGGTTTCAAACTAAAAGGAGGGAGATTGGATATAAGAAAGAAGTTGTTTTTTTTTTGTTTTTTTTTTTTTGTTTTTTTTTTTTTTACAGTAAGGGTGGTGAGGCAGAAGAACAAGTTCCCCAGAGAGGTGGTGGAAGTCCTATCCCTGCAAACATTCAAGGTCAGGGTGTACAGGGCTCTGTGCAACCTGACCTACCTGTAGGTGTCCCTGTTCATTGCAGGGGAGTTGGACTAGATCTGTCGGAAAACACGTTTCTCTCCATATGGTGGCGCTGAGATTGCTGAAGAGTCAGTCTTGTATCTACCAGCGTTAGTCATCTGGTATCTTGGTTAATGTTTCTAATCTAATAGCTTTAGATAGTGTTATTTTACTGCCTTTTAATTCACGTAATAGCTCTCCTCTCCCAAACTGTGTGTTGTATTTCTGTAGTCACAAGTGTCTCGTTAAACTTTCCAGCCTGACCCTCTGCCATGCTACTTTACTTGTTACAAGTGTGGTACAAAAACTCGTCCATACGCTCGGTTCTGTGGGTCCTGTGGTGTTTACATAGAGCCCCCATCAAGGTTGAGTTCTCAAAATGGAGTTCTCATGGATTCTGGAGACTCGCTGAGATTTTCTGAGGTAAGACACACAGAAATTCAAAGCCAGGCTTGAATATGGCTAAAAGACGTACTGATCTACACCAACAGCAGACTAACCTAACTCTATGCACTTCCTTTTTGAGATGTTGTGCTCTGTGAGCACGCCGAGAGCAAAACCAACCATATTTCTACTGATAACTATCTTCTTCATAAATGTGGACTTAGCCAAAGGCTTTAATCCAGTCTTATTTAAATATCAAAATGAGAAACAAGCAGCTTTTCAAAAGTCTTTTATCTTAGTACTTGTAAATTATTTGCGTCCTGCTAATATAAGGCACTGCTTCATGAATGTGTGACTCTGCCTTGAAAATCAGCAAGGCCAACTAAGTGACCTGATTCTGCTGACAGTCACAAAGAGTTTTTCTTTCTCGAATATTTGTGATAAATTGCATCATTGTTACTGACTGATAACTGTAACCAACAATTGTTAATAACTCTCCCTTCTAGCTTTGTCATTCTTTTACAATTTTTATACTGTTTTAGCTGTAAGCTATCTAATTACATTAGACTTTTTCTTCCTCTCCACCCTGTACAGCCTAAATCACTTCAAGCTCAAATTGCCTGGCAGCCTCTTCCTACTTCCTTCTCCAAATCAAGAACAGAACTAAAAGAAACAGAAGATAAAGGAACCCAAACCGTTGGACTTTTTTACCCATCTAGCAAACTGCTGGAAAAGAAGGAACTTGAGCTGGTTTTACACAAAGAAAAGCTGCAAAAGATGAGTGATCGTAAGCCTCTCCTGACAGCTATAAGTCCTGGAAAAGGTTAGCAAGAGCTTTGATTTTATGTGATCGTGAACAACAACTCTTATTCAAAACAAAGCCCTGACATATGACTTTGTTTTAATTCAATAGCTGACAGTCTATGCCATGGGCCATCACTGACTGACATCCTTACAAGTCTGTCTTCCAACCAGTCTCTTGTAAATCAATCCAATCACCAATCGCCATAATAGCTAAAAGAAAGCGTGTCAGCAATAATAAAATTGTAGCTAATGAGCCCGGAGCAGTCTTCCTAGTGCTAATAGTTTGATTACCTCAGATCCTAAAAGACTAGGGACAAATGTGCCCTGTATCTGGGCTGGAAACCAGTGAACAAATCCTATTCCACGGTGAAAGATAGGTTCAAGGAGTACAGCAATGGAGCCTGTTAGGAATGTTACTGAACAGAATTCTGAGGCACTGAGGGTTAGTTCTTGAAAAATATGATATGAGGCTTGTCTATGTGAAGAATTTGTGTGGAATGGTGTTGTGAAATAAACAGACATTTTAGAAGAAAAATAAACTAAACTAGGGAAAGAGACTCTTAAAAGCATTACAAAGATCGGGTTGGTAAAAACATTGAGAGCTCTAGCAGTCTCCATCTTACAGCCCCGAGGTATCAGTACATCACTCATTGCAGAGACTGTCCATACAGACACTGCTGTATCAGTACTGCAGCTTCCTTACGCTTTGGCTCTAAAATGTGACATTTTATCTTGGTGACATCACTGTAGGAAAGACAGCATCTGACTTAACTCAGCATGTCAGAGAGCTTAATTTAATCAGAGATAATAAAGGACTGGCCATTAGTGGTGCAGCTTTTGACTCGTGAGAGAACAACTTTCACTAGGAAAGATTGAGAAGAAATTCTGAACTGCTTTTGAGCAACCCCAGATTTGCTAATTTTTATCTGACTTTAGAACAGACAGCTGTGTTAAAGCTACATTCTCCATTAGAGCCTGCCAAGGGCTGAGGAATGTATTTCATTCTGAAAAAATCAATGTCTGTCACATCAACTTTTTATGCTGTTCTTTTACCTTGGTGGTAAGCTTAATGAATGAAGGGCTTGAAAGTACATGCATCAACGGGACTATATGCTGTCACCCAGTGAAAGCTTCCTTATATAGACCAAATATGTTCTAGAGATTTGGAGAGGCAAAAAAAATGGGAATGCTTAAGCTTTTCATACACTCTCCCATACATAATTGAAATGCATGTATTTGGAGATTGAGTTACATAGAGCAGGATGCCATTTAGGCTCCATTACTACGTCTGCAGCTTTCAGATTTGTCTTATTGTTAGCTGTCAGTGACCTCAAATCAACTAAAAATCCGTTCAAAAACGTTGCTAGTTGTACTATTGTACTTTCATCCTGAAATCAAAAGTTTCTTCTTTGCACAGGGCCAGTCTTGATTCCAAAGAACTCTGAGACATGATTTTGTTGTGAAAAGAGCTGCCCTAAGAATGAATTATATCTTATGGATGAGACAGTATTCCACCTTTTTTTTTTTTTTAAAGAGTATAACTTACTTGATCAGTTACATCTTCTGAAGAAAAATTCAGTCCTTTTTTATGTTTCTGTGAAAATCTTCTATATTTAAAATAAATTATCAGATGAGTAGAAGAAATACTAATCATAATGTCAGGGATGTTTCTCCTGCTTAACTCTCTCTCATCAGGCTACTGGAGAAAACAGCTGGATCACATTTGTGCTCACCTTAGAAGCTATGCTCAGAACAACCTTGAATTCAGAGCACTGGTTGGAGAACCTCGAATGGGAAAGGTAGGAGTAATATCTTCCAATCCAAAGCATCATGAAAAGATTATTCTGGCTGCTAGACAAACACTGGAGTAAGCATCTCAGTTTTCTTTAGACCTTGACCCGTTTCTATGTGGAGATTGTTTTTGTTGTTCCATTTTTCACTTAGTCTGTCACTGAATGTTTATTTCTGCCTATAGCAGTCTCTTTTCAGTTAGAGAAGTGACAGAAGCCAGAAGGCTCTTGCTCAGCTGCTTTTACAGAATCCCAGAGCAGGCAATCAAGAAGAGACCACAGACATCTCTGTAGTTGTTCAGTTAAATGAGCCCTACTAGAAACAGCATTTAGGTGATATGCTTGCCCCTGCTCAAAGCTGCATTACACCAGCAGATAGCAGTAATTCTCTGTGGTTATATAGCCTACTTTGAGGATAAACTGTATCAGCAGTGGAACGGTGAATTCTTTTCATACCAGAGATAGGGCCTTCAGTGCACCCAAGTGCATTAAAATGATTAGATTGTAACAGCAAGAAAGTAGAAATTGGAGGCTCTTCCTAAAGAGTCCTAGACAACACAGCTTGAATGGCAGAGACCACTTGGTCCCTGTCCTGAGGGAGGTTCAACTCTGTCTAAACTTTGCCTGACAGATGTTTGTTTTGAAGCTTTTAAAACTCACCAACAATGGAGATTTCACAATTGCCCGAGGCGGTCCTTTTCTGCAGTCAATTATCCTTTGCAGTTCAGCTGTGGTGCTGTATTGCTTTCTTTGGCAGTTCCTGCTGGATTAAGGAGTTGCTTCCTCCCTGAATGAAGGCTTTCCTAGGTGAAGCCAACACAACTGCTCCTAGGTGATGCCAGCACAAGTGGTAATGACAATGTCCCGTGGACTGGATCAACAAAGTGACCTAGGCTAAAACTATCTGGGAAGAAAAAACATCAGTACTAATATAAAAGAAAGTTGGCAGCAAGCAGATGGAGGTGGGATGAAGGCAGAGGTATGGTTAGGAATTCCTTAAACTGGCACAGCTACCGGAAAACTTTTCTGTGTCTGACCTTGTTCCAGTTCAAACTCAATGCATCTTGTCCTGTCCTGACTGATATATGACACAAAAATGAAGAAAACAAGTATAGCACATAGAAATTGCTATAAAAAAGCTCATGAATACTGAAGTGAGAAATCTTGTTATTTGGCAAGAGTTCCTTTTTTGGAAGGTTTAGCAACCTATCAGATATTTTGTACCTGAGCTGTATACCCACTGAGACATATTTGGTAGACCAACATGTTCAGAAACTGTAATGCAACTATAAATATAAAAGATGTGTTTGATAAAGGTGGTACAGCAGGTGAGGTAGAGATCCACTGCAACTTGTTTCCTTTGCTAGTGACATCAGAAAGCCCTAGTTGCCTACTGCTGCTTTCCTGGGCTTTTGTCATTCTAATATGTTGAAACCACTGTCCCCAAAAATAACAGAAGTTATACAAAGTAGATGCCAACTATCTGAGCCTCTTTCTCAGTTGTAATGAAGATTGGAAACATAACCAACCTTATCTTAAAATTCTCAGTCTGCTGCAATATTACCGTATCACATTCATTTCAATTCTTTACAATCCCCTGTGAGCTTACATATAAGTGACTTCAAGACCTTTTTGTAAGCAGTACCCTCTCAACTTTTTTTTTTTTTTTTTTTCAAAGTTGCCAATGTTTTGTGACAGATGGCACTTCTACAGACTGATACAACTAAAGCAGCAGTCATTTCTCTTGGCATAAAGAATCTTAACAACACGACCTTCCATGCAACTGCAAAATCTAGGTTGAAATTGACTGTACTCTTACGGAACACAGACATTTGGCATTTCAGTCATTCTGACGTTCCCAGCTACTCAAAATATTACCTTTTCTTTGCTCAGTTAAATAGGAAGCATTCATATTGTATTAGAAACAGATAAAAGTAATGTGTGATTTTATGTATTGGCTCCACAGTAGATACTGACAGCCCATTGCCATGACTCGTTATGTATCTTTTGTAAGAGATATTAACAGTTGCCTGGTTGCTCTTTCCCTGCAGATTACTTCTGCTACCATCCATGAGAACGACCATCAAGTCACTATTACGTTAAATTATGCTCTTGCTATTAACAAGGTCAGTTTGGGGGATGAGGCCTGTCATCAGGCAGCTGGTGTAAAGTTGTTGCTAGAGCAGTCAGGGTAACATTGATATATTTTAAATTCAGGTCTAAACAAGGTATTATTTTGTTCAGAGGATGTTAATTCTTCACCTCAGAGAAAGGAATCTTCTTTGTTTTCTTTTGAAGCTGGTTCAACAGGTATCTTTATCTGATAAAGCCAGACTTCACAGTCGTGTTGCTATCATTTTGCATTTTGTTAGTTTACTATTAATATTTACATTTTTCTTCCTAGTGACGATATTCAGTCATTCTAGCACCTCTTAGCACCTTATCTTAGAACCTTCTTCCATCTACATATTGTGCTCTTCAGCAACACAGTTAATAATAATGTTCAGTAGTTTGGAGATTTACCAGATCTCCTATAATACTATTCAAACACTCAAAATCCCTACCTCCAGAATCACCGCGTTACAAAAACCAGCTTTTCAAAGATGGAAATCTGCCATCTCAAAGATTCAAAATTCAGACTCTGTCTCCTGTGTAGAATCTTCAAGAGCTCAGCCTGAGAAGCTGTATCACAGCATTTCACAAGTGAGGAATGAATCAGATCTTTCAGCTGGCAGAGGCACTTTCATTTGGACAAGAATCTTCATTTCAATAAGTGAAGTTGTATAGCTTTTTTTTTTTTTAAATCAGAAGACACTATCACATAGTTTAGAAAGAAACAGTGCATTATCTTGCCAGAAAACAGTTCAATTCCAGATAATCATGTAATCTGAGACTGATATTGAAAGCCTACTTGTTTGCTGTTTTTTTCAAATGTGCAACACCACTGTTTTTGTGCTACAAAGTTTGTAATAGCATAATCTGATTAACTTCCTGCATTTGATCATTCTACAGGGTGTTTATACCAAACCAGTCAAGTTCAATAATCATTACCTGACCAGCGTAACAGAGGGCAGAGATGAACAGGATGGCAGTCAGCCTAGTTCTGGTAAGAATCTTTACTCCTGTCATTGTGATATAAATATTGCAGTCAAGAATAAGGAACTGCTGCTTAGAATAGAATTCTATTAGAATTCTATTCTAATAGAATAGAATAGATTCTGGGACAGGCAAACATACATAAGGTGCACATTCTGTACCTTAATTTGATCTTCAAGTGTCAAATTCTGTTTGAGTTGTGATTTCAGCAATGGAGACTGTCAAAAGCTCACAGGTCTGCCTCATAGCCAGAGAACAGCTGGAAAGGCCAATGAACTGTGGCCACAGCAATGTTTTTATTCTAGTGATGAAAACTGCAGCTGCTTTGTGTATTGTTTTCCAATAGGAGCCAATATATCTCTACATTTGAGCTCTGCCAGGGACTTCAGCCTTGGTATGTTTGGCAAACATAAGAAATGAAATACATTAACTATAGACCTAGTTTTCAGAGACACTTAACTTCCATCTTCCAATGCCCTCCTGCACAGAGGCATATATATTTTAAAAACACTGGATGTACATATATATTCTCAATGTCCTCTAGTCTTGTTCTCAAGTATTTGGGAACTAAAAAGCATTGAAAGAATTGTTAAGGCTTTTAGTCAAAACAATTAATCCGAGTCAAACTCAATGAATAGCTGCAGCTAGCTAAGAGATTCAAACACTCCAACTCCATATTTCACTGAATCTTCATTTCAAAACAGCAAGTTTTTAAGTCTGCTCGAGTGCAAACCTTTTGTTAAAACCAGTCTGATCTGCAACAAACGTTTCATCACTTTCTCTTGTAGAAAACTGATAAATATCACTTTCATTTCAGCACAAAATGAAATATTTTTGGATCAATTATTTCCAGACTTTTTCCCTGAGTTCTTGTTAGGATACTGACTCTGTTTTGAATTGTTTGCTCATTTCCCTTTCTGGTAGGCAAAGAAGATCATAATCTTTCATATTCAAGAGGCAAAATAAAGAGAACAAAATCAAGAACACTCACAGAAAAAGAAGATAATCTCCTGGTACGTATCTTCTGCTGGTACAGGAAAAACTAGATATGGAGCAGCACTAACAAGAAAAAGGGCACCCAAGGATAAAAATAGAAAGCTGACATGGGGAAATGGAGTTGGCAGGAAGGAGACAGAAGTCTAACTTAATTCAAAAGCTGAAAATTGATGGCTGACCTTTATTTCAAAACTGAAAATGGTCAAGCTGTCTTCCTACCAAAAGCTTAATGAGACTATTCCTGGTTTTGGATTCATTCTGTCTTAATGACACAGTGGTAAATACTGTTGCAGAATGATTTCTTATAGGTTTTTCTAAAAAGCAACATCTGATGGAGGCATTACCATCTTCCCTCGATGTTGCCTCCAGGTTCTGACCCTACAGAACATCCCCTGTGCTGTAGCTGCTGTATGAAGTCTAACTGCAAACAAGACATGTTACGTAACCTATGCAACAAGTTTTAAATTAGTTCAGTTTTCCCATCAAGCTGAGATGCCAGATGGCTAAGGCATTCTCTAATGCAAAAAGCAAACCTCTATTTCCACTAGAGACCAAGCACTCAGGAAGCACTGCCTACTCTTATATTCATTATTTCAAGAGGGAAATGTGCAGTTATCTGTGCTTGGATCACTCAGCCTACTCAATAGGTGGAAGATGTAAAGCTTTGCGATGTGAGTCCAGAGATGAAAATGGTTTGTCAAGTGCGTGGGCTTTTGAAAAGGGGGGAAGAAAGTGAAAGGGTGGAAAGAAAATGAAAAAGGTGTCGGTATTGTTAAATATTTAGTTAAATAAGTTCTGTAACATTTTGTAAGTAACATGCTCCCACAAGTTCTGGAAGCTTCAGACTTTGATTCTATAGGAAAGAACTAATGCTGTGTTTAATTTGACTGTTATGAGAAAGTCTCTGTCCAGCTCTGGACAGGTGTATTGATGTAAAGCTAATCATTTGCAGATCTGTTTACAATCAAGACTTGAGTAGTGAGATATTAGCCTGGGTTATCCAACATTTGTTCAGAGTCAGAAAGAAATTCCCACAGAAGGGTCTGAGGTAATGCAGGCTCAGCTATACTGCAGTCTTCCCTCAACAACATTTTGCGTGCATTTCCCAATCATCATCCAAATGCAGATATCCTACTTGTATTTCCACTATGTGAAACGTAAGGGAGTTTCCTGTGTTTCCGCAGCCAGAGTCCCAGCAACTACTGGATGAATTGGGTACAAATGGGAAAGGAAGAATCACCTTGATAGAACAGTTGCTTAGTGAAGTAAGTTACCATTCCACCTTATAAATCTTTGGCCACTTACTGCATGAATATTAGCCTGGCACATGATTTCAACTTCACACTTAGGAGGTGCTTCCTCACAGTACAACCATCGTCAGGAACATTTTAAATGAGAAACGTCTACTTTACATTTATATTATTTGTCCCCAGATTTCTATTTAGCGGGTTCGTAAGGCATTCTCCTCTAGGTTTCACCAGGCCACATAGAAAGAAAAAATGAGTGTTGGAGGTAGAGTCCTTTACGCAGAAAAGAAACAAAGCACACATCCTCTGCTTTTTGGCTGTAGAGTAAGTGCAGCTTGACTGCAGGAATCTGTTTGGACTGCCCTTGTTGCATACACGTACTCTGGTTCTGAGCTAGGAGACGACAGTTTTCAGACAGAACATGAAGAGTCAATAATACAATTTGGATATTCTGTCCTGAAAATAGAGACCACTTGCCAGTATAAATTGATGTAACATATTAATGTGAAAGCCCAGTGGAAAAATACGGCTTGTAACAGCTTACCTTCCTCCTGCACGTTCTAGGGAGCTGACCCAAACTGCACCAACACTGAGGACCGACCTGCTCTGACGGTGGCTGTCCTTAACAGGCATGCAGAAGTGATCTCTCTTCTTGTACAGAAAGGTGCTGACATTGACCAGCAGTCAGGACTGTAAGTGAGCTGTGGCTCTCTGCCTTGGGTCTTTAGCAAAAATGTACCTGTATCGTTTCAATTAGAAAATCTACTGTTCTATTTAATTTCTTTCCCATCAACTTCAACTTAATACACTAAACCACATCGAAGCACACAAAAGAAATCAGTGCAACTTCTTGTATATTCTATTCCTATTAATTTTCCTTAGTTTAATCTGTTGTAACATTTCCTTGCATACCAGGGTTTCCTTAGCAAAGAAGTACATTGCTGACTCCTTCCCTGCAGGCACAACAACACCGCTCTGCATGAGGCAGTTCTGCTTGGACTGGAGGGAAAGGAATGTATCCAAGCCCTGTTACGGTAAGTGCTGCAGCTGGGCATCCACCCAGTGTACCTGCACAGATCTAGCAGCAGTGGTGATGGACAAGAGCCTGCCCAACACTCAGTGCTGCCCCCTCACAGCTGGCCTTGCAGGAAGAGGCATCCAGAAAGTCTAAGCGACTCCACGTCAGTGCCTACATAGAAGCAACTCAGCTAATTCCAGTAACTTGGAATGAATTTAAGTAGTTTAAAACAATCTGTTCTTTACTTACAGCTGCAATGCAAGTATTAAAAAGAAGAATACAAGAGGACAATCAGCATATGATTTGGCTGTTACAGCTGGAAGTAATGAAATTATTTCATTGTTTGCAAGTGAGCTTGGACAGGGAATGTTGGATAGCCTCACAAAACCAGGGGACATTGGTCTTGTCAGCATTTGATTACAACTGCCTTTTCTCCAAGATGGAGCTCAAGGTTCTCCAAATTCAAGAGAACTTAAAACTTGCACATCCAGTTCAGTTTGGCCTGCAGACTTTGCTGAATCATACAATAAACTGATTATTTTGTAAAATATTCTCCCACTTACTCCCAGCAGTTCAGAACATAATTCTTCACTGTCTGTGCACTGGTGAAATTTCCTTCCCTAACACAAAGAGAATGACCAACCTTGTCTTACAAGGCACAGCAACATTTCAAGGCAACCTGGTGAATGCTACTAAAGACAGTCTGATACCTGAGCAACAGCACTGCAAACTGGGCTTTGATACCATTATTTTTCCATTGTGAGGTTAAAACTGCATTCAGTTTGCTGCATTGCCTTCCTCTTTTACTTATAAATGCTTCTACATGAGACAACAGCCAAGTCTAACAAAAACTTGTAAGGATACTAAGCACACTATGGTTTGGTATTACTAGACATTATTTGACACCACAATCATATGTCCCTAAAGGAGTTTCAATCCTTTTTATTTCTAAAAGTAACCATAAGTACCAGTAGCATTCAGTACAAAAATGGAAAGGTCTGCTAGCTCTCACAAGTTTTTGCAGCAGGGCTACCAGCACTTCTCAAATGGGAAGAACTGAGTTTACAAAACAGAATTTAAAAAAGAACAAATAAAAGCACCAGTAACGGAAGAATAAAAGAATCCCTGCTGAAAAAGACAATCTATGCAATGCACCACATCCCAGGTACTTCTCAGACAGACTCAGATAAGTAAAGAAGAATTCAGCGCTGTTTTGCTACTCAGAGGTGTGGCCATTGCAGAAGTGGTCCCAGGAAACAGCTTTTCAGACAGCATGGCAGTGTCAAGGCACATACACCCAGCACAGGAGCCTAAGGGCCCATGTTCTCTATCGTGTGCCGCACGTCCTTGGCTACATCTTCGATATCAGTCTCCTTCTGAGAAATCGCTTTTTTCTGCAAGTGAAAACAAAGCCTTATGCTGCCTTACTGCACGGGGCACCAGTCGGTACCAGGGCCCCATAAGGGCTGGAAGCAGGGCAGGGCAGGGCGGCAGCAGGGAGCCGGGGCTGGAAAGCAAACAGCTCTTCCAGCCTCGGCGGTAAGGGAAACAGCACGCTGCCGAGGGGTACGTACAATTACGTTTTTGGCCCGCTTTTTATCCAGCTTCAAGAACTCCTGCACTGTCAGCTTAGCGGGATCTTTCTGAAGAGCGGCAAAAGCGCAGCCCGCGGAGTGCTTTTTGTGTTCCTCCCTAAAAAAAACACAAAAACAACGCCCAACAAGTTCGTAACGGCGCCCGCTCCCTTCCCCGGCCCGGCCCCGCCCCCCCACTCACAGCGGGTCGTCGTCGGGCTCCCAGCCCTCCAGCTCTTTGAGGCAGAAGAAGCACTGCACCACGTCGGGGCTGTTCTCGCTAGGGCAATGCACGAAGCCCGCCGCCGCCATCTGCGGGCACAGCCAAGGCCGTCAGCGCCACCCGGACCCCGCCGCCCCCCTCCCACCCCCATCCCTCCGCTTCCGCCCGGGAAGGCTCACCCGCTCGGGCGTGCAGGCGCAGCCCTCGGTGAAGGGCCAGTTGCGGAAGGTGGCGGCGCGGGTGGAGACGAGGTAGACCAGCCATTCCTCGGGCAGCGCTTCAGCGTAAGCCGCCATTTTTCAAACGGCGGCTGTTGGCCGCGCGGGGCAGGGCGGGAACGGAGCGGCGCGGGGGCTGCTGGGAGATGTAGTCCGCGTCGGGGCGGCAGCCACCTTGCCGGCGTGGCTTAGGGCGGAGCGAAACTTAACGCCCACCCAGCGCTGAGGAACGGGCAGGACAAGCTGATCTCTAGCAGCTCCCCGATTGCGAAGCATCAAAGCACACACAAGCGCTTGGAGAGGTCTGGGCTTCGCTGTGCTCAGCCTCCGCTCCCACGTAACAGCAATATGTCAAGAGGCACAAATGACATCTGGTGCTCAGCTTTGCTGCAGCTGCTTTACAGCTGCGTCAAAAGCTCCCTCATCCTGGTGCTCATCAAGCGAGGGCAGGCAGAGCTCTCTGTCAGCCCTGGTGTGTTTTCACAGGGCTACCAGCCCGTATGTGAGCACACACCTGATCTCACGCAGTGCCTGTTAAGAGTCTGGCCCCATCATCTCACCCTCAGAAGACTCATGCTGAAAGCAAGGGGTGAATTTCTGCTCAAATAGTACCTCCTTAGCGTGCTGTGCTCACCCACACAGCCAGCAGAGTAGATATCATCTGTAACAGACATCTTGAGCATCCAAGATATGCCCCACCTGCATTCTGAACAGGTACTGCCAGCTTCATCAGTGCCCTTCAGATCTGGTTTGCTGGGATCCCTTCACCAGTCACAAATGCCTTTTTAGATCATCGCCATTTGTTTTTGCCCAAACTACCAGCAACACAATCTTTAAGACAGCTGCACTTTCTTCTCACTAAAGCCATTAGGATCAACAGGAAAGGACTTCATAGGGAACAGTTCAAAGCCATTTGAGACTTTCACAGGCAACACTAAGGAACAGGGTACAGTTTCCCAGAACACGTTAAAATAATACCAAGGGATCAAAACTAAAGGCTACAGTCCCACAGATGTGGAATGCAACAAATACAACAGGCAAGTGGCTGATTTTTCAAGAAATAGAGGCAAATAAGCATGAAACAAGTCATCTCCTCCTTCAAGCTGCAGAGCAATTTCTTGCTCCTCAGCCTGCAGAACAGCGATAGCTATCTCCAGCCCCTATAACCTTTACTGAGTCCATTCCAGAAGCTCCTCAAACTCTTAAAAGCCACCTTTGAGAATGTGGTGCAGAACTGTTCTTCTACAGATAATCTTTTATGCCTGCTCTGGCCAGCAAGGATAGAGCCTGCTAGGTCCTGAATGCACGGCCTCTGAGTGGATGCCCAAGTAGCTGCAGGGGAATCCTGCCAGCGCTCCTGTGGAATTTTGCCTTAGAGAAGCAGGAGGCATCCCTCTATTTGCCATAATTTGGTTTGCCAAGTGCAGAAAGACAACAGAAAGTCAGCTTAGCAAACAGGATAACTACAGATAGGCTCTTTCAAGGGAAGGGCTTTACTTTAATTCCATTCAAAAAGACATTTTTTTCCTTTCCAAGTACAGCTAATTCCTAACACCAGTAACATGGAAAATTTTCACAGTCATCAAGCAGGCTGAAATGTGCATGGATGTTAGGTCACAGTTCTTGGATGGGTTCTTATTTCCTCCCACTAACACTGTTTTTGATTGGATGGAGATACACATCGGCTACACAAAAGCATACTACATGTCCACCTTCCTGCTGCTACCAACATGAAGAGTCCATTAAGGCAATACAATAGCCAAGTACCTAAAAGGTATACACAGTAGATTTAAAACATATATTTGTCGTGCAGCTCTCTGTGGGTCTTGATGCAAAAGGAACAAGGCAGAGAATATGATTCATACTTAAAACACACTGACAGCCTTCAGTCAGAAAGCAGAGAGAAGTGCCAACTTCCTGCTCTTCTGCAGTAAAAAAAAAAAAAAAAAAAAGAAAAAAATCAGAGAGAAAGCTGCTGCTGAAGTGTATAAAAGGGCTGGTATACCCTGGTATCTGACTAACTGTTGTATTTTGTTTTTCCTTAAATTCTTGGCTATTATTTTTTATTCTTTGCTCTCCTCTTTACTTTGAGCCATGAAAACAGAGTCTAAACACTTCAGTGAACTGGAACCAGCTCACCTCTGCTCTCTCTCTCCAAGCTACAAACAGGTTGCTTCTACAAACCAGAGCCTGAATTTCAAACTTAACCACTGACTTTTGCTCCTGCTTTCTTCTAGCCAGAGTGTCTACAGCAGGAGGAGGCAGATACTGGCTGGAGCCTGTGAGGCTGGCTCTGTGGTTAGAGGTGAGCCCAAAAGGCTGATCTTCAGTATCAAGAACTGGCAGATAGGCTGTAAGATCTCAAAGAGCTCGTGTAGCAGCTACTGTATTCTATCTCACCTAGCTACAAACCCACCTGACATCTTGTTCCTGAACTCAAAACACTGCGTGTTACAAGAACTTCACAATGAGCACAGAGTCAACAAGGGTGAAGAAGGCCACAGGCAAGGAGCAGAACAAAGACATCTCCTCTGGGTCTTCTACTTAGGATCACGCAAGTTCACACACACTTCATTATTCTAAAACACAGCCTCAGTATTGCTATTCTGGCCCATGCAGAGCTTTCCTAAAGTCAGAATCCAACTATGTCACTGATATTGGATTCCCCTTCATGGATTCAAGACGTGGCTCCTAACAGAGCAATCAAATCACAGAAACACTGTAGATGACTTAAGTTTAGATGTTCATTTTCCATAAACAAAACATAAACAAAAACCCTGTAACTTGGGATAGGTTTCAAAATTTGAAATCCATGGGGCTCCTCTGAAGTGACAAGTTCTGGTGTTTTTGTTTTTTGGGGTTTTTTTTTTTTCCTCCCTTTTTCTCCAGTGGCAATCTCCACAGCGTCAGGAAAACTGCATAAGAATCTCTGTCTTTCAGTGGCTTCAGCATGTTTCTGTTGGCATTTCTGGGCCTGTCCCTCAGAGAGTGTGAATCAATCCTCTTGGATTGCACTTGCAGCACACAACATAGCACTGTGGATATTAGAAGTCCTATCAAAAAAGGCCAATGTGCATTCCAGCTCTCATGTGACAGCCAGCATCCTCTGCTGAAAGCCACAGTCATACCTTGCTCGACAGGCTGGGCTTTTCACAGATCCCCCAGTGGCTCTGGTAGATCAGCGCCGCAGTCTGAGAAAGAATGCATGCTTGCACTCCTTACTGTCCAAGGGATAATATTTGTCATAAAAATCCAAAATGTATTCTTCAGTCTTAAATCCAAATTTTTGGTAGAGCAGCATGGCGGGGTTGCTTGCAGAGACGTGAAGGGTTACATCTTTGCCCATGCAGGTCTGGCAGGGGAGGAGAAAAAAAAAAAAAAAAAAAAGCATCACAGCAAGAGAATGAAAAGCCTCTGGGGAAATGCGGAGGTGAAGAGATTCATCAGCTTTGGTATTTAAGTTACTGAGAAAGTGTGAGAAAAATCCTAGGCCTCAACACAGACATTTTCACACATAGCACCAGCTGAAACATGAAGGCAATACTGCTCTTCCTCAAAGCCTTTGTTTCTGGGAAACACGGACTCTGACAATGAATTCAAAGCTTTGGATTCTCATCTGTAAGCTTCCCATTGTCAATTTCTAAGTAATTGTTAATTAAAAATAATCTCAGTGTACTGCACTAATCTCAAATACTTAGTGACAACAGCCTGAAGAAAAGACAAAACATGCCAAAGGATCAAGTGCTGTGCTCCTCCCCATTAGCAAACAGGGCTGAACTCTCTGGGACTGTGCTATAACGCCAGTGCACCTCTGGGCTGTCACACTGGAATTCCTCCACATAACACCCAGCTTCTCTCCCATCCTGCAGGGCATGGCACGCATCTCCTGAGAAGACAGGAGAATTCAGTTCTGACAGCAATTGGCATTGCTGAAGTTACCATAAAGATCCAAGGTCATACTGGGCACCTTTCTCTCTGATAAACTAATAATATCACAATGTTTCCTGCTTTCCTTTAGTGCTTTAATAGCATCCTATATATGTTGAACATGTGGTAACTTTAAGTAGTAACAGCACTCAAAGAATTCTACACAGCATATCATTCCAAGTGAAAAGCTCTCATCAGGATTTAAGGAAAAGAAAAAAAACAACAAACTGAAATACTCAGGAACCACCTTGGGGAAAAAGAGGCTGAGATCATCAAGAAGATATACTTTGGCACTCTGGGCCAGATGCATTAGAAGGTGATTTCTGAAAACAAGTCCATCATCAAAGCACTATTTGCTTCAAAGCATTTTTTGTTAGATTATGCTGTTCCCAATAAATCATCCCCAAAATAAGCACATTGATCTTTACCTGCAGAGAATGAAACACTACCCTCCATCCAAACAGTGCACAAAGGTGGCCTTAGCTACAGAGAACAGCCACTGGTGTCAGCCCATGCTGTCTACCACTGACAAATGTGCAGCAATGCAAAAATAAATCTAACATGAGCCAAACGCACAACAGTGATGTCTCATTGCTAGTGAGTCCAATCAGCCTCAGCCCTACTTGGCTCTCCTCAACACGATAAGCTTTTTTGCTAGTTCACCTGAAAGTAGAATTAGAATTAACTGGCTGCGATGGGTCCTAAAAATATTTGTGGTGATTTTGCACAGCTGACTTGCAAACACATCCCAGCCAGGAAAGAGTCCAGCTGCTGGATCCCTGCAAACCTCAGCTCACCTCCCATGCCTGTTCCCACTGGGAGTTGACATCTCACATCAGCTGTCTACAGTTCACAGCAATTTAGTTAAACGCTTTAAGGTGGAGATGTTCAGGAAAGGCAAGGGGTGAATTTAAAATAGACTGCCCTATGTGCTGACACAATCTAACAACCAGTGAGAGGTGGGCACTGCAGAAAGCTTTGCTGGTAGAATTACCCATGGGTGGCCAAGAAGAGCTACTCGCAGTAGAAACTGCTTTTCTGAGGTACAAATCACTGTTTCTACAGATCTGCTAGAGCTCATTCTCTCTTTAACCAAATAAACATTAGTGAAAGCAGTTTCAATGGTGAGCTCTTGCTAGTGCAACTTAACTAAACCAAGTTAAGGAACACTTCACAACAGCAGCTCTGCCAAGAGAGCTCAGGGAGTGCTAAAACTGGGTCCTGAGGAAGTACAGCTGGGCTCTGATAAGGACATCTGTCTGTACCCTTACTCAAAATTACACTGGCTTTCATGCAATTCAATTCAAGAAAGTAACGGAATTAAGGACACCTTAATAAGAGCATTCATTCAGTGGTTTCATGAAGCTTAACTCCTTTAACTTTTAAGGAGTTGTCCTTAGTTAGCTCAGATTAATTTTCCCAAGTGTCCTTGTGCAACAAAGCCTGGTACAAGCTGGTCTGAACAAATATGAATGAGGTTGCAAACACTTATTCTTTATCTTCAGCTCCGCTGGATTTTATCCAGCATATTAGAAGTGAAGGAGAACGACTAGGACCAGTTAAGTGATTTAACACAACTGCACTGGTCATGGAATAAGCTTCCAGGTGTAGATAAGAAAAAAATGCCATATATACCAACTGCAATATTAGCACTATTTTTCCCTTCCGTTCCCAAATTTACAAGATTGCTGTTATGGGAACTACTGACCACTGGAATAAGCACAGCTAATCCCAAAAGACCCCATCACCTCACTAATTCCGAGGACCTTAGCACCACAGTTAGTCTTCTAAGCACATTTCAGTTTCTGCTTTTCAAGTAACTTCCCCCCATAAATCTTCCTACATGCTGACAATCTGTGCAGCTATATGAGCAAACAAAGGGCAAGGGGAAAGGGGGAACACAGCACTACCTACTCTTGAACATGTGCACACGTACATACCAGGAAGAAGGGAGAGCTGGTGCTTTAGCAAAGACATGGGATTCTTTTTGTTTTTGTTTTTTTAATTACCTGGATAAGATGATAAATCATGAAGGTTGCAATTCCAGCTCTTCTCCACTCAGGGTGAACAAACAGAAAAGAGATGTAAGCTTCATTGTATTTCACATCTGGCACCATAAAGCCAAAGGCAATGATAACTTTTTTGTAAAGGACAACAACACTGAAGTCTGGATACTGTAGGCATTCTGACAAATCAATTCCTACAAAAAAAGAAATAAACAGTTGAAAGCACTACAAACCAAATGGAAAGCAGGGCTACACTGTCACACTTGCATGGAAATTTAGATTTTTAAGCCCAGTTACTTGATTTCTTCCTCTTATCCATTTCCAAGCCCTGTGATTGACAGATGTTTCAACCAAACACTTAAACAAGATGAGACTTTTGCCACTGGTAACAATGGACACAGCAGTTAGAATGCACAAGGGGGAAAAACCTGCTTACCTGTTCTGGAGAAATAAACTAAAGCCAAATTAGCTAAAGGTAAAACTCAAAATCAAAAAAGGAATGGTTTAAAAAATATTTTAAAAATTAATAACAATCTCAGTACCCAATTAATCTTTCCTTGGTTTGTATCCTGAGCCGTATCAGCAGTCTGTTGGATCCAGTCCTAAACACGTATATGGATTAAGACACTTGCACATATGCAAATATTTTCTGGATCAGGTCCCAGTAAATCTGGGATCCCCTTTGCCTACAGCTCTTGGGGCCGCAGTAACACTGAAGGACAAGGGCTTACTTCACCCATCTGTGCCTGCCAGCACCAGGCAGACACACACCGTTACTACCGCAACCGGCAAATGCCAAAGGACCTGTCTGCAAGCAAAGGGGAGCAACACAGAGTGCACCAGCTGGCTTCTGTGTGGAGTTTGTAACCTTACCCAATCACATGGCTGGTGCAGCCTAAGAGCATCTAGACAGCATGCCAGGGCCAAGCATTTAGCTCACAGCACAGAGAAGTGCTCGGTAATTTGTCTGCATAGACAGGCCCTACACGAGGTGCAGGATCACACTGTCTATTTCAGCCTCACATAGGCAATCTGAAATATTCCTGTAACAGGGGGTAACAAAACAGCAGAGTACGTTCTGCAGTAATGTTTATCACTCATAATGAGATGTGAGACTTCAGAAAGCGCTAGGCTTAAAAAAGTGGGTGAATTATTTTCTTGCTCGAGAGTAAGACGGGTGGAGTAAGACGTAGGAGGAATTGATTGGCAATAGGGAGCAGCGTTAATTATCTCAAGGCTGCAATTGACTGTGAAGTGCCTCAGAGCATGTCTGTACAGGAACACTACTGCCCTGAGTGCTCTGGTGGTGGTGCAGCAGTGCCGTACCCGCAGGAGGACGCTTAGCTCAGTACAGTTTACCACTCGTCTGCTCAGGAGATGTTTCCCGTTGGGGCATGAAGGCACAAGATACCATGAGAGACAACAAAGAGGAATCTTGCTTCACTTCAGCTCATTTGAGGTAACTACTCCTCAGCTTGTTTCTGCCTTGAGATAAACAAGAAAAGTTTTGACAGGAAGGACTTAGAGATGTGTAAGAACTAAGGTCTGGACTCACCCCACCTGGGGAAGTGCCTGTGACTAAAGAACTCAGTCGGCAAGACAGTGTCACTACTAGAAGGCACTGAGTGCACTGAAGCGCACTAAACACAGTTCAATGACAGTGCACCTGATAGGTCAAGTTGACAGCTGGCCTTCATGATCTTGTAAAGTCTTTTCCAATCTAAATGATTCTATTTCTCTGAACACCACTGCTATGACATCCCCCCAGCCGTGCATCCCATCCCCAGCTAATCAGCTGCACCAGCCCAGCGTAAACTAAACCTCTGGTGCCCACACAGACACTGTGCTTTACATCTCCTGCTAAAACAGATCAAGGTGCAATAATATTATAGCCCCAGCCTCAGAAAATTTACACCTTGGAAAAGATTTTGAATTTTAGAGACTGGGAGTGTCAGCTTTCTGATTTAATGATGCACAGTCCCTAGTAGGGTGGAACACACCCATGCTCCTTATGTTAAATAAGACAAGGTGAGTCCTGAAAAGCTTGATGAATGCGCAACCCAACTTGGCCAGAACTTCAAATGCATTATCAAAAGAGGATAGACTATGACAAAAGGGTTCTGTCTCTGTCAGGACTGCCGTATCTTGTGAGCTCCCAACTTGGCATATCTTGCCTTTCACAAGCCATCTTCCCCTGGAATGTACAGTTTGAACAATAAGTAGCACAAAGAGCTCTGATCCTGACTGCAGCTTAGGAGCACAGCTGAACTACAACCAACGTTGAATCATTATCTGCAAATCAAAATGTAAAGCAAACAGTTATTTGGAATAAAGGCGTGGACTGTTTACACTGGGCTTTTCCAAATTACTCTGCAGTGTTGACTTCTAATCAGAAGCTTCACTGCTGTTATTTCACAAGAGTTAGAGGCTACAGTCTAACTGTTGCCCCAACTCCACCCAATAAAGGGCAGCCACTGCCCCAGGGATCTTACAATTAAAGAGATGATACATAAAAATCAATATTCAAACTCTCTCATACATTGCAAATATCAAGCCTTGAAGAAATAAACACAACACTGAAACTTGTAGTAGTGTGATTCCTAGATTTCACTTCAATGAGCATTAGACCTATGGTATAAAATTGTTTACATTCAGCCCACTCCCAAACCTCCACAGCAAAAGGTTCAACTGGTTCCTTTATTTTAGTAACTGACTATTTCTACTGGCATCAGTGATGTTACTCAAAATAACCTATTTCTTTAAGTGCTGTGCTAATTGGGGCCTAATTGCCCAGTTCTAAATGATCTCAAAAGACAAAGACACCAAACCCACGTCTCCATCTCAACCACATTCCTATGATGTCAGATAATGGTTTTTTAAGAACTGAGCCAGACACCAACTGAAGAAAAGTTTGGCCCCAGAATGCTTTCTTTTCTGAACAAAACCACTTCCTTCTTAGAAAACCAAGCATCGAAGGAATCTTACCAGGCCAGAAGAATTCGTGGCACATAGAGTTTATAGTAGGGATGTGATTAGGGCGAACGTAGCAGTAATCAATGGGTGCTTCTGGCTCAGCCTTCCAGCTGAGATCATTCCTGTGTGGATACGCCCAGATTTGTGCCAGCAGCTTCAGTTTGGGGGGCTTTGTCTCATAATCACGCCTGCCAATTAACATGAAAAGCAAACACAGAAGGCAAATGAGGAACAATGCCACTGCAGTCCATAAAATATTTTCTGACATGCTCTACTTGGAACAAAAGAACAGTCTTCCATTCATGTGGGAACACAGCATATTGCTCAGCAATAGCACTGTTGTGTCAGAGATCAGAACACTTCGATCCAAAGCACATTGAGGCAGACTTTATGGCAGCACCAAGGATATTATGGGTCTGACCCAAGAGCAGGCACAACTTGCACCTAAGAACCATGGTTCCTCCTCTGCCCTGCCCCCTCTTCCCTTGGAGACTCCCCTTTCTAATGCCAGTTTAATTATTCAGCTAAACAAAACTATCTTTCCAAAGTTACCACAGGATACTGAATTGTACAGCAGTGAGCGAGGATGGCTGCCCAGAAGAAAAGCACCCTCTCCCTCAAGAACACCTCTTGCTCAGAGGCCACAAAAGGTAGGCTGTTGTTTCCAAAGCGAAGAGCAAATTCAACCTCTGGCCACCTGTACCTGATGTACGGTTTCAGGACACGAGATGTGTAAGGACTGACAATGCTGTGGTCTGGCAGCAGGTCTTCTGACCCTACCAGTCGATACAGGAACTTTGTTGTCTGCTGTCGATATCCCTTCATGGCAGGCAGCACTGTCTGCACATACAAAAAAAATTCAGAACATTTCAGGAAAACTAGTCAATGACTTAACACAAGGGAATCATAATAACAGAAAGAAAAAGGGCCTCTCATTACAACAGGATGATCTGGCCCCCGGGATGACTGTCCCACCTCAGAGGAACTGCAATGCACTCACAGATTCAGCAGCCGTAGCTCGAGCTGCACTTACTGCACAGCGAAGCACTCCAGGTAACCTCTTTCCTACATGGCATGAAAGAATAGTTGGGTACCACCATGGTTTATTGGGCAGGACTGGAGTACAAATACATAGAAATCTGTGGTACTTATACTGACAGACAGCTGTGCTGACTGAGCATTTCCTGAGAAAAAAATGGAGCTTGTGAAATAATCAGCAGGTACACAGCTCCAAGTCATAGTAAGCCTTGTTCACATACATCTTTCAACTTCCCAGGCCAGATATTCAAAAGGTGATGCTGCTGCTTGCAGCAAAAACTCTAAAACAACCAGAGTCAAAGGATCGCTTAGATTTAATGGCACTCACTTGGTATCTGTCCAAGATCCTGAAGTCTTGACTCGTAGTTCTGTAGGTCGCTTGCCCTACTGGGGACCTGGAAACACCTTCTTTGGCTCCATAAATCCCATCAACCAAGAGCAGTGCAGCATTCACGACCTGGTCCAAGTCAAAAAGCGGCAGCCCCCTTTCCCTCTTGGCTTGCCTGACTATCAGCTTGCGCCTCAGCCTCCGGGCCTCTGGGGTCATGCTCAGGGCATTGGGACAGGCTTCCAGTCTCTTCAGCAGCAGCTTCTCCTCATAGATGCTAACAGAGGTATGCTTGGGAGCTCTGGGTTTGGCATCCTTCTCCAGCTGTGGTTTCCTCTTGTCTCTTCCCCTCAACTGCAGAGGCGTGTTTGACTCTTCAGGATCTTCACTGTCACCTTCCATCCTTTCTGTTTTTTCTTCTTCACTCTCCACTTCTTGCTTGATCTGCTCAGCTGTCTTCACTTTTTTTCTACTTGCTATCATGGTCCCAGCACCAGCAGTCCCACTCGGGGGAGGCACATACTCTATTCCCGGGTCTATGACTCCATCTCCTTCCATCTCCTCATCATCTGCTCAAAACACCATAATAATCCAGGAAGAAAAACGTGAACATACAAATCCCATTGCAAAAGGGGCTCTTGCAGAACTTTTCTGCTAAGGAACAATACTGTAGGATACCCAATAGACTCAATTTTCTGTATACTCCAGGCCTCCAGATTTGGGACAGAGAATGCATTAAGGAGTCCAATTTCGGGACACAGAATTGATCCTTCTAAGATACCTTGCAATTTGGCATCCAAAAACATCACACACACTGAGCTGTAAAGCTCAAATATTAAGTTGCTGAAAATTCCTGAACACAATCAAATGGTGAACTGATGAGCTCTATCTTTAGCTAGCATACCCTGGAGAAGCTTTGTTTAAAGCGATGTAACAATTACAAGTCACAAACGAACAGCATTTGTTGCTCTGCAGAATGTGATTCAATGAGTCATGAGGGAATCACCTGAAGTTGATCCAGGGGAGGTTGAGGTTGGATATAAAGAAAAATTTCTTCTCCAAAAGAGTGGTCAAGCACTAGAACTGGCTGCCAAGGCAGGTGATGGAGTCACCGTCCTTGGAGGTGTTTGAGAAACATTCAGTGTTGTACTAAGGAACATGATTTAGTGGGGAAATACTGGCGGTAGGTGGATGGTTGGACTAGATAATCTTGGAGGACTTTCCCAAGCTTGGTGATTCTATGACTACCTTCCTTCCAACAATACGTGATTTACTCTCTATCTTCTAGATTAGAATGAGGTCTGGCTCCCCAAGGAACTGCCAGCATTCGCTATGTATCACTAGTCTGCAACCATCTTAACTTTAAAAAATCCTGCAGTTTTGAGAGCTCCTTTTTTTAACGTCTCCTTCTTGACAACTATGTGCGGCTTATTATTAAGAGAAAAATACAGCAGCTCTTACCATGAAACAGGGCCTGTGGTGGCATGACATCAGGGATGAGATCTGCTTCTGAGAGAAGGCTAGGAGTAGCTGAATGAGAGGCTGGCGTGCCAGGAGCAGAGAAGTCCAGAGATGGGGAAGGAGAAGGGCTTGTCAGAGGAGTGCGGTCTGAAGAGCTCAAAGAAGAAAAGTCAATCACCTCTCCTTTCTCAAGGACAATATCGGGACGACGGCCTCGACTGGAGAATTTAACAGGAGTGGAGGAAGTGCTACGGTCCAGGAAGCCGGCTGCCTCCTTCTGGGCTCTCCGAATATCCTTGGCTTCCTGAGTGCGAGACCTCTTCTCCTTCAGCTCCATGGCCGATTCAACTGGATTGCGGCTCACCCGTTTCCTGAGACCTTCCACAGTAATGATGGGATCCAGAGGTGGCTTTGAAGCTGCTGAAGAAGTAGCTTGCTTATTCTAACATACACTTAGCTCCTGCAATCACTGTATACGTACTATATAGTGATAAGAACACACTGCCTTGAAACTTGAGAGGATCCGTTTTCAAGATATACATGAAATTTACTTCAAGGCATGTAGCAAAGTCAGTGCATCATTAAAACCTCACTTAAACCCTGTTCTTGCTCCTCTACACTGAAGGGAATTTGCATTTAGTGTGAACAAAATGAAAATAAAACAAAACATTCCCTTGGGTAAAGAAGAACAGAAGAATCACAGATTTCAGTTGCAAAGAAAAAAAACACCACCAAAAAAGCCCACACAGATCTCAAAAGCCTTTAAATCAGTTAGCACACTGCAAAAAGGAAACAAAATATAAAAGGCTTTTCTTTTAAGCAAACTTTTGTCATGTTTTCCAGCTCTGTCAGCTCTGGCCCAGCTAGGAATCTATATCCCATCTGGGAAACAGTTACCTTTCGCCTTTAGTGTGGATGCAGACAGCTTTTCCCCTTCAGGTTTCATTGTTGGGGGTTTGTTATGAACCAGTTTCCACCACCCTGGTTCTCCAAATTCCTGGGCTCCTGAGCGGAAATACAAGGGGCTCCCCACAGAGAGACAGCCAGCAACTGTGCTCCACCATGTCGAGGTCTTTTTCCTACAGTGGGAGATATGGAAACAAGCGTTAGGTCCCTACTCACCAGCTGTGCCTTCACCCCTAAGCCTCCCCACTGCTCAGAGATGGTAAGGGCAGAGGGCTTCAGGCACTGACTGACACAGCAGGGATTACGTACTCCCTCAATTCCAGTCCTCCAGCAGAGAAAGGATTAAAGAATTTCTTCTCAGAAAAAGGACAACCTACAATCAACAGGCTCTGACAAAGTGCTGCATACCTACGTTCCATAAACGCCAGACAAATTGAGCACAGCGAGATGTTATTTTTCTTCTTGTGACAGTGAGTTGCGATACACGTATCTGATGGAGGACAGGCTAATTCTGCCACTAGCACCCCTGCAGTGCCCTTTAAACCTGGGAGATTAACATCAAATGTCCCAGTTCAGAGTCTGGAGCGACTAGATCTGGCAAGTATGAACACCACAGCGGTTCCTGAACTGTCACACATATGGTTTAGCTGTCCCTGCTCCACCAGAGGCTAATCCAGGCAAAGAAGGGAACCAACAGACTCGAGCCAGTACTCATTTCATCTGAAATCAATCGGAGCAGGGACTACCTCGCCCATAAGGCAGGTCTCAGGAGGCAGCAGCAAACACTGAGAGGCAAGGCTCCCTGAGAGAGGGACAACTGGCCATCAGCTCCCCTCCTGCCAGGGTCCCATTGGTTTCCAGAGGGGGACTAACATTGCTGGGTACAGAGCAAGGAGGCACAGGCATGCAATGAAAGCAAACAACAAATCTGGATAGGGAGAAAGGCCAGATCTCACAACAGAGAAATCCTTGAAGCCAGGAGGAAGTCTGTGAAACCAATAAGTACACAACTTCATAGGCTTGCTCAATTCTTTTCCTGCCTCCATAGCACATGCATTAACAGTGACATTTGATTTTGACAGTGGCAGTATGCTTAGAAAATAACACAACATTCACTTATGCAAGGCACAAGACACTGTCACAAGTTACCATTTATGAGAAGGGTTCTCATTCTAACAGCTTCCTCCTCAGTACACACTGACTGAGAAAGAATTTACCATACTGTGCAATACCTATTAAGAGCTATTTTATTAAGATCCAAAACAAACTAGAAGACAAAGCCCAGCTTCCCTTTGTCGTGAACTTGATCATACAAACTTTGGAGCTGAAGAACAAAGTACTTTGCTGAAGCTCTTTCTTTCAAGTCCAGACAGATGACATCAGGATTAGCCCATCCCCTGTGAAAATTTAGTCAGACTGAAAAGCTTTGTGGGTTCATACAGTATCTAAATGAAGATAAGAAATAATTCCAAAACATATGCAGCTACACTGCTACATTTTTTATTTTGCTTTTTTTCCCCTTCACATTGAGAAATGCTTATTTTTTCTCAAGATTGCCCCTCATGCCTATATTCAGGTTCTTAGTACTAAATACTTCAATTTTCTGGCTAGCTAGACTCAACAGAGACATCCCTAACTAACCAGGGCTCACGTTGCCCACCCGTATACCAGTTTTTAATTCATTCAGCTCACCAACCAAAGCTTCCAGGACACAGCATATCTTTACCTGTTTCCTAATAAGAAAGTCCAGTGTTTCTCAATAAAAGCACAAATATCTTCTTTCCATCTGAAGTACCCCTGACGGCCAGTTCCTTCCAGAGACAAATTGTACATTGCCAGCATGACAACCTGGAACAGAAAGCAGTGGAAACCAGTGCACCTTTTCTGCTTCTCCTGGTGAGCTGCCACCCAACTGTGTGACGCTATGCGCACAAATCTTTGCAGCCTCATAGATATCTTATTTTGCAATATCTCTCAGGCAATTTCTGCAGTCTTTCTTTCATGCTGCCTTTTCTCATCTCTCTATTGTTAGATGAACATTCTTCTGTCTTTCCCCCCCCCCCCAGAGATTTCACCACCCTAGGGGAATAAAAGCTGCTTAATTATGCAGGTTTATGAAGAAACACAAACTTCTGCAGTGGGATAAATCAGTCATATGGCAACTGGGATCTGAATGCAGTGTGCAAGTATGAAGAGTCTTTTTCAAAAGACAAAAAGAATTGCGACAAGCAATCCCACTACCTTATTCATCAGAAACATAGCAGAGTCTTCCCAGATATTTACTGTTGCATATTAAACTGAACGCAGGCTAAACTATGTAAAAAAATCACATAACATCTTCTAATATTTCTTGGTATGCAAAATTAAGTTTGTCTCCAAATCACAGAATGGCTTGGGTTGGAAGGAACCCCAAAGATCTCCAAGTTCCAAGTACTTTGTCACAGGCACAGGCTGCCACTAAGTCAAATACTAGATCAGGTTGCCCAGGCCACACCTACAAGGACAAGGCATCCACATCATCTCTGGGCAGTCTGCTCCAGCACCTCACCAAACTCTCAGGAAAAAACCTCCCCCTGACATCTAATCTAAACCTCCCCTCCTTCAGTTTAAAACCACTCCCCCTTTTCCTATCACTATCTACCCATGTAAAGTTGATTTCCAACACATTCATCAACTCCCTTCAAATGCTGGAAGGCCACAACGAGGTCTCTTCTCCGCTTTCTCTTCACCAAATTGAACGAGTTCAGTTCCTTCACCCAGTCTCCATAGGAAAGGTGCTCCAGCTCTCTGAGCATCTTCGTGGCCCTCCTCTGGAGAGAAGGCTCCAAAAGCTGCACTTCTTTCCCATGTTGGGGCCACAGAACTCCAGATGGGGCCTCACAAGGGCACAATAGATGGGGACAGTCGCCTCCCTGTCCCTGCCTAGGGAGACTTTCCTCTTCACCAGTTCTGATTCCATCTCTCCCTCTGACATGCCACCCTCCTTCCATTCTGCTGAAGAGGGCAGAGCATAATGCTGCTGACTTTGCTCTCTGGTGCACAGTTGGCAACACTGACTTTTTCACCTTGCAGCCCTACACAGGATGCCAGCAGAAAGCACTGCAGAAGTTACACCTGATGTTTGAAATGATCTATTATGAGACAGCACACGACTTCCGTCACAAAGAGCAGAAAGATGTCTTGTATACACCTCCGAGTGCTCAGCATTTGGAAGCACTTAATGCTGAGCAGTAGCTACCACTTGATCAAATCTATTTATGCAAAAGCAACTGGCACTTCCTGCGTGCCCCTCAAAGTAAATCTGCACTTTACTGGGAGCAAGACATGCATCACCCTATCCACACAGTGGTTGCTGTCTAATGCAGAATATTTTGACTGCTCAGGTGTATAAGTGACTGAACTTGCAGAATCCAGCAAGAACTGTTAGTAAGCAAGCAGCCAAGTTAGAGCTTTGCATTCAGGGAACTGGCAAGCTTTGTGTTTGTGTGCTGCCACCTCACTAGTTTTATATTTGCTTGTATATACAAAAAACTGTTCATGCCTAGAAGCCAAGTTGCATTTTGCTTTTCCAAATTTGCCTGAAGCCATGAAATCCACGTGCAACATGAGTGAGGAGGGAAAAAGAGGAGGAATGTGGTTTGTGTGATTATCTTGCAACTTACTTGCCAAATACTCAAATTCTAATCTGCAGGCAATCCTCTACTAATTAATTTCTGCAGTTCACTCATATGTTTGTCATCTGTACCCAATCCTCCTTTTCTAGGTAATACATACATAACAAACAACAATTCTCTCAAGTGCTGTGGTCGTTCTCCTGGCACAGACATTGTACTTACTTGTTGCCAAGTTAATCTCAGCCGCTCAAATTGTTCTTTCCCATCTTCTGAGCAATCTGAGCAAGTAAATCTGAAAAAGTTATCTCCTTTGAGATAGCTGAGCTGTTCTCTCAGTTGACCTAAAATCAATAGGCAAAAGATCACACTTTCAGTCCTTCCATACAAAGAAAAGCTGCAAAAAAGATCTGGATTCCCTACAACATCAGGCAGAAAAGCACTTTTGCCTTTTCCTAGAGTCCAAAGACCCAAGCAGTACCCAACAAGTGCTGGCACAAGCTGTAATGTCAGGTATGGGTTCATTTTACAGTTGCAGCAGCCAGCAGTGACTATCAAAAAAGTACAGGCGTTAGAAAGTCTCATTCTACTTCGCAGCTGAACACAGCCAAAGGACTTCCTCCACATTTTTCATTAGTTTTTGCTTCCCAAGAATAATCTATATATTGCAATAAATAGCCATTTTTCCCATTCTACGTGATAACAAATAACAAAAAAACAGCTGATCTGCTAACCCTGCAAGAAGTTTGAATAAATGTCATCTACTGGGGTAGAGACAAATACAAAGTAGCATGCATTAAAAGCTAAATGTTCTAATTCTGTTTCAACAGCAAACAACAAACAAACAAACAAATCAGGATCCCTAAACTCAACAGAGATGAAAGAAAGCAAAATCAGAAGAGAGGGAAACAGAGGATTATGGCATTTCTGAAATACACAGGAAAGGTCTGCCTCTAAAAGCGTTCCATCTCTTTCATTACTGCTCTTGGGATCTGTTCCACAGCAACAAGAGGAACATCCATCTTTGTAAAACAGAGCAAACTGAGTGTTAAATTGAGCGCCCTGAGATCTCATGCTACCTTTAATTCTATTCCTTTTTATTATTATTATTATTAATACATTTCAAGCTAATATGTCCCACTGTCTGCACAGCATCATTTTAACAGTACTATGCTGGCTCCACCACATTATTAGCAATGCTTACACCATGCCTTGAGGGATTTCTACACTAGACTCGTGGCAAGTTCTAGGATATTAATAAGGGCAGCTCTGATACAGCTGTGAAATAGGTGTCACAATGAAGAGTTCCATAATGCTAATCACAGAAATAATAAAAACACAACAACTAGGTAACAAAACAACAACAAAAAACAGTGCTTAGCAATACCTAGGTTTTGGATCTAATAATAAAACCAACTGTTTAGAATTCCTAATGTAAAGCCTGCTATTTTGGTAGCAGGATACACCTTATGTCAAGCAGCAACAGCAAAGGGATCTAGTTATCTAGCTTGCTCCAAGCACCCCCCAAAGCTAGACACACTTCTGCAAAAGCTAAATTGAATTCACATTATGAGAAAATCATTAGTGCTGAGATTTACCCATATGCTGCACATATGCAGCAAGCTAACTAGGGAAGAAAACAATAAAAAAGAGAAGTGGCTCCACATCCAAAGGGTTCCTCCACAGACCTTTGCAGAAAGAGTTCTTTCTTTGAGAGGAGTGAGAGGACAACTCACTTGGCCAAAGTCCCTTGGCATGCCAGTGACAGGCCTCAGGGCAGCATGTGCATTTCTGATGTCCTATCCTTGTTTGGCAGTAATTAGAGCAGACAGCCCCCCTTCTTGCAGGGAACGCCAGCTAACAACACCCACACAGCTCATGGGTTGAGGTGCCCAACACACAGAACAAGCAGCATGAGGCAGCTGGGCTCTGTGCTACACCTGGACAGCACTTTCACCCCATCCCCGGGACATAGCTAACCAAAAGTCACACAGAGCATACAGGACAGCACAGACACCTTGTAAATCACAACCCTGGTGATGCCAATTGCACGTGGGAAAGGCTACAAGAAACAGCAAAGCCAGCCCTCTTACTTGCTGGAATCCACTTCTGGCACTTCTCGCAGTAGTAGGACATCTCCTCCATCCAGGACGCATCACCTTCATCACTGTTCAGTGAGTCTCCACTCTGGTCATGGGATAAATCCACCGAGGCCTGGTCCTCAGACTCTACAATCAGGAGGGTTTCCCCTTCCACCTCACCCTCCTCCAAGCCCTCCGAAGTCGAAGTCCTCGTGGCTTCATCGTCATGGCGGCTCAGCAGCCCGCTCATGTGGACGTTATTAGCCATCCTTCATGGCCTACAGCAGGATGGGGTTTGCATGACAAGGAGCCTGTCCTCCCCACATTCACAAGTCCATCCACACTGGATGTGCCAAGTCTCCAATAGTACTGGTGATGGAAGAAATATTTTGTGTGTGCCCTATAGCTTTTGGTACAGGAATACAACGTGTCTGAAAGAAACAGTCTTCCACAGCTGATCTTCGTTTACTGAAATACTTGAAAGTACCTAGAATGCAATCATCCCAAGTGCCTTGAATCAAACCTCTCACAAGTCAGGTCCCACCTAGGACTGCTGGGATCCCTTTTCCATGAGCATCTTCTCTCTTTCTTCTGTAAGCTGCTTTGTCAAAGCAATCTGCTCTTCCAGCAGGCGAATGTTTTCCCTTTTCTGATTTTGTCGCTCCAGATCTCTGAGAACACCACTGTGCAGCCTCTGAAAGCACAAGGGACAGGGTTTATCACAGCCTGTTCGATCGTGAACTTGACCAACCCCACCTGGGCTCCAGTCCATCTTGCAGGGCTGCTCACCGTGCCATACTGCCTCTACAAACCTCCTACAGCCGTAAGGCCCTGCGGTGCACTGGTAGCTCCCACACCGTGCAGGATGGACACAACCTGTAACAGTCGGGTATCTCTGCCCAAAGCCTCTACCCAAAGCCAAGCAATTTCTCCAAAAGTGCTATTCTGCTTGGAGAGAATTGGTGGCAAAATAAATTTAAGGAAAAACCACCATTTTATCTTGATTTGCTTATGTCTCACTCTTTATTTTTTTTAATTATTATTTAAAAAAATAAAGCTAGTAAACTCTCACTGTAAGGCTGGCTAAAGATCCACAGCCCGCTTACGCCAAGCTCTTGAAACAGCAGGGGACTTCATTTGCAGGCTGCACTCTTATCCAGAACATTTGTTATACATGAGACACACGGCACTGATGAGCAGTTTGCACACTGACAGCTAAGTCACCAAGCAGATGTAAACAGCCTTAAGATTGCAGCTACTCTTTTGTTTCCTACTTACGCTTTTCTGTCTCTGCTACCCATAATCACAGAACGGTTTGTGTTGAAAGGGACCTTTAAGACCACCTCGTTCCAACCCCTGCTATGGGCAGGGACATCTCTCCCTAGAGCAGGCTGCTCACAGCCCCATCAGCCTGGCCTGGAATGCCTGCAGGGAGGGGCATCCGCAGCCTCTGGGCAACCTGTGCCGGTATCTGGGAAGGCACCCGGCAGGTTTCTGCCGGGCACCTCTTGAAGCCGTGAGTGAGAAGTGCATTTTGGGAGAGAGAAGCTCACAGCAGCGGCCTCATCAGGTGCCCCAACCAAAGGCACCTGCCATCGGTTAGCAAACGAAGAAACTACAGCACACAGAAGGCGCAAAGAGCTGCGAGCCCCATCCTGACAGCGGCAGAAATACGCGAACGGACGAGAGGGCATCACACCGCTCCGGGCCGGCCGGCCGGCCTGCCTCCCCGCTCCCGCTCACCTCACGCTCCCGCCGCTGCTGGACGTGCACGGCCGCGATGGTGGTGGCGGAGAGGAGCGCGGTGACGACCAGCACCGCCCGAGAGCTCCTCGACATCGCCGGGCACGCGCACGGCCAACAGCCGTTAGCAGCGCCCGCCACAACCGCCTGCCCGCCGCGGGGGAAAGGCGGGACCGGGGGAAGGGGGGGGTGAAACGAGCCCGCCCTGCCGAGCGCCGAGCGCTTCGAACCGCCGCCGCCAGCCCTGAGTAGCGGAGGGCCGAGAAGATCAATGGCATCCTTGCTTGTATCGGCAGCAGTACAGCCAGCAGCAGCAGGGAGGGCATCGTCCCTCTGTACTCAGTTCTGGTGAGGATGTGCCTCGAGTGCTGTGTTCGGTGCTGGGCCCCTCACTACAGGAAAGACACTGAAGTCCTGGAGTGTGTCCAGAGAAGGGCAGTAAAGCTGTGAGGGATCTGGAGCACGAGCCTTAGGGGGAGCAGCTGAGGGAGCTGGGGTGGTTCAGTCTGGAGGAGAGGAGGCTCAGGGGAGACCTTATTGCTCTTACAACTGCCTGAAAAAAGGGTGTGCTGAAGAGGGAGTTGGCCTCTTCTCTCAGGTGACAGCAATAGGATGAGAAGGAATGGCGTCAAGTTGCACCAGGGAAAGTTCAGGTTCAGTATAGGAAATATGAGTGGTGAGGCATAGGCACAGGCTGCCCAGGGAGGTGGTGGATGGAGTCACCATCCCTGGAGGTGTTTGAGGAAAGGGTAGATGTGGTACTGAGGGACATGCTTTAATTGGCAATATTGGTGGGAGGTGGATGGTTGGAACTTAATTCTTTTATAATTCTATGATCACAGGAGGGTTGTGGTCAATGGCTTTATGTCCAGGTAAAGGCTGGCGATGAGTGGTGTCCCCCAGGAGTCTGTTTTGGGACCTGTGCTCTTCAGCATCTTTAACAGTGAGCTCTAAACTAAAAGAGAGGAGATTTAGATTCCATAGTAGGGGGAAATTCTTTACAGTGAGGCCCTGGCACTGCTGCCCAGAGTAACTGTGGGTCCCCTATCCCTGGAGGCACTCCAGGCCAGGTTGGATGGGTCCTGGGCAGTCTGAGCAGTTGGAGGCAGCCCTG
Source organism: Tetrao urogallus (assembly GCF_951394365.1). Taxonomy (NCBI): domain Eukaryota; kingdom Metazoa; phylum Chordata; class Aves; order Galliformes; family Phasianidae; genus Tetrao; species Tetrao urogallus. The sequence goes on from NC_136814.1 coordinate 14,942,906, forward strand.
CCCATGGCTGGGAGTTGGTGAAGGGGCTTTAAGGTCCCTTCCAACCTGAGCCATTCTATGATTCCATGATTCTGTGTTGAGTTGCTGCTTTCAACTCACAAATTCTTTACCACCAGCAGATGGGAGTTTTATTGTGAGAGGTGGTCTTATCCCTGACTCCTTCCTATGCTTTTTGTCCAAGTATTTGCCAGTGCTGTCTGTCAGGTGGGAACACAAGGATTTTCAGCTCCTCTAAGACAGGCTCGGCTATTTCCAAGTAGAGCATGGAGGTGCTGCACTGTAGTCAGCTTTGATGACACTAGTGGGGACCTTTGCTGTGAGAAGTTGGCCAGGGCACATCCCCTGAGTAGAACAGGAAAACTGAATGCATGAAGCCAATCCTTCCTTGTTATAATCTTCTTCATCTGTCTGCTGAACAAATGTGATTAAAATGAAAGGTAAAATTAGTGGAAATGATAGCATTTCAATTTAGTATAATAGTTTTGCTCACGTTTGTATGTTTACTGTTATTAAGACGTGCATAAGTGCTTGTAGCACAGCCAAGGCCACCGGGTGCCAAGAACAGGGTTGGGCCAGATGTAGAGCGGGTGTGAGCCAAGGCACAGTGCCTTTGGCACCATGGAGGGGCACAGCTTGCCCAGCTGGAAGCCAAGTGCCTCTGTGCGAGCCTGGCATTAATCACTTCAGGGCCCAAAACCCCAGACAGGGAAAGTTGAGGCTGTGGTTTCACAGTGGGGATTTCTGGCTCAAGGTGTTCCCATTTTCCTCCCATCCCTCCTGAGGGCCAAGGGTTGCTGCAGTGCTCACCTTCCCCAGGGTCAGTCTGCTGTGGTCTACCATTCTGGATAGTTGTTGTCTTTCCATGCTCAGAGTAAGCTCATTGAGGAGGTGACCTTTTGGAAAACCAAGCTAGCTGTGGGCTAGACTGGCAACTAGGTCTGGCTTAAAACCCCGCAGCAACTACATGGAAAAGTCCCCCTTTCTTTTTGTGTGAAGCTGCTCTCCAGCTGGATGGTGTGGACAGGCAGTGTGCATACAGCCAGAGGCATGATGCAGGGATGGAGAGCAGGAACGGCATTGGAGGGAGGGAGACTGAAGTGCCCTGCAGTGATACTGCTGGGGAAGCCTTTCAGCTGGAGATTAGCACAAGGGGAAAAAAAGAAGATTTCAGAGTTACCTACAACAAATACAACCTTAACCACCCACGAGCCATTGCAGAGACATCTCACAGGACTTGTGGTGCCACTGGTGGTAGCTTATTGCAAGGAGTCAAGCCACACTGCTGTGGAGCAGAGAGTGAGATGAGATATTGAGCTTGTGCTGAGGGAAATTGGCTCAGAAGAGCCTTTTGGGTTTTTTTTGCTGGCTCACCTGGTTTCTCTCCACTTAGGGTTTCCTCGAATAAACACCTTGGTTTGCTAATAGAGGGTTCCTGGCGTGTTGCGTCTGTGCTATTCTTTGATGTCCTATTTCCTGTGCCTCTGTTCCTCCTTTGCTAGCCTGGGCATAGCAGCATGCATCATCTCCCAGAGAAGGGCTTGCAATTCAGCCAGGAAAGGGTTTATTCGCATGTGAAGGAGGCTGTGAAAAGCTAGAGGCCATTTCCCTCCTGGGCAAACAGCTCAGATCTCTACAGTTATCTTGAATAAGCGTCTGAAGTCAATGCTTAGAGGGCATTTTTATCCCGGTTTCCTAAGAAAACGAAGCTTGTGCAACCTCTGTGCCTCATTCACCCCCTCCCTTCCCCTCTGTTCATGCACAGGCGTCTGCCAGTCTCCCAGATGAGGCCGCGTTGGAGTTTCTGTGTCAGGAAGGTTTCTGTGTTCATCTGCCAGTTCCAGCCCTTTCGATAGGCGTGGAGGAGTTCTTGCTGTGCTGTGTGTGAAGGCGTGGTTACACTGAAGCAGGAGAGCAGGGTGAAGGTAAGGGGTGGCTGCAGCACCTTAATCCATCCACCAGAGAATCCAGCCCACGGGGCTCTCACTTGCAGCTCACCTAGCAGGTCGTCAGCTGCTGCAAATCCCCAGGAAAACCCCATGAGATGTGACAGGGATGGATACAAAATATGAACTGAATCTATTTCCAGGTTTCATTTGCAGCCTGAACACAGCCCCAGTTGTCCCACCTCTCACTCCCAGGGACAAACCAATCTACAAGCACACAAAGCATCATGAGTGAAAACCCTGAAGATGCGTTTCCCTCTTTGCAGAGTCAGCTCTTCCTCCTTATGCAGCATTTGCGCATACCCTCAGCGCCCCACCAAACAGCCAGAAGGAAGGCAGAAGGTTCAGACACCACCCAAAGTATGTATGATCCCCTTCACACGGTAAAGCCCAGCAGGGCTTTCCAGTGCTGCAGGCAGGAATGCACCCCCCAACTGCTGTCCTGTGTGCATGCAGCCAGCAAGAAGGCTCAGGAGGATGGAGATGAGTGAGCAGAGATGTCTGAAAGGGAGAGAGCCTCTCCTACTGCTGTTAGCGCTGATTTTCTTACAGCAGTACTAACAACAGTGACAAAAATTATCATTACTGTGTTGCAGGTATTTTTTTCTCACCGCAATACTGTTTCCCTTCTAAGAAAAGTAAGGATCCCCCCAACAGCTGCAGACCTGATTGCTGCAACGTGGACATTGCTCAGGTGCAGCCTGCCTGGCCAGGCAGCCCTTTTCCCCATTGGATTTGAAGGGCAGGGAGTGTTGCATCATCAATATGAAAAAAAATTCAAAAACAGAGGTGGGAAATGACAGTATATTAAGGGCTTTCTGTCCCTGCTCTGTAGTTAAGAGGGAGGGCAGTCGAGGGCTTCTCTGCGTGCAGACTCCACAGGCAATATGAATGAACGAAATGCACGCACTGAAAGTGTGTTATTTCAGCTGGGTGAGCTCCTCTCCAAACAGACGAACGTGTGCATAACGTGGGCTGGTTTTACTTTCCGCCAGGCACCAATGAAGTGAATGCTACCAGGGTGTCCGTGAGGGGATTCCACGAGCCCCTGCCCCCCTCCCACAGCAGCGCGGATAGGTTGGGCTGCTCATCCCACAGTCTGACGCCGCTAGGATCTGAATGATGAGGAAAAAGAGAACGCCTAGGAGGAAAGCAGCCCGCTCTCTCGACTGCAGCAAAGAGCAGCGCAGGGCTCTCTGTAAAACAGTTACTTCTGATTTTAATTTGCCTGCGCGTTTCCTCCTTCGAGGGGAGGGCAGGCAGGGCAGGCGCCGCTGTAAGCGCTGCCGGATTTACAGCCACCGGCGCACAGGTTGGCCGGCGAGCCCTGCTGCGCCCCAGGTAACCCGCGGCACGGGCCGGGCCGCCGTGTCTCCCTGCTTTACCCAGGGCACGGCTCTCCCGCTCCCTACCCCACCGACTGCAGCGTCGGGGGGCTTTGGGGTGCTGGAGCAGGCGCCCGGATAGGGAGCTCCCCAGGCTCCCGGTGGTGTGGGGAAGGGCGGGTGAAATGCAGGTCGAGGCCAAAGTCTAGCAGCGAGGCGGCAGGAGGAGGATGTGAAAACAGCTCTTTATAATTATATTGGTGGCAATTTCACAGACCCTTGTCCGCAGATGGAGCGAGGCAGGCAGCGCTGCTGGGAGGCTGCTGTGGGCAGGGATGCCAAAAGGCGTGGGTTTTTTTTTTTTTTTTTTTTTTTCTTTTTTAAACTATTTTTTATTTTTGGTCTGGTAAACATTATAAAGGGCATCGGTGATAAAAACCCTTGTGCAAAAAGGAAAAAAAAAAAAAAGAAAAAGAAAAGAAAGAAAGAAAGAAAGAAAAACGTTGTCAAAGCAATTCTGAGAGAAATCACTCCAGAGCTTGCATGACAAAGGTGGCCCTGCTGGAAAAAGATCTCGTCCCATCTGAGGCACCCCCACCACTGCGATTCCCTGAGGACGGGGATCGCTGCTGGGGCCGTGGAGCTGTTTGGAGCCGCCCAAACAAACTGGCTTCAGTGGGAAGCTGGGGAGGGGCAAAGGTGCCCCTGGTTTCCCTGAGCCCTGGCTGAGAGCAGCCCTGCTGGGAGCAGCACCTGGCGCCATTTTCAGGTAGCGGGTGCCCGTGCTGATGGGTAACAGCTCCGGGCATGTTGGAACAGATGCTGTGCCTCAGCACGGGGGAGCAGGAGAGGGAAGGCTCTGGCCCTGACCTGAGGATCAGGCACCTCAACAGCCCCTGGCCCAGTCAGGGGCAGACCAGGCAGTGGGGATCTGTGGTTCTCAGACAACCTCTTTTCTTTCCACTGCTGCAAACACCTCAGGATGTTTCCTGAGCACCTGAGCCCAGCCCAAGACAGTTATTTCTCTCTCCATCTCATCCTCATCTCTCCTTGTTGCTCCTTTGTGTCCACCCGCTTGTGAAGGGAATGTACCCACCGCCCAGCTGCCCGCTCCCAAAGGTCGACACCCACCCATTTGAAATGGTAAAGAAGTGTGACAGGCCCATATGCATACAATGGGTTTTATTGCAGCTGTTCGTCCTGCAGGAATGAGGAAGTATCTCCCTAGCCCCAGAGATGCCATTTGTCCTTTGGGGATGGAGATTTTCTCCCTGAGCTGGAGGGGGATGTTAGATGCGGTCGGCAGGGAGCGCAGCCTGGAGCCTGCCCTGTTATCAGCTGTGCCAGCTGCAGGAAGTGGGGCTCATTATTTTTAGGAAGGGGTTGGCTAGGTCATACCCCAGCCTTCTTCCACTGGCAGCAGCCTTCTTGGGGAGAGCTTCAGGCAAGCAATGCAGGGAAAATGTGGCTTTTGGGGGATATTTCCTAGCGTTCACATGGGTGGCATGCACCATCCAAGCAGAGACGTGGGGACGCAGAACTGCGGTGGTGTGGAGAGCTGAGCAGGATGTGATGAGGGAAAGCATGGTGCTTGAAAGGAAATAAGGAGTACAAGGTTTCCATATGCTACCCTGCCTTGAGCTGCCCCTTCAGCAGAAGCTCTTTGCTCCCATGGGTACTGGCACCTCTGTGCCCAACGGGACCCAAAGCCCACCAGCACTGCTCCTGTGATCAAACCAGCCCTGTACCAAGCAAGAGGAGAGAAGGGACAACACCCCACCTGAGAAGCCATATAGATATATGTCCTGTCTACAGAGCAGGCAACCATCTCCTGGCACCTCGGTGGGTTCTCTGGTGTCTGATGAAAGCTATGCTCTTGGTGAATCCTCGCCCAAGCATGGTGGGAACATGAACAGGAGTGGTTTTCTCCCTTTAGCATGCATGTGTGAGGAGCTCATGGCTGTGTGACGCTTGGCAGCCACACACACACTGCTCCAGGGGCACTTGGAGGCGACAGTGGGAGCAGCTGGGGCTGCTCTGGGTGCCTGAGGGAGCACAGCCACGGCGAGTGGGTGGCAGGGAGACAGCACTGAGCTGGGAGAGCAGCGGACGGATCGGTGTGGAAAGACAGGGAGACGCTGGGAGTGGCAGGGGCTGTGGGAGGCTGGGAGCCAGTGAGTCAGCGCGGCGGGGTGCTTGGAAGCACGGCAGGGCTGCTGCAGGCCCAGCGCCACGTTCTCCTGGCTGGCACCCGCTGCTGCCCTCCTTCATGGCTCAGCCAAGGTGAGCAGATCGCTCTCCTGGTTGGGGAAATGCTGTGGCCTCCTCCTGAGTGTGTGGCACACCTAACTGGGGCAGGCGTGACAATGTGGCCTGGGAGTGGTGCTGCCTGGCGGCCGGGCCATCCCTGTGAGCAGGATGCTGCTGGGGACATCACAGCTGGTGGTGCTGTTCACATCTCCTGCGCCCAAACAGAGGACCATCTGTGCTTTAGGTGACATGTCACATCCACACATTCTCCATCCAGCCTGTTTGGCTCAAAATCTAAAGAAATCACCAGAAAGCACCGTGCATCACTGGCGTGGAGCTCATCCTCTCAGGCTGGTGTCTCTGTATTTCTAGGTGGCATGATGATGGCCACGCTCAAACCTTCTGTCTGCAGATAGACCTGCGCCCTCACCACTCCCTTAACAGCAGACAAATGCCTTTGCTCATACTTATTTGCTTCCTTTCCCATGTATTTCTCCCTCCACTCCTTTCCTCTCTGCCCCCTCCAACCCAGTCCCTCCCCTTACTCTCCAGACCCAGGTCTCAGCTCTTGACCTTGCCTTTCCCACTTCCTTTTGGCATTATATGGACCAGCACGGGGCTGGCAGTGAGGACAGCCCTCTACCAGAGACATGAGCCCATCCCCATGCAGGGCTGCGTGCGGGAGGGATGTGATTGCGACAGCGTCTCATGGCTGCTGTGCAATGTTTGATCCCATCTTTCCCTTTTCATTCCCAGATGATTTGAGTCAAATGAAGCCCATTTTAGTAGTCAAATATGTAAGGGTGGGTCCCATTGTGCTTTGACCCTACGGGGCGTTTTGTACGTTTAATTTGATTTACACCCAAAATGTTAATATGACGTACCGGATTTTCTTCCACACCCAGCTAAGGCTGAAAATTAAGCAAGGTCCCACAGAAAGGTTGGTACCACGCAGTTTCGTTAGCACTGCTATTTGTTAAGCAGTTACAGTGTTCGGGCTCTGCTTGGCTTTTCTCCCACAGCCGACTGGGAAGGACAGCAGCTGCCCGGTGCCACATCCATGGGGCTGCTTTGCTGGGGGGAGGCACAGCCCCAGGGTACTGCTTATGGCACCACATGCATTTGCCTACAATGGTGTTTGCGGGGTCATGCTGAGAGCCTGCTCCCCAGGCTCCTCTGGGTTGAATAACAGCATGAAGAAGCTCGCCCATCACCACCATGGTGCCCTGGTCCTCTTGCCTTGCCAGAAGCTGCAAGACCACCAATGCTGGGCACACTGCAGGCCTGACCACTCATTAGGGCTCCGGAACTGGCCATAATTATAATTCCTGATTTAGCCATGTGAGTGAGTGCACACATGGTGTGGAGCACCCAAAGGGAGCTGAGTATGTCCTCCGGTACCTTACTGAGTGGGGACATCAAAGCAGGGATTGAAAAAGGCGAGGGCATGATGAAGCAGTCCCAGAGAGCTCTTGGTACAGGAGTGCTGTGATTAATGACATTCGCTGCCTCTTTTGGCTTAAAAGACAAGGAGTGGTTAAAATGAAAGAAACCTCAAGTCGAAAGCCTTGCAAAAAATCAATTAAAACCTGTGTAGTTTTATCCTGACCTGGAGCAAAATCTCAGACATAACAGAGAAATCACTTAGCCTTAAAGAGAAGGAAAGGAAGAGCGTTCCTCGTGGTATCGCTGAGGTGCCCTGGGGCACACTGGGTTCCACCTCCCCTGGCACCACATGTCCTGCAGTCCCTGTGTGCTGAGCTGCCCTGGGTGGCTGGGGGGTGACGGTGGCACTGAGGAGAACAAAGCTGGGCACTGTCCCTCAAAGGCAGCTCCTTGAGAGGGCTTCTCAGCTCTTCCCTCTGGGCACTCTCAGCAATGGAGGCTGTGAAGACAGGTGGAGATGCTCTCCTGCCTCACTTCTACCAAACCACAGAATCACAGAATTGTTCAGGTTAGAAAAGACCCAAAGATCACCATGTCTGACAGTCAGCTCATCACCACCACTAACCATGTCCTTCATCTCCACATTTCCAACACCTGCCTGGGCATCCTCTGCTTGTGTTCGATCATGAGAATAAATGTTTCCTAATATCCAATCTGAACCTCCTCTGGTTCAGAGGACCTCTAACTGAAGGCCATCACCTCTTGTCCTACCACTGTTACCTGGGAACCCAGGCCAACACCCACCTGGCCACAGCCTCCTTTCAGGCAGCTGGAGAGAGCAATAAGATCTCTCCTGAGTCTCATCCAGACTGCACCATCCCAAAGAGCAGCTCTCAGCTGGGTGCCTGGTGGGCGGCTCTGCTCCATCCTTAGCCCACAAGGGGCTTCAGTCCCACTGGGGACATGAATTGAACACAGATCTTCAATTTGGACGTTTCATTTGGAGGCACGTCCTTTTCAGAACCTTCAGGTTTGGCTCTCAACACCAAATCCTTACCCTGGTGGAATCAGCAGCAAACCCACCCCGACCCCCCTCCTCCTCCCTCCCATCATCTCCCTGTGGCATTTTGCTCTGGGAGGAACACGGCAACCTTGAAGGAGAGCAATGCCTGGAGGCCCCTTGGCACAGGGCAGCGCCATGGAGATGTGCGGGGAGGAAGGACTGCATGGTGCCAGGCGCAGGGCAGGGAGCACCCAGAACACTGTTCGGTGCTCAAGGACACACCACGCGCGGGGCTTTGCTGCGCTCAGAGGCTCTTCAACGCTGTTTTGTGGGTTTTCTTCTGTTTCTTTTGCTTCCTTCCCCCCAACCCGTCCTCTTTTCTTTTGTTTCGTTTCCACTTCGGGAAGAGGAGAGAGGACAAGAGACAATTAAAAAAAAAAAGGGGGGGGGACGAGGGGCAAGAAGTGAAAAGTCGGAGGCCTTGACACGATTTTACTTTAAATAAATGAATAAAACAGAATAAAGCTTTTCCATCTTTTGTTGTTGTTTCCTTCTCGCTCGCAAAAGGAAAGCCGGTGGTGAAGCTGAGTAACGCCGAGAGCCGCTCTCCTGCCCGCTGTCGCCCCGAGGGCACGGCTGCCCCGCACAGCCCCGCTCTGCTGGCTCTGCCCCGCACCGCCCCGAGCAGCCCCGCACACGGGGCCGGGGGCACCGCCGCTCCGGGCTACGGGAGGGTAACGGCGAGCGGTTCCCCCCCGACTCCTCGTGAGCTTTTTTTATTTTCTTTTCTTAATTTTCAGACGTTAAATTCTTTTGCAAACATTCATGCCTTAGGAAGGGCTGGAACAAAGCTCAGCTGCTCCAACCGGTCGGACAGGTAAGCAGACTTGTTGACACCGTTATGTTTGCAGCACGCATGCTCCTTCCCAAGTTTCCTGGTGCATTTTTCTATTCCACCTTATGAAACTTTCCCCCCCCCCTCCGCCCCCCCACCCTTTCGCAGCCACCCCTCCCCTTCCCCTCCCCGCTCCTCGCGCGGCTCTGCCCCGGTGCGTGCGGTCCCGCGCCCCGCGCACGGCAGCGCTGCGCCCCGCCGGGCTGCGGCCGGCCCGGCCCCGGCAGCGCTCCTGTGCGCCGCACCGATCCGCGTGTGCCACACCGCTCAGCTCAGCTCCGCTCCGCGCCGCGCCCCCCGCCCTCGCCATGCCCAGAGCCTTCCTGGTGAAGCGGCGCAGCCCGCAGCCCGCCGTGCGCAGCTGGGCTGGGCTGCCCGACGACGAGCGCGCCGACACCTACATCCCAGGTAAGGATCCGCCGCTCCGCTCTGAGCCCCTCGGGGCCACGGGACCCCAAATAACGGAGGAGGGCGGCCCCATTTCGCCACCGGGACGCCGCGGGTGGGGAGGGCGGCGGGGGAGGTGGGCGGCGGGGGAAGGGAAGGGAAGGGCCGGGGGTGTCCTCCCGGTCCCCCCCCTTCCCTACTCCTCCTCCTCCTCCCCGCCGCCTGTCCTTGCCCGGGGTATAACGGGAAGGCGGCGGAGCTGCGCCCGTTTGAACTTTGGGACCGTTCGTTGTTTGAGTTTCCGATCGCGGAGAGAACCTCCCCCACCCCCTCAACCCGAGGGCTCTCCCGCGGGTTCAGCGCCGCGGCCGCCCCCGGCCCGCTCCATTTGTCTCCCCATCCTCACCCGCTGCAGGCGGCCTCGGCTGCGCCCCGGGCTACGAAGACAGCTGCAGCCTGGAGAGCAGCGGCAGCAGCGGGACGCGGGACCCCGATCTCGGAGACCCCCCAACGCCGCAGGCGGCCCCGGAGGAGCTGGGCGCGCCCGGGGGGATGCTGCTGGACCTGGCCGTCAGGCGCCCTGCCGTCAGGTCGAAAATCAAGGTAACGGCCCCGCGCACTTTGCCTTCCCGAGCCCTGCCCCGCCGCGCCGCTCCTAGCTCCGGTTCCGCGCGGGTGGGCCCCGCTCCTCGGCACGGAGCCTCCCGCAGAGCCCCGTTCCGGGCGGGGAGCACGGGGCGCTGCGTGGGTCGTCCCGCTCCCCACCTTCCTCTCGGTTTATCGAGAGACGGGCCCTGACCCGGGGCTGCACAGGGCCGTCCGCACCTTAGAGGGGAACCGCGGGCCGGAGAGAAGGAAGCGCTTATCTCCCCGTTAGCTTCGCTGCTGCAGGTAGGAGCGATGATAGGCTCGATCCCGTGGGCAGAGCCGGCGAGGCGAGGCTGCGCTTTCAGTCCCAAGAGAGGTGGTGGGATGTAGGGCACGGGGGGGATGCAGGGTGCGGTGGGATAAGTCGGTATGGAGGGATGCAGAATATGGGATACAGGACATGGCGGGATGCAGGATGCAATGGGATGCGCTGGGCTGAGCGCTGTCCATCCAGGAGCACCCCGGCCGCCCCCGTGCTGGGGCGGAGCTGCGTTACCCAGCGGCCGGTTCTCACGGCGTTAAGCCCTGAGCGCTGCTCTGCAGACCGAGCTGTAAGCATTCCCACAGTCCGTGGGGGGGCTGCGGCGGTTCAGCCATCACTTTATGTTTTTTCACCCCTTACATGCAGCCAGGATGAGGGGGAGCCCCACCTGTTGCCCGCACATGCTTTCCCCTCTGCTGCTCCTCTTGTTTCATAGAAACCCCAAGTGCTTTTTCACAGAAACCCCAGACTGCTCCTCTCGCTTTGACTTGAGCCCATTTCTTACAACTTAGCCTGCACGAATAGCAAAAGATACAGCCCAGTCCACGAGAACAGATCTGTGCTCAGCTCCGTTTCTGCAGCGCTGGGTTTTCTGCAGATGCCACAGAAACTTGCCGGGAGCCCCTGAGTGCTGACAGCGTGTGCGTGCGGTGCTGCTGGCTGGAAGGGCTGGCGGCAGCTGCACTGAGCATAATTAAAATAATGGCCGGGCATTTGCATAGAAACCTTCCTTGTGAGGAACGCTCTTCCTCAGAGCTGAATCATCCGTGTCTCCCTCCGTCAGGTTGGGTTGTGGAGCTGGCACAACAATTTTAGTAGTAGAAAGGCGATTAACCTGTAATAACAGCCTCAAATGAATTAACGAGCGAGGGGGGCTGACAGGAGATCAGGGCCATTGTTGTAGGCTCCGCTGAGTCAGCACAGCCTGACTTTGTCTCACCACATCACCTCTGTGGGCAGAAACACCGCTAACCCCGGGCGCTTCGGTGGGAAATAGCGATGTTTGCAGGGAGACGTCAGCGCACGGGTGCTACTCCGAATGGGACGCCGTGCCGCGTCCCGGCACGTCACAGAATCGTTAAGGTTAGGAAAGACCACTGAGATCATCGAGTCCAGCCCTCAATCCATCACCACCACGCCCGCTAAGCCACGTCCCTCGCTGCCACACGAGCCAGCCCTCCCCTTCCACTTTTGGTTCCGTTCGGGCTTTGCCATGCCCGCAATCCACTCACCCGGTCTCTCCCGTTCCCCAGTTCACCACAGGTACCTGTACCGACGCCGCCGTGCACTCCTGCGAGCTGTGCGGCAAGGGCTTCCGCCTGCAGCGCATGCTGAACAGGCACGTCAAGTGCCACAGCCAGGTGAAGAGGCACCTGTGCACCTTCTGCGGGAAGGGCTTCAACGACACCTTTGATCTGAAACGCCACGTCCGGACCCACACCGGTGAGACGGCGGCGGGATGAGTGCGAGAGGACGGGCCGAGGGTAACCGGCGGGGTGGGAGCTGCGCGGGCGCCGAGTGAAGGCGTTTTGCCCTCTAGAGGAAACGAGCAGCAGTTTCTTCCATCGCGCTGCACCGCCACAGGCTTTTCTGTGGAAAGGGGGCACTCGGGGGTCAGTTTTGGCATCTGGAGGAGGCACCGTGGTGTATGCTGTGCTTCTGGGTTCTTCTGGGAGACCGTGCGATGCATTTGGTGCCTGCTGAGCCCAGCAATGCATGCATGCAACCCATGCATGGCTTCTGCTGCAGAACGCAGCTTGAGCCAACTGGGAGCTCCAAGGCTGTGCTTCAGCCGCAGCCATTCAAACGTCAGGGCTGGGGCCCAGCTGCATTCCAAATGAGCTCAGGTGGAAGCAAACCATTTCAGAGCCTTTTGCTAACCTGGAAGAAGGATGCTCTCTTTTGGTTTCCTTTTCTTCTTCTTTTTTCTTCCTAAGTGAAAGCAATGGCACGAGCACACATCAAGCCCACCTCCACCACATAGGGCACTCTGAAAAGCCAGGCTGCTCACACCAGGAGCCTTTCCATTCCCACCATGGGGCACCTGGTAGAGTCTCTGCCTCTCCCAGGCATGTTCCACCTTTCTGCATTCGCTGCTCCCTCCAGGACTGCTCTGCAATGCCCTTTTCTTTGGCATATAGGATTAGGCAGAATTAAGCAGGTGCATGGCTAGCAGCACAAGTATGTTGGTAGACAGGATTTGTTCCTTATCAGTAGACGTCATGAAAACAACGCTGCCCATTTTGATGAGAGAACGTTGGCCAGGGCCAGCGTTCTGGGCTGGTTTAGGTTTGCCAAGTGGCCAGGAAATCTTCCAACTGAGACCAATGGGCTGTGCCTGAAGGGCAGAGCCAATGCTTCAGGAAGAGGTGGTGTTTTCTACCCAAGTCCTCTTCTTTGGATTCAGAAACCCACCTTGCTTAGGGCAAGGTCTCTCACCAGAAGCCATAGGCATCTGTGCTGTAGCTGGGACAGCTGAACTCAACAGTCAGGATTGAACTGATTTTGTAAAACTGTGGAGGAAGAAGGATCTGGAGTGAACAGAACTGAAACACTACAGTCCACGTCAGGTGACTTACAGTTAAACTGTCCCCAAATTTAATCAGAGAAATCCAGCGTTACCATTTCTCCTCTCCAGCATAAAGCCAGGCTAAGCACAGGCTGTGCTTTTTTCTCTAGGGTTTGCTTTCCTGAATTTGGTGTTCCAGTGGAAATTGCTTGCAGCCAGATGTAACAGTGGGACAGCCAAATGTGCTAAGCCAGGTGCATGGCACATACAGAGTTCAATGTTAAGTAACTCACATGCACAGTAAAATGAAATCGTGAAATGATTCAAAAGTAGTGGAGAAGCACAGACCCTGGTCAGCTGCCTTAAGTGCAGACCCACGCTGATGCTGGTGAGCATAAAACCACACCTAAAATACTGTTTGTAACGGATGCGTTTTTTGTTTGTGAATTCTGAGAAAGATTTGGAGTTTCTCTCCAACTGCAGCTCAGTGTAACTGAAGCCACTGGTGCAGTCTCACAGCAGTAGGTGTTAGGAAATTAACACTTCGAGTTTGACAGTTCTAACACTTTGGAATAAACTCCTTGCCCAAGATTTGCAAAAATGCAATCAAGATGCTTTTGATTGGAACTCCCAATTAGCTGGGATTTCTGGTAACAAGATTCCAGCAAGTTAAATGGCAAACTTAACACAGTTCGATGACTAATTTAACACCATAGGAACATGGCAGCTTTGCTCTTCACCGTTCCTTGCCTATTGCTCACTGATACATACTTTCATCAAAGTGGGCTTGGGATAGCACGTTGTATCAGCTTTAAGGCTGGCCTTAGTACTGAGCTACTCTGTAGTAAGAAAAATCACACACCATGTTTGGGTTTTTCAAGTGTTGATAAACCCCCAGGTGTTCATCCACTGAGCACTGAGGAGCTATTGTTGTTAAATCAGTTGATGGGTGATAAAGTGGATACTCTTCTCTGCTTTTTATAATGAAAGTATTCAGGCATTCAAATCACAAGCCACTTGTGTTCTTCCTCCTCCAAGAGACACACAGAGACTTTTTTTTCATCTCAGTACACTATTTTGTAGAACCCAAGCCTGTAATCACAATAATTAATACTCTATCTTATGAAAACACTCTTGCTCACTGGAAGTGCTGTGATCTCTGTACATCCACGTTTGGCAGCCATCCACTGAAGAGTCACTAAAAGAGGATAATTACTTACCAAGACACAAAATTTCGTTCATTACAAGCAACAAAATGAGCAGTTAGCTAAAACCAACAGCTCTACCTAATCACAGAACTAAAATTTTAAGTCAGGTCTTCAAAGGAATAAGTGTTGCAAGAATAGATAACTGTTTCTTCTTTGGGACCAAAGCTGTGATGGCCACCAGTCAGCTTCAGCTCCTGCTTCCATCTCCTCAAAACACTTATACGCTCCTAAATATATCAAACCACTCGTGATTTTGGCCTAAAAGTAAAATGTTCTATTCACAGTTTCTTGGGCTAGCAGCTACTTAGTGCTAGGTGTCTGCTTGCTATCTAAGAAGACAGCCTTGCTTTCAGCTGATTTCTTGGCTATAATACATGTAAACTAGAAAAATAATGACCCTCTTTTGGCGTTGTAGGAATTCGTCCTTACAAATGTGAGGTTTGCAACAAAGCATTTACCCAGCGGTGTTCCCTGGAATCCCACCTCAAGAAGATTCACGGAGTGCAGCAGCAATACGCCTACAAGCAGAGGCGGGACAAACTGTACGTGTGCGAGGATTGCGGCTACACCGGCCCCACGCAGGAGGACCTGTACCTGCACGTCAGCAGCGTCCACCCCAGCAGTGCCTTCCTGAAAAAAACCTCAAAAAAACTCGCAGCGGTCTTGCAAAACAAACTGAGCCCTGTCCTGCAGAGGAACTCCAAAGATGACGACAAAGATGAGTAACGCGGTGCATTACAATGGTCTGCAGGAATGAAGTTTACACGTAGGACTACATATATATTATTTTTTTAAAAAACTATTTTGAAATAAATCCCTGAAAGAAAAGGGATGCTTTTGTTAATGGGACTCTCTTGATACTGGTAGAACCTCAACTTGAAAGAAATATTCCCACAAATCATACAAACGTCAGACTTTATCTGGTCAAAAAAATGGAAACCCTAACCCTAAGATGGAGTATTTACTGACCCTGGCATTCTGGTAACCTGACTGACATTTCAGCTCTCCTACACATCTGAACAGTGCTGACAAACAAGCTCACCTTTCCCCAGCACATTTCTTCAAGACAGTAACAGTTACCTCCTGCAAAAATTACTTTTGAGGTGTTTGGGTGAAAGGGGCCACGTAAGAGCGGCTCCTAGTATGCTGTTCTGATGTGCAAAGTTAATTAAAATTGGCTTACAAACAGTACAGGGTATTGGTACTTAAGTTTAAATGTGCAAATAACCTTAGCTCTGCCCCCTGTGCAGTAAATGAACAATTTGCAGAGCCGTTATCCAAGATGAGCTGAAACTTTATTTAAAACAACACAGACCTTTTTCCCTCCTAAACTTCCCCTTCCAGCACAGGGACTCGCATTCTAGGGACTTCAAGCTGTGAAATCATTTCAAACCTATTCAGATGTAAGTGTAACGTTAATGCTGACTTTTCTGGACTCCTCATGCTCACTTGGGAATTGTTACCAAATCCTTTTAACGTAAATCAATACCAAGCCAGAAACCCAAAGAAATCCTTTTAACAATTGAAAGATGTGTATTTTCTGTCACGATGGAATGTAACTGTGTGTGTATTTTATGGTGTGCGCGTGCATGTGGGTTGTTTAAATTTTTAGAAATCAGGTGCCTGTTCATTAGTGCAACAAAGCTGTGCAAAGCAGATAAGAGTGTGACATAGGCTGTCTGCCTCATGAGACGAGTGCAAAGCTGTATGCATAACTGCCCCCTAATCACTGTTAGTTTAGATGGCTCCTAGTAAGACTGATGTTACCAGAGAAGGTGGTGTGCTGATGACAAGGGACCAGTACTACGTCCTTGCTTTTAGGACTCCCCTTATATCCAACACTGTAAATCTCTTCAGAAGCTGCTGCAACCCTTACTGGGCACTCAGGTGTCTAAGTTAGGAAAGACAGGGTGGGGTGGTAACTTCCTCAGCAACAATCCAAGTTACACCAGTCCAAGCACATTTATTCATGTCTCATATCTTAATGGCCACAGCTGCTAAACACAGTTTAGATTAATTTAAATGCTAAACAATTAATGGTTTTCGTTGGTAATTTTCCCAATATTTATTTTGGGCTCAAAATAGAAGTATATTTTTGGAAAAATATATCCCACTCTGTACACATTGAAACAAATGCTCTGTATGAGCAATGAACTGTAACTCACCTGGCCAGGACCTTCATAACCATTACCACTTAAATTGTAAGGTTCTGAGTATCTACGTAGGAATCAAAAAAATAAAAAACAAAATCAAACCTCAAGATACCTCAGTCTTGTACAGACATCTCCTTGGGTTCTCACAGGGAAGAGCTTTCAGCAGTTTTCCTGGCGGTATTAGTATTTGATCCAGCACAAATCTACGTGCTTGAGGTACTGAAAATGATGATAATAAAGTGATGCTACTATGTTAAGAACAAACTTCACTGCTATGTAACAGGAAAGTTTGAAAAATACTTTAATAAACAGTAAACCTAAGGAAGAAAAAGCATCTGAAGTATTTAGAAGATACTTTGCAAAAACTGCTAAGGCTCATGCGCTAATCTCAGCTCTTCTGAGATGGTGCCATTATAACTGAACAGTGTAGTAATACAGATGTCACTTCCCTTAACCCTCACAGTCCAGCCCCAGGCATGACTTGAGTTCAGCTATTGGGAGGGAGTGTCAGCAGAGGCCACCTGAGCAAGTGAGTAGAATTCACCTAACCACAAAGGATCCGTATGCTTAGCTCTGCTGAAACAGCAGCCCTTGGAGCAGCGGCGTAGCAGCTAAAACCATTCCCACCTATTTTAACTGGATGGGGAATTTGTGGTGCTGTGTGTGAGGAGGAGGTAGGTGCTCTTCCCACTGTAGGACCCAATGCTTTTGACTTCCTTCCGTTACCACTGCCAAATGATACCTTTGCCAAAGAACGAGAGGTGGGTCATCTATGTGATTTTAGACAAAGAAAGCATTCACAGCAAAAGAATAACGTAGCGTGTAACAGTACACAGAAACAAAACTGCCCTGGATGGATAGCAAAGTTCCAACAGACTTGACACTACAGTTGCAGTAACTGCCCTGAACTGTCTGACAGGTTTTTCTACAGAGGACAGATACTCCCTGTAGCAGACGCCTTGGGCATGTCAATTTAACAGTCTGAAAAGCAATGCTAAACTGGTGACAAAGTGGGTCTGAGTTTGCATGGGACTGGCAATATCTTGTTATGGGACAAAACTGGCAACACCTTTACCTCTTTAGTAGTTTGAGAACTCCTATGGGGATGCCTGAGGCAGCCAGGCTTTCAGAAGTGCTAGACATGAGTAACTTCCACTGATACTGTCTACCTTCCCCTGACTCTCTGATGTTACAAATTAATCCAAGACTTAAAAATAGGTTTACAAACTGGCACTGCTAATGAAGTTGGCAACCTTCCTCAGAAAGGCTTTTGTAATAAACAAATGAACACAGATGAAGCCAACAGATGCCTATGCTGCCCAGGCTCAACTAGGCCTCATTCAGTAGGAAGCAGGGTGAGGATGAAAACTTACAAAGCTCAGGGACATCTAATGGCTGTCTGATGCACTGATGCAGGAGGCAATCCCATCCCAATGTTGCTCAATTTTATTTATCCAATCCTAATCAACACAAAGAGTTCAGAACATTTTATCACCGCCTACTTCAGCCCGAAGCATCGTCTCTCTCACTTATGCTGCCCTTCTTTGCATCCACAGAGCTGTCTAACTGACCATCTCCAATGGCCACTTGCTCAAATTCTGTGATGTGGAGATGTACTTGCCAAACAGGTAGAACTGAGTATTCACACTGCTTCGTTACAATTAGTCATCTATGAACCCAGTTTCTCAGTCTCCATGTTTGTCTCCTTAGAAATCTAATTAAGCTCAGAGTAATCACACCGTCACCACATCGTGGTTTGAATAAGCACGGACCGGCACAACCAGCAAAGCTTTATTGCGCAAGTGTTCACAGTTCAGTACTCTACAAGAGTCGAGTATCAAACACAACACAGGCTTACATTCCTTCTGCAGCAAGCTTGCTCATTATTTTTTTAGGTATGGTTCTGGCTGATTTTCTTGAAGCCTGTAAGTCAGTTGTATTTCTATATGTAATCTGCAGCGATATTATGAAAACTCGTGCATGTAAATCAGAGAAAATAAAGAGAATGAGGAAAAGTTTTTCCAGATGTAACACACAAAGTGTTGTCACCTGACATCATGACTTATTCTATGTCTGTAAACTTGACTGTATGAAACAAGCTTCAAATTAACTCCTCTGTTTTAGAACATTTATTCCTCATGTTATTTTAAACAACAAAACAAAGGCAATTTTTTAAAAAAAGTGCTTTTCAGAATGCCCAGCTTCAAAGTCACAGAAATCTGTGACTGCAAAGAAGTCCACTTGCACTGGAAAATGCTTAAACCTGTCACTAGAAATAGTTCTGCACGGGTAGGCTCCTTGTCTGCTCAGACTCACAAGAAAGTCAGGAAAGCTGAAAATAGTTGCAGACTTGCCCTGCGCAGTGTCCATTATCAGCCCACCACCAAAGGCACGTAGCCCATCTACATTTTCACATTTCTTTTCCTTAGCCCATGGGTTTTTTACACAGCCTGTTTTGGAACCTGCAAGAGCTACCAGAAGTAATAAAACTTCCTGTCTTTTAAAACACCTGCTAGAAATTTCTATGTGTATCAGTTACAATTCTGCTCCTCTGCTCCTAAGCCACTTCTGTTAAACAATCAACTTTTTTTGTAATATTTAAAATAAGTACTTATGTGAGCTTTGGTTGTAGTTCATAGTACAAGTTTTGCATTTGTTGCTGTAAGAAAAAACACAAATAGTAACAGGCCTGTTAACAGATATCTTTGAAATGGGCAAGATCTAACTTGACTGAAACCCAGTCAACAATATTCATTTACTTTTCATTCTCAGAGTCTCAGCTTTTTCTTGAAAACAAAAGGAGGATGATTGAACAGTTTTTACTTCATCTAGCTAACTGACTGTATAAACCTTCCTATCAACTTCAAATTGTATAGACCGGGAGGGAAAGATATAGGGATGATGCAGGTTCTACTCTGTCTTGCCACGTCCACTGAAGTCTCCTACAACTTAGACAAGTGTGCATTTCCCATTCTGATTTTTCTTCTTTCTTTCTTTTTTTTTTTTTTTTAAGGGGAAAAAATGATAGATGTTAACTTGAGTTACTAAGAACAGAATTACTAAATAAAGACTTAAACAAAAGATTTGTGCTTCGGCTCTGTGCTCAGATCACTTGCCTCTGCATAGCTTAGTTTGGGTCAGTTTCTGTCCATGTATTCTTCAAGACGCAAAAGCCACTTATTCCAGTACTGTGAGCAAAGATCTGGATCCATGAAATGTGGATGTGCGGGGCAGCCATCCTTATAGGCAACCACAATGAGTCCACAATGAACCTACAGTTAAAAGCAGAGGGCTGTTAGAGATCGAACATTAATATGCAACTTCAATCAGTAGTTTTAGCAATAGGATCTCACTGCAAAATACCAGCTTAGATCTTAACATCTCAGAATGGTTAGAGTTGGAAGCCACCTCCGGGTCTGCCTGCTCCAGCAGGGACACCCAGAGCTGGGTGCTCAGAACCACATCTGAGGGATTCCAAGGAGGAGCCTTCACAACTTCTCCGGGCAGCCCATGCCAGTGCTCTGGCACCTGTACAGTGAACTGCTTTCTGATATCTTAAATAAGAAACATTTAATTTGTAAGAAATATGTTCTGAAATACTTCATACTTGACAAACAGCTGTAATATCCAAACCTTAAGGAAAGTGGTAGTGGTAGGAATCAGAATAACAGAATCCTCGAATTACCTCCTATACTGCACTTTAAGGATCTGCTTCACATTTTGCCCCTTCAAAGCTTTGGGTCAAGCAGGCCTGGCTACAATTACCTTTGGAGTCTTAAGAGCATCACATGACATGAGCAATACGTTCCCATCCCATTTCCCTGTTTGCATGCTCTTTTGTTTTATTTCTTCTTTCTTTTCCTAGTCCTGACACAAGATAAAACTACACAGAACAAAGCACCAAGGACTCACAAAACACCAATCACTACAGCTTTACTGGACCTTCTAGGACACAATTGTTCCCACTGAACAGGGCTTTCCTTAGAATCAGACAATATACTATGGACAAGCCATGGCAGCAGGAAGAATAGTAGAATTATTTTGCAGTAAAGTTGTACGTCAGTTTAGCCTGACCTAAGACAGGACTGTTTGGTTACAAATCCTAACAACAGTTCATGCTAAAAGCAGTAAGAGGGGAGAAATGAAAGTAACACAGGCACTGCTGCTTGTCTTGGCTGGCAGCAGACTTACTGACCTGGAAGTCATAATTGGCATCATGATTTATGGCTCCAATATATGCTGCAACTTGCAGTGGGTTGTCAAAAGTATTCTGCAGAAATGGCTTTGGTTTCTCTGATGTCTTCCAATCAATCACACATAACTGTCCTCTGCATAAGACAAGAGAGAATATATCAGCTTAACTTCACTCACAGCAGGAAACAAGGTATAGCACAGCAAAAGAAGTCATATCACTGTCAACCCATTTCCACCCGAAGTCATGCTGCTCATTATTACTTCCAAGCTAAGAAAATCTTCCCCTTGCTGGTGGTTTAGATCTCAAAAAAAGACTTCCTGCAATTCCTGGTAACTGCCCTGCTCACACTCTGGTCAAAAACAAATCCTCCACAAGGCACTATAACAATTCTGTCAGCAGATTCACCTCTGAGTCCTTCCATTTCACCCTTCTTGAATATCCTTCTAGCTCCCCCTCTGTAGCTCACCAACACACCTGCTCCATCACAGGACACAGCTCCCCACATGCCACGTAACACCACACAGCAGCTGGACATTATTTGGCTTCTTAGAGAACCAGCACCTCACCGATACTTAGCCACGCAGTCTACCAGGCCCAGATACTGAAGAGTTTCATGCTGAACTGCACTTTCCAGAGCTTTAACTTCACTGATATCTTTTAGGACATGTTGCACGCTTGATAGGTAGCCAGAAACAGCAGAGTCTTCTCCTTGCTCCTTAACAGCCATCTCTTCAGGCAGAAATATAGATTCCAAAGCTGCATGAAAAAGCTCTCCCTGGAGGAAAAGATCTAGGAAAGATGCAACATTTTAGGCACTATACATAATATGTGGCAAGCATGCATAATAGATATTACACATAGTAACTCTTAAACTAGCCACCTTTTAATACTGAAGGCTTAAGGATGTAGGGCAGGGAATACAGTAAGACAGCAAAATAACTATCAAGAGAAATTCTCTCTCATATTAATGCTTACTTTACTTTGTTTTGGTTTCATTAATTCTGCAGAAAGAAAATAAGAACTTCACTGTTTAGTCAGTGGCATTATTTTACTGTGTATTCCAAATGAGAACTTCTGTAAATTTAAAAACATTATTCTATGTTTCTCGTCACATTTGCTTTCTATGTTGTACAGGTTCACTTGAATTGAACAAATCTGAAGTGGATGGGCATTGTTCTGTACAGTAAGGGCTTATCTCAGAAATGTTGCACAGAAGAATAATTTTAAATAGCTGTATCAGGTTTGTGTCTGTTTTACCTAGTAAGCTTATTCAGTCAAGTGCTTAGTAACTCAGAAGAGCATAAAGAAAGATATACAGTTTTCCAAAGAATAACTGTTCAAGTAAGGAGCACTAGAGGGTATTTACCAGCCTTTCTGCAAAAGGCATTATCCTTCATGCCTCCTCAGACTGTCTTCAGCCCTACAGTTTGAGGGAAGTCATTTTTGTATGCGACTTCACTAAATGAGAACCTCTAAAACCTCTGAACTTCATGGAAGAAGCTGTATATACCATATATACACAGTTTCTGATGAACTTCAGCATATACAGCAATATGTGCAGTCTTCTGAACAATCAGGACGACATAATTTCAGAATGCTTCTTTTCACCTAGTTATAAAATACCTTTGTATCTCCAAACAGGCTGAATAAATTCAGCTGGAAAACATATATTTGTAAAGAGAAAGTAGCAAACAGAGAAACAGCAGAGGCAGATAGGATAGAGCAAAGGAGTCTACAGTCTAATTCTATTTTCCCCACTCATTTCCGGATCAGTTTTAATGGTCCTCAAACAAAGATTAGAGCTTACACTGACAACATGTGCCCTCATAATATACTCTGACCTCTGAAATTGAAACAACTTAATGGATTTTCAAAACACTCAACTTCTAGAACCAGACATTCCAGCAATGCTAGTCTGGACAGTTGTCACCATTGGGACATACCATTGCTTCTGCTTTGTCACCACACCGTGATAAGACTTACTTTTAGTATACTCTTCAAAACCATCTTTCCCAAGTTCCAGTATCATTTTTTGCTTCCATCTTTCTAGATAAAAGGCCTGCTGCGGAGAGATGGTCTGCTGAAGAATACGGGTAACACTGGGTATTTTGTTTTTCTGTAAAGCAATTTTCATGGGGCGGTTTGAATTGCTGCTCACAAGCGGAATTGTCTTTTTGGGATTTATTAGAGAAACCCAATTCTTAGGAGTTTTTGTTTCAACATTATTTGAAGATTTACGTTTAAGCGGTTGTCCATATAATAAATTGTCTTCTTCAAATATTGTCTCTGGTGTTTGAGCACTGGCTTTGTAAGATGTAACAGAGCATACCAAGCTTTTGTATTTTTCTTGGTCAACTTGTTCATAACTGTTCGCTTTTTTCTTCTTGCTATAAAGATGAGCAGAGGTAGCCAGACACATATATGGAAACTGCTTTTGGTAAAATCGTGGCTGAAAAAGCATTTCCAGTTTCTCAGATTTCCGAGCCAGTAGCTGTAGGAATTTCATTCTGATGAGAAGCATTTGTGAGCAACTATAGTTTTCTTCCTTCTGTTAGGACTGGTCTGTAGGCTATCATAATTTCCCCCTGTAGAAAAATAAATTTGTTATTTCCAAAGTAATAAAACACATAACCATCAACCTATTTTTGCCTTTTGCCAAATAAAAATCTGCTATGGTGCCTTCATACACTTAATGCCATCAAAACTCCTTTAGATTACTAACACAATAACAGAAAGAACACATTAGCAATGAAACAGAAAACAATTCTGAAAAGAACCAGTGCTGGCTGGCAGAACTGGAATCAGCAAACATAAAGATGTTTCCAGTACCAAAAGGAGCAAAAGAGGATGCTCTTACAGCAACAATATCGTGAAACTCAACAATGATTTGAAACAAACAGTCCTAAAAGGGGCAGGGGAAAACAACACAAATATGCCTATAAACATAGCTAAAATAAATACTTGAATTGTGTAATTTAAATCAATACTACGTAATTGCAGAATCGATTCTCCCACTCAAAGTTATGTGATTACCACCACAAAGAACTCTGCCATCTATCCTCTGCAAACAAAGAATACAAGCAACATTAGCATCTTGCTTTAAAACTTTTATTTCACCAAACTTCTTATACAGCACTACATACAGCACCCAAACCGTGGGCAACACAGACAGCAAAAAATATGACAGGAGGAGTTGTTTTGCATGGACAGATCCTGAACTCATGTGGAACTGCAGGGGCAGCAAAGTGTGGGTGCAGGAATCTGTTGCACAGAACAGCTTGCAAAAAAAATGGGGCTATACCAGCTGCAGCTGTTTAGATCAAGGAATCTTGTAACAAAAGGATGAGACCTTGGACTCCGTTCCCATAAATACTGTTCTCGATCTACAAAGGACAAGACCTTCCAGCTGTAGAAGCTTAATCAGGAGTAAGTAGACACACTGTAGTTTTTCTTCACTGGCTTCACTTTTTCACACTGATTCTGTATGGTTTAGGCAAATAATAACTGATCTAACAAAAAGCTAACATAAAACATCAAGGTTGCAAACAGCATGTGACCTGATGCAAAATTAACTTGCCAAAAGCAAATTTAAACCTGGACAATTCCATAAGATTAATCAGAACTTTGTGTCACGTAGTGGCATTTCTGACCCAGGACCAGGAGCACTACAGCTAGCTTTGCAGCACAAACTCAACCCAAGACAATAAAAAACAAACCAGCGCAATAGCATCTCAACTCGTAGATTCTCAGAATATTGTTTGATGACCATTACTCTGCTCACTCAAGCCTATCGATCAGAACAGAATAAACAATGGATCAACGACTGCGTACTTCTTATGCTAGTCAGCGCATAAAAAATAATTTACCAGCCTGGAAATACAAAGCAGAGGGAAAAAAAAAAAAAAAGGCTTAAAGTAAAGAAAAAAGCTTCCTTGAGCAATCCCAGTTACAGCACCGAATCCCCAAAAGGATGGCACAGCAGCCATTCAACCGCTCTCCCTCAGCGAACCCCATGAGAGCCTTCTTCCCTCGCTACCGACCCCCGCACAGCCTCACCCCGCTTCCCCCGCGCTGCGGAGCGCGGCGTGCGCGCGCTAAGGCCCCCAGCCCGTCCTCGTTTCCTCAGAACGAAGCGCCAACCGCCGCTACCTGCGCGCCACGCTTCCCGCCGCAGCCTGCGCGCATGCGCGGCAGCAGCCTCCCTCAGCGCCCACGCGCCTGCGCTTCGCGGCTTGTCCAATTCGTAGTTCTTCCCCGCCGCCAGCCCTTTCCCACCGTACCGGAGACACTCGGCGATAAATCCCACGGATTCTGTTCTATCTTCCTCTCTGTTGGGTTTTTGTTGCTTTTGTAAAGCTCCCCAAATCGTGAAAAAAAAAAAAAAAAAAAAAAGTTAAGCACTACGCCGCCATCTTAGATGAAGGCAAACAGCACGCTGCCCTCACCTAAGATGGCCGCCGCGCCGAGGGGCCGGGCGCAGCGGCCCCGCCCCGCGCTATATGAGGGGCGGCGGCGGCCGTGAGGCGGCAGGCGGGCGGCTGGTAGTACCGAGATATGGCTCTGCTTCGGGACGGCGTGCAAAGCAAGGTGAGGGGGCAGCGCCGGGCCGTGCCAGGAGCTGGGCCGCAGTGCGCTTGGCCTGCTCCGCTGGGCTGCCAGCGTTGTGAGGTGCGGTCCCAGGCGGTGGCCTGCGCTGAGGGGCTGTCAGCTGTCACTGGGCTGTGCCTGCCTCCCTCCCTCCCGCTCCAGCTGTTGTGTCGGGCACCGACTTAGTTTTGCGTTCCGTGAGGTGCTGCCTTGGGTCGTCGAAGCCTTGACCGAGTGCTCAGGTCTCGGCGCTGAATATGTGTGGGATGGTTTGCTGCGTTCGGTTGCTGTTTCAGAGGAAGTGCAGCTTAAAGGCTGAGACGGGAACTTCGTGAGGTGTTTAATGGGAGTGCGTGCAGGCAGTGCTTAAAGATGCCTCTTTTACCAAGTGGTCTGCCTGGTTTAGTCTGTATGCCTTAATAGCTGCTAGCAACACCCCGGGTGGAAGGGAAGGCAGCCTTCCAGCAGGGGTCAGCTGCCTGGCCAGCCTCTGTAATCTGGATCTGAATATAGTTTGCATCATGCCTACGCTGAACTCTGGAAGATGAATTGTGCTTCAGGCTGTTTGTGCTGCTTGAGGGTTGTCTTCTCAGTGTCCTCTCCAACCTTCTGGGAGGTGCCTTGAAAGACTTGAAAGGCTAGAAATGCCCCCTCTAAAAGAGGGGAGACTTAGATATAAAGAGGAAAGAGGATCTTTTTACTTAAAGATAGTGAGGTTCTAGTGCAGCTGCCCATAGAGGCTGTGGTGCCCCATCCCTGGAGATGCTCAAGGCCAGGTTGGATGGGTCCTGGGCAGCCTGAGCTGGTGGGAGGCAGCCCTGCCCATGTCTGAGGGTTGGAACTGGATTGATTGGTCTCTTCCAGATGTAAAAAATACATCTGCCTTGAACAATCTTGTTAAATAACCTCTTTCCTTCCATCTGCTTCCACAGAACATGAAACTTTTAAAACAAACTTGACCTATTGAACTGACAGAATCTTAAGTGTCTTGCCTTCTAGTTCTTCACTTTGAATTGTGAATCAGCTGCTACTTCTTTCTGCTATGCATTAAATGACAAGCATTAGATAAAGTATCTGTCACTTGAGAGTAGTGAGTGAAAGCCTTTGTAGGCTGCAGAACCTGCAAGTGAGAAGGTAAAACATCAGCTGTCTTGCAGCAATGAGTAACTGTGTATTAATCTGCCTTTCTAACATAATGGGAAGGAGCACTGAAGGGAGGGGAAAATGTTCCCACTAAGGGTTCAAGTAGCTTTAAACTCCAGCAGTAAATGACCAAAGATTAACTAGCTATTCAGGTAGTAAGGCTGTCTTGGGATTCCAGCAGTTGCAGTGAAGATAGAAACATAGCTATCTTGTCTGTTCCTGTTTAGGTATGTGGGCAGTAGATTAAGTTTCTGGCTGTGAAGGAAACATCATTGTGTGCTAACCTTGAGTAAGAATTGTTGGTGTGTATAAACTAAAAACTGACCCTGAGTAGGTAAAGCAGAAGTGGCAAGATATATAGGAAGAGGAAGGGAGGGACGGTAGGATAAGGGGGATTGGAAGTGCAGTGGGAAAGATAGTGTCCTGGAGAGGAAAAGGCACTTCAGAAAGTGAAGCAAGCAGTGGGACTGCCAAGCAAAGCTTGTGTGAATGTACTGGATTTGTTTAAATGCTTGATTATTCAACTGCAGACTTAAGTGTTCAAAATACCGTTATAGATCAAAATAGTGAGAGTGAGTGTTGTGGCTGCTCTTCTTCACAATGGTCAGTGAAAGATGAAATATTATGTTTCTAGGCTTTTGCTGGGAACCTGCTGTTAGCACTTCTGAACGGCAGTTCTCTGTTCTAGCCAACTTCTACTAGATGCTCTGGAAAGGAGTTGCCTACTAGGTCTTTTGCTCTGCAAGAAAACACTTTATAGGGAGATGAACTACTAGCAAGGTGAAAGTTACTGAATAGGAATAGTGTGCTGTCCAGTCTGTAGGAGTCTATAAAGCTGGCCTAGTGGTTTGGACTGCTGACAGAATCTCAGATCCACGGGAGATGAAGATTGCATGTGTTGCAGAGTCCCTTTTACTGTTTCTGGCTTCACTGTGGGAGGTTGGCAAAACATTCTTGGAAATGCTGAGTATAGATTAGGGGCTTTCTTCTGTTGCACAATTTCCATCTTAGCTGGGTGTACTTCATGTTATAGATGAAATATAGACTTGGAAGTACTTTGCCTCAGGCTGTGCTCTGCAGGCAAATTGCTATGGCAGGGTAGATTTGGCCTGTGTTGCCGAAGATGGTGCTTGATTCCTGGAGCACAGGGAGTTCCTATGTGCTGCTACTTGGAGCAAAGTGAGTTAGAGGCTTTGGCTTGAAATATGGGAACCCTGAATGGTGGCAGTATCCTTCCTACAGCTCCTTTCCTCTGTAGAGAGCTGTTTGACCACTTGAGAGAAGAGCAAGTCTGGGATCCCTTTTACAGGAGAGCAGAATGATCAGGGAGCTTATTGCGCAGCCAGTGGCAACAGGTGCTGTAGCCATAGAGCCTGCTTTCACAGGATTGCAGAATGGCTTGGATTGGAAGGGACCTCAAGGATCATCAAGCTCCAATCCTCCTGCTGCTGGCAGGGTCACCAGTCCCCATATCTAATCCTAGACCAGGCTGCCCAGAGCCCCATCCAACCTGTCCTTGAACACCTCCAGGGACGGGGCATCCTCAACCTCTCCAGGCAGCCTGTTCCAGCACCTCACCACTCTCACAGTAAAGAACTTTCCCCTGAAATCCAACCTAAATCTTCCCTCCTTCAACTTAAAACCATTTCCCTTGTCCTGCCTTTCTGCCTGATTGGAAAGCTCTGCACTCAGTGAGGAATAGCATCTCACTGGGAATAAACTAAGCTGCTACTTTGCTCAAAACAAAGATTAAGAGGGAATAATGAAATAATTCCGCCACTGGAGTTGTGTGGTACAAAAATCACAGATTTGGGAGAGTTTTCTGTAGTGTAAGTAGCAAGGTAAAGACTGCATACAAGAAGCCTGCTTCAGTTTTCCTGGTTATGTGTAACTTGGACAACTTCAGGACTATTTCAACTAAATGCCAGAGAAATAATAGCAGTTCTGTCCCAAAGGCTGTGAAATCAAAGCTTCTCATCTACTGTGTTGGCTCTGCTATGTGGATGCAGTGTACTTTCAGACATATTTTTAGTATCTTGATTAAGGGGAATCTTAAGCTACTTGTGCTGAATATGACTGAAATGCGATTCTAGGAAGTAATACTGAATGTGTGCTGGCCACTTGAAGGGCTGCTGGTTAACTCCTGGGTGTTGAAACGAGACATTCTGTAACTGAAAGCTCTATAGAAACTGCCAGAAAATGTCATAATATTCTAGTGGCCTTGAAGAGCACTTAAACTGGTTTAACTAAACTACTCTGTTTTGGGTTGGGGGGGGGGAGTGGCTGCTGGGTAGTGGCAGATGTAATTACTTCTGTCCTATTTGTGGCTGCAGGTTGACTGACAACAAGGAGGCAATCAGCAAGAGGGGAGCTGGCTGCAGCTGATAATTGGTAGAAGGTTCTCTGAAGTGTAAGCTCTCACTGAAGTGTTACTTGTTCCTTCTGGAAGCCAAGTTATGTTGCAAACCCGTGGATTAATCTGACATTAAGAATGAATATGGATACTTATTTCACTACCAATCAAATGTTGTATGCGGTTGCTTGCGCTAGCAGATTCTTTTGTTAGAATGGAGAAGTGACTGAGTCACTTCAGGAAAACTGATGCTAAATTGCAAAGAATGTGACTCTAAAGCTTGGGACACTTGCCAGAACCAGGCAGCTTCTGTGGCTGAGGAGCTCCACTGGGAGCTTGCGAGTATGAAGATGTGCTTGTGCTGAGTGAGGCCTGGTCAGAAACTTGCCAAGTTGAAGCCTGAGTAGGTGATGATCAGCGCTGGATTGTACTTAGGTGGTCCAACTTTCTCCTTTAAGCAGTAGAAAAACTGCTGTAAAATTCTGCCTGTATTGGTCAGTGATATTCTCCTTGCTATCTTTTCTCTTTAGTGTCGAGATTGAGTGATTTATCACAGTGTTCTCATTAGTACCATAATATGTGTTCTGAAGCTTGAAGCAATCAATGTGATGATTATCTGTTTTTCTGGAGAGCTCTGTGTGGTGTCGTGCTCTAATTGCCAAGTCAGGCTAAGTAGGAGCTATGGTGATTGATATCTCTACTGAACAGGGATCAGATTTTCTTGAATCCACCTGAAGTCCTGAGGGTCCCACTATAAGTTGGTAAAGAGGCATGAGATGCTGAAGGCATCAGTACTGTAAAAGTTGCTGCAAACCATAAACTTCTAAAATCATCCTGCAGAAGGGAAATAAAAGGTGGCAGTAGGGATGCTGTGCCCTGCTAGTTGGAGTGTTCAAGTTTCCAACCCAATTCAGCTGCTTCCCTGCTGTGCTGCTAAAGGAGCTACCATCCTTAGCACCTCTGTGCTGTAAGGGAGGCATGCTTTCACCAGCTGCTGAGCTCTGGTCTTATCCCCCAGCACTGAGGATGTGAGGAAGAACAGACTAGATTCTGGTTGCTGAGATGGGGAATCTTAGTTCTGCTCATTGTAGGGAGGAAGCAGTGATGTTCTAGCTGCGAAATGCGTCCTGATGGAGAAGAGTTGTTAGGCATGGCAGTCTGGGGGGGTCAACTAGGGTAGTTTCCCAGGGAGATCTTGGGCTGGGTGCCTGATATGGTAAAGGAATAAGCCTTGGGGCCTGGAGATGAAAAAAGGCTCTGCACAGCCTGCTTGTGACTGTAAGCACGTTTTTTTCTCATTGCTGCTTATGGGATGGGTGAAAGAGGAGTGATAGCAAACATCCTGAAAGATGAACTGCTGGTGCTGCCAGGGCAGGTGATTGTGTCAAGACCAGGCATTAGTGTAGAACATCTGCTCTGGCTGCTCACTGGGTTAGTGCCTTGTAGAGCTCATAAGTTTGGGTGGGCAGAGGAGGAGGTGGGGGGGAGGGAAGAGCTCCTTGGTTCCAATTCAGTGGAAAAATGCTATGGGGGATCAGTGCTCTGCACAAAGCTGGGCTGTGTGAATGCTCTCTTTGTAGTGTGAGCCTTTCTGCCATGATTGTGTAATCTGAAAGGTCTCTGGCCTGGAGTTAGAAGCCACAGTGACCTTCATAGGGCTAGAATAGACCGGTGGCTTTCTGATCCTCAGTTTCATATTCCTGAAAGAACTCATGCTAAGGCTTGGGATAGAGTTGATAATCCTGTGCTACTCTACAACAATGAAATGTTTCAGCCTGCAGTGATCTTTATGCATAGGCTAGATAGTCATGTGTTTACTGTAGATGTTTAGGGCAGGAGAAAGTGCAAGACTTCTTCAGCAGTTCTTGATTATTGTTCTGGTTTTTGGACCCTCCTGTTGTGGGCTGTTTGTCTTTACGTACTGCTCTGAGTTGTGCTGCTGCTGACTCCTAGCTGTTCTTTGTAAATGAGGCCCTGCTAGAGCACTAAGCTCTGCTTAAGTAGCATTACTGGGGAGTTATGAAGTTGTAGGTTGCATGTTCTTGCCAAATTGTTTTAATCTGACAAAGCAGTACCATCTTACATTCATACATTTATCTCTACCTCCTGAGCAGGCAACTACTAGGATGGAGAGCTGAGGATGGCATCTAATCACAGGTTACTTCCTCTGTGACGCTTAAGAAATCTCCCAAGTTGAGGACTGGCTGGTTTGTGTAACCTTTCCTGTAGTTTAGCTGAGAGGAGGCAGTTTCCTTTAGCTTATCATGCTTTTCACAGACTCAGCGGTTTGTATTGTTAGTTCTGCTGATCCTGTTTGGACAGTGGAGATAAGTAAGCAGGATGCAAAACACAGTAAGAGGGGCTGCATCTCACTGCTTTGGCTGCTGGTGTTATCTGGCATGAAAGCAGCTGGGAAATTCTGAAAGTTGCCTTTCATTCAGATGGCAACAAACTTCAAGCTCTGCTCCTTGTGAAACTATTCCTCGAATGGTGGCCTTCTACCTAGCCTGCCTCTAGTACTTGAGTGGAGTGGTGTGGCTGCTGTTGGAGATGTTTGAACCACACCTCTGTGTTGTGATGCTTCATCTGTGCCTTCCTAGGGAGAGCTGTGTGCATGTAGGAGAGTGTGATTAGCAGCCTCACTCTGTGGCTGGGTCCCCATGGTGCCAGGAGTATCATACATTCAGACCTAAGCGGTGTCTGGGCTGCTAGGGCTGCCCTTACAGGATACACTCTGGAAGCACATTTTTTGGGGTATCCCTCTCTTAGGTGTGGGGACCTGAGTGTATTTGCTAACAGTAACTATTAGTGATAGCTGGAATCTAGCCAGCAGCAGCCTGGCTAGAGGCAGCTGCGTGCCACCCTGGCAGCTGTGTCCTCTGCAGGCTAGTGGGGAAGCTTGCTGTCTGCCAGAATTTCAGTTCACAGATGGCCAGATGAGGGGGGGGGAGAGGTTTCCAAAGCTCCTGCAAATAAAGCTTTCACCTTAGAAGGGACAACCCCTCATCAGTTCTTATGCAGCTTTACACAGAAGCTTAAAGCAGGATTCGAGCAATGTGTTGTATGATGGCCTTGCTCAGATGCTGTCTAGTGCTATTTACTTGTGGGTTTGCTGCTGGATCTTGTGGTTAGCAGGTGGTATGTGCAGGCTCCTGGCTTCTGTTAGCCAATATGCTGTAGGGTGGTGAAGTGGTACCGCCTCAGCCCAGCTCTTGAGCTTTTTTTCTGGTAATGTATTCAAAATAATCTCTAAAGGATGGCTTTGGGATTTGGCCTGGCTCTGACAGTTGCTCTTCAGCAAACTTCCTGTGTTGTGACCTTGATCAGCAGTTTCTCCCTTACGCAGGAAATAAGAATGATTTGTTAGACTGCAGTGCTGGGGGAAGAGCCTCTTACGAGACAAGACTTGTAATGCAAGAACCACCGTAATGTAGGCTGGGGCTATTGCTGGCTTCTAGAATAGATGTCTGGAATTGGCAGCAACTTGTTCTTAATAGCAATAGCTTGTATTTCTTGATATCTAGATCACTGGATCTACTTGATGTAGGAATTGGATGCATGTATCGATAATCATCAGTTATCTATGCTACATATGCCTAAAATCCTTTGCTTCCTTCTGAGGTCATGTAGCTGTCTGTGGCTGTTTGCCCTGAACATTTAGGTACAAGCAGTGTAGTACTAATCATTGAAGGATGCTCAATTCATAAACAAGAGGGAGAAAATGAGTAAAGCTTGTGTTGTAAAGCAGTAAGGTTCAGCATAACCTGGCCACTGCCCTGGTATCCCAGATACCTTGACTTAAGCTGTTGGAAAGAAGTGTCTCCTGCTAAGGAAGGCACTGGATCTGCTTAAAGCTCCTGTCTGAATCAGTGTGAGGGTCTGGTGTGTCTGGTTTTTGAACCTGATATGCTCTGTGATCTCTGGTTAACGGTTTATTTGGAGCACATCCACATAGCATGTTCAGAAACCTCTTCATAGGTGTTCCAATAGAAGCAAATAGCACTAAAATGTTGCCAGGCAAAGGCTCTGTCTAGGTAAGGTAAGACTTGAATTCAGGAGAGGTAGAGGCTTGTAGTTACAAGTATAAATAGCTTTCATTAAGCAAAGTTCAGGTATCTCTGAAACTAGTTCTCATTCTATCTCATAGGGGCTTTCTTTAAATAGCACGTGTGCATTCCAGCAGCTATTAACTTGATGCCAGGTACTTTGAAAATAGGATTATACTGATGCAGGGTTAGTACTCCAGTATTCTTGGGTTCTCGTCTTGTTTCTGGCAGACACTTGGATCTTAGATTTGTAGGAGTCTAAGGAGGTTTTAGGCATCTGCTCCATTTTTCCCTGGGGGCAAAGAAACCTTCACAGCTGTTAGAACAGTTAGTAGAAGTGCCACTGTGGAACCTAACTTTGTGTGCAGTAGTCTTGGGAGATCAGAGTGGCAGCAGTGACCAATCTGAGCCAGAAGAGGAAGAGCCTAGTTTTTGTTTATGGGTTGCCCTTTATGGTGGATAAAAATCACTTAATTCTTGTGCCAAAGCAGTTGTCTGATGTAAAGATAAGGAAACAGGTCACATGACTAGGCTCTTAAGAGCTGTTCTTCCATATATTGTGGAGTTAGAAATTGAGGAGAACTATTAGTGCTGTTACTCCCTTCAAAATGATTTAATAGTCTTTGGCTGGATGTGCTTAAGTAAATAAAGCTGAAGAAGTACTGGAGGGAAGATGCTTCTTTCTAGGAATACTTCACTAATACCCTGAGTTGTTCCTAGACAGTTGGGTCTGTGGGCTCTTAAGTAACACTCTTATTTTATGCGCTTGGAAGAGAGGGTTGTGTTGGGGCTGTTAGACCCCTGTGTGTGCTGCTCCTTGAGGCAGCAGTCTGCTGCAGTGTGGTTCTTGTTGACAATGCCACTGACTGCTTTAGCTTCACTAAGCCTACTCGATGCTTGACCAGAGCTTGTTTTGTGATCTTGTCAATTCCGTTGCAGCTGAGGTCTGTATCTGTAGACCTGAATGTTGATCCTTCTCTTCAAATTGATATACCTGATGCTCTGAGTGAAAAGGACAAAGTGAAGTTCACGGTACATACTAAGGTAAGGTAAGGGGGCTAGAAAGTGCTCTTTGTAGATATGATGGAAGTAATCTATGTATCTGTAATGAGCATACCTGCAAAAGTGGGTTTGGCAGTGAGGAAAATGTAATTAAATGGAGCTTTTCCACTTAAAGGTGGCCTGAGGGTATAAAGGCAGAAACTTTTACATTTAAGACTTGAACGCTCCCTTTAAGACAAGGTAACTGATACACTAGGTTGGATTTACTTTTAAATAAATAAATAAATAAAGTAGCTTGAGACTGGGAAGGCTGGGGGGAAGGCAGCTACTGTTAAGTGCCACTAAATAAACTGTATGAATGCTGTTCTACAGCAGTGCCTTTTCTTCAAATAATGTTCTTAGTAAGGCTCTCATTTGAGTGCCAGCTCAGCTGAAAAGGAGTAGGCAAGGCTCTTACTAGGCAAAATAGCTTCCTTTGAAAATAGAACTGTTTCTAAAAGCACTCATTTACAAAACAGTGAGGCTTCCTTATCTTCTCTTCCAGACTACGCTGCCAGCTTTTCAAAGTCCTGAGTTTTCAGTTACAAGGCAGCATGAAGATTTTGTGTGGCTGCATGACACACTCAGTGAAACTGAGGAGTATGCAGGACTCATTGTAAGTAGTTCCTGAAAACGTGATTCTAAACAGAATTCTGTGGTAATTTAATGTGGAAATTAGTAAAGACACAAAGTCTGCTTTTTTACTACTGCTGTTAGTATTTCATGACATGGGTATTCCTTATGCTTTCTTCTTACTCGCTCAAGTGGTATAGCTCTAGCGTTAACTTTCCCTATAGGTTGGCTGGGAGCAGCAAAACAGCCACAGGCGTCAGTCCCTGACACCACAGTGGGACTAGTATCTGCCCGAAGGTGGATCCATTAAGTCGTCTCTCTTGTCTTAAGGTTATTCAACTGCCACAGCAGGCAGCTGGCTATGTAGTGTGTAGTAGAGGTATTTTTCTCTTGTTTGGCTTCTAAGTGCACAGAGCTGGAGGGAAGATGAGAGATTTAAGCATCTGAACTTCCTGGTTGCAGAGCCTTGCTGGCTTGACACGACCCTGCAAAAAGACTGTCTCCTACAGATTGCTAGAAGTAACTTTGTAAAGCTTAGGATTGTTACTGTTTATCCCTAACCAATTATTTCTTTGCTAGATACCTCCAGCCCCTTCCAAGCCTGACTTTGATGGTCCCAGAGAGAAGATGCAGAAACTAGGGGAAGGAGAAGTATCTATGACCAAAGAAGAGTTTGCCAAAATGAAGCAAGAGCTAGAAGCGTAAGTAGGATGAATGTATCTATCAGAATGCTGCTAAGGGCTGAATGTAAAGATGCCTTCTGGGAGAGCAATATATTTAATGGTAACTGATGTTGAAGGTGCTGCTCCCTGATATTCTGTAAAATCCTGGAATTTGGGAGTACATTAAGCTTCTCTCAAACCTGGAAAATTTCCTGGTTACAGACTGAAAGTAGCTTCTTAATTGCTAGCTGGCTATTTCAGAGGCACACTGAATACTTTTACTGGAAAACTTGAAGCAATTCTTTGTGCAGTGGAGTTGCAGATGGATCTCAGGCTTTTTTTTTTCTTTCAGTGAATACCTCGCTGTCTTCAAGAAGACTGTGTCATCACATGAAATCTTCCTTCAGCGGATTTCTTCTCACCCTGTGCTCAGCAAAGATCACAATTTTTGTGTTTTCTTGGAGTATGACCAGGATGTAAGACACCTTCTACTTTGCATGTGAGGCAAGGTGTTAGAAGTGCTGCCACTCTTCTGTGTGGTTAGGTTAGAATGTTATATAAATCTACCCACAGTGTCACAGTAGTAGTAGTGGTTGAAAGATAAAGGCCTGTCTTTAGGTCACTTTGCTGCATTTCTTAACTGTAATCAAGTTAGGAAGCCAACTTGATGTGTCCTTGGATCTTAGGAGCAAATATTGTGCAGGTGTGTTTCTGCTGTCTCTTTCATGATCCTTTAAAATGAAGAATATCGGTGTGCTGAAGTTGGTACTGTGTCTGTTTTGTACCTCATGAGTGGTGGATGCTGATTGATGTTACCTATGCAGAAGCTGAGCTGTTCCTGGGAATGAGAAAAATCTGTTGTGGAGTAGTTGAACTGCTAGTAAAGCTATTTGTACTCTTATAGAACTTACAGGGGTGTTAAGGAGAGCTTGTAGAGCAGGCTGCTCTGTCATACGTTAAACATAAGTGATGTTAATATTCTGTTAACATTAAAGTAGTCATCTTTTCCCTGCATCCATCCTGGATTAATTTGAAGCTGTCTTGGCCTCTCTTCTAGCTGAGTGTTCGGAGGAAAAACACGAAAGAGATGCTTGGTTTCCTTCTAAAAAGTGTGGTAAAGAGTGCAGATGAAATCCTCTTGTCTGGAGTCAAGGTAAGGTAGTTGGTTTGCCTCCTATTTGCTTTATTCTTTATGGCTTCTTATTTCTTAAGGGACATTACTTGTGTGCTTTAGGCTTAGTGTATGTGAGGCTTAGATTTACTACTGCAAACCTTACTGCTGTCCCAAGATGTGCCTTTTGATTTTAAATAAATAAAAAAAGACACTGAGGGTATAGACTGCTGAAAACTTGAGTGTATTTCAAGAATCTGATGTGCAAGAGTTGCCCTAACACCTGATCCTGCTGGGAAAGAGGGAATCTTCCCTTCAGCAAACATGCTTTTGTCTACTTCAGAGGTCTGAATAAAACAAGTTATGGTTTCTGCTCCTACTGGTGAAAATAAAATATCAGGCTCCTGTAAGTGGTTCAACTTCAGCTTTTCTATCTTGTTGCCTCTTTCTAATAGACTTGCTATCCTAAACACCATGTCAT
Source organism: Tetrao urogallus (assembly GCF_951394365.1). Lineage (NCBI taxonomy): Eukaryota > Metazoa > Chordata > Aves > Galliformes > Phasianidae > Tetrao > Tetrao urogallus. Next base: position 14,979,067 of record NC_136814.1, read on the forward strand.
GAAGATGGTGTTACAATAGATATGTTTTGTATGGATTTTAAATAAGCTTGTAAACTGCTTAATATTCAACTACTGTGCTGTTAAAGGTCTGGGAAATTGTAACAGCTGTTAGCTTTGAGGGCTCTCTGGTTACTTCAGCCTGCAGCACTGAGTAGTTGTGTGTCAAATCCATCTTTGCTTCAATGTGTAACAAAAAAAAAAATCAAATATTTAGAAATTCTCAGGGTCTTTTCTTGAACTCTACTTTTCAATAGAGATTGACAGGCATAAAACTCAGGTAGCTAATGGTGTTTGTTTAGACCCTTCCTTAAATAGAAAAATGCCTGTGCTCTGTGGTAAAGTAACTTAACAGGTTATACTCTCTTTCAGGAAGTAGATGACTTTTTTGAGCAAGAGAAGACTTTTCTTGTAAACTACCACAACAGAATCAAGGATGCATGTGCAAAAGCAGATAAGATGACAAGATCTCGTAAAAGTGAATCTTTTCAAAGACCTTTCTAAAGACCTGCAGTCTCACTGGATTTAGTGATTTCTGTAGCCTGAAAACCTTCTCTTGTTCTTGCAGATATTGCAGATGACTATATTTATACTTCAGCTTGCTTGAACAGCCTGGCATTAGAAGAACCTACAGTTATCAAAAAGTAAGCAATGCTAGTTGCTCAGAACATTCTGAGTTTTCAGAAATTCAGGGGGTTGAATCATAGCTAGTTTGAGTTTCTTGAATTGTACACAAATGGCATTGAAACTTTCTTTCACCTGGTGCATCAGAGGAAAGAATATCAGCTGCATTGGTTACTTACCTAACTGATCTCATGCCACTTGTGTGGCAGAGCTGAACTGTACTGCTCAAATCTTCTTCAGTATAGAAGCCCTGAATTTTATTCATATCACAAACTCAGAGAATATAGGAAGAGTTACACCCTTGTGTTCTGATGTATTAAATACATTTACAGCCTACACTAGAACCTCTGAAGTTCCAAAATAGTTTTTTTTTTCCACTGTGGAAGCCTGGTCATTCTAAGATAAATTATCTTGATAACAATGTACTGAGCTTTGCTAATGCAGTTTACAGCTGGAAAAAAAACCAACAAAAAACAACACCAACAAAATAGTCTGTCACTCTTGGAGAGTAGCAGTGGGAAATTCTTCACAGGATTGTTAATGCTACTTGTTTATTATTTTAAATGGTGCCTAGTTGCTCAACTCTGTTAAAAAGGAATCCAGCACCTCTTGCATTAAATCTTTTGTCCATGTTTCTACCTAGACCATCTTTTGAATCTCTTGTCTGCATCTATATCTAATGCTTATGCTTTTTCCTCCCCGAGGTACTTGCTGAAAGTTGCTGAACTCTTTGAGAAACTCAGGGTAAGAGAAGCTTTAGGAAAAGTAAAAATAACACAAATCTGTAAGTCTGGATGACAATGTCCTGTTACATGCAGATTCTATAATCTCTTCTGCAGAAGGTGGAGAGTAGAGTTTCATCTGATGAAGACTTAAAGCTCTCTGAACTGTTGAGGTACTACATGCTCAATATAGATGCTGCTAAGGTGAGAACTGTCGTCTTTGTGAAGCTTGTTTTTGTGGAATTGTGACTCAGTTATCTCTGTGCTTTGAGAAGATAGGAAGGTGGACCCTTGTCTCACTTAAGAAACCCGGCACTTTTGAATGACAGCAGAATATAGAAACTATGTATGGCACTACTGTCTAGTCCACTTCTGAAACAGTTAAGACATCTGGCCAGTTTCTTTGGCATGTAGAGGTAAAAAAAAAAAAAAAAAAAAAAAAAAACAACTCAGAATCACAGAATTGTAGGAGTTGGAAGGGACATCTAGAGATAGAGTCCAACCTATGTAAGTTGGGACCTGTTTTAGCGTGCTGCACAGGTTAGTGTCCAGACAAGTCTTGAATATCTCCAGAGAAGAAGACTTGACAACCTCTCTAGGCAGCTGGTTTCAGTTCTTTGTCACTCTGACAGTAAAGAAGCTCTATGGGAGATGCTCCAGGCCCTTAATTGTCTTTGTCTCTGTCCACTAGACTCCTAGGAGATCTCTGGCTTTCTTGAACTGGGGAGCCCAGAATTGGAGACAGTACTCCAGTGTGTCCTCACCTAGGATAGAGTAGTGTGGGAAGAGAACCTCCTTCTATTTGCTGGCCATGTTCTTTTTTTAATGTACCTCAGGATACTGTTGGCCTTCTTTGGCCACAACTCAATGGAATCTTGTGAGTTAGAGTCAATTGAGTTTCAGTTCGCAGTACTCTGATACTTCCAGTGTTTATAACCCATTAAAAATGCTGATGACAAATTAAAAAATCCTTAAGTAAATCCTAAGTACTGGAGCCCTTTCACATAGTTATGTGTTAAACGTGTGACAACTACTGGAGTCTGGACTTCCAACAGGTAGTGTTATTACTACTTGGTGGGGAGGCCCACCTTACAGAAGGATGAAACTGTTTTAAAGGGAGTAATTATAACTAAAATAGCCCTCAAACTTCCTTGATTAAGACATAAATCACTGTCTTGAGCATGTGATACTGTACAGGTGAAACACTTCTGCTACTTTGCTAAGAGTAAAGAGTGTTAGAACAGTTTGTTAGAAAAAGCATAATCTAGTGCTGGCAGAAGTGAAACCTCCTGCTAAAGTAGTTTGTATCTCAATTTGACTGCAGTCCTCTTAAGATTTTTACATGTTATTCCTGTCTGCTTTCAGGATCTTCTGTACAGACGTGCAAGGGCTCTTGTTGGTTATGAAAATTCAAACAAAGCTTTAGACAAAGCCAGGCTAAAGAGCAAGGATGTCAATCTGGCTGAGGCACATCAACAGGATTGTTACCAGAAGTTTGAAAAGATTTCAGAATCTGCAAAACAAGGTGAAAAAGACTTTGCTGTACTTATCTTCAAGGGAGATTTTAATGCAGTTGTGGTTTCAATGTTACCTTGGACAGCTGTAGTCTTCTGAACACTCTCCTGTAGCAGGTAGTCTGAAATTCTTAGGGACTGTGTAAATGTATGTAAAAATTTATGCAACTGTATCTTCAGAAGAATGATTGTCTGAAGCTGAGCCATGTCTGCACTAGACCAACCTTAAATATAAGCCCTCATTTGCTTTCTAGACTGAGCTCTTGTTCTTAGCTTCCACACCAAACAACTGTGGAATCAGGCTTTTTCTCTGTCCTCTTGCTGCTGAGTGCCTGATACCAAATCTCAAATGCTGCTTCTTAGTTGTATGCTTTTGGCCAGTATTAAAGAGAAACATACCTTCAGGTTGCACACAACTTCCTTCCTATTCCTGGTTTCCAAATGCTCCAGCCTCTCCCAGAGCTTATGTGGCTCACTATTTTATTCATGTTGTTTTCCTACAAAGCCCTTCTGTTTCAGAGCAGATAGGCAACTTGTCTACTAAGATAACACTACTATGTGATTCAGTGCATATTCTGGCTAGAAACAGTGAGACTTAGCTCTTAAATCTTTTTGTGGTCAAACTCTGAACTAGAGTTGCACAGTATGAAACACAAAGGGCATTACTGAAACTTCAGTCATTACTTTGTACATCTCTCATCTGTGCTTATGCTTTCTTCCTACAGAATTGATAAGCTTCAAACAGAAGAGAATAACAGCCTTCCGCAAAAACCTAATTGAAATGGCAGAACTGGAAATAAAACATGCAAAGGTGTGTTCTTTAGAATTTAACAGAGGTAGCTTGAGATAAGTAAATAATGTGCAACCTACAACTTGCTGGGTTTCCATTTAAGTAATTGTAAAATAGAACAGTCAGGTTCTCTGAGATCTAGAGAAGAGGAGGAAAAGGAATTGAAAGTCTGTAAGTATTTGAATATACAGTGAACAAGTGCTGGCAGTCTCAGACTGTCTTATGGGACAAAGGCTTTCAGCCTGTCATTCCTAGGGCACTGGCCTGTTGCCCTGTGAGTAAGAATTTTCAGTTTAGCATGTAGCAGGCTGCCCTTTCATTTAAACTTCCTGTGAAGCCACTTCATCTATGGGATTTGACCCCTCCTGAATATGCCTGATAGTGGGCAGCTGTGGATGCGTTACTGAGAGCTGTGGGCACGTTCTGCAGCTTGTGATCCAGCTGTCGACTCTTTTTGGCTTTGTGAAGGGAGGCTCTGTGCTGAGGAAACTTGATGGAAGATGGAGAGGCCATTTTGTGTGTTGTAATCTTAATGTAGGAATGCATATACTAATTGTAGGGTCTGCTAATTTAGAGAACAAAGTGGAAAGCCTGAAGAAGTAACTCTAGCCTCTTTTGGGAAATCTAAAGAGTCTAATTTTCCATTCCTTGGACTTCATTATGGGTAGCTACTTCAGTGCTGTGTTTAAATTAGATATAAGAAAGGCTCTGTTCGGCCCACTTTAAAAAAAAAAAAAAATAAATTCTAGTCTCCTGTCCTTTTCCTCCTTCCCACAGACAAGGTCACAGTTGCAGGTTTACAGAGAGGAGCAGACCACTGACTGCTTCTGACAGTGCTTGAATACTTGTTTCTGCAGTACAGTCTCTTAATTGACTGTCACAAGCTACAAAATCTGGGGATGGACCTGAGATCTTGAAAGCTCCTTCATTGTTGAAAACCTGATTTACACAATCAGTCTGACTCACCTGAAACTAATTATCTTCCTTTCCAGAATAACGTCTCTCTCCTGCAAAGCTGTATTGACTTGCTCAAGAACTAAGGAGCCTTATTCTGAAAATGTGAAGGAATTAAAAAAAAAAAAAAAAAAAAAATCAATTGCACTCAATGGCTGGGGTAACTTATTGGCTCAATTTCATAAGCTTAAAATAAATATTGTCACTGAGGTTATTTGACTAGTACTTAAATATGTTGATAGTGATGTATTGACTTCCTTGGTATAAATGAGAGCAGAACTGCGTATGAGTTTTCTGGATGTAGCTACATCCTGTTGACTGATAACTCAAAATGAGTCAAATGTTGGGGGGGAAAAATTAATTTGCTGTTGACTGATTCTTCATCTAGTGGAAAATCTTTTTGGAGAAGAATTCCTATTTTCCAGGATCGCAAAGCAGTCTGTTGTTGTAGACTTGATATTTGAAAGTTGCAAGTGGGAATAACTTATGTGTAGAAATTTTATAAAGTAAATACCTTTAACATTCCATTTCCCAGATGGATTTCTACTACAGTATATTTTGAATTTGTATAACTACATTCAGTATTTGTACACTTGGGTGATACAGCAAATAAAGATATCTGACTAAACAAGCTGTTGCTCTATGGCAAGACTTTGTGTGGGATCTAAGTGGCATAATGGGGCTTCCAGGTACAGAATTATCGCATTACTCATCACCTGGAGCTTTTCATTCTGTGCACTGGAGATGTATATTTGGCTCAGTAGGAATGATCTTGAAATGGATGTTGATGTGAAATATGGGGAGTTGAAATCATGCTGCTGCTTGAGAAGTGTTCTTAAACTGTTGGTTGCTATATGCCAAGGAAACTAAACCTAGGTCTGGATGGCTTGGACTCCTTCAAACTGCTTTGCAGCGCTTCATTTGTGTTTTGCTGATCTTGACGACACCTGTTAGTATCAAGAGGTTGTTTGAAACTTCAACGGTGCTGCAAGCACAGCCCTTGTCAGTCTTCTGTGTAAGCTATAAGTCTTTACATTTTATGTGGTCAACTGGGTATTCACTACCATAATCTAGGTACTCCAATGTGGCATGGCAGTGTAGCTGTCATTTGGCGTGTGAGGATACGGGTCAGCTACCCGTGTCCTAGAGACAGCTTTCTGTAGAGTAGAAGAGAAACTTGAGCGTATGTTTTTTTGTTTGAACTTCTAATTGTGCTGAAAGCAGACTACATAGCTATGCTCTGATCAGACTGTTTGAAGCAGTTTCAGCTAGACAAGCTCGTTCAATTGCTTACTCTTCCATAGCCCACTGCTTATTTATTTGGACTCCACTGTGCTGCTCTTGGCAACCACATCTTACAGAGTTGTTAGGTAGGTTGCATTGTCTGTAATGAGGAAACTCTGCTTGCTTGTCCTGGGGTGTTCAAGCAGGCAAACTTTCCTTAAAAACTGTGCACTGCACCTTCTGCCATTACTTTGGCTCCTTCATTCAGAGGAAAGAGCAGGCTGAGGTTTCCTGGGGTCAATTAGTATGCTAGCTGTGTCGTGATGAACGTGGCTGTGACTCACAGCAACTGTGGTTGCTTCATGTCCTTTTGCACCTATTTGTACCTATTGCATGTTTTATGGGGAAAGTAATATTGCCTTGCTTATGGTGCTTGACAGCAAAATGCTGTTTATATAATGGATCTTCTGAACCCAGCTGTAGAATTTGGGCTGTCTGTGGCTTTTTTCAAACTTTTCATTGAGTTTGGTTTTAGGGAAGTTTGATGCAGTATTTTAAGTAAAGTGGATTTCATCAGATTTAAACATTCAGAAGATTTTGTAATTACAGTTTTATACAAACGCTGTAGTCAGCAAATTCACAATAACTGCAAGCGAAGCAGCTATAAAGCAGTCTTTGTCAGTGACACGGTTGCTTTGCAGGAAGCTGCCTTCTTCTAGCTGTGCCGGTAGAGTGCGTCAGTTTGCTTCAATGCCTGAAGCACGTTTACTTGGAAAAATACCACTCAGCACAGATTGTGTTCCTGGAGGCCAGTGGGTGGCAGTCTGGGACAGCCGGTAACTAATAACACCACGTTTGCTTTCAGGTAGAGTTGTGATGGAAGTACTGGAAAACTGCTGCATACCCTAGTTTCCTATCCAACAGCTAGACATATGTTGAGACTTATAAGAAATTGACTGCGTATTCTGCTGATAAGGACCAGTAAGAGTTTAACGTAATATGACTTGACATGTAGCATGGCCTTGAATAGAGCCTTGGAGCAAAGAAAAGAGTGTGCAAGTTGGTGTGATAAGACAGTTGATCATCAATATGACATCAAGTGTTTAAAAAATATTGCTGAGACTCAGTTTGAAAGGCTGTCTGGGGAGGGCAAGAGCAGAATTTCACAGATGCCTGAAACGGGGATTGGCTTTTCAGTATATACTCCCCCATCACATCTACTAAGCAGTTTACTTTCACAGCCTTGTTGCTCTGATCTAAGCGTTGTGAATGGACTTTGGAGGAGAGGCACAAGCTTCACCATTGTTGTGGTTACTATGGTATGTGGCTTTTGCTTGAAGTTAGAGGGAAAACTAATGTTTGCTGAAGTTTGCTCAGGTTTGTTAGACTTCCAGCTCTAATGTTAATGATGGAGACTGTCAGCACTGTGACCAGGAGGTAAGCGTACTACTGACCTGCAGCACAGGTCTGTTCCAGCAGTTACCTCTAAGAGTTAAAATAACAGGTCTCTATACTGATCCAGCTTGCCCTGCCTGGGTAGGGATTGGGCCAGGGATTCTCCTAGAAGCAGCTCAGCAGATAATAATCTCTAGTCATGTACGTATTCTGTTAACAGCTGAGTGCAGAAGCACATCTTGTACATTGCATCTTAGTGCAGTGCTATGGCTTGGGTTACAGGAGATAGCATAGAGAAACTGTCCTCCATCAGGGAGAATGTTTCTACTAGCATAAAGCTTCTGGGCTGCATAGGGTTTGTAGAAGGGAGCACTGTATTCTACAAACATGGTAAGTTAGGAGTCTAGTTTTTCTATTCTGTTTGACAAAGAGCAGATAGTTTTCATCCTTCCAAGGGAAGTGTGGATCCTGAGGAATCCAGCACCTACTCAATATTAGAGAGAAAGAGGGTGATTCACGTCCTTGAACAGAGTAGTGTATCTCTACTTACAGAGAAGTGAAGATGACTGTTGGGATGGTGAGAGTGAAATAGGATAGAATGAATGAATGGGTGCTGCAGGTATCTGGCTGAGTGTTTTTTGGTGGAGCAGAGCTGAAAATAAGCACAGAGCAGTGGGTCTGATTGAGAGTGCACACCCAAAAGGGACTAGTAGCAGGGCAGCTGGATGCAGAAGGCTGTAGTCCTGGTATGGTGAGTTTGCAGTGAGTCAGTCATATTAAAATAAGAGCATTTTAGGGCTGGATGAAACAGGTGGCAATTGTGCTTAGGGAGTATGTAGCATCTGGGTATTGGAAAACTGCAGATGAGAACCAACCTGGTCAAATATGATAAGCTGATAAATATGTCCTGTTGTGTGAGATTGTATCAGTTGAAATAGCAAGAAACAAAGGATTCAGTAAAATAGGGTTTTGTATCTGCAGAAAGGGAATGATTAAGGGTCAAATGTGCTTGTAGAAGAAGGTACTATTTTGCTGTGATTTTTAAGAGGGTGTGTCACTGATGCTGAGGGTGGTAATCCAGGCAGGGAACAGTTCCTGTGCCTTTGGAATACAGAAGGCCCTGACTGACTATGCATGGACTTGATGCAACAGCTTGTTTATTCTATAATGCAAAGAATACTGCAGAGTTCCCGTTCTTGAGTGTAGCTCTCAGTAATTTGCTGCTATCTCAGTGCTGAATGAGGAGTTATTTCAACTTGCACTCCTGAGAAACACCTCTGTCACTGCATGGTGGCTGTGGAAATCTGAATTGGATTTGAAATTTGTCCATTTGCAGCTCACTGGTCTCCAGTGAATGATTACAGGCACTGGTGATTCATTTTAATCCCCCGGGTCACTGACTGGTTCTAGCTGTACAGCAGCAGCTTGCTGTTTTTGGGAAATGTGCTTCATCTGCTATCAAATGCTGTCCAGTGGCTGGGCTCTGGTGTGGGTTCAGCCTTGCTTTTTGTTTACTTCTTACATTACAGAGCCAAAGAGAAGGCCCAGCTGAGATCAGAGTCCAGCTCAGCTGGGTTTTTGTGCTGGTGTGCTAAAAATAATCCCTGCTAGGGCAGCTTTATAATTTGAACAGACAAGCAAGAACAGTGCCCCTTTTGCAGGAGAAGGGATTCAAGCAGAGTATGGAAAAGGTGACTTGCCTGTTTTTCCACAGGGAATTTGTGGCAGAGACAGAAATTTAACTTGGATCTGAAATTCTACTCCAGGACTCTTGCTGTCTCAATCCGCTGCTGCTGGAAGCAGTCAAATGAGTGTTTGTGTTGGTTTTTTTTTTTTTGGTTTGACTGTCCCTTGGCTGCAATTTACTGCTCTTCTGTGGAAGTGTGGTAACTGCTGCTGTGACTTTCCGTGTCCACTCCAGTGCAGTGAAATGTGTCAGTTTAAATGTTCTCGTTTGTGGGTCTGTTTTACTGGCAGTGGAATTGTGAGGTCACTTTTTGCAGAGAGGGTGGAGGAGTACTTGCTACTTGGAAAAGAATTGTGAGTGCTGCTCTGATGATGCTTTAGCTGCATATTAACACTCAGAGGGAGAGTGTTGTGGCCAGACCATGTGCATTTAGTGCTTACAGCATTTTAACTTCTGGGTATGGATGCAGAAGGTTTCCCTATCAGCTAGAGGGTTTCTTTTGTTTCTTTTGTTTCACGTTGCTTTGTTGTTATTTAACAACTTTCCTAAGCCTGTTCTGTATGGAATATGTCTTTGAGAGTCCAGTTCACTGGTAAAAGAAGAGCAGTGAAAGGTAGTTTAAGGTTCCTTTTCAGTAAGAATCTCCTGCCTGCTTAGAAAACAGTTCACCGTTTCGTGTCTAAGTTTGGATCAAGTTTGTTTCTATCCTCTGGAGGATGGGGGGGGGGGGGGGGGGGGGGGGGGGGGAAGACAAGGCGGCACAGGTTTAGTATGCACTCATGGCTTAGCCCATGTCTTATTTGTCTTATTTGGGTTTAGCATAGTTTAGTCAGTCTTGAGCTCTTTCTTGTACTGCTTCTTCTTGAAGGTGTTGCTCAAAAACCTTTTCTCTAGGTTAAAAAAAAAAAAAGTTTAGCAGGTGAGCAGAGATGTGCTAATGAAGTAGTTTAATTTAAACTTGGACAGTGAAAGGTGTTGTTTCATCACCAGCTTGCTGCTGCTGGAAGGGGATGGCCTCGCTTCTCCTCCTGTTTTGTTTCTACTGCTTCCCTTGGGCTGGTCCTGATGTTCTCGTGGCCTTGTGCCAAGCTGATGTAACTCACTAAAATGGCATGAGATGGGCCAAAATGGAGATGGGCCAGACCAAAGTCAGGCTTTTTGCCAAGTCAGTGTACTGAATCTGTTCTTGGAGCAGAGGCACGTGGGCCTGTGCGGGGCAGGCGGAGGGGGTTGCTGAAGGTGATGGTGGTTGGTGCCTTCTGTGCAAAGGTGTAGGCATCTGAGATGGGGCAGCACTGCGCTGGGCTCATGGCCGCTCACAAGTGGTGCTGGACTGTGGGTGTGGAAAAGGTCAGCGAGCTGAAGCTCTGAGCTAACGGGCAGTGCCACTTTAAAATTTTTCATTCTGCTGTGGAGATTACTGGCACGGCCTCCTTCAGTAAATGCAAGGTTGTTGCCATGGAGGACAGGAAATCCCTCGTCTGCACGGAGAAGGAAAACATTGGAAACTGTCCTACTGTAAAGCACAGCTGCCTCTGTGCTGGGAGAGGGGTGCTTGCTTGTGCAGAGTGTTTTCCAAAGGTCTCCTTTTTGTCTGCAGATCTTTATGCCTTTGCTCTGTTTCTTAGAATGCTTTTTGCGTGTTTGAAGAGCGATGGACAAAGGAAGTGGGAGCAGCTGGCTGGGACTAGCTTTAAGTGCCCTGATTATCATGAGAAGCAGAAGGGATTTTCGCTTGGGAGTAAGATACTTAACAAATTTACAGTATCTGCTTCATCCTTTAAATCCACAGCTCCTCTTCTTCCTCTTTCGTCTACTGTTTGCAGAGGAACATCTCTGCCTTTTCTTCCATTGGACCTCCAAAAATAGGAGGCCTTTCTGCTGCTAATGCCTGGATGGGGAGAACTGCCCTATCCCTGTAGGATGGGGAAGAAGTGAGATTTGAGGATGATCTTTCAGGATGTGTTGACCCCACCTTTCCACTGCAGGCTCTGCAAGAGGACTTGGTTCCTGTAAGAGCTGAAATCAGATAAGCATGTGGGGAGGCTAATTAGTTCTGCCAAGCTTTTTAATGCCATCAAGTTGCATAAAGGTTGGGATGCTTGGCTGCTGCTGGGCAATGCTTGTCTGTCTTCTCCATGGTCTGTTCCAGAGGTCAGACGTGCAGGTTATCATTGATGTGCACTAACAGTTATTGGTGGTCTGTAGATGGATGTCTGGATCAGGGTTTTCCCTGCCTTCAGAAAGAGGTTTGTCAGTTTTCTAGTTCAGCTCAGGTTCTGTCCTGTCTGCCCACACTGGTGAAGTCCTGAGCTTGCTAGGTACTGAACAGAAGCAGGTAGGGGAAGTCTTGTCTGACTCATTGAGCTTTAACCTCTGCTTAGTAATGTTTTCTGGGCCAAGTGCTTGTGCTAACACTCATGAAGCTGAACTTACTGTTGCAAGACTCTGGAGGATGTTCCTGCATTGTAGACCATGGTGTTATAGAAGGTGTCTTGGCTGCAGAGGGAAGGGAGCTTGTGCTTTTCAGCTTCTCAGTATGTACTTGTGGGTACTGCTTTTAACATGCTGTGTTTCAATGAGCTGTGTGGTTCCTAGTGCTGTGCATTGTTGAAGTGGCAGCAAGCCTATGGGATACCTCTTGGGAGTTGCTGACAGGGATGGTGGGGGGAGGCTGTGGTACCTTTGACAAGCATTGTGGTGGGAACAGCATGAGAACAGAGGGCTCTGGTTGAGGGGTGAAACTCCCCTCTTCCTTAAAGGGACTCCAGGATTTCCCTGGCAACTGTTTCTGGACCTGCCTCAGGTTGTTTTTTTTTGGTTTTTTTTTTTGGTTTTTTTTTTGGTTTTTTTTGCAGTTCAGATGATGTAATCCTTGTACAAGCAGCCCTCTTGCATGGTTTCTTCTCATCCTGGGAAAGGAGGCTGGAGTGTCTTCTGATGTAAGCTGGCCTTGTGTTGACTAGCATGAATGCAAGGCTGATTTATGCTACTGGGGTTCCACAGCCATGTTTGCCTAGTTCTGAACACAGTTGGTTTTGACGTCTGTCTGGAGTCAATATGCAATACCTGATTCATGTTTTCCTTTATGAATGACTGCAAAGCACCACCTCCTCCTTTCCGTATCAGCCCTCCCTAGGTATATTTGCGCAAGTCAAGCCCTACTTTTTGTGTTGCCTTATTTTCCCATTGATAAGTGACGCAGGGTTCTTCAGATGTCTGCATTTTGACATAATTCCTCTGCTCTGATGGGAGACCAGACTTTTTAGGCTTAGCTGAATAGCTCTGTCTATTTGAGAGTTTTTCTGGCATGGCCTTCTAGGTTGGGGCTGGCACCATTTGGTGCAGGGCCTGGCTCAGTTTCTTTAAGACTATCTGATCCTTATGGAGTCCCAGCCCTGTGCCTTGTAAAACATGCCAGGAAATTGAGAAGTTGGTCACTGGACATGAGACAACATGGAAAAGCTCTACCTCATATATGTGTGGAGAGAAACAAAAGGTAGGAATTTAAGGCAGTAAATGGAGATGATGAAGCCTATCTTCAACTTAGTTGTCAGTAACAGCCTTTCTGGCAACTGTTTGTAGTATGGAGCTCTCCTTTTATTTTCTAGAGGCCACCCCTTGGTTAGAAGGAAAGAGGAAGAAGCATGGATCTAGGGAGGGTGAAGGAATCATGTCTCACTCACATCAGACCCCAGGGCAATGTATTCCACGTTCTGTGGCAAGTATTGGTAAGAATGTAGCCAGAGTGAGCGTTTGCACAGGATGGTGTGGGGAGGTATCGCTAATGGTACAAAGCAAGGCTGATGGCTGTGCTTCTGCCCCGTTGTTTGGTGCACGCACCAATGAGCCCCCCTCCATTAGACACTTCCAGAGGCTCTGGAGAGAGCGACTTCTGCAAAATCCCTTGGCTTGCATTACAGCAGAGGGCAGTGAGGACCTGGAACTGCTGCCCATAGAAGCTGTGGTGCCCCATCCCTGGAGGCACTCAAGGCCAGGTTGCAAGGGGAGCCCTGGGCAGCCTAAGCTGGTGCGGGAGCAGCCCTGCCTACAGTGGGTGTTGGAACTGGGTGGGCTTTGAGGCCCCTTCCAACTACCCAGTTTTGTGATTCATCAAACATAAAGCGTAGCGTGGGGCCTGGATGTTGCAAGTGGCTCAGAAGAGGGAAGAGGGAAAATGCAGCGCTGACCTGCTGTCCTTAGAACTGCGCATATAATGTTTGCTCAAGTGAAATTGTAAGCTAGAGGATGTATGCTGAAGGAAGAAAGGGGACAGTTGGCTGAAAAGCTTTCCTCAGGCAGGATAACTTGGTTTACAAAAATGGTTTAATTGTAGAAGCCGTGTGGTATGTGGGTATGCAAGTCTTCAGCCACCAGAACTCCCTTGGTGCACACATCAACCAGAGGGAGGTACAGCGAAAACAGGGAGCCCTCTGTGGGAGACAAGCAACTCTGTGTCTCAATGGGGAAATCTTTGTAAATAAACCACCTGGCCATGTTTGATTACAGCAGAGCTATAAAAGGAGCAAGGACACTGAGTGGAGTGCATCCCTGACTGGTGACTGATGAGATGGATGAGTTTAGCGAGAGATGAAGGTAGGGACAGCTTCCTCCCTGATCTTTATCCATGGCAGGAAGGATGTAGGAATCTCGTTGTCGTTTAAGTGTCGTGCTGCTGAGAACTCCTTGTCTGCTAACCTGCTGTAAGGTGGGTTATGCAGCATAAGCGTGGAGAGTGAAGTGGATGGGCTGTTTCCGTGCTTCTTAGTGTTCTGTTCAAGGCAATGTGGAGCAATGGGCCATGGTCTCCTGTCAGCTCCCATGTGGAATGGAGAGATGTATCACTTTCGGGGAACCTGCAGGACCTTCACAAATGGATTGCTTCTCTTGAGCACAACAAAGAGGGGAAGATAAGAGGATAGAGGGCAGCCCCTGCCCTCTGTAAGCCGTAGACAGAAGGGGCTAATGTGCAGCACTGGGTTTTGGTTCCTCCCAAGTTTGTGGTTGTGCTCTCCAGCAGTGTTGCAATGTGTGTTGTACTGTAGCAAGCATGCATCCTGACTACCCTGGTGTCACTTTCTCTTCCAGCAGTGTCAGCTGCAAGCTGCTCGAGGCAGGCCATGGTCTTTACTGGTGTTAGTGTAATACCTTGTGCAGAGGAGTTATGATCCCAGCCCTGAGTTATTGCCTGGAAGCAGGTGTTTCTCAGCCCTCTGCACGCTCCTTGCTGCAGGACCCTGTGGCCAGGTACGTGCTGAGTGGCAGAGAACAGAGGGGGCTGCAGCAGGTTTCCAGCTGCCTGCAGACAGTCTCTGTGCTGGTAGTGGGACAGACTTCTGCGGAGACGGGCCAGAGAAAACAGGTTTATTTCCTTGGCCTGGACTCACAGTGAGGCTTAAAGGAGAAGAATTGCAGTCGTACCGTGAATGAAGGCAGATTGAAGAAGGCAGCCCACACCACTAGAATGAGCTGAGGGCTCATGGTTGCGGAACTGGAGTGTCTTAGTCCTTGCATCAAAGTATTTAGAGGTGGATGTCTCAGTATCTGTGTCTGTCGGTCACTGAGAGCATCCTTGTGCCAGATGCTTGCTGCCCATATGGAGCCCAAGCTTGTGTTGCCTGATGGGAGCAGAGGAGTAGAGGGAGCCTTTTCTCTGATCTAAGTGTCCCCTGCAGCTTCAGCACAGCCTTTGTCCCTGTGTGGCTGCTCAGCCAGGTCTCTGTGTTGCTCCTGCTAGGCTATGTGAGATGTGTTCTCACCATATGGTTTTTGTTGCCACAAGTGAGTGAAGCCAGAAATCTGATATGTGAAAGCAATATCACGGCTGATTTCCTGGGGCTGGTAAGTACAGGAATTATAAAAACACTTTGGCATGTTTCAGCGAGGTGCTTCTTGTAGCGTAGCACTAGGCTGGGGAATGAAAGGCAGAAAGCAGAGGTTGATCAGCTGTGACAAGGACAAACAGCAGGTGGGTGAAGCTTTTATAACAGGAGTGCTTCTGTACTTCAGGGTCCTGCTCTAAATTCAGGAAGAAAGTGCTCCTTTGCTGAGGGGAAGCTGGGTGTAATTCTCCCTGTTAAACATCAAAAGCAGGCTCTGCTTCCCTGGCCATCATTTCTCTTGTCCCACAGCTTGCTTTCCAGCCTTGGAAAAAAGGAAAAACCCCAAGAAAGTGGCTTGGGCTTGAGGCTTTGGATGTCTGCAAAGGTCAGATCAAAAAGGAATTCATGCAGGAAAAATGGAATGAAAAGACATCTGCTTGCCCCAGGGTGCCTGTCCTTAGGTCTCCAAGTGGAGGAACAAGAATGCAGGGGGCACATTTCCACAAGTAAGCATGCAAGAGTGTTCTGTGGCGCAGCAGGCAGGGCTTGGCTGAGTCCATGTGTTATTAAATTGCCTCCAAAGCAGGGCAGGCACGTCCATGCTGCCTGCTGGGAAAGCTGTCTGACCCACTGTGCCCTAAACGTGGAATATCTGCAGACTGAAGCTACAAGGACTATTCTAACAGCTGCATTTCCAATTCCTAGCAATGTTTCCTGGTTAAAGGCCTCCTGCCTTTGTTATGGCACCATGCTGATTGGTCCTTGCTGGTGCACACCACATGGTGATGTTTCTGCTCTAGAACTTGAGGCTGAATGTATTTCATGAGGGCCCTTTTGGCATTTTGCAGTGGATGGGAAGTAATGGTGGGATTCTTGTGGTTGCCTTTCCTACTGATGTCTGGCACCAGGTGTTGTGGTGATGGATCCTGCCTTTGGATCCAAGCAGGTGAGTCCACAGCTGTGTCCTGATCAGCAAGTCAGCTTTAAACCCAATGCCTTGAAGTAAGCCCAAGGAAAGTGATGTGTTGCCAAACCTGAGATTTGATGCATCTGTGCCTGTGGCAGGCACCCTGGCAGCTCAGCAGCACCCACAGGCACAACGTCTGGCAGAGCTCCCGCCTTTGCCTTGTCTGTAAATATTTGCATCCTTTCCTTGCCATCAGTAGTCTGGCATTTGCTCAGAGAGAAGGTAACAGATGTTCAGGGAAGTCATTTTCTGGATGGCCAGGTCGTGGGAGCTGTGTAGGAAGGCTTCCTGGGGGGGTGGGAGAACCATGGTGCAGCAGTGCTTCCTTCTGCTGCAGCGCATTCTCCTTGTGATTTGTGGAGCGCTGTGCATATCTAGCTACTGCCTGCAAAGCAGGAGGCATTCTCAGCTTGGAGCACTGGTGTTTGGCAGGTGGTTGTATTCAAGAGGAATGAAGAGGGCTGTTGGTAAACCTGCATGTCTAATCTCTCATCTTTTAATGCTTTCCTGAGTCAGCCAGTTCAGTGGTTACTGATTTACTGTTTCTTCTTCCTGAGGCTTGAAGGGAGTTCATGTTGGCTTTTCCAGAGGCAAGATGTGGTCTCATGAGGGCAATGCTTTCTCATGGTCCTCAGTCTCTCTGTTGTGGGCTTGATTGATCAGTGCTGCTTCACCTCCTCAGGGACATCACCTGCTGGAATCCTGCCCAACGTAACCCATCAACATCTGTGCGCTGACCTGGAGCAGTATCTGCTTTGGCACTGCAGGTGGTAATTAATAGGATGTATAGCTTCACTGCCAGCTAGAGAAAAGCCAGACATGGAAAGTGCTTAGGCTTATTCCTTCATTTCTTCACCTGCTGCAGTCACTGCAGAAGAAACCTTTGGGAACCATTTGCCAAATGTTTCTCTTTGAAGCAATCCAGGTTGAAGCAATGCTTGTGATTCCTGCCTCCCTGCTTGTTTACAATGCTGCTCTGTGGGACTGGGAGTAAAACAGCAGTGGACTGACCCAGGCCGGAAGTAACCTAGTAGAAATGATGGCTTGGGTGCTGCTGCTAACATGATGCTAACTGAGAAACCATGCTCATGGTCAGAATTCAGTGGACTTTAGAGGTCTGCAGTAGGTCTTCTGGTAAAGGCATGTTTTGCTGATAATGAAGAATGGTTCTTAGGAATATGTTCTCTCCGTTGGCATGTTTATTCCTGCAGGAGATAACAGCATCTTTCAGAGGAAGAGAGCCCCAAACCCTCAGTCTCACCCAGAGGATGCTGAAGTGAGTGTGGATGATGCACTGGCCTGTGTCTCATTCTCTGAGTTCTGGAGATGTTTGCCCTTGTTAGAGTGGTAACATTTGCATGGAGTCAAAACTCTGCTTTGATCTGTTAGAAGGGAAGTGAATGAAGAGAGCAATTAGCCAGTGTTAGCACCTGTCAAGGCAGGAGGCAGCTGGTGCTTCTGTGGGTAAGTCTCTGCCAGCCCACCTGCCCGCTCTCATGCTGCATATTCTCCAGGAAGGGCCCAGGCTCTTCAGGAAGGAATTAGGTCCATGGCAGTCCTGTGAGGGGCTCAGGGGGACACCAGCCTGCTGTAACGTGGTGTAGCTGTGCCTTGGCTGGAGACTGGTTGGTACCCAGCCTCACTTTATTTAGGATTGTAGCAAAAATGCTAAGTCATGGCTTGAACCAGTGATAGAGCAACTGGTAGGAAGGCAGGGCCAACCCTCGGATGCTCAGGTGCATGCAGTGCTCCTGAGTGACCAGCAGAGGTGGAGCCACGATCCACCCCTTGCCGATCCACCCCTTGCCAGACCTCATTTAATGGTTGGCAGTGGAGGCAAAGCTATCTTGCTGTACATCCCTGCATACCTGAGGCCTTCTAAATATAAGCAGCTTCTTTCCTTTATTTCTGTGCCTGTTGCATGTGAGCAAATCTTCACTTGCTACAGCCTAGGACCTTGCTGTTCTGCCATCATTGCTGTGCTTTCTGTCACATTACAAGGATCAAAGGAAGCATGAAAACTCCTGGGTAGAGCTGGGAGTGCTGTCACCATTTGCTGGCAGGTTTTCCTTTTCCAGAGGAGGTAGTCTTAGAGTATACTCCCAGAAGGGGCTGGGACTTCACAAAGAACAGGAGGGAATTAGGAATGCAGTGTCTGCCCTTGGCTCCTCAGGGTGTTGCAAACTGCTCCCAGTCCTTCCAACTGTGTCTGGGATCCCCACAGCACTATTCCAGTGCTGGGCAGAGAAACCTCATGTCAACAGCTGCTGTGCTCCGCTCTCCTCCAAAGACTCCCAATTAATTTTTTTAAAACACAGCCCATCTGTTCTCAGCCTGCAGGCTGCTTGAGATAGGGGCTGTCTTTTCTGTGTGTATTAGAACAGCGCTGCAGAAAGGGGTCCTGGCCTTGGGCGCGGTGACAAGCAGAACATTTAACTTTGTGTGAAGTGGCTGTGTGTTCTGGCACAGCCCTAGGCTGATGAAGTTGTCAAGGGAAATGCCATATTTTTGTTTTCTTGGTCATGTGCAGAAACCATCATGAATACAGAAGTGCGTCTGCTTGGTCTGGAGATTTTTACTATCCCCTTGTGCAGCTGCTTCTTTAATGTCATGGGTACTACTGAGCCATGTTGTTCTCCCAGATCTTTTTCTTTCATGCTATTTTATTCTGAGTTTTGTTTTTCTGGAAGCATGGTGGAGGAGCTGAGGTTGTCTCTGTGGTCTTCTCTTTGCTAGATCTCCAGGCTTGTGCTCCGGAGCTCAGTAAGACAAGCGTGCTGCTGAGCACGTGGCATCCTATGCTGCCTCCTGCCCTTTGTGGTGCTTCTGCCCTGGGCTGGAGGCTGTGTCCTCAGGGCTCCTGATAACCACATCAAAACGGGCCTGACCCTGTGACTGAGCCAAGGCTCTAATTACCAATGCAAACTCATTTTTATGGTTCAGATTTGTTAAAGATTTTTGGCAGGCTGACTGGAGAGCCTTGTGCCACATCAGGAGCTGCTGGTGTCCAAGTGCTGCACGTTGGACTATATACTGCCTGTTTTTCCTGCACAGAGATAGCATAAAATCCACAACCATGACTAATGGGGTAGAAATTAGATGTTTTGCTCATGCAAAACCTCGACCAAATGTGTGCTGCTCAGAGGTCTGGTGCACAGATGCTATGTTACTGAGCATGGAAATGCAGCTGGAGCACTCAGGTATTCTCCTTGTGTCACTGTGCAGCCTGCAGGACAAGAGCCTGGCTGTCATCCTGCCTTGGGGTGGGCAGTGCTGCTCCATCACTTGCTCTTCTCCACTGCTCAGGGTGCAGGTGGCTGCATAGCTCAGCTGGGATGTGGTTAAAAATTACACCTAAAGGTCAGCTTACTTAAAATCATTTGGGGGAACGTTTTAATTTAAAAAAGCATTCAAAAAAGAATTAGTGTATGTGATAGTAAAAATGTGATTGCTTTTCCTCACTGAGTGGTGACAGTGAGAACCTGTGGTTTGCGTTCATCTTTCTTGTCTGTGCCTACATGGATCAGGATCACATAACCTGCTTTCAAGCACTAGCAAAAGTGACTCCAGCCACCTCCTGTGCATGCTCAAAACTGGAGTCCCAAAGCTGACACTGACTGTGCCCTGCAGCCCAGTGGGGGTGTGAGAAAGAGGACAGGCTGGGGCATTTCTTCATGCTGTTCCGGCTGTCAGGAAGGCACTCCCTGCAGCCAAGCTTACAGCAGCAAGCTGCTTGCCCAGCTGTGTGGGCAGGCTCAACACATAGGTCATGTGGCATGGATGCAGATTTTTAGTGCACTTGAAAACTGAGCTAAGCTGGAGGGTTGTGCAATAAGCCCGGGAGACAGCTGTTGTGGCAGTGGATAAATGACCAGGAAGCAAAAAAACACTATTTCCCTGTTTCAGAGACAGAAGAATCTCTTTTCTGCATGTTAAGGTTTTAGGTCCAGATGGGAGCAATGGCCTTAGCTGCAGCCCAGAAAGGGTGGTTGAGCCCACACCTTTGCATCTGGGTGGGCAATGAGTATGGATTCCTGGCTCTTGATCCACTGCTGTGGGAGGAACCACTGAGGGACGCTTTGGTATTGAAGGGTTAAGCAGTGTGGATGCAAGGAATGAGCTGCGGTGCTCCTTTTGTGAGTCAGAGGGAAAAATGTGCCCTCCCTCTCAGATGTTTCCCTCTGTCCAAAAATGGCTAAATGGGCTCAGTGAAAAAAGCAAGGAGGCATTCCTCATATTCTCTGGAGTAATTAGATTTAAAAGCCCGTACTTAAAGGGGTAGCTTGCAGCAAATTAAATATGACTCTGGCAGGAATTCTGCAGGAAGGCAGGCTGTGTCTTGGGTACTATAGAGCAGGCTGGGCACTGGCTGGGGAAAAACAAGGCTGTCAGAGATGGACATTAACGAGCAGTCTGTTAGTCAGCATGGATTATTAAACACAGGAGGTCAGTCTGTCTTCTTTATTTTATTAGGGATGGCTGACACGCAGCAATAACCACAGGACTCAACTGGGCTTGCTTCTGAGCGCACAGGTTAAATAGTATCAACCCCATCCAAAAGCCATTCGTGTCAACAGGAGTCTTTCCTCCAACTTTCAAAGTGATTTGGAGCATGACCAAAGTTAGTTTAATAGGCTTTTTTAATATATATCCTGTGATCTTCCTGCAGCCAAACAGCCTGCGTTGTCTTCTCTGGAGCAGGATTGCAGGCACTTACTACATCATTTGCTGGTGGCAGTCTGCCTGTGCTGAAGCACACGTGAGGGCTGGTCTGCAGCAAACATCTCTGTGCAGAGAAATACCATCTTTGCCTCCAGACCTCCCGGGGCCCCTCTTCTGCCTTGTGAGGGTTTGTGGAGGCTGTTGGTCTGAGGCCTGTATGATGGGGGGCGGAAAGCAAAGCTTAAAAAGAGAGGGAAATGAAGAGAAAAGGAGGAACATTAGCTTGTCTGTGTTGTAGCCCACCCTTCCTGCCTCCAGTCAGCTGGAGAGCTAGCACTGGGCAAGACTTTGGTGTAGGAGAATTGCTGCCGCCACCTCCTCTCTGGCCCAGAGATGGAGAGATGTCTGCCTTGCTGTCCAAAAGTAGGGTTTCACAGAGGCCGAGGCTATGAACAGTGCCACCTTTGTCCTGAATAAGTGGAAAAATCTCCAGGTCTCTTCTCTTGGGGAAAAAGCAAGTCTATGCCAGCCCTGGAGAGACCTGGTGGGGCTGTGCCATTTGAGCTGTCTGTCCTAGTGCGTGCCCAGTACAGGACTGTTCCAGCAGACTCCATGTGTGTAGGTCCTTGTGGTGGGGTGAGAGAAGCATCAAGGGGAGAGGTCCCAAGAGCACCTCAGACAGGCTGCTTGTGCCAGCAGTGTAAGGTCTGCTGAGCTGCGGGATGGATGTTGGATGTGTTTCCTAAGACCTTCTGACCCTGCAGGCTCATGTTTAAAAACTGTTTCTTCTTCAGGTGGGTTTTCCCACTCCTGTAAGGATGCCTGACCTGCCGAAGAGGTCCTGGTTGGCCAGAATGTCCCTAGTGAGAATGCTTTAGAACTATAAGAATTGTGAGAGAAAATAGAGGAAGAAGAAAAGAGGAGGCGGAAGAGGTTTCTTCAGGGTGTTTTGGTCACTGGATGAGAATTTCCTTTTTTTTTTTTTTTTGTTTTGTTCCTTCTGGGCAGAATGAATTTCTGGGATGGAGAACAGTTACTTCATCTCCAGTGTCAGGATGGACTTTGCTTTGTGGCTTGTCTGGTTGAGAGATCGTGTCTGGGCTGGGTATCCTGAGCAAAGATGGAGGTTTTTCCTTCCATGACTGATAATCTCCTTTATGGGATAAGGCTTCAGCTCTCTTCAGTGGCATCTGCAAATACCAAGCCTGGGCAACTCACTGGAAGTGTTCTCATTTTGCCTGGACAGAAATGTTGCAGTTTCTCAGTATCGAGCTCACATCAGTTGGTGGCTTTTACTCTGTAAAAGTTGATCACATGTAGAGGAAGCCAAACCCAGGGCTTCTGAGTTGCAGGTCCTTCTGCAAGCTGAGCTTTTCTTTGCAAGGAAATTCCATTTAAGGGGAGCACTGAGTGAAGTGAAGTGCTGAGATCTTGTGCAGAGGTGAGCATTTCAACAAGGCAGCTTAGCATAGGTGAGGATTCAGCTCGTTCTTCCCTTGCCCAAATGCCCACAACACATGCAAATACTGTTTTGCCAAAGACACTTCAATGTCGAATCCCATCTGTGTCTGTCTGAAGCTCTCCAGTGTGGATGTGTGGGATTTGTTTCTGCCTGGTATAGATGGAGGGGCTAACCCCATGCTTTATCGCATCATGCACAGTGGTGGGATGTGTGTTCCCAGCTTGAGCTTTGGATAAAACCCACAGAGACAGTTGGGACCACTGAGCCAAGCTACTTCACCATGTTTCCTTCCCATTGTGCTTCAATGCCCTGGTATATTGTGTACTGTATGGGCAGTGTCCTGCTGGGAGGAGGGGGGGCCTCTGGCCCTTGGAAATCAAAGGAAAGTCTGGTTGAAAATAGTTCATTTGCTAAAGCTCATTCTTATCCAGCTCTGTGCAACCAGCTGTCTGCTTGATTTAAGCTCTCAGAATGATGCTGAAGTGATGCTGGCTGAGCCTCTGTACCCAGGATGCCTTGAATAACCTGAAAGAGAAAGGAAGAAGAAAGGCAAGGTTCAAGGTTGAGAAGACAGAAAGTACACTGAGAGAATGAATTCCTGTGTGCATCGGTTCTTTTTTTTTTTTTTTTTTTTTTTTTTTTTTTTTATTTGCGGGAGCACAAGTTGTTTTCTTCAACCTAAAATGGCAATTTCTAAGCCAAACGAGACTGGTCGGGGGCATTTAGGAACATGACTTCGACTTCACAACAAGTGCCCTGTGCTCCCAGCTATTCAGCTTGCATATGACCAAGTGCAGGTGAGGTACTTGACGGCTTTTTTTTTTTTTTTTTTTTTTTTTTTTGCCTAAAGTCTTCTATTTCCCTCAATTTTAAATCCACCGTTGTTCTCTGCTGCTGGCACCCATTTCTTAGTAGCATGTGTACCAGCACTGCAGACATAAGCAGGGGTAAGGGGTCAGCATCATGCTTAGCAGCCCCCCCATTTTCCTGTTTTCTGAACAGGACCCTTTCCTCAGCATGTTCTGCCTTTTTATCATTTCTTTTTCTTACTGGTAAGTATCAAGAGCTGGTAGGCTGAAATCATGGTGTGCATCTCCAGCTGTTCTCTCTGCCTGCTAGTAGCTTGGATCAGATGCCTGGAGTAGGCTCATGTCTCCATTTGCCATTAGGGAATGGGGCTGCACTTTTCCAGGCAGCTGAAGAGAACCATCACTTTGATCCTATTAAAGCTTCTGTTCCATGAGCATCTCTTTGCTGCCAGATCGATGTAAAAAGAAAAAAGAGGGAATTGAAAGTATAAAAATGCTTCAAGAAATGGAAAATTGCTGAAACCTGCTTTTTACAGTTCTTTTTCCCCTCTGTGACCTGACAGGGTTGAAGTTTTGTGTCTATTGTATGCATGCTGCTTGGGTGAAAGCTGGCATTCCTTTGCTGTCGTGACTTTTGTTTAAGGGAGAAGCCTCCACCAGATACCATAAGAGCCACGAGCATCGCTTGCTGGAAACTATCTCCCATTTTCTCTCCCTGACCTTGTAAAGGGAGGCTGATTGAAAACCTTACTTCTTCTTTTATATCAGAAAAGAGATTTGAAAGGGTTTTGTGGCAGCAGAAGAAAACCCAGCTTGCACATGGCCTTTCCACATGGCTACAGACATGGGTATCTTCCACAGGGTTTCCTGTTTGGTAGAGCACCTGTGGCTCTGGCACAGAAAAATATCTGGAGGCAAACATTCTGCCTTCTGCAGCACTTTTTGGAGCTATGGGCTGCAGGTGGTTTGGCGGTGCTGTGGGTGAGGCCTGTATGCTTCTCAGTAGTTTCCTCTTGCTCTCAGCTGCTGAAGCATCTCCTGGGCTGGCAGCCCCGTGTCTGTGGGATGACTCAGTGCCTGGCAGAGGCAGGGAAGGCCAGCAGCCCCCAGCCCGTGCCCGAACAGACCTGGCTTTGTGCTGCCTGGCTTAAAGGAGCTTTATGGCTCTTCTAGGCCCCGCACAGGACCTGCTTTGTGGGGTGCTGCAGGGCAGGGCTGTGCTCACATGGCTCTACTGAGCTTGTGCTGTCCTGAAGGCTGTGTCACCAGCCCCAAGCCAGCATCGTGGGTCTCATAACTGACTATGGAGTGTTTAGTAACAATCTCCTTGCCAAGGGTCTCCTAATCATGTGTAAACATATGAAATCTCAGCTCTGTGAGGCTTTTTGTTCACGCTTCTGCTGCTCAGTTTCATGTTGAAACCCCCTCTGCAGCTGCAGTCTCTCAGTTGCAGGGCAACCATATGGTTTGACTCTAAGACCAAAATAGTGGGGTTTTTTTATATGCTAGGATGGAACAGGTGTTTGATAAATTACCACAAACCTGTCCCAGTGTGGAAGGATCCTTTTAAAGCTCCTTCTCATATTCTCAACTGGGATTAAATCTTAAAATGTTGTATTGAAATGAAAAAAGTTCTGGCACCTTGGTTTTCAAGTGAAAAGCTTTGATATCAAAAGGTATTTATTTATTTATTTATTTTGTCAGAATGGTTCATTGGTTGTGGCATGAGTCTGCAAACACTTCTCCTTCAGCTGGAGCTGCATGTTTTGGCAACAGGAATTAGTCACCTGAATAATTGCACCAGCTCTGTTTGCTGTTCTTGCCCAGTGTATCCCACCTGCTTGAGTGTTCCCAGCGCAGTTTCTGGGGATGCTTCTCCTTCTTTCACCCACTTACTGCAGGTAATGGGCAGGCAGTGAGGGTTCTCCCATCACCTCTTCCTGCCCACTGGCATTGTGTCATGTCCTCCATGAAACCAAGTCACATTTCTTGTAAAATCTCTGTCACTGCATGGTGCTACAGAAGCTGTAAAGGCTGGGATTTGTGCTGCTGCTTGTGTTGCACAATGTTGGCTGGCTCCTCTCCTTTCCCTAAGGGCTGGACCTTGCCTCTTGCTACTGGGGTTATTGCAGTGTTCTGCTGGAAACATTTCTTCTTGCAGTGTGGCTGCAGCTTATGTCTAGTTTTGCCTGAATTCCATCAAGCTCTGCAAGAAATCACACTCAGGAATGTGAAAGGATTTTAAAGAACTGTTTTGCAAACAGCTTTTAGAATCATGAAGTCATTTAGTTTGGAAAAGATCTGTAAGATCATGATGTCCAACTGTCAACCTGACCTACTAAATCCTGTCACTAAACCAGGTTGTCAGTGCTGTGTCCACCCATCTCTTAAATACCTCCAGGCCTGGGAAGTGCACCACTGCCCTGGGCAGCCCATTTTGAGGTCTGACCCCTATCTCCAAAAGGAACTTCTTCCTGGTGTTCAATCTGAACCTTCCTTGGCAAACTTGAGGCCATTGTATTATTGAAGTTTTAGAGCTCAATCACTTTTCCAGTGTTACCCATCAGCTGCTGGGCATTTGCGCAGCAGAAAGCCTGGAATAACACAAGGTGAACCTGGCCTTAAGCATACATAGAAACAGGTTGTGCAGTTTTTCTTATAGGTAAGCTGCCAAGCCTGAAGAGGGAACTGTCAAATGCTGTGGCAATGCTCATACAATAATCCCAGTGTTGCTAGCAGGAAATTCTTAAGATGACATGCTGAATTTTGCTACCAAACTCTGGTGGTCCATAGGTTGCATCAGTCCTGCTCTAAAGTCCCAGTGCTGCAAGCAGATCTCTTGTCCTTACCATGCCTGGGGCTGGGCACAGTGGTCCTTGCAGCGCCTTCCTGAGCCTGTGCTTTCCCCCAAAGGTTGGGTTACCAGCCCTTTTCCCTCCAAGCCCCTGTGGAGTTGTGGAACAATCTACATTGGAAAATACTTTCAAATAATGGTGTCCTACCATCAGCTAATCTACTCTACTTCACTAAGCCATGTCCTTCAGTGCTGTGTCCACGTGGTTTTTTTTCCCCTACTGGTGCAGACCTTGCCATCACTGGAACCCCAGGATGTTGAAGGAAGGGAAGGTAAATGGTCACAAACCAACAGTGTTCCCTTGAATGTTGTGTGGTTTTTCTGGACATGTCTGTGTGCATGAGGAAGCCATCCCAAGGAAGCAATTCTGTATTGTGCGGGTGCAAGCTGTTAGTGAGGTAATGGAGATTCCTCCATGGGGACCTTCAGAAGCCACCTGGACATGGGCCTGGGAACCCTCCTCTGGGTATTTCTGCTGGGCAGGGCCTGCAGCAGATGGACAAGTGTAGAGGTGCCTTCCCACCTCTGCCATCTTGCTATCTGTGACCACCCAGCACGTGGGCTGTAACCTTGAGGGGAACTCCCTGGGATGTGTCTCTGTCCAGAAACCTGCACAGCTGCAGAGCAAGGAGGAACCAGAGCACCTGAAACTGCTGCAGAAGGGCATTATGCTATTTTTTTTTTTTTAAGTGCAACCTTCACCGCACATCACAAGCTAAGATTTAAACTGAAAGAAAAAAGGTAATGCATCTCTTTAACATGGGAAATAGCTTGCTAGCAAATAGGGACAGTGAAGTCAGGCTGACAGGTGAATTAACACTATTACTAAGCCGCTCTTTTAGTTCTTGAAAGTAGAAGAGCATATTTTTAGCAACAGGGTTTTAAGTGTTTTAGGCCTGAAACAGCCTTGGAGGCTGAAAGTCAAGCCTGCTCTGCCAACCTGTGCAGCTGCTTGAAAAAGGAAAGGATGCGTAGGGGGAGAATTCAAACCAAATCTGCTGTGAGCCCTGGCTTTCTGGTGCAGATGGGGAGGTGGACCTCAGCCGTGACCAGAGAGAAAACTGTTGCTGAGACATGTTGCTGCTCCTTCAACTCCCTGCTTGGGGCTTAGGGGGATTTAGTGACAGTAAACACCCAGTTCCTGTAGCAACAGGGGTTGCAGCCCACCATGGTCAGTGCCATCTTGTACTGAAGAGCTCGGGGGTCAGACAGTGCGTGGTGTCTGGATGATGAAACCTGAGCCCTTGAGAAAGGAGGGGAGTTTTAATGAGATAGCATGAAATGGCTTGCCTTTGCTAAACGATTTGGGAGAAATAGCTGATTTTTGAGTAAGAGGGAGATTTGTAAAAAGATCTGTCCTGTAGATTTCTCTTTCTGGGGCTCTTGGCTTTCTGTGCTGCCTCTGTCTGTGGCACAGATTTCAGCTGAACTAATCCTGTAAAAATGCTGCAACATCCCCTTAATTCCCTCTAAACCAGGCTTTCCTCGGGATAACCACAGCAGAGCCCTGAATTAGTGCAGCCGGTGTTTAGGCCTGGAATCTCAGCTTGGATGAGCTGAGCTGAGATGCTGGGCAGGGAGCTGGGAGGGCTGGTGGAGCTCATGCTCTCCTGCCATACTTTGATGGGGCAGTACCTCTGTCTAGAGGACCTGTGGGATGGCTGAGCTTATCTTTGTATATAAAAACATGGTGGGGGGGGGAGGGGGGAGGAAGCAATCCTAAAGCTTTTTCCTCTGCTCATCTTTCTATAGAAATGATAAGTAACATAAGTCCTAGTAAAGCAGTCACTTGGAGCTTAGGAAGGTGGTCCATCTAGATTTCCTGAGTCTGGAGATGAGACACAGACTATGTCCCACCAAGTCTCAGATTTCATCTTTTTCATGTCATGAAAAGCATTTCCTTCGATGGGAAAACTATGTTGTGCAATTTGCAGACCTCTTGCAAAAAAAAAAAAAAATAAAAAAAAGAAAAGGAAAAAAGTTTCTGGAATCATGATGGAATGAAAGGTCTAAACCCAAAGATCTATTCCTGTGATTGAAACGATCAATGTCAGTGTAACTGAAAGCTAGCAAGCATGTCAAAACCTTCTTCCTGACATCCTATGAGCAGTCACATGCATCAGCAGAGCAGGGCCACTGCCTCATGAGCAAACTTCTGTCCCTCTCCCATGTGGACCAGAGCTTTCACCCAGAGCTAGGGCCTGATGCTCACAGCTGGTTACCCTGCTCTGCTGGGAGAATGTCAGAGGATGGCCCTCAATGTCCTTCAGATGTTTTAAGGAGTTGGGCTGAACCTCATCAGGTATGGAAAGAGAAGTTGGGGGAAGATGGGCAGTTATGTTTCTGGTAACCATCTCCACGGTGGTAAATCTTACAGACTCAAGTGTTAAGATTTGAGCCCCCAGCAGAAGGTGGGCTGGGAAGGGAAGGCTGTGTAGAAGAGCTCAGGAGGAACCTGGGTCTTCTGCCTGCAGAAGAGAGAGATGATAGCAGCGTTGTAGATAAATTACTTTGTCTCTAGCTAATTGATGGTGCTGATTCCTGCTCGCTGAGCCCAGATAGGCTTTTCAGGGAAAGTCTAAACATTAACAAAACAAGTGGTGTGCACACAGTGGAGCAGCTCAAACGCAGCGTGGGTGGTATGCTGGAGGGCATTCACACACAGGCACAAGGGAGGGGGTCCTCCTGATTCTGGAGCTGGAGTGTTCAAGGCTGCCTTCTATCGATTCGTCAAATATTTGCTTGCGTCTGCAACCTTCTGACATTCCCATAACGGGTAATTTCAGCTGCAGGTGCACTAGTGGTGACTTTGAGTGACAGAAGGGGCTTGGGAGCAGGGCAGCACACTGGAGATCCCCACAGGTGAAGTTCCTCTGTAAGGAAAGAACAGCAGTTCTCAGTGCTGGGCCTTGCTGAAGTTCACTGGTGCCTTGGGGCAAGGCTCTCACAAACACTCTTTTCAGAAAGGTTCTTCTGAGCAAAGATGGTGCCACGATGTTCATATGTTCCAATCTTGGCCATCCACACAGTGCTGTCCAGTGGAAATCATTGTTCCTCCAGACATTGGTGGAGAGCACCTGCAGCAGGTGCAGATCTTGCTTTCTCCATGCAAGGAGAGGGCAGGCTTCCCAGTGTGGGAACAGCATTCCTGTGTTGCTGTATGGGCAGGTGAACACATCTCCTCCCTTTGGAGATTTTGCCCTGAGGGAGGATTTGGGCTAAGCAGCTGTTCAGCTGTTATGGTAAAGGTCCTCTCAGTCACACCTAGGAAAAAGGCATCCAAAAGGCTGTCTTCTCCTTGCTAAGTTGTTTGTACCTTTAGAAACCAAGCTTCAGACTTTCACATTTCAGAGATATGTCCTCAGCAGTGAGGTACAGGACAGGCTTTTCTCGGCAGCGATTTCTCTTAGGAGTTGATTGCTTTTAGTGTGAGTGTGCCCAGTTCATTTTGTGTTTACTGGATGTGATCTGTGGTATTTATTAACCTGCAATTATTATTAATTGTGCAATATTCCTTCCTGCTCATAGATATTTCCTGTGTATGGGCAGAACCATTTTTGCACTTTTTATTTGCTTTGTTGCTAATTATGAACACTTTTTCCAGGTTTCTGAGGAAGCTTCCCCTCACCCTAGACCTTTCTCCATTTTTTCTCAGGACTTCCTTCTCCTTCCTGCCTTGCTTTTGCTCTTGGAGGATATCTCAGCTCTTTTGTAGGGTGTTGATATGGTGACCTACTGGCTTGCCTGAGCTTAGCCACATCTGTCTTGGACTCTCTTGTGACACAGGAAGGGAAAAAGCTCTGTACCTCATAATGATTGCCCACAGAGCCTGTAGGTGCCCCATCTTTGGAGGTGCTCCAAGCAGTCGGATGGGGCCCTGGGCAGATTGAGCTGATGGGAGGCAGCCCTGCCCATGGCAGCGGGTTAGGGCTGTGTGGGCTTTAAGATCCCTCCCAACCCATGATATTCTATGATTCCATAGCTGCAGATAACATGAGTGATGTAGTTCTTGTTTTGGGTGCTGTTTCCTCTTTCCAGAAAGGCAAGTTGCTGTTGCTGGGCTGTCAGTGAGCATGGGCAGAGGCAAATAGTTGAAAGCAGGTCCCTGGATAGTGCAAGCACCTTACAAAAAATTTGATGAAAGCATTTTTGATTCAATTATATCACACCTTTCAGGAATTGCAAGGTAGGTGCCTTCTCCAGATGGCTGAATCCCTCTGGACAACATCTTCCATGCAGTACTTTGCTTTTGTCTCTAGAAAAGATGAAACGTGACCATAAAGTCATCTGCAGGAGTTCAGTCAGGGAGGTGAAGTTTCTCTGTGAAGAACTGAGATATGCAAGCATCAAAACATGCATCTTGTAGGTCACTTTTTGTGGTATGTTTTGAAACTATCTACCTTGGCGCTTCAGCTAAAGTGGATTTTGAGATTATTCTTTTCCCATTAAGAAACGCCAAAAACACTGCAAAGTGACAGTTTTCATAAAAGCATATACAAAGTGTAAATTTGGTATAAAATTCACTTTTCCTAGTCTTCATAGCAGATTTGAACAGTTCCAGTGGGTTACAGACTGTGCCCTGTTAGAAGTCACTCATGACAGGCTATACCTGATAAAAGGCAATGTGAACTTCACACTCTTCAGACCACACTGAGCTAAGGGACCAGCTGATCTCTAGCTGTACCTCCGTGTCCCCAGCATTTTACAGAAAAGTCTGTGGAAGAAATGAGCAGGAAGAGTGGCAGAGAAACAGCTCCTTGCAGAGTGGCTCCAGGAACCTCTGGCTTTGCTCCTGGCCCCTCTGAAAGACCAGGCATTTGTTAGATCCCTGCCCATCCATCCAGTGTGTGGTTGTTGTGGGGAGGCCAGGTGGCATCAGCATCTGAAGACACAGCAAGCCCTTGCTTTCTGCTGGCAGTCACCAGAACATTTCTTGCACCTGGGCCTTGAGGAGCAGCAAGGCCATGTACCGTCTTGCGATCTGCTGCCAGTACCTGTATCATTTTCCTGTTCTCCATCAAGTAGGTTGTAGCTTGCTATCTTGTGCCTCTCAAGCCATGAGGAAGTGCTATTGGCACAATAGATTAGCAGTGAGATGGAATTAGACTTTCTCTACATTAAGTCCTGCCTGAAGTCTTGCACCATTATGTCTATGTTGCCCTTTCTGCAGACCTCCTGGCCAGTGTTTTGTGGGCAGGAGCAAGGACCTGTTCTGTGTGGCAGGATCTGCTCTGAGCCTTGTGCAGCTGTGTCCTGCCACACCTGCAGGTCAGGGTGTTTCTTGCTCAGCTCTCTGGCTATTCTCACCCAGAACATATTGCAGAGGGCTCCACTTTCAGGACTGGTGCTGCAGTTTCAGTTTCAGTGTCGGCTTGTGAAGTGAAATCCAAGGTAAAAAATGAACTTGGTAGTGTTCAGGGAGATACAAAAAGAATGGAGTCTGGAAAAAGCCTGTGAGAAACAGGGTGTTGGTGCACCCGTCTTGCACACAACTCTGGCACTGTGTTGTCCGGCAAACCCTCTCTGCTTTTTGTTTGCTTTCCAAATGCCTTCTATGACTATGCTTTTCTGGGGTTGAGGCTCTGCATGTTTCACCCTGCACACAATATTGCTCTTCCCAGAGAGTCATCATCCTGAAGCAGGATGGAGATATCCGCTGCCCCATGGTGCTGGGTTCACTCTGAGTTTTCCCTCTGTCCTGTTGCTGTATTTTTGACACAACAGGGGAGACGGATAGGCTCATGTCTGCTCCTATAACCTGTAGAGATAAAGGGCTGAGTTATTTTCAGTAGAATCTATTCTTGGGCTAAACGCCCATTACTTCTGTTTTTTGCTTCTGTGGCCCCTGACACCATGACATTGCTTCATATTTAGCTCTATGTTACATGAATCAACTGCACAGAACAGAACAGAGATGGTACTAACTGGAAGTTTCTTGACTACTGGGTCCATCACCTGGAGGAATAGGAGGCTCAAAGGGTCCCTTGCTCTTCTCCTAGTTGAAATTTGTTGGAAAAGCAAATAAAACACCATGGAGCAGGCAGAATCAGTGTTTTACTGCAAGCTCTTCTTGGCTAGTCAGGAGTTTCCCAAGACCTACTTTACACTGCTATCATTTTTTTTGTTCAGTGGGAAATTCATGAGGCAAGCAGAGACCTGTGGAATGGGAATCTCTGGAGTCATCCCATCCACTGTCCATCACAGGAGCTGGTCTGAGCTGTTCATGCTGGAAGGAGGTGGTGTCTTTCTCAACTTATTCCAGAAGTCCTAAAATATCTTGGGAAAATCTGAGTGTGACAGAGCACTCATGTTGCCTGATGCTCCTCAAGTGGCAGAAGTTCTTGGGGCTGGTCCATTTTCTGTCTTGTATCTAAAAGATAGGCACTTGCCAAATGTGGATTTGCCTGGCATCCCTCTGTCTTTGTTTTAAATTACACTGAGTGAGATTTGCTGAGTTTTGCCTTGCAAGAATAATTAGCCGTGTGATGTTAGGCTTGGTGTGTTTTCCTGGTTCCTGCCAAAGACCTGCAAAAACACTGAGGCTCTTAATGCCTGGGCTCTTGGCAAAACCCCCAGGCAGTGGTGTGGGCAGGGAAGGTGACTTGTTGTTGCTGTTTTGAAGTCTGTCCTTCATGTCCTGTGTGTCTGACAGGGACGTAGTGAACCTTCCTTACCAGATGTCTTTTCCTATTATATAGATTTTCCTTCTGATCTTCCTCTCAGTGTAAATGGACACTCCTAGGTTTTGAGCTGCCCAATAATGGGGAAAAAGTATTTGAATATAGGGAAAGCTACTTGATGCTTCCAAGTGCTATGCTGAAGAGTAAGAAAATAAGGGAACCAGGTCTTCCTCTGGTATGAGGTGACCTGGTTGACGAGCAGAAGCACATCAGCTTTCAGAGAGACAGAGGTATATCTGCAGGTGATCTGGTTTAAGAACTTCCAACAGCAGCTGGTGTGGTTTTCCAAAACAAAACAAAACAACTTTGTTTTTAAGCACAAATATGCTCAAAAAGCAAGCCTTAGAAAGTGGGCAGTGTCGTTCCTTACCTCTCCTGGTAGACCAGACATCCAGCAAGGATGGCAAAGGAGGCAAAGAAAATATCATGCTCACTTCTTCTTCCAAGTAGTTGCAGTAACCTCCTTCAGGGGGAAAGGGATAGAGCCTCTGGCTTTTGATTTCCAGAGAAAGGAAGTTTTAGCAGGCACTTGATCTGAGACACTATAGAGATGTGAGATTCAAAGAGCCTTGCACTTGCCCACCTGGATTGATACAGAGTTGTCTCTGGCTGGGTAATAGTGAGCTGAACTGAGTGTGGGAGACAGCTGGCCTGACAAAGTGATCATCTGTCTTCTAATTTCTAATGTCTGTTTCTTCTGGGCCATCCCCAGTGTTTGTGCCAGCCTCATGCCTGGTGCATGGATCTGTGCCTGGCAACGGCTTCTTTCATATCTGATGATGGCTGAGCTCATCTCCAGCCTTGTTTTGTGGGAACTCTTCTCTGCCTCTCTCCTGTCCTCAGAAAACTTGTGGGCACTTGTTATTTTCAGGAGCTCACACTCTCTGCAACACTTGTTAGAAGTGCCTCGGTGGAGGCGAGTGCTGAGCAGATGCAACTCTTGCTTAAATTTCGGGACCTTAGGAAACTATGCTTAAACCACATTAAGGAAACAGAGTTGTTTCCAGGAAAAGTTTTCCAAAGTCTCCATGCCAGCCGTGTCCTGGTACTGAGTGGTCCCACCTGGGAGCCAGCTCAGTGCAGCTGCTGGATTGAAGCACATTTCTTTCCTAGATGTCATTCTGGGCTTTGCCCCAACTCCTCTGGATTTCCAGGGTGCTTGGACTCATTGCTGACTGTGGTATTGCTGATGTGGATGGGCTGGGCTGCATATTTGGGATCTGATTCAAAGCCCACTGAAGGCACCAGCAATTTGCTGCTGATGTCAGTGGTCTCTCTGGAGCAGACACTGCGCCACTGGTATTTTTTATATAGACAATCACCTCTAAGGGAAATGAAGGGAAAAAGCAACATTTCATTTAGAAAGTGAATAAATGAGGTGTGATTCTTCTGAATTCTCCCTAGCACACGAGCATCTGGGATCCCTCCCAAACCACGCTCTTATTTCTGGGGCCTTTAGCAACTGGCTTGCAGCATGCAGATGTCCCCTTTCTTTCAGCCTTTTCTGCCTGCTGTCTGAAGGCGGTCAGCATAGGTCAGATCTGCAGAACTTTACAAAGGACATTTCTCCTGTCACACCCAAACTCTTGCTTTGCAACCCTATGCTGAACCTCATGGCCATGTGGATGGGAAACTGGAGCAACCTGATCCTGGTGGGATGCAACCAGCCCAAGGCAGGGGTGTTGGATCATCATCTTTGAGGTCCTTTCCTCCCCCAGCCATTCTGTGATCCTGTGATTCTGACCAGAGAAGCTGTGGATGTCCCGCCCTTGGAGGTGTTCGAGGCCAGCTTGGATGGGAACCTGGACAACCTGATCTGGTGCCTGGTTTAGTGGTTGACAAACTTGTCTGCAGCAGAGGTTGAAAGTAAGTGATCTTTGAGGTCCCTTCCAACCTAAGCCATGATTCTATGATTCATTGCAAACCTGATGGCAGGGTTCCCCCCAGAATCTGTGCAGCCATTCCTTGGGGAAGCTGATGACTGCCTGTCTGGTCGTGTTTGGTATCTTTCAAAATCTTCAGCTGTCCCCAAGGACAAGTCAAGAAGGAATGCTAAAGTCAAGAAGGAATGCTATAGAGCCTTGTGATAAAGGCACTGACACCAGAGAGCTGCCAGGAGAGCAAGACACAGGAGCAGTTTACAAAGGAAAAAATGGGTGCACGTGTAACCCTCAGTGCAAATGGCCAGTGTGGGGTGAAGTTATGGGTCAGGAGCTGCCAGGGGAGGTGTGGGGGATCTGGGTGGGTATTTAACTGGGCAGAGTTAGTGAGTCATCGAGACTGCATCGCTTATTTGACTTTCCTTGGGCTTTATCCAAAGCCTGCTAAAGCTAATGTGATTTTTTCCACTGACTTCCATGGGCTTTGGAATGGGATCTTTGTGCCTACAGGGTTATCTCTGTTTCCTGGAACCCATTCACTGTTTGAATTTGCTAAGTATATTTACTGCCAGACTCCTTTTTTCTTTCACTCCTGATGTCGGATTGCAAAAAGTTCCCAGCAGTGGCCAGTTGTGGGGGCTGTGCTGCTGTCGTGCAATAGGCCGTGGGTGTCCTCTTCCCTGTCTAGCTTTGTGCATCTCTTACAAAGTCACACCTGTGATGAGTGTGCCACTTGCAGGGGTCCGAAGCATTTGGAGTAGCTAAACAGAACTCAAGAGTATTAGAAATAATTATTGTTGTTTTTCTTTTGACCCTCTTTCCCCATGATGAGGCTGTGCTTGTTCTGAGCTCGTTCCCCATGCCATCATTCATCCATCCAACCTTCGTCATACCATTGCCTGCCTGCTGTGCCCATGTGAGCCTGCACCCTCTTATGGGCCCTGCGGGAGACAGGTTCCTTACAGGCCCTCCTTGAGCTTGTGAAGGACTGTACAAGGACAAACAAAGAGCCACGGGGTTGGGGAGCAGAGGCTGTGACTGAACCTCTCAGCTGGGAGATGCTGATGGTTGAGCAGAGCTTTGAGAACCATACCTGAATCACTACCAACACACATTTAATCCAGGCAGTGTCCCAAAACCTTTGGTCTGTTCTTTGGAACAAAGCGCCCTCAGTAACAGCTATGGGCTCACAGACAGTGTGTAACTTGTTTTCCCACTTGGATTAGGGCAGGTCCGCAGATGTTTATTATCCATTTTTTAGGTGCTGATGAAAATCTGACTCTTTCAGGAAAATATGTTTGTTTTTCATCCATGGGTCAAGGTAGTCCTTCCATTTTGGAAACTGGAAGAAAAAAAAAAAAAAAGGGCTGCTTTTAAACCAGCCCTCCCACCCCCTGCTCATGAGACATAAGCATCTATGAGCCCTCTGGGTAGACCTGGACTCCTAGGCAGTGACAGCTCTTGCGTGTATGACATCTATTTCTTGGAGAAGGTTTGAACGCCTGGCTGTCTGGCCCTGGACTACCATTTTTGCTGGGCTTGGAGTCTAATTTGAGCTTCATTCATTTATTTTTAACTTGTGATTTGCATTTCAAAGGTTGATGAGTTAGTCTACAATAAGGAGCAGAGGTAGATTTGCAGACAACCTTTACATTGTCGCTCTTAAGGTAAATATTTCCCTTGAGCACACAGAGTCAAAGTACAGCTTGCACGTATATAAAACCAGGGACAAACTACAGTGCGTGTGCTCTGTTCTGGGTCAGTGCTACCCCGTCCTCTGCTGACAGGGTGTCGGGACCTCCCTTAGCCCTCTGCTCAAAGCTGCTCCCTCGGCATCATGCGGGTGTGAGATTGCAGCCACAATCACAACCAGGTGTGTGCCTATCCCTCACCTGGGTGGCTGGGAAAAAGCCTGGGAACTGTGACCCCTTTCCCTGTGCTAAGATTTAAACCTGTAGTGCTGAGTCAATAGGATCCAAAATGTATTGTTTGAAGGGATTCAGCCGTTGCCTTTTTTTTTTTTTTTTTTTTTTGACTACATTGGCATGTGTGCTGCATTGTGATGCTTGAGATTTACAACATGTTCTTTACAAGCGACTTCCACAGCTCAATTATGTCGTGTGAAGAGATTAATTAACTTTACGAGAGTCACAGCCTCTGGCAGTGGAAACAGGAACCGCTTCTGCTGGCTGGGCTGGATCCACGCTGATCCTGCACAAAGCCTTTGGCCGAGCAAATCCCTCCTCCCTGGCAGTGCACGAGCCTGGGGCGTGGGGCTGCAGCAGGCAGGCAGGCACCCAGACTGTGCTGCTCAGTGTGCCCAGCTCCAGCGGGCAGGGCAGTGCTTTAGACAGGGGTTTTCCCACTGTTGAGCACCCTGTGATGCCTCAGGGTGCTGCTGCTGGGTGCTGGGGGGAGCGCAGGTGGATTGGTGCTGTGTCAGAGCTCTTCAAACTGACTAATGTCGTGATGACCTTACTCCCCGGCTTCCCCACGTCCAGCATTCGTGTGGCCTGCTTTTATTTCTAGGACTCTGGACAAAGACCGAATGCTGCTTCCCTTCGTCCAAGGCGATTGCTGGCCAAAAGCCCACAGTGTTGCCTCTCTACTCACCGCTCACCCGTAGCTGGCCCAAGCCCTGCAGTCTGGGTGCGTACTCAGAGAGCTCTGGTTTGTTTGCTGCTGTAAAGCCCCTGAGCACAAGGTGTTGTTTTAAGGCTGAATGGTGAGTACAGCATGTTCTCAGACGGCAGCATGCAGGTACGCGCTGCTGCCCTAAGAGGAGCAATTCAGGGCTGGGATTTACCTTGGCATTACTCGGTGCCACCTCGCACACAGGTCTAACTTCTCCCAAGGCCTGAGGTTCCCTACTGTATATTTTGGAAGGAAAACTGCTTAACATTCATTTCTTTCCTTTTTTTTTTTTTTTTCCTTCTTCTCTTTTCTCTCTCTTTTTCTTCTTCTACTTCTTTGTCTTCTACTTGGAACAGCCTGCCCAGGGAGGTAGGTGGTGGAGTCACCATCCTTAGAGGTGTTCAAGGAACATGGAGATGTGTCACTGAGGGACATTGTTAGTGGGCATGGTGGGGATGGGTTGATGGTTGGACGTGGTGATCTTAGTGGTCTCTCCAACCTTAATGATTCTATGATACTGTGCAGGATTTGGTTCAGGGGTGTTGTTATGAAGGCAGCGTGCTCAGAGCATTCCTCTGATGGCTGCTCTGCTTCTCTGGATAAAGAACTACTCTGAGGTGTGCCCATTTCAGGGAGGTTTGGATGCATTTCTGTGCTGATGTGGCAGATTCCAGGACCTCTCCAGAAAGTTTTTCCTGCACACATCGCAATAGTGGGCATGTTGGATGCCTTAACTGTCCAACGATGGTGTGTGTGGAGAGGAGAGCTCCGTATTCAAAGCAGGAATTTTCCTTGTCCAGAAAAAATATGCCCCTTATGGGGTGTATTTGTTTTATATGAGTGACAAACGTGGTTTTCTAAAAGGAAGCATTCTGCATCAACAGCTACAAATGGAGGGATGACCTCGTGCTCAGAGGGGAGCCAGCACATTTTAGGACATGGGAGATGTTTCCACCACGCAGTAGAGACCCAGGAGAGGCTGTCCTCTTCCTGCCTGAACTTCCCTGAAAGGTGGGGTTGTTGCTGCTGCCCTTCTCTCCGAAGTACTTTACAGTCACTTGGAGTGACATACTGGAAATAGTGCATACAGCATGCATGTGGATGTAGCATCGAGGGACGTGGTTTAGTGGGCACAGTGGTGATGGGCTGACAGTTGGACATGGTGATTCCAACTTTTTCCAACTTAAAGATCCTATGATTCTTTGATTCTATGATCACCTCTGCCGAGTGCCTATGCCCACAATTTCTTGGTGTCACTACCCAGACAGCCATTCTCTATATATTGGGCCATGCAATGGGAGTTCTCATAGCTGGGAGCTGTGTTGCGGGCTTGTTTAGATCCTTGCTGGGTTCTTTTCAGCTGGTTACAATTTCCAGATGTTGAGTCAATCAATTGACACAACTTCTTATAAGATGGGAAGTGAGGAAAAACTCT
Organism: Tetrao urogallus; assembly: GCF_951394365.1. Classification (NCBI taxonomy): domain Eukaryota; kingdom Metazoa; phylum Chordata; class Aves; order Galliformes; family Phasianidae; genus Tetrao; species Tetrao urogallus. Next base: position 15,017,179 of record NC_136814.1, read on the forward strand.
GGTTTCCCCATTACAACCTGGTGGCAGTGGAAGAAGAGAAGTTTGTGTGGCTCTGTACCATCTCACCAGATTTTGTATGTCCTGAAGCATTTGGTGCTTCTTATTAAGGAGCGTCTCTTAAAGTCACATGGACTTCTGTCCAGACAGACTTTCAAGAGGGCCATACAGTTACCTGGACCAGAAAGCAGTCTGAGGATAGGGAGAGGGAGTGCTCTCCCACGCTGAATGTCCCATCCTGAGGATGCAGAAGGCCCTGTGCCTTTTCCAGGCACCTTTTCCTTGCCTGGATGTGAATGCCCTTCCTTCCAAGCTGTGCAAAGCCCTAACCGTGCCGCCTGGTAAAGCATTAGGTAATTTCCTTCCCTCCTCCTCTGGAAGGTGTTTTGATTAGCGTAACCATTGTGTTCCCAAATTAGCTTGTGTTCCCGGCTTTGCCTTTTGGCTGGATTTTCCTGTCACAAGTGTGCTCTGGCACAGTGACACAGCTTTCTACATGCCAGCGTGTTGCCTATGTCCCAGCCACCCAGGTGGCACCAGAGATGCACCAGGGCAAGGCAAGGTCCTAACCCTGATAAATCCGAGCGCTGAAGATGATTGACATGGAGATATGATCAGCTTGGTGCTTATCATAGGACCACAGGATGGCCAGAGTGGGAAGGAACCTCTGGAGTTTACCTGGTCCGGCCTCTGCTTAGGTAGGGCTTGTGCCTCTATTGCCTTGATTATTCACTGAGTCCTCATGTGAGCCTGGTGGAAACGCGGCGAGTCAGCCCCACTGCATGGAAGTTGGACAAGATGACCTTTATATGTCCCTCCCAACTCAAATGATTCTATGATCTGCGGGACTGTGTCTGCTCACGTGGCTCACATGCCACTGGTGCTGGAGATGGGAGAACACTTGCTCACCATGGGATGTTGCAGTTGCACAGCCCTCCCTCTGCTAAGCCTTCAAGTAAATTCTGTGTCAGAACAAGCTTAAGAATGGTCTGCTTAAAACATCTCCAAAGAGGAAGGAGGAACTGATGAACCACGCGGATATTTGACCTTGCTCCCTGCTAAAGCATGTGCTGTCATGCCTTTGGATGGCCTGAAGCAATCTGATGCCAGATTTCGGCTGGACTCAGCGGGAGCCCCAGTATGGCCATGGGGAGAAGAAAGGATGCCACAGGGATGTGATGTTTTTGATGAGGTCAGTGGGCAAAGTGAGAAGTAGCTGGGGAAGAAAGAAAGAGATTATCTTCTCAAAAACTTTGTCAGCTAATTTAACACCCAGATCCTCATCAGTGCTATCTGCTTCTGTGTGAACTGTCACTCATTCCAAGCATAAAGTCACTGAGCTTTTGGCTTCTGGTTGCCATTTCTGCATGCTGGTGTGCTTGGAAAGGTGATGGAAAGAAAAGCTAAAGTACAGATGTGCTCCTTGTGATTGGGTGTAGGTGCCCATACAGATGCGCTACAGATGAGCAGGAGCTGGCCAAGAGCTGAGGAGTCACCTCAGCAGGGACAGCTGCACTGGGATATCCTTGTCATAAAGCCTCTTGCTCCATCAGAGCTGTGTTTTGGGACTGTGTGCTCGTGCTCCCTGTGAGCAAGCCCTGCCAGGAGCCTTTTCTTATAGGCTGAAAAGCTATGGTGTGGTACACGCTTGTTTCTTTGCAAGCATGGCCTCTTAACTCCTGATGTAACAATTTGCTCTTCCTAGCATGTTTCCCATCCTGCTCCCTCTCAGCCTGCATTGTGCTCGTCTGAAGATCTCAGCTCTTGATTCCTTCAGGACCTGGGGAGCCCCATGCAGAGTCCCCTCACCCGCAGTAGGGCTTGTTTGAGGAGCTAAATATATCCCAGCCACAGCTATGAATTTAGGATAACTAATACATCTAACGGAAAGATTTGGAGCTGCTCCAGGGCCAAACAACATTTTCTTCCCCAACAGCCAAAGACTTGTGGATGCAAAAATAACTAGGGACTAAAACTTGAGTTGGAGCAGGGGATTTTCAGACTGAACCCAAGAAAAACTTTCTAGCAGTGAGGATGACCGTGGATGATTGCCAGCATTTTGGTTGTTTTAACACCAGGGTACAGAGCGCTGTGGAGGGGTTGGGCTGGGGTTGGATGCTGCCTTGGGATGAGTTCAGCCCCCCAGCCCCATTCCTGGGCTGTGATGCCTTAAAAAGGGGAGGATAGACAAACCATAGGCACTGGGATGAGGTTTGAACCACCTTGGTGTTGGTGAGCAGAGGACGAGCGAGGGCTTCAGGCAGCTGAGGAATTAATACACGAGGAGCCTGAGGGCATGTCTGTGCCAGTGTGGTCTACATGCCTGATCTGTCTATTTCAGGTCCCTGTGCAGAAGCCATGTTGTCATAATTAGCTGAAATGTTTCTTCGCTAGCATTTCTTTTCCCTCTCATTTTCTCACATTTGTCTGCATGAAACAGTCACTTATTGTCCTGCCATTGTGTTGAGATGTACCAGGCTGTGGACGGGACCTGCTGCTGATCTCAGTTGGCCTCAATAGCACAGCTTGTTCTGTGCTATTGATGGTGATGGTGCAGCAGCAACTGGTGTGAGTCCTAGTGACACCGCTAAGAGCAGCCCCAGTGGCCACTCCATGAGAGGCTCTGGCCACTGAAATGTACTAATGCGTTTTTAACCCCTTTTCTCTTCAATCACATGAAGTATCATTCTGCTCAAATGCTTGATGTTCCCTGAGACCCAGCTCTATGCCCCTATGAAAAGGTCAGATTATCCCTCCTTCCCAGCTACTTCTGTAACAAATGCATTTCTATCTATGATCAATGCCTAATGAGCTCAAAAGCTACTGAGTGCTCCATAACAGAGCCAAAGTGGAGCAGAAAAGGGAGAGAGATGGCTTTGGGCTTGGCTGAAGGTGTGGAGACACAGGAGTTGTCCCCACCAGAGCCCAGACTTTGGATGCAGCTTTGGGTGAAAAGGATAGCTCATGCAATCTTGGGTTACGCAGTAGGCAGCAAACCTCTATTGTTGCCCTTTTGCTGCTCTTTGGCTGATGGTTCCTGCTTGGTTGGGTGGTTGGTTGGTTTGTTGGCTTTCTTTTTTTTTCAGGTAGCTGGTTGGGTTATTTGTTGGTTCGTTCGTTGTTTGGTTTTTTTTGGATGGATGGTTGGTTGGGTGGTTTGCTGGGTGGTTGTTTGAGCAGGTGGTTGATTTTTTGGGTGATTTTGGAGATACAGCCTCATGGAGTTTGGCCTTTGGTCATACTCGAGATGGGTCTCTTATGGTACAGATTGCCAGGTGACAGCATCTCCCAAAGGGCGTCCTGGCTCCTCTCCATCACTTCAGCCATGGTTGCTCCGTTCCATTGTGAATGGAGTCCCTTCAAGTCCTTTCTAAGATATTGAAGCATTTACTTAATTTCCAGCTAGTTAACCCTCTCTGGTGCAAATAGACGCTTGAGTAGTACACCCCGTTTCCTTTTTGTCCCACACAGGACCTCAGTCAGGCCAGGAGGCACACATACCCCTGTGCCCACCACGCCAGGTGTCACTGCACACCGAGAGCGGCTCTGGGCAAGGTTCTGCCTCAGCTCCGGAACCCGAGGCTTATCAGGCTCTGCTCTAAGAGCACGGAGCGCATCGTGCTGATCCCAGCAGCTTCCCGGGCAATCAAACCCTCTTTCTTCCCCGCAAACAGCACTCGGCCAAAGGTCTGCAGAGCTGCACACCACGGGCCGACCTGCTCAGGAACGGCTCGCAAGCCTTTACGTCTGAGTCGGAGCCAGCCAACCCCTCGGAAGCTCCTTTCCCCCTCGCTAACACAGCCAGCTCCGAGCCCGGCTTTCCCCGTACCGGGGCCTACAGCCCCCAGGAGGCGGCGCGCCCGGCCCGCCCCCCGATCTGAGTGGCCCCGCGGTGCGGAGCGGGGCGGGCCCGGCGCGCCCGGCGAGCGAGCGGCAGAAAGTGCCACGACTCCAGACGGGCGCGCGGCGAGCGGGGAGCGACCCGGACGGGTAGGCGGTGGCGGGGCCGGGTCGGGCGGGGGGCGCCGCTTCGCTCGGAGCCGCGGGGGCTCTGCCGGGGACCCCCTCTCTGCACGCACCCCCGGCTGCCGGCTGGGTCCCCGGGGCGCGGCGAGAGGAATTCCCGCACTCCCCCGCGGCGCTGCCGGGGGACCCCGCTCCGGGCTCGGCAGCCCCCGGCCGGCTGTCAGCGCTCCGAGGGGTCCTCTCCGCGCCTCCACGTGCTGGGGGGTCCCGCTGCGAGGGGTCCCGGTCCGTGCCTCTCCGTCCCCCCGGGGGGGTGTCCGGCCGGGATGAATGGCCCGCGGCGTGCAGGGCGGTGCGGAATGGCGACGTGTGCAGGCGGCCGGGGAGGGGCCCGCACCGCCGGATGATGGACGCGGCTACGCCGCCTCTTCCTCCCCCGACCGACCCCTCCTGCGCTCCCCGGACACCCCCGGGGCTCCGTGCCGCGGCCCCGGCTGTCCCGGCCGCATTCCTGTACCCGCAGCTCGACGGGATCCCGTAAGCTGATTACCCGCGGTTACGGAAGGTCACGGCTATGAGACGATCGTGCTTTTTCCGTTCATCGCGCTAGAAAAAAAGACCTCGGGATGTCCTCCTCCTGTTGCAGCGGGGTGCGGGGAGAAACTTCAGGAGCTGCTGGCGGTTTCGTGCTTGGGAAGAAGCTGAAATCTCAGCTCGGAGTCTCGTGTGCTGGGCCGGGCAGCTGCTGGGGGAAGGCAGAGGGAGAGCACCGCTCTGCGGGCTGCACGGAGCCCGGCTCGCTACCCTACGGCCCCACGCACCTCTGCACCTCCTGACTCCAGCGGGAGGTGCTGCTGCGATGCTACAGCCAAGCACAGACCTTGGGTGGCAGCGCGGGAGCTGCAGGGAGCATCTTTCCCTGTCTGCTGCGCTCTTCCAGGGCAGGGCAGCCAACGCGTTCTCCTTTGACTGCGTGGGGAAATGAGATCTCTGTGGCTCCTGTGTGACCTGCTGAGCTCCGTGTGTGTGATGATGGGGCTGCGCACTGCTCTGTGCTTACATCTAGCAGGGCCGAGCGTTCCCAGCTCCGCTTCCATGAACTAATGCTTGGGATAAACAGGAGTGGCTGTGTGAGGAGGGTTTCCTGGGCTGTTATCTGAGATTTGGGGAAGTTTGGCTAGCGAGCAAAAGGCACGCTGAAGAGTTAAAATGTGGATTCATGTGGGTTTTTGCAATGTGAGCTCTGTTTTTTGAATGTGGAAGGCTGGTCGTGTCTGTGCACCGCAGTGTGGGCAGTGGGCTGTAAAAGGCCCTTGCAGGAGAAAACAGTGTGCCCCTCTCCTCTGCTCTGTGTGTAAGGACAGGTATAGGGGACTGCTGTGGGCACAGCTGGTGGGACGACCCAAGTGCAGACTGTGGCTGCCAGGACCTGCGTCATCTTGGGTGTGAGGTTTTGGCCAGGCTCTGGAAAGGTGTTCTGGTGCCAGACTGGGGTTTGCACTGTTTCTTCTTTTTCCCTCCTTGGCTCCACGCAGCTGCTTAGCTGCTTTTGGATGTGGTGACAGCAGCTGGTGGGGTTGGGTGGTGGTTGCCAGGAGTTGGCAGTAAGCCTTCCCTAAGCTGGAGCACCAAATTTGCTCTAAACGTGTATATGTGATAGTATGGGGTTGAGGAGGGTTTATTCTTACCAACATAGGTCACTTTGTTCCGTCTTCTGACAGCTGATGGATGCTTTGGTGTAACTCTAAAACCAGCATTAGATCATGGATATGTGTTCTTCAGCCTTACTTTCTATTTGCTGTGGGGAAGTCCTCCCTTTTCCCCAGTAGGTTGGAACACGTTGCCCAGAAAAGCTGTGGTATCCCATCCCTGGTGACACTCAAAGCCAGGTTGGATGGGACCCTGGGCAACCTGAGCTGGTGGGAAACAGTCTTTCCTGTGGAACTGGATGATCTTCAAGGTCCCCTCCTACCTGTGCCATTCTGTGAGGCTGCCCATCCTGGTGGAGAAGATCCCAAAGCACTCTCCCTGCAGCAAAGACACCTAGCACACTGGGGCAGGGTCTGTGTTATCCGTTGGGAGCTCGGGCAGTGCCTGTTCAGTGCAGGGTGGCTGGGTCCAGCTGGCACAGAGCCTCCTGTTCACTTCAGACAGGGCTGTGAGTTCCCTGCTCCAGCTGTTGGAAAGGAAGAGCCTCCCAGGTCTCTGCCTTCAGGCACTGAGGTTTTGCAAAGATGCTGATCTCCTTAGCTTTATTCTTCTTTTTGCCTCCTCCCCTCCCAGCACCTCCTTCCCTCCCTCCTCCTCAACCCACAACCCATTATACAGAGGAAATTTGATAATGTTTACAGTTAAGTGTGGGGATGGGAACTCCTGATAACTGGGGGCGTTCTGCATTTTTCTGATTATATTTTGAGACAGGATGGTCAGAAACCACATTTTGGCATGTCCTGGAAAGCACTCCTTTGCAGATGAATGGCCCAATTCAGTATCCCAGTCGGGGTTAATGAGCCAGCTTAGGGCCACGTGGAGGTTGTGCCCTGATAGGAAGAACCTGAGTGGGACCTGGTGGGGAAATGATGGTCTTAGGAGTTTGGGACAAGATCTGATTAGGAACTGAGCAGAGTGGAGATGGCAGCACCTTGCAGTGGCTGCTCTCTGCCTGTCCAGTCTCAGCATCCAATGCTGCTTGTGGTGTTTGAGTGGACAAACTGAGCCCCTCTTGCCTGCCAGCTGATAGCAGAGGTGGAAGGAGAAGTGCCACATCCAGAGCTCCCTCCACTCACAAGTCTCACTCACTTCTTCCTGCTGGCATCTGTTGGGGAGATGAGATAATTTATGACTGTGACTCTTTTTCTTTTTTTTTTTTTATTTAATTTTTTTTTTTTTTTTTTAGCACGAGCTTCTGACTTTTATTGCTATTTGCATTTCAAGGAAATGGTTGGAACTTGGTTCTCTACATGGCGTACGTGCGCACAGCCTCGGTGCTGGGTTTTCTCCCCAAGAGCAGCGATCTGGCAGAGTGTGATCACGGCACGTCCATGCTGCAAGAGCTGTTGCAGGGTGGTTGTTTTTGCATTTGGAAGCAAATAAGGAAAGCTGCCCTGTACATGCTTTCATCCTGTTTGTTAGAAGTGCCACAGGTATCGCCCTACAGTCATGCTAAAGCCATCTCAGAGGGCATGCAACAGGTGGTTGCTAGTGCCTGTGATTGCATCCCTCTTCTTCTCTTTCCAACTTTTTTCTTCTGGAGATTGCTACCAGTGAAATTAGTTGCAGCAGTATAACTGGATCACTGAATAGACAGCGTAGTGGAGGAGCACAAGCATAATGATCTGCAGCTTGGTAGCCCTCCCCAGATGTGTGTGAATCATGAGCATGATTCTTCATGAGTCTTCAGTGCACGGTGGTATTTGGAAACACAAATAATTCTTTTAATTCCCTTGCAGAAGTGATTGCGTTTTTTTGGTTTTCCCCTCACTGTTGCTCTGATGTCTTGCAGGCACAGAAGAATAAGGCAGGATGGATGTGTACGATCCTCAGACGTTGGGTGTTGTGGTCTTTGGAGGCTTTATGGTGATATCAGCCATTGGGATCTTCCTGGTGTCCACCTTCTCAATGAAGGAGACTTCTTATGAAGAAGCCTTGGCAAAGCAACGCAAGGAGCTTGAGAAGACCAACCAGCACAAAACAGAGAAAAAGAAGAAGGAAAAACCTGTTGAGAAAAAAGGAAAAGCAAAGAAAAAGGAAGAAAAACCTAATGGAAAGATACCGGAGCAGCAAGTTACTCAGGAAGTGACTGACTCTTCCAAGGATGTGGTTCTTCAGCCTGCTGTGGTGCCAGAGCCTGTAACAGTTGAATCTCCGATCCCAGCGGTGTCAGTGCCCCCCCAGGAAAAGGAGAAACCTGCTCCATCTCCTAAGGAAAAGAGGAAGAAAGAGAAGAAGGTGGCAAAGGTAGAACCTGCTCCTAGCCCAGTGCTGGCATCTCCTCCTGCCAGTGTTCCCAAAGGCTCTCCTGTCTTGGAGGTGAGCCCTAAGGAGGTACCTGTTGTGGCTGTGCCACCAGTTGGCACGCAGCAAAGTGTTCCGGTTGTCAGCTCCATCCCCATCAAAAAACCTGAGGCTCTTCCAACCCATGAGGAGCAGAAGCATGATGGGCCAGTCAAGAAGAAGGCTGCATCCAAGAAGAAGGCTGAACCAGGTAGGGCCAAATTCCTCTGCATGTATTCCCACCGGGTAAGCAAACACAGCATCTTAGTACTGCTAAAACAGAGCTGTCCTGTTCTGAGACTTTTAATTTCTTTTTCTTCCCAGTTGGTAACAGGGTAACTGTAAAATGGCTGCATCTGGTGAGATGGACGGTATGTGTTGAGGTTGGTTGGGAGGAACTTGTTCTGGACTGCCATTCTCTCTAGGAGAAGGAGAATTGAAGTTAACAACTTACTGATTTATTTTCAGTCTGTAATGTGTTGCCTCCTGCTTTTGGGTGTCCTGCGTGGTGCTTATCTCCTTAGCTCAGCACACAGGCATTAACAAGCTATAGGTTCCTCTAGGATTCATAGGATTCATTGTTGTACTGGGGATCTCTTAGCAGTTTTGTATACCAGGAATGAATGGGAGCTCCAGGTACTTCTGGGATAGGAGCGGCAGCCAGGGTGCTGGTCAGCAGGGTGGAAAACAAGGATAAGGAGCTCCTGTATTCACTGGGGTGTAAATAGATGTAGGCACAGTTCTGTAGCTGGATTCCTGCTAATCTTTGCACCAATTTGAAGAGGTTTGCGCTTGTTTTTTTGTTTTTTTTTTTTATGTTGTTGCTATTTGGGTAAATGATTCTTGTAGGCTGAGGCAACGCTGATTGGAGATGAGCTCTTATCACTTATTCACTTAGGTAGTTTTTGGGTTGCTCTGAACATCTGTGCCTTTGGGTGTGAAGTACAGATCCTGCATGTCTTAAAAGCCAGGACTGATGTCTTAGGTGCTTCCAAAAGAGAGCTCTTGTCAGTGTTTGTGCCACGACATTGTCTGTAGCTGGACCAAAGCATTATTGACAGCCTTTTGGTACCTGCTGTGGTCTCTCACTTTATTGGAGGCAGAAGCAATACATTATCCTGTTGCAGATAAAAACTGGGATGTTCAAAGACATGTCCTTGGCACTGAAACAAATGCCAAACCTGACAGAAGGAGATTGAGGTATTTTCCTCTTGTGTGGCTTTTTTTTTCAGCCTCCTGCATTGCAGGAAAGCTTGTTTACAAGTGGTTGATATGTACGTGGATCCCGGGTCACGAGCTTTGGTAGTAGGAGCTGCTCCCCTTGACACACGTGAGGGTACCTGATGTGGTAGTGCTGAGTGAGCTCTGTTCCTGGGGCTCCAGGCAAGGAATGATCTGTGTCTGCAGTGCCACATGTTTCCTTGGGTGTGAGAAGTGGCTCAAACCTCGCTGTGCTTCCCCTTAGCAGCTCTGCCAGGGCAATGCTGTGTGAGGGCGTGAGGCGTGAGGTTTCCACCTCAAAATCAATTGGTGAATCGTCTCGGCATGGTGTAGGCTTCCCTTTGCAGAGCAGAGCCAGGCTGAAGCAGGCTGCTGTGCTGTGCCGTGGTTTGGCAGGTTGGCCCAGGCCCGTTTGCCAGCTGTGAGGTTTGTGTCATGCCCTCCTTGTGCAAAGATTGCTTGCACAATGCTGGCCGGAGATGGGTGACATTTTGCTGATGCTCCACCCAACAGAACCAGGTTGAGGGAGATGATGTGCTGTCCTGCATCCGTATGAGTGAAATGTGAGCCTGGCTCCTGAGCAGTGCAGTGTTTTGCCCCTTCTTAAATGTGTTTTTTATGAGGTGCTGCCACCATTGTGGCTGCTGGGCCCAGTTGGGCCCTGTAGTGGAACTGGCCCCGGACAGCCTGGCAGAGGCCCCTGTGTCCCCAGCAGGGGTTCTGCTGGAGTGGGTGACCTTGATGCCCACTCCTTGCCCAGCTCCAGGGACCCCAAGCCCTTCATGTTAGCAGAGCAGTAGGGAATCCTAGAATCTCAAAGTGGTTGAGGTCAGGAGATACCTCTGGACTGCACACATTGGGCTGGTTGCTAATTTTAAACATCAGTTTTGGGGTTGAAACTTGCTGACGGATTTGGATGCTCTGCCATCATCCTAAAGTGGATTCAGTTCCCCCTTTTTTCTCCCTAGCACCTGCTGACTCGGATGGGCCCCTCTACCTGCCCTACAAGACACTGGTGTCCACCATCAGCAGCATGGCATTCAGTGAGGGCGAGGCTCAGCAGCTCATCGAGATCCTGACAGAGAGAGCGGGCATCGTGCAGGACACCTGGCACACGGTAGGGCTGTGGGCACCCTCACGGCCACCCACTGCTGCTGCTTCTGCCTCTGTCAAGCCGCTGCAGGGAAAGCTCCAAGTCTTTGGGTGGGCTGGGGGTCCTGTTGACCCCACGATTCAGTTCTGGAGGCTGAAGCTTCATTGGAAGTCCTGTCAAAGCACTTTGGATGGCTTCTGCCTGTGGAGCAAGAGAGTGGGTTTGGAGATGGTGGTCCCCGCTCATGTGCCACCTCACTTTGCAGGCCACGCAGAAGGGTGACCCAGTCGCTGTCCTGAAGCGCCAGCTGGAAGAGAAGGAGAAGCAGCTCAGTGCTGAACAGGAGGATGCAGCTGCTGCCAGAAACAAGCTGCGGGAGTTGAACAAGGTAAGCACTGTGCAACCTGCCCAGCATCACGGTGGCTCACCCCACTTTGACAAAGCATCCAGGCCGTGAGCCTCTTAGTCCCCACATCTCATTCCTTTGAGATGGCCACAGTCTTTGTCCTTTTGCCTCTGCCTTGCTACTGGCAGGACTATGCGGCAGGGAGAGGAAAGGGCAAAGCCATCCAGCACAGTTGTGTCACTGTCCCACACAGCCCATACAACATAGCCCAGCCACCCAGCAGTAGTCATAGAATCACAGAATGGCTTGGGTTGGAGGGGACCTTAAAGATCATCTAGTTGCACCCAGGGTCTCCAACTGCTGGATCGAGCACTAATTCTGCTTCTGCAAGGGGTGGTGGGTGCTCTTTTTTTTTTTTTTTTCCTGCTTTGTGCCCAAATTTTGTCTGACGAGCAGGAGAAAAAATCCATGGTTTTACTGCTTTCTCACAGCTAGCCCACTGTGGAACAACAGTGGCATCCAGTGGCCACAGAGCCCAAAAGAAGATGCGAGTAGAAATATAAGTGCTGAATGACTTAGCTTGGCTGTGCTGCCTTGGTGTAGGGGTGCCCGGGTAGCTGGTAGCCCTGAAATGGCTGAACTTCTGAATTAGGTGGCCAAGTGTTGTGCTCCCTTGTAAGGAGGAAACGGGAGCCTCAAGTACTAAGCAGGCAGCTTCTCTCCATGCAGGAACTGGCAGCTGAGAGGGCCAAGGCAGCAGCCACCGAGAACAAGCTGAAGGAGCAGCTGGTCACCCGCGAGCGGGAGATCACTGCTGTCCAGGCACGGATGCAGGCGAGCTACCAGGACCATGTTAATGAAACGCAGCAGCTCCAGGGAAAGGTAGGCTACTGGATGTCCTCTTCTTGCTGCCTAATGATTTTTCTGGGGTTCATGGAGATGCAGAGTGGTGCAAGGAGAGATCTGACGCTTGAGGAGGTGGGAGTGACTTTGATGTTCAGTTCTTCAATGTGGGCTTTAATGAACCGTGTTGCTCAAGGGGGAGTGAGTGTATGGGAGCATCTTAATGAGACCTCATGTTCTGGGGGCTGTTGGTATCTGTAGACTGATGAAGGGGCAAAGCTCTGTGGCACATCCTTCGTGTGTATGTCCCAGGCTGAACCGGGATATTGCATGCACTCCATAAAGCAGTATAACCTCTGTTGGGCTGCTCTAGATTCGGGCCCTGCAGGAACAGCTGGAGAATGGCCCCAACACACAGCTCGCTCGCCTGCAGCAGGAGAACTCCATCCTGAGGGATGCGCTCAACCAGGCCACCAGCCAGACGGAGAGCAAGTAAGCCTGTGGCTGGGGTGGGGGCAGAGGCTAAGACCGCCTTTGGGCAGCAGGGATTAGCTCTCCTTTGGGTTTGGCCTTTCTCACTTAGTGAAGGGACCTCTCCCTGCAAAGCCTATTGCTGGCTAGAGGTAGGAGTGGGAGTGAGGAAGTGTTTGCAAATGGCTTTTGGGGTCAAGCAGGAAATGAAGATGTCTTTCCCATGTTGTGGCTTGTGATACTGTGGGAGGACAGGGGAAACCCCCTCTGCTGTGAGCCCAGGGCTACCTGTGCTGCTGCTTCAGCCAGCAGGCAGTGGGAGGGAGGAGGGAGCAGGAGGCGCTGGAGCCCTTCCCTGCTTAGGTGAGCTCATACATCCTGACCCAAGAGGAAATTCAGCTGGCTCTTTGAAACGGGTGACGATGCAGGGAGCTGAGACGTGCCTGATGCCTGTAGAACAAATATGAGCTAGATAGAAGAATTTCACACTCCTTTTTATAGAAAATGTGAAATAGCTGGTGATTAACAGCAGTAAAATAATTACAGACTCGACTCCAGATGCTTAGAGAACTTCCTCTTGTGTCTGGGAACACAGATCCTCATGTCTTCTACTTCATAAGAAAGGAATGTCTCCTGTGATTGAAATACGGCTTTTAAAAAGTGATTTGTCAACTTTCCACCCCCTCCCTGAAGAACCAGGCGGGCCCTAGAAATAGGAAAATGCAACCACTGAAATGCTTCGAGTCCTATATCAGGCCCACAAGCGGTTGTATTCCTCTGTAAGTAATACCAAGGATACTTGACTGTCCTGCAGGCTAAAAGAACCCTGCTTTTTCCAGGCAAAATGCTGAGCTGGCCAAGTTACGGCAAGAATGCAACAAGCTGATGAAAGAGCTGTCTGAAAAATCAGAGGTGCTACAGCAAGAGGAGCAGCAGAAAAAGAGCTGGGAGATCAAAGCAGCAGCGTCAGAGAAGCAGATCGAGCAGCTACAGGTCAGGCAGGCGCTGCCAGCCTGCTCCACCAGCTTGGGCTTGGTGCCCTGCAGGAGGGTCTGTGCTAGCTGCAGCTCCAGCCTGGGCTGGGGGACAGCTGGCTTGAGCTAACCAGGAGTGTGGGGCTTTGCCAAATGTTTTCCCTCTGATCTTGTCTGAGTTGCTTAATCTCCATGTGTTTCTGGTCATTCTCTCTGCAAACTGTAGAGGGTTGGACAGAGAGAGAGGATTTGCTGCGAGAGCCAAGTCCTGCAGTGTTCTGGGTTTGTGACCTTAGGTCTTTTTTCTTTTTTTTTTTTTTTTCCAGTGGAAATGGGCAGCTGCTTAGAGCAAAGTGTCGTATACGTACAGACAGCTCTTTCCCTGTGCCAGCCTTCAAAAGGGAAAGTGCTCATGTCAGGCATTGGCTTCTCCACCCCCCTTTCTGCAGGGAGGGTGATTGTGAGGGACACTGGCTGTAAGAAACTGAAGTTAGCTGTTGGGAGACGAGGCTATGTGCATGCTGCTGGGGTTGTGCAGACATGCTCTGTGCCCACATGCATGCACATACCTTACCCTACTCAGTAAAATTGTCTCTTTCCAGGTTGTTTAGGGGCCAAGTGGCTCAGATATCATTAAGAGTAACTGAATTTCGTGGGATGTGGGGACATCAAAGGAGCTTGTGGAGAGATGATTATCCACAGCTGGAAAGCAAACTGCTTTGCAGATCTCTTCATAGTCTCCCCTGTGTTAGTTTGTCACATGCATTGTGGCTTTCTTGTAGCATCACCAGCAAAGCCCAGGCAGCATGAGACTTAGTTAAAACCATTCTTGTCACACATCTGTGGGGCTGGTGTGAAGGTGTTGGGGAAACCCAGACTATATGTGCTGCTGGGTGTTGGTGCTGAATGGGCAGGGAGCATCTGGCCTTGCCTGGTCCTGCGGGACCAGACATGGGCAGGCACCACCTCCTGGTGGTGGTTCGAGCTTTGGTGGCAGGAGGGAGAGGAGCACCTGGGAGAAGGAGGGCTTTTTCTGCAGCAGTATTCCTTTCTTTTCTGTAGAAACCCCCTGAGATGTGATGGGAAACCTGCTGGCCTGCACCAGCTTGTGTCTGTGCTTGTGCAGATGAGAGAGCGAGAGAGTGAACCCGCAGCTCTGTTTTCAGGCCTGTTAATGCTAGCACAGGAGATAGAACTGTGGCTTTTTTGTTGTCACCAGGGTGTGGCTGGGTTGTTTATTTCTTTGGGTGCTCAAAGGCCACCTCCCAAGCACAGACTCGGGGCAGGCTGTGGTAGCAGTGTGTTGCCAGCGAGCAGGGGGAAGCATCTTCTGGTAGGACAGTGCTTGTGCTGGGGCTTGGCTAAGCCAGGATCTGGGAGCAGTGTAGGCACTCAGTGTCCTACCTCTTCATTTTCTGCATGCCTGAGGGTGCAGTCCTCCTTTCAATGGACCATTTTTGAGCCCCTATTGCTTTTGCAGTCAAGCAACAGAGACAGCAAGGAGCCTGGTTGGTGATGAAAGCACGGTACTGGTGTGAGGGCAGAAGCTGCCTTAAAGCACCAACTTCTAGGCTTTTAGGAGAACTTCTCAAAGGCTGTCAGCTTGTTGCATGCTTATGCTGGTCGCATAAGCCATCATACTAACTGCAGGGCCTCAAAGCTCAGAGCAGTTCTGGAAGCATCATGCACACAAGCTCTGGGCTGCTGGTTGCCTTTTCCTGTCCTTTCCACACAAAGCATTGCAATGGTGTGATGTGTGGAGTTGCTGATTTTTAGCACGTGCCTCATGCTCCTTGCTCCTCTTTCTGCCTTCCCCCTCTAAGCACACATCTTGGCCTCTCCTCTGCTGCTTTCTAAGATGGAAAAAAAAGTCTTCTCTGGCCCAAACCACATGAAAAATTCCACTGCTTGTGGAAACACGTGGCTGGGCGTCTGAGTCTCTCTGATGGCAGTGTCAGACCTCTACTTGCTGGGCTGAGGCATCAGCTGCCTGCATGGCATCTGCTTTCTGGGAGCTAAAAATGTTGAGGATGACCTCCTTGGTGTAAGGAGCTCCTGTGATATCCTGTGTGCTGCTGGCAGGACATTCTCCTCATCTCCCCCCCACCGCACGGCGGCAGCTGTGAGTGTGGTCAGTAAATAGAGCTGTGCAATGCCTGCCAGAGTAAACCTGCAACAGAGAAGTTCAGAGACATCAGTGTGTGCTGCCGAGCATGGGGTGTTTGGGCTCTGAGCATCGACTGGGGCTGTGCAAAGGGGAGGCTTCCTGCAGTGCACTGTGTAACAGTGCTTTTGGGTTAGGTATTAGGAAACATTTCTTCTCAGAAGAGTGGCGAGGCAGTGGCACAGGCTGCCCAGGGAGGTGGTGGAGTCAATGTCCCTGGGGGGGGCTAAAGAACCATGGAGATGTGGCACTGAGTGATGTGGATAATGGTGGGGATGGGTTGATGGTTGGACATGATGATCTTATCTTAGTGGTCTTTTTCAATCTTAATGACTCTATGTTTCTATGACAGAATGGCCAAGATTGGAAGGGACCTCGAGGATCATGAATCTCCAACCCCCCTGCCACATGCAGGGCCATGACTGGGGCTTTCAGAGGGTTTTCAGCACTTAGCTCCCTTGCAGACTGGGGGGGATGTTAGCATGATGGCCAGGGTGCCTGGTATGCTCTTTAAAGCCTTCTTTTTCTGCCACGCAGGCTACACACAGAGAAGTGGAGGTGACACTCCAGAAGAGATTGGATGAAGTAAGCGACGAGCTTCGCAAAACCCAGAGCAGCTACAGGAGCCTGGTAGCAGATGCAGAAAAGGCCAAAGGGCAGCAGCAGAGCATTGCTGGTGAGGATGATGAAACAGCACAGGGATAGCTGTGGGGCAGCTGGAAAGCAGCAGATTTTGAGCTTTTGAGGCTGAGTGTTGGATGGGGCTGTCGAGGGCAGGATGGGTAGACCTGGGGATGAGTTTGGCTTTCTAGCATCAATACAAGCAAGACAAGGGGCTGGTACATGGCTGGTGCTGCAGGAAGAGGCTGTGATCCTCTCCTGGGTTGCCACTGCAGTGCCTCTGTCCTGTGTCAGCTTGTGCTGTCTCACATCCCTTCCTGCCTATTCTATGCCCTTGGAAGGCATCCATGGCCAAGACTTCTTTGGACAAGGGTTGTGCTAGGGCAGAGCAGGATGGGGAGTCTCTAAGTCTGTTGTACTACCTTAGTGTATTTCTCTCCCCTTCCTCTGGCAGAACTGCAGACCAAGCTGCTGAGCTCTGAAACAGAGGTCAAAAGCAAATTGCTGGAGCTGGACAGCTTGAAGGGGAAACTGCAGGATGCCAGCTCAGAGAACACGAGGCTTCTGGAGAGAATCAAATCCATCGAAGCTCTGCTGGAAGCAGGCCAGATGAGGGAGGCAGAAAAAGACAGAGACCTGCAGGTCCTGTGCATTTTTAATTTGGGTGAGAGGAGGAAAGGGGGTTGCATTGCTTTGTGACAGATGTGGAAGGGATCTGACTGTGCCCAGCTGGAAGTGGGTGGTTCAGCTCTTAGCACCAGGCCCAACCAGGTGTTTTTGCACTGTGATATTAGTATCTGTGTTATCTGCTAGCAGATCTTCCCTGGGGTACCACTGAAATGGCTGATCTGCATCACTTGTGTAGGAAGATAATGAAAGTGATTTCTCTGTTTCTAGGCAGCCAATGAAGCAGAAATGAAGCAGCTGCAGCTAAGGTATGTCTGGGTGCTCTCTAGCATATACAAACTGCTTCTTCTTCCAACTTGCTGTCAGTGCATCCCAGACTTTGCCCAGTGCTGAGCTGTGTGGATCAGTACTTCCTGCTCTCCCTGTTAGACAGCCTAGGGGGACTGTGAAGCCAGGATGAGGTGAATCCTGGTCAGTGCAGCTGTTTAAGGTATTAATTGGTTCCAGTGCTGGCCTGCTGGCCCCAAATAACAGCCAATCCATTCTGAAGTGACAGTTTAATTGCTGCCTGGCACGTGAAGGCTAACTGTTCATGTACAACTGGCTGGGGAAGTTGTTGGGGCTGAAAGTGGATGAAGACCTGCAGTGTTTCTAATTAAAGCCTGTGCTCAAAGCTGGGTTATCCAGATCAAGGATTTGGGGACTATTTCAGGTGAGTTTGGGATGTCTTGAGGGATGGAGATTCACCACCTCTCTGGGTCCCTGTTCTTCTGTTTGACATCTGCTTGCATCAGAGAAAAAAGATTTCATGGCATCTGATTGGAGTTTCCCACACCACAAGTTGTGGCTGCTGCCTCTCGCCCATGTGCTGGGCACCTCCGAGAAGGGTCAGGCTCTGTCTGTGGCAGAAGGAATTCTGAGGTGCCCTTGCTGAGAGCAAGCACCCAGAGTTCTCCTAAAGGAGGGCACCTGATCAATCTGAGGTCCTGGGACCCCAAGATATTTGAGTGATTTGTGTCAAGGACTTAAATCTCCCTTGTTCTGCTCAAGATGAGAATTCTTTCGGGGCAGATGATGGGCCTGAGGCTGTGGAGGGAAGCTATGGGCTGTGAGATGTGTAGTTGGTGGTGCTGATTTGTGGTTACTGGAGATAGTAGGATGATGCCTTCAAAATGTGGAGCTGCGGGCTGTCTCAGCCTAATGAGCCCTGAATGGAAGCATGCTGGGTGTGGTTCCAGTTGTATGATCCAGAGCTTGTGGCCTTTGGCTCAAGTTGTTGACTTGTTCTAGATGTGCAGCCAGACAACTACTTGCTTATTATTGCTGTTAAGAAAACTGGATCCCACTCCAGCATTGCCATGGTCTTTCATTTCCTGGTTTTAATCCCAGCGAGTGCAGTCTGCTCCCTTTATCTCTTCATCCAAGTTCAGCTTCCCACTGCTTGTAAATCCAAGAGCAGATCCCAAATAGTGCTGTGGTCCCATACTCAGAGCTCACTGCCTGGGGTGGAAGGAGGAGATGGAAGCTCACTCCTGCATCATGCAATTCATCGTACCATTCCAGGCTCCAGGAGAAAACAGACCAGCTCTTGTCCTTGGAAAGGGAAGCAGCAGAGCTGCGAGAGGCGATGGAGCAACAGAAGATAAAAAACAACGTATGTGGAATGAACTGGGCTCAACTATTGCTGCTCAGATTCTTTTTCCTCTAAAACCCAAATCTTTGGGGTCAGAATGTTAACAGTTGCTCTCTGGGCAGCATGGGCTCTTTCAGCCCCATGGAGCACTGGGGTATCACTTTGTCTGCTGGAGATTGGGAGGGCCCTGGCAGGGTGCATGACTCGAGTGCTTCAGCTGATGGGCTGCGTGGTTGGAGGTGTCCCTCCTCTGTCCTCCTGGGCTCAGGACCTATAAAGCAGAGAAATGCTGTCCAGCAGGGTCAGGGCAGTTCCTCATTGCCTACCTGCTCCTTTTCCCTCTACTGCAAGGCTGCATGAGTTATTTGGAGGCAACACTGCAGCCTTCCGCTAGGCTTGTGTCCTCTTCAGGCAGCTCCGACGGCTGCTTTTGGAGTTGGTCTCCATCCTGCTCTGTTTTGTTCCTGCAGGAGGATTTGAGCCTGGTGCTTTGGGCAGCTGCAGGGACGGAGGAGAAGGGAGTGCATGTGGGTGGTGGGATGGGGGATCCTCGGCAAAAGTGGCGGGCTGCCCGTTTTCCTGAATGGAGGCTTTGAAATCCTCCGCAGTGCCAACAAGCAGCTTGGCGGCCTTCAGCGTGGTGTGTGGCAATAAGCCTTGTGTGTGTGGTCTCGGCAGGACCTTCGTGAGAAGAACTGGAAAGCAGTGGAAGCATTGACCGCGCTGGAGAAGGCATGCGAGGAAAAGCTACTTGCTGCTACAAAAGCAAAGGTGAGCCCAGTATTTCTCTTCAGTAGTGGTGCCAGTGTTGTAGGGGAAGCGTTCAGCCTCCCCAGAGCCACCAGTTGTTTGCTCTGGGCTGCCTGCCTTGTCTTAGGAGCAGTGCTGGTTTAACTTTCTCGACAGCTTCCTCAGGTCTTGTCCTGAGGCCTGTGCATCCACTATAGATTGCCACTGGGGAACCAGGACTGTGGATGGAGGGGGAGGGATGTTTTAGTGATTCTCAGAGGCCATGTTCTCTGCTTGCTGGTTTTCCCATGCCAGCTTACCTGTGTAGGCACAGAAAAGCAAGGCTGGTGCTGCCAGCCTGGCCCACAAGCACCCAAGTCCTCTACCTCATGCCTCTGTGTTCCTCCTGTAGGAGGAGTTGGCCCACCAGCTTGATGCGCTCCAGACACGAACCAAAGAGACTCTGCTCTCTGCGCTCCCAGAAGTCACTGTGTCACAACAGGTGGGTTCCTATCATTCCAGCCACCTTACAGAGTCTCTGCCATGTAGGAATGACAGGCATCTAAACATTTTTTTTTCTTTTCCCCTCCTTGTCCTGTTTTTCAAACTCAGGATTATGAGGCATGGCTACAAGAGTTTAAGGAGAAGGCTGTGGACGTGCTAAAGCAGCACACAATTACAACAGAGCCTGTGGTAAGTGAGGGGGCTGGGAAGTAGAGGGGCAAGTGAGTGCTTAAGTCGCTTTTTTCTTTTTCTCATTTCTCTTTCTCCATCTCCCTTCTCAGGATTCAGCACTTAAACTGAAAGAGGCAGAGGAAGCGCAGAGCACTTTACAAGCAGAATGCGAGCAGTACAGAGCTATCCTTGCAGAGACAGTAAGTTACAGCTCCTTGTAATATGTTGGTCTTCTGCTAGAAATACAGCTCAGTTTCCCAGCAGATCATGGGCTGCTGGTGGGCTTTGCACAGTATGCTGGCGCTGCCATGGAGATGATTATTCCCCAGTGAGACAGGGGAAGTGGACAGGCCTGAATTGTATCCATTCTAATCAAGTTGGAAGCCTTCCTGGATGTTGCTTGAGGCACAGTGGCATGTGCAAGGGCGCTGTTAAGCAAAGGGGTTAAGGCAGCTTGGGAATTGGGTGTCCCCAGCCCCACCTGGTTTTGTTGCTGATGCATTGCCCCAAATTGCAGCGGCTCAAATCTTTTGAGAAGAGATGGATGTTCCATGGCACCCAGCCCTGGTGACTGCCATGGTGCTCCATTTGGGAGGGCTGCAGGAGGCTTGGGCTCAGCTGTGGCTTTTTCAATAGGAAGGAATGCTGCGAAACCTGCAGAAGAGTGTGGAGGAGGAAGAGCAGGTGTGGAAAGCAAAGCTCACTGTCTCTGGAGAGGAACTCCAAAAGGTGTGTGCTTTGGGACATCTGAGTGTGTTGCTTGTGGAGCAGAGAGGCTGTTGGCTGCAGACTGGATGGTGACCCTATCTGTTCCTGCCAACTTTGGTCTCTGAGGCATGAGACCTTTCTCTTCTACCTCTTGTCACAAAATTAACAGACACGAAGCTCACTTAAACCCTTCTTACTCCTGCCTTCCTGCCCACTGTATACTGGAGGAATGGGTTGCAGCTCTCTGGTACAGGCATGATCATTGGGAAACTACGTTACTGCTTCAGTAATCTCAGCTCTGGAGCTTGGAAGTCAGACTCAGCCCTCCTGGTGGGTGCTGGCTTGGCTGAGTCAGGGCACGTGCCGTGCTCTTGGACTCCTATTTTCAGGGACTTGGCTTGCTCTTGGTATCTAGGTTGAGTTTGGCTTTGGTTGAAGTTTCAGAAAAGAACTGAGGTCCAAGCCACGTACTGTGAATAGTTTTTGGTCCAGCTGTCTGTCTAGCTTTGGGTACCTCTCTCACTGGCTACAAAGCCAGCTGGCTGCTGCTGAAGAGCCAGTGCTCTCCAACTGTCTGGGGGAAAGCATGTGTCCTGAACTCCTGTGACTTAGCTGGGGTCTGGGAGGGCTTAGCTGGTCACACCTCTTTTGACTTCAGTTATCTCTGACTTCAGTATCCTCTTGAATGCAGAACTGAAATAAAGCTATTTCCCATGGTCTGGTTGCTCCCCATCCTGTAGGTTCTTAAGGGGCTGCAGAGAGGTGGGAGAGCTCTTGTACAGATCTCTAATTCCACTGCTGGATGTCTGGCACTGAGGGCGGCAGCTGTGCTGCATGGGGATGACGTGGCTGCTGGTGTGTGTGTGTTGGGATGGACGTGGCAGCTGGGGCAGGCTCTGAGCAGCTCTGCCTCTCTGTGGAGAACGGGGGAATTCTTCTGTTCAAATAATTCAGCAACCGTGATGTCCTTCTCTCAAAAATAAATCTGGGAATGCCTTCTACTGATGATTTTTTCTTTCTCTTGGCTTAGTCACAACTCCAGTTGAAATCCCTTGAAGACATGATAGAGAAGTTGAAAACAGAGCTGCAGAGCACTGACCAGGTGAGGTTTTTGGCTTTCTGTGTTCCTGGCACAGGCACTGGGCAGATGGGTGCTGTTGCTTGCGCTGAATGGGAGCCCATCTCCTGACCTACCCTGGGGAAGGTGGGCTGCAGCACGGGATGGGTCCAGGGTGTTTGGCACCTCAACCCCCTCTGCATTCTTCCCTTTTAATCCAGCTAAAGGAATACATCTCTCTCCTGGAAGCGCAACTGGAAAATCACTTGCAGACAGCCAGCTCTGAACGCCAAAACTACACAAAAGAAGTTGAAGGCGTAAGTGTGGCAGATGTTACTTTAAATATTGCTTCTTCTAAGTTGGACTCACCACCCTTCCACTTTTTTGGGGGAGCATTTGAGGAGTGCCCTGGGGAATTTGCAGGTTTGCAAATGAAGAGAAAGTAGCTGGAGATGTTTGCTCCAGTCTGGGTTGTGGGCATCTGGTGTTGGGATGAGTTGGCAGGCGGATGGAGATCTATATGGAGATGCCCACTGCATCTCAGTACCCCGTGGGATTTCTGTGGCTCAGGTGAGGTGGAGCTGTCCCACAGTTGCCTCTTTGAGCAGCCATTAGCAAGTGATGCTATCACTGCTTCTCTGAGATGGTGTTGAATTGTAACGATGCCTCCCTGGGCTGCAGAGCTCCAACATGAAGTACATATGCATGTTTGCCTTTTTACCTCTCTGAGGGCACCAGTAGAAGGGCTGACAATGGGGCTGGGAGATCAGAGGGCAGCAAAACGGGATGGGGAGTGGCCAGAACAGGACTTGTGTATTGTGAGGTGGGCCACAGCCTCTCAGAGATGTGGCTGGAGATAAAAGCCCAAACTCTAATGCTCTTCCTCACCTCTGCTTCCTGTTTCTTTTCACCAGCTGAGACAGCTCTTATCAGAGTCCCAAGAGCAGCTGGAGGCAGCAAAGACAGAAACGCAGAAGCAGAGCAAGGAGCTGGCCCTGGTAAGGGGGTGATGCACCGCTGGGACTCATCTGCCTGCATGCAGGACTGCTGCCTGGCCTCAGGGCAGCTCACAAACCACAACCCAGGATTCATCTGCTTGCTGGTGCCCTGTTCCTCTCTGCAGGTTTAGAGGCAGGAGGAAGGCACAGTCATCACATGGGCACACATAGTGCTCCCAGCCTTCCCCACAGTGGAGACTGATTACCCCTCACAGACACTTGGAGTAGGGCTTTAGGTGCTGCCCTGGGACCCTAGATGGGATGAATTAGCTTGTGTATGCCATGTGCATAGAGGTTGCTTAGAGGACTAAAAGATGGGGCTGAGTTTCTGCAGGTAAGTGGGAGAGAGGCTTGGGATAAAGGGCCAGGAGAGCCAGCAGACCTGCCAAAACCATGAGGGCTTTTGTTTTTTCAATCATTACTTCGGTTGTGAGACAGCACTTGTTGCTTTGCATTTTAATATTGGAAGTGCTTCATTGTTTGGAGCTCACCATCATCTGACTCACTGAACAAACTGGTGCAGCCTTTGCTCTTTGGGGAGCTTGGTGCTGGATGGTCACTGGCTTTAATCTCATTAGCTGGGCAGGCGGCTGTAAGCACTGAACTTGCTTGTGTTCATTCAGAAACCTTTCCTTTCTTCTGGACAGGGTTTGTTTGTTAATCCAAACATTCATCTTTCAAACTGCCCATGTTAGATGCAGAACCTGAGATGATTTTCCCAACATTTCAGCTTGTGTGCAAGTAGAAGGGCTGACAAAACTGGTCTGCAGGTCCATATGGATCTTGTCACAGGACAGTGCAACTGAGGCAAGCTTGCTGGTCCTTCCTCCAGGTCAGGCAGCAGCTGAGTGAGATGAAGAGCCACGTGCAGGATGGAGAAGTAGCGGGGTCACAAGCTGACCTGGGCGATCCCACACCCTTTGAGGTTAGGGTGGTGAGACTGTTGCCCGCAGGGTCACTGATCCTTAACTGTGTCCCTTGTCCTGTCCCCCTGTCTCTAACTGCATGGAAAACTGCACGTGGCTTTGCTGTTGTCTCCTGTCCTGTGTGTATGGGGTCTGACAATGGAGGCTGTGGGAAGCTGGGCCTCGCTCCCTTCAGCTGCATGTTGAAGGTCTTCTCTGAAGCAGGACAGGCTGCAGAAGAGGACATCCTGACACGGCTGCATGGGAACCGTTTCCAGCAGGAGGCTGAGGATTAGGATTATAGACCCTATGTAGGAATAGAGGCTCTGCAAATCTTGCTGGAGCCGGGCTGAAGGCATTATCCACAGCTGTTCCTTTGCAGGCTAACACCTCTTGCTGGCAGCGGTGGCTGCCGCACGCTGAGCTCTGTCTCTCTCCTTTAATCCTGTTAACTGTGGAACCTTCTCTCGGGCACTGCTCTGGCACACACGAGGACCTGCCACATACGTCATTCCTTGTTGTGCTGCTCAAGAAGCAAGCAAACTTTGGCAGTGCCCAGGCTCCCCGTGGCCATCCTCCCAGCTTCTTTACCCATTGCCCTTTTGTGCCCTGGGGAAAGCTCTGGGCTTTATTTCTTTGGTACGGCCCAGCTCCCCACTGGCTTGTCATCCTCATCAGCTCTTCCTTTGTTTTCTGCGCGTTTCTCCCCTCTCCTATGCAGTTGAAAATGCAGCTGGAGCAGAATGAGGCACTGATGGAGAAGGAACAAGAGCTGAGGCAAAAGCTGGTGCGGGAGCTGGAGGAGGTGGGTGCTGGGTCAGGAGTGCTGATGGCCGGGCTCTTCATGCTCCTGGCCAAGAAGCGCTGCCCTCCCGGTGGATGCAGTGCACCCAGCCGTCTGCTGGCGGCTCCATAGCCCAACTCTACAGCAGGGCCAGGACGTGCTGGCTGCCAGGGCAGGAGGTGCCCGCGGCTGTGCGCTGGTGTTTAATGAGTGTGTCCCCCTTCCAGGCACAAAGCTCAGCGTGCAGCTTGCAAGCAGAGCTGGAGAAGTTAAGACTGGCTGAAAACGCAGCAACTTCAGACACGGAGGAGGCCCAGCATCTCAAGGTGATGCAGCTGACCCGGTCCCTTGCTCGGTGCTGAGCCAGGATGGCCAAAGCTATATCCAGGCAGAACTTGGGGCGTGATTCATCCCCAATGGGGGTGGTGGAGCAAGGTAGATAGTTCCCAAAGGAAGATTCTCCTTGCCCCTCTGCAGTCAGTAAGCTTTGATAGGGCTGAAGAACAGCAGGCTATGAGTCACAGCCCCTCATTGACCAAGGTAGGGTGATGCTCTGAGCTGACTGCCTGAGCTCGTATACAGGCTGGGATTCCTGTAGAGTGGGAGGTCACAGAACCATAGGATATCCCGAGTTGGAAGGGACCTGTAAGGATCACTGAGTGCAACTCCTGGCTCTGTACAGCACTACCCAAATTTCAGACCCTGTGTCTGAAAGCAGTGTCCATGCGCTCCTTGAACTCTGGCGAGCACGTTACCACAACCAGTTTTGTGGTCACTGTGCTCTGTTGAAGTTTGCAGCCCGTGCTGTCCCTGGGGTTGCTGGGTCCCCTGTGAGCAGGGAGGCTGAGGCATATGGGTTCTTTTCACTCCCATCTAGGAAAGACTTGAAAAAGAAAAAAAGCTAACAAGGGACTTGGGCCAGGCGGCAACCAAACTACAGGAGCTACTGAAGGTTACCCAGGACCAACTGGCCAAAGAGAGAGAAACGGTGAAGAAGTTGAAAGAACAACTTCATGAAAAGGTACTTGTTCCCAGGACTGGGACAGACGCCCCAGCTGTGGCAGTTGGCCATCCCTTCTGCCACTGGTGGAGGTTGCAGGAGTGTGTCTTGTGGTGGTTTAAAATGGGATGCAGTGGGGATCCTACTGCCAGAAACCATCTGGCCTGGCCGGCTTTGGGCAATGCCTGAGGCTGTGGTGGGTGGTGGTCAGTGTTCTCCCTGCCCACAAGGGGAGATCTGGCCCATCTGGAAAATGCTTTGCTGCTTATCCTACAGCAAAGTTGGGACTCTGTTGAGTAACTCACCTCTGTTCTCCTTCTGCAGGGGGAAGAGGACAGTTCGAAGGAAGGGACTTCAGTTTGATGAGTCTGTGACCTAGAACGTACCGTTCAACTTACCAAATGCCTTACACATTCCTAAAACAAAAATATATGCTGAATTTATTGTAGATAAGATACAATACAAGCCATTAGTGACCCACAACCTAGTTTTGAAACTTAAGAAAAAAAAAAAAAAAAAACAGAAAAAAAAGCAACAGTGCAGGCGTACATTTGTAAGAAAATCTTCATACTGTTTTGTACAACCATTCATTCCCCTGGGTGCTGCTCTGGCCAGGCTGGGGCCAGGACATGACCCTCCTCGAACCCACGAATGTGTGAAAAGGGAAGGCTGTGTTTGTACATCAACTGGTGCAATTATTATTATATATATAAATATATATATATATATATTATTTTTTTTTGAGTGAAAGAAGTGTGAAAGTAAGACCCATGATGGAAGGAAGCCACTTGTTGATGGGTGGCTCAGGGCACGTATCCTTCTGTGTATTTTCTGGGTGTCGATGCAATTAAAATGACGTAGTGGGGAGAGTTGCTTCCTGCTTTATTTCTCTGGTTATTTTTCATATTGGCAGGCTGCTGGGCCTTGGGCGTGACTGAAGGATGACCCTGCTGTGGCCAGAAGTGGATCCTCTGCTCCTCGCTGTGCTGTAGCAGCTCTCCCCACTGTATTTTCTCTAGTATGTGTGAAGGAGGTGCAGAGGCTGAGGCCACAGGGGGATGCAATGGGATGGCTGCTCCTAGGGACAGGTATGGAGGCTCTCCCTGCTGCTGGTGGGAGCAGCAGAGACTTCACACAGCTGAGGCTGGTGGGCATCCCTGGCACAGCCTCGTGATCGACACCTCAAGGCTGCAGTCAGTGGCTCATCAGTGGAAGCTGATGGTGTCTCCTGCCCTTTGTAACCCACCAGATCAGCAACCAGAGTGGGGCTGAGTGCCTCCCACCCCAGTGCCACAGGGTTTTTGAGGTGGGGACTGTGGACTTTCGATGTGGGATGGAGCTTATGCTCCTGGCTGGAGGGGAGCTGGTGGCTGCAGGCTGGTGGCCTTGGGCCCTATGCCCTCTGCTTCCCTTGCTTCCAGCCCTCTGAGCACAGGAGGCTGAGTGCCTGGCTTCTGCCTGGCTATACTAGGCTGCTGGAAGGATGTGCTCATTGACCCAGCCCTCACCCTGCAGCCATCATTAGCCATCAGCTTCCTCTTCTGGCTTTGAGAGGCTCTACTGACCCAGGCAGTAACAAAAAAGCAAAACCAGGAGAAACCAACCATAGGTTGGAATGAGCTGTTGAGTGTAAGGGGGTGGCCATCATCCAAACAGCAGTCGGTGGTGAGGGCCCCAAAACAGCCAGCACAGCAAAGTGATGAAACTCTTTGGTTTTTGGGTTTTGCTTTCGCAACAACCCGTTCCTTCACTCTGCTTGCTTGTGCAAAGCAGCACACGCTTAATGAGTGTGCACACAGGAGCTCTTTAAGTACACAGCCAAAGCAAGGAGCGTGGACAACAGCATGCATGCTCAATGGGCTCCAGAAGCCAGAGGAGTGCAGATTTGGTGTCCTTGGCATGAGGAATGTACGTGTACTTTGGGACATCACCCAGCTTCTGTGTTTGGAAGGGAGAGAGGAGCTGGAGTTGTTAAGTAAGGCTGATGATGGAAACAGGTTGCTGGGGTCTGGTGGTTAAGCTTGAGTTCAGGTGCCTGGTGTGGTGCTGCTGGGATTTACGCTGTTCCATGGAACCATGAGAAGGGGAAAGCCAACAACCTCCTGAGAGGCCAGGGTCGCCTCTCAGAGGGCCAAGCCCTCACCTCAGAGCAGTGGGATTTCACACTGCACCCACCCCTGGAGCAGCACTGCTCTTTCAGGCAAGCTGTAGTGCTGGCTCATTACCTGGTTAGCAGGTTGTGATGCAGGGCAGGTGTGAACAGCAGCCTGGGTCCTCAGTCAAAGCTCAATGGCTCTGCTTGTGTCATCTTTTCAAGAAAGTCTGGGTGATTTGGAAAAAGCCACGAATGAAAGGATTGGAAAATCGTGAAAGGAAACATCTTTGCAAGTTTTACAATAGCTACAATTGTAGAAGGGCAAGATGAAGTTTGGCTTGCTAAGTAACTCCATGCTGTGATCAACAAAGCTGAAGGCAAAGTAACAGCCAGCACAGGAGCACAGTAGCAGAGATCAGGCTTGTGCCTCAGGGTTTGCACCAAGGGCCCTAAAAACTGACCAAGTGAAGCTGGGACCCAGCCAACCACAACCAAAAACAACACCTCTTGCCTCAGTCCCCTGACTGAAGCACTCTGCACCCAAGTTCCTGGCTTGAATGCTTTCACGTGGTGAGAAGCACCCTCCTGCCTCTGACTTCCTTCCCCCTTTGTTGAGGCTCTTCTCTAACCAAAAAAGGAAATCCCAGGGAGAAGTCCACCAGCTTCACCAGGCCCGAATTGCTCTTCAACGTTAGCTGCAGTCTGGAGGTGTTAGTTATCAGTTGACTCCTGAATGGGAGTTCCCCTTATTTGTCAGGCAGCACCACTCCCACTGTGTCACTGGTTTTCTTATCTCAGCCTGAACTTTGGACAGACACCAAGGTACAGAAGAGCTGTTTTTATGGAGATGGTTACTCCCTTGTGCCAGGTTGAAAGTTGAGGGAACAGGCCAGGAACACCCACTGATGCCAGTTTAGTTTCCTCTTCTGATAGGATCTCACTGTAGTGGATCGTATCAGAAATCCTTGTGTGCTCCACGCGGGTACCACATTAGAGCACGTGGTCAATGCTTGCCTTTGATTAAATCTTCAAATACACAGCACAGCCAAAAAGCACAGACACTGCATTAAGCCAGGGAGCAGCACTTCCCTGGTAGCGCTCCGCTGGAAAGCAGCAGACCAAGCAGCTGTCCCTACGTACCTGGCAGAAGGGGCAGCCTTTAACTTCCTGGGACAGGCCAGAGGAAGCTCCCAGTTCTGACAGGAGAAGCAGCACCAAGTAACTGACACAGGCCTCCACGGTGAGATGCTTCCCATGAAGCTCCCTCCCTGTGGCCATCTGGGACCGGAGCCCAGAAGGAAGGCAGCAGACACCATGGTGGATCCCGTGACTGCCACAGACTGCTACGCACTCAGCTGTTGAGGTGTGCGAGGCCAAGGAAGACATCAACAGGCTGCAGAGACATGGACATGCTTTCTCCCCCACTTCTCCTTCCAGCCTCTTTTCCCCCACTGCAAACTGGAGAGGAATCAGTCACTGACCGAGGGGAAAGAAACCCCATTTATTTAAGCTATTCAAGTTTGGCACACACAGAACATACCACAGTAACGCACTGGAGGCTAAGGGTTTTTTTTTCTTTTTTTTTTTCTCTACAGACATACAGGAAAACTCTATGCAACTTCCATGTACACATTACACAAAGGAAACAGCTTTAATTAACCACTGGTGAAACATGGAAGCTTTTAAGATCTCTGTAGCTGGCACAGGAATGTTCTCTACCCCCCCATACAAAAGGCATTTCAGGTCAGACTTTCTAGTAGGTGATATTTCCATGCATTTCTACAGAATTAAAGAAGCTAACAGACAAAAAGCCCAGATCAAGCCGTATTAGTCAGGCTGATTGGTTCTACCAAGTTAAATCAATAATAATTATGGACAAATGGACCAAGTGACCAAGACTAGGGCTGAGAACACCACTTGTAATCTTTTGCTGTTTTTCCAAGTGGTTCTTTCTCATTGTACTGCCCGTAACTGGAGAGCTCCGATGGAAGAATCTGCACTTGTCAAAGCCTCAGAAGCATCTGATCCGCTAGGAAGCATTAGTGGAAAAAAGGAAGTTCTAAATTAACCTATGCCAAAGGAAAAGCAATTTTAATAGAATCGTTCAGTTCAGCCTTGGAGGAGATCTCAAGACACTTCATAACCAATGTTAACCTGTAGGAACAAGCAAACCTTTAAAGATTACTGCACTGCGAGTTTACAAGAACAATTAGGACTTTCTCCAGGAAAGTGTGCCTACTTCAATCTCTATGTTATCCTCCTAATTAACCTTTATTAGTAATGCTGTGCAACTGCAAGCACTAAGAATTTAGCTCTGTTTAGGCGCCTAGCTTTAACTACAGGTTTGAAGTCTTGCATTAAATGATTCAAGGGGAAAGTTTTTAGTTTGGCAGTTTGGCCAGTAGACTCAGAAAGACTGATGATTTTGCTCATTTTAATTTAGAAAAGAACAGGAACCAGATTGTTCTCATCATCCTCCCCCCTTCATCCCATGATACACTGCTGAATCAGAATTTTTGGAGACCTTTAGTGTTAATTCACTGGGGATAAGTATTGGGATAGACAACCAATGCAAATATTAATACACCAAGATAAATCCTTAATTTGATTTATTTAAGGTCATTTGTACATACGAGCTACATCTCCAAAATCTACTTTATTCTACAAGACAGCTTCCCTACAGTTAGTGAAACCCTTGCCTAGAATGGTTGCTTTACATAACTGATATATTAAAACATGGAATGCTTGTAGAGTTGTGGCACTGTATGACATCTACACGGGACTTCCTTCAAAAGCTACGACTAGGGAGCCTCCTAGCTTCTCAGCAATACAAGCTCGATTGAGGTCCTCTGGCCCATTTGCTTGGCATTCATGCTTTATGCCTAAAAAAAAGATGCAGAACACTCAATAATGCAGTATTTCAATATGCTAGTAATCAACCAGAGAAGCACAGTTAGTAGTAATATTAGAAGAGGCAGTCTGGTCACTCAAGCTGCAAAGTCCCACCTTCACTAAGGAAAACTAAGGAATTTGGGTTTATTCCTCCTCGATATATCACAGGAGACATCTGGCTACACATCACAAATCAATACATGTATCAGGGAGAAGCTTTTCACTACTATCAGTGCTTACTGTCAGCTGCCCATGGCAAATCAGCCTGTGAGTGAAACAGTCTCATTTCTACTGTTACCCCGAATACGTCAACTGAGGGAGCTGCTGCAACGCAAGCACTGAACAGCTGACAATCAAAGCAGGATGCGCTGTGCAGACTTGCTGGTACACAGAATTAAGAGTGGTTTCTGTTCCGGAGATAAGGGAGCCAGACCCAACTCTGCCTTATGTTGAGAAAAATAGAGAAAGCAGTGTTTCTTTTTCAGCCCTCACCAGCTTCAATTCATTGGTGAGCTGTACTGTGAAGAACAGCACTGCTGTGCACCGCTCAGTACTACACAGTGCACAACTCTGACCAGCACGGCGCTAAGAGCTGAAGGGGGCACTGCTACCGGGCTGGGAGGCATCACAGTCATTTATTCAGAATGAAATTTCAAAATGCTGCAGCAAGGGTAACTCTTTGGTCATTGGTACCTGACAGGATGAACATCACTTTGCTTCTCCGCTCAGAGATGCAATGCCTTTGAAATGAGTAATCGCAACTGCATCTCTAAATCAAGCCAATCATTGCTTCCTAGTACAGCACAGTTACAGTTACTTGATTCTGCAGTTCAATAGATACAGGGCTGAAAGTCCTCTGCCACAGAGACAGCGTGACACAAAATACAGGTCACTGTTAACAAGAATGTGATGTTTATAGGCTGCATGGCGTAAACAAGTTACTCTGTATGGCAGTTACTCTTGTACGCTACCAAGCCTGCTCCAGTTCTGAGCACAGTTCTAGTGCCTCTAAGGCTTAGAGTCAGACATTTTAAGTTTGGCTTCAGCCAGAGCTTCTTTTAGCTCTGTCACAAGGCACTTCACCAGGTGAAATTCTCATCTCACTAGCATCTCAAAAGAAAAAAAAAAAAGCTAATTAGCGAATGGTTAAGCCTTGCTGTGTAAGTGTTTCAGATGGCACCTAGGAGTGTTAGCTGCGCTACATACCTTGGAACTTCTTTTTGATTGCATCCTTGGAGCTTGCATAGATCATCTTACTTTTGAGAGGTGCTTGTTCTGGTGCCCTAGTGGAATACAAGAAGATAGTGCAATTAGCAGCATTTATTATCCAGCAGTAAGACAAACACCATCCCACTGATTATAAACAAAGGAAACTCTAATGGCTCATAATACAAGTACCGTGCTGTCCAGCACATTTTAAGCCTTCCATAGACAAAACAAATGCTCGTAGACCTCAGCACAGCTCCGGCCTCATGCTAGGAACAGGCGAGTTGTAAAGAGTGCTTACCACAAGAAGAACATCAGCTCTTCTTTTTTGGATTCCTTGGTCTCAAAACTTGCATCATACAAGGCGTAACGGCAATCCTTCTCGGGAAGCATCTGCACAAAGTGCTTGAAAGGGTCAGTAACCGTCACACCAACATCTCCCACTAGAATCTCTTTGCCTTCTTCCACAATAATGCACTTTTTGTCTGGACTGAGGCAGAAGATGACAGCCTTCTTCCTCTTCTTCACTTCCTCAGGCGTAGAGCATTTCCGCACTTTCATGTCATAGAAGATACGGCAAACCTCATCGGCAACTTGCACTCCAGATGCCTGCAAAGATGAGAACAAAGGCCTTTAGGGTTACCACTGAGTATTTGCACAACTACATTCTGTGCTGCCTCCAAACTGAGGCTAGAAGATGAGCGACACTCGCAACACTCACTGACAGCCCCAGAGTCTAGACAGGAGAGCTGCAGGCCCTTCTCAAATAAAGAATCTGGAGCCTCAATGCCGCCTACAGTAACTTGCCAAACCAAAAGTACTCTGAACAAGGCACAATCCTTCTTAGATTAGAACAGTGTTGGTAGGGTAGTTTCACATTTATGTCCACCCCTTGTCCTCTGAGATTTCAGTTGTGGCAAATCCTTTGACGTTGCAGCAGCTTGGCTTCATTGGCCATCTCGGGACAGGCAGACAACTAAATTAACAAGGGCCACTTCTACTCAGTCTCCTGGCCATTTCCAGCCTATCTGCCATCAGCTTTAGGAACAGAGGTACAACAGTGTCAAACTCACGCTTATCAACTGGGTTTGGCTTAGAAGTCAGGAGAGATACAGTGGGGCACTGGAATACAATTCTCAGCCACGAACAAACCAACCTTCTGAAGGTGTTCTCAATTCAGTGTTTTAAAGGCAGAGCTTGCAAGCCCAACTGTAAAAATTCTCAGCTTCCCCAGCAGTTCCTCTTCCAGTTTTTAAAACAAGCTGCCTTTAAAAGGATTTCTTCACTGCTATCCCATCTTTTTTTTTTTTTTTTTCCCCACTCCTGGAAGCTTGGTGAGAAATTGTGGCTACTCAGCGGTAACAGACAGTATTCATATCTGAGTTTTACACTCAGAACAAAATGAAGTTTGAGAGGTTAAAGACAGCCCTAGAATAGAGAATGCTGCAAATCCAGGGAGTCACACTGCTGGAAAAACATCACGGTCAGAGCAGTAAACTGTAAATCAAAGCCTGTCCAACACTCATTGTGCTCAAACCACAGCGTGCCATGTAAACACTGAGATTCCTTCCTAATATTGCCTCTCCCCCTGCTGCTTTTGGGGCTTCCAAAAGCAACCTTATCTTCAGATACAGTAAGTCACACACTGGAAGGAAAGTCACCCTCCTCCGTGTAACTGCCACACGTCATCATCTTCAGCACAGTCAGCACTACTATGCAGGCAGGTACAGCATACGTGAGAGGTACCAACTGAAAAACACTGAAGGTTGTTCCTTGTTTTGGTTTCCCTTCAGCTCAGCCCACAAAAGCGTGCCTAATGGAATCATTTTGGGGGGGGGAGAGGAGGGAGAAGGGGGAGGAAGACGCCAAATCACAGCACTTTCTCAAGGTATAAGCAAGCAGCAGAGTTCAGCTGGAATGCCAGGGAAATCAGTGAAGGTCAACTGCATAGTGCTAACTTTCCTGTCCTTAAGAGTGCAAAAATCCTATGGATTGGACAGCTACTACTTCTAACATACATATATATTCTTTTAAAGCCCTGACCACTGCACGTCTTTTTTCCTCTTCTTTCCCCCCACCAGAGAGATCTGGATGCCAATGCTATACAGCCATCAATCTGACATGGAAGCTTTCCTCCATGAAACAGAGCTCTTTAGGAGCTTACTCAAACACAAAGGGACCCTCAGAATTTACAATGCATGGATTGTCTGTTTAGGGTAATCTACCTCAAATCCTTTACATTTGCTCTGGGAGAGGAGCAGGCCCACAGAACAGGAGGAAGTTGCTGTGCCTCAGCTGCCTGGCAGGCAGCCACCCTTTTGCATGTCTCCAGCAGCGTAAGGAAAGCAAGCAGAGAAAGCTTATTCCAGGATAACTACAAGCAGAAGTGCAAACATCAATGCAAACTGACCTCCTTCATACAGTGGACTGCACCTCTGTGAGAGCGTGGCTGGGAACTAACGAGAAATGAATGTATTCCTTCCTGTCTCTGCATCACTGTGCGTGGTGTGGGCAAGAGCTCTCTGGGAGGACTGGAAACAAGGCAGGGTTGCCCTAATAATGCAAACAGCACAGCAACTGGAACTACCGCATCGTTCACTACGGCTAATGCACTGCCAACTCCAGACAGACATTTTTTCCCTTCCTTTCTATGAGATTTGTCTTCCAGGCTAATGGTACCTCAGCAGCTGACAGGAGATTTAAGTCTCAGCTTTTAAACCTGCAAAAAGCTTAGGAGTTTACACAGAAGATGCACAAAGTCTGACCCAGCACAGCCTAGTAATGCCATAAAAGGAGTTGGTGTCAACCATCTCCACCTTTATCAACTGTTGATCTTTGCTCCAAGATCACTAGTCCCTCCTTATCGACTCCTGTTACCAAGAAGTTAACTCTGAAAGCAGGCATTACTACTCAGCAGAGAGCCAGAAGAAAGCATCAGCAATGGAGCTGCAAGTAGATGCAAACTGTGCAGCCAGGAGCAGATGCACAGCCAGAAACATTTCTCCAAGCTGGGAGACAAGTTATTTCCTTATAAAGGAATTGAACACGGCTGGCAAGTTGCTTCAGATTCCAAAAATGTTGAGAGTACTCAGTCTGGAAAGTCAAATTCACTCTTACTCTGCAGCTGACCACTGGGACTTACCAGAGGCTGAAGGGGCAACAGTAAGAACTGGATTTTTTCTTAACTTTCCAAAGTAAAGTGTTATTAGCTGGTGCAACTCTTCATAACTATTATACAACCTCTGAATCCATTCAGGTGTTGATACCAGCAGATGTTGATCTGCTAGGGACAGCATAGATTCCTTCATCCTGAGAAAACACTACAGCTGTGTCACAGCATGGGGTTGAAATGAACCCATAAAATCCCAGCACAAGTGCTTCCAAGAAGGCAGCATACTCCTGCACCAAAAGGACTCCTTCTCCAGCTCCAGGCTTGTACCAGTTATGATTCTCTAAACATACCTAAAAAGGAAAAACCTCAACATTAGGTAGCTTTTGCTGTAACTTGGCCACGGCCATTCAGGGTAGGGCAGCAACAGGATGACTGTGAAAGCCACTGGAACACAGAGAAATGCCACATGCCTAAGTACATGTTCTCAACTGGTAATTTAACCATGTCTCTGCTGACTTGTCCTGAAAAACAGCTGCTGAGAAGCCTCCACCTGCCAGTAATGACAGGATAAGCATTTATTTGTTTGTCTGGATTCTCTCTGGCCCAGTATTACACTGCTCAGAGGATTCAATACAGCACACTCGTTATTTTTTCAGGCATGGTGGCCAGAATGCTGCATAGCTGAGGACAGATAGTTTGCTTCTGTTCCTTTTTCAATAGGGAAGCAATTATCCAACTCAGGACAGCACACATGGGTGGCTGAGCAGTGTGCATGGCAGGTACTGGTGGGACACAAGGCCACCAGCTGGCTGCATTTTGTAGCATCAGACAGAGCAACCCCTGAATATACGCAACAATAATTAAAACCATTCTCAGGACACAAGAGGCAGGCAAATAGCCAGGCTGTTCCCATGGGTGTCAGGGCCAGCTAACCTCATCAAGGCAGCAACAAGGAGGCAAGCTGCCTTGTTATCAGGTGGAAAAAATGATGACAGGGCTGCATGTTCTTGCCTGCACGTCTCCCTAACTGTGCAAATTTCCCCCCACAGGGAAGGGATTTAGCACAAAATGAGTTCTCCCCCCATACTTCCACGCAACTATGGCCAAAGCAGCATGCCTTGTGGGCTGCACCTCCGCCTACATTATTCCACAGCCCTCACACCAGTACCCCATTGTATTTTCATATAGATTGCTGTAGGCACATGAGGTAATGGTTGCATTAAATGCCTTGTCAGCATGCACTGCAGTAACACAGCAGCTCTTATTCCCTTCACAAAGCCACCGTTCCTGCCTCAAGTGCAAAGCACTGCAGAAGCCCTGTGAGAGCAGAATGCTGTCCCCAAATAGCACGGCTGAAGAGAGAGCCTTCTGTCTCACAGGCCTCGGACTGCAAGGCCTGGCTCCAGCTGGCTCCGCTAACAGCTTCCAACACTTTGCCTTCATCACAAAGTACTCTGCAGCTGGAATTTCATCTGAATAGGGTGATAAAATGGAGGGGTAAGGCTGAAGAATAATCCAAAATTTTCCTCCAAGAAATCCCTGTGTACTGAAAGAGATTTCAAGTAAGACACTTATCAGATCCTCAATAGATTGATTTGCAGCAAGCCTGCATAGAAATAGATCTCCAATGCAATTTGCATTGGATTTTATTAGGGATCGTTGTGAACACCAGCATCTTTTCTGAATATTTAAAATACTTCACCTAGAAGGTTTTGCTCCTACATCAGCAGTAAGACAGACAGCTTTAATGACTTAGTTTGTCTCACAAGGAGCTTGACAGATTAAACCCGTTTTTAAGTGCACGCCAATTTTATGCTGCAGACTTCCTTTGTAATGTTTCTGTAGATAACAGCTCAGGCATTTCAAGAACCAGTTCTTGCCTCGTTTTGTTTGGGAACCACATGCACACACATTGTATACATCAGCACGGACAATCCGCAGCTACTCAAGTGGAAAGTTCTCCCTCTTGGAAAAGCACCATCAATTTTTCCAGAATTGACACCAAGAACATACTGAAGCACGCCTGGTTTAATTGCAAAGGCAGAGATCTGAGAGCACTATACGTCCATGTTTACCAGTCACACCACTGCCACATATTTGGTTCTGGGTTTCTTGAGCAAGCATCTTGTTTCCCCCAGCCCTGGCATACCATCCCTTCCAGCCACCTTCCAAATCCCCTTCCACTGCCAGAACTGTTTGTGTGACTGTGTGGCACTTTCCTCTGACTCACCAATGTGTCACAGCACAAGTTTTCAGTTAGAACCATTATCACCTGACTGTTCCAGGACAGGAGACTGCAAAGCCGTTCTTTACACTGCCACGCAGCACCCTGAGATGTTGCCAGGGCTGAGACCTGAAGGGAGAACTAAGCTCAGCTAGCACTGGGCACCCAGCAGGCAGAGGCCTGCTGGAAGAACGTCAGTTCCACAGCAGGCTTGAAAAGGTGTCAGCTAAAGCTGCCAGCTGTGGTCAGCAAGATGCCTGAAAACTTGGGTGTTACAGACGTATGGGTCTCAAATGCTGCTTTGCTTCTCATCTATTAGCAGAACACTCAAGAAAGCCCATTCGATACTAGCACTTCTGCTTTCTAGAGCAAGGAAGGAAGCAACATGCGGAGCAGCTGCTGCGACTTCACCCTGCAGACCAGGCCAGCACAACCATAGCAGTGCCCTCCTAAGTCCAAAGTTGGCCCACTTCCCCCACTAGCAGCAGCCAGACAGACACCCACACCTACACAAGGCAGTCTACACATCTGAAAAAGTCCAAAGCTTTGGTTCAGATCTGAAGCATGATAGCAAACATAACTGCCTTTTTTATTTTTACTGCTGTTGTGTAAGAGGCCATTATTTACACACCATAAACCAGCAAGAAGAACAGTGCTATTTGCATGCCACTTGTAGGCAGATCTTGCCAGGCTGATTTAAGCTTTTTATTTTATTTGGCATTACGTGATCTATCTTTTGAGGGGAAGGAAGGGAAACAAAATTCTATTCAGCTTCTTTTTTCCTGACAGTAAGAAAAATTCCAACTAGACAAGGAAAGAATTAGAGAGCTGTCATAGAAAGACAAGAAAAAGCATCTTCTGCATTCCTTGAGGTTATTTCCTCACCTTTCAGCTAGAGGAAATCATCACCTGCTCCCAGCCACCATGCAATTTGCCCGTGGTAATTACCCAGGCAGGCAGAACAGGCAATCCCCACTGAGAAAGGCAACCCCAGCCATGCTATTAAAGAACAGGAAGCGTGGCAGCCACTAGGGGGGCAGAAATTTTGAGAAGTGCCCATTCCTGTGTTGAAACACGTTTCTAAGGTAATGCGGGTCTAAGCTGGAAGGCAACAAGACTCCTGCGGGAAAGCAAAGCTTCTTAAGAACACATTCAGCACAAAAATCAGATCTTACGAGCCATATGTCTGCAGGAATGTTCGTGCAGCCCTCCACAACCCTATGGCTACATAACACTCATCCTTAAAAACAGCTTTTGAAGGCCTTCCCTGGGCAACTCAGACATTTGCTAACAAGTTACCTGCCCTGGAGATGGCTGAGCGTTGTGCAAGCATGAAACCCCCAACTCTCAATAAAGACTCTTCCTGCCCATAGCTCTCCTGTATGAGATACCTGGGTCAGCCCTTGTTCCCTCCAGGGACCAGTAATACCCCAGCAGCATGAGCAGAAACATGCCAGGCATGCACCCAACCAAACGTAGGGAGGCTGTCTTCTGTCCACAAGGCACACAGACCTCTTAGTTACACAGATTTGGAAATACTATTGACTAACAAGCAAGGAAAATAATTTGCATGGTCCTCTGAGGACTGTAGAACCATTTAATCCAGTACCAAAGAAATTAAGCCTTACAGCAAGGCTTGTAAAAGAGGGAATTCCAATGCTCTTTTGATACCAAGTGATGCCCTCCTGCTGGCATCGCTGTACTCTGTCAAAAGGACTACGCTGCCTAAAAGCAAGTTCATTAGCTGCAACAAGCAAGCACCTAAAAGCAAATAAAAGGAACAAAAAACCTAAAGCTTGTTCCAAAAAGGAGATAGCTATGAGAAATACGTGTCTCAGCCAACTTGGGAACTGCCTGCTTCTGAAGCAAGAGGAAGCCTGGCACACGGAGCAAGTCATTTTAAACTAGGTTTGTGTCCTGCAGAAGTAGCAGCTGGCTTGTTGAGACAAGCCTACTTTAAAACAGGAGCTGCAGGTCTCGTCAGACCTTCGGCAGCTCCCTCTGCACCTCCCCTGGCTGTGCCTCCTGCCGAGGGTTGGCCACAGCGCTCCAGCTGCTTCATGGGAAGCGAGATGAGCAGCACCTCCCGCGTGCAGGGCCTGTGCTGAACGGGAGCTCATTTCCTGCGTTCAAGAAGGCAACGATAAGTTTTGGGCGGGATGCCGTGAGGCAAAACGCACGAAATGAGGTGCGTAGAAACACTTGTTTGTTGACAGAGAAGCGTTTGTGCGCGACGTAAGCAAAACCGGGACGAAAGTGCGATGATTCAAGGGAGTCTGTCAGCCGGTGCTGCAGAACGCGGCCCGCCCCACGCAGCGCAGAGCCGGCGCGAGGCGCCCGTCCCGCCCCGCGCCGCCGGCCGAAGGAGCCCTGGGGCACCGCGCTCCCGCACGCGTCTCCTCGGCTCGGGCGATGGAACCGCCCCCACCTCTCCTCCTTTTGTTCCCCGCCGGGCCCGTGCCGAACGGAGCCACCGCCCTCCCTCCCGCCGCCGCTTTCTAGGCCAGGCCCGATCCCCCGCGCCGCGGAAAGATGGCTCCCACCCCGCGGCCGGATGCGGCCCCGCGCTTCCTGCCGCCCGCCCGCCCGCCCCGCCGAGGCCGTGAGGGGGCGCCGCCTCCCCTCCCCCCTCGCAGCCCCTCCCCCACGTGGCCGCGCCCTGCGGCACGGGGAAGGAGCGCGCATCGCTCCCCCCCCCCCCCACGCCTCGCGCGCGCGCCCTACTCGCCATGCCCTCCTTCCCCCCATCCCCCCAATGGCCGCGCTGCTCCTCGCGCCCGCGTGCGGCGCGGAGCGCGCCACCGCTCTGCGGGGGGGAGCCGGCGGGGCGCGCGAGGAGGAGAGGGCGGGCCCATCTCCTC
Source organism: Tetrao urogallus (assembly GCF_951394365.1). Lineage (NCBI taxonomy): Eukaryota > Metazoa > Chordata > Aves > Galliformes > Phasianidae > Tetrao > Tetrao urogallus. Next base: position 15,056,374 of record NC_136814.1, read on the forward strand.
AAAAAGAGGGGGGGCCGCGCGCCACCGCCTCGCGGCGGGGTGGGGGGGGGGGGGGGGAAGGAAAAGGACGAAATGCAGCGCGGCCGCCTTGAGCCCAGAGGCCCACCGGCCGCGGGAAGGGCTGCGCGACGGCATCGCAGCGACGCTGGATGCCAAGGCTCCATCCGCCCCTGGCCGCCGACCCCCCCCCCCCCCCCCCAACGGCTCCCCCCGCGGATGAGGGCGGTGGGGGAGCGGCGTCCCCGCTCGCAGCGCCCGGCTCCTACCATGGTGTCGGCGGAGCGGCGGTTGCTTCCCTCGGGTGTTGGGCGCGGCGCGGGCTCCGGCAGCAGGAAGGGAAGCGGCGAGGGCGCGAGCCGAGCGGAAACGCTGCCGACGTCACGGCCGCCGTGCCCGGCGGAGGAAGCGGTTGTTATGGTAGGACCCTGCGTGGCAACGCCCCGGCCCGCTCCCCTATGCAGCTTCGCGCATGCGTGCGGCCGCAAACACCACCCACACACCGCCCGGACCGGGGGGAGCGCTCCCTTCGCTCGCCTGCCCGAGGGGGGGGCTGGGCTGTCCAATCGGAAGGCGCACCGCAGAGTGATTGATGGCCGCCGCGTGCCGGCCGGCCAATGGCGGCGGGCGGTGTGTGAGGGGGGCGGGATTACCTGCCCCAAGGTGTGTGCGGGGGGGGGGGGCTGAGGGGAGCTGTAACAGGGGCGGCGGGGATAAAAGTGCTGGGGGTGGTCGTGAGGGAAGTGGTGGTAGAAAGCCCAAGCAGAACAGATGGGGAAGCTCTGCGGGGAAGGCGGCGTGAACGAGGCCGAGGGGAGGGGACAGGCAGCGCAGCCCAGGAGGAGGAAGTATGGTGGCTTTTTTTTTTTTTTTTGAGCGTTTTTTAATACCTACTTTGGTGCGATCTCAGTCGGCCACTGGTGATTGGCTGCCGTTGTCGTTCTCGCGGAGGGCTGGGGAAATCCCGCGAGAGGAGCGGCGCGCCGGGCCGAGGAGTGCGGGCGCTGTGTGTCCGTCTCGCAGACAAAGCGGCGCTGCAGGCATGGGGCTGCGCTGTGCTCTAGGGCTGCTAGGCGATACGCTGCGGAGATGCCATTTCTGGCATGATTCTGGGCAGTCGGGGTTCTTGTAATCAGGCTGAGCTGCTTACAGGAGCGCCTTCTATGTTAAAAAATAGTGGAGACGAGCGTGTTTCGTTGCAGGATGCTGACTGCAGTACTCCCAGCTAGTATGGCCGTGCGCTGATAGGCAGAGCCCAGCACCACGCCGATCTGTTGTGTTTCCGTGCCAGCAGAAAACAAAGCGAGGCTTGATGGTGTGTTTTCAGGGCTGAGTGACAAGGCAGCACGATTTTTCAAGGTTACAGCTATTTTTCTGATGTTACAGCTAGCATAAAGCACCAGTAATAAAGATAGAAGGTATACCTTGCTGCTTTCGTCCATATTGCTGTTCTACTATAGTGTGACATCCTGTTTTTTCTCCCTTACCAGTTTCCCTTTTTAGATGCTGTCAGACCTGTTCACATGGGTGGTCGCATACTGAAGATGGGTGTGTTGAAAAAGCAGTCCTGTTCCAGTGGGCTCTGCCAGGGGTCCCTTTGGCCCACGGCATTTGCACGTGATGGACTGAAATGAAGCGGCACTGGTGAACAGTTTGCTAGGAGTGGGTGGGTTGTTCCTCTTGGTGCTTTTTTTTTTTTTTTTTTTTTTTTTTTTTTAAATGTGCTTAATCAAAGAATGGGAGGGAAAATGATAGAATTACAGAATCACTACAGTTGGAAAAAATCTTCTATATCACCAAGTCCAACCATCAAACCATCACCGCTGTGCCTACTAACTCATCTCCCTATATGCCACATCTACACCTTTCTTGAAAACCTCCATGCTGCTGGAGCCTCTGCATGGGACTGTAGCACGTAACCTGGGCAGCTGTGCTTTTAGCTTTTAATTGCTGTGGGTAATTTGTCTGTCATTGTTCTGAGCTTGCTTTTAATGACTTGGTTTCACTAGAAGAGAGAAGGGTGCAGAAATAAGGCATCCGGGGGAGAAGGGGAAGGGATGATGTAAGGCCATGAGAACAGGGCTGAGGCTGTTTCACCTTGTATACTTACAAGGGAAAATGAATTGAAATTGGGCTGTTGGCTCAGCCTGTTCCAATAGGACTCGTGTTTCTGGGCACGTTGCTATGAGTCAAGAAGGTATCTTAACAAGTGAGAAGAAGCTCAATAAGGAGGAGTTTGAGCAAGGACTCTCACTTCTTTCAGTCTAATGTGAAAGATGTGCTTGCTCTGGGAAGGACACATTACTGAGAACCCTGATGGCTTTCTGAAAGACTTTACCAAAGACTCTTTACCAAGAGACAGGCCAGCATAGCCTGGTGAGGCACAGCACCTGTGGCTGAAGAAGCCAAGGGGCACTGGCAGCTGCCTGCCTTGTGGTGGATCCTGAGCACTGTGGGTTCTATGTGCAGTGCCAACACAGGCACAGAGAGCTCTGGCTCTGCACTGGGAGCTGTGTGCCATTGGCTGTTGATGAGTAGCAATACTGTTTGAGTTTGTTATGGTTTGGGAACCCCTGCTCCATGGAAATCCTGTGCTGCTTTTCCTGTAGGTGACAGGGAGTCTGTTTTTCCAGTCCTGAGCAGCCTGTTCCTCACAGGCTTTGAACTAAAGCTGTCTTCTGGCTGCCTGAGCCAAGGAGGAGCTCCCTGTTTTGGAGTGGGTGACAGGGAATTTTGGTGCTTCTTTTTTTTACTTCCTCTTATCATCAGTCCTGCCTTCTGATGGAACAGGGACCTGGGACAACGATGTTGTTGTGCCCTGTGGTGGCTTATTGCCACACCAACACCAACCCCCTGTGGCTTGCTGCTCTGCTAATGCCTCTTACAGCCAGCTGCTGTGATGGCATACGAGAGAGCAGAGCTTCTGTTTTCTGAGACTTTCTCCTTTGGCCCCAGGATGTAAGTGCAATGTGAAGTTATTAAGAAGAAAGAAATGAACACTGCCGACTGCTACGACTGTACTGTGGAAATGTAGGTTTTCATTAAAAAAAAAAATAATTCATCTTTCAGGTACTTAATAAGCTTTGTCCTTTTCTTTCCCTGGTGTTAGTACTATGAATAAGCCAGGCTGAAAGCTGAAGCGGGATGTTCAGATAAACCACCTCAAAAGGTGAATACCCTCTCAATTCCCCTCCTTCTCTTATGGCAAACTGCATTTGCAGTTTACCTGAAACCTCCTTCCGAAAAATCCATCCCTCTCCCTATGAGCAAGTCTGAGAAGTTTCAGCAATGCTATTGCTGCTGGTGACTGCCTTTGGCTCCAATCTAAAACACCTGCATGAGCTGCAGCCATCCACTTTCTGTTCAGTGAAGGACTGCTTCCAACCCTGCCATGATCAATGTAAATGGTCACCTGTGCACCTACAGGAGTCTAACGTGATCAATACTGTCTTCACCTCACTGTCTTGCTAGCATCTGAGATGGTGACTACTTGCTTACTTTGTGTGCCTCAGCTATGTGTACTCCCCCTCCTGTCTCCAAGCTACTGACTCATTTCCTCCTCTGAAACCTTCCTTTTTTAGCCTTTCACTCTCAAGTATTTGGTGGCTGTTTCAAGCTGCCTGTTCCATGCCTTACTTAGGCAAACCTCTACATGGCAGCCCTGCAAGCCTTTCTTTTTGTAACGCAGAAATCAGGTTTTTTTTTCCCACAATACTCTCAGTTCAGTGAGGCAGTCTGAGCTACTCTTAGCCAGTTTGCTCCTTTGCTGTTGGAAATCAGGGAGGCAAAGCATCAATTGGCAAAGCAGCTGGTGAGCTGAGGCTGCTGCTGCTTATGCTAATTACTATTGTCTCGTTCTTAGCCCCCTGCTTCCCCATCTGTCTGTCCCCACCTGCTGCCTTTTCATACCTTTTGGCCCTGCTCCCCCAGTTCACCACTCTTCCAGTGGCTATCGTGGAGACTCCTCTTGGTTTGGACAGCCCTCCTGGTCGCCAGGGTCAGGCCCTGCCTTTATGTGTTCTCAGGAAGCAAAGAAACGGTGGTCTTGTTTGAGGTGGGGGCTGTGAGTTCTGCTCATGCCTGATGGATGCTGCTGTAACCGAATTCTGTCTTGTCTGAAATTCAGTAGTCCATTTTTTTCATAGGGTTTATGGAATATTGGCTCTGTGCTCTTTTGGCGTCTCAAGGCTCAGCAAAGATAATTTTAGACAGGAACAGAAAGTCTCTGTAAACCTTACAGTCATAGCTTTTCGCTGGCAGAAACAAAGCAGGGAGAAACCCACTGCAGTGCATTGCTGAAACACTGAGCTTAGTAGATGCATTGGAATCAAAATGTATGGGGAAATTTCAGGGGAGGAGGTGCTCCTAAAGGTGTTTCCCAAAAGTGCTGCTATGCTGTGGTCCCTTTCTGAGGAGGTGATGATGTGCAGCCAGCAGTGTGCAGGAGCCTGGAGTCCAGCCCAAGCCCCTGCCCTGGCCTCTGGGGTGAGGCAAGCAAGCTGTCTTGCCTCTTAGTTTCCCATCTATGAAGTGCTGGTGTTCCTCTAAGTTGATGTGAGATATAGTGGAAATCAGAGCTGCATGTTGATTATTTTTACAGTAATTAAAAGGCTGTCACGAGTTACTACAGATAAATGCCAGTACTTGTATTAATTTTTAATTTGCTCTCAAGTTCTGCAATTGCAGCAGGTTGCAGTCCTTTTAATTTCCATGGAGTACAAAATGCAGGCTATGAACAATTGGAGCAGAATCTGACGCTGCTTACTGCTGTGAATCCTGGCCAGTTTTATCAACCTCAGCAGAACCACTCTGGATCGAGTGTGATGGGGAAGGTGTTCAGCTCCTTCATTACCACTCGGTGGCATTCTCACCACCAGAAGGACAAAGGAGGGAATAAAATGAGAAGGCAGCTTGGGAATAGAACAGCCCTGTGTTAATTTAGAAATGCAAGAATGTCACCAAGCTACTCTCCCACCTGATTTATTTATTTCTTTTTTTCTGTTGTTGCCTACAGAGTACCTGTGTATGATGAGAATGAAACAAATCCTGCCCCCAAATCACTTTAAAGACTAACTGCTGCTTCAGTCTCATTTAAATAATCAAAATGGGCAATAAGCAAAACTTAAAATGATGTGTTGGCTTCCTGCACAGGCATGAACTGCATGTTAAATTCCCCTCTGTCTGAGACGCGGAGTGCATGTTAAGTACACTGAGGCCTTGAGCTGTTCTTAGCCAGTGGGTAAAGGTCTAAGCTAAATCTCTGGCATTACTATCTGAATGATTTGCTGTGCTGAGTGTGGTTATGCTCCTGAGCTTTTGCTGTGACACAGGGCTGTGTTTGTCACCGATTTTATAGAGGGGCAGGGCTCCCAGCCTCAGGCAGGAAATCCGTGGTGAGGCTGATGCAGCCTTCGTCCCCATTTATGGGGTAACACCCTAACCTTTAGGCCATTTCTTCTCTGAACATGTAAGGTGGTAATATTGTAGAAAGCATCATGGCTGCAAGAGTTTCTTAGAGAATAAGCACTTGTGGCTTATGTGGGCTTTGTTCCAGCGTGGAGGTGGTTGCCGCTGACATCTTTCAGCAGTGTCATTAATACATATATTTTTTTCCTGACTTAATTAACTCCCACTACTCTCAAACTGCAACCCAGGAAGGAAGTTGTTGCAGTAGGTTGTCTTTGATAGCTTCGCAATTGGCTGCATCAGAATAATGACAAAACCTCTTGGCAGTGTGTTTCTTCTGCAGAACAGCTGTTTCTTCTGACTGGGAACTTCATCTTGTTTGTGTTCCTTGGAGCTGAGGCCGCTTGTTGAGCCTGTCTGGGAATGGGGAGAGCTTGGGGGTGGTTAAAAATCATGAGTTCGTTATCAGAAGGGTTTCTGAGCCTAAGATGAGGTGGCATGAGAATTAGCCCTACCACATGTATTGCCAGTCGTGTGAAGTGCTGCACAGTCACTGACTGGCAAATCCCTGCCCTAATCTGCTTATTGTCCAACCATGAGATAAGAAGAGCATGGGGTAATGAAAGAGGAAGCAATGAGACCGTATTAGTCAGCATGAAGGGTATTCATCAACAGCAGCCTGAGAGCTGGGAAGGTCTTGGGGGAGGTTTGTTAGGGGTTAATGAAGCCACTTTCAAAGATAATGTGATAACACCATGTGATTTTTGAGAAGGTGTTGTGTGAGGAGGCTGCTCTGGGAATGCAGGATGGTTACTGGAGGCACAGTAGAGTGCCTCTAGTAACCAGTGTGCCTCTGCCACATAGAGGCAGTAACTCATTTCCAAAGCCCAGCCCTGACTGCAGGCTGTGCAGCACTGCCAGTGCTTGTGGAGCACAGTGGGATGGACAGCAGGACACATCTGCCCACGAGTTGTGCTCACTTATTCCTTTCTGCTTCTGATACACTGGGTAGTGTGAAAAAGGCTGTTACCTTTCTGATGAACCAACCTTGGGTGCGTACAGACAACGCTCCTATGGCTCCTGCCATGTGGAATGAGGGAGGCAAGGTGGTGCTCATCAGAGGAGTGGGGGGACATTGTATACACGGGCTCTGGGAAAAAGGAGGATCCAGCTGTGCTTCCTCGTGGAACAGCAGTCCTAGGGTAGGGAGCTCTGTCTGTCCCTGAGCTCTCTCTTTTTCTGTGTTGTGGGTATCGTTGGCCTGAAGGATGTGGTCTCTGTGTAGGTCAGGAACGGGGTCACGAGTGGCTTGGTAGCTGTTCTGCCAGCCAGCTGGGCTGCTGGTTGGACTGTGGTGAGCTGTGTCATCCTGCTGTGGCTGGCCTTGTCCAAGGAAGTGGCTATGAGATGACCTCCATTGGCAGACAGGGTCTGTGAGTGGATCAAGCCTTTCTCACCCCACTCTTAGGTCTGTGCTTGGCATGCTGACTGTGGGAAGGCCTCTGGTCTGCTGATGTGTCTAGCTGAGTGATGCCACGTTTACAGCCTTCATCAGCCAGCTGTGAGCATTGCCAGAGAGACAGTTCGGAGCTCAGGCAGGTGGTCATGGCTGCCATATGTGGGTGCTGGCAGGAGCATGGCTGCAGCTGTACTGCCAGAGGAGGCCAGGAAATGCCGGCAGCCCATTGGTGCTGTGTGGACTCTATGGCCTGCTGGAGCAGCTTCTCCCTCAGGCAGGCTCCCATGCCATCTACCCCCAGGATTCGTAAGGATTGAATGTAACCCAGTCCTTGGACCGTGCTCCCCCGTCTCCAAAGCCTTTCTTCTTTCACGGCGCTCAGAAAGATGCTTCAGAGCTTATCTGTGCCTCTGGCTGGGTTGTCCAGCCTCTTGTCCCCATATCCAAATCCAGCTCAGTCTGTTTGGGGTATGGAGGGTCCCAGACCACTCTCAGACCGCCTGCTGGGCAGGCAAAGAGGGGCTGGGGTTCTTCTGCCACTGCAGTTTGCAGGACAGTGCACACCAACACAGGTGGAACAGAGCAGAACATGCAGGCCAGCCGTGAAGGCAGGGCACCATCTTGTGGCATGAATGTATTTCCTCTGCACATCTGTAGGAGAGCAGTGCTGACTTTCTTAGTCAGACACAACATGGGAGTTGCCAGCTCTCCTTTTTTTTTTTTTTTTTTTTTTTAATGCAGCTGGGCTTCTTTTCTGTGGCCCTAATTCCCCCTATGGCTTTTCCTGCCTGCACAATGTGCTTGTTTCTCCAGCTGCTGGGACCACCTCTTCCAGAGAAGCTTAAGCTAGCAGACTTGACAAGCTCTAGGTTGGTCCTGACACAGTTTCTCAGAGGGGGAAGAAGCAGAGGAGCTGCAGAGAGAATGTCCTGACATGTCCATATTGTGGATCTGCTCATCCCAGCCAAGGAGCAGTGGTACATGGTTGTGAACTGGGTGTCAATGAGGGCTGCCAGCAGTGAGCTTTGTGTGTGAGCCATCTGTACAAGATGAGGTAGTTTGCCTCTTCCAGATCCCCTGAGGCCCCAGCAGTCTGAGGGCTTCTGGACACTTGAGCTTGACTGTTCCTTAAGAAAGCAGTGCCGAAAGTCAGGTGGAGAAAAGTGGAGGCCTGTTGTTTTGCAGAAGTAATGGCAGTTCAAGCTGCTTTTCGTACAGATTGTCTTGTTCGTTGTCTGGGTCTTGTGGGTCTTGTGGGTCCTGTAAAACCTGGATGGAGATGATGAGTATTTTTGCCCTCAACTGACAGGTTATAGAGCAGACTGATTTCATCCCCCTTCCTTTTCACTTTGCCCTTGCCTTCTCGTGAGACATTCACCAGCCTTTCCTGCTCTCTCGTCAGCAGCTCAGATTCCTGAGCAGCATTGTCCCCCATTTTCCTTAGTCTTGAGCTGCTACAGCTCCTGGAAACACTGGTCTGACCTGTGTATGGTTGTTTTGTTAGGTAATCAAATGCCAGCAGGTACCTGCATGGTGTTTCCTGGCTTGTGAGCATGTGTCCTAGCATAGCTCACGTGCCTGGAGGAGAAAGGGCTACAGCATTGTGAGGAGTGGGCTATGAGCTGTGAGTGTCAGGCACTGAAATAGGCAGCCCTGCAGATAAAAGCATCTTGTCCTGTGTTTAGTGAAGCTACTCTTTGCAGAGACATGCTTTGGTTGGAGTTCCTTGGGGAGAGGGCAGCACAGGACTGTTTCTCCACTGTTCTCACATGGGCAAGGAAAAGCAGAGGGGTCACAGAAAATCCATCTTTGCAAATTCACACGTTGCCACCAGAGAGCTCCCATCCTTCACAGCAGTCCAAGGGTGAGCAAATGCTGACCAACATGGGAATGTGGTCTCCACCACAAACCTGCACTCGTAGAAAGGGCTGAACACTTTGTGTTTGCTCTGCTCCATTATTATTACTGTTGTTCATATTATTATAAGACTGTAGTGCTTGGATGAGTCTTCCTCTTTCAATACAGGCTTCTTATGAAGAGGGAAATATTAAATTGGGATTGTTGAGACTGGCTAATCAGAGATAACAAAGTGAGCTGGTGGAAAAGTGGTGGCAGCAGAGAGTTTTTCTCTCTGTTGTTTTTCACAGCCTTGCTGATGGGATAGCAGGACATGAAAGGATTTGCCTGAAGCACACCATCACTGTAAGCCATCCTACAGAAGAATGTGGCACTTGCATTTATGGCTTCTGCTTCTAAAAACAGTGTTATCAATTGAAATAGGTTTTGATTGATACTAATTTGACTTTGTAATCACATGTGATAACAATTCCTGTTTGATTACTAGGTTAACTCATCAGGGCAGTCTATTTCTTCCCTTTATTACCTGTTCTCCTCCCTGCCAGAACTTTGTCCCTACTTCTGTCTGGGTCTTTCACATTCACATCACCCCCTCACTCCTGGAGGAAAAAGTGGGTAATTGGTTTATTTCAGTGAATGGCTTATATGTAAAACTGATAACTGAAAGCTGTACCTGGCTGAGCAATCTGAATGCTACAGTGTAAACAGTGTAAATGACTGTAAACACTGGGAAATGGCTGGGTTCCCTTCCCTGAGAGGTGATGTGATGTCTTGCCTTCCTTCTGCACCTCTTTTGCTTTTTCTATACTGAGAGCGTGAGGAAGCCCTGGCTCCCTTGTAGCTGAGACATGAGCTTAAGGGCAGATCTGCCCTACATGAACACTTTGGCATCTTGGGGTAAATTAATCTGGAAACTAGCAGTCTCAGCTACCTCTTTCTGATTGAAGAGGCCATCGTTGCAGCTCCTTTCAATTTGCTCAGTGAACTCCATCTTTCCTTAGGCACCTCTTTTCTGTGACATAGTATACCTGACAGAAATCCCAAAGGAACTTTGGAACTTGGGGAATCTAAGTCAATAGAGGTCAAATCTTACCAGAACTAGACTCTTGTCATCTACTTTGGAACTATCTGCCAGCAGTTCCTAGAGTCCATGCATCAAAAGAAGCAGCATCTACCTAATATTTAGAAAAAGCCTTTACCTCTAAAGCCTCAGACCACTGGGTGTTAACTGTGCAACTGCAGCCCAAAGACTGACCACTTCCCAATTTGCCTGGTTGGCTGCAGATGGAGAAGGCCACATTTGGTTGTAGCTGTGGCCAAGTTGGAAGTCTGTTTAATATCACTGCTCTTTCCTGGAGAAGATAGTGTGGAACCATCAAGCTCCCTGCTTCCTCGAGCAGTCCATTGTGCTACAGTTCAGTCTTGTGGGAGTTTTTATAGCTATTGATTAGGCTCTCTAAAGATGCTGGTGGAGACTTAGGGTTGTTTTTTACTGCTCGTCGTGCTTCTTGCTCAGAGTCCCACATCTGGTCTTGTTTAGTGGGCTGCCTGCATCTTCCATGGTGCAATGGTCTGCAGCCACATGGTGGGGGAAATGGGGACAGCAGTTAAAGATAAAGGCTAGTGTTAATCTAAAAAGCATAATCTTCAAGGGAATATGCAGGGAGCTGGAAGGTTGCTTAGCTGAGGAAGTGGGGACTCAAGAGTTTACAGCAATCTCAAAACATATGTGTGGTCAGCTGAGAAAAAGTAGTGTGTTCTTGTGTTCATGCTAGCTGAAGGCAAGATGTATACAAAAAGGGACATGTGGGATTAGAAAGATGTTTCCAAGGGTGATAATACAAAACAATTTGAGAACTGAATGTTCTTTCATGGAGGTTCTCAAGAGACAACATCCATCAAGAACGGTGTAACTTCTGTCTGTGTTCTCAGCTGATCTCTCAGGGCAGAGGACATCTGCAGCAAAAGCTTCTGTGGCCCAGGAAGAGGGTGGAGAAGGGAAAACATCCCCAGTGACCTGCCTGGCAAGTCCCCCCCTTCTTGGGCTCATGATTAACCTGCAATGGGTGTGCACAGTGTCTGCTGGAAGAGGTAACATAGTGCCAGGGAAGTAGAGATGGAGGTCCCTAGGAAGTCAAGGACAAAGCTTTGGCACTTATGATCCCAATGTGAGCTCCTTGTGACTGCAGTTGGAGTTAACAGTCCAGAAACATTATCCCAACCTGGGGAGACAGGCCTGTTTGGCAACATTTTCACTTCTCTGGTCAGTTCCAGCTGCTCTGGGGAGGAGCACCACATAAACTTGATGACCCTAAGCTATCCCAGTAGCAGTCCTAAGTACTGCTTGGTCATGTACATCTGTTTGTAACAAGAGATGACAGCAGCTCCAGCAGTTTATGGGAGACCCTGGGACGGGTATGTTCTTGGGAATGCAGGGCTGGGCAGGCTTGCTAGGGGAAAGTGCTCTTTGTTCCACTGACCTCCTTGCTCTGGGTGCAGCACCTGATTCTTGCCAGTGTGCTGGGATTTTATGTGGGGTGTGAATTATGCTGGTGCCTCATGAAGGGTCCTGAGCAGCGTAAAAGATCACTTGCATAGATGAGAATTGTTTCTAATGCTGCAGCAGTTGTGAGCTAAATGAGTTCCATATTAAGCTGAAATAGGTTTCATTTTTGTGAAACATAGTTATTCAGATTTTCACTAGGAACTTATCCCAAAAGAATGTATACCTTCAGAAATCATCAGAACAGGGAAGAACAGCTTGGAAGAATCCTACTGTTGCAACAAAGCTGCAACGTAACTGCATGAGAGCACCAAAGCCCTGGTGAGATGGACAGCCTGGAAGGAGTTCTGCTCCAAAAGGTAATTCCAAAGAGTAGAACACCTGCAGTTGTAAACTTGGTGAGGGTCTGGGGAAATGTTTCAGAGGTTAGAGTGCATTTGGGGTCATACCTATCACAAGATCAGCATATACCACCATGCAATCAGGTGTGAATATTCACACGCAAAAAAATAAAAAGAGCCAGGGCTCTTCTGGAGGGGGAGAACTTGCTTCGTCATTTATTTACAAGCTCCGACACTGTTGCATTTTCCCAAGGCCTAGATATTTCATGTACTTGCCAGAACAAATACAGCCCAGGACTCTTCTAAGCAATTGATGAAATCATTAAGGGACTCTGTGTCTACTTGTGATTTTCCACTTGCTTGAGCTGACTTTGAGATGTGAACATAAAACCTGGCACTTGCAGGCATCTTGTGGATTTGTGACGGTCTTGGGAGCACTGCTTCTCCATAAAACAATGTCTTGATCTTATCCAAGCACAGATGCTGTTTGTTTGTCTGTGACAGGTGTAGTATCACTGATATTTCCTTGTTGAGCCATCCAAGTCATGCTTTGATGGAATTCTTTAAAGAAGTTACAAATAGTTCATTTTAATACACTGCTTCAGTAAACACTGCAGTAAACTCTTTGGCAGAGAGAATGAATTATAAAAACAAGAGTTATTTGTGGAGGGGAAATGGACAGCATTTTTTTATTGTGTATTGTTACTACGCATTATGGTTGTGTCAGCAGTCTTGAGATGTTTTATGTATCTTTTCTTGAATTCCCAGCTGCTGGAAGGAAGGTATTACGTAAGAATCTCCATTTTCTCATTTTAAAAAAGTAAATTTCTAACCCTCCTGGTTGCTTAGAAAAACATGAAAACATGAGCTGAATGTTCCAGATAGAATGTTGAAATCAAACCCAAATACAATGGAAAACTTGGTTCACAGCTTTAAAATCTAGACAGCAAATAAACAGCCCTAGACCGATTTAGACCGTCATTTGGAAATGTATCAATATCTCACTTTTTGGTTCTCACTGCTGGAATGAGGACACATGATTTTGGAATCAGTTTAGCTTCTCTTTGGTCAGGCAATACTGATTTTTATCAGAAGGCATCATTTTCATTATATATGTATATATATTTAGTTAGAATACCTCTTTTTCAACAGTTTTTTTTAGCATTGCTTCCATCTCATTTTGCCTCTTGTTTTGCTGCACATCACCTTTTCTTCTGAGTTAAGAATTTCATTCTGAATCTCTTTCATTCATGCTTCTTTCTCCTTTGGCTTTAATGTGTCTGCCTGAACACTTCAGTTTGGTTAGGTTTTGACGTAGACCTTGGCTTTGGTGTTTTCTTCCTTTCCTCATTTTAGCTTCTTCATCTGATCTGTTGCTTCCCAGCTTTGCTTTCAGCTGGTGCTGGAAAATTCCACTTTGGGTAGGCAGTGGTGCACCTGGAGATTTGCCTTGCATCAGATGAGCACACAGAGTTTCCGAGTGCCTCAGCCCAGTTACCCAAAATCACATTAAAGTTCATCATCTCGTGACTGGGGAAGTTGTTGTCTCATTCTGTTTTTCCAGAGGAAAATAACTGAATTTTTGGTGAAAGACATGCATAATGCAGGAATTCGGAGATGGAATCTGTGTTCTCCAAGCAGACCTGAGGGCCTGTAGGGGGCCGTACTGCCGATGTAACTGTTGGATGGTGTGAAAAAAGTTGGAGGATGAAAAGCAAGGAGGTCCTTCTCTCTTCTATCCCCTATTTGTATGACATGGGAATGATAATTGTATGTTGTTACCTGTGTTGCAGTCTGTAGTCTGTTCTTTTTTTTTTTTTTGCACACTGTTCCTGGAGCTAAAAGGCCAATTCAAGTTGAGGTGCCAGCTTAACCCAAATGGTCGTGCTTTCTGAAATGCGGAAGATGAAGGTCTGAACGCATTTGTTGCAGACTTATGATGTTGTGCCTGGGAGCTGACTGTATTGGGCACAGCCCCATCTCCAGAACCTAATCTGAGTGTAGTCCTTCCAGCATGGATGTTTCGAGCCCCAGCCACCCTAGCTGCTGCTGCTGATGAGAACAGAAGCCCTGTTGTGTCCCAGGGCTTTGCCCTGTCTGGCGTCTTGGAGGTCAAGTTTCTGACCATCCTCACTGACTCTTGAATTCACATGGTGAACTGTGTATCCCCCATTTGCAGAATGAAAATAAAGGGTCTGCAGAGCTTGTAGGAGTCCTAAGAAACAACAGTGGAGTGAGTATGACATACTCAGGAAACCTGTGGTGGGAGCATGCACTGGGGAGGTCCTGGCTCCAGAAAGTTGAGGAAGCAGCGTATAGTGCTGTCCAAGGCCAACAGCCCATCTAAGGAAAAATCTGGGGTACACATGACTGCTATGAGTGCAGTAACAAAAGAAAGGGAAGTGTGAAGTTCATATATCTCTGCATAGTCCAGCTGCATATGAAATCGTTTCTTTGAAGTCAATGCAGCTACTGGCTCTTGTCCAGAGACTGCTGTCTTGCTCTAAGAATGTCTCTTTTGGAACGAATATGGTTTCTCTCTCAGGACCAGGAGTGGTAGGTAGTGCTTCCAGCCAGTATTGAACTCTACAACAACCTTTGCTGATCACTTCTGCAGGCAGCCATGGTTCAGGATCCTGGGAGGATGTGGTGTCACCAGGCTTTCTGCCACTTCTGCCAGTACCTTCCAGCAGCTCCCAGTTGAGACTGCCTGGCTCAGACAAACACAGCATAAGGTAGAGGTCAACACGGCCAACTGCTGGGCTGCTGCGTGTGAGAGAAAAAGCAAGCTGCTTCTACTTGCAGTTAGAAATGGGCCAGAAATGATTCTTCTCAGCTTTTCCAAAACTAAGCTCTCAGACTTTTCCGTGTCATGATGAATAACCTACTTGGGTTCCTGTTCAGCATTTATAAAAATCTTGTTTGTGTTTATTTGCATCTATCTATATGGAAACACTGTTGTCTGGCCATCTGAAAGATGGTGCTGATGTTACATGTCGTTAAGTTAAGTGCATACACAAAACATGCATGGGCAAAATGATGATTTTAGACCTAGACCTTAAACTTTTTAAGATGAGACAAATATACTACTTTTGGTGTGGTTTTCCTTTTCTGGATGTCTTTTATTGTTTTGATATGGTTGTATATCCACAGTTTAAGATTTGGAGCTCCAGACATCATACATGAGATAGAAATAAATGTCTTCAGCAGCAAGCAAGCAAGCTTGCTAGGGATGATTTGTCAGAGTCCTTGTCTTCAGAACTTCAGAGCTGTAGACCTGTGGCTGTCCAGGACCTTGAGGCCATATAGATGGTTAGTAGTCAATCTTTTCTGTTTAGGCCTTTCCCAGTTTATTAACCTCAAAAGGCCCTGTATGCACTGGGTAGTATAAATACATGAGTCAAGGGCCAACCCATGCACTAAGCAATGTGTAGGACAGACTGTCGGCAGGTCAGGGCAGGGGTAGCTTTACTCCCATTTTAAGCCAACAGATTTTAATCCTGCCATTGAACAGGACCCTGAGGAACCTGATTGGACTGGACCTTCTTCCAGCAAGGAGCTGGACTTGATGACCTCCAGAAATCTCTTTGAAAACCTGTATTATCCTCTGATAAATTCAATAGAATTATGTTGTCAGGCACTTGCTAGAGGTGGAAACAGACGCTACATCCTGCTAGCAAGTGAGGCCATGGAAGTTCCTAAGGTAGGCTGAGCTATCCCAGCCCTGCCAGCATCTGCCTCACAAACAAGTAAAAGTGGAACGGCTGTGGGGAAAGGAGTGGAGAGAGGCATTCCTTTGATCCACACCTCAAGTCGTGCCTCATAGCACGGACTCACTTATCTGTGTTTGCCAGCCCTTAGTGCTGTGCATGCACATTATAGAGGTAACTGCTGGGTGGCAAATAGTGATTAGAAAAAATTGAGAGGGCAGTAAGAGACATAAAGAGCTAGAGGTGGCATGGCCAAACTATGAAGGTGCTGTGGAACTGCTGGTCTCCAAAGCAACTTGCTACCCACTTAGTAAAACACTCATTTCTCAACTGCTGCTTAAAATTCCTAAGCAAGGACTTAGTAGATAGCATAGCTAGAGTGGGGCTGGTGGGATTTGGAGAGCTTTGCTGGAGCAAGGTGCACCTTCAGCAGCAGAACAAATGAAATACCCCAATTTTTATTTTTCTTCACAGGCTTCCTCGGATTCTCCTCGGATTCTCCTCGGATTCTCCTCAGATTCTCCTGTATGTAGCAGTTTGGTCATCAGAGCCCTTATCTGTGAGCTGTGATCTTTTCTGAAAATAGTTTCTCATAGATCCAATTCTTTCTGTGCTCACTTATTTCTTCTTCCTGTACAACTAGGGGTTGTTGCAAAGTACATGCCTCTATTCTACAATATTTTCAATTTCCTTTTTCCTTCTTGAAACTCCCACCAAGACAACTGGTGTGGTTGATATTCAGATTTTGGAGACCCTGGTGTTCCAGAAGCTGAGGTGCTGTGTAGATGTTGCCTCCATCTTTTCTGTCCAATGTTAAGGGGTTTGAGGTCTGCCTTTTCCCTCTTACAGCAAACTAGCCTTCATAACAGAAAAGAGGAGGCTGTTTTAGTTTCTCTTGTAATTCTGGAAACCAATTCTGGAACCATAGCAAGTGCCTTCATCTGGCACTGGGAAGAGGATGTCCTCGTCTTGCTTAAAGTTGGAACTGCTTATTTTCCTTTTGCAAATCTGTGTAAGCAAAAGGGTAAATAATTTCCAAAACAGACTTTCAGGGGTGACCTTGAAACGTTGGACCTTTTTTCGGTCCAAATCCTTTAGGGTGGGAAGAAGAGAGCTTGCATTCCTGACGTTATTAAAATGGACATTAATTATGTGTGAAGGTGGATTAGTGCATTGTGTGCCATGAGTTGTTAATGTTAATCAATCAGAATTACAAGTAATATGCCTTTTTCTTCATTAGCAATGGCTTACTGGAGGGACTTTCTCCGTAGGAAAGAAGGGAAATATGCTGAGGGAAGAAAGAAAGAAAGAATAATGGAAATAATAATGGAATTAAATGAGGTATTGAGGCTTATTTCTGATCTCCCTCTCCTGATTCTGGGTCTTGATTCAAAAATTATTTGATGTGTTCAGCTACTTTGTGTGATCTTGAATAACAACCTTGTTTATGCTGGTTTTGCAAGCAATCAATTGAACTAGAATTTCAACATATAGGAACATTGATGAATTCAGGGAACCATGATTTTCTTCTTCAGAGAAGATCTAATCTTCAAAAAAGGTGCAGAAGGATCACGCAGATCTTCACTCAATGCGAGCTGACTTCAGCTCAGAGATCTGCAGTTAGTTTGTGGCAGCTAGACACCAAACTCATCACCTGTCTGCAAATGCTGTAATGCAGAAGAGAAAGAAGCAACTTCTAGCACTCAGAGAGCTTCAAATTGCTGTGCATGAATAGCTGGACGTAGGGAGAGAGAGACTGGCAAGCAGGAGGAAAGCAGACCATTAACGCACTCATTACCTACTCAGCACCTTTTTTCCCCCCTTATCAAAGCAAGCAACATTTTGTCCTGAATTAGAAGGAAATTAGGGAGTTGGCTTTGGGAGTAGTTTCAATGAATACTTTTGGAGAACTGTTTTTTTCCCCCAGGGAGCCAACAGTCCTCATATTTGAAAGTTATGAAGAGCTCAAAGGAGTTAAGTCCTATTTCTGCTGTTGGCATCAGAGAAAGCATCAACCCACGTGGCAAATTGATGTTATTTG
This sequence comes from Tetrao urogallus, assembly GCF_951394365.1. Classification (NCBI taxonomy): domain Eukaryota; kingdom Metazoa; phylum Chordata; class Aves; order Galliformes; family Phasianidae; genus Tetrao; species Tetrao urogallus. Next base: position 15,073,688 of record NC_136814.1, read on the forward strand.
GCTGCCTGTGTTTTCATACCCAAAGGTAGAGTGCTGGAATGTAGTGCCTGCAGACTTCTTGCTGTGTACAGACTGTGCTCAGCACAGCGGGACTCTTGGGTGTATAGCGCTGCTTGATGCTGAAGTGGCTGTGGCATGCTTGTAATGACTGCCTCAAGGCATGCTCAGCTACTCTCTATTTTTGTAGTGAAGTGCAGCCACGGTAAATAAGGCCTTGTTGTAGAGTGATTTGTAGTAGCTGTAGGTCTGTTTGATTGGAGTCCTGAAGTTTAGCGGCCAGAATTGAAGTGACTAATGGAGTAGTTTGACCTGACACAAAATGATTTGGGATGACTGGAAAGAAAATATCAAGTATCAGTGAGGTTAACTAATTCCTCATCTTGCTGCCTTGCTTCTTTTTATTCTGTCCCTTCTGATCATAGAGTTCCTCGGCATTTGAAAAGAGGAAGGCTTTGAGTCACAATGTCAGCGTTCCCCAAATGAGACTACTGGTCTGACCAGGAAGTAGCTGTTCAAACATCTGCGTGGCAGCTTAGTTCATTAATTCTTGGGGATTTCAATTCCTTCAAGAGATTTCATACTAATTTGTACATTTTGTTTAAGCTCCAGCCTCTGGAGTGATATGAATGTTTGCAAATCCTATCAATTGTTTTATTGCTTTTCTTTCTGGCTGCCAGTTTTGCAGAGGAAAACTTGAGAATTTAACCATGATTTATGATTGATATGTTTTAAGAAAAATAATTTTTTAAATAGCAGATAAATCAAAGCATTGAGATTGTGTTGTCTTTAAAACATGAGATATTTCAAAAGTAATCACTTAACAATGGGAAGCATAATCACTTGTTTTTCAACAGCTGAGGTTTGCTATCTTGTTGCTAAGTGACAGAAAAAAACTTTTGTGCCTTTTGCATGCTTTGGTTTCTGTCCTGAGTGTCTTGCAGAGATTAGAACTGTGCAAGTAGGTTTTCCAGTCCTTTAGAAACCAGTGCAGGGCTGGGCTACATGAAATTCTCATTAGATAAAAGCAGATAGTGGGTCTGGAACAGAGGTGGCTAGATAACTTCCACGCAACCGCAATACTGATGATTATTTTGGGAAGTGCAGCCAAGATCTTAAACTCTGTGCCCGATGAATAGCTCTATGTACAAGTTAGAAATTGCCAAAGCTGAGAGCAATTGACAAAATCCTCCACAATTAAGTACAGCATTTAAAAAAGAAAAAGGCCCTGTATTTATTTCCATATTATTTAACCAAACTTGGGAATGTGAGCCATAGCAACACTACTCACTGATGTATGCCATCACAAGGGTGGACACTTTTCACCTGTCATTTCTATAGTTGGTGCCTCTAGGAGTGTAATTCTACAGGATTCGCTGGCAAGAGGCTTTGGCTGGAGGCTAAAGAACATTTTTTTGGTAAGGTTTTCTGAAAATATGAACATATTCTAATAGAGTTTTACAAACAAAGCTTTCATGCTCAAGAAATACATTTTTGGGGTGGTAAAGAATGAAGAAAATGTTACCTAATTTATTACTGAATGCTTGTGAAAGACTTAATAGCCAAGAAACTAGCAGTATGCCACAGATGATGCAGGAGACCTGTGGTGGGTCTCTGCATGTTTCCTTGCAAAGCTATGCCAAAGCCCCTTAATTCTGACCTTAATTATTTCAGTGGCAGGCATTTGCTGAGCAAAGAACTGAGACCGTGTCAAGTCTGTGCACTGAGGTTTGTGAGAAAGCCAAAGTAATCAACCAGGCTGGAACTGGGCTCTGCTAGTTGTGGCTGAGCTATTCTGATTTTAAGTAAGGCCTGATCCATGCAGCTCTTCCTACAGAAGCCAGCCCTGCAGCTTCTACTGCCTGTAGGAATACAGGATCATCTTCCTCTACAGGGATAGGTTGATTTTGCTGGGCAGTGAACCCCCTCAGTAACTTGCGATGAAACTAAAGCTTCCTTCTCCCTGCCCTGCTGTTGTGTTCATTAAAACCTAATCGGTATTCAGCTTGCAAACTGAGAAGGGATATGTTCACACAGTTTATTTTCTCCCAGTCAAACAAATCCTTCTAAGCTAACCAGCCACTGTGTTAGGACCCTTTTTTCGTAGTAGGCATTATGCAGATTGCTGGGCAAAAGTTCTGCCTGGTTTTGTTTGTGAGCAGCTTCACAGACCATGACATCCGAGGTGCTGAGAATGGTTCTGTGCTATTCCCCACTCCCTTGTAGAGTTTGTCTTCAAATTGTGCTGTTGGCATCTTGTAGCTGTGTCATAGGCTGCTGACATGCAGTGACGTGGCTTTCTCCCTCCCTCTTGGACGACTGAGTAAACCAGTGGCCAGCCCATGCGAAGCAGCCTGGCTCGCTCACAAATAACCAGCATCTTGCTTGAATAATAGCATTACCCTGAATGCGAGTCTTTGCTGATGCGTCTGGGCTTACTGAAACCTGATTGCTGAATGCATGTGTATAGATCAGTGTATGTACAGCTGACTGTTGGGGTGAGTTTTGGGGTTGCTTGTAGTCTCACTTCCCTCTCTAGGGAAAATCTCTGTGGTCAAGTGTCTCTGTGTGCTATGGGGTGACTGTCTTGTTTTGTTGGCAAGCTGCCCTGACTTCCTAGAGGTTTCTCTCTTGCCATTGTTAAAACATTCTATGCATCCCTTCCCAATGTTTCAGATCCAACAAGCACATTGTAGAAGGGGGCTTAAGTCCTTTCTAATGAGTAGCAGCCAGGCATTATGCTGGCAAGCCGGCCCCTTGAGAACAGCCTCTTCTCTGCTCTCAGATGTTTCTTTCAGTGACCAGAGTTTTGCTTCACTATACCAAAAAAAAGCCTTAACCAGGGGAAATTTACTGCTCAGAAGTGCTGAGTGAACAGAAATCATAACTAGTTTAAACCTAGTGCAGAGGGAACTGTGAATACAGTCAGGCTGTACACCACTGGTGTGTCTTCCAACCAAACCAAATCAACCAAACAAACAAAACCTCCAAAAAACAAAGAAGCTCCAAACATAGTCTGATGTATGGCTCCCAGCTGGTTGGCTCTGCTAGGAAGGAACATGGCAAAGGAGCTCATGTCAACCTACACAAAATTCAGGTTCTAGATGGCCCTTTAATTGTGGATTTGTGCAAGCATTAGGGAGTTGTAGTGTTGCTTCCCACAAAGGACCTTCATCAGAAATGCGCCTATGTATATTTAAGAAGTGATGTAATGCTTATGGCATCCCCACATTTGTTGTACGTCCTAAAGCCCTTGGGTGTAGCAGCAGTGACGCTATGAGTGTTTTCAAGGGAGGACCAGGCATGATTCAATTTGTACAGAGGACAGAGGTGTTTTGGCTCTCTTCTCCTGGAGAGCCTGGCAGTGCTCCCCACAGCCACCATGCTGACGTAGAGGAAATATTCCTCTTTTGCGTCCCTGGGACCTGTGGAGCCTCAGAGCCCGAGCTGTGGTCTTTGCAGGCTTCTCCGCCATATGTTGTTCCTTTGTTGTGTGCAGACCGTGGCTGACATGAATAAATACTCTTTTTTCATGGTCTGGCTTCTCCACAAGCAAATTTGTATTGAAACATCCAACTCTATCACTCCAACATTAAAGCTTGCTGCTTTAAGAAGAGATGAGAGTGGGCAGGACAACATACCCAGCAGGCTGCTGGAGGGCCAGCTTCAGTGCAGTGTACAAACATACTTAATTTTAGGCTTATTTCTAGCTCTGTGAAGTCACTGGTTCTCTTCGGAGGCTTAACTTAAACATGTGCTTTATACTTTTGGTTGGACTGGGGAGAACTCATTTTCTTGGTGAGCTCTGAACCAAGTGATTCCTAGGGAAGCAAAAATTAGCCACTGTGAACTACTTATTAGAAATCTAAAGCAGGCAAGCTATTTCTCCTGCAGGCTGAGGTGAACAAATATAGAAGAAAAGAGAATGGCTGAATTACTCTCAGCAGATGTAGACTAATGCAGTGACCAAAGACATCAGTTTGACAAAATCTGTGATTATTTTGAATCGCTGTGCCAGCGTTTTCATTTATGTTTCTCAGTATGGAGAAGAATACTGGTGTGTTGTTTGTATTTTTATTTTTCGCTAGCATCCTGAACACACCAGTACTGCCCTTTAATTAGCATTCACTGCCAAAAGTGTGGCTTCACTGCCTCTTTTGCACAATCTGACCATAGTGATTGCTTGGAGTTACCTTAAATGCAGCTTTTCTGCTGGCAATCACTTTATTTACTGCTTGGCTGTAAAACTTCCATCTGAACACAAAAGCAGATTAACATCAGTAATTACCAAAGCAGATGTTTGTAGACAAATACCCATTTCTTAGAAGCAGATTATCTTCTGCACTGGCACATGGGAAAGGGATTCATATCATGCAATGCTGTCACTCTCAAATGATGTCAGAAGTGACTCAGCAGAGAGGTGTGTAACTCCCCTACCTTGCTTCCATCTCCTAGGAATCACTCTCTGAAGGGTGATGAAGCATGGGACAGAGCCAATTGTTGATCTTACGGTGATCAGTCCTGCTAGATGTTTAGCATTTCATTCTTGAAAGTGACTGCCAATGAGTGAACAGGGCTTTGTGCTACGTGTACTTGCTTCTTTCTCTTTGGTTTGAATAAGTTTGTATGTTTTGGTGTTTTTTTTCTTGCTGTTCATGAGAAATCTAGGGCTGTGCCTTTGATTGAATTGAACACATAGGCCTATGTTTTCTAGCAAGTCTATTCCCACTGGATTGCCTGAAAAACGCTTTTGGTACAACATGCTAGGCTTAGTAGAAGTAGAAAATAGTTAGATCTTTCCAGGCTGTTGTGCAAAGAAAGCATGGTTGTGCCTTGGAGGAATGATCCTCAGCTGGTGGAAAATGGCAGCTTCAGTCTTTTCTAAGCCAGTTATACTGTGAGGACTGAAAGATGTTCAGATGTTTTTGAAGCCTGTCCTGGCACACGGTATTTACCAGCTGAAGTCTACTCAGCCTTGTAGTCTATCCAGAAAAGCCACCCTTGGCTGTCTGTGGTGAGAGCTCATCAGCATGTGAAGGAATGTCAATGCAGAAAAGATGTGACTGTGGTTCTGGCTCCTTTGGGGCTTCAGGTTGGTTGCCTAGATTTCAGAGATGACCTTTGGAAACTAAAAGAGAATATAGGTCCATGATTTTCCTTGTGTGGAAAATTTCCTCCAATACTATCTGAAAAAAAAATAAAAATGCAGAAGCAGGGCGTGGACAGAAGTGGCCATGGTCTCTGAGGAAGGCAGAAGGTCTTTACCTCCCCTAGTATCACTGAATATCAGTTGGTGTGGGAAAGGTGTGGATGGACTAATTTCCATAAGCACAGGACACTCTTCAACAGCAGTAGCTTTATTTTTGGCACTGAATCACTCTCAGCTCTGTGTCATAAATTGCTGACCATCTTGCACAAGAGGCTTTCAGTTTTTGAAAGCTCTCCTTTTACATAACACCTCCCTTCCATCCCCTTGTGTGGGTTACACAGCACAGAAGGAGAAGGGGAGCCATGTCAGCACCCCACCTATCGCTGCTCCAGCTCCACTGAGTGGGATCCAAAAGTCTGGCCCCAGCATAGGCTTGGCCTGCACTTTTTTTGCTGATCCCTTGGTTATGAGAAATTTAAACCAGATGTTCAGTGTTCAGTCATGCTTATTTTTCCTGCCTCTATCACAGTAATTACTCTTTACTGAGGGTCATTCAGAGTTCAGTTCTGTTGAGAAACTGTTATTCTTGATTAGAGGATCGGCTGCTTTTTCAAACATCCTTGTCTAATTGCACTTTGAAAGACATGTCACAGTATCCCAGAGCTCTTCGGTTAGCTACTGAAGAGAGAAGTTGTTAACAGCAATGACAGGGAATGTAGCAGTTATTTGGAGAAAGGAATCTGCCTGCTGACTTAAAAAGCTTATCAATCCTGATTGGAACTGAAACATAGATGAAAATATATCAGATATTGCACAAACAATATTGAACCAACTGTGTGGCTTGACACAAGAAGACACTGAAACTATGTTTCTGTTTCTGGTAATACTGACAGTTCACTGTGTCACGGACTTTGCCAGTATTACGTCAGGAGTCTGATGCTGCTTGGTATATTACCTTAGTCCTTGGGTCATCTGATTATTTGAAGATTTCTATTTTGTTTATTAAAAGAAAAAGCTTGTGATATAGCAATTAGTTGCACCCATCAGAAACAAAAGGATCAATACAGTTTTATTTCGAGAACCAGGTTCTTTTTATTAACCTGCTGTTAAAGCATCATTTTTTGCACCCTCTTCCCCCCCTCCCCCTTTTTTTTCCTTCCTCTCAAAATTTCTGTAGTTCAAGTTCTAAAACAGTAAACAGATGCAGCTTGCTTCTGGCTCAGATGTGAGGAAAGGCCAAGAGAACAGCTATCCACAAAGCCTTTGGCCCCGGCTGGAAACTCTCAAACTCCAAAGGGTGTTTCCCATGCAGCCGTTCTGCACAGTGTAGCCAGGCAGCAACTGTGTCAAAGAGGGACTCTGGCAACCACTATTTTGCAGAATAAATATTGATGCATCTGTTAGGAGGGCAAAGAGAAATCCTGGCAAAACAGAAACATGTTCTGACGCTGCTGACAAAAGACCAGCTCTGCTTTCTGCAGTTATGTGTCTTCAACTGAGAATAGTGTCCATGTCTAAGGAAGAAGACAACGATGTTGACCAACAGGCAACACCCCTCAGGCAGTTAAAAAGCTATTCAGACAATCACAAAATCTCCAGATATACCTCAGTTTTCTGTGGATGGGTGAAGGAATGTGGAAGGACAAGCGAAGAAGAAGGAATTCTGAGATTGGTATTTGAGATTTTTCTCCCTTTCAAACCACTTGTGATCCTTTAAGTTCAAAAGTTGGTGATGTGAGCAGGGGGGCAAAGTGTTTCTGGAAACCTGTATGTAGAGTGGGGAAGGGTTGACAGCCACTCCTCAGATGTTCCTTTGTTTCGGGTGCAGTTTTGGGAAGCTGCAGCTACTTGTCTGAAGTGCCACGGAGCCAATCCCCCAGTATGAGGAGCAATTCTTGAGGAACTTCTCCAGGAGAAACAAAACCCAAGCTGAAGGCTCTGCTCCCTAAAACTCAAGACAGAGACTCTTCATCACCTGTGCCCAGACTGTGGTCTTTCTGGGGGTGAAATGGTCACCCTCAGTGTTGAACCTCCTCCATTATATGTGAATGATTACCTGCCTAAGGAGGGCAACAAGCCTTTCCCTTACGAAAGGTGTCACCATCCCTCAACATAACTGATGCAAGCCTCCTCTACTTCCTCAGTCTTTTCTCTTGGAGTGGCTTTGTGGGGTCAATTATAAATTGGGCCAGTGACAGATTAGCATCTGAGAAGAAACTGGAATTCTAGGTGAGCACTGGAGGGCCAGGTGAACACAGCAGGTTCCTCCTGACCATCAGGAAGTCCTTCTGTGCTGTCTGGGTGCCACTGCATTGTCACAGGCTATCCAGTGGAGTTGTGGAGGCTCCTCTTCTGAGTTCTTCAAAAGCCACCTGAATGTGGTCCTGGGTAGGCAGCTCTGCATTGAAGTGTGTGCTGCTATAACTCAGGAGGACGCAGGCCAATTATGGCTTGTTTTATCTTAACTCCAATGAGGTGACTTGTTTACCTGGACTGCAGGCAAAGTATTTAGCTCTTAACAAGGGCTATTTCCCCCTGCTTTTGCCCTCGGATACACGAAGGGCAACTGTAAAGCCTTTTCTGCCCAGCATCAGCTCGGACTGGCTCTGAAGAAGTAGCCAAAGCTCCTTCAATCCCAACAGCACTGATATTTCCTCCTGTGTCACAGGCAGCACCTGATGCTGCAGTAGTGCTCATGTCTTTCTCTTACCAGTAAAAGCTATCATAATGTCCTGTGGTTGCAGCATTAGTTGCACATCTTGTTGCCAACTGCAGGGGAGTTTCCTCTGACGGTTTTCATGCTGGATATTGCTGGCACTCAGCAGGCTACAAATCAGCCTTTCCAGTCAGTCCACAAACCCTTTCCTTCTCATTATGAGAGGTGTTGAGAATATTCAGGCATAAAATGTCACGCTCTCTTGATCTAATAACTGCATAAGGCCTTAAATCTCACTCATGCTAGCTCTGTAGTGCTATATTAGGTCCTGTCTTGCCAAACTTAGGGTTCCTGACAGGAGAAAAAGACCTTGTGGTTATGAGATGAAACTAGAAGTTAAGCCATCTGTCTGGGAAGCCAACCTTGCCACTGATACCCCTCTGACCTTGAGCAATTAATGTAGATGAGGAAACACCAATGCTGTGGAGGCAGATATAGGAAATGACACACGGTGTTTTGTACTAAAAGCCAAATTAGTAACCTAAAATGCTGTGTGGTTTTGTTGCCACCTCTCTACAGTAAGGGAAAATAAGTGCTAGAATAAATCACGTGGAGGCAGAGCCTGGAAAAGCCTCCAAGTTCCCGGACCCATGTGGGATGCAGCCTCCTCCATCCGGATCCACAGAGAGGGCTGTGGGTGGTGTAATCCCGGACGGGCAGCCGCAGCCCTGCCGTGCCAGCCCCACCCGCGGCCTGTCTGCGTGAGCGCACCCTGACTGCAGCCTGCCGCGGGCTGCTCTGAAAGCCCACCGTGCGAGGGCTGGGATTCTAGGATTCTGAGGCACGACGTTCCCTCGCGCACTCTTTCCTGCTGTCACCGTGGGTGTTACTTGTTGCTTCTCTAAACCGTCCCGCTTCCCGGCCTTGCCGAGTTCCACCCTCCGCCCGGCCGGGAGGGGCGGGGCGGGGCGGGGCGTGTGGGCCGAAGCCGCCGCCCATCTCGCTCCGCAGGCCTTAAAAGTGCGGCGGCGGAGCGCGGCGCGGAGTGCGGAGCCATGGCGGGAGCTCGGGGCTGTGTGGTGCTGCTGGCCGCGGCCCTAATGCTCGCCGGAGCTGTCCTGGGCAGCGAGGAACGCCCCCGGCTCCTGGGGGCTCCCGTGCCCGTGGATGAGAACGACGAGGGCATGCAGCGGGCCCTGCAGTTTGTCATGGCCGAGTACAACAGGGCCAGCAATGACAAGTACTCCAGCCGGGTGGTGCGGGTCATCAGCGCCAAGCGGCAGGTGGGTGCGGGGCGGCCTGCCTCTGTGTGCGTGAGTGCTGCGGGAGTTGGGATTTCTTAGGTTAATGGGGGCTGTTCTGCTGCAGGAGGTGGATGAAAGCTTGGGGCATACGGCTCTGAATGCTAATGTTGCCTTATGAGCTAATGCAGCTTTGTTTACTGATTAAGGAAGCTGCACTAGTTTGTTTACTTGGATCTTGCTTCCTGTTTGGTAAGGGATGCCGAGTGTGTTTTCTGTGGAGGTTGCCACACACTGCCTGCTCTGTACTTTTTGGCTGGTTGTGCTTCTTTCCTGTAAGGTTCTTCTTTTTAGAAAGCTCCTAGGTATGTGCTGCAAATAAAACTGCTACTGCCTGTGATCTTGTTGCAGCTCGTGTCTGGAATCAAGTACATCCTGGAGGTTGAGATTGGTCGCACAACTTGCCCCAAGTCATCAGCTGATCTCCAGAGCTGCGAATTCCACGATGAGCCAGAGATGGCTAAGGTAGGCTCTAAGCAGGATGTGCTGCTTCCTGGGTTCCTACTGCCCCCTTCCCTCTGGGAAGGTGGGCAGCATCACCTGTCTGCTTCTAATAAGATGAGATGCATCATGCCTTTAGACTGTGCAAGATGCTGTCCTTGCAGAACTTGTCTTGCCAGATAATGCTCACAGAGGAAGGGAGACATTGCAGCATGCTTAAGTGGAGAGTTCAGGCTGTGGTGCACAATAGGAGTACATGTGCCTCAATCTTATGAGTGCATGTGGGATATGCAGAGGAAACTTTGCTAAAAAGGGATTGCTTAGGGGTCTCCTGGTTATCAGTTTGGTGCCTTAAGTTCTCATACCCTTCTCAGCTCCTCCTGTACACCTGTGAACAAGCTCAACTCAGTCCTCTTTTGAGACAGTCCCATCTCTGTGAATCTTTCTATGGGCTAAGCACTGATCGCAACTGGATTACCCTGGTTCTCTAGATTTACTATATCATGCTGCATGCAGATTTCTTAAGAACTAATCTAGCTTTTCAAGTTAACACCAAATTGTCTGTCTGTCTTTGGTCAGTGTCTAGTTCTTGCCTGTTATTTCATTACTGGTGTTGATTGGTAATAGGCTGTACTTCTCTGTGCATGTTCCTTGTGCCTCCATGAGAACTGACACTGCACAGGAATGATCCACTAAGCACATGGGTGGAAGCTTGCCTGTGCATCAACACAGCTGCCATTGTTAGGCAGGCAAGCACAAACAAATGGTTAGCTGTGTGGGCCTGCCTGCCTTTGCTCTCAAAGCTTATATTGGAGAATTACCCAGGCTGAAAGCTCTGCAGCACTGGGAATTAGTGAGTGGAAGCAGCTTGATATTGTGAAATGTTGACTGCTTGGCTTCTGTGTTAGCATTTGGGATAAATGATCCTGAGCAGGTTCTAAGTTTGGGGTTCCAGAACATACTGCTGGGAAAGTGCAAATCCAGAGTCACAAGAGTGGCATATAGTCAAGAATCTCAAAATGGAATAGATCTGTGTAGAACAATGATACTGTTGTATGTTCTTAATATGATATTTATGATATAATTAATAATTAATCATAATGATATGATTAATAATTAATATGATATATGATATGATTTCTTTTTCTCTCTCCTCAGAATACCATATGCACCTTTGTAGTGTACAGTATTCCTTGGCTAAACCAAATTAAACTACTGAAAGGTACCTGCCAGTAAGCCTCTCTTGGCTCCAGCGGTGACCAGCAACCAGTTACTCAGATGAAGAAAGAAGCAATAACGTGAATTGAGATGGGTTGTATCACTGCCTGTTAACTCATACTTCTGTATGCTTGTGCTATGCAAGTAAAACTATGTAATCTTCCTATAAAGCACAGTATGATCTCAACTTTATTTTTCCTCTTTGTAGTTATATTTTGGAGTAGCTGTTTGTCTTCTCACAGCTTTCCCAATAAAGCAACTCCAGTGTCAGAATTTAGGATAAAGTTGGTGTCCCTGTGAAGTGACTACTGTAAACATTAAAACTCAATTCATCGTTGCTATTGTGTGTGGTTGCCTTTATATGAGTGTCTGGTGTCTTGGAGGGAGGGTTTGTGTTTATTTATCAGCTAATCTCCCATGCCTAAATGATGGGATGAGAAGAAATGCAGGGTCTAATTACAGCAGGAGTAAGTTTGGTGAAAGTGTTTAGCTGTTTTGACTGAAGAAGTGTTTGGACTTTGAAAATGCTGTAGCTTGCAATGCTATCTTTTGGGAAGGTTAACCAGAACTTATGTGAAGTGTGTGATCAGTTTCTGCTGGAATTCTGCTCCTGTCAGCTGCTGTATTGCAGAGCTCCATCTGTTTATGCAGCTGTGCCGTGTAAGAATTAGCCATTCTGATGTCTCTTGTATTGCATTGGAGGTGTTTGGGAAACACGGACTTCCTCTGGCATTGTCTTTACAGGTTATCCTACTGTATCTTTAGTTCTGTAGTGTTTCGAAGATGAAAGCTCTGAGTAGGCATCCCCAGGACTTTACTTCCAGTTTGAGCAATAGTATGGCCAACTTCATTTATAACCTGAATTATCTCCACTAGAGCTGACGGAACAGCTGCTTCAGCACCTGTGCTTGGTCCATCATAGCTTCTGTTTGCAAACAGTTACAGGCACAGAAAAGCCTGGAGGATAGTCAGTGGCAGCAAGCTTGGCTGGAGGAGAGGTGGAACTGTAGTCTGGCTATGCGTTAACCAGGGCAAACTTGAGCGATATCTGATCAGGATACATGCTATTGAGTCAGCAGGTGGAGAGGATCTGTGCCCAGGAACTCTGAAGGCAACTGGCTAAAGTGTTTCCTTAAATTCATTAGTTTGTGGGGCAGTTGAGGATACCTGCTTTGAAAAGGCATGTGATAACACTTATACCAATAGCCTTAACTTGAGAATAGTCTAGCACTAAAATAATGGGAAAGTTATTGGTGTTGAGTGAATAACTGATGAATAAGAGACATCCGTCAGTGGTTTTACAGCAAATGGATCAAGTCTGGAAAACCTGTCTTTGTTCTGCAAATGTGGGTGTTCCACAGACATTCCACATCCGCAGCCTTCCAAATCTAAGTGTGTGTATGAGCCTGGTGGGTCTTTCAGTTGAACACATTGCTGCTGATTTCATTGCCTGTGCCATCAATGCTTGGGATTTGTGTGAGTGTCACAGGGAATGACAGCTCTGGATTGGAGAAAAAAATTCTACTTTTTCAACACCTTATGATGTGATCTCATGATGAAGTGGAAGAGAAAGATTCTCTGAGCAGATGGTAAGTAAGAATGGAGCATTTTAAGGGGGTCTTGTTTTTAACTCTGGAAGGAAGGAACAGGATCCTCTTGAAAGAAATTTCATCTTTAGTTGGGAGAGGAAGCTGTCAGGTAAAGGTGCTGAGATTGAGCAATGAGAATGCTGCTTGTTTTGCATGGTCCTAATGAACTTAATTTGTCTTGTATCTTTGTTTCTTTGTATTCTGAAGTAAACAGGCACCCTTTGGTGTATGTCTTACCCAAAGACAAAATAAGCTGTGTCTTGCCCTGTGTTACTCCTTCAATCATGGAATTCAATCATGGAAGCGGTATGTCCAGGTCTGGTGGTCCTGTTTTGAAGGTGAGTAAACTGAAAGGAGTGTAGAGAAGAGCTGTAGAAGTAATCTGAAGAAAGCAGCTTTTGATGAGAAGTGTAAGAATGCTGTTACTCTTTTCTTAAAAAAACAAAACAAAACTTTAGTGAGAGCGATTGCAATCACATCTTTGGGTATGGAGTGACTTGGATCTAATGAAGGAGAACAAATGGAGTACGTGACTAGAAAGTGAATGTTTCTAATGGGAAATACAGCTGCCTAATGAAGGAGTGAATTTCCTGTTGCTTTGTTGCCTTTCCACGGAGATGAGAGCTCAAGGAAAATCAGCTTTAGCCCAATCCATGTTCTGGTACTCACAGCAAGTGGAGCTGTGTGAAAATGAGGTTGTGGTAACTGCAAGACCTCTCATTACATACCTTCCTTGGAAGTGCATCTTCTGTGGGCTGCTCTTTCTTCCAAGGGCAATGGCACGTCCCCTCATCGCTGGGGTTTGGTGAACTTACAGGGAATGAGCTGGCTGCCTGCCACCAAAGATCTTCATCCAGGGCATGCTTGGTTCCCTTCCTTCTACTCTATCACACCCCTGTTCCTGCTGAGTGCTAGCAGGATAGCTAGCAGGATACCAACAACCCAACCCCACCATGCCCACAAACCATGTCCCTCATTGCCACGTCTCCACATTCCTTGAACATCTCCAGGGACAGCAACTCCACTCCCGCCTGTGCCAATATCTCACCATTCTTTCTGGGAGGAAAGCCAAGCATTTTACCACCTTATCTGTATTTATTAGACAGCAGCTCTAAACAACATGTAGGAAAAACAGTGAATGTGCCAGAGAAAATGAGAGTTTGGATGTGACAAGCGCCTGCATTCAACGGTGTTGTGTTTTTACACTGAAAAATTCCAATGACTAAGGACACAAATGAGTGGCACGGATTACCCCATCCTCATAAACTACTGAGTGTCAGTCTCTGTGACTGTCCCTGTGTGCACTCCACCTGGAGTAAATGCTAAAAAAGCCTGACCTAATTTAAACACCTTCTGCTCTAGACTGTTTCACTTTGTGTTTGCAACAGGCTAAGAGCATTAATGGAAGTTCCCATGCCAAGAGCATTCTGCTTGGCAGGTCTTTCTGCTTGGCTGGATGGTGCTAGCTGGATCAGTGTCAAAACCTGCCTGAATGCCAAGCCCTCATTTTTAGCTGCATTCACTGCCTGACTTTTTCAAATGTGAGGCGTGAATGACAGGTGTGAACAAGCGATCTGGGTCATGCTTATTTCTTTTTGTCTCTTGCTATGCTTTGCTTGCACGTGATGGATCAGTTCTGGGGTTGCACTTCCTTAAAATCAGGCCAGAGCGTTTTCCTGGTAAGCTATTAGGAGAGATGCTTTTAGGCTGCTGCAGCTCATGAACTCAAAGGTTTTTACTGGCTCTGAAACTTGGGGAGATTGAGGGCTGACAGGCTGTGAAGTGTAGCCCTTCTTAGCAGTATCTGCCACACAGTTCTTTGGGTCTTTCTGAGATCCTTGAAGCCACCAGTGCTCCTACCAGCTACAGAGACGCTCTATACATAGCCTAAATTGCAATTTTCTGCAATTATGAAGGCAAGTGACCATGTAAGAATTCAGGCCACCCTGGAGTCCTGCACACTTAGGGCTGAGGTGTCCAGAACCATTCACAATGTGTATACACTGTGGATGTCTATTTCTCAGCTTAAGGTAGAGACCTCTTTTATGAGGTGCTTCTTGCCTTGGAGCTGGGTGGCCCTAGGCTGGACAAGGAAGGCTAAGGAGTCGTTCTGGTGTTCAGCTGGCTTTGGTGAGAGGAGCAGGCAGCCTGCCTTCCCTGCAGCACGTCCTTCAGCAGGCCTTCCTTGCTGTGCCCTCATGGCTCAGTGCCACAGCAGATCCGGGGACTCGAGGTGACATGGTTGCTAAACTTCTTCCATATCGTCACTCCCATCCCATTGCTTAAATTGCGTGAGCCTCTGTGACTGTAGGATTTTGCAACAGAGAGAGAAAGGAGAAGCTCACGTACCCATCTCCATGATAAGCCAGGGCACGAGAATCGGGGTGTGTGCTTTGATTATTTCCCACGACACTGTGTAGTGCCCTCAGTGCCTCTTGTTGTGCCATCTCCACCTTTTTAAGTATGCAGGTTATTGTTGAGCAATCAAATTTTTCTCCTCTCTGTATTTATTTCCTGCCCATTCCTGCAGATGGGTCTCTTGCCTTATAAATAGGTGTCCTGGTTCCCTAATCCTGGCCATTTGCAGCAGCAGTCTGCAGGGGACACTGTGACAGAATCACTTTGTCCTCCTTAACCTGGGGAATGAAGAAGGAGACAGAAACTTAAAATAAAACCTTGGGCTCTCAACATTATGTCAATAATAATAAATAGTAATGTCATGTAAGCAGTTAGGAACCAGCATGAGTGCTTAAACTGAAATTTTCTCCTTTCTGTCCCTAATGAGTACAGGTACCACAGAGGGCACTCCCCCAGCTGGAGAGGAAGCTGGACCTGAGGCCTGGCCATGGAACCAGTTTCATTCCTTGAATATAAAGGTTAGCAAAAAAAGGTGATTTCAGGTGAAGTAGTGATGTTTACACTGACCAGCTGGGCACAACAATTGTGGCTGAGGGGTGGAAGCAGGGAGCAAGCACAGCGCTGACCTGCTCCCATCATCCTGCTGCCCATTGGCAGGTCAGCCCCTGGGGCATTTCATGCCAGGAGCAGATCAGAAGGGCTTAAAATCTGTGGCGTCAAAGCCACTGAAGTTGTTCGGGGGCTTTTTTTGCCCTTCAGATTATGTATGTTTTCAGAGCTTCTCAGAGGGGTTCCCTGGGGACTTGCATGGCTCAAACGAGCTGGAACAAGGCAATGCTATGTACCGAGGTGACTTGCTTGGAAAAGAGCCTGCCTCTGGGCCTGTGCTACATGCTGCAAGCCAGTTTTGGTATTTAACCCTGCTGGAGTCACGGAGGGTTTCTCGGTGGTGGCCTCTCATTAATCCTGCTTTTCCTACGCAGCAGTCAGCCAGGTGCTGCTATGTGCAGGGGGCTGTGCATCTCCAGGTGGGCTCTCCTGCGGAGCTCTGCAGTTGCCCAAACACCTTTAAAACCTTCCCATGGGCTCTGCAGGGCTCTGCTTCAGCTGACAGCCAACGAGGAGTAAGCTGTGCCTTGTCTGAAGTAGGCTCTGGCAAATAAGTTTATTATCTTTATTTTTAAGCTATCCTTGGAGTCAGTGCTGCCTGAAGTGGGCCTAAACCAACCTGCAAGCTTTAGATGTGACCAGAACATCTCACTGCCAACATTCAGGATTATCATCAGCATTCACGTTGGGCTCTATGCCATACAAAGGTCAGAGGTATCACCCCTCACTCCCTTTTTGTGTTCCATCCAGGCTTTGCCCCACACAGCACTGTGCTCTCTCCTGGTTGGAGTTGGGTGCTGCCTGTGAACAGGCCTCAGGCAGGCACAGCATGGAAAGAGCTTGGTTGCTGAGTAATCTACCCCAAGTAAGTCACAGAATCATTAAGGTTGGAAAAAATCTCCAAGATTATGAAGTCCAACCCCAACCATCCCCACCATGCCTGCTAACCATATCCCTCAGTGCCGTGTCTCCACACTTCTTCAACACCTCCAGGGACGGGGCCTCTACCATCTCCCTGGGCCATTTGTGCCAGTGCATCATCACTCTTTCAGAGAAGAAATTTTTCCTAATACCCACCCTGAACCTCTCTGGCTCAACTTGAGGCCATTCCCCCTCTCTAGTCACCTCGAAGAGCTCCTTAGGAAGGTGATATGGCACGGTTAGGAGGAAGGGCAAGTGAAAGAATGGATGAATTTCCAGTCTGAAAAATTTGTCCCAGTAGTAAACTCTTCCTATTTCCTGTGCTGAGCTCTCATGCCTTGCAGCCTTTCATGTGTAACCTGAAAGCTTTCCACAGGGGGTCACCATCTCACAGAGGATGCAGGACCTGACTGGGGACAAAACGGGCTGGTTTCTCATCTTCTGCATGACCTCTGACACAGCCCTGTTCCTTATGCCAGCAGATACATGGCCACTTCCTTCCAGGTGCCTCCTGGAATGTCTGAATCAGAGCTGCATTTTCCTTTGATCACTGGGACATAAGGACAGGAAAGGGAATGATACTGTCTCAGTATGGTCCTCAAAACCTTGGGTGCTGCAAGCAGACATCTCCTGCAAGGCTGAAACCCATTTCTGTGGCTGTTTGCCTGGGTATTTCCATTGCCAACATACAAAGTGCTACAAGATACCTCTCAGTGTCTCGTTCACAGGCAGCCCTTAGCCTCACAGACTCATAGGAGTATTTGAGCTGGATGTGACCCTTGAAGATCACCTAGTCCAACTTCTCTGCAATGAACACGGACATGTACAGCTCAATCAGGTGCTCAGAGCCCCATCCAGCCCAACCCTGAGTGTCTTTGTGGATAGAGCATCCATCACTGCTCTGGGCAACCTCTGCCAGTGCCTCACCACATAGTTAGGCTGTAATTGCATAGGGCAAAATCACATGGATCTGCCACTATGTGGAGAGGGGGAGTTTAGCATATTCCTAGAAATGAAGCTAAGATGATGCTGTTTCGTCTTCAGCTCTTTTTTCAACATCTTTTGAGGAACACTGAATGTGAACACACTTATTCTCCCCAGCTGATGCTATGTGAGCCCCCAAACATATAACAATATGTTAACATATTAGCGTACTGTATTTTAATAATTAGCACTTAACAGTAAACTTTAACGAACGTGTAATTTGGAGCTTAGCACGTGGCAGGCCCCAAAGACACTCAGTGTGTTACGGGGACATTCCTGTTCATTGACTCAGGCTGAAGCCAGGAGGAAACATCTCACCTGCATTCCAGATGGGCACAACAGACCGTGCTCACCTGGCGTGATTTATCGAAGGAATAACAAATGCCAGTGCAGCCAGCAAACTCCTCCCCTGCCATGCACTAAGAATGCAGAAGCAGTCCGGGAGTAAAGGCAGGACCTCCCTGCTTTGCTCTCAAATTCTTCAGTGATGAAATGATATTCTCTTTTTCAGACTATTTCCTTAAAAGAAGAGATGGAAACTGGATGTATCTCCAGTGTGCTCAATGAACTGCAGGAATCATAGCGTATTCATGATAGATTAAATTAATTTAGTGATTATCTGGATTCCTGGCCTAATTGAAACGTAGTCTCTCATGCTCTTGCAGCAGTTGGTGTAGCTTTTCCAGGAAGAGCTGCTGACACATGTCACCACATTGATTGTAAATAGCAAAGCTGCTGAGTATCAGCTTCTTGTGCCAACGGGAGGAGGGTAGCACTGCCTCTGGAATCCTCTGTTGATACCAATGACATTTAACTCTGGTACAGAAGCGCCAAGTGGGAAACTACCTTTCTGATGCCCCAAATACATTTCAGGGCACTGTGCAAAGCCAGTAAAAGTCATAAGCACACTTCAGAAATTAGCAGTAAGTGTTCCCCCCTCTAGGAAACCATTGTCTGGCAATTGGATGATCCAGAGGATTCAATTTATGTAAATACCTGCGATTGTCCCATGGATTATTAAAATAGAACAACAGGAGCTTTGATCTAGTTGGCCCCTTGACCCCCAGGGCTACTAACTTACATAAATCTTGTTTGCTTTAGAATTGAAATTAACTTCCTTAAACACCATCAGCATAGAGCAAGTATTTCTGAGCAGGCCTTTTTTAGACGTAGGCTGAGATTAAATGGCTTGCAGCTTAGGCAGGCACACAGGGCTGTGCTGTGGCCATGCAAATGATGCGCTGTGTGGTATAATTGGGATCATTGTGCAGAAGAAATGAAAATTGTTTTTTGTTTGCTGGCTGCTTCCTTCCATGTTGCTGGGTTTTGTACCATCAATTAGAATCTGACTTGTTCTGTGCCCAGATGAGAGCCCCTTGTTTGTGGCAAGGCTGGGAAAGCTGCTAATTGCCTTCTGTCAAATGGACAAGGTCATGATGGCACAACAATTAAAGGGGAGCACTTGGCTGTGGTGGTGCTGAGACTGCCCAGCTCAGGCATGGCTGAATGCCCCAGCCCTGGTACATGGGATGACCAGATGGAGCTTAACAAGGCAGGGAGTGAGAGCTGAGTTTGGGAGAAGGGGTACTTGGTAGCATAGTCTGGGGCTATGGGGAGAGCCAGGACGTCCCCTCCAAGCCTGCCCCTGGACGTATGAAGAAATACTGTTTTTTTTGGAGTCCCCAGGGAGTGCTGCTCCATGGTTCTGTTCTCTCCAGCAGCTGCTTGGGAAGCAGAGGGCTGCATTTCTCACTTCCACTGAGGCAGAGCAGACATCTAAACAGCTCTGAAAGTTTCTGCTGGGAGTTGTCTTGCTGTCAGCTCCATCTTAAGCCTAAGTTAGTGGGTGTGTAAAACCACCTTCAGAAAGAGCAGATAGACGGATGATTATTTTAGCTTCCCTTCAATTCAGGGAGACAACACTGTAGCGAGTTTGAAGGTTTCTGAAGTCAGTAACGGACTTTGTCCCGTGCCTGGCGCTGCTGAGTTTTTCAGACCAGAACTGCTTGACACATGGTCAGAGCCAACACTGTGCTTTGACCACAGCCAGAGCAGAGGGGAAGCACCTTCTCACATTCCTCTGAAGAAGTGAGAAAGACTGAGACTGCAGCTCATTGCCTGGAGAGGTATTCCGGATGGCATCTTACTGCAGGGTTGGTTCTTGCATACTGGGGTGCTCACAGCTGCCTTGGGGAGACTGCCGGCCAGATGCTGCTCCTGTGCTATGAGAGATGGAGAGGGATGCAGCTGGGTTGTGGGACATTCACAACAGTTTGTAAGAGGTCAGAGTGAGGGCGACAGTGCCAGTTGTTCTCCCCAGCTGACTGCTACTGCTCTTGCAAGGACACACAAGCTCGGTGATGCCTGAACTGTGCTGTCTGTAGTGCTTTACAGAAACCTAATAACCCAGATATCACAAAAAGGTGTTATTGTTGTTAGTGCACATCCTCTTTACTAAAGGTCTTTGCCCTAACTCAGAGAGAAAATATATTATATGCTAAATCTTTTCACTGTTTATGCCTTTTCTACTGCCACATTCACCCTTCCACCTCTGGGGCCTATGACTGGGACTGCAGCCTGCGTCCTCTAGAGAAATTGGGCTTTCACAGTGCATGATCCTGAGATCTCGGCATGGAGGGGATTGAGTGTAGCGGTGGAGGTCCTTTCCTCCTTGGCTTTGGGACTGCTTGGATTTAATGTTATTCCTTTTCTTAATGTTGTTTACTCACATGCTCTTCCTGTTCATCACTGTCCACATTTTGTTGGCAGGAGTTACTCCATCCTTCTGTGCCTTGGTTTCCCCCAGTGTGTAAAATGGTGGTAGTAATGGGATGCTTACGGAGAAGAACACTTTCTAATTGTCTCAGTCTGTCCCTCATGGCGCATGAGTCAATGTCCTACATGGAGAAATGAGTTGTGCCATGCAGCATCAGCGCCTTGCTGGTTATGCGCTTTCCAGCTGGTATACAAAATCCTATGACTATGTATGAAGTTCTATAAAGAAACATTAAAAATTAATTATATTGACTTTCTCTGTAGTGAACCTACCTGTAGAGTTGAAATTTTAGGATCATTTTTTTCAGATAAAGCTGCGGGTGCCTGGACAATTTTCAATGAATATTTGACTATAAATTGCTCGCCTTATTTTCCCATTCAAGCATTCCCAATTCTCAGTGAATTAAAAAATGATTAGAAGATAGGCTTTATTCATTCTCATAAAGGAAATGAATAGGTTCAGGCAGGGGAAAGTCTAAGATTTGCACAAAGTGAGGCAAGAATGTCAAACTACTTCTTTTGTTCAGCAATTTTCTTCTGATTTCAAAGTTTTGCATGGAGCAAGCTACATGAGGTTGTGCAATTCATCACCCAAGATAGGTAAAGTGCCTCTGAAAACTTGCTCCGGAGAGGTATGAAACGTGAGGAAGCAACAGGAGCTAGAGAGCACTCACCTTCCTCCTGACCCTGTTTGGGTGCTGATCCAGTCTCGGGGTGCCCCTTTAGCCAAGAGAGGGTCTGCTGGAGGAGGGTCTATGAGGACAGCAAGGTATCACTCTACACCTGTTTTTTTTCACTGCCCCATGCAGACAGGTGCAGAGGATAACCTGCTGCTGGCGTGTCATGTCCTCCCCAGCAAACTACACTTCCCTGCCTTGCTGTCAAAAGGGCTCATTATGCATTCCTTTTGCTGCCACCAGTGCGTGCAACCAAGGTGTGCTGGGAGCGACAGCTTTGTGACAGCCTGCAGAAATGCTGAGGGTTTAATTGCCTGCTTTACCCCAGGATAAATAAGCCTTCAGAGCCTCAGCCCCACGTGCTTCATCAGAGGAGTTCACTGTTTCAGGGATTGGATTGCTTGATCTCTTTAAGAAGTTTTCCTGCGTCTTCTTGAGGAACCAGACATGCCAACAGTTATCAGAGAGCTTACAGACTCTGGTGTTGAGAAGAGCCATGCTGTACCTTGTTTTCTCATTGGTTCTGGAGATTCTAAAACAAAGAACTTACTGAATAATGGCAGCATTGTTTGTTGTGCTCTGACAATGGCTTCTTCTTTCCAAATGTGCCTTTGGCACAACAGCTGAGCTTCAGTTTTGTGAGGAAATATGGCTTTTCCATTGGGGCTGCTGGAAAACACAGCCTGTGCTTGTCCTTCCTCGCATGCTTTCAAGAAGGTACTGCTCTGCTTGAGCTCCTACAAAGGCACAAGGGTCTGCGGCTTTGTACTGGAGCCACCTACATCCATATAGAAATGCCACTGGCCTCAAGCAAGCCAACTGAAAATTAAATGGGTCTGAAAGCCAGGTTT
Organism: Tetrao urogallus; assembly: GCF_951394365.1. Classification (NCBI taxonomy): domain Eukaryota; kingdom Metazoa; phylum Chordata; class Aves; order Galliformes; family Phasianidae; genus Tetrao; species Tetrao urogallus. The sequence goes on from NC_136814.1 coordinate 15,095,214, forward strand.
TAAAAGAAACATGTCTAAAACTGGCAAATCCCTGTCCAGACCTGCCCTGCATTCTGCTGTTGTACCAGGACCTGTTGTCACCCTGCTGATCAGCATGGGCAAGCTGATGCTAGAGGCTCTCCCCTGCAAGACATACACAGCACTGCCAAAATCCCCACCCAGCAAGCAGCAGTGCAGAGCGAGGGCTGTTGGACTTGTGTATACCTTCCCACCTGGTGCCAGGCACTTCTTTACTGAGAACAGGAGCCAGCCCCAAAGGCAGGGGGGAGGCGGATTCAGCAGCAGTCTTGGAGGCAGAAGTGTGATAGCACATTATTTGTTGCACATTAATTAATGTTCAGTTTAATAACAGTCACAGCCCTTTGGATTACAGTGCTCTTTGGTCTCCCTAGTGCAGAGGGTGATGGGTTTGAAGCCATTTCTCCTCTCACACCCAGGGGGTTGTTCCCAGAGCTTGCAGAAGGGAGGCAGCAGCTTTGCTGCTCAACTGAAGGGAGACACCAAAACAAAAAGTACCATCAAGATTCTAATTGCAAATAAATGATTTGCAGCATAAATGTTTCACAGAATCACAGAATTATAGGGGTTGGAAGGGACCTCCAGAGATCATCGAGTCCAACCCCCCTGCCAAAGCAGGTTCCCTACACCAGGTTTCCTTTTCGTTAATAAGGCTTTAACGTGAAAACAATGTAATTCTTCAAAATACTGATTTCAGGTGATCGCAAACCTACGTTGCCACTTTTGTTACAGACTGGTATGATGTAGTTTGTAATTGTTTTACTTTGGGAAAGGGAGAAAGAGGCAGGAAGGAGTGAAATCCTTTTCTGGACAGTTCTGGTTCATTAAGGCAGAGGAAGCAATAACGTCTGCTGCAGCAATTGCTCACTTCTGCTATTGGCCTGAGCTACAAATGCTCAGACTTCATATGTGCTGAGTATTGCAGAGGTGAAAAAATCCTTCTAACACATTCCTAAGGAGGAGAGCAGAAGGCAGAGTGCATCTATTGAAAAGCTCTAAGTCCATCCATTCTTAAACAACAACAAAACATAGGGAAGGCCAGGATTGCTTTCACTGGGTAATGCTCTGGCTATGAATTGCATTCAGAGAGCAGAACATTTTACCAGTAACCTCCTGGGCTTCCACACCCTGTGCTGGGCTCTAGGCAGCACATCTGCAGACATTCGGTGTCCTCATGCCCCCACACAGCTGAGTCCCAGCGCAGCTCTGTTCCCCACCACCCCTTGGCTGTGCTTTCCCTCCCTCTGCCTTTCCCCATCACCTGAACCAGCATCAGCTCAGCAAAACAGTCCTGCATCGATCAGTAGGGAATGAGAATTTGCTCTGCCTCGGGCAGTCATGCGAAATTTATCCTTCTGAGGATTTTTTCTCTCCATCTCCACAAGTTTCATGTATCAATGCGTACATTTTATCAGCACAGATCAATGCCTACATTTTTTCAGCACAAGTCAGAAGTGTTTCTTGCAGCACAGAGTCTGTAGGGGTTAGGCTTTGTGCTGCGCATTTAGGCAATGCCCTGCAGTGCTGTGGGGAACCTGGTGTGCTGGGGTCAGTGCCAGGGCTACAAAGGTGCTCTGCATTTTGAGAAACGTTTTGGGCTTTTTGTTTACCCCCGTGGAAGGTCAGTCATTGGCCTCATGTAGAATCATAGAATAGCTTGGGTTGGAGGGGACCTTAAATACCATCTAGTCCCAACCCCCTGCTATGGGCAGGGCTGCCCCCCACAGCTCAGCTGCCCAGGGCCCATCCACCCTGGTCTCGGGTGTCTCCAGGGATGGAGCACCGCAGCTTCTCTGGGCAGCTGTGCCAGGGCCTCATCGCCCCCTCAAAAGAACCATAGAATGGTTTGAATTGAAAAGGACCTCAAAGTGCCTGTGCTCAGGGATAAAACTAACAACCATATGGAAAAACGGTTCCTCTCTTCTCTTTTTGCACCACCTGGCTCGTGAGAAAACATCTCACATCATTTTCAGATTATTTAACTCTGTCTATCATTCCTTTAAAAATATGGAACTGAAATAGAAATCTCCTTTCCAAAGGAATAAAGGAAAATTTGCATAAAGAAAAGCCACTCATTCTACTGAACAAATTTCTGGCAGTTTGTAATTCGTGTCAGCACCCTCAAAACTGCATTATTTCCAGCACATTTATTATGCATCCTTTTACCTTCTTACAGCTAGTCCATTACACTCACACTGCAAACTGCATTATCCAGACTCTTACTAAAGATATGCATGGGCACAGAGGTTACACAGCTGAATGAAGGCATGAGATGTTGGTGCCAAGATGTGTCTGCATCTGAGCTTGCCATAAGGAAGGGTCCAAGACCCAACCTGAAGTGTTCTTTCCATCTTCTCCCCAGAGGTGTACAGCACACTCACAACAACACACACCAAACTGGAAAGGACTCAAAGATCGTGTCTAAAAAGGAGATTTTAGATTAGATATGGTTCTTCAGATTAAAAATAATAATAACAATAAAAAGATCGCTGTATGTTTTATTGCCTCAGCTATTCAGGGCCTTTGAATCACAAAGCCACCTCTGACAGCTGGTATGCGGTCTGATAATGATGTATACACAGCATTGCCTGTCGGTGCATCACCTCATGTGTGTCTGCAGCACTGAAACCAGGAGCTGCAGCTGAAAACAATGCAGTGCTTTCCACCTGTGGAGGTAGAAATCCTACAGCAGCTAGTAGCCTTGCAGAGCAAAAGGCCAATTTCGGAATTATATTCTCTCCATTAAATAGAAAGAGCCCTTCAGCACTGGGTTGCAGGGGTTGGCTTTAAGCATGCTGGAGTGCATCTGAGCAGCTCAGCCTTCTTTGCTTCCTTCATGCAAACACTCAGAGAAATGCAGAAACTGTGTTTCATTTGAGCAATTCTTTTTCGCCCTCTTCCTGCAAGATCTGCTGTCATGCAGGGCTGAATCCTCATGAAAAGCCAGCATGGCTTCACCAAGGGCAGATCGTGCCTGACCAATCTGGTGGCCTTCTATGATGAGCTGATGGCAACAATAGACAAAGGGAGGGCAACTGATGTTGTCTGCAGGGACTTGTGTAAGACCTCTGATGTGGTCCCACACCACACCAAATGCTAAGTTCTAGCTTGAACCAGTGATTGAACACCTGGTGGGAAGGCAAGGCCAGCCCAGGGAAGCTCAGGTGTATGCAATATACTTGAGTGACCAAGCCAGGATCTACCCCTTCCCAGGCCTTATTTAAGGGTTGGCAGTGGAGGGAAGGAGGTCTCACTGAAAATCCCTGTGTGTTTGTGGCCTGTTAAAGGTAAGTAGGCTCTTTCCTTTATTTCTGCTGTTATATCTAAGCAGTTCCTTTCTCTCTGTAGTTTAAGATATTGTTACTTTGCTGTTTTGTTACCCTTTCCATTGCATTACAGTATCCTTACACCTGAATTGCAGCACTATGGGTTTGAGCGGTGGACTATACAATGGGTAAGGATTTGGTTGGATGGTCATAGCTAGAGGGTTGTGATCAATGGCTGGTTCTTCAAGTGTTCAAGACTGAGTTGGATGGGGCCTCTGGCTGCCCGACTTGATGGGTGACAGTCCTGTCCCTGGCAGGGGATAGAAACCACATCTTCCTTGAGGTTTCCTCCAACCCAAGTTGTCATGTGAATGTATGAGAAGCCCCTATCAGAACAACTGTTTCACAGAAAGTCCATTGTGTGATTCACAGCTGATGCTGCACTTGGCTATTGTGTGTCTCTAAGCACAGAATCTGGCTGCTGGAGGGTGCATTGCTGGAGATGCTGGCAGACAATTTGGGATGGAGAGGTCTTTCCAATGTTACTTCCTTCTCTCTGTGGAGAGAGTTTTTTAACAAGAAGTGTGCTGTTACAATGCCAGTCCTTAGGAAGCTTCTCTTGTGCCTCACTGCCTGTAAGCAGGGCTGTGGAGTGCTCCTTGCTACCCTGCTAATTAATTTCTGGGGGAAAGTAAGCAGTTACTGCTGTGATTTTTCAGGAACACTCCTCTCTCAATTTACACTGATGTCCAACATAGTCCCTTGGTGCTATAGAATCGTGTCTTCTCTTCTGCTTGACTTTGGAATGATGTCTTTAACTATTAAACATCTCTGTGCCTCCCCAGCCATAGGCTGATGTAGGATTTGAGTTCTGATGCTACAAACCATTTGACGGCAATTTGCTCACCAGCTTGTAAGTTTATATACCTGGTGCAGGAGCCCCACTTCCCAAATTCTCAATGAGATGAAGCATGTTTCTGCATGATATCAGCTACAGCAGCAGTAACAAAGTATTTCTCCTTCAGTCTGCACAGAGTGGCCAGCCTAACTCTTAGCTTGCAGCATTCGCTCTCTAGGAGTCTGAAAATGGGCAGATAAGAGAGCAGACAATCTCTTGTCTCTTTTCCATGTTTTTCCAGAAAATGGGAGAAATATTTTCTGTCCAGGAGGTCAGTGAGGCTAGCTGACTTGTGCAAGATCATAGCATCTGTCTGACTCTGATGATAGCTCAGGTCTACTTTGGCACGCACTTTTGCCACTCTTCTTGGTGCTCATTTCTTCTGAGCTTATCTTTCCTACTCTTTCCTCTCTGGGTCACTGATGCCTGAGATGTTTGGATTCTCTTTGTTCATTCTGTCTCTATGATGCCACTAAATTTTTTCAGAGCACAGGATGAGTGTTGATGGGAAGGCATAGGCAGCAAGCAGTAGCCATGACCTTCTCACTTGGCTCTGCTGCTCAGCTGCTGTGTGGTTTGGGGCAGCTGGTCACAGAGCTGGCAAGTCCATTCCTTTCATTTCCATTTAGACTATTATAGCAAAGTGGACCGTGCCAATAGACACAGCCTCAGGGCGATGAGCCTGGGATCTGGATTTTTAAAAATGGTTTGGGGAAGAAATTGCATTTCATATGGTGGTGCTGAGGCAGAGAGGTGAGATCAGAGGTGGGGGCAGAAATAATTCAGTATAAATCAACTTCAGGTGGCTCAGTAATAGAAGAGAAGAATATCTGTGTGGAGACTTTAAAGATCATATGAGAGATTTTTTTAAGAGAAAAGAAATAGGGAACTACTACTTCAATAAATTGTTCATTTATTCCTGTTTTCCCTAAGGAAGAGGGGAGAGTTGTGAGTTTTTGGTATTTGTTATTTATTCACTTATTTTGTAACTACTTAAACTCTTTAAGAATTGGTTATGTTTCTTACTCTCCATTTAGTTTAATCTTCCTGCAAATATTTAAACTTGCAGTTCCCTTCTGAGCCTGTCCCTTGGTAAACCCACCTCTATAGGTCAATAATAATTGTGTTGCCAGTTGAATGTGAAAGATCTAGGGATTGACTTGGGGAAAACAGTGACTTATTCTGTGCATGCGTGGATATACTGGCTGAAAGTCATTATGCAATGTGACTGATCTTTGACAAATATCAATAAATGCATTTAGAAAAGGGCTGATATGGCACAGCATTGTGTGCGTGTGCATTGCAATTGTAGTGAGAATGAGTAGCACCAACATACATACTGGAGGGTCAGTGCTGCTTCTCTTGCTTCTAACAACTGGTGTTAACTACACAAGTAAAACTAGGGTCAGGCAGAACCGTTGTTAAGATGTGATGAGAATCTTAAATGTACAAATTCTGCTTCTTGCCTGCTCCTCAGAAACACTGGAGAATAGGGAAGGAAATTGTCTTAGATTTCTTTCTAAAGCTTGGCCTAGGGATAATGGCACATCTTTGCCTCTTTTTCCCTGAGGTTTTAAAGGTGAAGTCTTCCTTTAGAGGATGAAAAATTCCACAGAGGGTTGTACACTGCCACCAGAATGCTGATTACACTCTCTGGAGAAATCATCTACTTTTAAAGTGAACGTATGCAGAAGAGATGCAAGCAACTCTTGGTGTTGGCTAGCCCTGAACACCAGCTCTGGGGCACAAGCTCTCAGTGTGCAGTCAGCTGCTGAGTGTCTCCTGTCTTTCTCCTGCACCCGCATCAGGGGGTTGATGGAGGTGGGATGTGGGACTCAGCACTTGGATCTGTTGTAACTACCAGCAAGCTTTGCTACCTTGCTTCCCGTGTTCTTGCCAGGGTGCTTCTGAATGCACCACTCAGCCCTGCACTGAGCACACATACTTCTAGTCTGTCCTCACTATAGCTCTGATTCTCTCTTCTTCTCCATGTTGCTGGGAAAAAAGAAGTGCCCAAGCTGCTCACCATGCTGTGACAATTAGCATTTTCCTTGGTTTCCCATGAGTTCCTCTAGGTGAAAGCATGTGTACCCATTCATCTTTGTTTGGGAGGGAGGAGGGCTGCTCAGGAGCTAGCCTGAAGTGATGCAACTCTGATTTACAGATTGAAAAGGTTATCCGTCATCCTGGAGAAGGAGCTGTAGCTCAGAGTTCAAATCTAATGCCTTGAGGGAGGAGGGCAGATCATCTACAGAACCTAGGCAATTGTTCATCCCTGCCTTTTGCTGAAGTGTGTTTCCAGATGAGCTGAAGAACTGCTCAGCAGAAAGGCAAGCTTAAATGTGTGCTGGGAATAGCTGCCTTTCTCCACATCAAGAGGGAATAGAGTAAGTGTACCCTTCAAAGGAGAAGTTTAGACTGCAAGAAATATTCCCTCACTAATGATTTCACCCTTCTGCTCCAACCAACTGTAATTAAGTCAACCCAAATGAAGCAGGGTTCACATTTTCTTCTTTAAATTGTCTAGAGTTTTTGCTGAGTTTTTGCACAGTCTTTAAAGACCTATGGAGCAGTTTTGGATGATTGAGTCTGATGAGCCACCAAGTGAGCCTGGATGACACCCAAGTTATGACTGTTGCAAGTTGCTCTTGTCTTTGAGCGGCAGTCATTATTTTATCCACATCTTTTGATGTGCTCCTGGTCTCTTCACCTCCTTGTATCATGGCTTTTTATTTCTAAAGAATGGTGACAGTCCACACATTTAATACTTCTAATTCAGTGCCCTGTTAAACTGCGAGGTCTTCAGAGCAGGGAATATCTCTTGTAGCTTTGCAACAACTATTAGTCACTCCAAGCTTGGAAGTAATGCACGCGTTTGCTTCCTATGTATATGAGCTGTCAGCTTTGCTTTATTTCAAGTAAACTCCCAGTCACAGTTTTTTTTAACACTGATATGTAGAGACTTCTTTTACTAAATACCTGTATTTCTGTTCTCTTTAGTAGGTTATGACCTTACAGATATGACTAACGGCTACACAGTCATTGGGCAAGTGTTCCCCAGAGAGATCATTTCTCCATTTAACTTAAATAGCAAAAAAAGCAATGACTTCTTACCCAGAACTCCACAGAGTTGATGTTAATTTCCTGCCTTTCACAGGAAGCTTTCACATGACTCACTTGCACATCAGCTCTGTTTTTGTGACACTGCTCGAGCATTTCTTCAGAAAGTAGCTGTTGGCGAAGTCCCAAACCAATGAGTAAGAAAATCAAGTCTTGAAAAAGAGTCTAGACAAAAACAAAACAAAAAAACCCAACAACACAGCACAAAAAAGCAACCAACTAATTGGCTTCCTGAAAGTGTTATGCCTATTTGCTGCTGAGTTTAGGAGTAGAGACCCCTGGGGGCCAATTCTGGGAGGGGGAGGAGAGGGTAGAGTTTTCTGGATAAGTATTGAGAAATACTCTGCAATTTGCTCAGGCAGCTGTGTTTCAGAACTATCAAATATTTGTATCAAATAAATTATGAACATTGTATAGATCCCAACTTATTTCCCATGTGACTTCTGGTTCATTTGAAGCAAGAAATAAGTTTATAAGAGAAATGATCAATCAGTGCATCACTGGAGAAGAGCAACGAAAACTCATTGCATTATGCCTTTGGAACAAATAGCACAGACCAGCTAGAGATTTTTATGAAGTGGGAAGCTGCTTTCATCCAGGGGGAGCAACTCTGTAGCATCTAATACAGTTGTATGAGGAAGACATGCATTGAAATTTAGAAAAGCTTAACAAAAGAGGTGTTACGGAGAGTTTGCTTCTCCATATTCTAGTGGCATCTTTGAAATAACTGGAAAATCCATCCCCAGGCAGCAGTGTAAATTGACTTTCACTGGGAAACTAATAAGTGCAGGTGCTTAAGGAGAAATAAACAACAAAAATGGCCCTAGTTTTATTGTGGAGTTGGTAATTTGGTCAGATGGTTGTTCTTGCAGCCTTATGTATTACAACTGTCCTGCGTTGTGAAGGTGGAGGACCTCTGTGGTTGGAGGTCCCTGTTCTTTGGGCTGTGGTGATTGTTGTGGCAGACTAGTGTTGTTTCAGGTGTGAAAGTGCAAATGTTGTCCAAAGACTGTGATGAATGTGCTCCTGGTGGCTTCTGCTGTAGTGGGGTTCTCAGTGCTAGTCTGCTTTCCTTCACCAGCCAGAAAACACTGATAGTGAGAAGGAAGGAGGCTGGGAGGCAGGAGTAGTTCTCGGGGTTATTACAGGGAACTTTAAACATGTTTAGCTGCCTGCTTTTGCTCCAAGGGGAAGAAGGGTTTGTGTGCAGGGAAGGTGTTCAGCTTGCATCACTGGAGCAGCAGCAGGATGTAGTGGTTTTAAGCTTCATGGATCTGAGTTCTGCAAGCAGGATGCTGAGCTACATTGGCTATGATTGGAGGATGGTAACTGTGGGCCAGCCTGATGGTCAGTGGTGGCTGAGAAATGCCTCAAGAAGGAGATCAGGTCTGCCTAGAATCTGAGTCCTCTTCTAGCTTATGAGTTCATAGAATCGCAATACCCCAGGTTGGAAGGGACCTGCAAGGATCACCAAGCCCAGCACCACCCAAATCTGGTGTCTGAGAGCAGTGTCCCAATGCTCCTTGAGCTCCGGCACTGGGCCTGTGCCCACCACCCTCTGGGGTAGAATCTGTCCCTAATTCCTATCTGACCCTTCTGCAGCTCTGTGCTGGCCCCAGAGAGCAGAGCTCAGCGCTGCCCTCCACTCCCTGTGAGGAGCTGCAGCCACCATGAGGCCTCCTCTCAGCTCCTCTGCTCTGGGCTGAGCATCCCCAGGGGCCTCACACTTCTTGCATGCCTTGTCCTCCAGACTCTTCCCCCATCTCTGTAGACTTCTCCATGTTCATGCTGCTTATTCATCAATATGTACCTAAGAGAACTCTTGGTGAATCCTTCCATGCCTATGCTTGCAGAGAAGGAAGAAAGACAAGGGCAATCTAACCATGACTTTTCTTTCCTTGCCTTTTTCTTCTGCTTGTCCCCTTTATGACCAGGTAGATCACTATTATACAGATGATCATTACCAGCAGGAGATAATCTCAGGAAATATTGTGACAGAAATCCAGGAGGTCACTCCCTGTTCCATTGCCTCTAGGCAGCATCAGCTCTCTTTAACCCATTCCAGCTAGCTTGCCCTTATAAGCTAACAGTGCCAGGTATTAAGCATGATAACATGGAAGTCTCAGTCTTCTACAGGATTGAAAGCTCTGTTATCTAAGCTGTATAAAAATTACATTTCTTTACCTTTCTACGAACAGATGTACAAAGGGTTGTAGGGATTCTGTGGATCTTTGTGCAGGAGAAGGCAGACTGAGATGGCTGGAAAGCAAGCACTAAATGAAGATGCAGAGCTCAGGCTGCAGGTGAGGATGCATTAGTCCCCTGCACAGCAGCCGGAAGTTCCCTAAAATTTAAAGATCAAGGGAGCTTTATTAATTGAGAATCCACCTTGTCTCTTTTACATTACTTATTTATAAATGACTCTTCTCTTTAATATCTTAGGGCTGCCACTGAATTGATCAACTGGGAGTGCCCAGCTTGCAACCTCTGCAAAATCACAGCTGATTTCTCCCCAGAGCAGTTCTCTAGCACGCAGAGTTTGTCTTCATTCCTGGTCATCAACAGGGCACATTGATTTGTCACCAGATATCACTGCAGTGGGAATAACTCTCAGCCTATACCCTTCATCTCAGGCAGGCGAGTGAGATTGTGCAGTGTGGATAGGACAGGTGAGGGTCTAAGGGGTGTAATTTGTGACGTTCTCCCTGCAACTTTTTGCAGAGATAGTAGGTTGGCCACTGCTGGTTGAGCTCTGAAGGGAGGTGGCAGTGCAGAAAGGAAGTCATCAGAGGGATAGAGGGGGCTGCAGACACAGGGCTGGCGGAGGCCAGGGGCTAGAGCAGGGGGCAGCAGGCTGTGGTTGTGGGCTGCCAGGCAGAAATGAAGAAATGAATATTGGTGTTGAATCAAAGAGCTCCCTGCTTCGATGAGGAGAACCATACTTCACAGAAGGGGGATGAGATTTGTGTGTTGGAAAAGCAAGTAAGAAAGAAATAACTGCTAGCTAGAGATGGCTCCTTTCATCTATGACCTCTGCTGCAAGATACCTGGAAGCACTGATTCTCTCAGAAGAAATTCAGGTGTCTCCTTCTGGAGTGAGGTTGCTCTCTACTGCTAGCACTGTTTTAGCATCAGGCGGGATTGCTTCCTTTGCAGCAATTTTGATCCCAGTTTATTTTCCTTCACATCCCTTAGGCCACATTAATGTTTCTCTTCATGCTCAGCTAAGCAGCTGATCGATTCTTCCTGGGGCTTTCCCTGTATTGGTGCAAGCAGGAACTGAGCATCACCCAAAACACAGCAGAAGTCAATTACCACTGTGAGATGCTCAGTTGCCTACAGCCAGAATATTTCCTTTTCCAGCTACTCTGACAGCAAGTGGTGGTGCCTTATTGCCTCCAAATTAGAAGATCTGAAAGAGGAGAGGATGGAGATGCTGCATCTGGCGTCAGTTCTTCAGCTCTTGCATTCATCCATCTGTGGTCTGGGCAGCCTGAGGAAAATATGTCCCTCATCCTGTGGCTCCAGTGGTTGCTGGGGTGGTTGAGGGGTCATTCCTTTCAACACTAGTGTGTCTTCATACGCTGGAAAACTTCTCATCAGTTACAGCTTTTGTGATCTTACGCATACACTCGTGTTGCTGTGTTCATGTGCAGGCAATGCAGTTATGAAAGCAGATGATTTGTTAAAACCATGATAATATAACCATGATAGGCAGAAGTGATCTGGCAGCCCTACTGAATAGCCTTTAGGATTTCTCAGTCTTAAAAAAGGCTCTTTGCGAGACACAGCCTCTAACCAGGACATCAGATCTAATAATTTTCGGTGGGATTTTTCGAAGTGCCTCAGGTTTGTTAGAAGGACATTTCGTTTTTCTTATCCTTAATGATTTAGGCTCCTAAATTATTTAGATGCCTTTGATTGTCTCACTACTAATTCTAGTGAGGACCAAACCAAGATCTCTAACAAACACTGTGCTGCAGTACCCACTCTTTGCCTCCCAGGAGTGGCTGTGCTGGCTGGGAAGGGAGCTGATTAATTCAGCATCACTCACCTACCAAGAGGTAACCATCCTGAGTGCCTCCCATTGCTTTTCCTCCTGCTCAATGAATGCTCAGCGATGAAAGACTGGAATTTTTGTGCATGGACAAATAGGGAATTCCCACAGTAAAATACCTCTAGTTCAAGAATACAGTGTCCTAGAATGAACCGGGGTCAAAAGCTTTCAGTATATGCACTGGGACTTCAGGTTCAGTATCTCAAGATACATTCTTTAATGCACAGTTTTCTCCTTAAAGACCTAACAAACACTCGTGTGGCTCCCTGCAGTGTTCACAGCTGGGTGCAAACTTAGCCAGCAACGAGCAAATGCAAATCTTTGGCTCAAGCACGTGAGGAAATTACACATGTGCTGAACAGTGAAACGTGCATGTTTTGAATAATATTTGTGCCTCTTAAGTCCAAGCAGAGAACTTCCCAGAGAAAAGCAGTATGTGCTCCACAGCCTTTCCTGCAAATCATTAACACTACAGCCCTGATGTTACTGTGCTTACTAAAACCACTCAGTGGTGCTGACTGTATCATTGCATCTCCCTTTTACTATTCTTAAATGAAGAGGCTTAACCCTCTCCCCAGCTTTGCAAAATCAGTAAGAGGATCATTGCAGGAATCTGCGCAGTTATCTCCTAAATGATCTCATGGGGTCAAGCACAAATCAGTACATGGAGTGCCTGACATTTCTACAGCAGGAATGGAGCAGATAGGAGTTTATTTTCTGACAACACTTCCAGAGCACAGGACCTCACTCTGCATTCCAACTGTAGTAAAACAGGAAGCTTTCCAGAGAGCAGCTTTTGCCATCACAATTTTTGGAAAGCAAATGCTTTTCTGAGAACATTGATTATGTTGACTTTGATTATGCTCAAAATGGGAAGGAAGGTTGCAGTGAGTTGTTTTTAATTTGTCATTTTCCTTTAAACAACACCAATGTGCTCCTGAAAATTCTGGCCTTGACTTCTCTGCAGATGTTAAAAGAAAACAGCACCATAACATCTGGAAGATCGAGCATGCGTAAAAATCCACTGCCAAGAAAATTTAGATTTTCCTCCTCAGACCAAAGCAAATGATATTTAACAGCTATGTTAAAGCAGAACCTATTCAAAACATTCCTTGTGAAAGATAAGTTCAGAATTTCACTCCAATGTGTTCCCAAGTGCAACATGGCTGTGTGGATAGATGAACAGAAGTACTGAAGTTGTTGGACTCCAACCAGTTATGCTGTGGAACCTCTTCCTGGTTGGTGTGGTAGCCTGAAGATGTGTGCTTGGGCTCAGAAATTTCTTAGTTACCTAAGAAAAGTAACTGGGGGCAATTAAACATAGAGGTACTCTGGTTTGAAACTGGGAGTCGGAAATCATGGGCGTTGAGGAGAGTGGCTGGAGAAAGGGAGTGCAAATGTGTTTGTCCTGATCTTGTAATCTCTATCCATCCACAGGTTTTGGGGCTGGCTATCTCAAAATTTTGATGTCTTCATTGCTATAGGTAGAGGTTACAGGGCATGGGATACATCAAACTGCAAGATCTCTTTTCCTGGTCAGTTCATTTTGGAAGCATTGTGTCTTATTTTCTCATTTTCTAGGACTGATCTGATAAGTTTGTTGAGGTTGGAGATGAGGGATATATTTGCAATGAGAGGTTGTACAGAGGTGCTTTTCTGAGCAGCTAGAAGCTAAGCTCTGTGCTGCTTCCTACTTGGAGTGTCCTGTTGGCTCTCAGTGCCGCCAGTTTGACCTGCAAGAGTGTTCCTTGGGAACCTTCCATGGTGGTATCTCAGACCCCTGGTCCGAGGGTCTGGTGAGCCCCTGAGAAATACTCACTTATGAAGATAAGAATTCAACTGCTTCTGAAAATGGGTAGAAGAAATTTGGCAGAAGATAAGGCGTATCTGAAGAGGAGACAGCTGGCGAAATCCTCCTGTTGCCATTTAAAATTCTAGTCACTTTCTTGCTAATGCTTCTGTCCATCATCAAAGTGGAATGGGATCAGAGAGCCATGAAGAGGAAATATATTATGCTTTTTTTTTTTTTTTTCAGCCCTATATCTGAGCATGAAAGGTAATGGAGAAGCTGTCATGCACCTGCTTTGGCTCCATGTGGTGGATGAGGAGAGTGCTCTTCCTATTATGCACCTGCTGTTTGGGCTGCTCCTTGCAGAGATAATCCCGAATCTGTTAGGTCAGCAGGAGGCTTCTTCCTTCCCTAAGGCATCAATTTAGAGGTCTGAACATCAGGTAGGTGTATGTGATCCTAATGGAAGCATAAACATCTGATCATAGTTTCAACTCTCATCAAGCTTATATGTTTATATACCTTATATCATCTACCTTCTAAGGATGGGACTGAACACTAATTCTTTGAGTAGGTTTTTAGTTTCCTATGAAATTGCATTTAGCAGGTAATATGTGTGTGTACTTGCACATGCAGATTTGTGCATCTCAGATCTATACCTTTGAGCCTCATTTCAGCAGAATTTAAAAAAAATAGTGGGAAATCTTACAGTGTTAGTTTAAAGTAAAGCAACCATGCCAATGCCATCTGAAGGAAAGGATACGATATCTGACTGGGAAATCAAGAAGTCGCTCAAGTGGTAGTTGCCATAGAAGCATCCATGAGAAGAAACTTCCAAACTGAAGCAGTTAATCTTCCATGATAGATTCTCCCACGTGGCCTTTCAGATGCCTTTAGAAACTATCCACACAGCTGGTGAAGACAAGGTAGCCGGTGCTCAAGCTGTTCTTTGTGTGTCTGTAGCTACCAAGTGTGCTCTTGTCCTTTGTCAGAGAATTTGAATCACTCTTGCCCTCTAAGAAGGGGGTTGAGACTTGCTCTGATAGGAGATAATATACGGCCTGTTCACGTAGGGTATTTGGGCCACAGGATTACTGATTATGCCCCAACGCTCTGACAAACATGATATGGCGTGAGAGCTGCCAGCAGTCAAGTAATTACTGCCCTTGCAGAGTACAGCACTTGAGCATTGTGGTATCATTCCTGATGTGACAAGTTCAATCTCTGGACTATTCAGGCCCTGCAGAGAGGAAAATAATAACTTAGGTTTTTGAGGTCTCACTCGTGTCACAGAGGTGATAGTGTACCTTGAACTCAGCATCTCTGTTCCTCCAGTGGAGCTATGCAGCACAGCATTCTCTCTCAGCCCTTAGAGGGAAATGGGTTATGTGGCAGCATGGTTCATCTGTCCAGTTTTATCTACTCGTGGGTAACGTTAATGGTGCTGTAAAGGTGCCCAGTCAACAATGCCTGTGCAGAGTGGTCACATTTCGGGTACGTTACCAGTGGTATCGGTTGCTCCAAGATGCCTGTTGGAGTAGAAAACACTGGGCAGCATTGTTCCCACAGAGAGAAACAAAGGCACAAGTTCTGGGTTGGTGGCAACACTGAGTGACAAATGATTGTCAAAATGAATCAGCACAGGGTCTTCAGTTAAGCTGATTTCCCCAGGAGTGTAACTACCTCCAGGAGAGGTGTCAGCTGGTGAAAGTCTATTAAATCCACCTGAAAAAGACACACTAGTGTGTTTGAATTCAGGCTTCCTCCATCTGTTATGTTAATTTCTTGCCTTCTCTGTTTTAAACTACCAATCAATAGTCTATTCAAAAGCTGGCCTTGGCCCTGCAGCGTAGAATTCAGCAAGTGCCAAGTGGGAAGTAAAATATTGCTCATGGACAAAGAGAGAACTGTAACCTGAAGTCTGTTTCCATTGTCTTCCAAGTAGAGAAGCATGGCTCCCTGCAGAGAGTGCATCAGCCCTGGGGTGAACCTTGTTGGCTTCAGCCAACTTTGCAACCTCATCTTAATGGCCACAACAAACAGGAGCAGTTAGGACTGGAGGTCAGCCAGCTCCCATTCCTCTCTTTCCCCTCCCTTGACATACTACAGATGGTCCTAGGGCTAGACTAAAGATTTTGACATTTACCTGCCACCTAGTGACAGACATGGACAGACAAAGGCAGGTCATTTGCTTCGCCTCATGTGTACATGGGCTGATATTCTGGGTAAGATGTCTGTGCCTGCTTTGCTTCTTGCAGTCCCAAGTTGACTTGGAAGCAAGAGAAGTGAACCAGAGGACTGAGCATGCCTAAATCTCCTGTGGAGAATCTCCAGACTTAACAGGATATGTGTGCCATGTGGGATTATTTGCCGCGCTCAAACCAGCAGTGGAATAATGTTACCTCTGGATTACAAGTCTACTGATGTCACTGCACTCCCAATTGTGTTAAAACTCAGACAAAAGACATACATTCTCTGCCAAAAGGTTCTATCTTGTCCCCATTCATCTCAGTGTCTGTTTTCTCAAATTTAGCAACAGAAGTTGAATTATTGAAATCAAATTATTTCATGTCTCTCATTTTTCTGGCAGGAGCATAATGGCTATTGACAATGAGCTGTCGATCAAGTTTTAGAAAGAGCCATCAGCAGTAGGCAGGAGAAAGATTCAAGGATTTCCAGCAAAAGCTGAAAATATCTCTAATGAAAGGCCGAGTGAAATCTTTTCCTAATGAAAGCACCAACTTGTAACTAGAAACTGTGTGCTTTCAGAGTGCCTTAGCCTGGCATTTTTCTTATCTCCAGCTGAAAGATGATGTATCTCAGACTCACACTGCAATTTAATTGGTATCCATATGGCTTTCTGCACAGTGTTTTAGAGGCTGAATTTGAATACATAGATTCCTCTTGACTGAAAGTGCTTTATATAAAGCAGAAATGCGATGTACTTGAATGCTGTTGGCTTCTGATCAGCCCATGCCATGTAGCCTCATGATTTATGTGTTTGACAAGATCAGAACAAAAAAAGGGGAGCAAAATGCTGGCTTGGGTTCCTTTGAGACATAGTCATTTTTAAATATTTAAGGTTATCCAATAATCTCCAATTCTGCTTTTACCACTGGATTTCATGAATTAACCTTCAAGGGAAGAAAAGAGTCCAGCATGGGGAGAAGAGACACAATTTTGCTGCTAAATGGCAAAAATGTATACAAAACTGAGGGCTGTAAATCAGCTGTCTGGGAAACAGGTTAAACCCTTAAGAGAGTTAATCTATCAAAGTATCTTGCAGATCTTGTTTGTCCTCTTCTCAATTTTGCTGTCTTTTGCACTCTTGCCATCTGAAGGATACTTTGCCAAGTCAAGATGTAGCAGTGCTAAAGACTGCCTGAGAGACTTACAATTATTTATATGTCTCTCCTTTTTACTTGCAATTAACTGTGGAGTGTGTTCAACGTGAGTGCCCACTCAGTGTGCCTAGATGATTTGAGTGCCACTACTTAGACAGCAGAATCCAAGAAGGCCATGAAATACTCAGAATATTTCTTTTGCTATCTCTGGTATAAAATGTCTGTTAATAAGCCCCTAAATGTTGCTCAGACCTCTTGGTTGCTTTTAATTTTTTACATGGTATTTTTCCAAGCTGTTTTTATGTTTTCAAACATAAATGAAGCACTTAAGAAATGATTTGGAAGAAGGCCCCTTCAACTTTCAAGTGCAAAGTCTGGAACAACCATTATTTGAAATTCATTTTGTTGTAAAGACCTGTGAAAGGATTTAAGGTGAGAGAATTTCAGATCTTGCTTTCTCACACTATGCTTGGCAAACTAAAAGCTAGGCAAACACAAATGAAATCATTTTGGGCCAAATAAAACATTTTACCGAGAACAGAAGATAATATCTTGTGCCATAAGTACGCTCTGGATTGTGATGCAGTTGAGGCTCAGGGAAGTGACCTTGCAGTGGGCTAAGGGGTCTAGAAATACAGCTATGCAACTGTGGTGAAAGTTTAAAAAAAAAAAATAATTGGATATAAGTTGAGTTTGGTTGGATGTGTTCCCTCCTGTTTTGGAAAGAACCCGCCTGTGGTGTCCTGTGCTGCTCTAGCACTGGTAGAGCTGAGCTTGAGCAGACTTTGAGATTCAAGTTTTGGATCCATTCCACAGAAAGAGCTGCTGGAAGGAGAAGAATGAATTGACCTTTCATTTATGTGCTTTCTAGAGAGGAAGTTTGCCCCAGTTCCTAAGCATAGCACAACCACTGCTTCTGCTATCCTTCTGATGGTAGCATCTGGGTGAAGAATTGTTGGCCACTGGATTTTCTGTCAACTTTGTACTTCCCGAAGTCTAATGCCTATTGTGGATAAAATACTGTAGCAAAAGTTTGGGAGGATGCAGAAAGAGCCTGGTTGGTAGGTGAAGGAAGGGCATGGCTGCTTGGTGCAAGCTGGCAAGCCCTGCCAAGAGGCAACCTGGGTTAACAAAGCACAAGAGCAGAGTCAGACTGACATGGCCAGCCAGACTGCAGAGCTGAACAGGGAAATCCAACGATCCCTCTGAAGGATGTCTCCTGTCGTAGTTGCTGTTTCAGATGTCTTGATGAAAGAGAATATAAAAGAGTAACGTTGCTTCCCAACTAATGCCAGAAATCTCTGCTTTTTCTTTTAAAGCCCTACAGCTCCTATCTGTTCTGCTGTAAGTATCATAGACTCATAGAGTCATTAAGGTTGGAAAAGACTTCTAAGATCACTATGTGCAACCACCAATCCCTCCCCAGCATGCCCAATAGCCCACATGCCTCAGTGCCACATTTCCACATTCCTTGAACACCTCCAGGGATGGTGGCTTCCCCACCTCCCTGGGCAGTCTGCGCCAGTGAATCATCTTTCTTTCTGAGGAGAAACGTTTCCTGACATCCAGGCCATCATCTCTCATCCTATCAATGTTGCCTGTGAGAAAAGGTCAAACCCCACCTCACTGCAAACTCCTTTCAGACAGTTGCAGAGAGCAATAAGGTGTCCCCTGAACCTCCTCCTGGCTGAAGCATCCCTGTTCCCACAGCCTCTCCGCATAAGATTTGTGCTCTAGACCCTTAATAGATTTGTTGCCCTTCTCTGGACACACCTCAAGGCCTCCCTGTCTTGTAGTGAGGGGCCCAGATGTGGAGTGTATCTTTAAGACCTGAGATCCACCTGGGTCTATACATGAACAGATTGGGGGTGCATAAAAGCTTCACTGTCTCAGGACTGCCCCTTCGTTAACTTCAGGTATAGATGTAGAGGTGGCTAGTGCTGGATGGCCAGAGCATACAACTGCGTTGTATGTTCCATGGGGAGGAAAGGGACTACCAGCATGTTCTATGCAAACATCAGAAAATAAGCAGGCAGTCAGGCTGCAGGAGCAGCCAGAGCTGATGGACCTGCAAACATCGGCCATCTGAGAGCAGGAGGAAAGGGTAAGCCAAGCTCTCTGGTGAGAAAGAGTTCTTTTGTGGCTGTTTTTGCAGGAAGGTGAGCATTTAAAACTTCAGCACTCTTTGCAGATACCGTATAGTAAAATGCCGCAGCAGCTTTGACTGCCCAAAGTGAAGCTTCATCTCTGTCTTCTGTTTGCTTTGGCTAGAAAGGGGGAAAAAAACTCCTTTCCTTCTTAAAATCTAATTTATTTATTTATTTATTTATTTTTTAAGCAGCTGTGAAAGCAAGTAGTCTCAAGCAGAAGCTTACTTTTCCTTGCCATGGCAAGTTAAACTTCTGCACATCCTTCTGGCAAACACGTTGTACTCCAAGCTCAGCCCTTTGCTTTCAAACCCTCTGCCTCTCCCCAAAGTGAAAGGTGCTGTTGCAAGGTGTTTCCATGGGCTGCACATCCTGGGCTCTGGTTTTGCAGCAGAGTGTGGCTGTCATTGTCATGCAAAACAGAGAAATCCTGTTTCAGGCTCTCCTCACTCCACAGCAATCAGGTAGCACAGAGGGTGCTTCATTAGCAAAGCTGTCCAGATATGTGGCTCTGTGCGGCATGTTGATTAATTGGACTTCCCTTTAATTTCAATTTCACTTTCAGCATCGCCTGCGTGGTCACTGCAATGTGGGGAAAGGCATGTGCAGAGTCAGCTGAAATTTATCCCTGACCTCTTGCAGCAGTGCTGCAAGGGGAGAGAAGGGGAGGAAGTGTGCTGGTTGCCATAGTAATATGCCACTCTGCAAAAACAGGCTTCTTTCATTTTGTCTCCCTTGAGAAAAAGATTTCACCCAGCCATTTCCGGGCAGGGTGGGCATTGTGTGGAAGCATTTAAAATCACTGTTACTCTCTGGCCTCGTTAGCAGGAGTGATGGGAACACTTCAGTCTCCATTTAGGAAAGCAAATGCTTGAACAGGCATGAGATTCATTGCAGTACTTTCCTACATGCCCTGCAAATTCCTGCTCACACGGGTCACTGCAACAGTCCTGGAATGGTAAACTCCAAACTTTCATATTTAAGATGTAATGCCAGTTTGTTTTGTTTTGTTTTGTTTTTCAAACTCAGAAGTGAAAGAGGAAAAAAAAAAGGGGGGGCATCTGGAAATAGAGATTCCAACGGCGTCTCTCTGAGATGCTCCAAGAGTAACAAGTTCCCTGATTCCCACTGACACCAGCGAAGGATCTGCTGATCTCAAGTGGAACATCAAATGTCATTGAAATAGAAGTAACTCTTCTATTCCTGTCTCAGTTCTCAGCACATTATCAAAGTCTGGGCCTGGACTCATGCCAGATCTTGTCAGAAGTAATGAAATGGATATTCTTTGCTTCAAGTTGGGAAGAATCTCTAATGAAAGGAAAGGAAGGAAAAGAAAAATGTCCTGCATTTGTTACAAGTATTTTCTTTAATGACACATTCATGTTACCTCATTTTCATTAATGATATATTCCTCAGCTAGCCTGGCAAATATTTACTATTGTAGAGTTCTCGTACTTTTTTCAACTCAAATTTCTTTTCCTTCTGTCTTACTGGGTTGAAAATTGGATGAAGATTAAGGGAAAATGATTTGAAGGCAAGCCAAAGAGAGACAGAAGAACATGACAAGGATTGTGAAAAGGAGGGACCCACCAGGGCTGGAACACCGAGGACAAGGCAAAGCAGCAGCAGATTTACGACTACCTGGTGAGAAGACAGTTGGAAGCTGGGCAGCTTTTGGAGAAATCTCCTGCTGATTGTAAGTGAAATAGGTGACAAAGGAACTGAGCAGAAAGGGAAAGCAACAGCAGCCAGAGAGGCTTCTTGGAGTAAAGCTCTGCAGCAATTTTGCAGCTGGAACTTTTTTTCCCCAGAGTGCAAAGTATATCCATCATTGCCACCACACCACGTAAACTCCTCTTGTCTTTGCCACAATATTCATATCAGAAGGAAAGCAAGGAAGAAGAAATTTCCCTCTTGGTATTTTGAAATGAAACATTAACTTCCAATTTTTCTCCTTCATTTGTTCTTTTTTAAAAAGGGAGAAATGGTTGATGAACAGAAAAATCTTTTCCCTGTTGATTCAGTGTTTCATTGAAATAATAGAAACATGTTCATGCTTGTTGGAAATACTAAGACCATTCTTGTTGGGAAGAGATCTGAACGCTCTTCTTAATGTTGTATATAGGCCCTGTTAGCAAGGCAGGAGGAAATGTTATGGCCCTCAGTTGCTGGCATTCAGGAAATTGCACTAAAAGCAAAACTTCTAAGATGAGTTTTTGTGGGCTGGTAGTTTTGTGGCAAAATGCAGTATGCATTCCAAGTGGAATTGGGTGAATAAGTGGGAGGAAAGATCCTGAAGGTGGTCAAGCATAGAGATGGCACTTCTGTCTCAGGAAAGGTTCTGCTACAGGCTGGAGGCAAGAGAAATTGGTGGAAAGCATTGCTGCATGTGCATCTGACTACTATCCTTCTTCCTAGTCATCTGTATTCTCAGTGCAAGAGAGTGTGTGCTGCATCAGGTGCACTTCTGGTCTGACCACAAAATCCCACTTGCATTCTTATTTTAAGCTTTTATGAAGACAGAGAGAACAGGGAGAGAATGACAAGCGATCCATGCAGAGTTTTTACTACTCTGGTTTGTTTTTCTCTAAACACAATTTGTCCCACCTTGAGCATCTTTCCAACGTGAAGGCATTAAGCCAATTTAAGGAGTCAGTGAGACTGGTGAGAATATTAGAATGGTGCAATTAGAGTTAATTAGACGTGCTGAAATGAAGTAATGAATCTGGATTTCTAACACCCCCATAAGCACACGGCAGATGAAATGAAGAGGGAGAAATCTTGTGATTGGAAATTTTGAGATATACCAACTACTGGGCCTTTTGAGGCAGAAAGGGTTTAATATGTAATGCATGTGTGTGAACCACTGAATAATTTAGGCTAGAAGGAACTTCTGGCTCTCTGGAAGCAGGGCCAATGAAGAAGGTTGCTCAGGGCTGTCTCTCATTGAGTTTTGAATGTCTCCAGTGGTGAAGTTTCCTCACTTTTCTTGACATCTCTTTTAGTGTTTGACCACCGAAATGACAAGTATCCCAAAGAAGAAAGAAAATGAGACATAAAAGTGACTTGGTTCTGTGGTACGAAATGATTGGTGCTGAGGATCCCTACTCTATGAGCACACTGAACTGAAATGAAGACACTGAAAGGTGCCTGAACATTATCATTTTTTAGTTGTTATTTTTAGTTTCATGGCATTGCTGATCCTCTTGGGAAGAGCAAATCTCTGTGTGAGATTGCATCTGCTGAACTTTCCAAAGGGAACTGCAATAATATTTAAAATAAATATAGAAAAGAAAGGAGGAAGAGTCCCCAGATAGCCCATAGGTGTGCTCTTTCCAGTCTACTTAGGCTGCCTTTGGAAAATCCCCTGGTTGACCTGTCCTCAGGTCATACCACACTGACTCATCTCACCTCTCTCTTTTTGGCTCTTTACCCTCTGATCACAGTTAAATACCTCACAAATGTAACCTAACAATCATAGGGAGGGAAGCTTGCTTTCCCTGCCCATGTCAGGACTATCCCATTGCTAGATCTCTTATATTTCTCCTCCAATGAGTATCTCAGATGCTTCCATCTTCAAGCACACAAATTTCCCTCATAGAGAGATTTCCAGGAATTATATTTCCTTACTTGCTTTAAAGAAATACAATCTGGATGGAAGCATGGATTTTTCCTCAAGAAACATTGTGTGCAGAGTAATATCCTTAAATATAGCTAATGGTTATTGGTTGCTCCAAAGGACTGAGGCAGCCAATAGGGAGGACTGATCTCTCTATGTCACTCTTTTTCTGGTGCCATACCAGCTGAGGGTTGCTTTGTGACAGCCAAGTGCATGAATTGTTATCTCTGCTGTGCAGGTGTGGCAATTAAGGACAGGTTGCTAGGAATGAAGCACTTTTGGAGCAGCACGCACCATTAATCCCATCCTCCCCAGTGCTGAGGTACTTCAGCATCTTAGGAAATGAAAGGAACAAAATCTCTCTATTCACACGGTTCCTCACAGCAGCAAGGATAGTGCAGCTTTTGTGGCATCTGTCTCGCTTTTCTATCCATCACTTTCTAACTCTCCTAGCCGGTTTCCACCAGATTTAAGAGTAGGAAAGAGATCTCACAGTATTCAAGCAAAGTTTTACCCCTTCAGTGAGATGGCCATATAGCGAGACATTGCAGGAGCAGTCACCAGTGGAACAACAGAAATGTGAAGTGAAAACAGGCATGTCCAAGCCAAGGCCTGGCCCAGCCCACCTGTGGCCACCCCAAGATTAAAACAAGTTTTGTAATTTATACACATGAATGATGTTACATATTTTAAGAGATCTGCTCCAAAAGTAATGCTTCTTATTTTAAGATGCTGGCTCGAGGTGTAAGAGGCGGATGTTGGTGGTATGGCAACAGAGTTTGAACCTTTCCACCAATATCACTTTGCATTTTGTTTCCGTTTGACTGATGGCAGCAGAGGGGCAGTCCAACACAATGATGTTTGACTTAGT
Organism: Tetrao urogallus; assembly: GCF_951394365.1. Classification (NCBI taxonomy): domain Eukaryota; kingdom Metazoa; phylum Chordata; class Aves; order Galliformes; family Phasianidae; genus Tetrao; species Tetrao urogallus. Next base: position 15,118,343 of record NC_136814.1, read on the forward strand.
GTTGGAGCAAAGATGTAGAATTTTATTCCCCCATGCAGAAACATTGACATTCACTGACACTTGCTGAACGTTTCTGGTGAACAAACAGTGAACGTGAGCACAGTGAGGTGGTGGGTGCTGCATGTCAGCAGCGGTGACAGGGACAGTGGGCCACCTCCACTGGTGCAGATTATTGTGAGTGTGGCATGCAGGCTCTTGTTTATCTCTGGTGAAAACTCATAGCTAATGATGATGACCATGGTCAAAAATAGAGTTTGTAACTGAGAATGTGCTCTAGTAAATAGTGTTATTGTGCTCTTTGTATCTGTTGTCATTTCCATGGAAATAAATAGGAGGTATTAATTTTGGGGTACCCCATGTATATGTGGCTCAAGACAATTCCTCTTCACTCAGCATGGCCCAGGCAAGCCAAAATGTTGGACTTTCACATATTAAAATTTATTAAGCATCAAAGAATCTGCAGATGAGAGATTAAGCCCTTTAGCAAGGTACCCAGACTCCTCTCTTAAGGGTCATTTGAATTTTATGTACAGCTGAGAAGAGGTTGGAAAGGGAGAGGTGGTGGGACCAGTCCTTTGGGATCAGCCTCTGTCAGTGGATTTCCCTGTGGATTGCTCAGTAGGTGGAACAGCAGTGGCAAACCACCAAAACCAGCGCATATAAATAACATTTTAAAATTAATCATACCATTTCCTGCAAGTGATAAGAAAATGTGCCTTGTCTGCAAGTAATTTGTAGTCATTCATGGCAATTTCTAATATTTAAATACTAGGTAAATTAATTATTTGGCATTATTTTTAGTTAATTGCATTACTGTAATTGCAATGACTAAATAAATCAATTACTTTTTTTAAAAAAAGCCTCGGGCAAACATGGTAAATAAATTACTTACTATTTAATGGGAATTACTTGATGTTACAGAAAACAAAGGAGGAACAAATCCTTTTATGACATCAGCAAAATTCAATCACTGTCTGGGGAAAGGGATTTCAGTGCAATGTTACATCTTTATTTAACTTCCAACATAATGTAATGAAACAGTGAGAATGCATGGGAGCCATGGGTCTGGCCTAATCTCCACACACTGTGAAAAGAGGCTGAAACATAATCTTCTGAACCATCTCAAATCAGGAAAAACATCCAGTGGCCAGCGCTAGTGCCAGGAAAGATGTGACGACAGCATTAGAAGATGCCTGGACAAATGCCACCTATGCAGGGCAAAATAAATCTAGTGATAGAAGTTGCTAAAGAAGGAATGAAGAAGGTTCAGAGAACACTGTTTTTATGGCACTGGATGGAGGTTCCTGCTAGGCTGCACCTTGGACACCATCTAACAGCTCCTCTCTGGGGCCGGGCAGTGCATAGGGAAGTAATAGGCAACAACCTCCTCCGCTTGACCTGAGCTCCACTTGCGCTGGTGGCCAGTGGGAGCCTTTGTGCCCATGGACTTGCCAGCAATAAAAATAACTGCTGTGTTCTTCCTGGTAATTTTCCCTCAGAGAACACGCTCAATTTGCATTTTTCTATCCAGCCAGCACTTTCACACAACTTAGAGGAGTTTAATTATCTTCAGGAGCTCAAATTATGTCTGACGAGCTTTAAATTGGGCAAGCGCTTCAGTAATAACTGTGAGAAGGCAGACAGGCAGATAAGGTATGCAGTGTGCAAACTCTGTCTCATTATGAAAGTGGGGTTAGAGCCCACCAGAGCTTAGTTTAAATAGGCTCCTTATTATTTCTGGTTGCATGTCTACTCTTCTTACTAAAGTTATGACGGGCTTTTAAGTTGCTTTGCTTGAGATGATGAAAAACCAAGCTAGAATCAGAAAACGTGAAATTTTTACTCACGGTAAATAACACCTCTGTATTTCTGGATGCTTCGGAAACTAGGTTAGCATGTAAAAATAGTCTCTTTGGTGAGTCGGAAATCATCTCAAAACACTGAAGGAGGATGGTTACGCAAAGTCTAGTAAAAGAATGCCAGGAACATCATTACTTTTATTGTGGTTACGTGTTTAAAATACAATTACTCAGGGGAAAAACATTTTTAATGGGATATTTTCAGAAAGAAATGCCACGTGGCACTTGCATGTGCTGACACAGGGGTACTGCTCCTGGTGGTGCCCCTCAGCCTGGCCACGCTGCTCAGCCTGACAGGACCCAATGGAGCTCCCTACAAGTGAAAATCCATGCAAGCTGCCTGAATGCTAGCACAATGCTGAATGCTAGCCTGGTGAGGATCTCGTCTTTGCTTGGTTAGTTCAGTTCCAGCCATAAATATCCCCTCGCCATACAGCCAACATGGCGCTTTCTCACTGGGGACTTCCTGACAAATGCAGGTGGTTTCTCACAGGGAAGTAGGTGATGTTCTTTCCAACACAAAAGCTGTTCTGCCAAACCTCAAATCTGTCCTCCAAAGCACTGGGGCAGCAGGAATCCCAAAAGGAAGAAGCAGCGGTTTTTGGAAAGTTTCATTTTCCAGAGAAGTGCCAGGATGCTTTGCCAGTGGGTAGCGCTCCCAGGCACATAGGTTTACATGTGGTTCTGCCAAGAGGGAACAGCTGATATTGAGTCCTGCACCAGAAGAGGCCTGCTAGACTGCCCTTACATCACCAGGCCAAAAAGGGAAGAAATCTGGAGACAGCAGTTTTGAAACTTTTGGCCTGACCCAAGGAGATGCAGGGATCTCACCCATGTCTACTCTCACACCTAGCCAAAGAGGGGATTCTCCAGCTGCATACACATGGGTAATTTTGCTGTTTGCAGCTTGAACCTCTCACACACTCCTGAGAAGCTCCCCACTGCCAGGCCATATCCAGGACGCAGAGCTTACCCTTGCCACTCCTACTGATGTGCTGTCAGAAATTGTTGCATTACAATTGCTGAACATCCGATGTGCCTCAGCTGCATCCCTGATTGCATCAATTAACAACAAATCAAATGAGGAGCCAATGTGGGTTCAAAATAGACTTAACGAGATCTCTCTGTTGCCTTTATTTTAAAATGATGCCCCACAGCTGGGATGTAGGTATTGCTGTAGAAGTTTATTCTTGTTGGTCTGAGCTTTGCCTTAGAGCAGTCTCCACTGCACTGATGCTAGGTGCTGCCCGTGAAGCGAGCCTCACAGCTACAAGGAGTTTAACTCTGATGTCTGGTACTGGAAAATTCTTGTTTTGAAGACTTAGAGTCACCTACAGAAGGCAGCATGCTAGAGCATAAAACAACTAAGGTCTGCAAAGTTCTCCAGTATTAAGGTAACAGTGAGTATGAAGTAATATATAATAAGATCTTTTTGGGCTGGGTAACCCACAAGCAGATTCAGCAGCAGCATATTCTGGCTGTGGCAGGTCCTAGCTCTGTGCTCAAAGTTTGTTTTGAAGAGTTCTGTACTATAATGGTAACAGAACAGTGTGTTACTGTAACTGGTGGTGTTTTTTTTTTTTTTTTTTTTTGTTTTTTAATAAGCTTTTCCTTTTTCTGGCAAATGCCACTGGTCACAAGGTGCAGGTAGTGGTGCTGATGGAAGGAAGTCATCTTTCATCTTGCCTGCTGAATCCCTTTGGAAGGCTTCATTACCATGCAAATGGAGATTGTACCCAGCATAATAGAAATACACCTGTCAGACTGCACACATTTATAACATCAAATGTTAGCATAACTGGGATTTATAGAGCAGGTGAATTTCATCTGGGGCTGGTTAAACGTGGCCCAGCACAGGAAACAACAAGGGTTAATTGTGCTTCAGGAATTCTGGCATCTTTCTGGTGAACAATTCATTCTCTTGGACATACAAACTGCTGTGATACTGGGACACTTTTGACCTTGAAATGGCGGAGGAGATTTTTGACAAAGAAATTGCAAAGCTGACAAATGAGAGTGTAGCTGACATAGGTATGAGCAGCAATGAAAATACGCTGAAGTAAAGGTGGGAAATGAGCATCTAACTCAGCCATAATTTGGTAAGGAATTGAGTTGTTATCTGAGTTATTTTGGGGCAAGCCTTCAGGGAGACATCTTGTCCATGGTGATGAATGTAATGAGATGAAAGAAAGGAGGTTACTGATATGTCCTGCTGTAGGAAAGCGTTAGGTGACCCAAGGACAATTCATGAGCCCCTGGGCCACAGGCTGTTGAGTGCGACAGTACAGGCTGGAAGCCTGCAACATGCAGATATGTGAGCTGGGATACAGAGTGTGTGGGAATATCATGGGACCTCAGGATCCAGAGGAAGCAAGTGCAGTGAGCATACGATGTTGCTCTTTCTCTTCCTTTCTGTGTGGAGCCCACCCTTAGGCGTAACTGGTCTTGACTTGGACAGGGTTCCTGAAGACAGAGGTAGTTATCTGTTTTACCAGATGGGCCTAACACAGAAAGGGTATCTAGCTGAAAAATGGCTGTCCTGTTTATAGTTGTCATGAGATGTTAACTCCTCCACAGAGTGATTTGTTCCATCCTGGGACACAATGAGGAAAAACGGTGCAAATCAACCTCCTGAAGTGTCTGCCTTCTCCATGACCTGCAAAGGATCTTTGGGCAAGACAGCTTCCACTAAGTATCATAGAATCAGATGTGGGAAGGTAACGTGGGTCAATTTGTCCTCTGAATGGTAATACTTTCTCATGAAATGGAATTGAGTTGCAGAAGATGCTCACAGGTTTACTCTCAGCTGCCTGTCATGGAACAATATCCTGCTTTTGGTGTTATGTGAAATTAGCAAGGCAAGTCATGGCTATATCCTGAATCTGAGTAGATACCTTGCTTTTTGTAATAGCCCTGAACTAGAGATGAATCAGCTGTAGGTCCTGCATCTCATCTACATCAATCAGCTTTTGTGAATGTGTCTTCGAATGATGATTCCAGGCAAATAACTTATTGACATATTAAAATTGGCATGTTCACAGTGCAAAGTGTTTGCCAATGCCTTTTTATTGTATTTACTGTGGCAATACTGGCAGAAAGCCGGGGAAAATGAGTTTGGGCTTGATTAACTTTTCAAAGGCCCTGAGAGAAAAAAGATGATGAAAACAAGTTTTCAATTCATACAGGAAATCACGTGCAGAGCCTATGTGTTTAACCTGAGCTCCACGATGTGTGCGCTGCTGGAAACTTAAAAATGAGTTACTGGTTTTTATGTCTAGATATGTCATAATAAAAATGTCTTGAAGTGCAACATTTTATTATGCTTTTCCAAGTGTTTGGAAGGGATTAATTTAGAATGCCTCTGCCTTGCATAGCAAGTATTATTTATATCACTGCACTACTGATTTCCAGGGCTATTACCTTCTCCACAAAAGAAAATGAAGAACAGGCGGTCCAGCAACCAAAAAGTATGCCTTTCCTGGTTAATGTTAAAATGACCCTTATGGAACTCAAAAGAAAATTCCTTAGTCATAGTGTTGGTGCCTGTTTGTAATTTTTGTTTCTTTTTTTTTTAATGGAACATAGCCTTTGAAATAGTTAGGCTTTCTTATTTGTGGTTTTGATGTATCAAAAACATATCAAACACTAGATAATCAATTTCCATGTTCCCCTGCAACATTCCTTCCTTGCCCTCCTCTACTGAAAGGCACAGAGGTAAAAAAAATATGAAGGTTTTTATCTAAATATTTCCCTTAGAAGTATAGTTCTACAATCAATTGCATTTGTTGCTTTCTATGTCTTTAAGCAGCAGCAGTAGTAAGGAAGGAAGGTGTAAACTTTGCATAGGAACATTTTATGATACACATACCATACATAGCTGCCAGCTTGGAAACATGCTGGGTCTGCAAGCAGCAGTCTCCAAATCCAGGGGCAAGACCTGATGAAAGCCACATTTACAGAACTCAGCTCACCATCCCTCCTCTTCAGATGCATCTGTTGTTGCTGCCCCTTGTACCTCGTGCTGGATTTACCTGCAACTGCAGTTACTCTTGTACTTGCAACAGGGCAAACAGGTCAGAAGGAATGTTTCAGTCACAGAGAATGTGCTGGTCTGGGGGCTGGTTTTCAGTTAAGCGTTCAAGTTGTTGAAATATGTCTTTTCCTACAGTTGTGCTTTTTTTCTTCTCTTTGCGTTCTCTTTAATCTCTCTATGCAATATTATTTTATGATAGGCAGGTTGGGAATGGCTTTGAACACATGGGCTTGTCTAAGCATCTGTACCTCCAGCTCTATGCACAGATACAGAGCCTTGGGTATTCTGCAGGCATTTTCCTGGGATGTTAATAAATTAGAGTCGCATTCTTTCCTCTTCAGCTGCAATGCTGGTTGACCCCTTTATACAGTGCTAACACAAGCACTGTAGAAATCGCCTTATGCTTAATTGTCTTCCAGACAAGCTACCTGCTACAGGATTTAGTTTTTACAGATTTTTTTTTCCCCTGTAGATGTTCTAAGCCCTTGTAACATATTTTAGTAAGAGTTTATATAGCTTTGTTAGCAAATCAGTGTTTTCAGTATTTAAACTCTTTGATAATGTCCTACTGAAGCCAGAGACTTTCTTACTGGTTGATGTACTTAATTTTCACAACATCCTCTCTTTCAGTAGCACAGTGCAACAACATCCTTAGCAAATGAGCAGAGGATAGATTGTATCTACAGCAGTACAAAAAAGAAAAAAAAAATATATAACTCCATGGTAATTCACCTTCTTCCATTCTTTGATCAGAAGTGGGGACCCTTAGCACTGGAGAATGTCACTGAATGCTCTATAATATTTCTTCCAAGACATCATTGTTTCTGCTGGCATGGGAGAGTTTGATTTTGTTAATGATGCAGTTTTCCATGAGATCTAGAGGCTTAGATTAGAAATTTGTAGTTGGTTAGGGGCTGAAATAATTGAGGAGAGAAACAGATCAGCGTGGAGAATTTCGATTTTCTTCTGGAGAAATGCAACCTGGAAGTTTTGAACTTTTCCCCTGACCTTTAATGAGGGAGAAGGGACCCCAAACCCCAAACAATTTGTTTTTGGCAATGGGACAGAATTTTCTGAAAGAACTGCCACAGCAAAAACTTTCATCTTGTGGAGGATGGAAGCCATCCATTTCTGCCCATGTTTTTTTGCACTTCACTGAAGTTATCTACATTAATTTTTTTTTTTTTTTAATTTTATTTTATTTCTCCAGCTAATCCAGACACAGCCCATCCTGTCCCCCAAAGTGCTTGGTACTGTTCTTGAGACAGAGTCATCCACAAGTTTTATGAGTTCACTCTCTTGGCTGTATTTTCCTCTTTGCAAAGAGAATGTCATGCAAGACAATTTCATATTCTTAATAAACTCAAGAAATATCACATCTGCTGCTTCCTCTTTATCCACTTGGCTGGTTACTCTGACAAGGAGTGAAATTAGAAATGCTTTGAGAGAGCTGGTTCTTGAATAATCTATTCTGGCTCTTTTTATCAGCTTGTTATTCCCTAGATGACTACAAAGGTGTTGTTTAAAATTGTTTTTCTGTCTCTCTGAGTATGAGTTTACTTCAATTTCCTGAGTTGTTCCTTGTCTCCTGGAAGGTGAACAATTTTGCTTGCTCTCCTCAGTTGCTCAGGTAGAGGGAATTCATACTGATAGTTCCTGAAGGCCTGGGGATGTCCCCAGTGTAGAAGGGAGAATTTCAGCTGTTCCTTGGGGCACTGTTACTTCTCTAGATATTCTTTAACCAGGTCTTTTCCTACTTTGGTCTTCATTCCTACATCCTTGTTTAAATGTATTAAGATGGAAGTCACAGTTTACATTTGCTGAGAAGGATGATGGAAACAAAGGTCTCCTTGGCACACCGAATTAGGGTGGAGAAGACTGAACTGTCACTAGCACGGGGAGTGACTGGGGTGCTCCAAACAGTTTCTCTCTGCTGATGAATTGAACATGAAGAGATCCATAATCTAGAATGAGACCAAATTACAGTTCCTAACCGGACATTTCCTTTATAAATATTCCTTTGGAGCCTTAAATATGTGATTGGAGAAGATGAGACGGAGGCAGGGGAGTGAAGGCAGAATCACTTACAGATGTGGCTACAGAAAGATATTTTTGTGACAAGCTCAGTAGACAATGGGTCAGGAAGTGCTTTCCGGCTTGCCAAACGTAAGCAATGTCTAATAGTTTATAAATGCATGAGCTATCTTTGAAACACATATCCATCTCTTTGCTAAGGGCCAGAGCATCATCTCCCCTTGGTTCCTGTTTTGTGATTCCAGCCACGTCACTTTAAATAGAGAGATGTGTGCTGGCCAGAGGAACAATTTAATCAGCTCTCAGAGCTATAATGTGAGTCCAGAGTTCTGCCACAAAATGACTTGTGAGATTTTTTTTAAAAGACTGCATGTAGGTTAATTTTTTGCCTACCAATGGCTTTTAAGCCTTTAGAGATTTATCTTGTCAGTCTTCGGCTGTGGCCTTAAGGCTAGAAAACTAAAAAACAAGAAAGTTATTGCCTTCTACCATAGCTCCAAGGCAAGGATCAGAAGGAAAAAAACTACAAGTACTGTGGAAAAATGTACTTTGTTGATGCATTGCTAGTTTTATGCATGGAGCTTCCCCAGTGCATGAAAACCTTTACTATCAATTGACAAAAGCCAAAGGTCTTCAGAAGTGGTGTTCTCTGTAGCTCTTTGCCTCTGAGTTGTGTTCGTTCTGTATTTCTTTGTGCACAGTGAGTACAGCTATGATCTTCCAATGGCCAGACTAAGCAAGGAGGAGTGATTTTGCCAGAGCCAGCAGGATGGATGAACTGGTTGCAATGCTGAGGGCTTGTCTCAGCAGATCCTGCAGGGGAATAAGATCTACTGGGAGTTCCAGAAGTAAATTGGGAGTACTCAGAAGATCTGAAAAGCACAGCATAGCACACTTGCTGAATGCTGAATCTTCCTCTGTCAAGATTCTGTTTCAATTCTGCTTCAATTAAGATTAAGATTTTGTTTGAATTAAGCACCTCTCCTATAAGGAAAGGTTGAGGGAACTGGGCTTGTTTAGCTGAGAGAAGAGAAAGCTGTGGGGAATCCTCGTTGCAGCATTCCAGTACTCGAGGGGAGCTTATATGTGGGAGGGGGACTGACTTTTTTACATGGTCTGATAGTGATAGGACAAGGGGGAATGTCTTTAAACTAAAATAGGGGAGATTTAGATGTTAGGAAGAATTTTTTTTTTTTACTCAGAGGGCAGCGAGGCCCTGGCTCTGCTGCCCATAGAGGCTGTGGTGCTCCAGGCCAGGTTGGATGGGGCCCTGGGCAGCCTGAGCTGGTGGGGGGGCAGCCCTGCCCATGGCTGGGGGTTGAGGCTGGGTGGGCATTAAGTCCTCTCCATCCAAAGCCAATCTGTAATTCTGCACAAATCTGGAATAACATCATGCCAGTTACTCAGTGTGGTGGAAATTAATTGCTGGGAGAGCACAGGGGCTTTGCTGGACGCTGTTCCCAAGTCCTGAGTTACTTTGTTGGAGGCTTATTAATCTAATACCTATTCTCTATCTACTCTCTTTCCGTTCAGTGTAATTATAAAGAGCTACTTACAGGAAAGGGCTGCCATTCCATCCACACCGAGGAAAAGAAGAATGAAATTCCTGTGCAACAGTAACTTTCCAAATGCGTCCTGGGTTATAAAATATGCCATCCCTGTCCGGCTGGTTGTGACATTCATTCAAGAAGCAGAATTACCTTAAGGGACTTGTAAGGGGACTGCTGTTTGGGCAGAAAGGATGTGAAGGTATCTCAGGATTGTGGCAAGAGGGCAGCCCTGGGGAGGCACTACTGAGGCCCTATGGAGGCTCTGTGAGTCCCAGAGCTTCAATTTTTACTTTTTTGCCCCAAATTGGAAATATATGGATCTTGTCTTTGTACAAGAGATGTGAGTTCCTCAGTTTGTTACAGGAGCTTGCAGTGGTTTGGGGCAGGAGGGTCCCAATGGTCCATTGGATACAAATCCCAGGGCTGGAGGCTGAAATGCGGCATTGGGATGAGGGATGGAAATATGGGGAGGGAGCAGAGGTATTTTGAAATGACGGGTACCCATGAATGGAATGGAGACACTTGGAAGGAATAGAGACATTCTGGTTGTGTGCCAGCAGGAATTTATTCTCAGAAAGAGTGGTGAGGCAGTGGCACAGGCTGCCCAGAGGTGGTGGAGTCACCGTCCCTGGAGGTGTTCAGGTGGAGGTGTATCACTAAGAGACATGGATAGAGGGCATGGTGAGGGTGGGTTGGGGTTGGACTTGATGATCTTGGAGGTCTCTTCCAACTTTAGTCATTCTATGATTCTACAATATCAATTTGAGCACCTGTGTTCTCTAGCAGTTGCAGCCTTTACTGACTGACTTGGGAGATGTCCGAGCTTCACCATTGTCCCATGCCAGGCAGCTCACCACAGCCACATATGGGGCAACCTGAAAATTTAAGCTCCCTGGGGGAATATATTAGAAAGTAGGCTATTTTAGAAAGCATGTATAAATGCTATCTGGAAGTAAAAAAGACTTAGCAGAAGATTCTCATCTGTATTTTCAAAGACATTGCTAACTTGCCAAAGTTCTCCTTAATAATTCTGAGTATTTCACACATCACAGACTTGAGACATTGAAAGACATCCCATCCTTTTAATTATTGTGTCTCTTTCTCTCAAGGAAATGTCACTATGGAAAAAACTATAAGAAAAGAAAGGGAAATAATGAATATCATTATGATAGGGAAAAAATAACAGGTAATATTCAAAAGGCAAACAAGGTTATTATGATCTGAAAGTCAGGAAAGGAATAATTTCAGCACCAATAAAGTTGTCATCATAAAAGCATTTTATAGAAAGGGCAAAGAAAGACTGCGATACAAAAGTATTCATAAAATCCAATTTGAGAAATAAGTGTATGTAGGAAGTCCAGTGTGTTCTGAATCTATCCATCAAATTCAGATGGATTTTTAGTGCCACGTGTCTGGTGTTTTAGATATCTGTGGAAAATAAATATTGTTTCATACTGTCTGCTGTATATAATTATCTTCAAACTAGAGCTTGGTGCCAAGTTGTTTGATAGTAATTAGTGAAAGGAGAGATCCTCTCACTATTAGCACTTTCCCTTGTGTGGAAAAAAAACACCCAATGAAGGTGTTTATGGAAGGCTGTCTTTTGGATTTAATAATAATGCTGACAATGATCTTGAATATCTTGTAGCCTTTCCCACCTTCAGATTGCCTGACATTACCTTCTTATCTAATCACATTCTTATTCTGAAACATTTTCCTCTTCCTGCCAAGGAAATTGGCTCTGTGTGGACAGCTGAATGACAAAAGCAGTCAGTGAGTAAAGTCACTGTTATAAATAGCTGGGGAGGTCTGAAAGCTTTGCATCTGTGGTGTGTTCCAGTGCTCACTAGGCTTAGGGGTAAAGACCCCAAAGACTGGATGTCAAACCAAGCCCTCACAGGATGAGCAGGGACACACTGACCCTGTGGAAATAAGTCTTTCTCCAGCCCAGACCCTGGGATGTTTGTCTCTGTGCTGTATTCTGGGGACCCTGTAAGAAAAAGCAGCGAGAAGTGAACTAAGTATGACCAAAAGATGTTTCTGCTCAGGATTTGATTCCTGGTCCTTTTTTAACCACTCAGCACCTGAGATCTAAGGCAACTTCAGATCCTTTTGGGGGTTTTGGAGATGGCTAGGCTGTCTTCAATGCTCTCCATTGCTCTCAACAGCCACTGGCTCTGAAACAGACTAAGAAGAGGTTAAAGAGACTTTCAGGCTGAAGCAGGAAGTAGGAAGAAAAAAAAAAAGATATTTTAGCAAATGTACGGTATTTTTCTTTTTTTTTTTTTTTTTTTTTTTTTTTTTTTCTTCCAATCAGGGGTGTTTTTCCTTTTCCACCTACAGTGTCTACAGCAAACTTACCTAGAAAGATTAGAAACACTTCAGACTTATTGCCATGTTCACATTTAACTAGCCTTGAGTCTGGAACTGCAGAGAACCACACTCAACGCTCTCAAGTCCAAGTCCTTCACCTATTATTTTAAGAAAGTTGTCCCTGCAGGTATTAAATAACCACAAAGTGCTGCTGCAGCAGAGCTGAGGATTTTCTAATAATGTTAAAACTAACACATCGGGTTTTGCTTGGCAGCATTGGCACAAAATTCTGTTATGAACCACAAGTATCTCTTAAGCTCTCATAGAAATAAAGCTAAATACTTTCCTAGTGCCAGACCTGATGCTGGCTGATGTCAATAGATGTGGCCTGTTGATGCCAATGGAGACACAATGCTTAACAGGCTGAAAATTAGCCTCATCTTGCCAGATGTTTCTAAAAGCCTTTCCAGAGCTCTCTGTGTACTGTAGCAGTATCTAGTAGCTTTTGGGTAAAGGAGGAAAGAAGATTTTCTAGTAACTCCTGAAAATAGTTGCGATTTTTGGTAAGCCTGTCAAGCTGAAATTTCATGTGCATTGTGCAAATGATAGCACCTGGAGAGATACAAATCCATATGGATTTTCCCTGGTGCACATTCAGCTGCCATCCATGGGAATTGTGCCTTTTTCAGGCAGTGGGATAAAATTCAGCACCTCTGATCTGAGGAGGAACGCAACACTTCTTTGGAGGAGACCAGTCTGATGTGCAAGACACTTTTAAAAATTCTCACTATAGCTTTTTAAGCAAACATGAAATCATTGCTGATAATGTTTGCCTTGCTGTCAGCAGTGATAGGAAGGTAAAGAATGAAAAAAGGAGGGATGGAATCCATAACAATCTGGATGATTTAAGAAAGCATGTTTGTAATGCATGGAAATATTATTCCTCCAGGAAAAAGAAACTTACCAACAGAAGAGACTGAGTCCTGGGAAGCCATCAGTCAACTAAGGATGTGGTGCCAGAGTGGATCTGCAGCTGAAGAGCTCATGGGACCAGGATGTGGTCTGTGAATGTTGTATATCTTTAAATGCATGCAATTTCTGCTTTATTTGCTTTACACTGGGCTCTTAGGAGTGCCTTTTCCTTTGAAGGGACCCTGGTGGCATCAGCCAGATGGCATTTCCACCACTTGGGGTAATCACAGAGAGGGAGCAGCAAAGCCAGGAGAGATGTTTTATACAGAAGTGCCCTCTTTAACAGGGACACTGCTGTCTGTCAAAGGTCTAATCTAACTAATCTTTTCAGCAGTAGATTTTTTGTCTTCTACCCACCTGCCTAATTTTCATGGTATTTGAAGGAGTTAAGCATTTTTTTGGTGTGTCTTTCATATCATGCCAACTTTAGACACTGCACTGGGAAAGTTTCAAGGGAAGAAAAACAGCAGTAGCTGTTGGCAGACACACACACATTTTCTTGGGCAACCAGGGTAAAAAGCTGTCTTTGTGTGTTATAAGGCTATATTCTTGATGTACACAGTAAAATATGAGAAGGTTTTTTGGTCTGATTGATTTTTCAGCCATGTTAATGAGCAGTATGTGAAGCAATTATAAATAATTAAGGTAATTATAAACCATGTAATTTGACAAAGTTGCAGTGGTAGCATTTAAATGCTTGCCTATTTATATTAGGATTTTAAACTGGGGTCAAGCTTTACAGGCAGGATGTCAGGGAGAGGGCAATTTGATAATTCTCTCCATGGTTATGGATGCAGGCATCCATGACAACACGGCAGGTCTGTCAAGTGTTTCCCAGAGTGCCCCAAGGCTCTGTCCAGACACTGGTCTTGGCAGGAGGTGTAGCTGAGCATCTGCTCATCCACTGCCTCAGGTATGCTCAAGGTCCTGCCGCAGCCCCTGCTTCCCAGCCACACATCCTCTTGCCTTCTGTCTGAAAATAACGTCTATGCGTGCCAAGAGCTATATGTCAGAGCTCCTCTGAAACAGATACCTGTGCAGATTCGTCTCTGTCATATGGCTGGGAATTGTTTAAATGAAGACCAAAAAGGCATTTTTATGCTGCCTGCTGTAGCCAAGTATTTTACAACTTTGCTTAGAGCTTTCAGCCACTGCCTGAACTGCAGATGGGGAGACAGGGAGGTACTGGTGAAGAAAATTTCAATTTCCATTCCAGTTGGTTTTTCTTGATGCCAACAGTTGTCCATGACACTTTCCAGTGGTCATGCTGTTGTCACAGCTGTATCCATTTGCTCAGCAGAGCTTTGGGGATAGTTGGAAGTTTCCAAAGTTACTCTTTTGCTTTCCAAGGAACTGAAACACTGAGAAAAAGAGAAACCTTTAAAGAAAGAATATGGAAAAAGAAGCCCTTCCTTCTCTCCTTAAAATCATAGAATCATAGAATTGTTTGAGTTGGAAGGGACCCTTAAGGGCCATTTGGTCCAACCCCCCTGCAGTGAACAGACACACCTACAGCTCCATAAGGTGCTCAGAGGTCCAGCTTGACCTTCAGTGTCTCCAGATTCACCCACCACCTCTCTGTGCAAACTGGGCCAGTGTCTCACCACCCTGATTGTAAACATTTTCCTTATATCCAGTCCAAATCTCCCTTCTTTTAGTTTGAAACCATTTTCCCTTGTCATATCACAACAGACCCTGCTAGACAGTCTGTTCCCTTCTTTCTTATAGCTTGCCTGGTTTCTCAACAGCATGCTTCTAAACTGGCACTTTTCACAGCCCCATTCTTGCTCAGCCATCTTTGGACGCAGGAAGCAAAGCTTGCAGCTATCTGGAATCTTCCACATCCTCAAACTTCATCTATCCCACATTTTTTACCCAGCAAAGAACAGTGTCAGAAGTCTTGTTCTGTCTCCCTCCTTGTTCTCCCTGTGAGATGTTAGGAAGTGCTGAGTTTCTTGTCATCCTGCCCAACTCCTGGGATGTTGCTCATGTTGCATTAGGGCTGCACAGCTTGGAAAGATGCTTACTCTCTTCCCTATGCTCTACACCAACACATTTTCTCTATCTGAAAACAGCTAGCAATAAGTCCTTGGGTCTACCACTTCAGTTAATTCATGCCACTTTTTTGCTGCTCTGAGATACTCTCAAGCCAACTGGAATGGGATCGAGTTGGCAAGAAGGCGCTCAGAAATGCAACCCTCCAGATACTTGCCTTGGCTATCGCATACTTCGATACCTCTTATTCTGTTGTTGAACACAGGAGAGATCAGCACTGAAATGAAACGTCCACCAGGACAGACAACTGTTTGTATAGAGCCTGTCTATGTATTAAGGCTAGTCTACTTCTGCTGATGAACCACGTTGTTCTTTAGCCCAACCTGCAAGCCACGTGCAGATGCATCCCATGTGGCATCTGAAAGTGATGCTGTGGAAATCCACACAGATCGGTGTTAGCACAAATGTGTTAGCATATCTGTCAAAGCATGATGCATCTATCTGAACCAACCTCCTAGGTCTCTCCATGCTCAAGAGAAATTGGTGTGGCTAAAAAGTGGTTTGGATTAGTCTTAGGTTTGTTTGTTTATTTATTTATTTATTTAGAGCATGAAGGATCTTTCCCTACCTACTATACGAGGCCTTGCAAATTCTACCCTGGATGACACTTGCTATGAAGGATAGGAGTGTAAAGGGGATAACCACTTCCCAACTTACCACAAGATGGGAATTTCTGCATCAGACCCCACTTTACTCCCAGAGTTGTAGACTTGTAGACACTGCCTCTGCCTCCATTCCAAGAAGGGAAAGCATAATCTTTCTAGCTGCCCTTTCCCTGGACATAGAGGCACGTTCAGGTTGCTGAGTCTATCTTAATTGCAACTGGTTTGGATGTTTTCATGTAACTACATAAGTGCATCAGCCCTAGAGCAGCCGTGGGCCTAAAAGAGAAAATACAGGCAACTGTTTCCATCTAGGCACTCAGCCCATGAATCAGAGTGCTGGGGATTAACCAGGAAAGGCATTGCTGTTTTATTCCCATCACAGCAACAGATGCAGATATACAGCTCCCTAACTGAGAAACATATGTGGAAAACTACTGCTAGACCAGATCTCAACAGTAACCTCATTCCCTTCAGCACCGAAACCTGCTACCTAATTCCATTGCACGAGGTAGTTGTGCAGAAGTTGTGAAGCATCCATGCTCCAGAAAAGCTTTGGTAGCTTTTTCTAGTTGTGCAATTGCCTGTGAGAGCAGACAGGCAGGTCACAGCCTGGGGTCACTGCCCCAAAGTGCTTGGTGGTATTGAAGAATGAAACCTCACAAAGAGGCAGAGGAAGAGCCTCAGTTAAGAAGGCAAAACTGGAGCTGTCAGGAGGATGCAGCCTTTCAGTGTGGAGACCCAGCTAAGTCAACTTGGCCTGAAAATTGTCTCAGCAGTTGTTTCCACCAGCGGGCTAGCTGTGAAGGGCACTGCTTGTCAGCTGCCACCACTGTTTCTTCTCTTTGCCTTAAGTGAAAGCTGAATGTGGCAGGCAGCTCAGGGAAGGAAAAAGAGCCTGGTTTATTTATTCCGTGCTTGCCAGCCCCATGGCTGAAGGCCCTCCCTAAGCAACAAGATTAGCAGTTTCAGGTCACTGCGACTGTTGCAAGCATCTGCTCTGACTAATAGCGTAACGGTGCGGCCATTTTAGCTCTGGGTTTGCTCGAGGCTCCAACACTTTTTGTATTCAGTCTGTTACTAGTCATATCATTTGCAGCATCTGTCAGAGGAAATGATGCTGAGACATTCACCCAGCCTGCCTGCGGGTTGGAGCAGGCCAGATCTGCTGCTGTTCTACAGGGTCTGTAGAACAGGGTCCTTATGCACCCCTCCAGCAGCCTGAGGTCAATGTGAACCCAGGGGACTCAGCAGGACAGCAGAGACACAGAGAAAAATGAAATATGAGTCTTGCTACTGGTCTTTGCCTGCCCTGCTTACTGTTCCTCATTGCTCTGCTGTATCTTATTTCAGCTCCCCATGTTCCCTGGGGCTCTCTGGTTCCATGTATTTGGTAGACATCTTCTACTCTAGCATTTCACACTCCAAAAAGTGTGAAAATGACTTCCCAAAGCAGGAGGGATACACCAGCAACAAGCACTGGCTGAACAGCTGCAGGTCCCTCCACTTCTTCTGGTTCCACATCATATCCTTCACTGTAGCATGGTCAGGAGTAGAGTATGCACACAGAATGACAGTGTTCATATCCTGCATGGCACACTGTACCAGCCTTAAATAAGTGATCTGAGATCATAGGCTTTCTCAAGCTATTTGTACACATTATTCTTGCAGTACAATAATTGGCCTTTGCACAAGGCCAAACCAAGCCCATTTTTTTCTAAATTTCTACCTCAAAGTAGATTGACTTGGGTACTAGAAGACATGAACTTCAAGTGGTGTTTTTCCTATGTGTGAGGAACACAATGTCTTTCCCACTTGTCTTCTCTCCCAGATGAATGTGTCAGCATCCAGTTCCGGTTTCAGTGCTGCTGCAGCCTCTCTTTCAACAAAAACATCTCTGGGACCTTGCTCTGTGTAGTTTCCTATTTGAACAAGCTTGATGACTTCAGAGACATTCACTACTCTGTCACATGGGGTGTAAGCTGTTGGTGACAATACACAGAGCAACTGAATAATTTTATTTCATCAGAAGAGTAGTTCTACCAAATACCCAGCTGAGATTTCTTTGACAAACCTGATCTGTGAGAAAAGCTGAAAACCCACCACCAGAAAATCAAGCCCTTTAAAACACTTCAAACATAAGTCCTAAGGCTATTATCTGGATCATAAAACACTCTGGAAATCTTAGCTATGGATTGTCTTTGTAGGATCTTCTGCAGGAGCTAGGGCAGCCTTTGGCATCCTTCAAAGAGCAAAAGAACAGAAAGAGGATCATTTTAAACATCAGACGCCTGCATGGCTGATTCCTCTACTGGTGGCTGTGAGAAATACTTGCTAAATTAATAGACCACATACCTTCTTTGTCATGTAGGTTGAGTCTAGCTTATTAATTATGGTTCCATTCATTCTCTGCATGACTCTTTCTGGTCACTAGATGTCACTAATAACGAATGAGAAAGAGAAAACAAGTGGAACTTAGGGAGGAAGATTGCTTCTGAACACAGTCCCTGGGAGTATCTCTGTCCAGCCCTATGTCAGCAAAAGAATGGCACTTAAGCACATGCTTAGCTTAACTGGAGTTAAAAGGATGTCCCAGTATTTAGTGGCATCAAATGCGCTCAAGTGCTTCAGTGAATTGGGAGTCCAGGCTAGAATGTGTTCCTAAAGGAGATGTACTATTGCTTGGCCACTTCTATAAACAGGAGTGTTTGTGTCAAGGACAAAGAGCAGTGAAGGTCTTAGGTCTGATGTTTCAAGCCTTTGCTGCCTGACTTTGACACTCTTTACATAAAACCTACCTGGAGCCGGGGAGTTCTTTGCAGCACTGAGAACCAGGCATGTATGACCATGCTTTTCTGTCTTTCAGGACACTAAACTGCACAACTTGAGATAACTGCCGTTGCAAGAATCTTCCCAAAGTATCAAGATGTCACACATCATTTATCATTTTCTTTCCAGTACACAGAAAACTTTATTTTCCTGTTTCCCACCACTGGATAGAAAGTGGTATACTTGGCCAGGTCAACATATAATGCTTATCAGCAGCTAAAAATAGTCATTCTACCAAGGTCTAATTGGGAGCTCCTGCTGGCAAAGGAAAAGAATCCTGTCTATGCTCCCAAGGAGACCAGGGTAGTGCCACGTCATGTGGGGTCTCCTGCAGAGCAGGATGTCATCAGGTGTGTGAGACTTAGGCACTAATTTACTTGGACATGGGTCAGTATTGAGTAGACCTTTGATTGTACTTCTTTATCATACGTAAAATGTTTCTGTGACACTTTGCAATGTGTTTCCTGGCACTGTGCCCATGACTTCTGGAGGAGCAGCCAGCAGACATCACATACATCAAGGACTTTGGGGGACTTTGTACTTCTTAGCATAAGTTCATGCCACCATGCTGATCTAATCCAATATATACAACTACCACCATGCCATTAGTCTGATGAACAGTTACAGCCAAAGTCTTAGTTGCATTTAGCTTGGGGGTGAATCCATTAAGAAATGAAGGACATACAGCCCCCGTAATCTGTGTGTCAACTGCATTCAAATCTGTTGTTTAGGACATTTACTTTCAGCTAGCTCTAGGCTGACTCTTAGCCAGAAATGGGGGTGTATTATGCCAGACAGCCAATACAGGAGCCAACTGTTCTTGGGACATAGTTAGTCAAGAATGAGCATAAGTTTCACGGATAGGGATTTACAGATTTTCATGAACACATCCTCATGTCTGCTCAATTCCAGCAGATTGGCTCAGTCTTCTGTGCCCCTTTGTTTTGATTGCTTTATGGGGACGTATGATAGTCTGCACAAAGCCATCTTTCACCTCCACCTGCTCAGCAACATGCAAAATATTGGAGAGGCATACAGCAAGAGAGAAGAAGAGACTCTCCTACTCTAATGCTTTAACGGCAGCAAGATGAACTCAGGCTATATCCTGCGCATGAAGTAGAGACAATAGCTTCATCTAACTACAGCAAAAAACAGACAACATGAGGCTGAAAGACAAAGCTGAGATCTCGAATGCGTAGACCTGAATACACCGGTTTTCTGACAGCCTTTCTTGCAGTAGCTCTGCTACATCTAATTACTGGTAATGCAACTTCCACAGCCTCAGACAGGACAATTAGATGCATTCTTGTCCCTTTTCATTTTCCATCTAGTTTTCTTGGTTTCTTTGTTTCTTGGTAGAAATACTTGCTAGATTATCAGAATTTTCTAGCTGGTGATAAAATTCCAATATTTCAGAAGTCGTTTTTGTTTTAAATCAAATTTCAACCTAACATGCTCTTCTCTTTCCCTTCTTCAGAAACGTCTAATCAGAATAATCAAATTGGCTGGTTTTGCCTTGTGAAAATCATTTTGTTTCAACAATACCTAAAGTCTCCATTTCCACAAGGTACACACATTTTACTTCTATCATAACAAATCATTATACCAGCAAATATTAAACACATCACTGAAATATAATATTAAAATTAATATTTGATATTGTCCTAAAAGTTCACGTGAAAGTAATGGAAATAGATGAGTTGAAAGAGGAATTTATTTACTTTACCTCAGCAGGATGAGATATTTTGGTACTATCAAGAGAAACTTAGCAAGAGCTTTTTTCAGCACTTTGTTCTAGTCTGTAATTTTATCAGGGATTGCACGTTTTTGAGAAAATCGAAGGCAAATATCTATTCTGAAGAAAAGCTGTTCTGCTGGAAAAGCTCCAAGCAATCTTTTTTCTAAAACCTTCCTCAAAACTATCTCATCCCATGCCCTGAGCCCTTTCCACTCTCTTCTGTAGGTCACATTTGCACTCCATCAAACACCCAGCTCTAATCTAGGTCTACAGTTGAGGCCTTTGGCCACCAGTCAGTCCCGGCCCTCTGACATCTCTTCCAACCTTGCCTTTCATCCACATGGCAGAGGTCAGTCCTCTGTCTTGTCTTCTGCTGTCTCAGTGCAGAGGCAGTGCATTGGGTTTCTGCTGGGTGACCATCATGGTCTCTGCCCAGGCCCATCGTTACCCTGTGGGGAGACTTCAAATTCATGCCACCGGGCCCCTCATTGCACGGCGGCTTGCAGTGAGAGAGTGGGAGAAAGGCCTTGAGGGAAGCAGCAGCCAGTGGGGGGTAGTGGCTTCCACAAGTGCTGGCTTTCCACCCAGCTAAGGTTCTTGTGTGGTCTTACATCATCATGCAGCTCAGGACATCTACACCCAACAGGCAGTCACAAGAAGTCAGGTGTCACAGGCAGTGCACAGAGTGGTGACAGAACAGATGTCCTGGCTCCAGCCCACTGCAGAGCATCCCTGTTTGCTGTGCTGAAGTGTTATTTCTTCTGCAGCACTTTAGGCAGACATTTATACGTCCTCTTCTGGTCCCTGTATCAGAACACTGCAAAGTGGGATACGTTCACTCTATTCCTCTGTGTGAGAATTGCTATAACTTCCAACAAGCAGAGGGATATTGAACTTCAGTAATTATGAAGCTATTCAAGCAAAAAGCCATGACTCCAAAACATACAAAGATACTCACAAGGCTTCTCAATAATCCATGGACCAGTAAGTGGCTGACAAGCAATGCATCATTCTTCCTACCCGGGATGAATTGATTCTGTCACCAGCAAACTAAATGCAATCAGAATCTTGACTTGAATCATAAATCGTACTTAAGCCACAGTTAGAACTAAAGTGAAGTGAAGCAGATAAAAAAAGAAAAAAAAAAACAAGGGGAAGAGATGGTACAGCAAATAATCTTCAATAAAGAAGCAAAAATTAAATATTTTATTTTAGTATGTAAAATACTTTTTAGTTTTTAGAACTGCATACAGTTGGAAAGCAGAGAGAAGTAGCATGTTAATATGATATATCCTATCATCCTGTATTTTTCCAATACAACCAGAGTGCCTGACAAATGATATTATGGTGTCTAGGTCCTGGGGCCTGTTAGGCCTGGTTTGCTGAGAAAAAATCTTGCTTTCTTGGCTGACCAGTCTGCTGGGTACACAGACACTGAGATGGAAGTCCATGCAAAAAAAATCAACATGGGAATTGGACAGTGATGAACCTGCTTTGTGGGGAGAGACAGACTACACTTAGCCAGGAATTCATCTTGCTGGGCTCCCCTCTGCTAAAAACTGGATCTGAAAATAATTTTCAGGAGCTTGTCCTGAAAAACTGTGCAAAGATGGACAGTGCAGTAAAGTATCTCTTCCACACAGCCAGCAGCGTAGCCCTCCAGCAGGAGCTGGGACTCTGTAAATGTGAAATGGAAATAACGAAGATGGTCTCTGCAAAAGATCAAAGGATGAAGAAGAGCCTTAGAGATCTGGGGAACATCTTGATGTAGAGAGATGGGCACACCTTGGTGTACTGAAAGACCGTCAGGAATTCCTCTGCTGGGAACTGGAGCAGAAGGATGGGAAAGATGAACTGGTTTGCTTTTTAGTAAAACTATCCTCTATTGGAAAAGCATCCCATGGACAAAGGACCTATAGCATGAAGCCATCCTCTCGCTTTGGTGGTGTACTGTCTGTCAGGGACAAACACCACCCTGTTCTGCAGGCAGGCAACCACTTCACCTGACTGAAGTCTCAGCCAGTCCCCTAGAGATCACTAGCATGAAAATTTTGATGATAAACATCAGCAAATTATGTCAATTAAAAGAAATTGAGCATCTGATCTAACAATTATCATATAACAATCTTTGTTTTAGTTTAATTGTTATATCCATACCTTGGAAGTAGGCAGGACAGCTGAGACTTTCTGCAGCTGATCAGGCATTTCGATTTTATCATCAGCTATTGAAAGGCTCTTGAATCACTCAATTTGTGCCCATTTCAATCATTATCTAGTCTAACCCTGCTCTCAGGAAAGAAAATGATGAAATCACACAAGTTTGATTCAACCTAAGATCGATTAATCTCCCTGTGGTGAGTATTTTAAGATTCATATAGATTGAACCCTTTCACAGCCAAAGACCTGCACTTCATATATATATCAGACATCAAGAGGGAAGGAAATGCAAGCAATCTTCTTCAACTAAACTTTAAAGCAAGGAGTAAAAATATTGCTTTATTCCTCAAATTAGTTAGGAAAACTGATTAAAAAGTTTGTGACAGAACATATTTCTTCTAGAAAATGCTATTTCATCAAAACAGGCTACATCTGAATGCATTAATTTCAAAGGAAGATTGTTTTTCAAACAAGGTTGGAACAAAAAAAATAAATTCCTTTCTGAACCTTTTATCTCTGAGACCTCCTACAGCATTGCTTCAGGCCCACAAAGTTGAACATGGTGCTTATTTTGAAAGGAAGGAGGTAGGGACTCATAAACCTGACAGTCTAGCTACAGTGCCCAGAATGACACTGTCAGCCATTTATTCCTCACACAACAGGTCCTTAATGAAGACTAATTGGAGGAGTAAAAGCAGTCAACTTGCATTCATTGAAAAAGCAAGTCATACCAGAACAAAGTGATGACACCTCTTTGCCTTCAAGTGGGGTAACCCATTGAAGGAGATGGGGTAAGCAGTAGCAATGGCTGATTCTAGTAAAAAGGTATGTTAATGACAGAAATGACTAAGTGATGTGACCCAGACAAATTTATAGAGGCTGGGGCTGTATGAGGGGACAGAATTTGGTCAGGCTGACCTGGTTGAATAAGATGATGTTCCTTAAGGTGCACTGGGTATGACACAGGGGACAGAAGAGAATTCATCAGGGTACAGATATGAATGTGAAACGTTGGTGTTGGGATGCATAGAATGGACTGCTGGATGTGGGGGCATTTCAACAAAAAGCACAGAGTTGATTCACAGAAATGCAAACAAACAGAACTGCCCTCTGTAAGTCTTCACTGTTGGTCAGGTCACCATGGGTCTGGAAAGGCCCTGAATCAAGCATTGTGCCCCATTTTGAAGCTGTGCTTCAAGTACTGTGTTGAAGTACTGAAAAAGAAACCAGAGCAAAAGAGCAAGAAAGAGGGGACATCTGTAATACGCTGCACATGAGGAGAGAACTGCTTATCCCAGGAAAGAAGAGATTGAGCAGAGATTTTCAATGTTTTTTTTTAATAGATCTAAGATAGCTGTAAAGAGAAATGAGGCGGGTTACTCTCTGCGTGTTGGAGCTAGGAGGAGAGAAGCAAAAATATCAGCTGAAAATTCTCAAGCACTTCTTGTGCTTTCTAGCAGCCTAACCAATCAATGTCAAAGAGGTGTTTTGATTCCATGAAGCAAAATATCTGTATCGACCTGCAGTGATGTATTTGAGGTTTTGTTGTGAAACTCGGCTTCTGAGGAAAGATGTGCTTATTACATGGAGCTGTACAACACCCTTGAAGAGAAAGGTCCCAGACTGGTCGGACTTTTCTTGAAATTAGATGCAAATACACCTCACTGACTAACACTGATGTGTACTTTAATTCATCCTTGATTTCTGAGAAAGGAAAGAAAGGAAAAAAATATTGGAATTAGCACGATCTTGTTCTCCACTGTCCAAAATAACACTGATTAATTTTCATTTAGAATATTTATTCCAGATTTCATGTCATGACTTTGTGGAAACAGGGCTTTCAGCTCATCTCTGTGAACCTCAGATCTACTATAGCCTGGACCAGACGGAATTTCCCGTAGTCTAAGGCAAACTTCTCAAAATGCGTAACTATGAAGGACAATTTTTCCTCAGTAAAATCACATCAATTCTAGGTATTCAGAAACATATCAGATTCTTGTTTCTGGTACAGTTTCCTTCAAGATGTGCATCTAATGGATTGTCCACACGTTCAATCTTCCCCCAGATTACTTTCTCTTTTGGAGATGCTCAGTGAATAAAAAATCAGCATTTTGTCTCTGTCACCTAACTAATATGTTGTACCTGGTGACATTTTAGGTAGAGCCTGCAAGTCTTGTACGTGGGGCAAGCAGAAGTAAAGAAGTTAATGAAATGAGAAAAAAGTCAAAGTAGGAAAAGACAGTTTCTTTTTCACAGGTGTTGGTAGCTTACTTTGAAGTTCAGCAGCTCCAGTAGCCTTCATCAGAGCCAGGACAAGACTGTTCTTTCAGCCTTCTACTTCTTTCTCCATTCTGAGATCGGTGTACCTTCCATGTTTGTACCAGTGTGTTAGAACAAGTTGTTGGAGGAAGACCAAGTGTTTAATGACCCGAGAAGAAGGCTTGGCCAATTCTGTGTTTGATAACAAGTAAAGGAGAGTTGTTTAACACATTTTAACTGGTTCAACAGCATTTCACTCACTACACCAGATGCAATGGGATCCAGTTTTCCTTCTGAAATGTGATTGAAAATATACTTCTCCTCAGAAACTGTAATGATGTAATTACTTCAAAGTTAACAATTAGAATGTTTCTTCAAATTCTAAGCCTTACTGCTTAGAAAGTTATGGTGGGCATATTAGCCACCTTTTTTTTTTTTCACCTGAAGTTAGTACTTCCCTCCCAGTAAAAACACTTTTTTTTTTGCCAGACATTATGTGTGATACAGTCATGTGAATGAATAAAGAACAGCCTCCCTCCAACTTAGCTTTTCCAGCTGAACCTGATAGTGAAATTTATTCTTCTTTGATATCCTCAGTTACAGTAAGTTAAGAACTGAGAGTGTGATTTTAATTATTCTTTAGACTGTGTGTATTTTCTTTGTGCAATAACAGTGGCAAAGTGCATGATAGTTTTTCATCTTCATCTCTAGGGCCATGCCAGTGTGCTGAGAATAGAGAAGAGAAATGAATCAACACGCAACAGAGCTTGCTGGATCCAGCAAAGATCTTCCCATGGGTGTCAACAAGCTTTCATTCAGCTCATTCATAGCAGATTTTCTGAAAGAGCTGAGCTCCCCTGCAGGGGCCAGATTTGCAAAAGAGCAGAGCAGGTGGGAGGCTTCTGGGGAAAATCTGTTGATAAATGCCAAGCAGAAGCAGCAGGGATCTGAGCTCGCTTGAAGTGCTGAGGAGATTTCCTGAAGCATGCTTTCAGAGATCAGTTCCCACCTATTTTCCCACCAAGCAAGCTGCCAAGATGTAATGGCCTCTGAAAGCCCAGCAGAGATTTGTCTGCCCTCAGCTCTGCTGATACACTCCAGTGCCAGACTCGCTTTATTAATTACTCCAGCTCTAAACCACACCAGGTCTGCAGTCACCTTCTGGCTCTACTTACTGCACCGAAGACACTCTATGCAAGCAGAATTTCTTCAGCAGTTCCTTCAGGCTGATGAACTCTAGCACTACACTACGTGGAGTTGAAGCCAGATTCAAACTTGGCAGGAATCCGCTTATTGCTATGGGGCATGTGAATTATAGAGTCATTGAGGTTGGAAAAGACCATTAAGATCATCTAGCCCAGCTGTCAATCCATCACCACCATGCCCACATGTAACTTAACTGTGCAGCCATGGAGTCATTGCTGCTATTCAGGCTTGAAGCCCTAGTTGAACTGGTTTCTTCCATGGTGGAGCATATATGATTTAGGAGTTTTCCCTGAGGAGTTAAGCAGTTCAGGATAAGTGTAACACCCTGAGTCCCAGGAGATATGGTCCAGCTTACTGCAGAAGGTCAGCTCGTCAGCTGTTAATCGTTAAACAAGCACACCTGGTTCACTCGTCACCATGGCTGCACAGAATAAGGCTGAAGGTCTCATCTACCTGAGGACTTCTTACAAATTGCAGAATTTTGTATGCTTGAAGAATATGTATTTCTTCATTTTCTTAGGTTCAGCTGTCAGGTTGTTTTTTTTTTTTTTCTTTTTGTCTTTCTTCTTTGAGTATCATTTGCTCCTCTTCATTTCAAGTGGAAGGAGTACATTCCTGTCTTCCTCCTTCTTTTGATGGTTGGACTAGATAATCATAGTAGTCTTTTCCAACCTTAATGATTCTATGACTTCTTTTCTCTGGCTGTCTTTTATTTTTAAAATTTTTTTCTCATTTGTCAGCCATCTCCATGAGCAATGCCCCTTTCCACCTGCAATACATCTGCAGCTAGAGGAGCTCACCTGCCTTGCACAGCTCTCCCAGGAGAAGAAAAAAGATTTAGCTGGCTCTGCCTTGCTTGCAGAAATGAGGTTTGCACCACGTTTCTCTGCTGTGAGTACAAGAGCTGATGCGCCTGCTTTGTGGAGAAATACACTTCTGTGCTTGGAAGGCACTGTTTTGTCTGACCTCTTTCTGGACTGGAAACCATTTTTCTGGGTGGGAGTCCAGCCCAACTCTATAATTAGCAAAGCTACTAATAATTAGAGAACTTGTTATCTACCAGAGGATGGAAAACTACACACGCTGTTGCCAAAAATAAAAAAATTACCTCCTGTGGAAAGAGCTCTGATTTGCACAATGTTTTGAAAAACGTGCAGCTGATCTGTCATAAATCATGGATTTCTTTGTTTGGAACACCATCTTGGATCAGTCCTGGCCAGCAATAGGACAGAGCTGATACTCTTCTGAAGAAATAGTGGGATCATCTCCATACACCAGAAGGAAAGCCATACAAATTACCTACAAATAAGTGTCAAAACAAATCTTTCCACCTTGTCCAGCTTGCTCCAATAATGTCATCTCAACGCATTTCAGTCCTCCTGATAATTTGTTCCCAGTGACATAAAGTGCTGCTTCACAACTTTGTTTAATTCCATTTTAGCTTTATTACAGACATATTAACATTCATTTTCATTTTAATGGACCTTGCCATTTGCAGCATTAATATTTTGGATTCAACATTTTTTAAAGCCGAGTGTGCTCTGACTCCTTCGCTGTTTGCTGCTTTGGCATTACTAGAAGTAAATGTCAATCAACATTATTGCAAATGACATGTTTGTCCAGCACTAAGTTGGGCTGAAAATTGCAGAAAGAGAGCTTTTTATTAAAATCTTAACTTTTTTGACTATCTGTTCTATTTTTAAACTAAAGCGGAGTTTGGAATCTCCAGAACCTGCAACTTGCTGGAAGATCTATTTTTTCCTACCATTCATTTTCAAAAACAGACAGATACTAATGACTTCACTTTCAAAGGCCTTCAATTAATTAGCACGTTGATACTCATTTAACAAGATTTTCTGGCCTGCACCTGTTGTGTAAGACTTTGCCTTACCACCATCATCCTGATCCCCTCTCTCAGGTTCTTTGCTTGTCACTGCTACTTAAATTACTTTCCACTTTCAGAGCGGAAGGGCAAACGGTGCCATCGTGATAAGAAATCCAAGAACAAGGAGCTGCTTTGGGGGCTTGTAGGGTGCTTTTAGGGCTAGGCAGAGGGCAGCATGAGGAGGATTTACCTCTGTGGGGATTTACTACAATATGAGATCAAGATACCATCTCTCTAATTACAGAAACACGGTTCCTTCAGCTGCTTCAAACTGATGAGAGCACTCCACCCCCTTCTCACCAGCTGCCTGGAC
Organism: Tetrao urogallus; assembly: GCF_951394365.1. Classification (NCBI taxonomy): domain Eukaryota; kingdom Metazoa; phylum Chordata; class Aves; order Galliformes; family Phasianidae; genus Tetrao; species Tetrao urogallus. Next base: position 15,146,148 of record NC_136814.1, read on the forward strand.
CCACCCCCATTTTACAGGTCCTCTGATCAGCTGGGAAGTGGCACACTCCATTGTACCTGCGATGTGGGAGTAGGCAGCACAAGGGCTTCTGGCTCAGTGAATCATTCAGGTGAGATTGTCCTTTCTTTTTCTCTTCGTTCTTCCTAAGCCCTCCCTTCCTGTCCTGGGTCACCTGCTAAGCCTTTCAGGAAAGGTTCACTGTAACTCAAACTTCAGGTGTATAGCTCTTGTTAATCACTAATTAAAGGAGATGTCAGCTAGTGACTCCAGAAGGAAAACTGTAATTTTGCCTTTAGCTTTTTTAGTGCTCTGCATTGGAAAGTATCTCCTGTCCTTGTGGACTACTTGAAAGAGAGAATTTCAGGCTTTCTTAATTTGTAGCCATTAAAACTCTCCCAGAGGACCTTCAGTCCCACATATGTATCATTTAAACATCTTAAAACGAGGCCAGCCTCTGCTTACTTTTTGTGTGCCTTCATGAAACTCCCACAGCAGAAAGGGCTGCACTACCCTTCCTAGGTATCTCTATAAATGACCTCACTGGGGAAATTACTCCAAAAAATGAGGTCTGCAGAGGCACAGCCCTTCACACAGCACTAAGAAGAGGTCCATTTCTCAAAACTGGTGCTCCTGGGAAGCAGGGGAAGTCAAGGCTTGTATTTCAGACAGGCTGAAACATTTTCTTCTGATAAGTATGTGTGGGAAATATTAGATATCAATGCAAATACTCTCTAGCAAGCAGCAATGTGGCCCTAATTAGCCAGATTTAACTCTGTAAAAAATGAAGAAATTTATCTTCCCTGCCCAGTGCTTACTGCACCACTAGCTGTGATAAGTTGCCTACTTTTTAAAGACTGTAGCAAATTAACTTCTTTATGTGTGCCCCTCATGTAAAATGCCTGTGCTGACAGCAGTGAGCTGCTTCTCTCTCCTGAGAGCATTTCCTCTGCTCCTGCCAAGGGCTGGGCACAGAGCTACAAACAAATGGGCTATTTTTGCACTTTCTCTGCACAAAGAAAATAGCTCCAAGCTCGAACAGAAGATCTCAGAAGGCAAAACTGCCTTTTGCCAGACCAAATCCCAGAGGCGTGTGTTGAAAAACAAACTCCGAGTGATCTGTATGCTTCATCAGCACATTTGATTTCGTCTTCCACCCGCAGCTCCCTCCTGGCTGGGCAAACATAGGGGAAACCATTTCTCTTGCTTTGCTAGCTTTCTGATGAGAGGTATGGGGTAAATTCTGCAGTTCTGCAGTAAATTCTGAGATATGGGGGTGAGGAAAGGAGGTATGGGCGCTGCGTCCTTTCAGGAGCTGCAGAAAAAAAAGAGAGAAGTAGAGCCAGTAGCTTACATCAAAATGTGTCTGTGGGACTCTCAGCATGGTGGGGACACCTTTGGAGGTGAATTGATTGCTGATTTGCTCCTTGTTGTTGTTGGGCTCATTTATCCTTGTGGGTCTCTTGCAACTTGAGATATTGCATGATTCTAAATTACAGTGAAAGCCCCAGGGTTTCAAGACGCTGCATGTTCTTCCTGATGAGTGCTGTTGAGTTCTTCTCAGACCAAGTCAATGTTTGTCTAACACAAATGTTCTCTGCAGAGGTTAATGCAGAGTGCAGCTGACTTGGTAATGTTGTTTTTGCTCCAGTGCTTTGGTAAGACTTTTCCGAAGGTAAAATTTTAGATTAGTGAATATTTGAATATGTAAATTGAGAGATTTTAATCGAGAAACAATTTTCTCTTGCATTCACACAAATAAGTTTTCCCATATGGGTTCGTATTCATAGACCAATATATTTCCCCCTGGAAGAATCCAATACTGGGTTTATGAGGCATGTCGTTTTGCTAAGCAAGCTAATTTTTCTTAGTATTTAAACTTAATTTTTTATGTAAATATCTACTTACAGTTTTCTGCCTTCTCTGTGTATTTATTTTAAGAAATATCAAATGATCAAACTTGTGATGTTCCTTACACTCATAATGAGCAACACACTCTGTGAACTAAAAGCAAATGAGCTGCCAGAGGGGCTCTATAAAATAAATAAATAAATAAACAGTAAATTTGCCCCAAAAATGAAAGCTTTGGAAGAAAAGAACCTATTTATGAATTGAATTTAGCAGAAAATGTAGGAAAACATTTAAGTTTGTAGAAGCATGTTAATTCAATGGTATCATTTCAGCTGTGTCAAATGCTGATCGTTTCTGAAGTGCATTTGTGGCTTAGAACTGTCTGCGACGAAAGGGAGCAGAAAAGAAATTAGTTGGGTTGAAAAGCTGTTAAGTAAGCCTAAAGTCAAAGCTGTCATGCCAGGGCTGTTTTCCTGCATGGTGCTGAGGGGAGGAAAGCCTGATGGTGACAGCACACAGAGCTGTGTCAAGGGCTGTCCTTCACTGTGTTCCCAGCGTGGGAAAGCACGGGGTGATGCTTTCTCTGGAAAGCATCCATTTCGGGGAAGAAACCTCTAGGGCTGCTGGCAAATTACCCCAGCTGAGGCCCAATTCGTGCAAGGGTTTCTCTGCACAGACATAGCCCTCAGATCTGAGGCCAGTCATTGATTTCTCCGCTTCTGACTTCTGAAAAAATCTGAAAGAGAAAAAAGTAGATCTTGGTTCTGCTTGAGTATGTATTCCAGGTAAGGCACATACAGCTGTGCTGACAACAGGAGGTGCACAGATTTAGAGATGTGAGCTCCATTAACACTAATAACATTAATTACATTGCAAAACAAATTCCCCTTGAAAATGTATCCCATGGGGTCTGAAGCAAATATGTATTTGTTCAAGCCTGACTAACTGTTCTCAAAACCACCTATCAAGGAGACCGTGCTGTGAATGGAAGCTGAAGAAGTTGCTGCTACTCCTGTGGAAGAGCTACCTTCCGAAGAGAAGCAAAGGGGATGGAACAGCTCAACCACTGACATCAGCAAGAGTACTAGAAAGAAATCAGAAACATTTGCTTTTGTATGATTAGATAGGAATAGCATAAGGTTGAACGATTAAGAAGTATGAGTCTCCAAGACATCATATGAAAATCAGTATAAATTATGAAATAATAATTAATGTCTAGAATTGCTGGACAGGATTGAATAACTGCTTGCAACCTTTCTGCTTCTGGGAAGGTGCTTTAGGAAACAACAAACTGTTGAAAACAAAATGATTTCCTAACTTCTGCCAACTAAGGGGCACTCTAAAGTTGAGAGAATGTGGATTTTTAGTCTTTCCCAAAAGCTCTTATCTAAATCTTCACCGTTGCAAATCAATTCCTTCTCCTCAGACATAAAAACAGACAATCTGGACTTGTATCCTATTACATTCTTGGCATTAATATCTCTTAGTGGCTTGTTTTATAGAACTCTTTGCTGGGAAGGCAGCAGGGAGAGAAATAACTCTGTAGTTTTTATAAATTTAGGACTGGTCTGCTTTGGCTCTGTCTGTCCAGCAACCAAATAGCCTAACGTCAAGCCAGATTGTATGTGAAAAAGTTTCCTGTAGCTCCAGAAAGCAGCCAGATCCCAACTCTTCCAGCATCAGACATCAGTAGAAGCCTCTTTGTGCCAACTGCCTGAATGCCTCAGGACACAGTCAAGGGATATGGGGAACAGATCTGTCACTTGGTTCATTGCTCTGGCACTGGTGCCTGAAGGTGAACGTTCCCTACTGGCACTGTTACTCACTAGAAGTACCACCAGCCTCAGCAGCTTCCATGTTAAATGTGTATCTGCCTTTGCTGCACGAAGATGCCTGCCTCAGCATGTGGATGGAAGAAGAGATCCAACTTCATTTCTCTTCTCTGAAGGAAAAGTAGCTGCAGTGTTACTACATAGTGTAGTGATATCAGTGCCTGTCAACCTGGGGCTTGAGAAAAAGCTTCTGGATATTTTTACTTGAGTGTTTGGGATTAGGTAGCTTGCTTGGAGAAGTCAGTTCTTTTGAAGGCTCCATTGGTAACAGAGAAAATGCAGGAACTTTTTTCTTTTTAAATTCCTTCAAAATAATAATTAAAAAAACTCCAAACATTTATTAAACAACAACAACAAAACAATGAACAACAATTTTGACTACTTTGGCACCCACATTTTCATGCAGTGACATTGTTGCAAGTGTAGATCTCCACTCATCTCTCTTAGAGGATGAATACAGCAGCACAAGGATGCTGTGTGTTTGCAGAGGACTTGGAAGAGCACCTCACTTCAAAACTACCCAGGCAGGATCCAGCTGAACAAGAGCCAGGGTAGCAAATCCTTTGGCAACGGGGAGGGAAGCGTCGCTTGGTAATGTCACTGCTTTTTAAAGGATGCTGTCTATCTTCTGGTCATCTAGTGGAGTGGTTGTAGTTGAGGACCCTTATCTATATCAGAAAGACACCTGGCAGCCTGCAGAAAATGATTATGAAGGATACAAATGCAGCAGTATACACTGGGCTGTGATTAAAGGTTGAAGAGACCATAAGACATAAAATGTTCACAAAGCTCTGTGCCTCATTACCTGGGACCACTCATTTGTCTTGGGCTAGAAACAGCCAAGAGGAAACCAAGGCCTTGTCATACTGACAGAAGTTTGATGGCCGAACCTGGGCCATGCATAAGTTGAGATTGCTTACACTGCCAGTCATGAAGAGGGTGTCTCAGATAAGATTTGTAGGAGGTTGTGAGCTGCCTGAGTGCTTTTGGAATGGGTATAAATGCAAGAGAGTGTTGGTCATGATGAAAATCAAAACAAGATTTAGAAAACAATCTTTAGAAAACAAGCAACCTTCATTCCAGTGAATTATGTCAGAAGGAAAACAGAGACATTTTTCTGTGGCTCACTGGAAAGAGGGCGGCTGCTGGCCCTTACATCCAGGTCAGAGTGTGTCATATAGATGAATGCGCACAAACCAGTTTATTTTTAAATGTACAGTCTTCTCTCTGCTAAAAGACAATAACCTGGTTTTGTTTGTTTGTTTTTGTAAACTGCTGACAGTTCAGAAGAATTTGATGAGTACTCTGCAAACTGAGCCTCGGTTTCCCTGTTTTGAAATGTTTTGTTCCTCATTGGAGGTGCAATGAAATTCAAGTTGCATTGTCCTTGTTGTCAGCAATCTGCTGTATCCAAGGAAGGATGCAAAGAATTTGGCTATCTAGGAAACCTGAAGTGCTGTGACAACAACTAAGACTAATCAGGTTCTCTGACATAATTTTGGTCACGCACACTGTGTAGATTACTCCAGCTTCACTCACTTAGCAACAACAACTAACAAAAGGTTTAGGTGATCTTTAAAACAAAGCTTTCGTATTGCTGTCCAGGGCACTGAAACCATGGAGATTGATTGCAGATGCAGCAAGCAGCTTTGACAGATGAATGTTCCAAGTGTAAACATTTGGAAAGTCAATAAAGGTAATAAATCTGTGCAGTGTTGGGGAAAAAATAGCTGAATAAAGGCTTTTGGGGTGTTTGGACTGGGCACTGCAGAATCCTGACAATTCTGGAAACAGCTATCATTATTATGTGTTGCTTTTGATTGCTTTATTTCATCACACAGACCCGCAGGCAGATGCAGTGTGCATCTATGAGATAGGAAGAATGCGGGGCTTTTCTTAGTCTGTCTGCTGTAGATATGGCAATATATTTTTTAAATGGGATGCTGGATGTCTAAGTCTCATTTTCAGAAATGATCTAAAAACAAACTTGCACATTGTATTGTAAATGCTTGAAGATACAGGTAGGTGGCTACTAATGTCTAATGGGATTCCTGGAAGGATGAGATGTAGCAATGGGTATCTAATCTATGAGTGCCTTTTGCACACCTCAAGACAACTTTCCAGCATCTGTATTATTTTTGATGATTTGAAAATCAACTGTCTAGAAAATTAGCTAATTACTGTCTGAGCATATCTGGACTCTGAGACCATAATAACATGAACACGATTTCAGCCAGGTTAGAGAGAAGCATCACTAAATCAAAAGGAATGAGGAATGTTCCTTTTGTTAGGGAAAACTTCTTAGTCAGACCTCTGACATCTTATGTATTCATTTTTCTGCCACAATTGAGAACAGAGTTTTTGCCAATTTAATACTCTGGATCAGATGAAATAGTTCTCTTACAAACCAGGTTTTTCTACTCGAAACAGAGAGTTTCAAAAAAGTGCATTTATGCAGCCAGGCCCTCACATCCTTTCTCATGAGCAGGAGCACTCAGCTTCACAAATATTTCCAGTAGAGTCAAGGAAAGTACCAAAATCCCAGAATGATAATTAATACCGATTCTCATGCGTGTGTCAGAATGTATAGGATCCAGTCTGGCACTAGGTGGTCTCTACAAAGAGCATAGATCCAATGTGGTGTTTTTTAAGCCTTCTGTGCCTTGGGATTTGGGGATAGCGCCTTGCAGTCATGGGTGAGACAGCCCATGGTGAAGTGTGAGTCTTCGAAGACAAGCAGTATCAGAAAGCATAGAAATACCCTACTTTCTTAGCTGCTTATTCCAATTGTTTTTTTCTTCCACCCCTGCCCTTGTGTGAGGTGCTCAAGTTTCCATAGGAACATGCAAGATGGGTTCTTCGTCAATCCTCCTGTGGAATTCAGTCAGCAGAAGATATTTACTTCGTAGATATACTGTTGTAAAAAGAAAGTCATCTTCCCCAGAATCAGTGGGATTTGTCTAAGAAAAACAAAAGCAAGCTGCCACCCTGCTCAATAAATGGTTTGTATTTTCTATCACAACTCAAATATTTGCTCTTTAAGAACGAGACATTGGTAAGCACATATACACACACTACTGGAGCAGCCAGGCACCGGCTTGGGCAGCTCTCAGGCAGGACAGGGCTGCAAGTTTGAAAAAGAAATCAGTGCAGGATGTTGGAATGTACCTGTGTCCCATGTGCCTGCACAGTTTCACCTCCCATTTCTTTGTATGGCTCTCGATGGGCACATTTCTGAGTAGCATGAGATGGTGTGTCTTTTTTCTCCTTTTTATTAAATTGTAACAAACACAACTGCACTGCAGCAGGCATCTTAAAAAAAAAAAAAAGAATCAAACAACAAGGAACCCTTTTTTTTTCTTCTTTTGAAACAAATTTTAAAATAAGATCTTTATCATACATGGGTGTCCCTTGTCAGGAAAGGAGCTTGATGTTTCATCTCCACGTGACCAAAGACTAAGGCCAGCAGCTACTATCCAGAATTCTTTGCTGGCTCTTTTAAAAGGTTTCAGAGACTATACAAGCTGAACTTGATCAAGTTCAGCTAATTCTGCTGTATTTGATGAAAAGATGTATTATAAGTAACTTATGCTTCCATTTCTTCCACCTCCATTTGCATTTCCTTAGATAATTGGCTTTAAAAATCATCAGCTAATTGCAGCATGTTGTGACATTCTCCTCTGCCAACCTGAACACACCAGTTCATACACTGCAATATCTGTAAGACACAAAGGATTACACTGAACAACATTAATCATGTTATGCTGCCAATTATTGTTCACTTCAAAGCTAGAAATTCCAGCTGAGTAATGCCAAAAAATCATCTTCCTCTGTCCATGAAAGTTGTAATATTGAGGTGCCAGTACTTTGGGCTGGATCGGCTGCTGCCTGTTTCAGTAGGAAGCAGCTGCAGACAAGAGATCTGTTCTTCATTTCCACCATCTCTGGGTCTTGCTGTGCGGCTGCCAGGCTGCTTCCTCTGTGTCCCCGACAAATGGTTATTGTGGCTCCAGGATGTGCAGATCATTGCTGCAGGTCACAGTTCACCTTCCTGCCCACTGCTTCACTGTATGACCCTTCAACCATTATGTCTTGCTTTCCATGATTTCACGTGTGAAGATCTTCTCTCTTGAATATCCACTAATTTCAAATTAAATCTGCTGCAAATCTGCCGGGACAGTTCATCCACTTATAATACCATAATTTGGTAGAGCTCTGACAGGCATATTTATCCAGGAGCATCTGATTCCCTGTGAAGTTAATGAGCACTTCCACTTTTGCCACAGCAGCATAATGAAAGTACACATCCCACTGTTAAATGATGTGAGATACTGCTATCCTGATAAGTGAATGCTTCAGTAGCTTTCCTCTGTAATGCCATAGCTAATGATCCAGTTCTTTAAGTGGCCAGACAGATACAGAAATACCCAAGATGTCACCGTTTCCATTTATCTGAAACTGGACGTACCTCCATAGTTTGGCAAGGGATTTGCATTCCAATGACAGCTTTAAGACCACACACTTTTTTTTTTGTTCTTTCCTGTAACTGTTCCTGGTGGCTTGTGAATATCATGATTAAAGACCATAAATACCTCATTCCAGAGCTTTATGAAAATCTTAAGCTCCTGTTTTCCTGAGAAAATGCTATACAAACTTTCTTGTTCTGACTAAGATATCTACTCTTGTTTCCTATGCAAAAGGGAGAGAATAAAAAAGATTTGGTGTTTGCAAAGCTCTCAGCTTGGGCTTTGGTTTGCCTCTGCTAGAGGGATGTCTGTCCTTAGTTCCAGCCTCTTCTGCTATCTTCATTGCATACCATCACCAGTTGTGCTGCTCCTTGGTCTGACACCTTAAACCATTACTACAAATGTCATGATCACCAGATGCATGCTTTATACTCTGTTTGTTGGGATTGCCCCATTCGTGCTATCATCACCGCTTTTGCTGCCTGTATGGTCAGTGTTTTTAACATGCCAAGTTGTGATTTGGCACCTCCAACTGAATCAGTGTTGGCTTGTCTTACGTTCCTACGACAGCTCCTTGAATAGGTTTCCTTTAAGGATCACCCTTCCTTTGCAAGGAAGTCCTACATCACACTGGTCTCCATTCTGTGTTCATCTGCTTCTTCCCCTTGGAGATCATTGTTGTACCTCATCAGTAACATATTTCAATTTTTTTTTTTTTAACTTTTTAAAATAAAAACTCTGAATTTGGGGTATGTTATGGACAGATTTACCTTATCTAAAAAAATAAAATGCTACTTTCTGACCCAAATGAGAAAGAACTTTGAACAGGAAACTGATGCATATGCTCTTCTGGAGAAATGATGACAGCCTTTGGATGCACGTCTAGTGAAAAAACAAGACCCTAGGATGTATTTCAGTGTCAACAATTTCATACCAGTTTCCCACTTAAAGTAACACTCGAGGTTCAATGTGAGGCACTGCTTGGATTACAGCTTGCATAAAGCCTGCTGCAGTCTACACCAAGCTGTCAGACCCGCTCAGCTGGCAGGGTCTCCCTGCCCTGTCAGTTTTAAAGCACTATTGAAATCATTCTGCTTTCCAAGCTAGCACAACAGCTTGTTCACAGCACTTTGGTTTTTAATTTCAATCAAGATTTCTTGAAACTAATTAAAGCAAATGTAATCATCCGTGCTGCTCTTTGGATTGTCACCACTGATAGTTTATTCTCTCTTGGTGAGCAGTGAAATATAGCTTTTAACTCCACCAGTTTAAGCGCTACCCATTCTTATCTATTTACTCTACATAATTAATACAATTCATTGTAATTTGATTAAAGCAGAGGAAATTTGGGATGTGATTTTTGTTGTTGTTGTTGTGATGGTGTTGAAGTCTATTCCAGAGACTTAGTGACTGAGAGATACTTTTTTTCTGTATTTATTTTAAAGCTTTAATGTTTATTATGTTATAAAACTTCCCCAACTCCAGGTGAAAGTTCTTAACTCTACCAGCAATGTTGCTTGTACGTAATTAAATCATCCTTAGCTAATATACTTCGTGGCTTTGAAAGGTTAGATATAAAAAGGTCTTCTGTCATTCCCTTCTAAACTGATAGTATTTCCCCTCTCAGGCAGTGGAGAATTTGCCTTTTCTTTTTTTTTTTTAACCACAAAATCCCTATTTGCTTTCATTACTTTCTGGCAACTTTCCTGGAACAGTCAGCTGTAGCACCTACAGAACGTTAATTTCTTGGATAAGTTAAATCACAGCAGTTCAGTTCAGTCCTTTCTCTCACTAGCCTAACTATTACATTCCCAGTACACTTTACTGTTGAGTATTTGATATGTTCTAACAATCACAAAAACCTTGTCTGAAGCTGGTGTTGGCAAGTCTTTCAGGAACAATGTGTATTGCAAAGTACATCTCCCATCTTTCAGAAAGTGAGCTCTGGCAGCAGACATCACCCAAAATGCCATGGTTGTACTGGGGCACCCTTCTAGGCTCCCTCAGGAGGGTTCTGGCCTCGTTCCTGAAGGTGCTGAGCAACCAAAGATCAGAATTGCTGTGCTTCAACCCTCAGACTGACCTCTGCCAGTGCTTTCTGCTGATTCTCGTGGGCAGAGAAAATGTAAGAGATGCCAGACTGGATCAGTGCACAGACCATCCTGCTTATGCTCCTTCTCCCAACAACAGTCAAAAGTAGGTGCTTAGGAAGGGCAAGCAGCTGTAGCAAACCTCCATACACTTGCCAGCACTCCTGAGCGACATGTGGTTTCTGCATGTTTACTCACCCTGAGACGTTGTTCACTAGACACTAGCAGAAGTGACAGGTTGGCTTTGTCTTCCTAGGTTTCCATCTTCTCTTCACTTGCGTGATCTACCTTCAAAACCATGCAGCAACCTGGCTTTCACAACATCTTGCAGCTGGAGTTTCACCAACAAATCATATATTGGATGAGAATTGCATTCTCCTTGTTTTTCAGTCTGATTTCTTTCATCTTCATTTATTGCTGCTTTTCTAATCGGAAAAATAAAGGGAAAAATCAAACAATCCCTGCTCACATTTCCAAGATTGGCAAGACATCTGTCACCCTCAACTCCCCTCCACTCCCATCTCCATGACAAGTCTTCTAGCTTGAAAAATATTATCCTATCTACTAATAATGACTGCTAGTATTTAAGTGATAAAGGCTATGCACCAACTGGGGATGTGTGACACTGAGGTGATACAGCTGGAGTACAGATTGGGGTGGGCTGTCTCCTGCTGCCAGGGAGCTTGAGGCTAACTGGAAGTTGGGTTGTAGATCAATTGCGACTTTTGAAAAACCTTATTTAGCATGGGCATCCCAAGATTATGGAGAATTGCATGTGCTGGGTATCTCTGCTGAGGGCTTGACTTCCATTTAATGGAGATGGTGCAGACAGGTGGGTCTTGGAGGTTAAATGAAGGGTACTCAGAGAAAGGAAGAGTCTGTCCTTCTCTCACTTAGGATGTTTACTGTCTGAGATCTTACATATCTTGTTTGTTTTTCAGTCTTTTGTTGTCAGCTTTAGATCAAATAAGATGTTTTCTATCCTAGTCTCTGCTTTGAGATATGGCTTATGCTACAAAAACTTTATTTCTGACAAAACAAAGCTTCAGGATTTCTGAGCCCTTTACTAAACCCCACCCCACGGCTATCACCCAAGAAAAAAAGCCCTTTGCAACCCCAAGGCTGGGGGGGGAGCCAGATCTAAAAGAAATCTTTATACACTCTCAAATACTCTGAGCTGCTACAGAATGTGCATAGCTGAATTTCAAAACAATGCTGCTTTGTTATCAGTCTTCTGTCAAGAACTGCTAGAGCAGTTCAACTTCCGTAAACCACAAATAAATTTCCATCCTTCTGGGGCTGAAAACTCAAAAGCAAGATTTCTGAAGGCTCAAATCCTACAAGACAAGGAGACACACTCCACAGGTTCTCTCTGAAAAATGAAGCAAAACACAAAATGAAAAAGAAGGAAACCAAACAACAAAAAACATTCTCTCCCCAGCCTAATAGGTTTCAGACCAATCGTACAAGTTCGGGGATCTGTGATTTTGAAGTGTCTGGGAATATTTTAACACACCTCTGTACCCAGATCACCTAGAGGAAAAAGTGCTACAGAAGGATGAAGGACCAGACCACAGGAAGGTGAATTCCCAGACCAGAGTGAAAAAAAAATAGTCATCTAGTCAATTCACATCCACAAGCTAGACTTTATCTGAGCATCTACCTAACCTTGCTCAGATTGCAGTCCTTGCCTAAGTGTAGCAGAAATGCTAAGTCACAGCCTGAAGCAGTGATTGAGCACCTGGTGGGAAGGCAGGACCAACTCAGGGGAGCTCAGGTGCATGCAATGTAGCTGAGTGACAGGAAGGTGTGGAGCCAGAATCCATCCTTTCCCAGACCTCATTTAAGGGTTGGCAGGGGAGGCAAGGGGGTTTTGCTGGAGATCTCTGGGTTCCTGAGGCCTTCTGAAGGTAAGCATCGTTTTTCCTTTATTTCTGTGTCTATGACTGTTGCATTTGAGCAAATACTCCCTTCCTATAGCCTGGAACCTTGCTGCTTCACTGTCATTGCTGCAATTTCCATTGTGTTATGCTATGGTATTCTCATCTGGAAGTAGACAGTGGTAATTTCTTGTCCAAACCAGTGTGGAGAAGGAAGATGCCTGCAACAGGCTTTTGGACAGAGCTGACATAATAGTTCTAGAAAGAAAAGAGTGGGGATCAGGGCTCCTGGCCTCTCATGCATAGTCTGAAGGAGAAGGTGTGTGTTATAAGATCTGCAAGTACACCTTACTTAAGAGGTATGTTGTAAACAGTGAGCCCTATTCCACAGGGTGGTAGGAGAAACCAGAAATCCTGGTGTACCTCAGGATAGTTCTTGTTCTGACAGTTTCTTATTCCGGGTTGAAATCCTCAAATGGGACACAGTCTGGAAAGGAAGCTCTAAGGTCTCATGAGCACCTTCAGTAGTTATGCTTAATCTGTGGAGAAGAAGTTGTGCCTAGTGGGCAAGAACAAAACTGAGAGATCACTGACAGGCAAAGAAATGTCAGTGATGTGCAGGACTAAGGAAGTAAAGGAAGGCTGGAACAAATAGCAAGCATATCAGAGAATGAGAGGCCTGGAGGAGATTCCTGGGTCAGAATCTGTGAAGAAGACTAGGACAGCAGTACAGGGAACATTGGGAACAGCCTAACCCATAGGAAAGTGTGACCTAAAAACTGAGGGGCTTAATGCGAGGCACTGAAGTGGCTACCAGCCTGAGTTAGAAATCCTTGTGATGAATCCCCTAGTATCTGTGTTAAGAGAACGCAGATGCTCCTCACAGTCTGTGGCCAAAACCTGGCTCTGATGCCTTTCTTAAATTCCATGCATCCTATTGTCCTGGAGTAGGATAACACAGTTCTTCATTGCTACGTTCATGGGTGTCTTCCTTAAAAAAAAAAAAAAAAAAGCACCCAAAAACCAAACAAACAACAACAAAAACCAAGCAAAAAACAAAGCCAAAAAATCTCACCTCTGTGTGTGCTTTTCTCAAGCTGAGAGTGAGCAATACATAAAACCCTAGATTAGATTTAGGGAGGAGCGGTGAAGCAGCCTCCTCTGCACGGAGCTCTCTGATGAGCACCTAACTCACATGTGGAGCTTTCTATGTAATCTTCTGGGTTTTTCACTCTAGAAATGAAGATAAAGCAATAGACTTTTCTGCTGCCTGGATTCTGACAGCACAATTCTCTTTTGGTGTTTTGGCTGTTTCTACCAGTCCAGACATCTAGGAATGAGACAGCAGTGTGAGAATGGTGTTGATACCACGTAGCCTTTCCATTCCCATCAATAGGGATGCCTGAAACATCTTCTCTTGCTTGATGTGATGGGTAGCTACTGAATCTGGTAGCCTGACAGGGAAGGATGCTGTAGGTCTGGGTTTAGAAAATGCACTGAGCATCTATTCCTGATGGCAGGTGTGAAGGGACAAGGTGGTTTTAGGAACCTTTAAATTCAGAATAAAACCTCAGAGGCATATGCTAAGTGGCTAGACTCGGCAGACAGCTTTTCCGGTCTCGCATGTAACACTGTGCTCAGAACTGGAATGATCAGACTTGGGATACTTTGAGGCTTCTTTCACTATCAGCAGCAGAGATAGTGTAGACAGAGATAGATAGCAGAGATAAGAGCTGAAGTCTCTTCACCCCTGTTAGTTTGTCCTTCTGCTAGCTACATGGTCATTTCACTGTTAATAAAGCACAGTGCAATGGAGCCCAAAAATGGGCTCCACATGGCTGTTTGTGTTAACGCATCCAGATCTTTGTTCCTGTGGGGGGCTAGCTGGTCCTTCTTTATGGAGATGTTCCTCTGAAACCCTGTGCAGTGACAGAGTCATGCCATTTAATGTTTTTAAGTTGAATCCTGCCCCATCTTTGAAGAATATATTTTATTTGGGGAAGTTACCCTGATTCCTTGCAGGTGTCTCCACTGATTCTTGTGTCCATGGAAATGCAGCAACTGGGGAGGCAGGAGGTCAAGAACTTCTTTCACAATCAGGGCCTTCTATTTTTCACCACAAGGTCACTGTGGATGGTCACAGAGTTAAAGTAGGGGTCTGCAACACTGTGCCAGGGAAAATGTGTCTGTGTGGCGGTCTGACATGTTGCCTGGACCTGTGCAAGAGCCAGGGTGTGCAAGGAAGGACGGTGAGACTCCTAAACATCACCAGATTACATTTGTTTACTGACAGAACCAAAGTGATGGCGTCGTTCACATTTATGGCATGTCTATTTCTCATTCTGGGAAGCAGAACAAACAAATTAATTGAATTTCACTGCACCACTGCCATGTAATAAACTCATCTGATTGTTAGTGTTTCTCATAAAGACCCAATCCCTAGAGTCAAGATATGACAGAACTAATTCAACTTTTGTTAACCAAATAATATATCTCCAGCCTTTGACTTGGCAATTAGGGATGAAACAGTTTCCGTGGATGCCACAGATCCAGAGAACTCAAGAAAGACCTAAACTTTTCTACATTTATTATCTACTTATTTTGGAACTCATGATTGTTTAAGTTTAACCTCACTAACTGAGGAGTCTGATGTGTTATTATTGGGATCACCTGCTTAGGGAAGCTTAGGAGAGCTCAGTGCTTGTTTAGGAAGGTCCCTAAACCAATAGAAACCAAGTTAAACAGAGTATGTGCTGACACCAAAACCAGTCCAAAGCTCTGGAATAACCAGAAGGGTCTGGCCTAAACTGGAATTTGCAAAGGCTAACAAATTAAGAACCTCTGAATCAGGATTTTGGGAAATAGCCCAGAAAGCACTGTGTACTTTCACTCCATGTTGCTCGTTGCTCTTCTTCCCAAAGGAGAAGCTGTTATAAGTATGCAGACTTTTAACATAGCAGGGAGTTCCTCCAAAAAGAAGGAGCATGAAGGTCAAACTGCAGTTTCCACTGGCCTCCATGGATCCCACAGTCCTCAGCAAAAATAATCTTGTGGTTTTTTTTTACTTTTGTAAAAAGGTTTCCATTACAGTTATTTGAAAAGGGGAGAGATACTATCTACAAAAACAGAAGAGAAAGGGGCAGTAGGAGCAAATTGCAGCTCTTGGGAGGCATTGCATTTACCAGTGATCTTTGTCAAAAGTCTCATGTGGATTTATCCTCTGAAAAAGGAAGTACATGTGCTGTCTCAATCCAACATTTTAAACAGAAACTGTGCAACCAGCCCTAAAGGAATGCAAATAAAACCCATCCTTATGAGATTTCTGTGTCTGGCACAAATGATAGCATCAAAACCCTCTCCCTCCATCCCAAATTCCACTCTTTGCCATGTAATATTTCTCCAGCTAAACAGCAATCCAAAACTAGCAGAGCTCACCATAGGCAGCACGACCCAGGAACCATAATAACTGCATTCATCTCCTGTTCTGTGCAGGGAGCGTGGAAAAGGTATTTTGTGAAGATGAGAGGCCTCTGTTCCCTACCATGATATGTAACAGCTAAAGAGGAGAAGGACAGGGGGGTCAGGATGCCTACCTTCTCTGCCAGGGCCTGACAAGGAAGCAGTGTAAGATGAGCACAAAATATGTTGGCAAGTACATAGTTACAGCAGACTCTAAAATCATTGTGGAAGAAACATGCTGTGAGCACTAAAGCCTGCTCCACACAGTGCCTACAGTCTTGAAAGAGCAGGAAGAGGTCTGAGGGAGATACTGCTTACGTAAGATGACCACTAGGCTCTAGGATGATTGTGATGTCAAGACACAGATTCTCAACTCAAGATGGCTGTTGTAATACCTGAAAGCCAAGCCTGCTGGGGCTCATCAGTTCTAAACTGTAGAGCCTGTCCTTCAGGCTCTGCTCCAAACCAGTGTATAGAAGCCCCTGGAGAAGTGCTTGCACCACACACCATGCCAGCAGCCATAAGCTAAGCTCCCCACAAGCAAGGAGGTAAATTCAGGCTAGCTGTGGAGACAAGTTGGCATGAAAGGAAGTGTGAGGGAATCCCACCAAAGAAAATGGATGGGATGCAGAACAAGATCTGTGCACATCTAGGCCTTCATTTAAATTTTCTGTACATTATTGCTAGAGAGGATCTGTTTTTAGGTAGCTCCCATTAAGGGAGTGTTCTTTTCAGAGATCTTTGTGTTATCAACCTCAACCTTTCCATTTGACTTTACTGATAGTGGCAAAGGAAAAATATTGCTGCCCCAGCAGTATGGATATAGCCCTCAGCACCCTTGCAGAGATGGCTGTGGAAAGCAGGATGAGGGCAAAGCTGTAGGTGGGCACCTCTGGGATATTCTGGAGGGGGAGAAGGAGTATTATGAAAAAAAAAAAAAAACAACTTGTTTGGTAGGTAGAACAGAGTTTAAGAGTGGACCTGGGCAAATGGAGAGATCATGTCAACTGCAGTTGAATGCAGCTGTTATCTATAGTATTGTGCCCTGCTGCTTGCTCCAGCATAGCTGAGTAACCTGGGATTTTGTAGCACTGAGTCACAGCCGGGTAGGGCAGAGGATGTGCCACAATCCTGGGTTTCAGTCCTCCCAAATTCAGATAAAAACCACCCTTCCTGAGCTTGCACTGCAAACCAGAAGGTAGGCAGGAAGGACGGAAAAGAGATACTAGCAACCATTTATTAATCCAGATCTATAAGGATGTTCAAAGTGGGACCTGAGTTGTCCCTGTTTGCTTGTCTTCTGGCCTTCTAGAAGGATTGCATTTGCCCATTTATGCATATGACTGTTATACCCAATTTCTGCCACCAGCTGATCCTATCATTATTTCCTCATATGTTTCCCTGTCTGGACTGCAAGAGGGCTGTGGAGGAAGATGACTTCGGTCTTGTGGTGAGAATTTTTAGTGTAAATAAGAGATCCAAGGTGTTAGTGAGCCTTGTTTGGTAGGTTTTTTTTTGTTTTGTTTTTGTTTCTCTTTTTGGGGACTCTCAACTGCAAAAACATGACCTCACCTCCTTGGTGGAAGAGAGGGCACAAGTCCAAGGTTACTGTCCTGCAATGGATGTGAGGAACTGTCTTGAGGCTGCAGCTTTCTTGATGCCCCTCTGATAAGGATTTAAAGGTTCTCAGTGTCATGAAATTATTGACCAGGTGCCTTATGACAGTAATTTGGCTGACAGGTGTAAAGAACAGATTGGAAGATTGGATGTGCTAACATCCACCTCCATCACATTGTTACCACGGTTTCATTGCATTTCCAAAGCGGTGGGACATCTCTCTTTGAGAAGAGCTAAGGTATATTATAGTCGCTCTCTATCAATCATGCCCAGAAAATAAAGCTGTGTTTTTCTTGCAGAGTACTTACCGGTGCCTGTTTTCAACAATCTCAAGGAAAAATACACATTCCTACACCTACAAGTAATTAAACAGCAGATTGTTTGACAGTTAACAGGGAATTTACTCTACTAATGGTGTCCCGGGGGCACAGAAGTATGTAAGGAGCCCCACATGCTCTTTCATGGCAGCCAAACTGTTTTGCATAGTCAACACTGAAAACAAAAGCTGTGATGATATACTGCTCCCCATGACAACTCTGCTGGCTTTCTGCTCTCTGTTACAAGGTTTGTTTGGAGTCAGTCCCTAAAAATGTGGAACTATGCGCACATGGGAGTATTGCTGAGATCAGGGCCAGAAAGAACTGCAGGCCTTTAAAACAATTTCTTTCTTATTGGAGAAAACTCTGACTGTGAGAAATGGTTGAGCCCTGGGCAGCATTGAGCAGCTGTTTCAAGGCAAATTCAAATGCAATTGAAGATGAATAGAAATGACTTGAGTATGGTTCAGCTTTTGTAAGATTCACAGTAAATCAAATCTTTGACAGCAGACAGCTGCAACATCTATTGATCAATGTTTTGAGTGGGGGAAAAAAAAAAAAAGAAAGCCATGGCCATATTGATTGGCCATTTATCATATGAAATGCCTTTAAAGAAAGCAGAAGAGACAAGCACATCCTTTGTGCTCATGTATGGAAAATGAACACCTCTTTCTACACTGACCCCTGACTTGTGTAGGAGCACTGACGATACCTCCAGGCAACATGACCATCAACACTGCCAGAAGTGCCAACATCTGAACAGAGCACCTCCATCCACATCCCTGAAATTTAACATTTTGATTCATCTCTCCCTCTGCCCCATCTCTGATTACTTTTTGCTTTTTTTTTTTTCCTTTCCCTATTATGATTCATAATTTGATTTTTTTCATAGGTTCCCTGGTTCCAGACTCCCCAGCCCTTGTGTTGTGCTGCTCCAAGAGACTCACTGCTGCTCTTTTAGAAGAGAGAAAATGAGGGTACAGGAGAAGAGCTGAAACCATGGCAGAGGGAATGGAAACACAAAAGGTATTTCCAAGTAGGAACAAGTAAATTGTCAAAAAAACCCTGTCCATTTTTTTCAGCTGAAATGTTACTAGAATGCAAATGTACATCTTTAATTCCCACCCTCCTTCCAACCCCCCAGATATTATAGCACCGAAAAAAAATAAAACAACCCATGAATGAGAAGCATGGAAAAGAGACTGGTGAAAGCAATACTGTTGATTTTGTTTGATTTCAATATATCACTGAGGCTGAGAAACAAATGACTTCGGTCCCTGCAACATGGGTATGGTACAGACAGAAAGTAAATGGCTTACATCATGAAGTGGTTCCTGGCAGCATGCACAAGCCTTACCTCAGTGGAAGGGAATACATGCATATTCAAAGGCGTTTACTAAAGTAATGAAGAAAGGAGAAGCAATGTTTTCCCTTGACTTGGAATTCCCACTTCTGCTCAGCTGGGAGTGCAAGAATAATTAATCAAAGTGCTTAAATAAGTTTCTCTCTGCCTTAATCAGAGCTGTGCAAATAAATCATTTTTCAGTTCAGTAGCTGAACCAAAATAATAATCATAAAAAATATTTCTAAGTTGTCTGAAATGGAACTTCATGCTTTCTCAAATATTTTCAGTGAACGGAAATATTTGATTTAATTGAAATGAGATGGTGACTCTTCACTTTAATTGCTATTTATTTATTTTAAACACATGGGGATAAATCTGTCCTTACAACAGTTACAAAACTTACAATTGTTTTGAAAGGAAAAGTCAAATCTTAAAAGAGGAGTTCAAACACAGCGTTCAACTCTGACTTCTATTTTATCAGTATTTTCTTGCTTTTTCACCAAATTCACACTTAGAATGATCTCTCCTGTGCCAGTGTGACCAAACAACTGCCACTGAACTGTGCAGGATGTCTCTCTGAAACACTCACAAAAGCATTCCAGAATGATCCAAAAGCAGAAGCTGTACTGAACCAGGGTAAGAAGTTTGGTAAAACAAATGAATTGACTTGAAGGTACTGAAACAAAGAGCACGTTGTTCCTTCAGAAGCCATTCTTTGCAAAGAAATCACCTTTACTATTCTAATGTAATGCAGAAATCACACCACAAATTCTTTCTCAAAATTCCTCAGTTTGTCCTCAGCTTATATTCACTATGTTTAGAAAAAACAGCTATTATCAGGGCCGAGAAACTCCTAGAGTCTGAAGCTAGCTCACAGCCATGGCCTTGATGGAGCTGCAGTCATGGATGTACTGGGAGTTGCTCTGGGTGTTCTCCTTGGGCTGGCACCGGTATTGCGAGATGCAGCAGTGTTTTTTTGGCTGTTCTCCCTTGGCCCTGAAAATGTGCATTTTCAATTTGGAACTTTCACTTCCATCTACTCTTCTCAAGCATCACCTCTTCCCTCTGAGGGAGACCATGCTGCTCATGGTCCCATCACTGGGAAGAGATAAGGGATGCTCTGTGTTTAATGCTGGTAAGCCCTTTAGATGGGATGTAGATTGGATCCTGCAGTGGGTGTAATATTTCATGGCTCAAATTGCCTGAGTTTGGAAACAAGCCTGCATATGTGTGCTGTTTACAATGCAGGAGCAATGCACAGCCTCCTGAGTACTAGGGAAATCATCTCTACCAGAAGACCACAGCCCAAATGTCACACAGCAGCTCTAAATGTCAAAAAAATCTCTCAGTGTGACTGCCAATTCACCATACCCACAGGAATTGCAGCTACTTTATATAGCAGCACCGAGTCAACCTAAGCACAGTCCCTTTTATTAAAGGAACTGATACATTCAGGTTGAAAAGAGCTGCTTTTTGGGCACACGCACCTCCCTTCAGGTCTGAGATAAATGTGCAAGCTGTAGCACTAAATACAAGCTGAGAACAATTACTCAGAGTATTATTTGATTAATTAACTTGGTGACATCCTAGGTGAGAAAAGGTAGTAAGTGGAGGAGGGATGTTTTTAGCATAAGGAGAGGTAAAAAAGTCATTTAGTCCTCTGGGAAAGAGAGAGAGGGGGGAAAAAAAAAAAGAGTGGCAGGTAATTCATTGCCTGTGGAACACGAAGGTGTTAGTTTAGAGGAGGGATAAGAATTATAAAGTGCCATAAAACCAATATCTCTATAGAGCCTGTAATGTTTAGTGTCCAGAGTTATGAATTTCAGTTTCCCAGCTTGTCTCATGCTGCTCCTATTTTAGCCATGAAGAAGGACCTGGGAGCTCTAAAGCTTGTTCCTTATATCCACCTCTGTGGATTGCTTCCATAAAAAATATTTCCTCTCCTGACAAATCTTGCCTTTAGCACCTGCTTGGAGCCCAGCTATTCCTAGCACAGCAGCACGGAGCTCAGGGCTTCATTCTGCCCCAGTACACACAGTAACCCAGTGCACAGTGGGCAAGGAGGGGGCTGCCAGACCTGCCCATGCCTTGCTGTGAGTAATGAGCTGTAACAGAGATCCACAGCTTGCTGCTGTCTCTCTATGGGACTGAGCCTTCCTTCTGGATGCAGCACCTCCTTTTAACTCTGGAGGTGCAGGTGGAGGGCCTGTCCCATTGATGCAGTGGGGTGCTGGGCTGTGTCTGTTTTCCCAGCAGTTTGGGTGGCCTTTCCTAAGCCTGCAGCCAGGCAGAAGGGAGTTTATACTTGCTGCCCTGTAAGATTGATGTGGTTAAACAGCAGAAACCGGTTGCTGTATAACCCCAAGCCTTCAAGTCTCCACAATTTGTTCAGGGACTTTTCAAACTGAGCTTCCTCCCATTTAAAGCTTCCCTGCAGCCAAACCCCATACCTCTGTCTCACTCTGGGAGGAGAGGAAAGCCACAGTGCACGATGGAACTATCCCATGAGCACACACAGCAGAATAGGGTTTCTCTTTGGATGGGGAAGGCTTTTCTTACCTACTGTATGTTCTTACCACTGTATGGCTTCACATGAGAGCCAAGAACAGGTTTTACCCACTTCTGGCACAGCACAAGGGGTCTGGAAAGCTGTATTCATAGCCCTACTTCTGCACACCCCTGGCCTTCTTCCAGCTCGCTGAGAGTGATTCACTTTCTGCGTGTTACTGGCAAAAATGATATAAAAGTGAGGCAGAAAATATCCTGTATGAAGCTGTTAGAGCAGAGAGGAGATAGATATAGGGTTTTTTGTTGTTGTTCATTCATTTTTTTTTTTCCAAAGAGAATGAGAAAGTGGAGACATCTGATGCTGATGGCTGGTAAAACCATCAGCATTTTTGAAATGGGGTATAGAGCATCTGCTTTCTGTCTATACCTTATCACCAACCCCATGTTGATATTGCAGTGCTTTTGCTGGGTATCTCAGAGCTCTCTATCTCCCAAGATTTTTCTCTGATGAGAAAGACAGCTGCCAGGATACCCAGCATTGCCTTTTATCACTGCTTTGGAGGGAGCTCTGCTGAATGCCATCACCTGACAAACAAGGTACAGAGACGTTCATGAAGTTACTATCCTCAGGAGTGAAAAATCAGAAGTCTTCTACCGCAAATTCAATTAGCTTAAAAAACACAAGTTTGAGAGACAGAACAAATCTCCTTTTCCTTAGGGCTTTTATGTCAAACTGTTGCCTGCAGCCAAATGAGCTAGAGATGTAGTGCTGTAGAGAAATGAAATTCATGGCTCTCACTCAACCCTATGACTCCTTGAACCCAGATCGAGAGGTAGGGATATCATACAATCACTGGAGCCAGCTACAGGCAGGACTGGAGAGGTACACTGTGGTTTTGGCAGTGGGGAAGGGGTTTATCCAACTCAGAGATGATGTGCAAGGACATCTTTGTAGCACTTGTTCATCTAGCTGCAAACAGCAGGGAGAACCGGTTGTGAGAAAGGCTCCACCCCCACCTAAACATAACCTGGTGTGCATTGCATCTCACCTACCTGGAGTGCAGGAGGTGCAGTAGATCTCAGGATCCCACTCATTCAGGACACTGCTGTGGGACTGGATGTTCTTGCTTGTCTTAACACAATGGAGATGTATGTGAATTAAATTCTGAGTTGTCACGAGTGTCTACCAGTATCTATAGGAACAAGCTAGGCCTGATTCTCATTCACACAGGGAGCTGTTAATGATTCTGCAATAGAAGGATTGCTATCTGGACTTTGTTAAAAATGCAAATTAGGCTCCTAATGTTGCTGCTGGGGAGACGATTAAATTTATCACAAACAGTAGGGATGTAATGTTTCATATTCCCTAAGCAAATCCTTCCACAGCAGAATGAAAGATTAGAAATTGTGCTTGTAATCCAAATGGAAAGGCTTTTTTCCCTTCATGTAAGCCAAGTTAGGAAAAAAAAAATAAATTGGATCCCTTTCCAACTTTCCCGTATTTACAGATAATTTACAATTTCTTTTCCTGGGGAAAAGGTGCTGGAACAAAACAAAACAAAACAGAACAAAACACAAACCAAACAAAAACCTTGGAAAAATAATTATCAAGACTCCCTGTGGGTCTGGAGTCCTACTTATTCAATACACTGACAAATAGCTGTGTTGAAGGAAGACTGTACAGAACATGAAGTTAGTAAAATATTCAACTGACCTTGGTCCTATACTGAGGCAGAGATGAGATATGCCAATGGTGCTCATAGGAATGAAGGAAGGGGTGAAGGTTTCCTGTTTTTGGAGGCAGAAATGGGGCAGTACTCAGTGGGAAGCCATCACAGAGAAAATACACCCAAAAATATTTACAAGAAAACAGTGAATTCAAGAGAATTAAGCTGAGATGGCCCAGGTAATTAACAAGAAAAAGCCCTCTTCCTTTTTGTTGCTCTCTTACTGGCTTTGATGCACAACTTGTACTGAGCAGAAATGTCTGAGCGTGGTGTGAGGCCACCGCGGTGGGGCATAGTTGGGTGCTGCCCAGCTCTGCATCCCATCAGCCAACAGCCTGAGGCAGCAGGGCTCTCCCTCCCTTCTTCCCTCACTACTAGGCAATCAAAATAACTTGTTAGCAGTCCGGTTGCATTCCTCTCCTTATCATTTATTCATTTTGATTTCTGAACCAGACATAACAAATACACCCACCATTAACTCTGAATATCCCCTCCTAGGATGTAAAGCACACTGTAATCAATAAATATGCAGCACTTGGTGTCTCCACTGCCAAAGGGTGGTAAAACTCACGTTCATTTACCTTCAATTCACTCAGTTCTACTTCAGTTCACTCCTCTCTTAAAGCACCCAGGCTATTGAAATGGAGAGGTGCCAGAAGGCTATGCAAATGATGGTCTAAACAATTTTTTTTTTTTACTTTGTCTTATTTGTGCATATCAAAATGGAGTCAAACATTGCCACTGGGGCTTAAAAACAGCTGTTTGTGATGGTCAAGAGTAAAGACTACACCCTGGACACCAGGCCATGCTCCATTTTGGAAAGGTAGGCTCTATTTTGAGGGCAGTGGCTCAAAAAGCATCTGGTTACTGCTCTAAGAAACTACCTGAAATGCAAGCCTAAAGCAAATGTAATGTACTCTTTAGAGCATATGGCTGTTACTGTATTGCAAAGAGCCTCTTGCTTAATGCATCTATTCATCCACATGCTGAGGCAGTTCACACACTTTTTCAGTCAGAACTGCCCTCACCACGTAGCTCTTAAATCTGTGAAGCTGCAGTCATACAGGAAATAATGTGAGAAGGTAATCCCAGAAATCCAGCCTTCAGCATTTATACATATATAACATACATAGCGATCACCAGCTGCAACAGAGTATCCCAAAGGAAATCCTTTACTATGCTAATAGGAAGCAAATAGATAATAAAGCAAAACCCAGATAAACAAATAAAACACACAAGCAGAAAAAGAAAAACTCAGTAGAATAATTGCTGCTTTTGGAAAACCTACAGTGTAATTGTTTCTATGCAGAGGTGCTCTCCACTCTGTTACCAGGTTTATGCTCTGGGAGAGCTGAAAGATTTACCTATTTTCATCCCTGTGTGGAGGAAAAATCAGAATCAAACCAAATTCTAAGAACCCAGGGGACTGACTGGGAAGCCCTGACCTGGGCTGGAACAACTGTGCTTATGCCCAGCTTGTTTGCCTCTGTGTAACAGGCTGCAAAGTGTTCCACTGCTACAGGTATTGAATTAAGCACTTCTGTTTGCCATTGTAGAGTCAGTCTGAGAAATAATCTTTCTGATTGACATAAACTGCACTCAGCTTCAGTTTGAACTTCAGCAGTCCTTAGAGCTGTGTGAGGGTTAGAAGCTAGGAACTAATTTATACCATCACTGTAAGATGCATCTGGGTTTAGATGGACCACTTCATTTTCTATTGTTCTCACAGGGGCTAATTCTGGGACAGGGCACAAACACTGATACCCAATCCAAAGAGCTGTTAGGCTTAAAGCTCAGGTTGCTAGAGGCAGCTAAGCATCTGCGGGTGTCATTCATGTGTATCATAGCTGTGCTTGCCTGTAAAAACCAAGGAAAAGAAGCTCTGGATGAGGGAGGTTTTGCAAAACATCAAAGCAGGTTCCATTTTCAGAAGGAGTTTGGTATCTTTACAAACATCTAGAGCAGAGCAAAACAAGAAAAGTAAAAACCCTGCTTCCAATCTTAAGTAAACATGTGAATTACAGATCTTTTTTTATCTACCCACTCATCCATCCGCTCCCTGAGGAGTTCAGTACTTTGGTGCAAGAGTCCTCAGATATGTCAGGAATACCAGGTGACAGCTGAGCATTGCATTAATATTCTTTCCTATCACCAAGCGGGTTGCTGGGATTTAGAGGGGAGCGAGAAAAGTTTTTAGCCTTTCAATATGCAGCTGGTGTGTGCTATCACATGAAGAAAAAAGCTCAACCACAGAGATTCACACCATGATTAATTCATATACAGACAATTCTGCTTCACATAGCTCCTTCGGCAGAGATTGTGCAAGGTGGGAGGCTCCCATATAAGTCAGCCCACGTATAATTATTAGAGGTATTGTTAAACCTTTTATGTTGTTGTCTGCCTGATGAAGACAGGCCATTCATGGCAGTGCTAACAGCTCTCATCACTGACAGTGTCATTTTGCTACATTAAGAATAAATTGAATAGAAGGAACCTCACATTTTCCAGTCTCCTTCATTGTAGGTTTTGCCCAAAGCTCCGCTTGGCACCTGAAAATCAGGAGGCACTCTCTGTAACAAATGTGGGAGAGGCTGTCTCAGTTGCTGCAGTACAGGCTGCCTTCTGAGCCTTGCAATCTTGTGCTTCCCAAAGTGCCTGGGGCTAAAACTTCTCTGCAAATAGACAGAGGCCTGGCACAAAGGCTGTGGCACTGCACAGCCCTTGTCCATACTGCTACTCTGTTTTCCTTCACACCAAGGTGGTATCCTTCATGCTGACACTTGGAAATTTGTCAAAGCCATGTCAAGGGGAAGTGCTAATTGATTGGTGTACAGAGCTTCAGCATGTGTTCTAGCCTTATTAATTTTGATTTAACCATTATTGCCACACCATCATTCTGGACTTTCCTCCCCAGCTAGTGGAAAGGAGCCAGGACACGTTCAGCCTTTATGTGATCAAGCCTATTAATCTAGGTTCAAGGCTGCGAACACAAACAGTATTAGCAAGGTGCTAGGCCTGCCCCGTGCTTTCAGACTACTGGGGGAGAAGGGACATGGAAATCAGGCAGAGCCTGCAGAGGGATCTCAGCCATCAGCAAACCCTGACTCAATGGAGTTGCACTATGAGGGTCTGGGCTAGCACTTGCTCAGCTAGGCAGGCTCCTAGTGCAGCCGATGCCATGCCTTACAGAACATGATGGCACAGTGGGTACTGATGGTCTGAAGCCCTTATTCTCTCCCCACCAGACATTCAGAAACTTCTGATACAAGGACAAGCATGGATTTCTATTTGCCCTTTCTGTACCATGAACATCAGATACTGGCACTGTTGGAGGTAGGTCTGATGTTTACATCAACCCCATACAGCTAATTGTTTTCATGTTTCAGAGAAGACAGCACAGATACCAGTTTTGCTCAGTCCGCTCCTTTACAGCCATTCTATCAGCCACACCAATATGGGAGCCCATGGAGGTGGATTTTGGGAGGTCTAGGGGTCCAGTGCTCAGTGCACTTTTTCAGTGTTGCTTCAATAGAAAGTCAGAACTATTCAAGAATTTTGGTCCAAGTTAATGAACATCTTCAGTATTAAAAGATGGGGGAACTTCCTGAGAAAGCCTGTACTTTACCTTATGGAGGGGGTCATAGAATCATAGTTGTTAAAGTTAGAAAAGACTTCTAAAATCATTATGTCCAACTGTCAATCCATCACCACTATGTCCACTAACATATGTCCTAAGATGCTGCTGTTTGATGTCAGAAACAGACACACATGGGGCTCACCAGGACCCCCAGGCCCCATAAGCACAGGCCCCAACTCCAAATAATGAACCTACATTGCTCCTAGTTGTTGTGGTTCCCAAGAGGCCACAAGCACTGAGGGGAACCACCGAGCACCCCAATTCTATGAGGGCTTGGTGAAGCTCCTTGGGCACTCTCTCCCAGGTGCTTCCTTCCCCTCAACATCTGCCCACTCCACAGCAAGGAATCATAGAATCACAGAATAACTAAGGCTGGAAAAGATCTCTAAGATAACCAAGTCCAACCTCAATTAATCCCCACCATGTTCACTAAGCCATACAGGAGCTCAGTCCTTGCTAGAGTACAGATAATTTTCAGAAGAGATTTTTTAGCTTATTTGGGACCGTGCCAGGTCCCAAATAAGAGCATGTGTTTGTATACATGCATGTTTCTTCTGCACCAAACAGCCGTATGTATAGTGTCAGTGGATAGGATATACTAGATTCGATACCTACTGACCTGTATTCAGTCTGACTGTAGCCAAGTTGCAGCCCTTCCGCTACCTCCGTTCAGTGTATTGAGGGAGGGTTTTCCTTTCTATATCTGTAGTTTTTCTTGCCCCAAGAAACCATCTCATCTGGGGATTGAATGATTAGTGGCTCTCTACAGAGTACAAAAACCTGAACCCTATAATGAAATGATAATGAAAATGTTAATTAGGATTTCCTAACAAGGAAGAAGATCATCTCAAAAGAATTGAACATAAAAAGAAAATAACAAAAGCTCTGTCAAAATGTACTACACTATTTTTAGCCTTTCCTTATTTTCCAGTAATGATAGCATTGCATTAATATAGTGTCTTCCATGTATTGTATTAGATGTCTTCCATCAATTAAGCCTTCCAGCACCAGCTAGAAGTATCGTCACATGGAGATCACAGAATCACAGGGGTTGGAAGGGACCTCAAGAGACCATCGAGTCCAACCCCTCTGCTAAAGCAGGTTCTCTACAATGGGTCACACAGGTAGATGTCTAGATGGCTCTTGAATTTCTCCATAGGAAGAGACTCCACAGCCTCTCTGGGCAACCTGTTTCAGTGCTGTCACCCTTACAGTAAAAGGGTTCTTCCACACGTATATAGAAATTCCTATGTTGAGCTTTTAGGCCATTGTTGCTTGTGCTTTTGCTATACCAAGAAGAGCCTGGCCTCATCTGCTTGCTTCCCATCTCCCTTCAGATATGTAAAAACATTAACCAGATCCCCCCTCAGTCTTCTTTTCCCCCAGCTGAACAGACCCAGGTTATTCAGCCTTTTTCCATATGGGAGATGTGCCAGGTCCTTTATCATCTTTGTGACCCTCTGCTGGACTCCATTAGAAGACTCTCATCTTTTTTGAACTAAGGAGCCCAGAACTGGACACAGTATTCTAAATGTGGCCTCACTAGGACGGAGCAAAGGGGGAGGATCACCTCACTCGAACTGCTGGCCACACTCTTTGTAATGTACCCCAGGCAACCAGGGGCAAATACCAAAGAGATACCAAACTCCTGATGACAGGAGGACTATGATCTCCTCCTGGTCCAGTATCTGCCCTTCTGGGGACCAACCAGAGAGCTCTTACCTGCTCTTCTGTCCTATAACACTGAACCTATGAAAATATACACCATCTGTATTTTATGTTTTATCAGTTAAGCTGGAAGCCTGATGCTGCTGCTTTCACATTTACCCTGGCTTTTAAGCTGATGTTAATGTCTAAGACTCAAAATCTTGTTTCTCTACGGTGCAGTGGCTCAGTCACACTGCTGCAGGGTGGCTCAGTAGGGACGATCTCCCAAATGAATTAGCAGAAATGAAACAATGTAATCAATCAGCGTTAATGAGCACAGCCCAATTGTTTACAAGCTGTTTCTGTGTTTCAGCCACTGCCTTTGATCTCCAATGCAGATGTGTGCTGGCACTATATCAAAATGCAAACTATATCCTGTTCACTGGGGCTCAACATGATGTCCCTGTGCTGACAGTGGATCGAGCAAAATCAGTACATGACTTTAACTCGCTGATTTATCATGCAGTGCTGTCCAGTGATGGCTGGCTTGGAAGTAAACATGTTTCCAGTCTGAAGATCTGATCTCAAGGAGAAAATGATGACTTAAAAAAAAAGGCAGCCCAGAAGGGCTGTTTGGAGAAGGGATGACTATGGACACAAACAGACAAGTGAATGACTGTGAAATGAAAGCTAGGTTTATCAAATAGCCAAAAACACATTTTGCTAATGCCATATTTAATATATGTCCAGATTCCCAAAAGTACACAGGAGGAAACCTCTAGTAAGTGCAGTCTTGTGGGGATTCACCTGATGGAGCTGAAGTGTCATCACTAGGGCCACCTGGAAAATGAGATGTTAAGGAAAAGCTAATGTAAAACTTCTTTAAAAAAAAAAAAAAAAAGAGGAAGGCTGAAGACACCTCGTTTGGTAGAGGCTTTCCAATGTATAAAAATGAATATTTTAAAGGGAAAATAGCATACTCACAGGAATTATTTCAGAATTATTTTGAGCAACACTAGAGCTTTTTCTTTATGTCAGGGATTGTCTGTGTTTGTACAACGCCTACCACTTTTCTCTTCTGGCTCAGCCACTATGGTAATAATGAGAATAACAACAGCAGCAGCCATGCCATGTATGTTAATGACCACGTACTTAAACAAGAGTGGGCAACATATTGCTAGGAAAGATGTAGAGAAAAAAACAGCAAAGTTAAGATATGAGAGGAACATTGAATGATAACTTTGTAAACAGTAGAAAACAGGCTGAAATCTCAGTTAAGAAACATAATCTGGCTGGACACATATTAGAAAAACAACAAATGAGATACATAGAAAAGAACAGTTGATTAAAAGTGAATGCCATGAGGAAAGTTATATATATATATGTTATATGTATACATATTTTAAATTCATAAGAAGAACGTGGTAAATCATGAATTATTCCTGAAAGAGTTGTTTTATTGGTATCACAAGATGCAGGTTGTGCTTGTGAGATTTGTTAGGGCAAAAATAATTGGCAGAGGTTGAGATACATGATCACACTGTACCGAAAAGTTGATGTAGACAGGCTGTTCTGCAAGAACAGACCAGAAATATTCTGAAAGAGTAGAATCAGAAGTAATAACAAAGCTGTAGGATCACAGGTACATTCAGTGAACGGAAAAGCTAAACTGTAGGATGAAATATTTCATTTGTTGCTGTTTATGAGGTGTGTATGAGGACTCCAGATTAAAGAAAGGTTTTTTGATAGAAGGCAGGATGCTGCACAACCCTAGGGTTTTCTTTGTCTTTTGAAGACTCTGTTCCATGGGGCAAATGGGTTTGCAAATGATTGACAAATCTGACCTACACCAGGTCCATAGCAATCCATAAAGGCAAGCCTGTAGTATCCTGGAATTCTGAGAAGCACCGTGTGAACTGAAATTTGGTTTTATTTTAAGACCGCAGGTCCTTCAAAGCACAAGATAGATGGGCAGGAAAGCCATCTGATACTGAGGAAGGCAGTTGTAGTATTCTCAAGCCATTGCTGTCTTGATGCGATTCAGCTGTGTTTTAACAACTGTATTTCTCCTGGTGCTGAAGAAAGGGAATGAGCCATCAGTCTCCTTGCAGCAGCAGCAGAAGGGTGCAAAGCAATTTCTTGATTAAGTTCTGATCTTTTTTCTAATGCTCCAACTTTCTGGCTTCTTGGCTCAACTTCTCAAAACCAAGTGTTATTTACTGTGCAGTGTTACAATCAAAATGTGCTTCCCATACTGGTTAACTTCCTGTTTTGGAACTTTTCTTCCTTTACCAACATATCAAAGACCAAGTCAAGAACTTACAGAGCTAAAATATATGGGGTTGCATCTCAGGCTGAAGAGGTCAAGTCTCATCATTGGAAAGATGAGACGGTGTTTATTATCTGCAAATTGGTGCAGAGCGGAGAGATGTAATATGGTCTGGTCAGTACTGGAGTAGGGTATCTTATGAAAGCTCTGCTGAGTAGAGAGACAGAGAGAACCAAGGGGGCAGAACAGAG
Organism: Tetrao urogallus; assembly: GCF_951394365.1. Classification (NCBI taxonomy): domain Eukaryota; kingdom Metazoa; phylum Chordata; class Aves; order Galliformes; family Phasianidae; genus Tetrao; species Tetrao urogallus. The sequence continues at coordinate 15,177,041 of NC_136814.1, forward strand.
ATGTGCAGTCTGATTCACTGTTCTCAGAATCTTTCCTCATAATAAGCTGATTTGATTCAACATTTTGAGAAGAAAGAAATTATTTTAAAAAGTACTAACACTGACAATAACTGGCACCACTCTCACCAAGTAGAGCAGAACGTTCAAATTTGAGCTCACTTACCCTGCTTCCAGATCATATACCAGAGGTACAGAGCCCTCCACCCTTACTTAGAGCTAAAATACATGAAAGGATACTAATCCAGGCCATGAGGAAAGCAATGCAGAGGTATCAGCATACCCCTCTTGTACCTTGAGTAACTCTAGTTTGTAACTCTAAATTGTGATTGTTAACAGCTAGTGCAGAATTAGTGTCAATAAGCACATATTGTAAGAATTACATCTCCATGTTAGCATTTCTTTACAACTGACATTAAATTTCTTTTGCCAGATAGCTTACTTAAGATATTCTTCACAATTGTGAAGAATACACTCTTCACAATCACAATTGCCATAGTGCACTGTCCTAAGTAGTTTTGCATCACCTAAAGTCTTGGCAGTTCCGTTGCTCATTTTCTTCTACTCATCCCTTATGAATATGATGGGTAGCACTTGCGATGGAGGAAGAGTGCGAGGCATCTTCAGTAATCTCTGTGCAGACATTATTCCCTGCCTTTAACTGTCTATGAATCTGTAACATGCTTGATCCAGATTTTCTTTGACAGGTTTTATGAGGGACCTTGTGTACCACACTTTTTAAGAGACTGGGTAAGACTTCTGTTATCCAGCCTTCTCCATTAATGGATTTGAGGACATGATGTTCTGTAGACTTTTCTCTGACATATCTAATCTATTCTCGTGTCTAGTATTTCGACTCTGTACTATAGCAAACATATTTTTCTCCTTCCATTACTGGAGGGTGAATCTGGTTCACACAGTCAAAGCAGAATAGAGCGAATTGTTCAGCGTTTTTATAACCTTTAGAGCTTCTGGGTGGTTGGCATCTGGTTCTGGTAATATTATAAGTAAATAATAAAAATAACTATCTATGTTTTCAATGCATTCAAAAGTATCCAATGCTGGCCATTGAATTTGGCTCTGATCTATCTTTGGATGTAAAAAATGGTCTGGGTTTTCTTATTGTTTCAGGTGACATCAGTGACCAGCTCAGCAAGGCTGATGGGGTCAATTTATTCATGCAGGCAGCCTTTCAGCTAGGTCACCCAGCCACATCCCTACAGAGGGGTCATGTCACTCAGCTGAGGTAGCCCTGGGCTGTCTCCCTGTGATTCAGGCCAGGCAGGGGCATCAATCAGACACTGCAGCTGCTGTGGGAACAAGTTGCCTCTGCTGAGTCCTCAGGGGCTTGTTCCAGTTGGGTACATCTGTCTTCTCCTTCCATTAGTCATGTCAAGTACTCACCCCAGTCACTCGTGTACTCTGGCAGCTGCTGACACACAGGGCAAACTGTATTTTGCTGGTCTGGGCCTGCACCCAGGGTTTTGCACATAGGACACTTTTCATCACAGATCTTTCATCTAAAATAATAATAATAAACAAATGCAGATGACCTCTAAATATTCAGTGGAAATAGTTACTTACAAGAGCACATAGATGTTGTTCACCTCAGGGCATTGCCCTACTTCACTCATCTGCTTTGTTCAGGTAGGGCAAAGCCTTTGGTTGGGGTAGTCACTTGTGTTGGACACTCAGCTGTCTACCTCAGACCTATCTGCCACCTCTGTGCTCACTTGCTGGCATTCTGGGTGGGCAGGGCAGCCATGCTGCTGCCCTACTATCACTCTCCATCACTCCTGATAGTGACTGTCTGAAAATAAATGAAAGTGAAGGAAACAGTTCATAGGGATAGAATCACAGAATCATAGAAACATAGATTTGAATTGGAAGGAACTCCTAATGATCATCTCATCCAACTCCCCTGCAGTGAACAGGGACAACTACAGCTCCATCAGATGCTCAGAGGTCCATCCAGCCTGACCCTGGATGTCTCCAGAGATGGCGCATCCACCACCTCTCTGAGCATCCTCTGCCAGCGCCTCCTCATCCTTATTGTAAACCATTTCTTCCTTATGTTCAATCTATATTTCCCCTCTTTTAGTTTGAAACAATTTCCCCTTATCCTATCACAACATACCCTGCTAAGAAGTCTGTCCCCTTCTTTTTATGACCCCCCTGTAGATACTGAAAGGCTGCTAATGCTAATGTATAAGCTAATGGTTTTCCATTCTCCTCCTCCTTCAAGTCTCTCCAAAAGCTGGGAGAACAAGGAAGCCAAGCCAACCTCCCCGCCCTCCCCCCATATACTCCTTGATGCCTGGGGGATAATCCACAGCAGAAGTTGCCAACCCCATGTCAGGATGATCAAAAGAGATATCCTGGTTACTCCTTGTGGTCTGCTACACAGATATGGACACAGATCTTCCAAATCTCTGTCCCTGAGGAGCAGAAGACCTTGCTGGACCTTCCAGTCAGTACAGTATTATTTTAAATATTGATTTTTTTTTTTTTTTTTTATAACAGAGGCCTTGTCAATTCTAAGAAATTATTTTTTCACTCGGGTAATTACCTCTGAGAGAAGTGTTGAACCTACCGTTTCTTGACCCCCAGCCATGATCTGAAGACTGATTTCTGAATGAGCTCCACAAAGAGAAAATGTTTCAGGGAACTGGTTTGGAAATAACTGCACTGCAAATATTGATTGCTGTGAAGTTAAATAAAAAGCACCACAAATATTGAAGAAAAAAAAAAGAAAGGAAAGTAAAGGAGTTTTCATTCCAAACAATGACTTTACTGCCCAATAAAAAGTTTCAACAGACACATTTTGCCCAGTCTGGTTTCTCACATTGAGATAACATAGAAAATACTGCCTGACATGGATAAGACTCCTTCCCAGTGCTCCTTATTTAGAGTGCTGCTTCTTAACCAGATTTATAACAGCAGTCCCAAGAAGATAACCCTTAATCTAACGATGCAGTAGAGAAAGAAACTCTTCAGTGCTTAAAAATAAACAAACAAATAAAAGAATGAGGATGAAAGAAAGAAGAAATAACCTCATTCTCACTGCTTTCCAGACCCTGAAGGGACCTGTTTTTAAATGATTACCCCTTCTGCTTTTGTGACTGCTTCCATTACTGTGTCAGGTATCCTGATAACACGGCAGTGGCACCATACAGGAGGGAGTTCCTCTTGTTCTCCTGGGGACAAGAGTACTGAACATCATCTGCATTGAATAGTAATAGACCAAAGCAGAAAAAGGGACCCCAAAGCATTCTTTGTCTAGGTACAGCATTCACAGGAGGATTAAAGAGTTCTTATCATGTGCCTAGATTATGACCAGATATCAAGTCTTCCTATTGTACCCACTAGCTATGCCTCAGTATACAAAAGAACTGGAAGCCTCTGGTTTTGTTGCTAGGCAGATTTACTACCTCTGGCCTAGCCCATCTTCTGACCTTTTGTAAGAAGTTTGGTGACATACAAAATGTTGTGCTTAAACATGCAGCTATATTTAGTCTTTGTTACTGAAATGAGCTAATGAGAAAAGTTTAAGAACCCTCCTTGTGTTCGACTGCATTTCCCAAGCATCTCAACCTCTCTTACTAAAAGGAAATTGTTGTCCTTCCTCTTTTCACTTTGGATAACAGTGCTATACTGCAGCTTCTCAGTTAGATTCCTCTTAGAGTTAACAGCCAATTACAAACAAAAAATGTGCCAGGGAACATCTAACTCCAGCCCTTATACATGGCACAATTAAAGGCAATCTATCACCGCCAGCAGGAAACATTCATTCCATGGTGTGACTGTGAACATACAGGCAGATTAATACTGGTAAAGGGTAGATGGGCAGGTCAGCAGCAAATCTTCCTCTGCCTCCAGTAGCGTGACATCCTGGAGATACAAACATGAAAGAACTGCGCAGACAGTGCTGTAGGCTGCAGGGGCTGAGAGTGGATGTGTCGTCTCCTTGCAGCCATACAATTCTCAGGACGGCACTGCCAAAACCCCCTTCTGGCCAAAGCACTTCTGGCTGGATGCTGAAAAGAGCAAAGGTCTATTTCCCAAGACCTTACTGAGGGGTTCCACCACCGCTCCCAGTTGACTCCCTGGCATATGCTATTGGTTGTGATGGTGGATTCCCATTAAGAATGAGGTGTGAAGGCATAGAACAAAAACCACATTATTTTCTGGAAGACATGAGGTCTTTTGGAGCGGCAGCTCCAAAAAGTAGAGAAATACCTTAGAAGACATTGAGAAAGCACAAACATATGGGTAACACAGACTTTCCTTCCTTACTCAAGCCAATCTTGTAGGGGAAGGACAGCAGCTGAACACTTCAGACTTCATCACTACACAGCATGATTTACTGCTGAAGACAGCACGTGTCACACCATCATCCCAGCATAGGCCATGGGGATGGAGAGCCATTGCTGGCTGTGGTGCAGTGAAATGCTGCTACAGCTCCAGTTTCAAATACAGACTCTTAAACTTTCAGCAGTGCACAACGGGTTTACAAGTCACAGTGCCGCATTAGGAAAAAACATCTCTAATCTTATGTAACAAGTCCTTAGAGGCGTGTTGCCAAGTAAGCACAGTTTAAAATCAATCAGGCAATAGCATAAAGCATTTAGCACTTGGCTGTATATTTCCATTTGCCCCTGCTCAGCAACCATCCTGAGACAGGCATAGGATCTGCGGGAAGGGTGAGGAAGAGCTAACCACCACTTTGATACTGCATGCCCTCCTCAGCCTGGACTTCCTGGCTCCAAGGACCAACTGGACTCACAGCCTCAACATTCAGCTCAACTTCATCCAGCAGTGAAGACAAATCCATACCTGTGACAGACTGTACACAATGCTCTAACCACTGCTTTCCTGTGTCCCTGCATGTTTGCTGGGCCCAGAAGGTCCCCAAAGCTTCATCTCAATGGAAACAATACCTCAGGCTAGAACAGACTAGTGCCAGCCTTGCACCTGTCTTGAGATTCATAGACATTCACAGAGCAGTGCCTTTCCTCCTGCTGTCTGCTGGGAGAATCCAGGAGCACAGTGATCATGGCTAAATCTGGGACTCCCTCAAAACCCAAAATGCACACATCAGGTCCATGGTAGCGCAGAGGTCATTTTTATACTCCCTTCCTTAGCTCTGAAGAAAGTATGACTTCAGCCAATGGATGGAAAGATTGAAATAAACAGCCACATTCTTCTTACTTCCCTTGCTGAAGTTCACATAACTGAACATGAATCATAACACCTTTCAGGGAAGAGCAGTGCCACCTCTCTGGGCAGCACAATAAGAGCATCTCCCATGTGTCATCCAGTGCCTGGAAATCAGAGAGGAGAGTCAGTGGGATGAAGCCAACAGCAGCTAGGGATTCAAGGCTGTGTTTGGTTTCTTTTTTAAAGCCTCTGCATTACTGACTATAGCAGTGGTTTACTGGAGCCGTGTGACCCTGGAATTGATCCCAGATGTCTTGATTCATCATCGAGAGTGCTCACCCTGAGAGATGAACTAAGTACTGTTTTGTGGTCATTGCTCCCACATTGCTGTCAGTGCCCCACTTTGTCATTTTGGAATGCAAGACATGAAAGGAGCAGCCATGCTTCTTTCACCTGCTTTAGTAGAGATCAGGCCATTTTTATCCTCATTTTATACTGTTTCTTATTTACACACTTATTCACTGTTGCACTCAATTACCTGTCATCCTAATGTACGTTTTTCTCACAGAGCGGACGGAAGCAAGTACAGCTTTTATAGTGCAGATGAGACTGTGGCTCATCTGGTTCATCCCTGCCCTGAACTTCTACCTTGGAGGTAGAACTTCTGTTTAACATTTCATAGAATCATAGAGTGTCTTGGGTCGGAAGGTATGCCAAGGATCATCAAGTTCCAATCCCCCTGGCACAGTCAAGGCCACCAATCTCCAGATCTGGTTCTAGACCAGGCTGCCCAGGGCCCCATACAGCCTGGCCTTGAACACCTCCATGGACGGAGAAGCATCCTGAATCTCTCTGAGCAGCCTGTTCCAGCACCTCACCACTCTCTCTGTGTAGAACTTTCCCCTGACATCCAATCTAAACATTTGCCCAGGTATACAAGTATCAGGCAACAGCTTGAGGCAGGAATGCCAGTTGGACATCTGCTCTCCTTCTGTCTTGCACAGCTTTCCTACCACTTGTTCCTGGCTCAGAAAGGTAGACCTGCCCTTGTGCAAACAACTACCAAATTACAGTTCCATGGTAAAGGAACAAATTCACGTTATAATTACCAATGAGACCTCAACAAAACTTGTATTTGCCATGGACCGGTTATTTTAAATACATTTTCATGAAGCAAATGCTGTTATAAAATACTGCTCACCTTGTGGGCACAAAACACATTGGAACTCTCCCATTCAAGAAGCATATATCAGTTTATGTTGTAATAATAATTTGATGCTGAGTTAGAAGGTGAACTTCTGCAGATGAAATTACCAGGCTGTAAAAGCTCATGATATAGGTATGGTTGGCCAGTGAATTAGAACAAAATCCCACAATAATAAATGTAGAGCTGAGATCAAGTTTTCATAAAGACTACAAAACAAATGCTACATGAGGTTTCTACAAGAGATTTTTGGACAGCATTAACTTATCGTGCTCTTCAGCTGAGATGCAGACAACGGCTACCTGTGCCAGTTTCTGGCAGTGGCTCTGTATCAGTCCATGAGCTTCTGTGTAACAAATCTTCACTGCAGAAGTGATTGAGGTGTGTCCACTAGTGGGAGAGGTTACAAAAGCTTCAGTTTTGTTGAACAACTATCAGCCTATGCTGTTGGATCAGCCACATTCACACTTTGTGATCTGCTTTGGAGAGGGCAAGGATCTGGCAAGATCCTAGGAGCAAAAGGGGGGTGCTAGAAGATTGCTGCCAACTGTTAAGGTCTGCTTTCAGACTGCAGCAGCTGTCCTCCAATCACTGCCGTGTTTTCTCCCAGGAAAACAAAGCCCAGTTTCTCCTGGCCAAAATTCAGCTACCGCTGACTTGTAAACACCACCCAGAGCAATTCATTTTCACTGCCGGTTGATCAGCCATGGATGCTGTTTGTCCTACAGCTATTGGCAGAGAGACACCAGTGACTCGGCTGCCCTTTATGTGCTGCTTTCACAGATATGAAACTTGCCTTTGATTCTGTGAGCAGAGCAGCAGTGCACAAGGTGGTAGGAAGCTTCAATAACCTTCTGCATATAATTTATGACCTTCACATGGGCAGAATAGAAAGATGGATACACAATTTCCCTTTTGGTTAATTACTATAAGAAGAACACAGACAGGGTGTACACTTGACTTTGGCATACTCTGCAGCAGTGACCGGGGTCTCAGAAAAGGCACAAGGTAGCCCAAAATTGCCCATGTCAGCATGATCTGATAGAAGAAGTAAATCATACAGATTTCTCTGGTGAATTGACATAGCGTCTGGGATTCACACACAAATGTTTTTTTAACACAGCTGTCTCATTTGGTCTTCTTCTTGAAGTCAGATCAAAGTTCAGAGTTAGATGCATAAGAAAAGTTCATGCAGAACATGCAAATAAACAGGAAACTCACCAAGATTCAATTTCGGAAATTATTTGCATTAGCCCAAAGCTGTATTTCCTGGAAAATGTCTAACACAGGCTCTAAAGGATTGCTGTGTCGACACTCTCAGTGAAAGGTATATAGAGCCCACAGTGCAGGAGGCGTCACACATGAAGATCTGTCAGAAGTTATCCTCTCAGTGTAATTATGTTACGATTATTTCCAATACATAGCAATACCAGAGGAGCAGCTAGGATAGGCTGGAGACACACCATAGACATTGTTAATACTATTAGTTGGTTAAAAAGCAGTTTATGCTTATCACAGACTGATAACTGAACAGCAAGACTTGAAGAACTTGAAGTGTCTACCAGATAGCAGCTTGCTTTTGTGGATGATGTGCATTCATATGCATCCAACTCTCCTTTCAAATCTCTAAAGCTCAACAGCAGCACTGCCCCATAGGGATGTTCTAATGAGTAGCTGTAGTGGAAATGCTAAGTCACAGCCTGAACCAGTGATTGGGCTCCTGGTGGGAAAGCAGGGCCAATCCAGGGGAGCTCAGGTGCATGCAGTGTACCTGAGTGAGTGGAAGGGGAGGAGCCAGGATCCACCCCTTCCTAGACCTCATTTAAGGGCTGGCAGTGGAGGTAAGGGCGTCTTTTGCTGGAGATCTCTGCCTACCTAGAGCCTTCTAAAGGAAAGCTATTATCATCCTATTACATCAGCTGAGGTGTTGTGGTTACTCTTCTCTGTCTTGGTTATACTAAGGAGCCAGTGGTTTATCTCCACTGATGATACTTTTGGAACAAAGCTATACTCAAGAGTCACTGGGACATGTTGCAGACCCCCAGCATCCAAGTGAATTAACAAAAATAATGATCCTGCTCTACCCCTCCTCTCAGAGGGAGAAGGAATGTATCCTTACTACTGCTAGTGAGAGATTACCCCATTGAGTGTTTGAGACGCTTGGAAATCTCATGTTTGAAGAAGCCAAGGAGTGAGATTCTCTAGCAGCAAAGGAGTGGTGGGAAGAGAAAGCACATGTAGTAAAGACATACGTTTAATCAGAGTGAATATGTCAACATTTTTTACAATTGACTTTTCAGTGAATTTTTCCTTGAAGTTTCACATGTTTACAAATATGAGAGATAAGGATTTCCTCAGGATTTTAAGAGATGGTTGAATATCTTCTCAGCCCACCTATTTAATCAGGCCCCAAAATAAAGCCAATTTTGTTTTCAGCTCATGTCAGAGAATTATTCCACTGAAATTCCTCAGATGCCTCCTGAAGGACATAAAGACTGGAAAACAATGGAACAAGAAGAGTTCAGGCAGAGAAGAAAGATGGGGAACAGATAAAGCCTTACTAAAATCACTTGCAATTGCAGCCTACATCCAAATGTTTTGGTATGTGGGGCAATGAGAGTTTAGTTACATGTTCAGGAGTAAATGTAAAGGAAATTGGAGGTGTCTCTGAAGGTTCCTAAGAACTGTGTAGACATGTTACTTAGGGACATGGGTTAGTAGGCAATGTTGGTGGTAGGTGGTCGGTTGGACTGGATGATCTTAAAGGTCTTTTCCAACCTTAATGATTACATGATTCTATGATTGTTCTTAATCCCTATGCTTTTCCAGAAAAATAGCTATAGAATAGTGTCACGGATCATAGAAGCTCTGGGGTATTACCTGGAGAAAATCAGCCTAATCTCATCAGCCATGCCATTTCACCCACCTGAAGCTGTTCTACATGAAGCACAAGCATGCATTTCCTTGATTTGCTTGTAGGTATGTTGTAGTTGGAAATTTCAATAGCTTGAAATTGTAGAAATAACAAGTCCCAGAAAGCCTAGAAAGGTCAGCTCTGAGGTTAGAGCTGTGGTTGTACATACCAATTTGGATTCAGTAGCTCTGTTTTGTCAACCGTCTTGAGCAGACTGTGCTGATTTCTGCATTTTGTATGCTCAGCATAGTCTGCTGTAAGTATTCCTCTTTCTGATCAGCTGAAAAATTCCCTGTGGGATCCTGCTCTGCATTTCCCTGGAGTAGGAGCTTTTTGGACTAAAAAAGTAAGTCTGCTTTTATATTATTATTATTCATTATTTATGAAGCCATGGCAGCTGTATATCACACAGTTTAAACCTCCCTGTCTTCCTTCTGGTAAGCATGACACAGAAATTTAAGAAAGTGTTATTGTCCCAGCGATTTCCCAGCAATTTATGGGACTGGTAGATTACAGGAGGTGGATAAAGTTGGCAGACTAACTGCTTGCAAGCAAGGGGCGTTTCATGGAAATAAGTTATTTTGTGAGGAAGAGCCTGCACTAATCAAGCAAAGCAAAATTTACAAGGCACTCATAAAAACTGTTAAAACATATCTGGTATCTTGTCAGTAGCAGAATAAAAAGATTTCTAAAGCTCTATCTCAAAAGAGTGAGACATCTGGAGTTCTTTAAATGTATCTTTAATTGGGGTCAGCCTCATGAACGTATGTAGTTGTTATACTGGAGCAGATGTGTATAATGCAAATCCAGGGTATTTTTTTTCCCCAGTGCACTAAGAAGAAATACAGTTCCACTGTTTGTATTTAGGCCCAAATGCCTGGAGATTCACATCAAAGCTATCACAAAGGTTTGGACACCAGTAGTACTCACATCAACAGGAAATCTTGTATAAACAAGATTTTCCTTGTTTTAGTCAGAAAAAAAGTCTACCTGAACTCATCTTTAAGTTGAATGATGTTTTTAATTTGTATCAGTATCTTTTTGTGTTCAACATTAAGTGTAGAGGAGCCATGAATGATGGAGGCATTCTTAATCAGAAATTGTGATGTTTCTTCCAAAAACATTTTCCAAACCCTGTCCATCTCAGTTTTCTATTAATGGAAACATGAAATGTTGGAACACCTACACTCTGTGGAGAGGGGTTCAATTTTCCTCTTAATAACCAAAAGTTCTCAAAGAAAGCAAACACTTTAAAAATATTTATAAACACAAGCAATTTATGCTGAAAAGCAATTTTAATGGAAAATTTTATTTTTAATCAAGGGCCAGATGGTGCTTTTAAAACACAGCCTTGAATAAAGATTACACACCTCTCAGAGATTTGTACCTTAGAAATGAGAGGAAGGCTCAAAAAACTCACCTGGTAGAGGTGGTATTCTCTGTGTCTGTACAGTTAGTCAATGCATGCCTAGTACTTCTGTAAACTGAGTGCCAAGGAGATGTAAGAACAACCACCATGGATCAGACCAAAGGTTTGTTCTCCTACAACGGTAGTCAAAAACAAGTGCTGAGGGAACCCCACCAGAATATAGGAAATATGGTAATACTTCTAAAACCTATCATGGCCTAACCCAACCTAAACCTAACCTATCCTTTGTGGCTCCGGGCTTTTCCAAACTAGACATAATCACTACCTCTTAAATATCCCTCACCTCTTCCATAAACATATCCCACTTCTTCCCCCACCCATGGAAACTCACCTACACAGCAACTTTTAGCAAGATGCTCCACAGATCTGTGGCATGGAGAGCCACTTCCCTCTTTATCCCTCTTTGGAACTTGGCCCTTCTTATCTTCATTTGATGTCAGCCATGATATTTAGAAAAAAGCTTAAGTGTATACCAGAACCTATCTTCTCCGACTCCTCTGTTGCTTTTGGAGCACGACCAGCACAACTCCTCTCTTCTACATGCATCTTTTAATTCTTCATGCAGAAGAAGAGCTCATACTAGGGACAAAGAAATGTGATTCCAGTAAGTTCTTCCCTTCAATTTCAGTGGATTTTCAAACAGGCCTAAGATTGCCCATGTGTAATTCTGTTTTTTCCTAAATCTCTTGCTCTCTGCAATGTGCCATCCCATGATGAATGATGTGTTTGGCATCAGGACGTCTGCAATTTGAAAGGGCTGTGCCCTCATTGCAGCCACCCACTAGACTGCTTCTGCTGTCCATGGGACACATCTGCCAGTCATGATTTGAAATCAGTTGTAGTTGTCCTGCTGTCACAGAGGTATGAGTGTGTTGAGAGCCAGATTGGAATGCGGGCTGTTGCTAGAAGGCTTGAAAAGGAAGCCTAGAGTAATGAGCTCTACATCAGTTCTTTTCCTGAACAAATTGTGTGGCATTTCTGTCAAAATGGATATGTGGATATTTCTGATGAGTTTGGTTATATCTCACTCCTTTTATAACCATTACTAACTGTGCCATTTGGAAGAAATGAGTAGCAGGCTATTAAATATTTAACTTTCCAAATTTAATTTGTTAAATCTCCTGGGAGGAGTTTTCAAATCAATTGCAGTATGCTTTGGGAGTAGATCCAGGTCAGCTGGGACTTTAGCCCCACTTACCCTTATTCTGAGGCAGAAGAAACAACGTAGAGCAATGGCTGTTTTGACTTCATTTTCAGCTTTCCCTTTTTAGAAACAGTGTCTTGGCTCCCCAACTGGTTATAAATCCAGGTCTCTGCAGTGGAACTATTCTGATTTACATCAGAGGAAAATCTGGCCTCTAGCTGAGAAGAAATGGGCTGCCAGTTTAATTACTTCATCCCAGGTATGGCATTAATAATATGGGAATAAATTTAATGCTGCTAAGTAACAGCAATACAGAGGATTTTGTCACATGCATGACAATTAATGTGTGGTGCATGGTATTTCTGCTTCTCCTGAGTTCCCTTTTAAATGATGCTCCTTGTGACTTGAATTTCAAAGAGTACTTATCCTAGTATTTCTCATTATTGATGGCGACTGTTCACAGGAGCAGCTCATGGCTGCTTTGTTGGCTCATCACTTTTGATTCCATGCCCAGATGCTAATGACAGAAGCGTGCAATTAATTTGGAATCTCAACCCTTCATTGATTTCAGTTGGGAGATTTTCCTTGAACACCAAAGTCCTGATCTGTCCCTGACTACCTTTAAAATTGAATTTATATGGAAAATATCTTTCTTTCCCATTATAGATCTCTTCTGTGAGATGGGATCTCAAACCTCCACTTGCCTATAAGAATGTACAAAGAGATCAGCAGAGAGGTATAAAATATAGGTGATCCCCTCACTGTCAGTGGAAAAAAAAAGATCTAATTTTGAGACATAGATATAAAAAAAGGTGAAAAGGACAAACTCCAGACCTCCTCCCATGAACAAGAAGAACAGAGATGCAAAAGTTGACTTTTTAAAGATTGCTCCTTCTTTGCCTGGAATAAAAGTAGTCTCCAAGCAGCCAGGCTTCCCTTGTTCACATCCCAGCTCCCCTGGAAGTGCCTTGAGTCTCAGAGCTCTGGCTGGCTTAGGACAAGTGGAATATGACCACCTCAAAAGCAGCCTCATAATCTGATCATGATTACATGAGCTGTGTAATGAACTATAGCATTGCTGGAGTACCTCTAGAGATTTTGTTAGGACATTTTCTTTGTGAACATCCTGTCCTTTGTCTTCAACAGTTACTCCAAGGAGGGATAACCCTCTCATTATATATAAAAACAGGTAAGTATATAGAAATTCATGACCAAGTTAAATTTAAGTTCTCCTTGCATTTTGAGGTTGCATCAGTTAATTCAATGTCCATTCCAAGTAGGTGCTCATCAGCCAGAAGGGTTAGTGAATATAGTGAAATGTTTGGGGGGCCATTCCAGTTCTCTCTCCGCATCTACAACATCTATATCTAACAACTAACCATAATGTCCTATCATTCAATTTAATATATGCCCAGTTAGACATAAATGTGCCTGCATATATCTAGGTGATGCACATCCAGTGGGACTGAGTAGCTCCCACTTTTTTCTGTCTCAGCTACTTACTGTATCAGATCTCTGGGGAAAGGACTGCCTCTTGTCATGTTTATGTACAAGTCCTTACATACAGGAACCTGGGAAATGCATGAGATAAATAATAGGCCCAGTTTCATGGCACTGAGCTCCAAAGGGGTGTCTGACATACAATAATGCAGTTATGCTGCAGTTTCACAGTGGATGAAGACATTTTAATGGAAAATGCTGAACAGCTCAGGAGCTCCCTAATCATATCCAAGGGAACCTTTGTCATCTCAGATATCTGTCAGACTCTGTTCAAGCTCTATAGCACCTAAATATTGTCACCAGTGAGTGGTTCCTTTGTTTACAAAAAATCAAAAAGTGGCCTTGGCATGTTTCCTGTCTGACAGATGGCCATGCCTCAGTCAGCACTAACTTCTGCCTTTCCTAGCTATCTCAAAAGACTGACATTGCAAGAAAGTGCAGAAATGGTACAATCCCTTGGAGCTGCCCTTCCTGCTCAAGGAGCAGTCTTATGAATAGGGATGCATTAGTGCCAGTTGAAGTAAGGTTTTCTGGAAGAATCCCAAAAAATCCAAACATGAGAACTACCTGTAGTGGGATGAGGCACAGATGGCAAAATAAAAGCAGTGTGCTTTTTTTGAGTAGCCAAGTCTCTGGACATCTGAGCTCTTGGACATATGAATAATTGGGGCACTTCAACTGAATTTATGTATTCTATCCAAGAGAAAAGTAGATAGAGACAAACCTTGCCGGAGACTTGTGTGTATAAGATGGTCCTGTCTCATTGAGCCAAAAGGTCCACCTGAATTATTTTAGTACCAGATGTAAAGTCCTACATCCTGTTTGCTTCATCTTAGACAGAATATAGGAGCTACGTTTTCTTGCTTCAGGTTAGGCAAAGATTGACAGTAACTGTGGTTAGATTCTTCCTCTGCTGCAAAGAAGTGTGCATGTCCAGTATTAAAGAGTAATTGAGAGTTCAAAGGAATTAAATACTTAGTTTTCAGCTAAGCTACACTGTTCACTTGGCCAAGAAATAATACATTTTATTTTTCCTTTTGCTGTAAATACACAACAAGAACAAAAATGCCCAGCTTGTGGGTAACCTGAACTTCCATTTTTATGCTGGTTACAGGACTATGGGCAAGCAAAACAACACAGACTTCAGCACCCCCACCTCAGCTTTTTTCTTTCTCAGAAATTTAAAATCACTCCTGGCTACATCTTTGAGGTCTGATCCAATTAAATGGAAAGATCCTTGTTGCCTTTGGCAGGATCAGATCACACATTTTTGTCTGCTTCCCGTCTGCTCCATATCATCATCCAGAGTTATAACCAAGTGATGTGTAGTGCAGACACCATCAGTATCAATGATAACAATGGGATTTTGGACAGGCAAACCCTTAGGGTGCAGGTCTGCAAGCCGTAAGAGCTACACTCTTCTGAACTCAGTTTCCTGCAGCCCAATCATGTCCTTTAAGTGATGAAAAATTCTTGCAGTCTTATAGCTCTGCTTTGTGTTTTTGTGGCTCACTGCTGCTCTGGATACCAGAACACAGCCCTGGTCTCCCAGATGTTCTCCTTTCTGTCTCCCTTGGCACCACAGGAGTAAAGTAAGGAGGAGACTTAGCAGAAGGTTTGCAAGGGAATATTTAAGACAGGTTCTTTTGCTTGAAGGAGATGATTTCTTTCTGATCATCTCAAAGGTCTGGGCTCCAGTCATGTACTGGAATTGTGGAAAGGAGCAGCACTTTGTCCTCCCTTCCTTCACTGGTGATAGGTGGTGCTGCTGCTCTTCCTAGAGCCCAGTGATGCGCTTGCAGCTCTTTATCTTTCTACTTTCCCACTCAGTTTCCTTTCCCTGCAAGGATGTATACCACACAGGAGACGTGATTTTGCTTGAATAGCTGGGAACAACAGCCTGACATTTCCCAAAACAGCTCTCATGAGTGTTTTAGAACATCAATAAGAACTGGCCAATTGATGGCAAGCTTAGCACAAGTAGGGATGCAGCTTGATTAACGCCTCTTATACCACAGGTTAATTCCTTCCTTGGTGTTTCTTTGGCAAGAGAAGATGTTGACAAGACAACAGAGGATGAAGTATGTTCCAGTCTGTAGGTTTTCAAGAAAAGATTAGATGTCTCACGGAGTGATATGATATAGAGGGCATGATGATCTTAGCAGTCTTTCCAACAAAACTGATTCTGCACTTCTATGATAGATGCAACTTTTGTGATTGCTCCAATAGTTGCTTCTGATGCAAAACTCACATGGAGCAAATAAGGCTTAAATTCCTCACTGACAGGAAGGTTTTCCTATCATGGTTTTCCACGGTTTCCCTGCACTGAATGAAGAGCATGGTGCACGAAGAATGGGAAAGGTGGAAGGGATAGTGTTACAGAAAATGATTACTCTCATGTTGATACCAAACCTTGCCTCGATATCAGTATGGAAAACACTTCATTTTGGAAGCATGAGGGGAAACAAACAGGATCATGGGATGCGGTTGCCTGAAAGACAGAAAATTGAATACAGAAGTCCCTTCCCTGCTCTATTCTGGGTAAATGCAATGTTTTTCTTCCAGATTAAAATCTAACAAACCCTTTTGGAAATCTTGCCACATTTCCTCCAGTCAAGAAGAAATAGTATTTTGCCAGGAATTCATCAGCCATCCAAGCCAGCTGATAGCTCCAATCAGTAACAGTAATGCTGGATGATAAGGATTTGCACTGTAGCAGCTAGAAGACATTTGGTTGCAAGCCAGCACCCCTACAGTTTTGCTCCGGCAGGAGCAGAACAGAGAGACGATCTTTTTCCTAAAAGTCTTACTCAGTTGAGGCTTAATGAATGCAGCTCACAGGCTTCCGTTCCTGACAAAGGAAACATGAAAAGCACTTTGTAGAATCAGAGTAATCATAATTTGGGACTAGTTTTTTTCCATATTTATCCTATCCCAGTGTCTATTACAGTAAGAGACTGTTTTCCTTAAAGCCTCCCTGAAGGCCAGAGGGAGTCAGGAATTATACTGAGTGAATATTGAAAGGAGACACTGAAAAGAAAGTTAGGGGCTGGAGGGACATGAAGCACTCTGTTTTCAGGGCTGAGCCCAACCTGTCAAGCAGGAGGGAGTTTTCTCACCTCCCAGATGCTGATCCCTGCCAGCAATGAGATAGCAGATGGACAATGAGTTTCTGGGGTTTTCATATTTCAGAGAAGGCTGATGACGGAGCTAGCCTAGCTTATCTCCATCATCTGCACTGTGTCCAGGGCTGCAACACAGAGCCAAGTTGTGTCCAGGCCCTGAGATTTCTGATCAGAGTGTGAAGGCAATGGAGTGTGGGAATAAAAGAAAGGATGGTCAGGCCTAATGGCAATATTTGCCCTAATGCAGATTTTCCCATGCAGATAGAGGAAGGTATTGCCTCATTCAGACCCATACTTCAAGGAGATTTATTTGTTTTTTTTTTTTTAATTATTTATTTTATTTTATTTTTAAACCCTAGTGGAAATGCTGCAGATGAGGGTGTCTCTTGTGTAAGAGAGGATCCTAGATGCTATCACATGTCAGCCAAACCAGGGTTCCTGCAGGGTTCTGCAGGACTGTCTGGAAGAAGTATTCCAAGACTTCATGGTTTTAGTTTCCATCAGGGGAACTGAGCTGTGCTGAAAAGGGTATCCTGTAGGAAAGGATTGCTTACTGAAGCTTTCAGAGATAGATATATGGAATTAAATCTATCAAAACAAAAATGCTAATCATTTGTGAAATGTTAAAAAAAAAAAAAAAGAAAGAAAAGAAAAGAAAAAAGAGGAAAAATGTTTGAATGTTCCCAAACATTCAGATACTATTCTGAGCTTTTTTGTTCTGTTTCTCCAAAAGAGACAAGGTTTTCAATTTCCATCTTTTTTGTGAGATGAAAATGAAAGATCCCTAGTGATGGGCTCCACTGGTCCAGGAGGATGGAAAAGGCTCATTGCTCATTGGGAGAGAACTAAAATGTTGTGAAAGAGGGGAAAATGGGGCTGGAGGGATTTTCTGCTGAAAATCCCCGAGACAAGCACGAGTTCTTTAGTGTGTCTTATAAATCTTGAATGCTCTCCTTCAGAAAAGATTTGGCATGGGATATTTTGAGAGTATGAAGAATGAACAGTACACAAGCAGAGAGCTAAAACAGCCTTACCCCAAATAGAGACATCAAAAACACTTGGGGGGTGGGGGGTGGGGAATGTAAGGCCTCGCGTCTCTCCCTGCAGTGAGGAAGGACAGCAATCACCTGAATTGGGCATGCGATCTTCCCACTGCATTTTAAGCCATGGATGCTAAATCATCACAGAAAGTGGTGACAAAGAAGCTTTTAGGAAATTACTTGGCCAGCAGGTTTGCTGGAGATGGGAAGGGGAATGAACGAACCCTGTCTTCCCATTTTATCCATGGTTACTAGGAAAACAGGGAACACACCCCCCAACACTGCAGCAGGCACCCCAGAGTGCTCATTGCCGTAGTAAAAAACAGCTGGAGCAAAGAAATAAAGTTCTTCAGAGCTGCTGGAGCCTTCCCAGCTCCCTGGGGGTCCAGGTGCCCAGCACAGGGAAGGGGTAGAGGGAGAAAAGAAGTGGAGGGTGGGGAACAGCAGTGAGGAAGGCCCCGGAGGAGGAGGAAGAGGGACGGATAGGGAAAGGTTCCGTTTTTTCCCCCGGGGCTGTGAGGCTGCTCGTGCTGCAGGAGGAAAGTTGGCCCCGCTGCCACGCAGGGCTGCTTCTCCTGTCTCCCTCCGCCTGCCTCCCTCCTCCCTCCCTCTCTCCCTCCTCCCTCTCCTCCTCCTCCATCACCTCCCCGCGAGTTACGCGCACAGTGCAGCCCGGCGGTGCTGGCGGCTCAGCCCTGCCCGGTCCCGCTCTCCGCTGTCCCCCGCCGCCGGGATGCTGCCGGGCACCGCGACCGGGCGCTGAGCCCGGGCAGCCCCGCCGCCCCTCCCGCAGCCCCGGGCGGGCGGATCGCGCTGCAGGTCACCTTGCAGGGAGGAGGAGGTGAGTGACCCCCCCCCCCCCCGGCCCCACTCCCCAGTCACCGCATCTCCTCCGGGGAGCGATGCGCCGCATCTCCCCATCGCCAGCCCTCGGAGCGCGGCACGGGGGAAGGGCGGGGGGAGGAACGACGGCTGCCGCTGCGGAGAGGGGTCCCCGGGGGAGCGCAGGGACGCGGGGCCGCACCCGGGCCGGGATCCTGCCTAAAGGCAGAGCGGGGCGCTGCGCGGCGGTGCTTCACCCGTGTCCCGCATCAGCCGAGATCGCGGGGTCGGAGAGGGATCGGGTATTTCCCAGGGCCGAGGAGCACCTGGCGAGTTTTCTGGAAGGGAAACTGTGCGTGGGGTCCCCCTTTTTTCCCTTTCCCGGCTGAAATCCTCTCCGGTTCGCTGTGGCGGAGCATCCCTTGATCCCTGCCCTGCGCTCCGCCGAGGGGGGAAAGGTACCGTACCGTGCCGAGGCGTGTCGAGCCGGGGGGGCACGGCCCCGGGGCAGAGCCTGAGCCGGGCACTGCGGGAGGCCCGGCAGCCCACAGCCGCAGCTGCCCTCTGGCCTCAGAGCTCCGCTCAAGAGCTGAGACAAGACACTGGGTTGGGTTTCTTTCCCTGTCCAGCCTCTAGTTTGTGGGCAGTGAGAGCCAAGTTGGAGAGAGGAGTAGGTACAGGCAAGGAAGCAAGAGCCGTCTCCACTATTTAGAGTGGTGACCTTGTGGAAGCCCACTCCTTCCTTCTGGGTACCACTAAAGCATTCCACAAGGGAAGGACCCCCTCCAGGTTGGCAGTGCTTTGAGACCTTTCTGGAACTAGCAGTGCAGAAGTGCAAACCCTCCTGGAGCAGGGCTGGTAGGGTGTCAGCCCCAAGACTGTGCTCCAGGAGATGTGCAAAGCTCTGTCTGAGACTGGCTTTGTCCCCCCTAAAATCATGGAGCTACCCTTTGTCAGGAGTTGCTCCAGAGAGCAATCTGTTGAACCACCTCTTCAGAACAACTGGAGGGGAGGCTACAGCCTCAGAGTGTAATGAGAGAGATGAAAAAAAAAAAAAAAACCCCCAACCAAAAAAACCCAAAAACCAACCAACAAGATCTGAACTTCCCAAGAGATTAAATATTCAAATCACAAATAATTAGACATTAATCCATTGTAAACAGGGCATTACCAACAATTAAAAGATGCTTTGATATTCTTAAAGCTGAGAAGATGACTTAACTGGTACTTTCCAGGGGATTACTGTGTATTATAGAATGCAGCCAGAGCAGAGAATGCTCTGCTTTTCTACGTTCATGTATTTAAATGACTTGTTCTTAATTATAGTTAATGAGCTATCAGCTTCAAATTGGCTGCGTTTGGATGCTCTCTATATTAGTTCCAAATGACTTCGCTCCAAAGAATAAGCCACGTCTCATTTTGCTGGCCAAGGTGACGTTTTTTTGGCAGTTTGGTAACGACAGGTCATGTCAGAGTGTGTGGCACATGAAGGCATCTGTAGGAATGAAGTTTTCCCTTAGGAAGCGGGCAAGCAGACGTCTGGCACGGCCAGTACCATAAGCTCTGGGACCAATCTGAGCGAGGCTCTTCGCTATACAAATGCAGATGTAATGCAGTAGTGGTGTACACTGGCACCACCACGCCACGTTTCACATGCTGGATGCTGCGTGAGGATTTAAAACGCTTTGCCTTCTAAGGACAATGTTAGAGAAAAGGCACCAACGTCACTGGGCAAGGGTTTTTGTCTTTGCACTGTGAATTCGTGTCTGTAGATGTTTACAAGTCAGCCATAAATTCCTCTGTCCTGGAGGATTTGTAAGAGTGGTTGTCTGGTTATGAAGATTGCAGTCACATACTGGGACTTCCCTGTTTTGTTTTCTTTTCTTTGGAGGCTCAACATCATACAGGTCAATGTACAGTGCTATTGAGGGGAAAAAAAAAGAGGAAAAGAACTGCAGAGATTTAAAAACAGGAGGACAACCCTCTGCATGTTCAATGATTTTGTTTTGACAGAACAGAATGAATCCTGTGTGTGTGTAAGCGTGTCAGGGCTGAGCTCACATCTCCTGGCCATCAAATCAAATACCTCTCAATACTCTTTCTCTGGTAGAAGCTGGAAACCGCTGCAATGAGATCACAGCAAAATGCTGCCCAGCTAATGTTAATGTCAGCGACCCCAAGGATGCAGGTGAACTGACTGCTACCACCACTGCATCTGGCACAAAAGGTTTAGTGCTGAGAGTTTTGTGTCACAGCACTGGAAGAACGAGGAACTCTGGTTCTTTTCATTGCACCACTAAGGCTGCATTTTAAAATAGTGCTGCAGTACGTGAGAGGTATGACTCCATGCACGCCTTTAGCACTCCCAATTTTAAACATGGCATCACTGTAAATGTGTATCTGTGTGTACATATCTATATAAAAACCGGGATGTGTAAAGTTCCCTCATTAACCATCCATCCAAATCCATGCTGTAAATTATTTCTGTCCCTAAGCTCCGAGGCTTTGGTTGCTGTGGCATGAGAATGAGCTGACCGCTGACATGAGGGCACTGGACTCTGAGCAGAGTTCAGTGGGGTTAGGTGGGTTGGTGTGCTGTGATTGAGTAGAGCTCAGACCCCTCAAAAATCACAGTCAATCACAGGATGACAGAATTGCAGGGGTTGGAAGGGATCTCAGGAGATCATCGAGTCCAACCTCCTGCAAAAGGAGGTACCCTACAGTAGGTCACACAGGTAAATGTTCTGAGGGTTCTTGAATATCTCTATAGAAAGAAACTCCACAGCCTCTCTGGGCAAATCCCCAGGGATAATGAAGATCTCTGCAAATTACATTTGCAACTGGATAATTTTCTTGGAAGATAATCATGGGATGATCAAACAGTGGAGCTCCTGAGTGGTCCCCTGCTCGTCCCATGAGATACTCTGCCTTGCACCAGGTCCTGCAGCACAGATGTGCTCAGCATCTCCTGCTGTGTGCAGCAGCTGATGCAGTTCTTGCTCAGTGCATGGGGCACCTACCCCATCCACCCACCTTTCTTCTCCTATTCCTGCATGCTCAACAAAAAAAACAACCTGACTTCTCCCCCACTGCATGTGGCTTGAGGACCATGGAGGTGATGTAGAGCAGAACTGGGAGTAGAACTGGTGCCTCCCATGTGGAAATCTATTTCTCCGTGGGAAAGGTGAAGAGGGAGAACAATGCAGGGCTTTACTTCAAGCTCTGAATGTAAGTGAATGTAATGCCTCAAATGCTTAATCTAATCATCCTCGCCCTGATGAACTGGCACTAGCAATTCCATAGCATCACGGGAGCATTACTATAAGTGACTTACAGCCATGGAGTGCTTCGCTTGAGGCAGGAGAAACAAGTATCTTCGTTTTGCACAAAGGCAGCACCACCATGCTGCTTCCTTGCTCTGTCCTCTCTATGTTTCTTATCCCTGCTTCAGGAAGACCTTAAATCCCAGCATAGAGCATAGTGATGGTGTGTCACACCCAGAATGAGCACAAGATAGCTGCCTTGTCCTGTGCCTTGCTTCCTGAACACAGTGTGGCAAGGGGAACAACGCTGCAGAGTGGGGTATACAGAGGACCCATCAGGAATGACGCCTGAATGAGTCAGTGGGGTCAATGCTGGAGCAATACCTTGATGCTGACTTCTGTGGCCAGCATGGTTTTGAGGTCACACAGAAGTACCAGCCTCAGCCAACAGGCAGACAGAGGGCCAGGAGATGTCATGAGGTTGGTATTTGCCTGAACACACACTCCCTGCGTACACTTAGAAGCTCCATTGTGTGCTGCAGAGGTTTTGACTCACTGCAGGCTTCCACAAGATACAGCATCAGGTTTACTCTAAGCTAGAGAATTTTAATTCTGTTGCAACACCAGGCATTGATGAAATTAGGCAGAGGGGATCTGCGGTAACTCAGTCCTCCCCCGGCCTCTTATTCTAGATTGACCCTCAGAAACAAAGCTCCATAGTGTAGGAACCAACAGGATGGAGGCATTACAGCTTCTTACCTGAAGACACAGCTTATCTGACAAGTGAATAATTACATGCAGTGGAACAAGTACTTCAGCTATGTGTGAACTTTCACTCTGCAAAGCAAGGACTGTGGTTAGGGCCATGAGATTAATTGCTCTGGCACCAAGCTTGGCATGATCAGTGTGGGTCTTAAGTGAAGAGTTCCCCTTGAGCTGGAGCAGCTCTTGGGCAGAGTACTACAGCTGGGGAGAAATAACCACCTGTACACGGCAGGGGCTGGTCTGCCAGAGAGGAGCTTTGCAGAAAAGAACCATAAAGGTTGGCTGTGAACCAGCAGTGTGCCTTGGTGGCCAAGAAGGCCAATGGTATCCTGCAGTGCATTACAAAGAGTGTGGCCAGCTGCTCGAAGGAGGTGATCCACCCCCCCTGCTCTGCTGTGGTAAGGCCATCTGGAGTGCTGTGTCCAGTTCTGGGCTCCTCAGATCAAGAAAGACAAGGATCTCCTGGAGGGAGTCCAGTGAAGACCACAGAGGTGATGAAGGGCCTGGAGCATCTCCCATATGGGGAAAGGCTGAGAGAGCGGGAACTGTTCAGTCCAGGGAAAACAGAAGGCTGAGAGGGGATATTATCAATGTTCATAGTTATCTAAAAGTGGGGAATAAAAAAGATGGGGCCAGGCTCTTTTCAATGGCACCTGGTAACAGAACAAGGGGCAGTGGGCACATATTGAAACATGTATGGAACTTCCATACAAACATGAGGAACTTCCTTACTGTGAGGGTTACAGAGGACTGGCAGAAACTGCCCAGGGAGGTGGTGGAGTCTCTTTCTCTGGAGATACTTAAAATCTACCTGGACACTTTTCTGTGCAGCCTCCTGTAGGGAACCTGCTGCAGCAAGGGGTCAGACTCGATGATTTCCAGAGGTCCCCTCCAACCCCTACAATTCTGTGACTCTGACTCACATTAGATGAAATTTCTGTCAGTGAAGGCGCTCTAAACAATTAAGAATGCAATTACACAGCCCAGAGCACAGCTGTATTCACTTGCTTTGAAAACAAAGGGCAGCACTACCTTCTGCACTTGCATGCAGGTCTTTCAGCCTGACTGCTCTGCTCAAGGTACTGACTGGAGATGTTTCATTGTAAGTGCTTCTATGTATTGTTTTGTGAAGGTTAGTTTTATTGGGCTGGATGTAATTAGAGAGTTCTGCAGAACAACTTTTTGGGATGGCTGGAGGGAGAGGAAATGTTAGTTTGGCCATCTGTTGAGATGCCTTTTATAGCAAGAATCACTCCTCATGCCTCTGCCTTCTCAGTAATGGGATGGGCTGTGGGGGTGCTAGAGGGCTATTGTGAGCTTAGATACACTTGGAGTTGTGTTTGGGATTGTCAGATGGCCCTATGCCTGGTTGTAACAGGCTCACCCTGGACATGCCAACCAATTGATCAAGGCTGATTTGCAGCACTCACGTGTCCAGGCACGGTTAAGGAGCTGATAATAGCTTTCTGACACTGAGCATTCCCCGATTATAAAGGTGGAATGAATTTCCTGCTTATAAAGGCACAGAGCCTGATTTTTGACTACTTTCACTTTGAAAGTAATTGCTGTAAGTTGTGCAGATGGCAAGGTATTTTCTACTGGTGCCTTCCACAACAGAGAGGGTTATTTACATTACAGCCAGGTGCCGTTATTCAGGTCAGTTATTTATTAGCTGGAAAGTGCAGCTCTGTCATCACATGAAAGAAGTTGTGAGTTTGGACTGAACTCAATAAGTAGTTGAGGCTGTCAAAACCAGTTGAGAAGGAGGATGGCTGGAAAAGCCTGGATGTGTCATCTTTTATTGGAGGCAACTCGAGGCAAATTGAACTAAAAGCCAGTTTGTTCAATTAAAAATAAATAAATGAAACATTATAATTCATTTTGGCTCATGCGAGATGCTTCCATCTGCTCAAAAGGAAATATTTTGTTGCAGGGGTAATGTTTTTTGTTTCAGGTCAACGTAAGGCAATTCCACCTTTCTCTCCCCATTCCTTGGTTCGGCACTGAATCAAGCAATCAATTATTCAGGCAGACCTAATATGCATATGGTAATTTTTTTCCAGATTTAAATATACCTCTGGATGGGCAATCAAGAGACCTGGATTTTATTTCCAGCTCTGCTCCTATGTCTGACGTGACCTTGGGCATTTATTTGCACCCAAAGTCCTTTTTTTTTTAGGGCAGGAGGGTGGATTTGCTGCTTATTGGTGATACTAAAATAGCAGGGAGGTCTTTTTACTTCTACTGCTAGCAATTAAACATTTAGGTATCACTAATGCATGCTTTTGGAACTTTCCCAGTGTGAGTTAGCTGCACTGCTTAACAAAACTCCCTGTAGTTTACTTAATAGGTCAAAAGGAATTTCAGCTGCTGAAATAGCAGCTCTTCCTTAAAACAAAACCGATTATAATGAGCCCTACTGAATCAAAGAAGGAAAACACAAAGGGGAAAGATTTTCCCTTCCTTTCCTGCAGTATTTCACTTTGTAATCAGCTCTCCAGATCTGTACTGATTTCTCTCAAGCAAAAGGTCTGTATGTGTTGCTGTAGTTTTTAGATGTTAGAAACCACTTAAAGCTTATTGCATTATGTGTTGAAAGACCCTGACACCTGAGGAATTGCACCAGGAGAGCTGTGATCTCCAAATTCTAGATGCGTTTTTTTTATTAGGCTGCAGCTCTTTAGGAAAGCTTTCTGCTTTCTGCTCGTGCTGACCTTTAGGTAGATGACCGTGTTCCAGAAGGCTGAAAGAAGCTGAGGCTGTGTTAGAGCTGTGTGAAGGGGAGACCTCCATGGCAGGGCAACAACATCCCACCGGGTTACAGAGGAAAGGAATTTGGGGACAGCGTGCAGTAGCAGAGTTGGCTTGTGCTCATTGTCTGGGAGAGCCTAGGGCACAGCATCTAGCTCTTTTCTCCTTGCCCTCTTTGCAGCTTGCATCTCTCTGTCTCACACCCTTTGCTTAATTAGTTTGTCAGCCACTGTCACCATAGCAGAGGAGTCTGCAGAGCGCCCAGCAGAGCACAGCCCTCACTGCAGCTACAGTAGCTGGGCTCTGCCGTCACACAAGTGATAGCTTAATAAACCACAGCGTTGCAGATGAGATATCTTGGCACTGGCTGCAGCTACTTATTAAAATAGGGATGGGGGGGAGGGGGGGAGGGAGGAAACCAAACCAAACAAACAAGAAATAGAGGATTTAAAAAAAAAAAAAAAAAACAAAAAACAAAAAACAAAAAAAAAAACAACTTGAAATAATGAATAGCTTTGCTTCTAATGCTGGAAACCTGGGTGAAAATTTTTAATCCCCAAGGAAAAAAAAATAGATTGAAGTTTGACCTAGTATTTGTCATCATCTTGAACTTGGTTTTCTCTTCTGGTTCCAGCCTCAAGTCTGAAAGTGCAGAGTTATTTCTGGTTGGCCTGAGCACCAGTGAGTGATTTGTGGGGAGAAACTCAAACTGTGCGAAGACAAATGAAACCTGAACCAACCCAGTTAAATTAACTCTGCATCTTGGAGCAAATTGAACTGCTCTCTTATTTAAAGGGCTCTGATGAGTTTCATTTTCCTGTCAGCACCATTTTGAAGACTTTCTGTGGTCCAAGGCAATGAGTGGCTCTTTTTGTTCTGAGTGTTGGCTCCCTGCAGAGAAGGCATCCTTTGATTGCCTTCAGATGCCTATTGCAGATTGTCTGCTCAGTCATTCTGCCATCCAGAATCCTTCAGCTGGAGCTGGAAACTGGGATGGTCTTCATGGCAGCTCCTACCTACACATCTGAGTCACAAATACAAGTCTGGCCCAGGTTAGGTAAAGCCCTTAACAGAAGGATGGTGTGGTGTATGGGAACTGTTGAGTTACAGCCTGAACCACTGATTGATTACCTGGAGAAAGGATCGGTCTGCCCTGGGAGCACAGGTGAAGGCAATTCAGCTGTGTGACCGGCAGGGGGTGGAGCCTGGCTGCACCTCTCTTAGATCCCATTTAAGGGCTGACTGCCACTGAGGAAGGTTCTCTTGCTGGAGATCCCTTCCTTGTGGAGTCTTTCCTGTGAGCCTTGATCTTTGGGTACAGGTGAGCACCTTTCCTTTTCTTTTGTAACACTGTTCCGTTCATGCTAGTCCCTTAGCTGCTACTCTCCTGTATTGCCCTTCTACTGCATTAATCTTTCTGGTTTTAATGCATGGGTGCACTGTGTTGTCCTGTCCCATGCACCTTGCATAATTGCTATAAATTTTTCCTGTGGAACATCCTCAAGTACCTGCAGTAAGTGAAATGAATTCCAAACTATGAGTCTAATTCTTCCACCAGCACCAGGATAGCAGCAGGAAACAAAGGACTTGGGAATGTGATTTTACTTTCTTCATCCAGTGGCTGGGGAATGAAAAACCCAGAGGAGGTTCACTTTTATCAGTGAGGATGTGAGATTTTGTTTCTGGCTGACAGCGCTCTTAATCCCGCTTTTTTTATTGATGAAGAATCTCTGGGTGCCTCAACAGTTTCTCAGTTTCCCCAGACAGCAATTGACCTTGTCTCAGCTGTGCATCAAGACGCACTTGCAATCAAGGTGCTATTGATTTAAACCTAATGGCCAGCTGCTCAGGATTTTCACCTGGAAAAGAAAAATCAATACCACTTTATTATTATTATTAGCTATTGATGTGGTATAATGGAAAGGTATAAGAGTCTCACCAGCTCCTTACCATTAAGCCCAACAGTTGCAGGGCTGAGAACATTTGGTCAGTCTGTGGTAAAGTAGCCAGCTAGCAAAATGACATGAGGGATAAACAATTTTTCCTTGACTGAATGCTGCCATCCACATATCTCTTTTCTGACCTTCCCCGAGGCATGCAGGCTGTGCTGCTATGTGGGACCCCAGAGAGAATGTCTTGAGTGATGCATTTGCCATATTACTGGAGGAGCTATGTGTGGGAAGGATGTCTCTTGTTTTGTCCTTTCCTTGTTTCAGATACTTTCTTCCTCCCTCCCCCATCCCAGGGGTAAGTGTCATTCAGAATCTGCAAAATTGGTTTACTAGACTGGTTTAAATGCACATCAGGTAGCACTGGACAGATAAATGCTTAGGTAGGTCCGTGGTAGGATTAAGCAAACACCACAGGCTGTCTCCTATCTACTGAGTGAGACTAAGATCCATTCTGTTATTTGCAAGATAAGTAGTCCAGTGTTGACTGGTATGATGGTAATGGCCTTAAATTGCATCAGGGAGGTTCAGGTTGTATATTAGGAGAAGTCTCTTCTTAGAAAGAGTGGTGATGCACTGACGCAGGCTGCTCAGGGAGCTGGTGGAGTTGCTGTTCCTGGAGGTGTCCGAGAACTGCAGGGGTGTGTTATGGAGGGATGTGGTGGGGATGGGGTGGTGGTTGGTCACAGTGATCTTAGTGGTCTCTCCAACCTTAATGATTCTATGGCTGTGTCCATACCATGAAATTCTTACCTACCAAAACAAGGTGCTTTTGTCCTTTATGCCTCTGAAGAACATGCATGGCACTTATTTACTTCAGGGTACATATTGCCTAGGAGAGGGCATAGGTTGAAGCCAGGGTAGGCTGTTGGCTGTGCTAATACTTTACTGATATGGATGACTAGGGAATCTGTACATAGCTGCCCTTGGGTCTTTGGAATAGTAGAGATATCAGTTGTAGAGTTGCAAAGGTGTCATGAGCAGTTTTTACTCAGGACTTTATGGCATCCTATCTGTCAACACTCCAAAGACTTTGAAGTTAGGTTACCCTTTCAAATATTTTCCATGTAATTAGTCATTTACAAAAGGGGCTTGACTCCTGTCTCACGCAGGCCGATGAACAATGGAAAGCGAGGACTGGCTTGGGACAGTATTAATTCCTAACAAGGTGATCCTACTGACTTCCTGAAGTGCTTCCATGTCTCATGTCACTTAGACCTGCTGAAGCATTTTCCCTCTTTACTTGCTTCCTCTTGCTCTTGAGGACTGTGAGAAGAACTAAAGGATGGCTTTTTGTTTCCAATGACTTTATAGGGTCCCATGCATCTTTAAAGAGATAACAGTGACCTTTCCTCAAAGTCCAGCCCTCCCAAGATGGAGCAAGATTACTACTCAAAATTACATGAGGAAAATGTAGCAGCTAGCTCTGGTGTCATGATGTGTGCAGATCCTTATTTGCGCCAATTCAGAGTGAGAATTTTCCATGAAGATGGCATAGCTGTCAATGAAATGCCTGGGGTGAAACTTGCATTTCCAAAGTCAAGCGTTATCTGGATGATATGTGAATGTAGAAAAAACATGAAGGGAATCTGACAGTGCAGCTCAAAGGCACTGTCAGATAAAGCTGCTTTAAAAGACATCTTCAAGTGCTACTCAAGTCAGGCAGTACACATTTGTTGGAATTATGTGAGCACATCAGAATACAAGACCTAAACATTCTTTGCTTCAGCTGTTGATGTAGTGACCAAATTACTGCTCTGTTTATTTGTTGTTTTTTTTTTTTTTTTTTTTTTTTTTAATGGGAGGGGGTCTGTTTGGGTTGTACATATTCCTATTACTACATCTGTGGCAGTACCACAGCAAATTTTCTGCTGACCTCAGCTTGCTTGAACAAGGGGCTGAGAATGCTTCTGAGAAGGTTTGCAGTATCAAGTGAAGTCTCTCTGACTTTAACAGGATTAACAGTCTGTGCCACGTCAGGGAGCCTTACACGCTTTCTGCACTGTCTCAAGGGGAATCCAGTGAAGACTTGAGAGAACTTATTTGCTGAGTTTTAATCAGCAATTATTGGTGAAATATTTTCTCTTCCTTTCTTTGATAGGGAAAGGAACAGGAACAACTGTGGGCGAACTGTTAGATGACAGATGGATCACCTAAGCAAGTGACCCCACCAAACCTGGATAAAGAAACAGCTATTCTCAACTTAGTTTGTGACTAGTTTCCACTGGAACCTAGTCTCCACTCTGGGGACTCCTAAGTGATGGAAACAGGGCTGCTCAGTAGCCTACAGGAGGCAGTGCACTGTGAGGTCATTATGTTTGCAGAATGGAAGACGGTATTTCTGTGAGCACCAGTCCTGAGGCAAAAGCAGCTACACCTTACCAATATGTCTGTGCTGGCACAAGCTTAATTATTCAGTGTAATCCCAGTATGAATGGAAGGACAGTATGGTCCTCCATTCATTTAGCACAGACATAGCCACACAAGAAAAGAAGGCTTCTTTGGAAAGACAGGCTACTTGCTCCTAAGAGGGATTTAAGTCTTTAGGACTAAGCCTTTGGGGAAACAGTCCAAGTTTCCAGGCTAATTTGCACATTGGTGTGATTTTGCCAACAGGTTCCCCAAATCTGGGGCTGAGAGGTAGTACAGTGTAAATTCCACAGGATCCCACTGTGGTGCATCTTCACTTGTGCAGTTTTCCTGTCAGTTCACCTAGAACAACTTCTAAACTATTTGTCAATACAGTAAAAATAGATTTTCTGCATATTAAACCAAGTGCCATGAATGCAGGTGCTGCAACACGCTTAGGTCAGCTTTTTTTGTACATTAGAAGAGTTTCTTGCTTCATTCCTGGTGTAAGAGCAGAAGAGCAGCTCTTAATGGTTTAAATGTCTCTTGCAAGCCAGAGGCTTATTGTTGCTGTGATGGATACATTCACATTTCAAAAAGCACTTTCTTTCAGTTGCACCTGAGCAAAAACAGTAAGAAAGTATTTGAGGTGGGAAACAGTACTTTTAACCTTTTGAACTATCTTTGATCTTCATACATTAGTGCAGTCCACGCAAAGTGAAGCTGGGTTGGTTTTCTGAAGAAATAGACAACAGTCATTGTTCCTTTGTAAAAATGCAACAACCAGGTCCTGAGGGTCAAGAAATTGTGCCTCTTCTAGGTGAATCTGGATGGGGCTGGGCCTGCTGACTGGCCTCATCACAGACCTTAATTCTGTCACCACAGGTCAGTCTCTGAGGCTGTGGAGGAAGTGGCTTTTTTTTTTTTTTTAAGTTAATTTAAAGAGAGCTGCCTCCTTGTTTTTCCTGCAATTGAGTTTTGAAGGGGCATCAAATCACTTGACAAGGTTGAAGGTTGGCTGCAGAGAATGACAGCTGAACGCATCAGCTGCCCTGCCCTTCGTAATTGCAGCTTTTCCAGAACTGAAAATGCTTTGTCTTTTATCTTTGTATTTTGTTTTGTTTTTCCCCATCTCTCTTATCAGAGCATTCAAAGGAAGGGAACATTGCCCTTAGAATGACTGTAGGGTATATGTGAAAATGGAGGAAGTTCGTAGCCCTCCTCTGACGTGGCCCACCATTACCAAGACATCTCGAGAAGCCCTCTGCCACCTGTTCCTATTCACCTCCTGGTATTTTATAAGTTGTTTGCCTTTTCAAATGGGGATATATTTGGACAGTTAGGTCAAGGTGTGCACATATATGGGGCTATATTTTCTCATGAGGTAGTACAAAAGACAAGCTGATTTGGGTGCTTTCGAGTATTATTCATTACCTGCATTCTCACCTTGGTGTCTATTTTCTTTCTTTCTTCAGGAAAATGGAGGCCACTGCCCCAGTGTGACCTGTATTTACAGTACAATATAATACCAACCACCATCCCACTCTCTGACACCTCCCAGTATGGATGGTTTGATTGAGCAGAACAATGTGCTCATGCACAATAAGATTGCTGAGGCTGGGAAAAGGAATGGTTTAATTAATACAAGGAACTTAGTAGCAGAGAGCCGAGATGGTCTGGTGTCGGTGTACCCAACCCCACAGTATCAGAGCCACCGAGCGGGGAGTTCCCCGAGCTGCCTGGAGAATGGCAGGAATGACCCCGTGCAGCAGCTCCTGGATCCCAACATGCTGCAGCAGACCGTGGAGTCCCATTACCGTCCCAACATCATCCTCTACTCGGAGAATGTGCTGCGCTCGTGGGGTGAGAGCATCAACTCAGAGTGCTGTGAAACCACGTTCATTGAGGACTGCTCCCCTACCAAGGACAGCCTGGAGTACCCAGACAGCAAATTCATCGATCTCTCAGCAGATGACATCAAGATTCACACCCTCTCCTATGATGTGGAGGAGGAGGAGGATTTCCAGGAGTTAGAGGTCAGATGTCACATGGGATCTATGGGGGGGGGAGGTCGTGTTTGGGCTGAAGTGTACAGCTTTTGGGTGCTGGTTTTCATGGGATCAGATGTATTGCTCTCTCCTCCAGCCAGGACAGGGAACGTTTGCTCAACTTTAGTTGCAGGGTAGAGCCCTGGCTCTGCAGAGGCTAATGGCAGAAGTGCCGGTGGCATTCCTGCCTCTGAGTAGCTGGTCACAAACTAAAGAAGACCCATACGCTTAAACACTGCGAAAGTCGAGGCCTGAAGCATCTGTCCCATACATGAAGCTTGTTTTACTCAGCAGGCCAGCATCACTCGTTACTTTGTCTTGATTTGAGTTGGATATAAAACTGGTTGTTTTGCATACTGACTCAAACATTTAACCTGTCCATCTGTGAACACAAAACCAGGACTCTTTGGATTTCTAGCCACAACAAATCCTATGCACACGAATAAGATTTTTTTCTGATGGAGTGAAACACTTTATTAGATTCCAAATGCAATGTTTTCTTTTAGGTTCCTGTTTGTCATTAATTGGTCACACTAAAGCAATATAAATTTTGTTCTCCAAATAGGGCATACTGGAAATCAACTTCATTGTTTCTTAAATGGTGCATTTTCTACTTCAGAAAATCCTGGCTGCACTAGCAGCCCAAAGACAACACATTTTATTTGCCAATGGGAGTGGAGGGTGCCCATGCTGTTGCAGATCCCCAAACTTTCTCAGCATTAGTCACAGACTCCTAAGGTAGCAAAGCCCATTTGGCTGACTGGAGCAAAAACATTGCTTCAACCTGAATGTCCAAGAGGAGTTCAGGAAGATATTTTCCCATGTTTCTCTCTTGTGGGGTTTTCTCCATTGAAAGCTAATAGGTCCTAAAACTTCTGTTTCCACCTCCTTTAATATCAGCATCTCGCCCTGCACAGGGGCAGCTCAGCAAGAGGGCTGACTTCTCTTTGATTTTGTTCTCTCTGTATTGCTCAGGAAGCAGAGAGAGGTGCTTTTCACAGTGCGTGCTGGTAATGCGGTATTCAATACCTCCACAGGGAGACTGGAAGTTTCTCTTTGAGGCCTGTAGTGGTGTTAGCTCAAATCACGCCCTTCTGTAGCATTTCAAAGCTGGCTGTGGGAAGCCTCATTTTTTTTAAATCAAAACAAAAGGCTGAAATGCTGCCTTTTTTTTTTTTTTTTTTTTTTCCCCTCTAGCTTTCCTCACGCAGTGGTTGTGATGCAAGTGACTGCAGGAGGCACGAAACTGCCTAATGATGTATTGTCACATCTGGCCTAAGACTGAGGCAGAAAGAAAATACTTTGTTTTCTATGGGATGAGAAGTAATGGCCTTAGGTTGCACCAGGGCAGGTTCAGATTTGATATTAGGAAAGACTTCTTCTTAGAGTGATGAGGCACTGGCACAGGCTGCCCAAGGAAGTGGTGGAGACCCTGGAGATGTTCAACAGCTGTAGGGTTATTGCACTGAGGGATCTGATTAGTGGGCATGGTGAGGTTGGGTTGGTGGTTGGAATAAATGATCTTAGTGATCTTTTCCAGCATTAATGACTTTATGATTATTGTCAAACCAAATCCAGCAAGACCTTCTTGAGCCAACTGTCAGAGAATGGGCTAAAAAAGACCAGAGCAATATGCAGGACAACGAAAAAATATTTTGTACCAAAAATATTTTCTCCTTTCTTGGTGGGATTTTTAAAGTTTCTTTACAATGTAGGGCCCTTAATATGTTGGAACCACAGAATGTGGAACAACTTTCCACAGAAAAGATTTCCTAGTAAAACTCCTATGAAAGTGAAGGTCTGGGGAAAGGACATCGCCCTTCCCCTCCCAGATTTCCGGAGGGAAAGAAGAGAGTTCATCTTCCCATCTCTCTGCAAATGTTTTAACATGCTGTAACAGTGTGTGCATCATGCTCCTAGGGTCCTTCTTTTTGTGTTATGGTGAGAATAATACAGAGGAT
Source organism: Tetrao urogallus (assembly GCF_951394365.1). NCBI lineage: Eukaryota > Metazoa > Chordata > Aves > Galliformes > Phasianidae > Tetrao > Tetrao urogallus. The sequence continues at coordinate 15,210,462 of NC_136814.1, forward strand.
GCCCATCCTGACCTACCCATACAAGGTGCTCAGGGGAGGCAAGTGTGCATGCAGTGTGCATCCACACAGCTCCCTCTGTTCTGAATTGGGATTTCTCCTCCACCAGGAGAATGAAGGAAGGAGAAGAAAATGAGGCAATGTCTGAGGAAGGACCTACTTGATTGGAATCATGTGCATTGTTAGAATTGCTAGAAGCCTCTCCTTCTAGCCCATTTTCAGCCTGTATTTCAGTGCTGCATAGCCAGCCCAATGCTGTGCTCTGGTTTTCACACCTCTGCAAAACCAGACCCACATTAACAACCTACTGAGTAGCTGTGCTCAGCATGAGGGTTCTCAGCATGTGGAGTAAATGGTGGCAACCCAAGAAGGCCCAGATTCTGCAGTTGGTACTATGGGAAGGTGAGGAGAGGAGGAGAGATGTGCTCAAGTGAACAAGACCAGCAGAAATGTGCTCCTCTGGTCTCCATCTAGACAGTATCAACAGGGCCAGATGCATGAGGGACACCTGGGCTTGGATAGTACAGAGGTTTACTAGAGATGTAGCTGAACATCCTTTTTATTTTTTTCCAGGAATGGAAAAAAATTGTTTGAGGACAGCAATCACTGAGTAGGGGAATGAACCATGCTGGATCATTAACTACATAAAAAATTGCCTATCTGTTCAAATGAGAAATACAGCATCTGAATCATAGAGCATGCATCTGGTCCAGTAGAATGCTTTTTTCCCACCCATTACTGACAAGAAGCAAATGTTATTTAAATTACTAATGCACTCAAAGTGGAGTGAAAAAGTTCAGTACAGGGACTGGGAGTAGAATTTAGGAGAACAGCAAAAGGATAATATATGAGAGATGTAGGGTTTTGCTTCCATGCTAAGAGACTCAAAGGATTTGTTTCCCTCGTCCAGGGTGCACAGCATATTGCTGAGTACCTTGCCACACTGGCTGTCTTGCCACAGTTCATAGGGACTGCATAGTGTAAGAGCAGATTGAAGCTCAGTTCTCATAAGGCTCTGCTGTCTTTGGTATTTCGGGGGGGGAACAACAAAAAGATCATCCTTCTGCAAGATTTAGCAGCAAAGAGAGAAGCTTCATGCAGAAAAGCTGTTGTCTTTTGGTCTCTTGAAAGCTGGGGCTACCACCTTGCCCTGCATACCCAGGCAAGGTGAGTGGATTCCTAAGCCGAGCATCTCTATGAAAGTCTTTCAGGGGGACAGAACAAGCTTGGAGCTGAGTTGTTCCCTTTTTGGCACTGACTTGTTCATGCAAAGCACCTGCCTAGCGGGTGTTGCAGCTGGGTATTTAGTTGTTTGGACATATGGAAAAATCTAACTCAGCCCTTTGTAATGAGCTTCGCTGTGTAACACTTCACTGGAGTCTATGGATGCATGCAAGGAGCAGCTTTTATGGACTCTGCAGCTCAGTGTGTTTCTGCCAGTGTTTGTTTTTTGAAGAGCGTTAGGCTTCTGACAACTGGAAATATTGTTTTCCTGCAAAAAAACTTTGCCACAGACACATTCTCTGGAGAAAGCCAGTTTTGACTAATAGCAGTGTGGCTCTGGTTTGAAGTGACATCCCAGCCAGGCTGCAGGGCTTGCTGCTTTGTTACCTGCCATCCTCTTCAGAATGGGTTTGTTCAGATCACCAATGTTTTCAACAACCTGCCTGCAAGAAGGCATCTTATTCCTCTCCCCAAGTCTGGGGACTCCGAAAAATCCCAGGAGATGTGGCAGAGGAGCAGAATGCATGCAACAGAGTGATCCTGCCATTTGCTGGCTGCAGCACTGTGGGCACATTAACTTTTGTGTTTCCTTACCAGCACTGTTCCTCAGGTCCTGGTGTAGTGCTGTTCAGACTGCATATAGAAATCATAATCTGCAAAGAAAGCCATCTCTGAAACAGTTCTTATTAGCACATACAGCCCCGTTTTGCTCCAGCATTCACCAGGCAATGTTTTGTTCTATCAAAGTATCAAATCTAATGCTTTGTTCTATCAAAGATTTAAACTTCTTTTTCTGCCAATCCTTGAAATTAAACGATTCCGTACTTAAGTATCTCTAGAATTCTTATCTTATGAGTCCTTTACATCACAATTAATAGACAGACAACATGTAAAGTGTGGTGGCAGTGGAATATGTAATATGTGATAGTTTCTACCTGAAATATCCTCCCGTTAGAGCCCATGTGCAAATACAGTGCTATCCAGAAACATCATTTGTCACATTAACACACTGGTTACTCTTTCTTCTGGCCCCTGGATAGATGGCTTATTTAGAGAAAGCCAAGCTATTGATGGCAGAAAATTGAATTATTCATATGTGTCACATAAAAGAATACACCTCAGCTCTCTCTTAAACCTCTTTTTCTCCAACGATGTCTGAAACGGTCTCTGGAAAGTGAAATAAATGGAAAGAAGAAAAGAAATGTTAGGCTTTCAAGCTAACTATTTCCTTTTTTTTTTCTCTCTCTATGAATTGCTGGCTGCTGCTGTGAGAACTCATCCCTTTGACATGAGCATAAAAACACAGAGATGGGAAGTGGTTCCTAAGACATGTCTTGTTCCATCTAACTGCTCCTCACATCGTATCCAAGCACCTCCTTGCTGTATCTCTCCTGCGATACAAAGAGAAGACCACGAAGAGAGTTTATGTGGATTAAACCCCATGACATCAAGTTCTCCCTTAACCCTGCCAGACTGCACAGGCAGGTTTAATGTTTGAGCCAGTATGCAAAAGAACCAGTTTTATATCCAACTCAAATCAAGAGAAAGTAATGAGTGATGCTGGCCTGCTGAGCAAAACCAGCTCCATATACGGGGCAGGCAGCAATGGGATGAAACTCATGCAATCATGGAAGTGTTTGGTTTAGAAGGGACCTTAAAAACCATGGTCAGGGTTGCAAACCACTAAATCAGGCAGCAGGCTTCTCAGGGCTCCATCCAACCTGTCTTTGAACACCTCTGCAGATGGGGCACCTACAGCTTCTTTGAGTAGCAGTTTCAGTACCTCATTGCTCTCTGAGTGAATTCCCCCTAACATCTGTGGTGCCCTCAGCCTTCCCTGGGACCAGAAATCTAGAAAGTGTGTTTGAACAGCCCTTGGAGGTGTCTGCCCTCTGGAGAGAAGGTCTGTAGAGGCTGCAGAAACTGAGTGGCAGATGTGTTTCAATGTAAATAAATGAAAACAAATATGTTTATGGAAAAATAATGAAATTCATGTGGACTCAGTGCTGTGCTTGTACCTGTGAGCTGCAGCTCTGGGAAGAAACTGGTCTCAGAGCACGGAGTGCAGAGACCAAGCTGATAAGTCAGTGAAATATTGGATATGGTAAAGAATGTTATCAGGGATGAGATAGGGTGCCGGCAGCATTATGTTGATGTCTGAAAGCTCACTGCAACCCACTTTCCACATGGTACGAGTATTTGTGGTCCCCACTTCTGAAGGAGATAGATAAGAACAACAAAATCATAGAATGTCCTTAGTTGGAAGGCACCCATGAGTATTTCAACTCCCTGCTCCACATTGCACCACCCAAACCCAGTGTTTGAGAGCGACGTCCAGACGCTTCATGAACTCTGGCAAGTTCCATGCCATGTCCTCTTCCCTGAGTAGACTGTTCCAGTGCCCAACCTTCCTCTCAACAAAGAACCTGTCCCTATCCCCTAGCTGCCCTTCCTCTGACACAGCTCCATGCTCTTCTCTCAGCGCTGCTCTCTGCTCCCTGTGAGGAGCTGCAGCTGCCATGAGGCCTCCCCTCAGCTCCTCTGCTCTGCACTGAGCAAATTCAGGTGCCTCCACGCTCCTCATACAGCTCATCATGCAGACCCTTCTCTATCTTTGCAGCCTTTCTTTTGAATAGATGCTCCATTTGATAGAGGAGAAAGCTAAGGGATGTGAAGTTCCCTGCTTGTACAAGACCATGAAGGTGAAGAACAAGATGAGTGCAGACCTGCTGTTCAGCAAACCTGCAATAGTAGAAGCAGGGGAAACCTGAGGGAGCTGTCTTAACACAGATAACAGAGAATTTTTCTTCACGTGTGAGGAAGCAATTAGACTGATTTATGGACAAAGAACACATAGAAAGGTATTAAAAGAAATTGGTACAGCTTTTCTTGCTAATATCTTTCAAGCAACAGTCGTGGATGCTGGAAGAGAACAAGGGGTGGATACACAGTGTCCAGGATTACATGAGCTCCCTGCAGAGTACATCCAGCGGCTGCTGGCAGAAGCAGAGCCCAGGGCTTGATGGACCATTGACCCTACTCCCCAGAACACACTTTATGTCCCTTTGCCTTCATAGACAAATTATTAACAGGCCACAGGAGTGGGTCAGATGTAAGACAAAAAGAGGACATTAGTGGATGTTGACTCCCTTAGGTTGAGCTGTGTAATATTATTTTTTCAGTTAATGTGCCTCAGGGAATAGAGGTATCTCCCTAATCTTGTTGTGGCAGCTGGTCACAAGAGTGATCTGCAAAGTCACAAGAATGCTGTGATCCATGAGTACCTTCCAATGGATGCAGAGGGCTGTTGTATGGGAGCCCCTGTCACTCACGCTCAGATTAGGGATATTTACTTTATGGCTGTTATTACTGCTCCTCAGGATAAAGAGTGTGGTTTAGGAGACTATGGCAGCTGGCCTGGTCTTGTATGGATTTGTTTATTGTTGTCCGTGGTAATCCCCTTCCAGAAGCAATGCGTTGAATGCATGCTGCTGATGAACTGTAGGTAGACTATCTGTGGGTGTCTAGAGAGCATCACGAGCAGTTGATCAAAATCCAGGGGTACAGGAGAAAGAATAGACTTGGACATATTCATCAAGGACTTTTTTCCTCCTGAAACATTTTGGCTTTGTAAAGTCAAGCATGAAAACTTTCCAAGCAAGGAAAGAGCACTGTGAGCCCATTCTGGACAGCTGGCTGCTTGACTGATGCTGCATGTTAGTCTGGGAGCTGGGGAAGGAAGAGGAGTTTGGACCAGGTCAGGATAATGGATTTTGTTTAAATACCTTTAAAAGTGAATGGGAGCAACTGCAAAACTCCAAATGGTAAAAATAAAAAACAAACAAACAGGCAAATAAATAAAGCATTGCCAGGCCAAAAAAATCCATGATGGCAACAGGTTTTAGAGGCATAACCTGCTAAGGAAGCATCAGCCAGATGCTGCTCAGTGAGAAGTAAGTGGGCTGAGGCGAGCAGTAATAAACTACAACCATTGGTGGGAGAGCTGCCATCCAGCACACTGCCATCACCATCTGCTGCATTTAGGTGAACTCAAACCGACTGCAGAAGAGCAAAGGGATGCAGAGTGCTGGTCAGAATAGGGCACTGTGTTCACCACATCACCTAAACATGCATTGTGGGGAGGGAAACAGAGCATATATTGTCTTATAGTTACCTTGAGTTGGTCCTTATCAAAAACTGACTCCTGAACCATCTGGATTTGAAGCAGATTTCAAAGGGCCATACCAGAGATTAGTTTTGTATGCAGCGTGTGTGCAACTGAAATGATTGCTTTGAAGAGAAAAAAGGAGTGATACCAAAAGGGCTGTTTTCTGAAAATCCATCAAAGACTGCAGGCAGCCGTGGCTCACAGCAGAGCTCATTGTCCGACTTCTCTAGCGTGAGCTGCATTTTTCTGCTGGAAAGGACTGTGTGTCCACCAAGTCCAGCCTCCAGCATGCCACTGGCACCCAGGAAAGGCTGTCTAGAGAGCCTTTGCTCATTCACAGCTTCTTGATTCAGATAAAGCACACAGCTTTTAGGGATAGCTAGCCTCAATTTTAAAAAGGCCTTGGTGTAATAGAAAATCCATTATAGCTGCAGAAAAGTGTTCATCACCATTCCTGCTAAAAATCTGCACCTTATGTCAGCTCTTCATCTGCTCTGCTTTCACTTACTGGGGTTTCTTGTGTTTTTTTTTCTGCCGAACAGCAGAGCTGTCTGATCAGAAATTACCTACTCACAGAGGCACTTACAGAATGTGAAGAAATTACATCTTAAATTTATCTCACAAGAGAAGTTGTTCTTTCTACCTTCTTCCCATGTGAATGATTTTCTGTGGCATGATGCATGGACCTGAATTTTTTATTTTAAATTTCTGTGTGTGGGAAGTAGACCCCTCCCTTCTCCCAGCAAAGTTTATTTCTCCTCTTCATCCACTGTCACAATCACAGTTTTTGCAACAGTCCTCTTTCTGTCTTGTGGAGGCTGCAGAGAGCAGCTCATTTGGCACAGGGAATGATTATGAACCTCCCTGAGATTATATCTTTCATGTTGCAATCTTGCATTCTGCTGTTGCTTGACAGCCCGTTGTCTTCTAGTCCCTTGACACTTACTTGTGTGGGCCCTGAATATCAGAGTACAAATGCTTTCCGAACTGACCACGTACATGATTGAGACCTCAAGATGGGACACCGGAAACTATCCCCCATGAGTGCTAGAAGTCTACTTTGAAAATGTCCTGGGGCAATTGGTGGTATTACTATGAGTGGATGATCACAGACTCGGTCCATGAAAGAGGAGAAGTAATATCATTAATCAGCACTTCTACGTTTCTCTCTTGCTTTTCCAGAGTGACTACTCGAGTGACACTGAAAGTGAAGACAATTTCCTAATGATGCCACCAAGAGATCATCTCGGCCTCACTGTGTTCTCCATGCTCTGCTGCTTCTGGCCATTGGGAATTGCTGCCTTTTACCTGTCTCATGAGGTAATGCTAAAACATACCCTGTTAATCTATGGTTTTGCATCCACAAAATAGCCATCATCTCACACTAGCAAGGAAAGGTCACCAAGAACCGTCTGTGGGCAGAACACTATTTCAGGACTGTGGGAGGTGGTTAAAGAGAGCATTGTGTGTGGGACACTTCTCCACCTTCATAAATCTCTGTGATGGTGGTGGTTGTCTTGTGAGGCATTCTAGTGAGCAAGTAGTCTGTAACATATTTTTGGTTTAATTGAAGTAGTCAGATTCCATGTCTGATTATACAACATCCAACTTAGGATACTCTCTAAGTCTGACTTGTGAGTATAAAGCAGCCTTGCTATTCCAAGCATTCAGATTTCCCATTGCAAAAACTCATTTATTAGTTGCCAAACTGATCATCTTGGAAAGAAAACCAACGGCAGAAAATTCATTTCTGTTCGTTTTGCCATGAAAAATTGCTTGACCTGTACTTGTCCAATTTTGACACAGAAGTGCTTTTTTTTAATCAGAAAAGCAATGATGTTTCAGTTTGTTTCCTCCATGAGACAGTCTTGCTTATCTCCAGCCTGTGCCTAACAACCACCTAATGCCCTATAATTTATTTCAACAAGTATGTCTTCAGTAGTGCCTGCAGAGCAATTATTGAGTTTCCCAGCACGGCTGATAATGTAACATGACAGAAGAGTCATGTTGGAAGTCTGTTCATTGACTATAAGGAAACATCCAGTTATATTTCTATCTGCTGATTGTAGAAGTGCCTATTGGAAACTCTACTCTGCACTCCACAGCACTAAAATTATTCATCCTCTTGCCTGCCTTTCTAATCTGCCTCCTCTAAACATCTACCAGCACTTGCTGTTTGTCAAGCCAGAGCAGGCACTTCAGATCTGAAGAATCCTACTCTTTAGTATCAAGTAAAGAGATACAGCACTACTCCTTTTTTAATTTAAATGAAGTGTCTGTCACTGATCTTTGAAGCCTCTGAGATTATTAAAATTTGTCCAGTGAAAATTAACAGGTTTCTTGGCTGAGTGCTATTGATTTCTCAAATTTGGGCCAAAGGATTTACCTGATGATGATGACAGCACAAAGTAAAGCACTGGGAGAGAGCTGCTTATATACTTTGGTACTCTGCCATTTGGTCCTTCAGAAGAGCTATTTATCAGCAGTTTCAATGGCCACAACTCCTCACAGAGATGGAACAGGCAGGATTTTTCATGAAAGCTGCAGCCAAAGAATGCTTCCAAGTTGGAGATCATTGGCACAATATTTGCTCTATGTTGGGAAAAGCAGTGCATTCAGTAATTTCTTTCCTTCAGGAAGCCTGGGGACTGGTAGCTAGTTTTATCCAAGCAATGAAAACGGAGTGCAAAATAAACAACGTAATAAAGTACTAAAAAGCAAAATGGCTGAGAAGCATTCAAAATAGCTACGAGCAGATCCCAGGGGCCAGCACGAACCTGCTGCCTCAATAGGAGCATACACAGTTGGAATAGGTTGCATGAAGGCAGGGAATAAGATGCTCTTGGAAGAGGAGTGCTCACCTTTATGGTGTGTGCTTCTTACCAGCATGGTGTCGAGACCAGTGGGTTGCTGATTGATCCCTGGGGTTTCTGATGTCAGTGACCATGGTACAGCAAAGTGTTCATGGATGCCTCTGAAACTGACGGGATTAATGATGGATTAGGACAGTTCTTTTCGTTTAATTTCCTCCTTTAAAAAACAAGGTGAGGAATGAGGTAGCGTTCAGAATGATCTTTTGTATGTGAGATAGTAAAATATTATGCCCTGTTAGCATCTGACTTCTATTTATAGATATCTTTTAACTAAAAGGCTGAATAGCATTTGAGCTCCCTTGTTAATACAAAAGGGTACGCCAACATTTCCCATCCTCTGTCAAAAGCCAGAACTGTAACTAATGATCGAAATTTGATGCTTGCATCCCAATCTTTTTTGAATCTTCTTGAGCTCTTGACAATTTCACACGTACAAAAGTCTCCTGGGTAGTTTTACAAAAAGACCCAGTCTGCAAGAAAAAGCTGCAACATGTAGGAATGTCAGAGGTGATGGCTGGATTCTTTGTGCCAGGACTTAGCACCTGTGGCAAACTTTTTAATAAAACAGGGTTCCTTCGGCTGAGCAATGCATCTACAGATCTAGGCTTGATTTGCTGGAAATACATTTGTGCTGCAAGTAAGTAGAGCATTGCCTGCTGATCTTCCTATCCCAAGCAAAGCTTAGAGTCATTGCTTTACATCTTCTGTCGGTAAAAGAGAAAGCCCAAAGCCATTGCTGTGCTATCTGCTTGCTCATTTATTTGCTTTTGTTTTGAGTACTGCTTTCCTTCCCACAAGAGTTTACACCCACAGCTTGGGGCTGCCAAGCCCTGCTCTCACCTTCAGCTCCCAATTAATCACTGTCAGCAAAACCTGTGCCCCATCACACTTGCTCCTTTGGTCCCAGCAATGCCTCGGAGCAGATATTTATGCTGTGTTAAGACCAGCACTGGGAGGAATGGTGAGATCAGGATGAGTGCCCCATTGCTGCTCAGCACAAGGTGTCCTCCACAGAATCTTTTTGTCCAAATCCTCTTTTACTTCATGGGTTTATTTTTAGGAAAGAGGGCAACAGCTTGGCACGTGTCTCTTTCCCTTTTTTAGAAAGAAGTACAGAAGTACAGAGAGCTACGCCTTTGTTGGTGTGAATGAGCTTTGCTTTTGTACCTGTTCTCCCGTGGCATGTAATGGGATGTGGCGAGACTTCCCCTTAAACCTGGGAAGTCCCCACCAAGGCATCCTGGAGGTGCCAACTGGACCAGAGCAGCAACAGCATTGGTACAACACCTCCTCTATACAGCTTCCACGTAACCTCCTTGGATTCATCTCTGACTGACAGGCAGATTTTCCTAACCTGTGGACTGCATAATACCTTTGTCAGCTCTAATCCTTCCCATTAAGCCTCACAGTGTCTGCCAGCGTAAACCTTCATGGGTTGCTCATTCCCTGCTTCTGCTGCCAGCAGCAGAAACCAGGTATCTACTGGCCTTCTCAGACTGAGAAATGCCAAGACAGGTTTACAGGGATTTTCAGAAGACATAGACACACATCTGAAAAATCCCACCAGACACTTTTCTGCATGCTTAGGTGCTTAAAGAGCCTCCAAATCCCATCCCTGCTCTTCTCCTTGGCAGCACGTGTAATCTGCCAGGCAGCAGCCTGCGATCCAAGCACATGAGAGCAGTCACTTCCTGTCTGCTGTGGTTAACCCATGTACCAATTAATTCTCTCGCACAGGGATTGAGGAATGCATGGCACTGTAATTATTCCCCAACTTGTGGATTGCTTGAGTGATACAACCCCAAACATTATCACTTGGGATACATTCAAAGAAAAGTACTGTGCACTGGGTAAAAGGATTTTCTCTTGTATTCGTCTGGACATGAGGCAAATGGGGTAAGGCAAAAGAGCAGTTTATCTCTCTTCAAGATAAGTTCTGAAGCTTTTGGTTACTTTCTGTCCAATTTTCAGAGATAGAGGCTTTGAAAAAAATGTATTTTTACAATACAGTGGTCACCAGTTAGAAAAGAGCAATAATGCCCATGTCCCTAGAGGGAGGAAGAGGACAATATGAACTTAAACTTTATCAGAGACCAGAGATCAGATGTTCAACATGCATGAATGTATTTCACTTTGCTTCTCTGCATGAAATATTAATATCCAGCCACTACTAAAAGGACAGGGAAATAACACCCAGACATTATATGCTGATTATTCATTAGAAATCCTGCTCATAGACTCCATCTCATCTTGAAAAAACATAAGAGAACTCAATAGTACAACAGGTCACACCATCAAACATGCCGGTGATGCTGGTGAGACCTATGTGTGCTTTTTTCCCCTCTCTTTTCCACATTTCTCTATTCAGAAAACAGAATATGCTTACATGTCTTTAGTTCCAGGTGTCTACATCTCTCATATCCTCATGTCACAGAGGGTTGGAGCATCTCCTTGGAACAAGCCATAAGGTTTGGGACTTCCTCTCAGTAGTTATCTGAAGAAACATAGAATGTTTTCTTTAGCCACATTCATCAAGGGTGTTGGAACTAGAATATCTTAAAGGTCCCTTCCAACCCAAACCGTTCTATGATTCTGTAACACAAATACCCAGAGAGGACCAGTGAGTCAGATTTAAGACCTGAAGATTGGTGGGTTTGAGATCATTGAAAACAAGGTTTTATATGAGGAAATGTAGGGTAAACATCTTTTGCAAATATTCATCTCTGCTTGCAAACTGTCTCTCTGTATAAGTGCATATGTATGCACTTCTGTTAAGTAAAACACAGTGTTTGCAAGGATAAGCACTTCAAGATCATGAAATGACACCATAATTTTAGCTGCCACAAGACAGCCACTTTGTACTTGCATATGGCTCTACAGATATATTTATCTGGTTGTTTGACTTGCATCCATACTCTAGCCTAACCCTGAGGAGCAGAGTCTGTGCTAGTGATCATTCTAGCTGGTGGCTTCCACTCCTTGTCCCACTTTTCAGTTTGTAAGGTACTCTATTGCACTGGGCCCCACTCTGGTGCTTGGAAGACACATACACTTCAGGCAGGAGCAGAGACCCTGCCACCTCTGTGCACAGTATTTCTGTACCAGCCACTATTTTCCTCAAGTGACCAGGTATTTTCCCACTAAAATCCACTATCCACAGAGGTCTTGATGTGTTCTTATGGATGTTTGGTACCTCAACCAAAACTCCATGGTACCCTGGAGCACCTGGAAAACCTTTGTGTTTGTGGTTATCATGCATCTAAAAAAGCCAAAATCTTCAGGAAAGTTCTTTGTTGAAGAAGCTGTTCAGGTTTCAGGTGTGTCTACCAGAATCCCCTAACATGTACTGAAAATGCAAGAAGACAGGATGCATACTCTGGAAACCACCTGGGACAGGACTGGTGCTGCGGAAGCAGGTGGACAGCAAGGAAATGTCATCACATGTGTTCATATCCCTTCAGGCTTAGCCATGGGGCTGAATCAGTCCCATAGCAGCTATCTGAGGCTCACTTTATGTAAGCATTTCATTGTCATGCTGTTTATCAGAATATTATATATATATATATGTGTGTGTATATATATATATATATATATATATATATATGAGGGTCCCTCAGCCTTTTCAAGAAAGGAAGGACATTATCAAGAGGGAAGTATGTGCTGGATGAGGAAACTGGGGGCTGCCATAGCCAGCTATGCCCCAGATAATCAGAGGTACTCTGAAGTAGGGTTGTTAACTACCAGCTTCTCCCGTTCCCTGCTTTCTGGGCTGGAGATGGCTCCCAGCCAGCAATAAGAACAAGGGTAGACTTTGCTGTGCTGACTTTTCCCTTCGGGGTAGACATGTCCTGAGAAGAGAGATGTTTGTGCACACAAAGAATGGCCATTAGTGTAGCATGTCAGCACTGTTGATTTCATTGTGCTGTAGGTGAAGTCTTGGGCTAGGGAACTTTATAAATGTCTTGTGTAATTTCCTCTTCATTCCTCTTTGTCCGTTTGATCTTGTGGTCACATTTCCAAGTCACGAACTGCAATGACAAAAAGAGATTAGATTAATGAGTGGCCTGATTGCTTCAGCCCTTAAGCTAATTTTAAATAATTGGAAAGGTAGCTCACATGTAACATTCCCAGAAGAGTTTAATTCATTATGCAAGTGTTTAATTACAATAAAGTTTTGGGACAGAAGAGAGACCAACCTGAAATGCTTGAGGAGATTAGGGGTCTCTTTTATTAAAGAGAACATCCTGCACAATGGCAAACTTTGAACGTGAATTGCTCTCTGTCAGACGTTTATGTCTCACACATTACGCTGAGACAGCAGGAGCCAAGAGACGTATGGGTAGTCATGCTCCAAGGATATAAAACACTGTTCCCACCAGGCATCCTCTTTTTGTCCTGCTGTTATTTTTTGTTGCTCATGTATTAGCTTATTATTTCACATGTTATGAGACAGAGAAGATTGTTTCAGTGCAGAATAATCCACCTTCAACAAGTCACTTGTTCTCCTGCCTTTAAGCTCAGTGTGCCTGTGCTACTCACAAAGTCACTCAGAGGCCCATCCAAAGAGTAGGGTGAACACTTGGTGGTGTTCTTATTTTACTTTTGCCTTTTTTTTTTTTTTTTTTTTTGTCTTAGGTAGTGAGGATGTTTATTGTTAGCATAGAGCATTATATTGTTAGCATTACCACAGGGAGTTTTCGTTAGCAAACTACATGTATCCCAGTGCAACACTTCATTTGTCACACTTGTAAATGTGGAGCATCCAGAGAGAATTATATTCTGGGAGAGGACAGAGAGGAAGACAGTGTCCAAGGACAAGCACAGGGCACATGATTTTGCACGCCTCCAGGAGAGCAGGAAGATGCCCATGCTAACGTGGAATGACAGTCAGCCATCATCATCTGGAAGACAAAGTACATAGTAGTTCCTCCTGCTGAAAGAGGCTTGAGAAAAGAAGAAACCCACTGCAAATCTGGGAATGGTGCAGTCTTCCCCTTCTACTCCATCCCACTCTCTGCCTCTGTTGTCAAGGAAGCCAAAAAGCTTTACATGCTTCTTCAGTGGCTGTAGCAGAAGCCCAGTGATGTGACAATGTCCCTTGAATTCTCCAGTGGCAAGAAGAACAGAATGTATTTCTAGAGCAGGTCTTCGGGTACAGTTTATATAATAGATCTTTCTTTCATCTCTCACTGAGACAGCTCACAGAAATTTTTTTTCCAAAACAAAAACAAGAGAAACAAGATATACACTTTTGAAGCGTAATATATTCAGAGGTAAAATGAGTAGATGTTTTCAGTGGCAAAGATTTAAGGTTAACCTTTTATCAGTTTGCAGAATACTCAGGTATTCTTTTTCTTCTCAGAAATAAACATCGTGTACCAGACTCGGGGCTACGTTCTAATCTTGAATGCACAGTTCTGTCTTTCAGTAGCTGCTGTGGTGAGTGCTACTGAATTACTACTTTATTTGAATGCACAATAAAGTGAAATTATCACTTCCGATTATAATTTACATCTTTTTTTCAAATGGGCTGCAGAAAAACTCTCAGAAGGAAGATGTGTGCCTAATGATCTGGGCATCCAAAGATGCCTGCCAGACAATTGTAATTTTTATTGACCAAACTGACTTCCCAGTTGCAGAAAATAAATGAAGTTTTTATATGGATATTTTATACATATATATATATATATCAATTTTATATTAACATATTTAGATAAATTCAGATTAAAAAATTTAGACTAAAATTTAGAAGAAAAATGGTGTTGTGGGATCCTCCTGGGCAGCAGAGTAAAAGGTTGCCCAGAGAAGCTGTACATGCTCCATCCCAGGAGACATTCAGTGCCAGGTCAGATGGGACCCTGGGCAGCCTGAGCTGGTGGGTGGCAATTGTGCACGGGGTGGAACCAGATGGTCTTTGAGGTCCCTTCCAACCCAAATCATTCCACAATTCTGTGATTCTATGAAAATACAGGCTTCTGACGTTAGTGGCAGTCCTCAGAGGGACCTCTGTAAGGTTAAGTTCTGTGCCAGTGTAAAAGCTTGAGAGTCAAGAAGAGCAATAAGAAATAAATCCATCCTATTAATGTAAATGGGGAGGTTGCTCTTGGTTCCAGAACAAAACACTGAGCCAAGCAGGAGCAGCTTCTGTGAGGCAGCAACTAGAAATTTGGGTTGCCAGAGGAGTATAGATAGACTGGTGCTTTCCTGCATTAATTGTTCTTGCACAGATCTGGAAGAGCTTTGGTGCTACCTCTTATCTCTCTTTGGTACCTGCTTTCAGCACTTGCTTTGCTTGTGCCTAAGATGGCTGAAATATTTCACTGGGAAGTGAAAGATTAATTCATTATCTAATATTATTGCATTGTTCCCAAACAACATTTCCTAATCTAAACAACAGCATTTGGTGGATTCTTTGCCTCCAGCTGTCTCCACAGAGGTAGGTTAAAATGCACCTATCAAGATACATGATCTTAATGTACTCCTGGAAATAAAACTAATGTAGCATTTTATGTGCTCAGAAACAAAAAAAAAAGGGACGAAAAACTTTTTTCCTATTGTGAAAATCACTCTTCTTTTTCCTGTGCCAGGGTGGTATTAAAATACAGTCATTATAGGAAGCAATGAGCAGTGAGTTATGAATGACATTTCCACATCTTGGCATTTCTTGTATTATTTCCCAAGAAGTGTGAAATAATCAGGGTCACTTGGGTGAATGGATGTTCTTACTCATTCACAGAGGAACATGGCTTCCTCCAATAGAGTAGGAGAGGCCACGGATGAAAGTAGAGGGGTCATGGCATGGAGCAGGAGAAATGCAATGGGCAATCTCTGCTTCACTGTGTTCCTCATCCTGCCTTCCTTAGGTGAGTGCTGTGCTATCATAAAGTTTGCAAGAAAGAACAAAATTCAAAACAGCTATTATTTAAAATTCTTGGTCCTCACTGCATGGATGGCCAATGGAGAATAAGCAATGACGTGAGGTGATGCTATACATATGCACAGAGAAACTCCTATAGTTCATGTCATTGCCTCTCTGAGCTACTCCCTAGCTGTAACATGCACCAGGCAGTAATAGCACTTCCTTACTTTGTTCATAAACATTGCAAGCTAGGTACTTGCAAGCTGAAATATGCGATTCCACAGGTAGACATCTGCTGTTATGCAGCTACTTTTAAATCTTTGTCCAAAAAGACTTTATCCAAAAGAATCAGGCTGCAACAATCTCCTTTTCTAGTCGCTAGCCATCTTCTCCCTGAAAATAAATGAGAATTTCTGTCAGTGCCCATCATAACATCATGAGTTGTGTCACAAGGTGTATCATGAAGATCCTCTCTTTAAGGCTTGCATGTCTAATGTAAGCTGCAGAAATGTGATGGTAGGAGCAGGAGAGATCGTTTCTTCTTTTCTCAGGGCTGTTCAGGGAGCCAGTCCTGGATGGGATTTGGATATTTTCTTGTTCACTCATCTGAGGGAGGATCTCTGGAAGGAATCATGCTCTCACTCCGTGGTAGGGATCAAAAGTTGGTGCAGAATGCCCCGTCCATGGGTCAGAGCCATGTACTTCCCTTTGTTATGGGAAGTGCAAGCAAGGATGAACTGCAAAAGCTGAAAGTAGTCCTTGTACTGGTAATAGCAGGCAGTACATTCGAAATTCCCCTAGGTGTGATATCCCAGGAAATGGGATTTGTCCCCAGACATGGGCCTCTGGGCAAATTTAAATAGTAATTGTCCCAGCTTGGGATTTCTGGATTTCATTCAAGACACTGCACTCAATAATTTTGCTGAACATGTCCTCATTCCTTGACCTTGTAGCACAGATGGCATTGTTCTAGGCAGGTTTCTACCGACTACGACTAATTAAGCAATTAATTAGGAGCTTGCACTTACACAGGAGTTATTGTAAAGCAATATCTGAAGTGACCTTATGGGACTTTGCCACAGCACTGGTCCAAAGATCGTCCAAATTATCTTTGCTAAGGATTCACTTCATCTGTGTAGTCTCAATTTGAAACATAGCTGTGACAAATAGACTGACCCTGAGTAGTCCTGGTCCTTTCCTGATGTGTCCTGAGGATGTCTCGCCTATATTTGAAAGCTTTCTGTTGTTAAAACTGCTGAAGATCATTTGCCATGTGACATAGTGCCTATTCCTAAGTGGTGGTGGAAAAATAATCTTGTCTCTGAGAGTTTTCAGGATTTTGATGATTTTTTATGAATATTTAAATCACATGGGAGCCGGTTCTTATTCTTACTGTATCTCACTTTGTTCTGTCAACACTTCAGCATTTTTCCCCTCACCAACCTTGTTTTAAGCCTTTAGATATTCTGAATCTAATTGTGTCATTGAAATGATGCCTTATGACTCTCTCCCCCATTTGTAATAACTTCTGTGTTGCATAATAACAACAAAACCATAATGCAAACTTCACATGTCTGCTGATTGGAAAACAGATCATTTTAGAAATTTCAAGAGCTTGTACTCATTCTGACTGGAAGAAGAATGAGCAGCATTAGTTCCCCCTCATTTCTTTATTAACAGCAAGAAATTTCCAAATGTTTCAGGGTGTTGGATTCAGCCTGGGGAATTCATAATATTGCATGTCTGTTTCTTGATCATAAACTGCAAGTGGAGGTTTATGTTCTCCTCGCAGTTCTTAAAGTTATTCAGGAGAAATGTTGGAAACAGAGAAGATGGAAGTGGCATTTATGAAAAATCCAAGGTAGGCTTCAGAAGCAACTTTTCTCTGTAGCTTGGGATGAAATCAAGAGCGTCTCAATTCAGAGCTCCTGTGTGAACATCAGGCCCAAATCAGCCTTTGCTCCACACACATGAAACGAGGCATAGCTTTGGCTCCGCTTCACTGAAAGTACCAAAATCTCCAAATCAAAAAGGCCTTCATCACAGGAAGGCAGTAGCAGTGTTCCAGCATCGCTTGGTGATGCAGCTCTCTGCTGGTGATGCACTCTAGGAGCCCTGCCCTCATAGCCACCAGGCACACCAGACACCCTTTGTTTGGGCAGATCACAGCATCAGTGTACAAGAGTAAGGAGCTGAGTACATTCCTGCAGAGTTCATTAATACTGGAGTTTCCTTCCCTCACCAAGCAGTTTTGCTGACAGACTGAGGGGGGTCCTTGCTCCTTCTGGTGACAGGAGCAAGTCATGGTAGGAATACTCTGATAGCAGCACTTACTCTTGGAAGCAGCTGTAATCTCCCCAATTTTTATGGTGATTCAGCCCTTAGTGCATGTATAGTGGCACAGGTTGATGTCACATTTCTCTTATCTGTCATTGCTCAAAGCAGCAGTAAGTACATCTGAAGACTGCATCTCTGCTGGATTTGGCACGGAAGTGATTTTTGGTACAGCTGTGCCTCAAGAAAGACTGAGCCAGTCTTGCTTCTTTCTTTGCTGAGAGTTCATCTACAGGGGGATTGCTGGAAGGACAGAGATGCTCTGGCCTTTGCACAGCCTCTCTCCTCCTGTGTTGCCAGCCTTGCAGTCAGCTTCTGTACACGTTGGCGTTGATCTCTCTGTCTCTAGGGCTCACTGCACCTTGAGTTGAAAATTCCTCTTCTTTTTCTGTGGCCCAGGATAAAAGAATGAGTCAATCTACAATACCCATTAGGGATTAATTACAAGTAGAAGTTATATCGTTTCAATTAAAGCAGCACATTTTAGGCAGTCTTAGTGTCAATGCCCTTTCTACCAGAAAAGATCTCAAACATAAGAGAATACATATAAAAGGGAGAAATCTGTCCTGCAAGAAGTGCAAGTGTGCTGATGCACTCTGTTACCATTAGCTTGAAAGACGAAATTGTGTCCTGCTGGGTACAGTCCTATCACCACCAATCTGTAGGTTGAACTTATATTCCTCTTGTACCATCTTGGGTTTTGCAGGGGTGATGAGTACTTTTCACATTCAAATGCGAAGTTTTTAGCTTTAGATGTTAATAATACACTCTTTGGCATCGAGTCTATAAATTCAAGATGTCTTCAGTGAAAAAAGGATGAAATGGTGAGAATGTGAACTCTCAGCATTGCAGATCGTACGTGGGGCTCCAGTTGGAGCCAGGGAGCTTTCATTTTGCTTTTGAAATGGAATATGTGTGAAGAGAACATTGACTTGCTGTCTGCCATAATATAATTCGAGGGAAACAGTTGCTTTCCCTCATTCTGGGAAGTCGTTCAGACCTGAACAGCCTCACAGTGAGTCAAGTCACAGTGAAATCTGTAGCATCTGCATTTGCTGTTTTGTTACAGATCTCTGTTATTATCACAATTTTTTTTTTCCTTTTGTAACATGTCCCTTGCTGATTTGAGGCTGTAATGTTTTTGTGACCACAAAGGAAACAGCATGTTTGAAAATGATTTGATAAGGCCAAAATAATTTACCTCCTACCAAGTGTGACATATTCCAGCAATTACTAATTAAGCTGAGATTGCTGTCGTACCTCAGTGCAAAGGAAAATCACAACCTCTGTGAGATCTCTTCGGCAGAATGCGTATCATTTGCTCTCCCCAGTATGAGCACAGAGTAGTGACAGTATTATCAGCACAATATCAACCTTCCAGTATGTTCACCTTCTCTTAATGTGCCAACCACAACCTCACCAACCTGGCGTCTTCCTCATCTGTAACCGCATCTGTTAGCAAAGCAAATATTGTCGTTGTTCCTAGCAATTACTACATTGAGGGTCAAGGATGAGATGTGGAAATGCCACCATTTGTGAACCTCGGTAGATGTGCAACCTGTTTATCCTGTGGGGTTTCCAGTCTATGGAGATTTGTTGTAATTGTCAAAATGCATGCTTTCTCTGCTCCTACATGGATGTGGCTCTGTACCACTGCATGGATTGCTGGGAAAAACTGCTTCTGCACTTCAGGACTGCTTGATTAGCCAGTAAAGAACCAGGATACTGAAGGCAATGGTGCTACCATGAATGGTAACGACCAGACACTCTGTTAGGTGTTGCTTTTGCTCAACAGAGGTGGAAAGGTCTAGTTCAAGTCTTTCTAGAGTAACAAGTTTGGGGATACCATTTTAAGGTGTCGGGGGAATTACACCAATCTCAGTTCCGATAATAGCCCCAAATCAATGCCATAAGTGTAGGAAAATCTCAGGGTAAAACTACAATTGGTGATATTACACTGTTTTTTCACACACTTCCCGTCACCTCATGGAAACCACTTCTCAGTGATCTTCTTTGCTCAGAGGTGTCAGGAAGATTGGAGCTGCAGTGCAAGGGAAGGGGAGAAGGCAGCCAGGGGTGATGGTAGGGCAGTGTCTTCCTCATACAAGGAGCAGTGCCACAGGAGCCGATTGCTGAACCCTTTCATAGAATATTCTGAGTTGGAAAGAACTCATAAGGATCACAAGTCCAACTCCTGATTCCACACCAGGACCATTGCATCACTTAAAAGCCCTAACAACAGGCACCTATGTGTTCACCATTGAAGAGGCTGGAGAACTTGTATTTGGAGCATGAGGTCTTCTGGAGACCTAGATCATTGTCCCCTGAGATCTTGGGAAGGCATTCTCAAGTCTGGACATCCAGAAGATGACATATGCCTTGAGACCTGAAACTTCCTTGGCCATAAATAGTTCAGAACAGATATTCAGCAGCAGGAGCAAATGGCCATCCACTCCTTGAAAATAAGATGCCTGCTTGCTATATTCCATTTTGCCACGTTCTCATACTTCATCTCGGCTACAGAGGTGTGGATTAAAATGGCTGCAGTGTTTGGTATCTAGGGTCTGCACTATACCTTCAGCCCGGGCTTGTGAGCATCTGAAAACAAGCTGTCCTTTTAGCTTGAGCAGGAGAGTTTGGGGTATAAATTCTGGAGGAGTGGGAGCAGGCAGCAACTCCCTGACCTCTGTAAGGTTCCAACGGTGTTGGTGATCTGGGAAGCTCTTTCCTCAATTCAAGCATTTTAGCCATTCTAGAATGGTCAAGTCAACTAAAGCAACCTGTGCCTCCATTGGGAGGCTTCATTCCCCTCTTTCCTCATGCAAAGTCTCAAGAATCACTGAGCTGTCAGGAGTGAAGAGATAAGCTTTCAAGAAGCAGTGAACTACCACCTGTACTGTCAGAGCAAGCATTACAGATGAAATCGCAGCTCATAACTGCTTACCCTTCTGGTAACCAGACATTGCTCAGCCAGCATCAGAATATGTGTGAAACAGAAGAGAGGCAATGTTCCTGCTTCTTTCACTCTGGCTCCTGTTCAGCAGCAAAGACTTGAAGCAGGGCTGGGGTTAGAAGACACCACGAGGGAGTACCCTGAGCTGGGATGAAGGGCTCCTGTGCCCCACAGCAGGGTGGAATGGAGAAGACCCTGTCTGTGTAAGGCTCACGAACAATGTGGTATCTCTTGAACTAGCTCAGGACCCTTGGTGGGGTGAGTACCATCTGTGTGAAATTATATGTCACTGAAAGTTTCACTGTGCTGTTGTAGTGGAAATGGCTTGAACCAGTGATTGAGCACCTGGTAGGAAGGCAGGGCCAACCCAGGGAGCTCAGGTGCATGCAATCCTAGATCTTGGCTCCACCTCTTCCCAGACCTCATTTAAAGGTTTACAGTGGAGGCAAAGGTATCATGTTGGAGCTCCCTGTGTAACTGAGATCTTCTGAAGGTAAGCAGCTTTTTTTTTCCTTTATTTCTGTGCCTGCAGCTGTTGCATTTGAGCAAATCCTCACTGGCTGCAGCCTGAGACCTTCCTGTTTTGCTGTCACTGCTATGCTTTCCTTTCCATTGCATTATAGCTGTAAAGTCCACTGAGGAAAATCCTGACTTCTCACCTTAAAGTCAGGTCATCTACAGAAAGCAGTATTCTGAGAGGCAGAAGCAGCAATGCCAAGAGGATTTCACTAGGGTATTTCATCCAGCCCAGCAGGACTGGATGTTCAGCTAAGCAGCCAGAACAGAAAAATGTTGCTAAAGGCTGCAGTTAAATATTTCAGTTGCTGTTTGGATGTACATAAGACTGAGACATTGCTGATTTGCTTGTGATGCCTGAAATTCTATTACTTCCTCAAAAGCCAAATAGCTCTATTTTATGTATACAAGAGAAAGCCTCTTACTTTTCTCTAGTGAATTGATTTAGGAGAGAGGGGAAACATATTTTGGAAAAAAGCAAGTTAAAGACTTTTTGTTAATGATAAGTGGCTGGACATAATTCAGTTTATTGCTAATTCCAAAGAAGGGAAACAGAACCATGATGTCATGTCTTTTTAGATCCATTCAAACATTTCATCTCCTCTTTTTTTTTTTCTGATTGAAATGACTCATAAAATCATAGACATTAGGCATGCCAAAGGCCCTTAAGTTCATCTTGCCCATTTGTCTGCCACCACTGGGTTGTTATTTAGAATGGTAAACAAGAAAACCGTATTAGAGACAGACACAATGTTCTCTCAAAGAATAGGAAGGGGTAAGAAATTCTTCAGTTATTTGTGTATATCACCCCAGGCCTGAGAACAGAACCATGAGGTTATTGTGAGCCTCTATGAGGCATCAAATGCAGCTGAAGCAGATCTTGCCTTTTCAAGCTGAAAGAGTCTTTCCAAAGATTTAAAAAAAAAAAAAAAAAAAAAAAAAAAAAAAAAGTAGAACTAAGAAGCTCTATTTCCTATGTCTTCTGCTGATGTTACTTCCCACAGCTGCTTTGTCACATGTCTCTTTGGATAACTTAATTTAGATTTAATGGTTTAATTTTCAAATCTAGTGGCTTTTATGATCCCTTAGTGGAATTCGTGGGGAACAGTAACTTGTTCTAGAGCATCCCTCAACAGCCAAGTGTTTGTAACAGTGCTTGTGTCCAGAACACAGATCCACCTCAGACAAGGCTGAGAAACACTTGCTATGTTCCTGCTGCTGACTGGATCTCTGCAGGGCAGGTGGCGTTCTTCAGGGCTATAGAGCTATGGTGTATCAGCTCAGTTCTTTGGCTTCTGAATATAACACAGGGAGCCACTGGCAACCTCAGAATGCCCTCTGCAACCTCGGGAGCAAGAGGCCAAGCAATCAGTCTGCAGCCAGTATTACCTGGGTTCATTGAAGGCTCTCACAGCTTGGCAGTGGCCTGGCACCCCCTTGTGCTATGCAAACTTCTCCAAAGAGCTGTCACAGGCATCTCTATGATAGCTCTCTGCCTGCATGGAAGGACCATTAGCACACAGCCTGCCTGCCTCAGGACAATGCTATCCATCTACCTAGCAGCGAATGATAACCAAATCAACACCAGGTCGGACTCCATTAACTTGGCCCTCAGGAAGCAAATGCCTCTTAACAGGAAATTAGGTGCCACTGATCATTTCACCAGTGAGCTTTCCTCTGGTGAAGCTTGTTCCTAATGGCATCTTTCACAGTGAGTGAATGTGCTTCCCTAGAGGCAAGCGTTAAACAGAGCTGTCTGTGGGCAGGTTCCCTGCAGTTGCTGCTAGAGGCGTAAGCATCCCCAACACCAGAAAATGCCACCTACATCCTGGATGGCAAGCATTCTTGTGCTTCTCTTTGCTTCCTCTACGTTTTCTTTCAAGTCCCCGGTGAGAAAAATGGGAAAGAAATGGACTGATGGCTGATTTAAGGCTCCCTCCAAAACTTGAGGCTGGGTTACAGTGCCCAGCAAGTCAAGGGTGGCGCTTGTACTGACCCTTCCAGGATTCATCTCCTTGTGATGACACCATGTCTTCTGCTGTTGGGAAGGTCTGTGCCTCATCCTCAGAAAATTCCTTACAGACAATTCCTCTCAATTCCCTGTGACTGAAATTTCCAGCCAAGTAACTGAGTAGATATTACATTTGAGGCTGCTCAGCTCCTGGCTCCCATGTACCTCCATGTATCTCTGGGGGATAATTGAGCAAGGGATTTGCTTACACAGCCCCTGTGCATCAGTTTTTATGCCAGGGAAAAAAGGAGCTGCTGGCACCTCAGCAAGCAGAGCTGAGCTAAGGGAGCAACCCAAGTGAGGGGAAAGTCCTTTCTGTTATCTCTGCTAGCGTAGGCAATAATGGCCCCCCCCCCTTGGCTTTGACAGTGCTGATGCTGGATCACCATGAGGGACAATTACATGGCTTTATATTTGTGATTTACATAGATTGCATTGTAGAGGTTTACAGTCTAATATATGCATTTGCTGCTCTGTTGGGAGTAGTAAAGAAGAAAATCATCTAATAAAGAGCCTTCTGGTTCTGATATAAAATTCAGTATAATACATATTATTATCTCTGTCTGTGCCAGCCCTCCCTTCTTGCTGTTGCCTGCATTTTCAGAGTGTGGCAATGTTGCCAGCTCCTCTGTGCCAGCTAAGGCTCCTGCTGCCTTAGAGCAGAGAGTCTGAAGAAGAGGTGTCCAGGGAAAAATGCAGGGATGCTTTCCAAGTGTGTGGAAAGGCAGGTGCAAACAAGGAGGGAGTAAGTTTATTCTTCACGTCTGCTTCAGGGTAGTCAAAGAAACTCAGCCCTAGATTGCAGTGTAGGGGGTCTGGGCTAGACTTTAGGAAAAGCTTTCTAGAAGAAAAAGGGAGGGAGGTGTTCTATTATGTTGCCTGGGCAGGGAGGGAAAACAGTAGAGATGAACAGTCAGGAATAGTTTTGCAATATTTCTAGGTAGAGCTTGGGATTTCTAAAAGATTATCATTGGCTTTGCTACAATCCTCTCTTGATACCTGTTTGATACACTCTGGAACTGATCTATTACCACGCCTCTGCGCTGGGCTCCGTAATTTCAGCATGGCTCAGGAAAAGCATACCAACGTGTCTTTCACACAGTAGCAATCTATCTCAGTCTCAAATCAGTTTACTGGCTACTTGATAACTGGTGTGTTTGCAGCCTTTCTTGAACTAGACCATTTACAAATCCTAGCCTGCTACTGCTTGCTATCCTATCAGGATTGCCACTCAACTTAGCAAGCATAATGGCAGCACCCTTTGAGTCCTGGAGGCAGGTGACTGGAACTGAAAACTGCATCATTTCTTCAAGGACCGGGGCAGAATTTGTGGTAAGAACTTAGTGCCTGCCTCTTCCCATCAGTAGACTCTCCATCAGCTTGAGCGAAAGAATAATTTTCTATCCTGAGAAGTCTTTCAAGGCTTCAAAATTTCACATTCGGTAGGAATTTAGTTCTGAACATGCAGTGCTTCTCATAAATAGGTGGGCCTAGTCATAGACCTGGAGATTCAGTCTTCCCTTGTGACTCTTCTCCATTTGTCATAAACTGTGCATTTAAAAATCAGATTTTATTTTTCATCATGATGCAAAAACTCATCTAGTGTTTGAATTTCACCTGCTTTTAACCTAAGTGTAGAGTTTTCTTCCAGCATTCTGTTTGGACAACAGTACAATCAACCACATTTGCTTTGTAGCAGTAAAGCCTGACTCCTCATAGTGTGCTTATAGTAGTGTTTCCTAAAGAACTACTGCCCCCTCAAAATTAGGAACGTCACAGAGGAAGAGTGACTGCAATCTGATATAGAAAATCTACCATTATAATATGAGATTACTTCTGCCTAATCCTCTGTGCTCTATTTCTGATTGATGAGACAGATCAGGCTGCTGGCATGGCTCCCTCTAAGTTGCTCTTTTTATCAGAGGTGTTCTTTGTGATGCTACACAGCCAGGCTTTGTCTGATTCTCTGGCTTTTGGGCAGTGTCTTCATCTTTCCAGGACAGTCTATATTTCACTTCTTTCTTCAACTCTATACTTCAGCTGGGGAAGGGAATCTCGCCAAACTGATGAGCTCTAGAATGTTTGCAACTCACTTTTGCTTGGTGTGATATTATACGAAAACTGCATATGATGTACTATTTTGGCAACTTTCCTAGAGGGTGAGATACGTGGTTTTGTAAGATTGCTGACTTCAAGACCATATTTAGGGGCCAGTATTTACTTATTTGGTGCTTTGTTGTATTAACTCCCTATTTCCTAATAGTAAGATTCATTTTAATGAAGCAGGAAGAAAAGTGCTTGGTCATCTTCAGTAAACCCATACTGAATGACTAAAAATAGTTATCAGTTCATACCACCAGGCTGTGCTCATGTGTTTACAACCACCACAAAGGGTTTGACAGCTAGTCCAAAAGCAGAGTGGTTGAGTTGCTTTTTTAGCTCCTTGCAGAACAGAGTTCAACAAGAAGGGGGGGGGAAATACTTTGAGAATGCCAAAGGCAAAGCAAAATGAGAGGAAAACACAGGTTTTCAGCTCAAAAGCTATATGCCTTCATGCAGAAATGCTCTCCTGCCTACGTTCTCATCTTGAGTTTCAGTAAGATTCCATGCAGAAGCATCCCAGGGCTCCCTGACCATGGTTTGTCACAGTGGAGAGGCAGTCCTATGGGGGCATGAGTCCTCAGATGAGATGGAGATGAACAGTAAGCAAACTGCTGCTCCATTGAAGTAGCGCTGCAGTAGAGCATTAGAACTGAAGGGTTTTTGGCAGTTTTTTTTTTACACTTTCCCAGAAAAATCATCATAGAGTGGTGCTCTTCTATCAAATTTCATGTACAGGCAAACAAACATAAAACACTTTCAGGAATAATTGCCAGCCAGACCCTGCTGTTTGCTTCTGTAAATCTAGGCTTCTGCCTTGCAAATTTACTGGTGAAGAAAGAGCTATGATGAATTCCCCCTTGAGGCGTGTATTCGTAGACAGCTGGGGCTGTTTATCTACACCAGCTGACAACTATTTCCTCCAATGCAGCTTAGCACTTACAGCAGGAGGACTTTCTCTGTGTGCTCTGCTAACAGTCACAGCTATTTCCATCACCCTCTTCTGCAAATTCTGCACATCCCTCCTTTGACGTGTTTCTTCTCTTCAATGAGACCTTGCAAGAAAACAGTGCTTTCACAGCACCCCTATCTGGGACGTTACTTCAAATTACAGAAGGCAGATATGTTTATTAATATTTAAGGTCTGTCAGTGTCTATTTTAGCCAGGCTGATGTTTCTGCTGAGATCTTCACCACAAAAAGACACAAACAAAATGAACAAAGGGATCTGAGATCTCTAAACAGCTTCTGCTCCATAGCAACCTTCCAAGCAGCATCCTTTGAAGACTAAGGGGCTGTTGAGAGGAAGCAGCACATTGTCCTTGCCCTGCTCTTTTGCACTTACTAGAGCATTTTTTGTTTCCCGTTTCTGGAGATCAAGTATAGGGAAGCCTTGCCTCTCTTGGTGTGTTTTTCATGTTATGCAAGCTTGTGATTTTTCCTGGTTCAGAATTGATGAAAGGATAGCAGTACTGCCTGATGGTGGAGCAAGCAGCCATCTTTAGCTTTTTCAGTTCTGAAGAGGTTGCCTCCAAAAAGTACCTGCAAGCCTGACACTGTTAGAGGAAAGATTTCCAAGGATTCAGGTAGGCAAACACGAAATTAGAGCACTACATTAAATCCTCACTTGGGCTCTTGCATTCCTGAAAAATCAACTTGTGCATAATCTGGGGTCTGGCTCATAAAATGGAACTGGTGAATCCAACTTTCTGTGGGTGCCCTGTACTTAGGCCACTTCAGGTCACCACTGCAGATGACATGTCCCTGTTGTAAGGAGGCCTGGAGTAATTGCTGCCTGAAAAAGGGAGGTGTACCACCAATTCTACCAGCTGCACAGCCTGATGAGGAGACATCAGAGGAGAGCTGGTGATTGAACCAGGTTGCTAATGGTTGGTGCACATCAAGGTCTGCTTGTCCAGCCTCTGTCTGCCCCCAAACCCTTTACACACTTTTTTTTGTTCTCTGTCAAGGACTCATCTAGTTCTTTTCCTTAGCAGGGTTGTGATAGGCACCTTTCCTGTATCTGGCTACCAATGCCATTTACACTCTCGGGAATCCTATCTCTATCTGAGCCATGCACTTTGGCCCTCTACCTCCATTCTTCCATAGAATCCTGTCCTGTGGACATGGAGGGTTTCCCATGCTCCTTCCATTTGCCCCTACAGCAAATTGAGGTAGCACTGTGCACCAAAGACTGGGACAAACTGTAGTGCAGTTTAGGCTGGCATTTTACATTTGCATCCTCTTTTGGTCTTGCCTGTACCTTATCACCAACACTCCTTGCCCTGAGGAGCTGCTGCCATCTGTTTATTGAATAACAGCTGGAGCAAGGTGGGCCACCCTGGCACAAGGCTGGGATAAAGGACTCAAGGCTCTGCTACGCAACCCAAGATTCTGCTTTCTACCTATTCCATGCACTGCACTCTCTGATTATTAATGCAAAGGGTAGCTGTTCTTGTTTGAGGCAAGACCCCTGCCAAGGAGTGTTGATGTCTTTGCAGTTGTGGAAGGAAAAGCTGGAGGAAGAGCTGGTGCAAATACTGAGAGGTGCCTGAGACCAGGCTGCTGATGGCTTCCCTGCAGAAGTGTGTTGCTAAGTTCCCTGAACAGCCCTGGAGCATGTCATTTGCTGTGTGGGTGGGTGTAAAAAAAAACTGTTTCAGAACTGTTTCAGAAAGTTTCAAAGGAAGCTAAACAACAGAGGAGAGAGCTGCAGCTCCATGCAGATAGTCCAGGCCCATTTGCAAAACAGAAATGCCACCCCTGCTCAACACAGATCACCTGACAATGGTAAAAAAAAAAAAAAAAAAAAAAGCAGCTTCTTCCCCTAAACAAGAATTATCCTCACTCAAAACTCCATCCAGTGGCTTTTGCATTATTTTTCCATCTGACTTACAGTGATTTTATTTACACTGATATTGTGTGTCCAAGTGTGTATAGATTTGCATACATTCAAAATGTCCCCTTCTGATTAATTCAAGCAGAGTTGCATGTGCCTCCGGAGTTCATTAGAGGAAGAGCTGAAGGGAGGACGTTTCTAACTTTAAGTGTGGACAGTCAAATTTAATGCCAGGAACATTATTGAAGACTTCTAAATATTATAGGGGCAGACCATTGGGTTTCTGGATGCTGTTCTTGTTTCATGCCTAAGTCCCTTATTAGTCCCTGGGTAGTTCACCTGTGTGATCCTTATGCTTTTCTCTAGATTCTTGCCTAGTTGCACATATGGCTCTCGTTGTGCAGAGGGCACAACCTGTGCCAGCAGCCACTGGAACTGGTGTGACATCATCAGCATTGGCATTCCCTCTGGCTGGAGAAGGCTGTTGTAGGGCAGGATGGAAATCAGAGCTGACCAAGTGTTCTGTGCTTGTCTAGATAAAAGACTTGTCAGCCCATTGCATGATGCTGGTAGGGTATTTTTGGATATAGCATACAAATGACAATAAATTTCAAATTCCAGAGAAGTAACAGGACGCCACTATTATTTATTATGCATGCCTAATTGCAGCAAAGCTTTTTATTTTTTTTCAGTCTCTTGCCATTACAGTGTACTTCTTCAGTGCTATGTTTCATAAATTGATTTCTCTCTCTCTGCCTCTCCGTCTCTCTCGCTTTCTATCTCCATCACTAAAATCTTAACTGGCGTAAGAAATCAGCCACCTCTAGCCTCTGCATCTGAGACTGTTCAACTACAAGATAAACAGCTATATATGAAATGAAAATATCGATGCTATCTTATCTGCTTGTGAAGGTGTAATTGCACACCTGTGTACACTTTTAGTGCATTTACACTTGTGTAAATGCAGCCCAGTGTTCAGAAAACATCCGTGACTCTTCTTGCTCAGTGGCTCTTGTCCTAGGGACTCAGCTCCACTCCTTGTTTGTCCCAGAGGAGTGCAGTAAGCAGCACAAGCCAATGAACAAGGTAGTGAATATCTGTCAGCAAGATTTCAGTTTTCTCCTTTCACCTCCTTACTTACAAGGGATGATTTCCAGGTTCAGCGTGTGGAGAGAGGTAAACTCAGAACTGCTCAGGGGCAGGCAATAAGGATGTCTCAGCCTGAAAGATTATCTACACTGTCCTGAATAAGGTGCTCTTTGAATAAGGCTCTCTACTTCAGAGTTGATAGGTGTCCCTATGCAGGAGAGAGTTTCACATGCCTGTAAAGTAACAGGTTTTAACCATTTTTAGGCCCAAGACCATCATCCAGTGCAATAGCTACCGCCCATCCACCATATTGCTTTGTTTGTCTGATTTCAGAAGTAGAACTGCTAATAGAAGAGGGCTCTGCTTTTGTAGCACCTAAAGAAAAACACATCTTATGTTCTGGCCCTTACAAACCTGAAAAGGCTTTGTCTGGAATTAATAAGGCAATTAGAACAATGGAAATATTTAGCAACAGTTGCAACTTAACTATATCCTTTTCAAAAAGGAAATCAGTATGTAATATTGACCAACTGTATTATTAAAGCAATGACCCAGTGTTTAGAGTGACACTGGTTTTACACTGATGGCATATCTGCCACTCACTGTCTCATTTCAAGACAGGCATTGCCTTTAGAGGGATCTGAACTCTTCCTTCTTTCTCTAGATGCATTATTCATTTCAATGTAATGCAAGTGAGTACAAAAACTGAGACCCTTAATTAAGATGCAAACCTAGGAATGTTCCTAAATTTACTCCAGTGTGTAGCTGGCCTGATTTCAATACTCCTTGACAAGCAGTTATTCCAAGCGCTGGCTAAAAATGCCTTATATGTGACTTGAAAGTCACAACTATGCAAATGCATGTATTTTGGGGAGGAAAAAAAAAAAAAAAGATAAATTATTGAAATTCCAGCCACTCACCATAAGTGAAATCATGAGTTCTTTTCTCTTAAAATAAATAAATAAATAATAATATATATGGCTTCTATGCAGTGATCAGTCTGCAAGCCAAAGAGAGCAGTCTTAGCTTTCACCCAACCAACCAATTTCTTGCCATCAGAATGGTGATCTAGTAGCCATCAGTTAATAAAACACATAAACAAGTCATGATTTTGCAAAAGCTCATTTATATAATTAAACATTGCTATGTGTTAGTATTTTGGCTGCTCAGAATGTTTTAAATTATTGCGCAGCTGATATTTTTTGTAAACCTTCCCCATCATCCACTGTGGAAAATGTTTGCTGTTCAGATTTAGGATGGCAGCACAGAGGGGGTACAGCTTTCTTCATTCAAATTGCATTAGAAGCACATAGACTAGCACTGATGCAGAAAGTGAATAAGGATGTTTTATTCAAGGTCAAGAGTAGCAAACTTCAGTGCGTGTTGTTTGAGAATTAGCATCTATTATAATCATCTCACTAACCTGGTTCACCTTCCATCCTCTCTTAAGCTGTACTGGATGTGCTAGTGGATCTCCTGCATTTGCATCCCCAAGAAACCACCTCCATTTTGCACCTCTGAGGAGTGTGAGATCCAGAGAACCCCCATGTGTAGCTTGCTTTCAAATGTGATATGACTGTCCTTGGAATTCCAGGCATGAGCTCTTTCTTGGCTTTTTTTGTAGCAACATTAAGTTGATGGCTGTTGATAGGAAGTGCTCCAAGGAAATAGACTCTTAGTTCTGCAGAGTATCTGTGCAAGAGGGACAGGGATGGCAGTGGGGACCCAGGGCCGTAAATGTCACAGTTGTCATTTGTGGTTTTACATGCAGAACTTCCTATCCTTGTCTATATGGATTTCAGCAATTTCAGTAATGTCGATATCCAATTTTCTCTTGCCATTGCATTCTCTTTATAAATACGCCTGCTTTCTAAGTGTAAATAGGACCTTGTGGCATATATTCAAGTTGCATTTCAGCTTTTGTGCTTTGCTTTAGTCATTGATCTACCTTGCTTTCTGTCCTAGGCAATACCAGCTGCATGTCCCACAACATCCTCCTGCGCCCCACAGATAAAAGTGCTCATCGGGTCTGAGCGGAAATGTACTTGTGTCTGAGACTTGCCTAGTTTTCTGCTATAGAAGGCCTATGCTGTCTGAGTTATGGTCTTCATCTGGCAGCTGATGTGCTGTGAAGGGCAGCACACCTTTCCTTGCATGGTCCTGATGTGCCCCACCTCACACTGCCTCTGCCCACTCATTTTCCAAAAGTGTGAAGCAACACCAGGTGTGTTTCTAGGATGATAGGGGCCTTAAAGCGAGATATACCTGTCCTGTAACAATCTTTTCCTCTTCTACGAGCAGCATCTTTCCAGGCTGAAGGCTTGAGTGTCATTGCTCAGAATTTTTATTGGAAATTCCAATTGCAACAGTAAATCACAATAGAAATGTTAATGGAAACAAAGATAAATGTTGTGCGTGAGAAATGCTATCCCTAGGTGAATGTGACATGAGGGGGCTGACATCCAGTTACGATAACCTTTTCAGAGAGGCTCAGCTAAGGCCAAGCTTCACATTGTCCTTGCTACCAGAAGAGGGAAGTTCTTCTTTAATAGTAAGGAGGAAAGTGAGGATGAGCCCCACTGTCATCTATAATTGAATTAGCCAGACTTTCCCTCCTGTTGCTGAAGTAGGAAATCCAGTGTTAGAAAGGAACAGTTGAAATGATGAGGGAAGGAATTAGTATTAAAGCTGAAGATCAAGAGTATTCTCTTCGTCAGCATATAATCATGGACTGTGGCAAGTCAGACACAGGCAGCTTCAAGAGGATTATTTTTTCCTTTGTATGCTCTGCTGGCCCCAGCTGGATTAAATAGTGATTTTTCAAGAACTGAAGCTGGGAGAAATACACAGATCTGGCCCCGAAGTCCGCACCAACCTACAAAGAAATTCAGACACTATGGGCTTCTCTAGGGAGCTCATTCACAGTTTCTCTAACTACTGGAATGTCCCATCTGTTTAATCTGGCCAGACCACAGAAAAGCCAGAACTGAAGATGATACCTTGGGGAAAAGGCAGGACTCCAGGTAGAGAAGACCTCACAAGCCTGGGTACTGTCAAGCATCAAAGAGCAATTGCTCCACAATATCCTCCTTTGCCAGCCCAGGGCTCTTTGCCAGATTACCCATCATGTTACCCATGATCTACAGGTCACAGCTAATACCTTGGGAAGGATAAGAAAAAATGCACGAAACTGTCCCTGAGGATTTACAGCATAGAAAACGTGAGAGAAGTAGAGAGGGAGCAAAAGAAGGCAGTGGGGGAGAGCAGAGCACTATGGCAGCAGTCCTTTAGACCTATGGCTGTATAAGGATTACAAAGTCATTTAGCACTGATCAAATAATGAAAATGGTTGTTCATGAATATTTTACTGGAATATTTTCACAAAGGTTGTATTTCAATCGTGAAACATGTATTAGCCCAGTGGTGCAAAGAGATGAAAGAGAGAGAGGGAGGAAGGGAGAGGGTAGGAGAGGGGAGAGAGCGAATTCTGAAATGATTAATTATCAGATCCCTCTCCATGTGAATGTCTTACTGCTGAAATCGTCTGATTTATAAAAACAACAAAGATACCAGATCAGGACTGGTTTGTGCCTCGCTATTGCAGCCTTGCTATAGCTACTCCCTTGTACTTTATGTGCAAGCATTCACCCAGCTTATATCTCTGCACCCTGTCCTTCCCTCTGCTCACTTGCTACTACCTCTGGACATTCCTCCATACCTTTCCCTGTAGAATTGCTGCTGTGTGAATGAGCTGGGTCTGTTGTTTCTTATCTTTTCTCTTGGGAAAACCCTGGCAAGAGTACATTCAGGATAAGTGTTGCACGTGTTGTCTGATGGACATGTGAAGGGGGCTTGCTTCTCCACAGTGGCTCTCATTCTGCTGGACACCCAAAGTTGCACACTGCTCCCATTACCTTAAAGGGAAGGGGTTGGAGGGCAAGGAGTAAAATTGTTTCAAATCAAAGGGAATCTGCTCTGACTTCTGAGTCCTGTGCTTCACAGAGCAAAACCCTCTGTCAGCTTGCATACTGCTGAGGCTTTTATCGCTGGGAGCATGTGAGTTGCGTCCTGCTGTCATGTGTCTGTGCAGTCCCTGCCTCTCTGCGACAGCACTGCAAGACACAGGGCATGCAGATAGGGATGTATATGCAGATGCATTGACCTCCTGCTGCTAGTGGGGCAGTGCAGGCAGTGATCATTCTTCTGGCTTGACTTTCATATTCCATTTCTTCAGGCAGGTGCAGTGATGCCAGTTAAATGGCAGACAGCGAGGTGTTACCATATGCAGCAGATGGAAGGAAAGGGAAGAGAGGAGAGCAGATTTCACCTTCTTGTTTGTACACCCTGGAATACTTAGATATTTAAAAACATCGCCAGGTTGTTTATGACCCCTCAGAGCCTCTAAAAGAGATCCTTATTAGCAATCTGGGCTCTCCCTGTTAGACAATCATGGCTCCTGTTTGTGTACTAATGGTTTCCACTGAGGAAGAGCTCTACTCCTGTGGAACAGTTTGTTAAAGAGGGAACAGACCTTTGGGATGGCCTCTTCCTTCCACCATTTTCTGACTGCGGGCCCCCATGGATCAAAATGGTAACAGTCTCTGTACACCAGTGTAAGAACTGCTGCAGCTCTGCTCCTTCTTTAGTGCAAAAGGAGACGATTCAGGGAGCACATCTGCAGCAAGAAAACATTATTACAAGGTGGTTATTGCAGGAGTTAGTAAGATGCTGGAGGAAGAGGGAGTACCAAAGCTAGAGAATCCTTGAGGTATGTCTTAAGCCTGTTTGCTTTCTTCCTGAGCTCAGGAATAAGAGCTGGCTCAGATCCAGGCAAGGTGCATTAGCAGGATGTTTTTGCCATCACAGACAGGAAAATCAGCAGCTCTGTGCTGCAAGACTCACAGGGGTCCCACAGTTATTTTCAGTCTTTTGCTTAAGGCACTGCGGGTGTAGGGTCTTACTGGACTTTGTGTGATGCCGGCAGCCAGACAGATTTGGGAAAAGCTTTTAAAAGTAGTTGGTGGGTGATTCACTCCTTAGCAGCAGCAAGGGTTGAAGAAAGAAAGGGTGAACCAGGAACAGAGACCCAACGTGAGGAGCAGAAATAAGCTACAGGGGGCTGAGGTCTCACACACGCAACCCTATGTACCGGTGATGCGCAGGATTGTGTGCATGGGGTACTGCATTGTAGGAGGGAAGACTTCTGCACACCAGAGATTAGGAGCTGGAATCTATTGGCACGACCATGCTGCAGTGTTGTTGCTGGAGAACATGGAGTTCTTGTCTTGCAGACGCTGAGTCATGGGAAAGATGGAGCAGTCATTTCAGGGTGTTGACAGCTTAATACAAGGTTAGGCCTCCTATTTCCATGCCAACAGCACCAGTGACAAATACAAATGAGTTGTTTCAGGACTGCTGATGAACTTTCTCCATAGTGAGAAATGAGATCTTGTTGAGTCCTCCTCCGATAAGCGTGGAGCTGAGTCAAGACGAGCATGCTCTCTAGATTCCTCAGAGCAGAAGTGTTGCTGGCATTAGTAGATACTGGTGGGTGTGTGGGTAGGATGCTTCTCTTTAAGCGTATTTTTTTCTTGTTGTTCATTTTTCCCGATCCAAGGGTGATTTTGAGGGATAAGCATGAAGGGCAGAGAATGACTTTTTTGTCATGCAGTGATTACACCACTTAGTGCAGTTCCTAGGTCTCCTTCACAATATGAGCTACCTAGTCATGGATAATATCCCCGCTATCCTCCTTGTACGTGTTCTCCAAGGTGCCAGAGGCAGCTTCACATCTGCATCCAGGAGCAGTCACAAAATATCCCATTGGTCAAGGCCATCTCTTCTAGGATGGTCACTGCCCCATGAGAGTTTGTTCACTTGAGGCCATTTTGGTCCTGATGAGGGTAGGACTCAAAAAGAGTCACGTTTCTGAAGAAACAGCATGTTAGTTTTGGATTCCTTTCCACAACTGAATGCATAATAACAAATGTTAAAGCCAAAGAAAAAAATGTATTGACTTATTAAGATTGTGTGTGTGTGTATGTGTGTGTTCATTTCAGAAAACAGTTGTTTTGAGAAATTTTTAATCTCAGAAAGTTTTCAAAATAGATTTGGAAAAGGTTGTATTATGCCACGTCAGTGCATTTTCAGGTAAAAACAATCCAAATCCCTTTTTGTGATCAGAAAGAATTTTCATCTGAAAGGTTTAGTTAATGTGTATATTTATATATAAAAAAAGCTGAGAAGCAAAACAAAATATTTCAAAATCACCCGCATAAAATGTTTGAGTTAATTCTTACAAATATGTATTTTAATTCCAGTAGCACACATTTGTATTCAGCATATTTTTGGGTACTATTTTCTCCCCTCCATCAGAAAGGAATGTCACATTTCATTCTCAGTCTTTTGCCTGTACCTCTTGTTAATCTTAAATTCAGTTTGAGTAGTTCCAGAATTATTAATTATATATCCTTTACTGGCTATTATATATGCTGTACTGGTTACTAGCTCAGAAGATCCTGATGTAAATAGTAACAGAAATCACAGTGGGAGACTTAAGGGATCCAGTAGTTCACAGTGCTTTCTAAATACTTTAAGCAAGAGTAAACGGTTTTTGATCAAGATGTGGTGCCTTGAGCTCTGGCCCTAAATATATGCAGTTTTTATGTCAACAAAATCAATACTCTTTAGTTAAAAAGGTACAGGAGTAGAATATTAGCCTGATGGATTGATTCAGCATATCACCCTGCATTATAAACCTGCAGTGCTGAACCCTCCACAGAATAAATGAAAATTCTGGGTCAAACCAAATGTCCACCCAACACAAGAATCTGTCTCCAGTGGTGCCATAAACAAATAGCTCCACGTGCTTCTGTATTGCTTTCATGATGTTGTTCCCAAATAATATTGAGTACATCAATTGCTAAAATTTCAGTGATGGATTCAGAAAACAAGTTTTAATCAAATATCTTCTTTGAAACTGTCCCTTGAAAGAAAACACATTGCTGCCAAGTTCAAAAGGAAAAATAAATACAGTTTCACATCTTCAGTGTCAGATACAGCAGTACACAGAGATGGCAGAATCCTTTATGCTCAACAGAAGTGATGTACTAGATCACTCTCTTCACTATTCTGTGCATAAAAACATAGTGTTAATGGGAGATACAGCTCAACATCCAGTGCTCTGACCTAGCCCCCTCTGGTTATTTATTATGCAAGCAGAATGAAAGGGAGTTCATCCATGACTCTTTGTTTCCTTATGTTTAAAAGATGCACTTCGCTGAACAACTGAGCTAGAGGTAGAGAATCCCCCAAACACTTTGTTCTGCTTCATTACTCAGTCTTAGAAGAAAAGTCTCTTTGCTGTCCTGGAATGAGCCACTCTGCAAATGGCATCGCACAAATGTGAGGTGGGAAGCGGGCTGTAGTGTAAGGAGCCCAGGGCAAATCCGTGTGGATTTCTGATTCTTCCATACCTGGGACAATTCAAAAAGTATTACCACAGAATAATAGAAAAGAGAAAAATGGGGGGAAAAAAAATGAAAGAAAAAAGGAGGGAAAAAGGGAGAAAAAGAAAAAGACTGTCTGGTTAATCTGAAGTGAATTTCAATAATTGCATGGAATCAAGTACCAAAAAAAAAAAAAGTATGTGCGATTAAATGAAGTTACTTGACCAAATCAAACTATTTGGTTCTGAGTAGCAGGGGTAGATTATTCATTCTAATCAGAAGAAAGGATAACAAATCTTTGAAAAAAAATAAATCAAGACATCTAAGTACTGCTATAAATGATTTTTTTTCTTTTTCCAGAGTCATTTATATCTCTGCCACTACTTGCAAGGAATACCAGACCTTTGAGACACTTGAAACAAGCATCCTAAAGCAGAGATTTTCATGGCACTTGCTGGGTTTGCTATGTCACCTGGGCTTGGAGACAATTTCAGAAGATTAGAGAGAGTTGACTTACAGCAGGGAGCAGCTGGTGTCAAGGTGTTGGGGAATAGAATCATTAGAGTTGGAAAAGACCCCTATGATCATCATGCCCAACAACCAATCCATCCCCACCACGCTCACTATTTCCCTCAGTGCCACATATCCATGGTTCTTGAATCCCTCCACTGGTAGTGGAGATGGTGACTCCAGATAGTGTCACCAGGTCACATGGAGAGGCGATTCCACTACCTCCCTGGGCAGCCTGTTCCCAATACCTCACTACTCTTTCTGAGAAGAAATGTTTCCTAATATCCAACCTGAATCTTCCCTTGCACAACTCGAGGCCATTCCCTCTCATCCTATTGCTGTTACCTGTGAGAAAAGGCTGATCCCCACCTCACCACAACCTCCTTTCAGGCAGTTGTTGAGAGCAATAAGGTCTCCCCAGAGCATCCTCTTCTCCAGACTGAACCATCCCACTTCCCTCAGCTGCTACTCATAAGTCTTGTGCTCCAGACCCTTCACAGCTTTGTTGTTCTTCTCTGGACATGCTCCAGGGTCTCAATATCTTGCAGAGAGAGACCCAACACTGGAGTATAGAAAGAGAAGGGACAGAAGATTGGGTCTTGTTTTTTTCTCCTGACATAAGCTGCTGGGCTCTATATATTGTTTTTGGCCCTTCCTACTTGTCTTTAGGAAAGTGGGCCATCAGAAGTTTATAGGAACTGAATTTATGTCCATTCAGCCAAACTCTTATCATGTGCAAAGGAATTCCTGGTGTAATCAATAGCAAGTTAAGTTGGGCATCTCTTTGCTGGAAAGATGCAACCAAAGGTAAAACTTGCAAGTTGTATTTATATTTGCGGTCTTTGTCTGTCTGCACATCTGTCCATCAGCCCTCACTGATAACTTTTCAATCTATTAGCAACTTGTGCTGTAAGGTAAGTAGAGTTGCAGAGCTCCTGTAAGAGAGAGAAGAGAACAGAACACAGAATAGAATGGAATAGTTCAACTGGAAGCTACTTACAAAGATCAAGTCCAACTGCCTGACTACCTCAGGGCTAACCTAAAGTTTAAACACATTAATGAGAAAATTATCCAAATGCCTCTTGAACACTGACAGCCATGGGCCATCAGCCACCTCTCTAGCAAGCGTATTCTAGTGTCTAACCACCCTCACAGTACAGAATTTTTTCCTAATGCCCAGTCTGTTAATGAGGTCCATTCAGTGTTGAGATAAGCAGAGATAAGCCCATTCCTCATACAGAACAGCTCTCTTCTACCAGAGAAGCCTGGTCACCTGGACACACAAGATGGCTGGTGTTCCAGGCGGGGGGAAGGGGGGAAGGACCGGGGGGGGCAACATTCAGCATTTCCAGCTGTGCCAATTGCACTTTCCTGATGTCACACCCCAAATTAATTTAGAGTCATTTTCCTCTTCGACTCCTAAACAAAGCTGCTTGCCTCTTTTCAAACATCAAGTCCTTAATGGGGAGGAACAGCCTCATTCATACTCTGGACATTAACTTATTACAGAACTGGCTGATAGAGAAAGCTCTAGCAGTCTAAACTGATTCTCCTCTTAAAGCAATACATTAAAACCAATGAGTACTCTGTGTAGACACTCTGAAGCCTTTGTAATTTAGTTAGATTTCTATCTGGTTGATGTTAAAGTAAAAGAACTTCAGTGGCATCAGGATACCTTTCATGAACCTGGATATACTGCAGCTTCTGCTTTTCGTTGCAGAATCACAGCACTTCCCCTTCCTGCCTCACTTTCGCTGTTTTTGCATGACATACTTCAGGAAGAGATGACATGTTATACCACACACAGCTGTGACCTTTCTTGCCTATATTTTAATATTTTGTTAATACTTGAAAACACAAGAGCAGCTTTCTCCAGTAGTATCCTTCTCAGATAATTTCCTCATATCCCACTCTACATAGTCTATCTTGGAGCAGCAGAGTTCTCTGTCCACATCAATCACATCCGTCTGCTAAAGCCAATTGAATCATGTATATTGCCCCTCCAAGACAGGAAGGGAAAGAGCATCAAGATTGGAAGAAAACTAAGAATTGATGAAAGAGGGAATGCAGCTGTGCGGTTTTATTCCCACCACTGCATTTGTTGTAGATTTCAGGGAAGTAAAAGAAATGCAGAAGTGAAGAAAGAGCCTTGTCACATGAAATATGTGGTCTTCATCGTTTGCTCTCTGGTGACTGTCTGAATGTGGCTAAAGTACCACATCATAACGATGAGTAAATGTGCTTCCTTTTTCCTGTTCTTGTCTCCTACCACAAGATGTGGATTGTGATATTCAAGGCAGAATCCCCCTCCCAGATAATTGCCTCATTTCTTATCTTTTCTCAGGGTGGGAGGTGGGGGACAAGGGCTAGGATTTTCTCTGGCAGCACTGAGCAGCACCTTCTACCCTTTCTTCTGCCATGTGACCTTTTTTAACGAGGAGAGACCAGGATCACTGCAGCAGATGTATCCGTTGTCATGCTTTTCATCCCATCAGCAGCGAGGAAGCAGACTAGAGGCAGACAGAAGGGAGTGAAGCACAGACAGGTTACACCAAACAAACCACAACTCATAGCAAATTGATCCCAAATAGAGCCCTCACCTTGTAGCTGGAAATTGGTGCAGTCACTTCATGTGAGACTTTCAGGCACTTGGCTTAGCATGAAGCCATATGGCAACTATGGCATCCTCATGGTTCTGAGAGTGATGTCCGAGATCTGGAGTCACCATTTAGGACTGAATTTGTCACTACTAATTTACTGATTAACATAGGTGGTACCTGAGTATGCGTGCCTAATCTCTAGGCTCAAACCTATGGGAGCTGTCCTCCCTCAGATTTTCTTCTCCTCTTTCATTACAGAATGGCAAAGGCTACTTGGGGGCTAGAGACAAAGTGGATGGGGGAAGATCATCTTCTTTGCCATAAGGCTTCAAATTCCTGTATCTGCTACAAAAAACAAAATTGCCCTTATACCACTATTTCATCCTCTCAAGTGCAATCAAATGAACTGCTGTTGCTGGGGAGGTAGTCTAAAAACATCTCTCTGCGTTCCGCTCATTCAGGCCTTTTACGCCTGCTGTTCTCATTATTATTCTCTTGTTTTTCCAAGTGTTGAAATCTCATTCGGACATTTATAGTTTTATCTGCACTTGAATATACAATCAGACGCCACAGGCAGCACCAGCCGGGGGCTGAATCATGTTCTAGCCTACGTCATATTTTTGAGCTCCAGAAGAAAATAGTGGTACCAAAATGATCTAATGGCTCAAACCCAGATGTTACGAAAGTTGATACACATAAGAGGCAAACTTGTCCTAGTCTTCAGTTACACCTCCTTTTTCCCATTCACATGCAATTCTGAACCTTCCTTAAGCTTCCAGGAATAAACATTGTTCCCAATACTTCCCCTTCTGTGAAAACAGCATCAGTCAATTAAGTGGTAGTAAAAATCCCTTTGCACAATTCTCTTGTTTTCAATCAGCCATCATCGATTCAAGAGCTTGATGGGCTTTTGCTCAGACTGGAAGTTCCTATGCTGTAAGAGGGCAAAGAAGATGATGCTCACCCAATGAGAAATGCCCCTTCAAGGGCTGAATTTGGTTAAACTGCACGAAGTTTAAGTGCAATACAAGGGACTCCTCCAGACACAAGGTGTTCATTGTGCTCTTTCTTGCTGCCTTTGCATAGACAGCTGCTCCTGCTTTCAGCACGTGTTTTGTTGCCTTGCTGTGCAGTCACGGTAAAGAGGAAGTTAGTAATTTACAGGAAAACAGCAAATGCACACAGTGATGCACTTACATCACACAGTACTATGCTATGGTCACTGAAGGCACAAATATGTTTACTAGAATGAGGAGGATTCATGATGGAGAGGAATCCTTGAAGAATGAGCTTTCATATTAGCTTTTGTTTTGTTACTCTGAGCACTTGGGACATCTGGCAGAGCTCTGAGCAAAGCAGCAGCAGCTGCTACTTATAGCAATTTATCCCTTCTCCAGATGTCAAGAAAGCGCTGCTGACATCCCTTTATCATCCTTTAGTCATCACTCCCCAACCACTCATGGTATCTCATCATAATCTCACATATAACATTGTCCCTATAAGCTATTCCAACTGGATCTTGATGCTACCACACGTTGAGAGTAGGCTACAGTCATGATCTTACATTTTCCATCTTCCAAGTGCTCAAGGTAGCATTTATAAGAGAGTTGATACCTCTCTGAAGGAAAGCTATTAATCCCAAAGTATCTAGTCTCTACCTGGAGGATGGATTGGAATTTCCTGGAGATGATCCAGCAATTAGTTTTGAACACTGCTATCAAAAGGCTACATCAGCCTAGCCTGGATGCCTGCTGTATAATCAAAGAATATTAGGATGTTATAATCACAAAATAAACAAGAGAGTTAGGCAAAGCAGACTATGATAACAAAAGAGAATAAATAGAAGGCTTACCTATATCCTGGGCTCACTCACAAAACACCAGCAGAGGCAATCTCTAGAGGGGATCCTTCCTTACTGGTAGCCAGCTCTTAAATAGGTCTAGGAGGGGTGGAACCAGGCTCCACCCCTTCCAGCAGCACAGGTGAATTGCCCTTACCTGTGCTCCTCTGGCTGACTCATGGCTTGCATCAGGTGATCAATCAGAGGTTCAGGCTGTGACTCAACAGTTCCCATACACCTGCCTTTGAAGGGAAAAAAAAAAATCAGCATCAGCAGAAATCAAGTTCAGCACTGAGTCTGGGAGCTTTGTGTGTCTATTTAGGAGTGCCTGCATTTCAGGTGATACCCACTCCCAACAGTTTCCACACTAAATTCCAGCCAGGGAATGGCCCTTTGAGACCTCTGCCAGCTTCCCAACAGAAATGGCAGAAACCTCTAAAAGACTCCTTCAGTTTCTACTGAGTTCAAGTTTCTGTGTTACTATACTGTGTTACTACTATAAAGAAATTTGCAAATACCTGGCAGAGTTGAGAACCATCAGCATATCTCCTCGTGGAGCTGCCTTAAAGGACTTGAATAGTCCTCTTTGTTGAGAGAGAGCTCTTCTCAAGCATGAAAACTCTTCTGTCATGTTCCAGCCCATGTGCCTGATGCCTGCCAGCCCCGTGCATTTTTGCTACTGGCTGGCAGTCATGATCCAAAGACAAACACTGACTTCATCCTTTTCCCATCTCTATCTTTAGGAAAGGTTCTGGAATCCTTTTCTTGCCCTCAGAGAACGTAAGTGGTGTAAGTCAGGAGATATTGTTGCCCAGAAATGTAAGATTAGAAGTACAAGTTGGACAAGGAAAAAATAATGACCAGGATCTTTCCTAGAAATAGAGGAGAGGAGAGGAGAGGAGAGGAGAGGAGAGGAGAGGAGAGGAGAGGAGAGGAGAGGAGAAGCAGCTTCTGTATGAGTCACTCCTCATTCTGAGGCATATATTTGCACAGCACTTGAAGTAAGACTCTCAATCTGGCTAGGAACTACGTGTACCCTGCACATCCCTGTTTCCTGCTGGATATTTCACCCCACAAAATGAAAATAAATCTTCCCGTCACCTGATCAAATATGTCAGGATTCCCTCTCCTACCACATAGGGCTTGTCCTGCTCTCCAGCCTCAGGGAGATGAAGCAGGACTAATAAATGTGATCAATGTGTTTCTTTTCTCCAGATACAATTTATGATGAGGTGTTTTGTGAGTATGATATATGATTCACTGTGGGATGCAACAGAGTGTTTTGGCCTTGCATCTGTAGAGGTACAGTATCTGTTTTCCCTCAGTCCATAAAACATGCAGCCCAGAAAAATGATGAATACGTTCTGCAGAAGCTCAAGTGGGAACTCCAGGGAAATTCCTTGAAAGTGTTTCTAAATAGGATATTCATTTTGCTAGTGAAACAAAGAAAACACTTCCAAGTCTCTG
The DNA here is from genome assembly GCF_951394365.1 of Tetrao urogallus. Classification (NCBI taxonomy): domain Eukaryota; kingdom Metazoa; phylum Chordata; class Aves; order Galliformes; family Phasianidae; genus Tetrao; species Tetrao urogallus. The sequence goes on from NC_136814.1 coordinate 15,253,289, forward strand.
CACCTTCTCCAAGCACCCATTTCCCACCCCTGCCCTTTTCCCAACTTACTTCCAAAGCCTACAGCAGGCAGGATTGATTGAGGGTCAGTGCTGACTCTAGCCCCTGTTTTCAGCTTTGGAGCACCTGGCAGCCTATGTCCATAGCTGGCAGGTCAGCAGTCATATCTGGACGTCCACAAACCAAAAGCCAGGGTTAGTCCAGGGATATAAACCTTTTGCAAGAAAAGTATGTTATCTTCTGGCTGTGCAGTGAGAGAGCCTGGTGTTGATGTGATGAATTTTTCCCCACTCGTAACTCATCCTGTCTCTTGCACTCATCCCAAGCTCTGTTTATCAAACCTGTTGGTCCCACTGCTGACCAAAGACTGCATTAAATTGGTTCATCAATCATCTGGCTGTCAGACACAGTCTTGCCAAGGAAGGGAGGAAATGCCATAAAACTCCACAGATGATATAATTCTGATTAGGAAAAGTGCTTACTTCTGCACCTACTTTTAAGCCCATTAGAATAGCTGTTTTGCAGATCTTACAACTTAAAGCATTTAGCTTGAATATGATTTAGTGAATCAAAGCCTTTGCTAATGGGGCATTTGGATATTCATTACTGCACCAGTTTTTGACTTGTAAACAGGATTATAAACAGGAGAGAAATTAACTTTTTATGCATGTAGACACATAGTGATAGACAGTAATAGAGGGGGAATGGTTTTAGACTAGATGGGAGACTTAGATTACATGTCAGAGGGAAGTTTTACAGAGAGAGGGAGATGAGACACTGGCTCACACTGTCCAGAGAAGCAGTGGATGCTCCATCCCTGGAGATGTTGAGGGCCAGCTTGGATGGGTTCCTGTGCAGCATGAGCAGTTGGGTGGCAGCCCTGCCCATGGTATGGGGGTTGAAACTAGATGATCTTTGAAGTTTCTTCTAACCCAAGCCATTCTATAGTTCTATTATATTACCCTCCACAGTCAAGCATGATGAACCAGATAATGCCAGCTAAGTATTCAGCTGGGTAATACTAATAGCCGGTGCCATGCTTTTCAGGAGAAAGAAAAAATGAAAGCAAATATTTTATCATCTGCTTCAGTGAGATGAAAGCTGGCTCTGCCAAGAGGAGCTCCCAGAAATCCATTTCCAGACTGGGTAATAATGGCTGGAAGAAAATTGTCTCTGTACCATTGGCATGTAAGCCAATTCTATATGGCGTTTTCTAGAGCATGGTCATCCTGGGCATGAATACTCCCAAATGCAGTGTTGTTTTTTTACTTCAGGCATCAAATGGGCTAGGCCATAAACTATTGGATGGCTACTACTACTAAGGGACTTTCTCAAAGTACACAGAGATACCAAAGGTCCTTGTTTTATTGTTTTTGGAAGTTGGTTTTTTGTTTGTTTGTTTGTTTTGAATTCAAGAAAATTGCTTATTAGTTGCCAGATGCTAGCCTAATAAAATTGGCCACAATTGTATTTTGTGTAGTAACTGTTTTCCAGAAATGAAGAAAAGCCATAATTTGCATATAGTGACACTGGGGAGTAAGGGGATTATTTTAGTAATTAGGATAACAACAAAGAATATTCTTAGTCATAAGTATCCCTCAGACTGGTCTTACACTAATGGAGGGTGGTTTAGATGTTTCCATCCCAGTGGAAATCTTTATGAATGGACTAAAGGAGGAATGTATAATTATCCTTCCCATGTGCTCTTATTAATGCTCTCTACACCCAGAATTGCATATAGAAGGGCTTTGATTTTACTAAATCACGAGATATGCATTAGATTGAAAGAAAAAAATCATTTGCAATAGGTAATTTATTGGAAATTGAAATTTCTGTGGGAGTGTGGTCCAGTTCCCCAAGTAAAATGAAACTATATCACAATGTCAGAAGCTGTAAAATTCACACTCTATGGCAACACATAATTAGTGCAAGACATCTGGTTTTGGCCGGACTGAAAATTTTAGCAAGGAGGTGAATTTTTCAGCATAGGTGCTATCCTTTCACAAAGGTCAGGACTGTCCTCAAAGAGCTTATCAATAAAAAATCCAGTTCTTTCTGAGCTGATTTTTCTCTATGTTGAAGATTCTATCAGAAAAAAAGGCTATTAGTGCCCAATAAATCAGCTTTCTGAATCCCTTTAGGTTGCTTTACATGTCATTTTTTGGTAGATCCAACTTGCCTTATTGAATCCATTCAAGACATAGTGTCAGGTTTTCAGATTACTTGACAGTGTGGTTAATGGTTTCTTTTGCCTTTGAGTTTTGGTCTATTTTTAAGTGAAAAAAAAAAGAAAAGAAAAAAAAAAAGGAAAAAAAAAAGCTGTCTGAAAGCTGTACAAAGTTTCTTTTAAAAGGGATCTGTCCAAAACATTATACAATTTTCCATAATATAATGTGACACTTGAGAAATGTCAAATTGAAACATTCCAACATTCTCAAGCTTTTCTTCCATTTTGAGGACGCTGGAACTGTTTCCTTCTGTTTATCCAAAGGCACGAATAACTTCAGAGTTCTGAATTTGTTTTTGTGCCTGACAAGTCCAACCTAACTCCAGTGAACAGGAGCCTCTCTGTTCCAGGCTTTTATGAACTCTCTGTTGAATAGCTACTGCTTGGAAAAAGTCTTTGAGGAGAGCTGAATGACCAACTCTTTGTAAAGTTTTCTATGTTTCCATTATCAAGACTTTCAAGCAACCTTAGTAAATGTGTCCATGATCCTCAAAGTACCAGTGCTTTTTTTCTAGAAAGGATTCTGCTTTGGAGTCTCTGAAGGTCCCAGGCAAGAAACTGTCGAAATCATTGGTCATCCTGGTGAGGGGCTTGCCTTTGCAAAGGGGATAGGATGCCTTCCCCATCTGAACTGAAGGACATGATGCTAAGTGTAAACCTGAAAGTTGTTTATATGCTGTTGTTTGGAAATGGTCGTTTTCCTCCTGCTTACAGCCTGGTCCCACTTTCTTTCAGTATGTATTGTTTGACATTGTTTCTTCCTGGAACATTTATAAGGCATTATGCTTAAAAAATTAGGTTGATGAATGAAAAGAGGCAGTTCTGATAAAGTCATTGACAGAAAGGCCAGAAGCCTTGTTGTCATCTTGGAAGCTTGTCATTTGGCTGCCATAAATTGCTCTGAGTAGCAAGATAGTAAAAAAAATAAAGATAAAAATAGAGCAAAAACTGCCCAGAAACTTAGATGATAATGAAGCAGAAAGTGTCCCAGCAAAATGATCAGTTTTGGAGAAACACAATTAAATCATTAAGAATTCCACACTCATTGTAGCAAGGGAACAAAGACTGTCTCAGACCTTAAGTTTGTATGCCTTTAAAAGACCTTTCTTGTAGGTAGCACATCTGCTACTGCCTCTGGGTAACCCTGTCGATATCACACCACTGCCCGTAAGAAGACATCCTCCTTTCATGCTGTAAGATTGAGAACCACTGAGAAAGCGCCAGGCAGTCTTGTCAATCAGTAGATCAGTTCTGCCCAAAACTGATTTTCAATTGCTTGCTTTGAGCAAGAATTTTGCTTTTGTTTTGGGTCTTATTCTTGAGAATGCTTGGAAATAGGATGTTAGAAGAACCAAGATTTGAATACACCTGAAACTCCAGATGTAGCTTTCTGCAGGGGCCGTTCAGTTGAAGTCAGTGTGACCGTGGGATCACCACAGTTCCAAATCAGCTCAGTTCTGTATTCTAAGTTCATTATTTCAGCTGTATTAACAAGCTGCAACTTTGTGGGGTTTATTGTGCTCAAGCCTAAATGCCTGGCATGTAACTTTGGGATCTGCAGCTGAACAGGTTGATTTCAAGACAGCTGCTTGAGTACTCAAAGCCACGTAGAAGATATGATGCCATTACCAGAGGTTTGGATCAGTCTTACAAGCAGATCCTTGGCTCACAGCCCATCTGCCCACTCTTCCAGGAAAGGCTGAGCCATCTCAGGAATCAATGTGACACACAGTATTAAATCCTACAATATGTTTAAGCTTAAAGGCACTTAAAAATAGTACTTGAAATGCCTTTGGTACTGTCATCATCTTAATTGCACAAACAATCTAATTCAATTAAAAAAGTAACTGATTTCCAATCAGTTTGCTGACATATTCCAGAATATGTTTCAGCCAAGAAGAGTATCTTACCTTCATTTCCAGATGAAACAAATAAATGTCTTGCTTTGTTGCTGTTCTTTATCTTGCAGACAAACAAAGCTGTAGCCAAGGGAGACTTCCACCACGCAAGCTCCAGCTCCCGGCGAGCACTCTTCCTTGCTGTGCTGTCCATCACAATTGGAACTGGCATCTATGTTGGGGTGGCTGTGGCTCTTATTGCCTATCTATCCAAAAACAATCACTTATGAGCCTCAGGAAAGAGGGACAACCAGCTGCCCAGCACCTGCACTGCAGAACTCCACCGCAGATCAGACTGCATGGTTTTCCAAAAAGATCCAGAGACATAGACAGAATCACCTTCTGGGGGCAGGTACAGGCTAAGATGGGCTTGTGCATTGCAGTAGGGTGGGAAGCTGGCTGAGATTGAGATAGTTGCTGTATTTGTGATGCACAAGTCCCGCTTCTCTACATGAAACCTTGTGAAAGGAATAAAGGAAGAAAAGGAAAAGAAAAGAAAAGAAAAGAAAAGAAAAGAAAAGAAAAGAAAAGAAAAGAAAAGAAAAGAAAAGAAAAGAAAAGAAAAGAAAAGAAAAGAAAAGAAAAGAAAAGAAAAGAAAAGAAAAGAAAAGAAAAGAAAAGAAAAGAAAAGAAAAGAAAAGAAAAGAAAAGAAAAGAAAAGAAAAGAAAAGAAAAGAAAAGAAAAGAAAAGGAGAAAGGAAAAGAAAGGATAAGGAACTAGGGGAAGTGTGGAGAAGGGTATTTTGCCTTTGCCTTCTTAGCAATATGGTGTTTACAAGAAGCTGGCAAACTGAGCTGTTCTCTTAATACCTTCTTGGTGACATGAACTTTGCAGCCAGCATGAGCTTGTGCTTTGCTTGCTTGTTGAGCATGGCACTGAGATCTGAGAAAGCATGGACAGTGGCTGGTTCTCTGAAAGAGCAATATAGCAACAGGAGGAAGAATACTTTTTTTTTTTTTTTTTTTGAATGCAGGACTCATTTGACTAAGAGTGAAGCAGAGACCTAGCAGAGAACAGTGTTGCCTACTCTTCTTGTGTTGGTAGGTGTCTATGGAAGATAAAAAGGAAATAAAAAAATATTTTTTCTTTCCTTTCTTTGTTTCTGGATTAAGACGTGACCCACAGACCCACCCAATACAGAAAAGCTGAGGTTACAGCATGACTTGACTCCGCAGACTGAGCGTGAGGTCGAAGTAGCATGGAATCCATTGTATAATGAATTCCTCCATCCAGTCACACCGTGATAACAGAACATGCCCATGGCATATTGCTTATCAGGATTGCTCCACCCTGTTGTGGTGACATGCATAGCAGCAAATGCAAGAAATGTGGGGGGAAAAATGCAAACTGGAATACTAACCAATTTTAAATTACAAAACATGGAAAAGCATGGGAATTAACCAGAGGAAGGAATGCTTCATATATTTCTGAGGTATTGCTCATACACAGAGCATAGAAGTGGATCGCTTTGATTACAAGCTCATGGCTCATCCATGGACCAAGGACACAGAATAACCATGGATGTCTTGATAAGGAAAGTAATGGTATGTTGCAAGGAAACTGAGCATTGTCCTTACACTGACTAAAACAACGCATCTCTTTTCTTCTTTACTCCTTCCCCACAGCCACCCTTTTATTTTGTTGTCTTACAGATGTGTATCATCCCACAAAAGATTTATGTGTATAGATACATATGTATCTGTGTATGTATACATGTATATCTATACAAATTTATAAACTGATTGAGACAATAAGCATTTTATTGCTCACTACCTTATGTTTGTACCAACACAATTGATTTGTCCAAAAACCTTTGTGTCCATCTGTATTTAGTGTCTGTTTTGCTCCAGGACAATTATTTTCCTTCTGTTTGGGGGTTGGCATTGTTTTGGGTTGGACTTGACTTTTTTTTTTAGGAGGGAGGAGAACAAACACATCCAAAACTATTTTTCTGCTGGTTATAAAGTTTATTAAAACACATGGTATACAGCTTCTGACGCTCCGTGTGGCACTTTCTTTGGATGGATGTGATGTGTTAGACTGAGTGAAACTTGCCACAGTGCAGAGTTCACCTACCTGAAAAAATATCAGTATGCACTACCCCATATTGTTTCTGCATGTAAAATCCCATTGAAGTCACTGGCAGTTCTTTTGCTTTGATCTGTTGGGCTTCAAACCAAGCTTGGAGACCAGCAAGGTACTTGTATTCATTTTCAACAGTTCCCAACCACTGCTGAAGCCCAGTATCTATGACTTTTTTGGCCTGGTTGCACTACTAAAGAAAAGTAACTCTGTGGCTCTTCGCCTTCAACTCCTATTTTCTAGCAACTGCCACAGACACCCCTTTGAAGGAAGGCACCAGTGAGTGGGCAAGTCAGAATCTCCTACAATGGGCAGTTTCTGGGTTTGAGTAAGTGGTAGTGAAGGGCACAATCTGCAGCCTCTCCATTCCAGCTATAGTGCATACAGTAGGCTGCAAAGCCTGTTGTGGCTGTAAAACCCTAATGGGCGCATGTGTTGCAGATTTCCACTCACCCACCTGGAGGTGGCTATGACCACTTTCATTCACATTTGTCACATTTTGAGCTGTTTTGCCATTCAGAAAGAATGGGAAGTTTATTTCTTGGTTGTTTTTGAGGGCACAGTGAAGCATTTCTGGATCTGTATGATTACAGGGTCATATATACTAGGCCTGAGCTTATGTCAAACACATCTCAGTACAGATCTTACCATGCCTCAGTTCATAATGGATTAATGACTCAGGCTGAGGCTAGGAAAGCCTTTATCTAAGGGGCAAAGACAAGAACTGGATATACTGATTATTCATGTAGCTTAAATGAAGAGATTTCCATTTGAGCCTTTCCCATTTGTACATCTGTGATGTGTCCTGGCCCAGCTCCCAAGCTGGTGAATGCATAAAGCTCTGCCGCCCTGATAGGCTCAGCTAGAAGGAGCTGAGAGGTGTGTGATTCAGGCTCTCGTAAGATATCTGAGAGCAAGAATTGCTGCAAGAACCAAAGGTAGAAGTGGTGCCTTGGACTGTCTATGACCTTGTTTGCTCTTGTTGAAAACTTGAGGCTGGCAAACCCAGGAAAAGGCTTTTCAAACACCTTTGGGGGAATTTCTAGCTACTTTCAGTAGCAAAAGGGAGGAGGGTCTGCACACAAATGGAATCAGAAGTCCCTGTTGCTTAACCTAGGAGGACTGCTCTGGAATGAGGCAGTCACACGAGATGCATAGCCCGTTGCAGGCAAACAGCCTGCACAACACACACTGCAACTGACACCATAGGAGTACCACCTACAAACCACCCTAGGCCATGGGCTGCCAAGCTCTCTGCTCATTAAGATAAATACAAAACAATAAGTTGTAGTGTCATCTTTCTATCCATAAGCCCTATGTCAAAGTAGGTACCACCTGCCTACTCCCAGCCAGAACAAACCTGGCATAAACTTCCCATTGTGTGCTCAGGCTGATTTGGCACAAACACCAGTGTGTGCATCTGCCTTACCCAGATGACGATGGTATTTCTGAGTGTACAAACCTCAAAAACATAACCAGATAGAGAATATCTTCATAAATCGCTATAGCAGTGACTCCTGCTGTTTGGAGCCAGACCATTTAAGACTGGCTATGAAATTTTGTCAGCAGCTGCTGAACTGAAAAAGCCCTCTGCACAAGATTGTAATTCACTGTTGGCTGCTGGTTGCTGATTATTATTACCTGTTTCTACCCCCTCCATTGGGAAGGGAAAGGTTGTGCAACCCAGGAGGAGAGGCAGGGACATTCATACACCTGCTGTGAGTGATGAACTGGGAGAAGACAGGAAAAAATACTGACAGGTAAAGAGCCCGTGAATATTTATTTTCTATGGAGAAACATCAAGAAAATGATTCAGGGTTCTCTCCTTTTCCAAAGCAGATTTTTGAAACTGAGTTAGCTTACCTGTCATTCTGTTCAGCTTGAACTTACCCCTTAAACTTACCTGTTATTCAGAAGCCATTGCTCCTTTTATGCTCTCTCCAGGCTTCAAGAAGACAGTTTCTAATAAACTTCACATTTGGATTACCAAGAGCTCTCTTCCTTCCTGCACTTGGACACACAGAGCTCCTGCCTAGTTTACGAAAGAGCTTTGCCATCCCAGAGAGGAAGGAGAGGAGCCAGTCCCCCAAACACTACAGCTGCCTCATTGCTTTCCTCCCTTTTTGAAGTGAGACCTTCATCCCATATGTGTTCAATCAGGAGGTGTCAAAGAAGTGGCACTGATATCCTTACCAGATGACAGGCTGGAGTGATAGCTAAGATTTACTACAAGGGAAAATATCAACCTGCAAAGTGCAGGGTCTGAAGGCTCCAACTTAATCTTGTAATGTAAGATGTCACTGTGGATTAGTCTCAAAAGGTGCACGGGGAGTGAAGGAGGCTCACTGAGAGGGGAGAAAAAAAAGCCTCCTTTTGAGAGCCTCAGAGCTCACGGGAACATAGAGACTCTCCACTAATAACATGCTGGGTCAGAGACTAATTCCACATTACATCTGCCATCCAATGGGATTTCATAACCCCCTGATACCTCCAGTGATTCTTGGTACCTTCACTCCAGAATCTTGCTAGAGCTGAGTGTTTTTTATTGCTGTCTGAGCAACTGCTGTCAGTCTGAGATCTATTTCTCCCATCTTCCACACAACACCCGACATAAGGCAAGCATCGAGAGCTCCCTGGTGAGGCAGGATGAAGGCACACAAACTACTTGTGTGCACTACCTTACACTGGGGCTGGCACAGACAAGGGGCAGGCACCAGCGTGTTGCCCATGGCAGTGACAGCCACCTCTGGGCATGCTGCCATGCTCCATCCACAGCTTGGGGAATGCCACCTGGTGAGTTGCAAAGGAAATTCACAGGCAGCCAACAATGAGTGGGGCCCCTGAGGAGAGAGGATGACAAGACAGACAATTTGCTTGATTAAGCCAGCCCAGCCGTTCCTAGCATCCTGTGTTAGCTCTTCCTGCAGGAGCTGAGCACAAAGGATGCTCTTTGCTGGCTGCCTGACTTTGCTCACAGATGTCACATTACCAGGATGGTACTTCAGGAAGTTCGATCACCGCAGCCCATGGTCCCACTTCTCTGGTGTGGCACAGAGCATTGCATTTTGCTTGAGACATTATGAGCAGCGCTCAGTGACACAGACATCGAATCCACAGCTGCAACAAGGGAGGGAGAGTAGGAGCTGTTTGCGCTGTTGTAGTTTATGTCATGTGGCAAGGCCAACACATGTTTCATATTTATCAGCTCTGAACCAGCACTGTTGCTCCTACTGCCTGCAATGGTAAGAAGGTAGGACTACTCCTCCCAGAGTACTTTGACAGGATTCTCCAGTCATGCCATGGCAGAGCTGTCTGTGAAAGGCAGCAGAAGGGTGGGAAAAGGCTTTATGAGTTGGCTGGTAGGAGAGAGGCTGGAATTTTCCATATCTGCCCTACAATCACACATGGCCACAGTGCTGGAAAGCAGACATCTCTCTATGGTGACCTATTTTGCTGGGATCAAAGCCCTCCATCTCTAGACCTTTGTGATAAGTAACAGACTGTGCTTGTTCAAAGGTAAGTAACCCAAAGTGATGCCCCAGGTGGGTTAAATCAGCATTCTCCACACCATCAGGTATATGCCTGTCTCTCAGAGACAGCTTGTTCATCTAGAAAGCTCAGTAGTGCTCCCCCTGCTTTAGACTCGTACCAGTTTTGAGTCAATCCTGTACAGGCATACATTCATATATTTATGTATACATGTATATGTATATATGTTTATGCATACTTATTTGTGTGTGCATATATATATATATATATATATACACACACATATGAGATAGCAAATGGAGAAATCAATTGGCTTGTTCTCCATGAAGGAGAATGCTGCAATGCATTTCACTGAAAAAAAATATATCAAAAAACAGAACACAACAATAAAACAAGGACTTATCAATAATCATCTACAAAATAGAGAACAGATCAAGCAGATCATGAGAGCTGGGCTTTGCTGCTTACTTGCTTTGTGCTTCTGAGCCAGCTCTGCTGTCTGTTTCTCTCTGCCACCTAGATCAACAGCTTTTATTGTTACTAAAGTGCTTTGGTCATGAGCAACTTCCAGCCCTGACAGAATAGCAGCCTAATCAAGGAAATGAGCCACCTTGGAGGCCAGAAAGAGCACAGGTACACCAGCCATGCTGCCATAAGAGAAGCAGCATGCATGCAAAAATACCGCTGGATGGTCACAGCAAGAAGCTGGGGCCCCAGGAGGTTCTTGCAAAGGTCTCTAAAGGATGGGTGTGAGTCTGTCACTGCAGCTTGACCTCATCCCTTTATTTTCTCACTTTGCTGATTGGTTCATTTGATCATTTCTGAACTCATACCAGAAACTTGTGAGCAGATACTGACTTGAATGACGGGAAAAAGAATACCAAGCAACCTTGTTTTTTCTGCTCCCTTGAGATAAAACCTGTCAGCACACTCTTGGCGCAAAGCAGCAATTAGATCAATTAGATCTGGTCACATTTTCTCATCACTTTTATGTTTGCTTAGAAATTCTTCCAGGAGAAAATGCCATTCAATCAAAAGGAAAAGTTTGTCTGCAGGGAGATGTCGTTCTCAAGGACATTTTATAATTGAGAAAATAAAAAGCCAAGCCCTTTGCAATGGTGGAATACTTCACGCTGACCTTTTTGAAATGCAACACAGCCTATTCTATTTGGAAATTATTTGTCTCAAAAACTCTTGATACTGACCAAAGTGCCATCCAGCTGGCAAGAGCGCATGGTGAGTTTTCATTCCATTGAATTCTTGTGTGATAGATCCAAATTGAAATTGTTAAAAGCCTTTTGTTTGTTTACTTTTTTTCTTTTTTAAGGAACAGCCAAAATGCACTGTTTCGCTCTGTTTCAAGTCTGAAACAGACATTCAGATTGGGGTATTATCTATCACATTGGGAAGTCCCATTCCCAAATCATTTGTTCCTCACTGATACAAAATTCTCCCTGGCCTTAGGAATAACACCATCCTAAACACTCTTAGCTGAGAAATCCATCCTTGGAAGCACACAACCCTCTTATTTTGCAGTGATGATTGTGATGCTGTGGTAGCATTTGGCCTCTGCCACCAGTATCTCAAAGTGCATTTCCTGGCGCTGAGAAGATTCTCCAGTGCATGCAGTGGCATAGCTTCTTTGCTGTCATGTTCCCTGCACAAATTTCTCCTACCCCCATGATTGGCCAGGTTTGAAGGAGAGGATTTAGCCCTGCTATCAGGACCTGAAGGAGGTCTGTGTGTGCCTGCTCAGGCAGCCCAGCCAAATTTTTCTAATTAATTTAATAAATCCTCATCTACTGTTTCCCTTGTTGCCCAGTTTCCCCCCGCAGTCTGCTCACACATTTCTGGAGTGAAAACAGAAGCTCGGAGAAGGGCTCTCTGAGAGGAAGCTGCAGGCACCAAGACACAGTCCTGCTGTGCAGCCCATGCTGCCCAGTCCCCTGGCTCCTATCCAGTTCTCAAATCAATCTTCTGCTGAAGGTTAAACATGGCACCTTCCACTGATCCAGATCCGCAAGGTCAACGGACAGCAGCTTTTCCCTGCCCCCAGGGTCTCACCAAATACTTGCAACAGTTTTCTAAGCAGCTGTGGTGCCCCATCCCTGGAGCTACTCCAGACCAAGTCGGATGGGACCTTCGGCAGCCCAGGCTGATGGGGAGCAGCCCTGCTCATAATAGAGGGTTGGGGCTGGATGGGATTTAGGGTCCCCTCCAACCCAACTGTTCTGAGATTCTGTGATTCTATTGCAAGATTCATGGGCTAGTTCAGCATCCTTAGAGCTGTGATGAAGATAACACCTTTATCTCTGGGTCTGTACTGAAATAGTATATTGGAATCCTGTGGGACTGAGTCAGGGAAAGGCATTCCTGGCGACAAGCTTCAGTCTAGTTTGGCTCATCTCTGCTGACTTCTGCAGCGTTAATGGAAAGAAAACAATGCCTCCTGAGGCCAATGCAGAACAAGAGATCAATTCTCTGAATTAGGTGTTGTGTTTGCTGGCTAGAGAGGAAGCCTTGGGAAAAATACTCCAGTGTGCTCAGGTAGGGCTCTGTGTGCCTACAGCACCATTAAGACACATTCATTGCCTACAAGCCAAGCTTTAGTCAGTCTTGAATCCCACGTCTAGGTGCATGTAGTGGAAATGCTAAGTCACAGCCTGAAGCAGTGATTGAGCACCTGATGGGAAGGCAGGGCCAACCCAGGGGAGCTCAGGTGCATGCAATGCATCTGAATGAGTGGAAGGGCTGGAGCCAGGATCTACCACTTCCCAGACCTCATTTAAGCGTTGGCAGTGGAGGTGAAGGTACCTTGCAGGAGATCCATGCATATCTGGGGCCTTCTGAAGGTAAGCAGATTTTTTTTTTTATTTTTTATTTTATTTTATTTTATTTATTTATTTATTTATTTATTTATTTATTTATTTTTTTCCCTCTCTCCTCCCTTTGTTTTTATGTCTGTAGCTGTTACATTTGAGCAAGTCCTCACTTGCTTCAGCCTGGGATTTTGCTACTCTGCTGTTGTTGCTGTGCTTTCTGTTGCATTACAGTATGTTGTCAGACAGTTTTTTCCCAACACGTTCTCCTATTCCTGACATTTCCGAGGCTCAAAATTTCTCCTGGAGCTTAGTGGGAGCGCTTGTTTTGTAACCCATGTCCAAATTTTTGTTCTAAGGTGTAGCTAGTGTGCTGAGGAAGGCACTGAAGTGCCATTACAGCTTTGTTATCCAGGGAGTTGTCAGCAGGGAGGCAGCTGGAAATGTCCCTTTGGTTTAAGATACAGCTCTGTACATGCTATTGTGCTGTTCCTTCATTTACTTCAGTAATAAAACGTGGTAAGGAAAGGAATGAGCATCTGGGAGGAACTCGAGGCAGGATGTGGCAGACCAAAGTGGAGCATCTTCTGGGAGCTGAACTGCAGGATGATGATTGTTGCCTGGAGGGATCTTTTAGGATTGTATCCTTGTTTTCTTTGGCAGAGGGGCTCTCTTGAAATTGAATTTCCTGTTATTTTCTTCCTTTATCCATCAGCACAAATTAGCTTTTCTTCATTCTCCCTCGGCTTTCCCCTCCACACACACCCTTGGCCAGCATATTCATCTGGAATCTGCCATTTCCTAACTGATCTGATTAGAGTTAATAACTAATTATTTGTATTACTACAACCCTGATGTTATTTGCACCATGGGAATATAACTTAATTACAGCGTAATATCAATCAGATGTGTAAATTAAAATGTTCACGTTCAGTATGAGCCCATTTTCTATTTCCAGTTGTCTAAGCTGCCAGGCTTGGAGGAAAACAAAGCTATTGCTCTAGGCTGCTCAGCAGTGAAGTATGGGCACTGCTCCAGATCAGGTGGAGGAATGGGACTCTCAGTTCCCAAGTGTGGTTATCTTTCAGAAGAATTCTTTCTGGAAGGATTTTTCACAAGAAAAGCTGCAACTGTATGTCATGTGAGCTGTGCAAGATCTAGCAACAAATAGTTTCTGTGAGTCTATGATTTTTAGTTTAATTACTTCTGTGAAGAACCACCACCCTGTGTTCACTCTGACCTTAAATGGCTAAAAGTCTTTATCAGAAGTAAAAATGCAAGCCTTTATGTCCTTTTCTTGCCATTTCTCTTCATATTTCTCTTCATATGTCTGTATTGTGTTTCTTCAGCCATTCTTCTTCCCAGCTGAAGAAATTAAGTCTAATTATCTTATTTTTGTGTATAGGTGGTCTATAATTTTATCTCCTTTCTAAAACGTTTTCAGAGATGGGGCAGGCACTACTTAAGCTAATGGGGCACAGCACGGACACAGACTTTGCATAGAAGATGGTGAGCCCTGGGGCAGCCCAGGTAGTCCTAGTGCTTCTGAAACCCATTCTCACTCTGTGACTTGGAAAGCCATGGCTGTTGGTACCTCCGTGGAACCAATTACACAGTTCATGCCAATTGTGCATGAACTAAGTATACAGTAGACTTGCATGATGTGATTATCTTTGAATTTATCTTACAGAGTCATTCAGAATGCAGAATTTTTTTCCCCAGACCTTCTTGAGTGCAGGAGATTAGTGTTAGTAGCATTCCAGTTTTCTGTTTTTCTACAAGAGCTGACAAATGCTTGTTCCTAGTCAGAGGAACCATCTCTTTCAGCCTTTTGCAGCCTCTCCCACTGAGAGATGACTCGCTACTATCACCAGAAAGTGAACTGATGTATGTCAACCAGATGCCTCCTCTTGGTTGTTGATCCACTCTCTTCTGCCCAGTTCAGATGGGGATTATCTCCAGCCATTGTGACCTAGCTTCCCTTACTCCCAAACACTACTTACTGTTAATTTTCCTAAATGCTTGCTGTCTTTCCACACAAACAGGGTTACTACAGATTCCCTTGGGAAACAGTTTTCTTCCTTCTCTACTTCTCATTGGTGCCTCTTCCCAAGGGAAGGTCCTATCTCTATCACCCTATGGGAATAGCTGGCCATAGGCAACACAAGCCCCAAGTCTCAGTTACTGCCTGAGGCTGCCATTCTCCTTTATCAGAGGCAAAATCCTAATTTCCTTTCCAGGTATAGGAAAGTGGTTGCACATGGAACATCAATTTCAGAGTAGCCACTGTTGCTGAAAGGTCTAGGGAAGCCACTGCCTATGGGTAATAAATTAAATTAATCTTCCCCAGGTCGAGTCTGTTTTGCCCTTACTGGTAATCAATGAATGGTCATCCTTTGTTTATTCTGATTCAATGAAAGGTTTTACAGGATCACTTGAGTTGAAAGGGAGACCTTAAACTGTCTTGTCTAATTCCCCTACAGTGAACAGGGACATCCACAGCTTGATCAGAGACAGTGTGGTTCCAGTGGCTAAGCTTTGAAAGAAATTTAACGTTTCTGGAGAAAGTGCTGTAAAAGCAGGGTGGTTTTATAGATGCCACTCCAGGTACTGGGGTTCTCATGGAGGGTTGCTGTCATGTTCCTTTATCCAGCCAATATCTCAGGTGGCTATGGAAAAGAGCAAAAAACGTGTTTAGACACCTGAGGCATTCCTTCATGTCAGCCAGTTCATGCTGCCAATGTGATTTCAGCAACAGGAGAAAACTACAGCAGGTGGTATCAAAACTGCTGGCTGGGAGAAGGCCTGAGCAAGTCATCTGACTTAATGACATTTGCTTAGAAACAGCTCTGCACAGCGCTGTAATCACCCAGATGGCACAGCTGGCTTTACTGCTCCTGGAACAAAGAGCACTGATATTCACTACCAGCGATGTTTAGGGCACAGTACTGTGACCCTGTGCTGCAGAATGGGACCTTGCCCCTGTATCCTCCACTCTGATTCATCCCTGCATAGAGTTTGGGATATACCAGGCAGTCCCCACCAGCCCTTCTTGCTTATAGCTATAGCTTTCCTGCTGGATAGTCAGACTAGAAATTCTTCATCTGCATTTTCATGCTGTACTTCCAGAGGATCCCTGTCAGTATGTGGGGCTGGACCCACAAACAAATGAGCAGCAAGTATTGTGTGCTTGCAGGGCATGTTTGCATTCAACTGGCAATGGCTGAATTTCAATTAAATGTCTGTGGGCAACTTTGTGTTAAGCAAACATTTTTCTATGGGTTGGTTTACTTGGGAATGCAGTGTGATTCATCTCCCACATGGGAGCCAAGGACATGAACTGACCTAGTTTGAATGCTGGCTGCTTTCTCTCCAGACCACTCCAATTCCCCCAGAACTTAATTTTTGTTTACTGGGATGCCATCTAACCTAGGGATGCCTTGATTAATTTTCCTCAAAATTAAAAAATAATGTATATATCTATCTTGCTGTCACAGAAGCCTTTAGTACAATTAAAAACGCATCCTCCACAACATGAGCAGTAAGAAAGAAAAAAATATTGCCCAGTTCCTGTGATTATATTAGCCCTTGAACAGTGCTGAGTTGGTTTCCTCTCTGGTCTGTGCAGGTAGGGAAAAAAGAGAGCTGAGAGCCCAGGGTAAAGGCGACAGAGGGTGGCTAGGGGGCCAATAAATTATAGGTCACAGCAAACAGAAGTCTTGAGCAACTCTACCATCTCTTAGGAGGACACATGATGGATTAAAATCTTATTCTTGTGACAAAGATTGTAATGAGAGCAGAAAATGGTATTGCATGAATCCATTCCTCTGACAAGGGTTGTGATAAAAAATACAAGAGCTTTTGCCGTGTTGGCGCTGCAGATCTGTTCTCCTTGTTCTTGTCAGAATTTATGAAGAGAAAGAAAATAACACTTGCATCTTCTTTGGAGCAAGACAGATTTCTGGTTTGTTTTGCTATGAAGAAAATGTAAATACCTGCAGATTGCTTCCCCCAGAACTGTGCAAAGGCTCCTTCAGGATGACTGCAAGCCACTGATATAGCATGAAGCCAAAGACAAAGCAAGCAAACTCCAAACAGAGCATATGTAGTTATTGAGCTGAGCTCTTCTTGCTGGGGATGTGCCTTTCGGATTGCTTTGTGATGTCATAAAACCCTATGAATCCAAGAATGATGTAGTCTTTTCTTGTCCAAGTGGATGGTGGAGTTGGTGTCTCTCTTGCTGTCTCTGCTCTCCTCCCACTATTGCATCACTATAGACATAGGCACAGCACTCAGTGCTCAACCAGGTCCTCATTTGATCCCTTCCACCCCACATGCTGCAGTCTTGCAGCGTGCTGATGGTTTCCTGTAAGTTGCAGTAGGCTGAATTCATGGCAGGAAGGACTATAGCACTTTTACTGCAACAGTTGTGGAGGCTGGGGCTGTAAATGGCACTCCAGAGTGTAGTGAAAAGAGTAGATATAGGAGAAAATAAAGACAGAAAGTGCGATGGTGAGATGTGAATCCAGAATGAGGCAGCTATCTTGTCCTTCTCATCTCTATACCTTTGCTGAAACCGACACAGTTTTAGGTGGCATCCAAAGTCTCTACAGCCTTTTCTGAAGTACAGATGGATTTCAGAGAGCCCCAACCCTCCTGCTGTACCAATACCTCCTCCAGGTGGAGAAGTCATCAAGACAGGAACAGAAATAAGAGCTGCCCATTCTTGTTGCAGAGGGTTGTGCCACATGCCAGCACTGCTCTTATCCATCAGTCTTTGTGCCACCTCCTCTGTGCTGAGCTCACTGAATGCTGATCAGTGGCTTTATTTAGCTGGAAATATTTCCTTAATGAACAGAGGTCAGTAGACAGCCTAAACATGGTGGCTGGATACCCAAGTGTCAGCTGAGGTTTTTACCCACTTCCCCAACTCATCTTTTAAGGCCTTGTGAAATCACCATTTTCATTTCCTATCTTTAGCCACTACAAAATAAAAATGAAACATTACCCTATGGGAGACAGGTCCAACAGGGATCAGTGCAGGCAACCTGGATTGGGAGAAATTGAAATGCCAGATCTTGTCTGGGAGATGTCTTTGTTGTTCTTCCCACTGTGAGATCTGCCTGTACTTTTTCATACAGTGGACTCATGGTACATTTAGATATTAGGGAAGACTCTTCCTTAAAAGAGAGGTGCAGCACTGGGACAAGGTCCAAAGAGGCTGTGGGTTCTCCCTTTTTGGTGACATTTAAGCTTCATTTGCTCACTTGAGCAACACGATCTTATCTTGAATTTGGTTCTATCATAAGCAAGGAATATATTAAATCTCATCCTATCTGCTTCCTTCTGGGAACCTGTGAAATTCAGAGGAATTCTTCCCAATGTGTCTAGGTTTTTAGCTTGCTTTTGCTGCTCTAGACCTGCGAAAGGCCAAATGTGAATCCAACAGCTGACCTGTCCCACCTGTACCTACAACCTACCAACAGCTGTCATGTGGCACTCTTCGTGCCATCAAAACTGAACACATAACTACTTTTAGAACATGTAACACCAGCCAGCCCACGATTCCCCACGTCTTCCAACTGAACCAGGCAGAGGCAGCAGCCTTCTTTGGGAGTTCCTCCCATGTTGAGTGATTCAAAAGTAAATTTTTGTAAAAAGTTTTGTTGACCAAACTCCAAACATGCACAGCTTTTATGGGCGCCAAATTTCTTGTGGAATTGTTTTCTTCTCCAGGAGGCAACAAGGTTGATGTCCCCCAGGATGAAGGATTTCTCTGCAGTCCCAGCTCAAGCTGAAGCAGAGGTCTGCAGTTAGAAGAGATTTGTCCGATGAGTGTCCAGTAGCAAGTACTGCTGGGGAGAGGTGCTCAGGCTGTCCAAAAGTAATCAGTGACACTGAGCATGAAATTATGGGTGGGAGACTCTTTAAACCAGCTTGCAGATGATCTGTGATGCCTTCAGGCTGAGGCAGATTTTCTTGGGTATGCATTGAAACCCATATGTGGGACAGGCTGGCTGAGTAACTATTACTCCTAGTCCAATGGGCAAGGAAAGAGTTGCTCCCTTCCTAACCACACTTCTTGAACACAAACCCATGAGTTAGAGCAACAGCTAATGCAGATTCATAGTTTCTCCAAAGAATGGGTCCTGTTTTCAGAACACTCTGACCCCATCTGCTGAGGAACACAGAAATTCCTCCTTTCCACATGACTTCCACTGAGAGTTTACTTGGGGAGTTATCAAATTTACATAACCATCTGAATGCCGTTTTACTTTTATTATATATTGCGCTGTTCGAGCGCGTTGATGAAAGCAGTGGTGGAACAATACCAGGTAATGAATATATTGAGCTGTGAGCCAGATATATCTGGAATGTATAACTAGATTCTGCTTTGACTGTTCAATTTTTCCGCACAAGCGTGGGAGTGCACATGCATTCACCGTGTACAATAGAACTAATACCAAGAACTGTCTGTTTGCAGCAACTCTTACCTCTGGAGAATTTAAAAATTGAGTGAAGGGAATGGTACTTTTGTCTGCAGAGTGTCACTTGAATCCTTATGAATTTCAAAAAGCTCAGACACAAGCAGGGCCTGAAACATCAGCATCTCCTACCTCTTTCTACACCTTTTTCTTTCTTCAAAATTCAATTTTTTCTTTCTTCCTTTGTGTCTGTTGGCTTCCTCCATTGTTGCTGATGTGAGCTGCATCAGCAAGAAAGTTTTGAATGCCCTGGCATGGAGCTCTGACAGCAAAACACTCAAATCATATCACCTGTAGAATACAAGTACCAGGCAAGAAGTATTTGGCTCTGTGTGCGTATCATCCATGACACTTTGTTTTCTTTGGTTTTCAGTGTTTTCTTTAAATAACATTTTTCCTCACAGTTTATTTTCTTTGTAGTTTCTTTTCCTTCAGACAAGAAATAGTGCTCCTCTCTGATGATGTTAAGCAGCTTCTGCTTAGCTGGAAGGCTATTTGCCACTGAGAACCATTTAGATGGGCACATCCTCCTCAGCCAGAGAGCTAATGGCTTGAGTCTTTCCTGCGGTTCTTGGGTAATGCAGGCCACTCAAGCACAGCAGGATAGAAAGGAATCTATTTATGGCTGTTTCTGCCTGGTACCCTCACTGACCCCAGGAAGGAGAATGACCTTGTCTTCACTTGCCCTATCATCTCTCCAGAAAGATTTGCCAACCCCAAACCCTTAGGATGGGTGCTTTGCTGCACGCTCACCTATGAGCAACACAAGACAGTCTAAGAGAAATAAGAACATTGCTTTGCCATTGGGTTTTCATGGAGCCATAAGATCAATAATGTTGGCAAAGACCTCCAACATCATCAGTATTGGTAGTAGGTAGACCATTGGACATGATGGTCTTAAAGGTGTTTTCCAACGTTAACAGTTCTATGATCTAGTCCAACCCCAACCCATCCTCACCATGCCCACTAACCTCAGTTATGCCCCTCACTGCCTCCTCTACCCTTTTCTTGAACACCTCCAGGGATAGTGACCTCACCTCCCCAAGCAGCCTATTCCAATGCATCACTGCTCTTTCAGAGAATAAGTATTTCCTAATATCTGACCTGATCACCTGTGACTCTACAGAACACCAAGTCAGCATTAAAAAAAAAAAAAAGAAAAGTAAGCCCCAGGATGGTCGTGTAATAGTGAGGATCATGGAATTTGGAATAAATGTCCCACTATCAGAGCTGTCTTACACTTAGTTTCTCAGCTCCTTGGAGAAAAGTGCATGGTCCTTCTGACCATCTTTACATCCTTAAAAGAACAGGCCTGGATGTGGAAGCACAAATTTATGTTCACAGAGTGCTGGGATAAAGAAGTGGGAAAAGGAAAAAGAGCTACAAAACACACAGAAAAATTGAGAGTTGTTTGTATTTGCAGTTTAGTGCCATTTGGAAGAGGAAATGTATTCATTTCATACTAATTTCTCACTGCAGCCCAGGGTCCTGTGTCAGACACACATGGTACATACTTCAGGGCACCACTTGCTACACTCAAAAACTACGACCAGTTTGTGCTTCTCCATCAGTTGTAGCACTATGGAGTCTCAATGGAGATCAGCTCTCCCTTGTACAAGCTACATCACAAAAGAAGGCCCTATTCTCCAAGACATAGGAGGTTGGGAGGTGAACACTTACATCCAAAATTCATAGGTTTTGTTTCCCCATGCCCCACAGCCCACTCACACACCAGCCAGTCTCCTTAACTCCCAGGGCTGTTCAAGGACAAACATACTAATGACTGTGAAGGAGCTGAATGCTGCAAATTCCAAAGCTAAAATAGACCACATTTGCAGAGGACTTTGAAATACTCAGTTTTATTTCCATGCACTTCCGCAAAGTGTTTTTACTCTAAGATAATGGCTACTCATCTCAACACTGTTATGTAAAACTCCAGTCATCTGAGACAATCTTCTTATCTCCTAGGATACATAGTTCTTGCTCGACAATGATAAAGCTGGAGAGAAATTAATTTATTCTCTTGCAGTCGTCTCTCTTTCTGTATATATATGTGTGTGTATATGTACGTATTTTTTAACTAATGAAACAGAAACTGACAGTAGTTTAAAAATTCAGCATAATGGTGCTATATGGTTATATGCAGAGACAGAGCTTTCCAGGTCTTGCTAATTTGCTCATTTTGAAAGTGATGGAGCAGTTTAAGCTAACTGAAAACCTTCCCCCAAAAAGTGGCATTTAATTTTCTAATTTAATTTCAAGCTATAAGTGGGATACTCTTGTAGGGTTACTTTATTTTAAAACAGTAAAAGAGTACTAATGAGTCAAGTTTTCCAAAACTAATAGTTGTAAAAGCTCCTAAAACAGGAAAAAGGAGGGAAATGTGGTTTTATTTTGATTCTTTGTGTTTTGCTTCTTAAAGAAAAACAAAAAGACACAGGGAAATGAAGTTGTTGAAGATAAAATTTGGAGTGAAGGTTAGCGAACAGTAAATACTGAACAAAATAAGTGCATTTTGGGAAAGGAACTGTCAAAATTTCCTTCTACAGTTCCTTTAAAGGAATAAATTGATGTTTTTGCATCCTTATCTGCTTGTCTGTCACCTACGTGTTGCTCCATTGTGCGCAAAAGTTATACTTCTCAAAAGCCTGCCAAAATATCCTATCTCCCAAATTTCTACCATGATTTCTCTGCCCTTGGAGCTGCCAAGTGCTGCTCTCAGTATAACATAAATCTTCAATGTGTAGGTACTTGAATTAACACACTTCACCAGGCTTTCACTGCAAATATTCAAACTGCATGAAAGTTTGCAAAACCTTTGGTAACAGAACAGTAAAGGTGAGAGTGCTGACAGAAATGTCCACAAAGATCTGAATGCATGGGACCATACATGAGTTAAGTAGTGACCATCTTTCCTAGGAAAATAGTGATCAATCTCAGGATTCATAATACCCAGAACTATAGACTAGACTTGGAGGCACCAGTAGCAGACATATATTTCAGAAATATGTAAGTTTGAATCCAAAGCCTTGTCTCCAATAGAAGGTTATTTCAAAAATGACACCCTGACACCCAGTGACACCTCTGTCTTGGTTCCTGCATTGAAGAGCAGACAGCTTTCTGACAGCTGTGGGGACTTACAGGTGCTGCCCCATTTCCAACAGCACATTTAACATTTCCTGAACATGTTATAGTCATAATCAAAGTTGGAAGGAACCCTTACAGACCATCTAGTACAACTCCCCTGCAATAAACAGGGACCCCTACAGCAAGATCAAGTTTCTCAGAAACCCATCCAGTCTGGGTTTGAGTGTCTTCAGGGATGGGGATTCCACCATCTCTGGGCAATCTGCGTCAGTGCCTCAGCACAGTTATTGTAAAACACTTCTTCCTACTATCCAGTCCAAATCTCCCCTCCTTAGTTTGAAACCACTTCCCCTTGTCCTATCACAACAGACTCTGCTAAAGACTCTGTCCCCTTCTTTCTTACAGCCCCCCCCCCCCCCCCTCCCCATAGATACTAAGTCCTTCAAGAGCTCAAAGTCTACTTGGATGAGGTGCACATTTGGGCATCAAAGGTTCTTGCGGGCATTTCAACAAGTCACCTGTGTGCCTAGTTCCTTCCTTTGACACTCAAACACCCCTGAGTCTCTAGTTCTCAGTCTCAGGATCCTGGAAAACAGAGACACCAAAGTCACTTAGACTCCACTGAAAGATACTACCCTAAAGATTCCATCCTTTATTCAAGTTGTAGAACACAACAGACAAACAAACACATTGCAAAAACTTCCTTTCTCCTTTGAAATAAATCATGAGAACACTCATATCCCTTCAACTTTCTTTGACTCTGCTGGAAGGTCACAAAGATCTGATCATGCAAAATCAATCCAAGACTGCCTCCACTACCTGGTTCTCATCTTTACTGCCAGGGGAACAAGCAGAACTGCAGCTTTTTGGGCTAATCCACGCCTTTCTGATGCCAAGAGACAACTGCAAATTAGCTAAGCCTCATTTAGAGGAAATTTATATCAATTTTCCATCTCCAGTGAGACCTGTGAGAGCAATTTTACCTGCATGACAAAGATGTCTAGCCAAGAAATCTTGTGAGAAGACAGGGGCCAAATGAAGCTGGCTCAGGCACGAGGCAAGGTAGTGGGAATATGTCAGATAACACAGGCTAGCTGGAGTCCTTCCAGGCTTTCACAGTGGTTGAACAGTTGCTGTGCATGAACACAGTGAGGAACAGATCTGTGCGGGGGAATGAAACCCATCTACACAGGAATGTTCCCAAGCAAGGACAGTCACCAGATCTGCTCACACATGGTGGTGGATACAAATATTGTAGAAATCTAGGTATATTTATAGATGTAGCTATCAAGAGAAAGCACAGCTTGGCTGGTGCAAGTCTCCTTCATAAGAAATCTGTGTCTCTGGTAGTGGCACACAGATTTCGGACATGAAGGCTGACTGGAGTCAGGTGTGAAGCTTTTACCTCGAGGTTACCCCACCTTTTACTGGTGATTAGGATTCAAGTGGGGGGAAAAAAAAAAGGTCAGTCAAGGAATTTTAATGCTTCTGAAATTCTGTTTTCTAAATTAACTTGGGGAAAGTAGTGAAAGTTACATTCATTGTGTCACAAAGATGAAGGTTTCAGTCTTCCAAGATGAAAGACAAGTAGCTTCAGAGGGCTACCCCCACACTCCCTGCGCTTTGGGGTAACTGCCCCAGTTTTATGTCTTCTTGGAGGCATGTTTTCCCTTCATGTGTCCTCTAACCAAATAGTGGCCCTGGTGTTTGCAGCTGCTGGCTACCCAAGTTATGAAATACAAGTACAAGAAAGAGCTCCACAGAACCAGCTGTGCTCAGCATCAGCACCTGAGCTACCATATTCAAGCACTTCACCCATCTACATCTTTTCAAGCAGTGCAAGGCAATCTCTGTTCAGGCATAGCCCAGACTGAAGCAGTGCCAGAGCAGCTCTGAGAGGCATTATTCCAAAGCCTGCTTTCTACGTAGCTTGAAGGGTAATACAAAAGGACACCACCACAAGTGGACAAGACAATACATTGGAATAGGCCAAGTTAACAAAGGATTTCCAGGGAAAGCTGGAAAAACGAGGATATGGTTACAGCTGAACTTGAAGAACTGAGCACAATAACACAATAAGCAGACTCACCAAACTTCCCAGTGCCACTCATCAAAGCTGTCTGGAATCAGACGGATGGGCAATCTGCATTGATCAAGATATTTTACTCCAACACACTGTGATCTTCCCTATGCTGTCATATCATCTGGAGGCATGCAGGGAGCAGATTACTGTGGAGCATTATGAAAGGTAATATTTATTTACAGCTCTCAGAAAAACTGGGTCTTACTAGGGCCAGATTCTCAATGTTGCTGTTAATACGTTGGATTTTTCTTTTTTCTGGGCAAGTAACAAGTGTAAGTATGTCAAGAAGCTGTGCTAAGTGCCATTACCCCCATCAAAGTGAGAACCTTCAACACAGTCTCCTAGAGAGGGTGAACCAGAAAAACTAAGCATAGCTATCAGCTGAAGAATTGTCCCATGAGTTGTTTTAATTGCAGTAACATCCTGACATCCCTACTTCATCCGAAAGCTCTTGGGTGTCAAAACACTGCTCTGAATTTGCACTTCCTACAAAACAACTGGCTTCAGTTCAGTTCCTTTCCATTTTTGTTGAGCATGAAACAGGTCAGATAAATGATTCCTCTGTTTAGCTCAACAGGCCTGGTAGGAAGGCCTATACCTAGAGGATGGTGTCCTTAGAGACCTGTCCTTGCAGCCCTGTCACCTATTCTAAGCTCTTGTGCCCTTCAGATTACCTCCAATTAGGATCTCTTCCTTCACTGTTCTGATGCACACAGCTGGGAGTCTGGCTTTCGACAAATGATTCCTTTGGGCATCTCAGAGCAGCATAGCCCACCCATCATCCTCAGAGGGTAGTAAAGCATTGCCAGTGCTATAAAAAGACAAACAAGGTAAAATGGATATATAACATCAATCCAGGTCAAAATTGTGGAAACCTCCATACAGGGCTCATTCACTGAAGAATTAAAGATGGGAATACAACAAGGCCAATTCATCTGCTTTATGGAAAATAGACCTTGTCAAACAAACCTGATTTTACTCTGTGAATGAGATTACAAATTTGGTTGATGAACGGAACTGTCCAGAAGTAATAGGCTTAGATCTTTGGAGGGCTTTTGACTTAGTATCAAATGACATTTCATTTAAAAAAATAGTACTATATAGCATCAATAAAGCCCTAAACAGATTAAGAACTGCCTACCTGACAGATACCAAGCAGCAACAAGCTAGGGGAAACTAGCAGTAAACAGGAATGGCTCTAGCAGGGTGGTCTGGGGAGCAAGAACATACCCAGAGTGAGTTGCTGCTTTCAGCCGTGCTCTGAAGGTTGATGGCAGGTGGTGCAGACACCAGCAGCTAGGCAAAGGGTGATGAGGATGAAGCTGATGGCAAGCAGAGGATGTGTCTACCCACAGACCAGCTCCTATGGGCTGGCACAGGCCAGTGGCACATGAAGTCTGCAAACCAGGCTCAGCCCTTCACACGTCGCTTCCAGCTGCTGCTATGGGACACATATAGATGTCACTCAGAATGTCTCAGGGATATTCAAGCCTCAGCAGTGCCCTGTGTCACATGAGTAGGGCCAGAAATAATGGGCTATGCTACATCTCTCTAATTTGCAGCATTGTAACTGTTCTAATTTGCAATTTTCCCCAAATGAGAAACTTGCTTGTCAATTGTCTGCTACCAATTACGAGACAGGTAGTATAAGCCTTGCAAAAATGGCATCAACCTCTACTGGGATCATTAAAAGAAAGCAAAGTAATCTCATCCAGCCATTTTAGGTGCTTAACAAACCAAAAAGGGCAGACTTTCCTTAAGGAAAGCAGCAAGAAGCTGCCAAATGCATCTTTTTAATCCAATGGAGCTTGCCAAGGTGAGTTTAACCATATCTTGGAACTGCCAGACAGAATTGCTTTGAAGATTTTTGTTGTTCCTTTGCTTTTGTTGCTCTTTTGGGGAGGAAAAAAAAGAAAAAAAGAAAAAAAACTACGATAAAATAAGAAAGACAGTACAGAAAGAGGAGAAAAATAGCATCCTATAGCCCTTCAGTAAGAGCTGCAGCTCTTTGCCAAAACTCAGGCAGCTTTCTGCAGCATGCAAGCCAGCATCACAAGCTTAGCCCCAGCAAATTACGAGGTGACCCTCCTACCACTCCATCCATGCAGTTCAGCTTTTCAGCTTCACTTCTCCAATGCTGTCTTCAAATCCATGCACCCATCAGGTCATGAGGAGAGTAGAAACACGATCTTCTTGCTGCATGAGGCAGAACAGGCTGTAAGGCAGGCAGAGTGATGTGAGCTGGGGTCACCTTCCTACACATAAACCAGCCTGCTTCGTTTTTTTGGAATGGTTTTGTTTCTGTCTACTGCAAAGAAACACAGCTGTGAGTTTTTCTATTTTCCCACATCAATGGCCCTAGCAGAGGAGCAGCCTTCTTTTCTTTTCCATTTGCTACAGAAGATAAGTCTTTGGGCCTCCACATGCATGGTAGATCTTCCCCTCCATCAGGCAGACCTCACTGTTCCTGGACCCTTGTCCTGTCACTGTGGCAATAATCCTATAATCCCTCTCCTTTGGGACCCAACAGTTGCAACACGGACACAGCAAGCAAAGCTGAATGCTATCTCCAGCTTCACAAGCAATATCTGGCCCAATAATCAAAATGACTTGGGGCAGCCCTAAAGAGACTGAAATAAAACCAGGGCATGCAAAAAGAAAAATGGGCACTGCATAGCCAAGTGATTTTCGTTTTTCAAAAATTTGGCATTTAACTTTCTTGTCATTGAGCTGGACAACAGAAAAGGTGAAAGAGCAGAGGAACTTCACCACCAAGAGGACTATGCCCAATTTTGGGAGCTCTTAGCAGCGTGTGATTTATTTGGGACAAAGTTGTCCTTTTAATCCTTATCTGTCATCCTTATCTTTCTTGTTTCTTCCTTCAGTACCCTCTCTGCAATCAGCATTACTCATGCAGGCAGTGTATTGCAGCAGACACCAAATAGTTGCTGTCTCAAGCAAGGCTAAATTGCAGCAGGATGTGCAGAAACAAACGTGCTCACTGCCCTGCAATAAGTGTCGAGGACTGCATCTTCATTATAATCAGGCTTTCATTGTTGGTGAACAAAGAACTCATCACACTGGACACCAAGGACCAGGTGTCATTAAAAGCCCTAGAAAGTTGCATTACCCCTGTCCACATGCCTTGCAGACTAGGATACAACTGGGTCATCCTTCATGCAGCTAAAGAGAATGAAGCTTGCACCAGCACCCAGTGCTCTGGCAGGCATATCATCCAGCTCTGCATACCCAAACTCTATATGCTAGCCTGGGACCAAAGCTGGGCTCTCCCCCTCTCCTGTAGGAGATTGTACTCCACTTAAAACTGAACAGCTCAGAGTCCCCAAATTCCTGAAGTCTCAGGGGGATATTTTATCAAATCTGGGTGGAAAACAGGGCTTTCCTGCAGGAGGTTTCTGGGTGGAAGCTGCCAGAAATTAAATCCTAAATCACATGTGTGAAAGAGCTCTCCATGGGATTTCTCCCACTGCATGCAGAGATATACATAAATGCTCCTATGTCCACAGGATTGAAAAAGCAGTAGTACAGTATAGTGCAGTAAGCCGTGCCCATATGCCTGTGACATGAAGCATCACTTCTGTCATACTTCTCATGAGAACAAAATCGCCTTACAGATCTTCCCTCAGAAACCTGCAGCGTGCTCA
This sequence comes from Tetrao urogallus, assembly GCF_951394365.1. NCBI lineage: Eukaryota > Metazoa > Chordata > Aves > Galliformes > Phasianidae > Tetrao > Tetrao urogallus. The sequence continues at coordinate 15,281,123 of NC_136814.1, forward strand.
CTACATCGGGATGATTCCTTCCAGTTCCAAAATTCCAATTAAAAAAAATTATGAGAATGTTTACAGTGAAAATGTTGAACATAACCATCGCTGCAACTGGAGTCTCTACTTATTTTGCTCATTTCTTGCTCAGTTTTAAATCCAGCCAAACACACCCACATTAGAAACATTCTTCAGAAGCAGCTTAGAAGTAAACATATAACATTTTAACAGGAAAAAACAACAACAAAACAAGCACAAGAGGAAAATGATTGTTTTTTTCTGCCATCTCCACCTCTACAACCCAGGAGGCATGAAAACCTCAAGGTACAGTGTGGCTTAGCACGCTCAGTAGGCAGCATCAGTACGATCTCCTGCAGCCTCTCCTGCAGGGATGTTTTTCATAGAATCACCAAGGTTGGAAAAGACCTAAAAGATCATCCAGTCCAACCGTTCACCTATTCCCAATAGCTCCCACTAAACCATGTCCCTCAACACAACATCCAAACGTTCCTTGAACACCCCCAGGCTCGGTGACTCCACCACCTCCCTGGGCAGTCCATTCCAGTGCCTGACCACCCTTTCTGAAAAGTAATACTTTCTAATGTCCAGCCTGAATCTCCCCTGCCGTAGCTTGAAGCCATTCCCTCTGGTCCTATCACTAATGGCACGAGAGAAGAGGCCGACCCCCAGCTCACTACAACCTCCCTTCAGGAAGTTATAGAGAGCAATGAGGTCTCCCCTGAGCCTCCTCTTCTCCAGGCTGAACATTCCCAGCTCCTTCAGCCTCTCCTCATATGGAGATGCTTTTTAAAGCATCTGAAGGAAAAAGAACTTGAAGCCATGATAAATACCTCTGATTTACAGGATCTTTTTAACTCACATTTCTTTTGCAAGCAGATTGTACTCATGAAACATGAACAAAGTTCACATTTCAAACAACCTCCATGCTTTGGTTATTGAGATGGAGCATGATTACTTGTGAAAAGACACCACAAATCTTCCTCAGATCTTTGCTGGTCGATTAGCTCGAGAGTCAGCCCAAATTTCCCATTTGAGAGTGATTTATATTATGCTTGTAGAAGCTAAAGGAAGCAGAGTGCTAATTAAGTGCCTTCAATCTGAACGCCAGGTACAACTCAACACGACTGCACTGCAGACTTTTTCCTGCAATGGCCCACAAACAGCTGAAGGCTCTGGATTCAGCCAAGCTGAAAAACGTATTTCTGCCTTTTGTGTTGCTGTTGCTCGCTGAGGTGACAGAGGCTGTAAAACTGTGGCGTGTGTAAAACTGAGTGATGCTCATCTGCAAGCACAAAGGGCTGCAATTGCTCCTGAGCCACTGCAGATAGATTTCCCCTGCCAGAAACTAACGGGATCTCTGCAGGTCTGAATTGTTATTAACAATGCAGAGGAGTCGCGTTGTGCACCATAAGGGCTCTTTTGATCATGATGAAGATAGTGATGAAAGGGAGCACACAAACTCTGAGCTCAGTGCGAACGCTGCACTTGGAACTACTGAAGAGAGGTGGGAGGCAGTGGCATGGCTCTGTGCGTGTCTGCAGACCCTGCAGAGAAAGTGGGACAAATTAGGTTCTAAGAGAAGAATGCTTGAAGGCATGTGGCTGGATTGCCAGAGCTGAGAAGTTATTTGCACAGTCTCCTTTGTGTGATGAGTAAGTTTTCTTTATGAAGCTAAGGCAAAAATTCCCTGGACAATCTCAACTATAGAATACCCTGAAAACTTAAAAAGAAGGCAGGGGAGATCAGACCTGCCAGAAGGAGATAACATCATCCACATTTAAATTATTGAGCCACTTTCTTCTAAGTAAGCTCCCCCAGAAAAACAACCAGCAATAAAGAGCAAAGTGGAAAATCCAGTTGTGGAGAACACACACCTCTCGTGCTGTACTCTATCCCCAACCAACATGCTGTAGTGTTATATAGAAACTGAAATCCAGATAAACCCAGACAGCAGTGAGGATGGGTCATCAAGCAGCTCACCTGCTTCTCTGGCTTTGTAGAGGGGGTTAAAGGAAGGCTGAAGACGTCTACATCCTGAGTTGATCAACACTGGCTCAGCCCTCTTCAAGACCAGGGTAAGTTCAGATAAGCTTGGAATTAGCCCATCAAAGCAAAAATGACTCTCCACAAAATTCTCATGACTAAGACATTGCTGCTTCTTCACTACTATTATTTGTTTATTTTTAAGTCCTAGTTATTGTAACCCACCAACAGCAGGATACCTACTTTCTATTCTACCTAAGTACCCAGCTGCCATGGAGAACAGGTGATTCAAAAGCATGATGTGGAAGACTGGAGGAAAGTAAATGCCACTCCTATTTTCAAGAAGAGCAAGAAGAAGGATGGAGGGAACTAGAGGCTTGGTCAGCATGCCCTGCAGCCCACAGAGAGAGGACAAATGGCTCCCAAAATGCACTTCTCAGGAGAAGGATCAAGGAAGACCAAGGGCTGAAGAACCAGAACACATATAAGAGAGTGTCTCTGAATTCGAGTGATATGGGTTGAAGAGAAAGGAAAACAGCCTAGATCTCCATTTCAGTGTCTGAGATACCATTTGTTCAGGTAACAGAAATGGAGCACACTTTGGTCATTTTATCTGCTGCCATGGGGCAGGGCTCCATCATTTAATTAATCTGATTACTTTTTAAATTGCTTCTTCATTGTTTTGCTAAGACTCGTGGAAAAAAGTAAATTGAAACTAATAAAATTACAAGGCAGTTAGTTGAGTGAATCCAACAAATACAACCAAAAGCTCCCACATAAAATTATGCAAATGTGTTAAAATAGCAACATAACCTCAACTGACTCATACTCACTGAGTTTTAGAATGTTTTTGGATGGAAGGGAACGCCAGAGGTCATCCAGCACATTTCCCTGCTCAAAACTGGCCTAATCAGATCCAGTGATGCTTGTCAAATTCTTGTGAATCTGCATTAGATTCCAGATTTTCTACAGCATTTCCCACCCTCTATTTTCTAAGTGTGTTGGCAAGAGAAAGAAAGATACTATCACTGCTGTTTATAAGATGAAGCTGGGGAAATTTGAGAGAAATAGTTTGTCAGAGTTCACCTAGCAGATCAGAGCTGGAAACTTAAACACAGGATCTTGCCATTGCTTTTATGTATTGTCTTAATATCAAGATGTTCTGGACCAGCCTTCCAAGATGACTGGTGAACGTAGGATGGAGCTCAACATGTCCAGGGAGGTGGAGAAGGAACATAATCACCTGCACTGCCAGAGGATTGAATACAACAACACTGGAGATGATTTCCAGTTCCATACCTTTCCTGTGCCATCGCGAAATCATGACATGACACCCAAGATGGGACCAAGACTTCTTAGTGATCAGAGAAGACAAGGGAGAAGTAAACCCAGACGTGAACATTTGATTGGATCAGGGCATCTCTCTTGAGTGCTGTCAACCATGCCATGGGGTCCAAGAGCAGGAAGATGTGAGATAGGACCAACCAGTGCTGTGATCACATGCAGCAATTCAAACTCCACCTGCTTCAGAAGAACCAAAGGTCATTAGCCAGTTTTGTCACTCTTGTTAATGAAGCCCACCTCAGAGACAGACAGCAACATGACTGAACCAAGGCAGGGAAAACAATGATTATTTCACTTCTGCAATTGACAAACATCTTCCAAACCATGACAGAAACAGAAAGGGGAGGGAGGAGAATAAAGAATTTATAGGAAAAAAAAAAAAAAAAAAAAAAAAAAAAAAAAATCAGTCTTCATAGACTTAAAATTTTCAGCAAAAAATGCATCCTCCTTCAGATGACTTTTTGACTACAGGAGAAATAAATTCAAACTAAAAAGAAAAATACCAACAAGCAAACAAAAAATACCCACAAAACAACATAAACAACATCTCCACAATTTGTTGCTACTGAAACTGCACGCAAAACTTTCTAGCACAGTCCTAGGGAATATCACATAGAAACTGTACTTTCAGATGCAAGATCTGTTACAGTCTATGTTTCCAGAAGGAAGTTAAAGAGGAAAGAATGTTTCACAAAAGAGAAAAAAAAAAATGCCCTTTGGCATTCTGGAAAAAGATACCTGTTGTATGAAAAAGGTAGACCAAGCTTCTAATACAAGGAAGAGCTAAGAATTCGTTTCAATAGAAACACAGATAAATCATACATAGGAGTTTTTTCATCTAAAAAAAAAAAAAAAAAAAAAAAAAACAAACCAACAAAAAACACCAAACCAAACCAACCAACACTCCCCCCCTCCAAAAAAAAAACCAACACCCCACCCACCCCCGAAAAAAAAACACACAAAAAACCCTGCAAAATATACTCTCGATGCTGAAAGCTGAATGTATGTAATAGGGAAGAGAAGCGATCACTGAACAGCTTCTCTTGGGACACAGCAGCATCCTCATCAATCAAGGTCTACAGACGTCTCGATAAAGAATACATCCTACCTATATCAGAAGCTATGGGGCTGATAGAGAAATTGCTGGGTGAGGTTTCAAGGCTTGAGTTACTGTGAAAGGGCAGGATACAGATTCATAACGACCCCTTTCAGCCTCAAGATCTATGAATATTACTGTTACCCCTGCTTTCCTTTTGCAGGAGCCATTGCCTTGCCTGCAATATCCCAGCACTCTGCTGTGTATGCTGAGTGGAAATTAAGTAAGTGAGGATATCAGCTGAGGAGACAGCTTACAGGATGGAAATTTACAGAAATGAAACAAATTAACAGCTTCCCAAGCTCAGCAGTATTCATCTGACTCCTCTGCTCTGAGTGTACTGAGAACACTTGCGCTTTTATGGCTGTAATTACGCAGCCCTGCTCATTGCTTCACTGCCTAGCCCAAGGTTTATAGAGCAACACGAAATTTTGGGTTGTTAATCCTGGCTGTTAGTTACTGCTTTCATTTCAGCTTATCACAACTGATGTTTATATTTACTAGATGCTTTACGAGGGCTTCACAGTGCTTTTTGGGCAGAGTTTCAACCCGGCTGCACTACAAGCAAACCCTCGTTCTTCTTATTTGGAAGGATCTCTGAACACATCATCTTGAAACCAGGAGTGGAGCTGCGAGCTGAGGAAACTGGCGTAGATTCCTTGTCCCTCAGGGCAAGCAAAGCCAGTCCACCTTCCTTCACACCTCACAGCATCTCTGTTACCTCCTTCAGATCCAACACGGGGACCTTTTCCCATCACCTGGGAGTTCTGCAAGGTGACCTTCCAGGCCTCCAGCACCGCTTCATCATTTCTTCCTAAATGGACACTTATCTTTTAATATCATGTGGTGATTGTATTGCAAACATGCATTACCGTTACATTATCAGCTGCCTCTGATTTAACACCACATTTATTCCAGATCCATAATGGGCTCAGATTTATGCTTTCATCTATTTTTATGGCTTAAAGGGACCAGCACGGGTTTCATTTTGCTCCTTTCCTGCTCTTCAACTGAAAGGCACTTCTTTGCTTCCTTCCAACCCATTGCCTCCCCCAGCAAACCAAAACCTACCTAGCCACACAGGTAGCAGCAGAACAAAATGAGCCACAAGCCTGTTCAAACCAAACACTGACTTCACTAACTACAGACTATGCCACAGGAAAAAAAAAAAAAGAAAGAAAAAAAGTGTTTCTATACTGAACAAATACTTTTGCAAAGAGCCAAAAAAGAAAAACTCTTAATCACCACCACCCTACATGTTAATGCTCTAACGATCTGATCTGGAAGCCATGTTAAATAAGCAGACTTAGTAGCACGTTAGTTATCTCTTTAATCATAAAACCATAGAAGTTATTTTTTTTCTCCATTCAGAAGTTCCAGCACTTCTAAATACAAGAGAAACCCAGGACTGATCCAGGTAGGGTTTCATGGCCGTCTTCCTCCATGAACCCCTGCTTGTTCTGATATCCCCTGAGGCTCAGCTGAAACCCTCCCCATAAAGGCCCCAATAAACACATAGGATTTCAGGTGGGGAAATTGTGGGGAGTCAGAACATAAGTGGCCAAATCCAGTTCTTGTTTACACCAGCCTTTGAGCATCCTCAGGGAACAGAGCACACACAGCAACTTCTCCTCTGATTCCCTCTATATCCTATATCTTAAATTTTGCCACTTGCTTTCCACTCCTCTGCTAATTACAACACTGGGCTTCGCAGAAATGCATCAGAAAATGACGCTTTGGGGACATGGGGGGAAACTGGAGAGCAGTGATCTGGTCCTGAATTGGGCATTCATATAATATCAGCTTGAAATACAAAAGAAAACATCGATGAGCAGTGACACAAGCCCTTTGCTGGCTGAAGCAGAGCACTGACGGCAAAGAATAGAGTAGTGCTGCACGTCTCCTGCAAAACTGTGCATTATCAATTCAGGGGAAAACAGCAAAGTTATCCACCCCACCCTGGGTGAGCATGGGCTGTGGTTAACAGGCTTCTGTTAGCTCCTGTAAAGATTAAAATGTTGGAAATCTGTCTTCATTGTATTTCCAAAATGGAGAATGCTTTCGTCTCCATTTCTTATTGCTTTAAACATGTCAGCAACTATTTTCAAGTGCAATTTGCTTCCATTTTCCCTAGTAATTTCTCACTTGAGAAGCCCTGAACACCTCCCTGTTCTGCTCCCTTCATCAACCAAATCTTTTTTATTTTAGCATCCATCACTTCTCCACTTTGATAGTGTTCAAAATCAAAAGGCTCACCACCTGCTGGAGAACAGAACCTGTCCATTCCTTTTAGGAAGCATTAGGGTAGCAGCATGGGTCCTGCTTGCCCCACATACTGCACATAGTGCCCACTAGCACTGATGGGCTACAGAACCCATGAGCTTCTCTGTAAAATCACGTACAATCTTACCTCCACTGCAGGGCCGGTGGTAACATCCAGCTCCAGAACATAGATTGGGAAATGCATTTCTGTAGGGTCCCAGTAAGGCACACGATCTTTATCGCTGTAACAGAGCATGCCTCCTGCAGCAAAACCAAACCATTTTGAAACCATAAAAACTTGTTGCACAGCAAGAAGTTTCCCTGTGACTGCCAGCCCACTGGCCCCACTGACTCACTTGTCTCATACCACTCTATTTGGTTTAATTAACCCCATGAGTACCTTTCCAATACAGGTTGCAGTGGCCCACACAACAACTTGGCCACAGGTGTTTTGCCTGTTACCCATTAGCAAGCAGCTGGACTGCTTTCTTGGCACATGGGGGTTTACAAGTCTCAGCAGGAAAAACTTCAGTGGCCTATTATTTTACAAATTCTGGGCTTTACTAGGTTCTAGGCTGAAAGCTGAGTGCCTCCAATCACCCCAGACCTCTATTATTGGCCCATAAAAGCACACAGTGCAGTGCCCTTGGAGTTGCTAATAGCAGCTCAATTACAAAAGAATTTGCACTGGAAGCAGAGAATCAATCTCATTCTTATATGTGTCTTCCTCTCAAAATTAAAGCACTTACCGGGGAACTCAGAACATATTTTTGAGAGTATTGGCACCTTCAGGGAAGATTGAGAAGTGATCTCTTTGGGATCTTCCACTTGAATAAAGCATTCCCTTTGTTCTATGTAAAACTTGCTGGGAGACAGGGAACAGTTCCTTGAAGGAGGATAGATTAAAGAACAGCAGACGCTGTTGGTTCCACTGACTGATCTGTAGAGCTCCAGCTGTGGCACAGCAGGCAGGGAAACACATAAGTAGCTGAAGGCCATGCAGACACTCCACCAGTTGCAACCACTCATTGTTACCACTGATGGGATTGGTAGCTACAGGTGTGGGGAGCAGGCATGAGGCTATCACAGGGCATAGAAAAGTAAAAGTAAACAAAGGATAGCATCAGCAACAAAGAAAACAGCAACAGTGAAGGGCAAGATAAATCTTTTGTTGGGGTACAGCCCTGCAACCCACTTTTCGAGTGAGCGTCCATAAGGTACATTGCCCATCTCCCTCTCCCCATTCTCTCTGCACAGAACCAGCAACCATGGCCAGGTGTCAGATCATTTTGATGCTCTTTCTGCCAAAAAATGAGCTTATCACACAGCAAAAACATTCTTGGGGAAAAGGCAGTTTTGACAACACAACTGCCATACGCCATCCTCATTTCTCCTCCCCTTCCATCCTTCTCTGATTTGGGGTTGTTTTGAAATCCAAAAAAGTCTATTTTTTAAGTAAGGTCAATGAGCAATTCCTTAGCTAATTGATTTGGGGAGATTCAGTTGCAAGGACCTTGAAAACAGTTGCAAAGATCCTCCACATTTCACATTGTCACCAGCATAGAGATACTTCGGAAATTTTCCGAATCCTTAGAATGTTTTCTCATTATTTCCTACATCAAAACAGAGGTTTGGTTTTCTAGAAGCAGTAGCTCAGAATAAATATTGAATGTTATCAACTTTCCTCAGGCACACTGAGCAATCCCTGCCCCATTTCAGGATGATGGGGAGTCGCCAGATAGCTCTGAGGTGGAGCGAAGAGCACTTCCCCTTCTGCAGTGCTCATGTATACACCTGACTGCGTATAATAAATGGTTCAATTTTATTAACATCTGCAGGGCATACTGCAGCAAACTCGCATAAGCTATGCTCTAAGAGCAAGGGATCACAAAGCATGCAAGATGCCTTCTCTTTCAGCTCCCTGCTTTATAAAGCACGGACTGGAGTCCCATGCAGAGTTCAGTGTCTACATTCAAAGCAGCTCTAGCATTGGTCTCTCTCACAGTGTCACATTACAGTTGTAATGACATGTTCTCAGAGCACTATTTACTCCACAGATCAGAAAATTTAAGCTGTCTCCCAACATCTGTGCAGTGCTGCTCCCCTCTGGCCCTCAGACGCATGCACCTTCACATCTGTTCACCAGCACAAGCTGCCACCAAGCTGTTCATCCTCCCTCTACTTCCTCACCTGCCTCAGAAATCATCAGCACAGTTCTTTCTTGTTTCTCTTTTGGAGTTGGAGGAGATTTTTCCTCCCTTTTCTCTGTGCTTTGGAATTTGTCTGTTTCAATGTGTTTTAAGTAGAACTTGACTGAGACTGGATGGGCATCATGACATGCCATTGTGGAGCTGAAAAAAATTGCCCTTTGCAAAGCAGCACTCTCACAAGTCTCCATTTTGCCATGACTGCTAATTTTGTTGGGCACAATTATGTCCTGGGAGAGCATAACGCTTCCCTGTCTTCATCAGAAGCATGGAAGTACTGAGTTTGCTAACACAGGTTAATAGGAAGCTGGATTTTGACGAGATTACATCCTTCTCTGAAACAAGAACAGGGGATGATAAGAACAGGGACGTTGCTGATAAAAGTAGTACTCGGTGCTGTTCACACATTGATTCATGCTTTTGTAGCCCAGGACTTAGAGCATAGCTTTTTCTCTGTTCTCCCATCAAGAGAGGCTGTTCCTCAGAACCTGCCAACTACAGGAGAGAGCAAAAATGCACAAGAATTTCTCAGCAATCACCACACTGTGTGGTGTTTGCACAGTGCCTTCATTTCTGCACCCAGCAGCAGGAACACACAGCCAGCTTTGGCCCCAAAACTGACCAACAGGGATGGAGCAGGATGAGATCCAGGGAACAGAAGTGCATGGCTTGGCTGTCCTTGCTAAAGCTGACAATGGCTTGGCTGGCAGAGAAGTGTCAGCATCCATTGACTTTCACAGGCTAATGTCCTGCCACCAGCCAACAAGAGAATTAAAATTCAAGACGAGATCCGAGCTTTTTCAATGTACAAACAGCCTTTCAACAGCCCACAAAAGAAACTGAGAAAGCCTCACTGAAGTCCAAGGTGTGGATGGAAGCAGGAAGAAATAGAAAAATCAGAGAAAAACAGTAATGATCAAGGAGCACACAGACTGGAAAGAAACTGCTGGTGGTCCTGGGCATCCCCTGACCCAACATCCAGACTATGCTGTGTCTAGTCCAGAGGAGAAAGGCTTGGTAAGCAAAGAGAAACAGAATCACACAGTCACAAAAAGGCTCAGGTTGGAAGGAACATTAAAGATCATCTAGTTCCAAAAGCCTGCAGAGGGCAGAGTTGCCAGCAAGGGCAGCCAACCTGGCCTTGAATGCCTTCAGGGGTGGGACATGCACAGCTTCTCTGAGCAGCCTGTGCCAGTGCCTCTCCACCCTCTCACTGAAAAATTTCCTCTTAAAATCCTATCTCCCTCCTTTTAGTTTTAAACTATTCCTCCTTGTCCTATCACTATCAGTCTGTGTAAATAGTCAGTTCCTCTCCTGATTGTACGCTTCCTTCAAATACTGAAAGGCCACAATAAGTTCTCCCCAGAGCTTTCTTTCCCTCAGCCATTCTGCATAGGAGAGGTGCTTCAGCCCTCTGAGTATCTTTGTGGCCCTCCTCTGGACCCATCTAACAGCTCCACATCTTTCCTGAGCTCGAGACCCCAGGCCTGGATGCAGTATTAGCCTCATGAGGGCAGAAAAGATGTGACCGTCTCCTCCCACACCCTACTGGCCACAGCCCTGTTCCACATTCATGCCAAGACTGGGAAAGCACTCTCCTGCCTGGAGCATCTTTCTGAAGAAGTTATCCCTTCTCACAAAATGTCTTAGAGACAGCAGAGAGCAGCAATAAGAGAAAGGAGGATGGTTCAGAGCTTTCTTGGCCAGTAATGGATCCAAAGACATCGGAACCAAAGCCATTGGCTCAGTGGTACAGAATTATTGGGGAAATCCAGCAGTCAGAAAAAGACAGAAGGCAGGAGGGAAACACCACCAGGTTGTGCAGAAGGTTGGAAGGGTACAGGACCCATTTGCTTGGACTCACTTCTTGAAGAATGACTGCCATCTCTGCTCCTTCTTCATAATGGAAGGCAATGGCCAACTGAACACTGCGTGATCTAGGATACTGCTCCTGTACTACAAAGCTAGCTTCTTCCAGAGGTAACATCTGGCAAAAGCAAGTATACAAACACTTAGTTCTCCTGGAGAAGGAATTTCAAGTAGACAAGAATAACATCTGAAGAAAAAAAAAAAATCAATGACAAAGTTCAATTTAAAAGCAACCCCATGGGCCTCATGTGTTCTTGGCCATTGACCTGATATACATGCAGATATATTCTCTCTTACTGACAAGAACAACTACTTAAAAAAAAAAAAAAAAAAAAAAAAAGAATTTCCTCCTCATGTTAGGACAGGTCAATTTGCATTAGTGTGACCCACAGTCAAGAAGCAGAGGAAACCACAGATGAAACAGGCTTTGCTAAGGGCAGAATGAAGACAGGAAACCTATAGGGAGAAAAGGAGAGCAAGAGGGAAGATATTATCTTGTTTTGGTTGTGGATTTATTCTGAAAATCAAGATGTCTAAATGCTTACTACCCACTAGAAACAGCAAGAGTAGCTTAAGCAAACTTCAGCTCTGCTTTCTTAAGATCTCCCACCCTGTTGGCTACTTGTCTTGCTGGGGGAAAAATATGCAGGACATACCAGCTCTTCAGGATGAGAATCCCAGTTCCATGTTTTCTCAATGTAGGTTAGAAAAATAAGTCGAATTATTTCTTTAAATCGTAAGCTTTCCTTGGATAATGACAGTTCAAGCCTGACTATGCACAGCACTTAGCACCCAGCTGCTAACTGCTAGTTTTGATTTATGTCCAGTAGAGATGATTTAGAAAAATAAGTTTGAGAAGACAGTCATGTTAAATCAGTTAGGTCAGACTCTATGAATGGGCTCTAAGAGCTCTGCATAGGTAATCTTGCATCTCTGAGTCCTTCCCCCATCTTCTCTCTTTACCAGTTTTATTTTGTGAAGATACAAGACTTTTTTTCCTCCTGTTGAGTGCTGGGTTAACAAATGCAGGAGGCATATATTAATGGTATTCTTTGGGGACCACCTACAGCAATGGGATGAACAATGGGCCTCGAACCATTACTAATTTATAGCCCAGAAATACAGTGTATGAATATTTTTTAAATGTAAAACCATTAGTCACACTTAATAGTTTATTTGAACTAAAACCATATTATTATCCCCTTGTTATTTTACCTGGTATATTTTAGACCACTTATCTCAAGGGTTGCCATAGCTACCTGCTGAGTGCCTTTGACTGGAGTGTTTGCAGTAATCAATGTTAAAGACTTCTTGCAAAAAGAAGTATGCTCTGACTGAAGAGGAACCTGGGCAAAATTGCCCATAATTGTATTCTTCCCCTCAGTGCTGCAGCTGTCAAATGATTGATAGCTTGGTCTCCTCACTGGCCCTGAAGAGGTATCCTCAAGACACAATCCTTAGGATTCATCATAAACCACACCAAAATGAAGGTTTTGAAGGACTTCTGGCTCAAAGTGGGTCCAATCAGGCTTATGGCTTTGTCCAGATGGATATTGGAGGTCTTCAGGTACAGAGAGCACATAAAGAAGCCAGAACTGGGGTCTTTCCAATGGTGCCCAGTGCCAAGTCAAGATGCAAATGGCATAAACTGAAGCACTGGAGGCTCTCTTTCATCATCAAGAAGCATTTCTGTGCTCAGTGGTGTGCTGCCAAGAGGCCAGTCCAGAGGATGTTCATTACTCACTTTGCAAAAGTGCCATTCCTTTCTTCTGCTCCCACTGCTTCAGCCACTCCTGCACGGAGATTTCCCTGTGCAATGTGAGCAGAGGCCCTTTTTCCTAGATAACTCAGTGCAGCACATTGTGCATGCTACGATGTCCTGAAACACAGTATCACAGCTCAGGGACCTGGAGATAGCAATAACTGATCCCAAATCCTCCAAGGCAGTAAGAAGTGAGGCACATCAACTCTTCAAATAATTCAGAGCAGTCTTGGTCTGTAATACTCAACAAGCCCCCAGCAGAGAAATGGATCCAGGACTACAGAGCTGCTCTCTCTGCAAAGTGTTCAGAAATGAACCATTTGTTCCATTCAGGCTTTTAGTGAAGAAGAAGAAAAAAAAAAAAAAAAAGGAAAGAAAGAAAAGAAATGAAGGAAGAAAAAAATTTCTCTGCAGATATTGTGTATTTATGGAGCCTGGGACATTAAGAAGGCAGAAAAACCTTTTCTGCTCTAAAAATCTGCAGCACATTTGTCTCCCTCCCACGTAAATCAGCCTGTGTACCAGAAGCAAACCAGCTCCTCTGAGCCATCCCCTCTGCAGTTCAGCAGCCCCAGCCACCTCCCCAGATTTGCAGTCCCCTACTCTTCTTGTCTCTAGCCTGCTGAAATCCCACTCTCCTCAGGCTCCTTGGGTTACTTGTTTTAAATCAATCTGAGGAGTGAATGAGCAGTGAATTACTCCTTGAAGTGAGCTTTTTTGGAAAGTTAAATGTCAGCTTTTCCCAATGCCCACTTCTGTTCTGACTTCAGAAGAGTTATCGTTCCCCCATATCAAGGTAAAAAGCTAATAATCCTTGTGAAGTTAACCCCTGTCATAAAGACCGTTTGAAAGTTTGAGGGATTGCCCCAGTAAGGAAATCCCTCTGGTACACTGCCCAGGTGTTGTGGAGGTCTATGTCTGTTTTCGTCCTTTCTGGGGGACACAAGCCCAGCGTGCAGCCCGAGGCAGAACCTCCAGAGCACTGCCATGTCTCCTTGTTTGGCTGCTCAAGGCTCAGAGCAGCCAAATGCCCAACCCTACACAATGTTTACCAAAGTGCCCATTGATCTGGTTCTTTATTTTGCAGCCCGCTTGAAGAAGGCTCAGAGGCGGTCTTCAAGCCTTTCCCTTCCCCATTTGCCCAAAGGGTTCAGTCTGCAATCCAGCCCAGGACATAATAGTTCTAGCAATGTCTCCTCACCTCACTTCACAAAAGCAAAGGCTGTCCCAAACACAAAGCTAATGTGGGAAGGTGACTCTTCTTCGCTTGCTCCAAAGCATGTTGCTTCACTCACTCACTGGGAAGAGTGCCTGCTTGCCTCACTTAATGGGATTATGTAGAAAGGATGACACATAACAGGAGAAAGGCTTTCAGCACATGCTCAGAAACAATTTCTCTTGTCAGAATCGGAATCTGCACTACCATATCTCTGAGCTCTGGAATTAAAATGCTATTGTGTAATGTGAAAAATCCAATTAGCTACGGTGGAAAGTCAACTGCAACAGGCTCTGAACAGGCCTAGTCCTTCAAAGGGAGATGGGTGAAGAAGACCTCAGAGCAAAGCATTTGCCAGCAGAAAGGTGCCAGTTAATGTGCAGTACCAACACAGCAAAGCAAGGTTGGACTGCCTTTTGTAGCCACATTAATTAATTAATTAATTAATTAAATGAACAAATAAATAGGTAATTTTTCCTTACTCCGCACCCCACGGCACATTTCAGGTACTTTCCACTTCTGCACTGTGGTCTTAGCAAATTCGTGGTAAGTGGAAAAGAGCAGTGTAAGGGGATTTTTGAGTAATTACAGCTTTGATAATACAATGTGTGACCAGATACTGAGCTACAGAAGAGAATAACAGAGTAACAGTTAACACCTTCACAAAAGTTCTCTCTCACACCATCCCAAGGACATTAGCGGTAGGATACACTAATGAACCTCAGGTAAAACTCAGCCATTCAGCAGTGTGTGCACATAACAAGAGTACTTCATCAAAATAAATCAAGTCCCTGGAGACACTCAAGGTCAGGCTGGACAGGGCTCTGAGCACCTGATGGAGTTGTAGGTGTTCCTGTACACGGCAGGGACTAGGAATTGGATTGGAATTAGAATTGGACTAGGCGATCTTTAAGGGTCCCTTCCAACTCGAATGATTCTGTGATTCTAAGAGTCAGTGGAGAATACAGTACATTTGTTCCTCTCACAAAAACATATATTTCTTTGGATTCCCAAGGAAAAGTTCTCTTCACAGTTCAGAAATAACCAAGCTACTCTCAGGCACTGAGAGCATAAATCAAGTTTTTTCCACTTCCAGGCCTGTACTCTGAAACAGTTGAATCTGATGGCTAATCCTTAAAGTAACCTTATGAATTTCTCTTAGGACACATCATCTTGAGTACTGGAGGAAAAAAAAAAAAAAAGGCCTTTGGAGTGAAACAGAGGGCAACTACAACAAGCAAGACCTGCCTTTGGTGAACTGCCAAGTGACATTACTGTTACAATGATCTGGAGCCCATTAGTATCAAGCAAAACCCCCACTATAGCCTCATGTTCATCTGTTTTTGTTCCACTTGTTGGCTTCCAAGGACAGCCACACATTACAGAAACTTGCCAAAATTATGATGGAGGAAGACATACTGAGCTATAAGGAGATGATAGACAGGTGTGTTTTTCTGTGATGTTTTCCTGGGAGCTGAAACAGTAGAAATCAGTAGGACTTATCTGGAGACCCAGCTTTAAGACTCATGCAAAACTCTTCTGTCTCTGACTGCTAGAGAACACTGGGCATAAATTCTCCCTGTAGGATTCACCAAGGAGCAGATGAGGAAAGGTAAGTCTAGGCTTGGTATATGTTTGCATCATTGCAAATAACATTCTCCAGTGTCACAAGGTAGAGATAATGCATCTGAGGTATTATGGAGATAGAGAACCATATACATGCCCCCAGTGACCTGCCCTAGAGCAGCACTTCTCCCAGGAAAGACATCAGCTCTAGATCTCCCACACCTCAATCTGCAGCCACTGTTGTCTGCGACCACTGCACATTTTTGTGTTGTTTGGCATGGACTGAACAATTTTTCTCCGTCATCCATAGAATTACCCTTCAGATAGTTGGTAGGGGCAATAAGCTTACATCCACAAGCTGATTAATGTTAGCAAGCCCTATTGTCATGAATATTCCACTATTCACTTGTTACAAGTATAAGTAGGACAGAGATTTATGGAAAAATGCTCTTTAGTGAGCAACAATTTAAGGTACCTAAACACTTATGAATATACAGTAAGCATTTTATAAGTATTCAAGCTCAGTTATTGCAAAAGAGCAAAGTTTTATTTCCTATACAAAGGAAAGAAAAGAAATCTGTTCAGCCTGTAGGAAGCACATCCTTTATCACATGAGAACAGCACCATAGGAGAGATTGTAAATTTTAAACATCTTAACCATAACATAACACTCAAATCTTTTCAGTTGATAATGGAAATCGTTTTTGGCATAAATATCTATTTTAAACGTGTTCATGTCACGCTTCATGGGAAGGCCAGAATTAATGTTATACTCAAAACATTTTTCAAAGTACAATTATTTTGACTCTGGGATCAAAGAAGGTTCCTATTCTGGGTTACCATCTGGGGTTCAATTTTTTTTTTTATTTTTATTTTTTTAAAGAGAAAAAAACCTTGGTACCTCATAAATTATATGGGAAACAACATTAAAGAGACCTCATAGCTACTGGTTACAATGCCTGCTAGCTTCTTTCCCCCTCACTAACACTAATTCTCTGAGGCTCCCCAGGAGAGGTCTCCAAATACTATGTGAAACATTTGTTGATTTTTTTGTGTTTTTTTTTTTCCTTCTTCTGATTCATCTGCTATTCTTATTGCCATATTCTCTCAGTTTAGCTCAGAGACTCATGTCTCTCCTTTAGCAGGCGCTTCTCTGGAGGCAGTGGGAAGCAGATTAAAAAACAGACTAACCAATCTCATGAACGCAACAGTCACACTAAAAAATCATCATTTTCCTACACCTTGGAGCTTGCTGTTTCCCTCCTCATTTGCACTAGCTTCTCAAGCCTGTTTGTTGACATCTTTCCAGCAATCTGATGATCTCTGTGAGCAGATGGCATCAAGCTCTGAAATCTTACACATGCCATGTTACATTAAGCCCCGGCTGACTAGAAGCTATTCCCAGCATGATATTATTGACTTTCTTAGCAGAGAGATCTTTGGAGTCTTTCAGGCTGTTATGTTAGCGGGAACAAGCAAACTCATAAGCCAGATTTCCTTGTATGTTAATCTATTTACGCAGAGCATCTCTCAACATCTTATTTCTTAGAAGCACAAATCAGAGAAAAAAAAAAAAACAAAACCTGTTTGTTTGTGAATTCCAACTCTGTTTTTCCATCCATTCACAGTGCTGTTGGTTTCCTCCTCTCATTACTTTCAGAAAGATTCTTCCTACCCCACCTATCATCTCCCCCCCAGCCAAGTTCTTTCCCTGGAGCCTTCTGCCTCTCTCCCCACTCACCCCAGCAGACAACACAGCTTGGTGTGATTTTCAGAGCCCTCCACTCCCATACCTCCATCCAACCTAGCCTTTGCACAGGGGCTTTCACTCATTCCACCAGCACTGCACAGTAAAGAACTTCACCGAAGTTAGAAGGGATATCTGGAGATCATCTAGTCCAACCCTCCAAAGAGCAACTTTTTTACTGTTTAAGTTGCAATACCTGAGAAATAACCACAAGACCTGTCAGGATCTATGTTCACACACAGATGAAATATGCTCTTACTTGCACACCTCTCAAACAAACAGTTGAGTTACTTCAACACCCCCACAGCCAAGAATGACCCTATTTATAGCCAGAATGCCCCCTCCTTTCTGAAGACGGCTCAAATGGAACCACTTTTTTCATCATCAAAGTTCAGGTCAGATTTAGCAGTCATCCGCATTTTTGCACAGGTGTCTGCAAGCATGCAACACTTGTGGAAGCCAAATATTCTGAGAGAAGGAAGTCTATCCAGGCCTCTGCCCCTCTACAGTCAGAACATCACAAGTGATAGAGCTAGGGTCATGCTGCATTTGGCCTGATGAGTTATGGCCAAGCCCTTGCATGCCAGCTAACATTTTAGTCTTGGGCCATTATCAGCTACATTTAAAAGGAAGTGACAAAAAGATGGTGAAGCACAATACTGAGAGATGGATATAATCAGCAGGAGGTTGGAGGAGAAATAATGTGTATTTTGCAGTCTTCCTCCATAAGTGAGTTCCTCGCTCCTGCGGTTAGGAATAAGAAAGGTTTTTCACCTCCACCAAGTGGTGTTTGCACATAGCACACTAAAAATTGGTCTTCTTGCTGCAGCAGAAGCTGCAGACATGCACAAGCTTGCACAGAAGGGTACACAGAAAAAAGCCAAGAAATGTGTACTCGGCAATGGTGGTGACACATAGAAGGGCACAGCCCAACACCAACCACTGCAAGTGCTCCCGAGGAAGGATTCAGAGCTACAGACCTGGGCCTCTTGTGGAAGCTGGAACAAGAGAGATGATCTTCTTGCCTCCAGGAGGTGTATGCTTGTAGCTCCCACGCTGGAGGGCTGCAGTGGATGGATGTAGGCTTTTCATGTGGAATTGGTTGGGACAGCAAAGGTGAGGAGTTGCCTTTTATATGAGAAATAAGCATTAATACATGAAGCCGTGATTGCTCTACCTGACCCTGTTTGGGGGATTGACCTAGATGGTCTTCAGAGGTACCTTCTGTGTTTCTGTGAGCCATCAGCACTAATTTCTGGCTATTTGTCTAACTGAAAGGCTGTACACAGAAAACCATTCTTAGCTTCTCCCCAGATATATAGCATGTACAAATGTAAATATTTTCTTCCCTTATTCATAGGCTTTTTCTTCTCTTCAACTTCTCTCTGCTCAGAAGGAATAAAAAGTAAACAAAACTGTACCTGCTGAAAAAGAAGACTCTGGGGGACACATTAGCTAACCAGACCTAGGCACATCACATGGTGTTCTGCAAATGATGTACATGTTCAATTAATTTGATCTATCTAAAAATGTTGTTACACAATACAAAGGTGAGGCCTGAATGCCTTATTTTTAATAACTATGCCATGTGCAAACAATATTGTCTATTAGCTACAGAAATTAAACACCTACAGTTCTACATAAGTTTTTGGAAGTCACTTTTGGTGGTGTTTTCTGTGATATTTCTGAGAGTGTATTCCTTGCCTAGCAGATGTTAATACGAGTCTAGAGGTCAAAGGTGTTATTCAAAGGTTGCTCTTTGTTGTTTTGTCCCTTGGCCTTATGCATACTTCCCATTGTGCATAAAGCATGTTATAGTAACTCTAATTTTCCAGAGGATTTCAGATAAAAACAACAATGTATTCAAGTAAATTCCTGGCTACTCCTGATAATCTTCATGTCCACCATGTGTCTATAAGTGATTTCCAGGATTAATCGCTTCATCACCTTTCTAGACATCAAGATGAGGCTGATGAACCTGTAGTTCCTCTGATCTTTCTTTGTGCTCTTCTCGAAAACAGCAGTGACATCTGCTTTCTTCCAGTCCTCAGCTGCACTGTATTGGAGGTGGCCTTAAGAACAGGTGACCAAACTGCCAGGAGGGAGTACAGAGTTTGCATAGTCCGTTCGTGGCTCAGGACCTGACTAGGAACAAGAGAAAGAAACCATATGAAGTACATGCACTCACAAGGTAGGAGTTGCTCTACAGAGATGAAAGTGAACCCAATTCTCTTGAATCCTAATCTGCGTGCCTTGCCTAGAATCATAGAATCACAGAACCCTTAAGGTAGGAAGAGGCCTGTAAGATCATCGTGTCCAACCATCAACTCCCCCCCCACCATGCCTACTAACCCTCAGTGCCACATCTCTGCGGTTCTTGAACACCTCCAGAGACAGTGCCTCTACCATCTCCCCGGGCAGCAGCCCAGTGCCTCACCACTCTGCCTGAGAAGAAATGTTTCCTCATATCCAACCTGAACTTCCCCCGGCACAACTTGAGGCTGTTCCCTCTCATCCTATCACTGCCGCCACAGTCAAATAGTTCAGAAATAAAAATAATGGTTCTTCAGCGAATGAAACCCCAAGAAAATTTCACCTCACTTATCTTGCCCCATCTCTTCCCAGAGGGGTGGAATTACAATGCTTTTAATAGGCAGAATGGAACTTTGGTGATACTTTGAAGTATTTGAAGTATATTCTTTATTATTATTGTACCAAAAAGAAAAGTGTGTGAACTTCAAAGAGAAAAGACTGCAGGGCTGGGGGAACTAATTGGAGACAGATGGTCAGATGTGGCTCTTAAAAGACTGAAGATCAGTTAGGAACATCATTCATTCATCTCAAAATTGCCTGGAATGCTGAAAAAGAGAAACCACATCTTCCGTTGTCCATTCTTTCAATCCATCTGCAGTCCCCAGCAGTAAAACACAACACAGCCCAGCAAATATGACTGTTGTCATTACTAGCAGAGTACCACACAGATTTTCTTCTGACCTGAAAAACCCACATGCCTCTCTTACTGCATGGTAGCAAGGCTGTCTCCATCATTCCTCAAAGAAGCCTTTGCACCGAATTTGAGTCTCTTCCAGCTTGAAGTTAACATAAGGCCACTGCTTCAGGCCTCCTATTTTTCATCTGCTGTCACATGAGCTCTCTCTCTCCCAGGGATTCCGAAAACTTTCCCACTTAAATAAAAGCAAGCACAGCCTAAGGACATTGTGTGGCTTTCTGGGTCTCAAAAACCAATTAAGCACAACTCCAAACACAGGCTTTTCATTTAGTTACAAATTCTCCCTGCACTTGTGCATGTTGGTTCTCCTGCACATAACCTTTCCTATTCCAGGACCAAGTTAGTAAAAACACTTCAAACGCATTTGGCATGA
Source organism: Tetrao urogallus (assembly GCF_951394365.1). NCBI lineage: Eukaryota > Metazoa > Chordata > Aves > Galliformes > Phasianidae > Tetrao > Tetrao urogallus. Next base: position 15,301,561 of record NC_136814.1, read on the forward strand.
GCCCAGAAGCTTCTCATGAGACACGTTCAGCCTCTGGGACTGTTCTGCTAGGCCTGTCAACTCTGGTGCTCCAAACCAAGAGCTCTTCCCAGGGAGCCCAACCCCATAGCAGGGCACAGTTTTTGGCTCACTGCCTGGACCTCCTCCTCAGCAAAGTTAGACTTTTGTCAACTTGAGCCTCGCCACCACCACTGTCTGAAGGGTCTGCCTGATATTTACACTCTATGAAAGAGGTGACATCAGGCCAGTGCTGTCTCACCATCCACCAGCCAAGAGAAGTCACTTCCCAAGGGTTTAAGCCCCAGCCCTGTGGGCAATGCAATGTACAGGGAAGCTGTGATTGCACCTATCACTGATCAGTCCCATAACCTGCTTGTCCTGGTTACCCTTTGGGTCCTAACACTGAGCACAGTGCCAGCACTGCATTGAGGCAACCATGATGGAGACTCACTGCTCCCAAGGAAATTCTGGGCAGCTCTGCTCCCAGCTCACTGCTGCTCCATGCAAGCAACATCCACTCTGGACCAGGACTGTACTGCTGCCAGCAAATGATTCCAAAATGAACAATCCTTATGTGCACCCAGCCACGGAGCCAATGAGGGAAATGCTGTGACAAAGAAGTTTAGACTGATCAGGAGACAGCATAATGTCCAGCTGCAGGAGAGCGGGCTCCTCACCACCACAGCCACACAGGCAGCTGCCTGACACCCCCACTCCAGCAGTAACCCCAGGGAGCATAGACCTTCACTGTTGCTAATGGTGCTGATCTTTCATGCTGCAAATGGGCCAGTCAATCTTGAGCTAATGTGGCTTGTTCAACCAGCAGCGTCACCCTGATGAAGCAGCTCAGCTGGCATCCTGAGGGACTCATAGCAAGCATGTCATTTTTTACCTGCCACATTTCAGGGAGCCCAAAGGACCCAGGTAATAAGTCTGCATTACAAATCTCATAACACAACAGACAAGCCTTACCCCAAATTCCCTGCCCATTTCAAAGATCTTTTTCCTACACCTGATATTTTCTGTGCACATTCTGTACTCACTCCTTCCTTATTCTGGATTTAGCAGTAGGCACTTGTGCTCCAACCCAGAAATTCAGAAGCAGCAGCTGTAGGTGTCCCTGTTCACTGCAGGGGAGTTGGACTAGACAACCTTTAAGGGTCCCTTCCAACTTAAACAATTCTATGATTCTGCGTGTCAAATGTATTTGGATGCGTAGAGTTTGTATGACTTTTCCTGTCAGGGGGACTGTATCTGCCTGTTTGCCTCTACTATCCAAGATTTCTGTCTCTCTCATCCTTCAATGTCTTCCTTTTGTTTTGAGACTCCCTGCCATCAGACTTCCAATAGTGTGAATTTCTTCCCAAACACAGCTGTCACGCTTCTTTTTGAAGCTCCTGTTAAGATGTAACATGGCTCTGAACTTTTTTCCTTTTGGGGGTGGGGGTTAATCATCAGATTTCAGATCTTTGCTATTAAAATCCAACAGATAACAAATGAATCAAGATAATGAGACAAGACTGTCACTTTGTAGGAAATCAATGTCATGGTGTTTTAGAAGCAAAATCCATTTACAATTACATTACAGGAAAGAACATATCTGGGCCACTTCTAGGCTGTCATAGAATCATAGAGTCATTAAGGTTAGAAAAGACCACTAGTATCATCATGTCCAATCATTGACCCATCACCACCATGCCCACTACTCTATATCCCTAAAAGCTGAGGTAGCCACATATCATTATATATCACATTTCTGGGTAATCCGGGTTACACCTATACCTACAACAGGCTGAGGAGGCCAGACTCATTCTCTGATATCCAATAGTCCCAGTAGCACTGCTTACTACTTGATACTTACTATTTGCTACTACGTGCCCTCAAACTTTTATCCAAGTCGCTTGTTGGGAATTATCAGAGATCCGTGATAACTACAAAGCCATGACTGAGAAAACTGCTAGGTTGATCTTGGTCAAAAACCATATTGGAGACATTAGAAATCAAATAGTACTAGAGAGTGCCTGAGCGCATACACTTGCACCATCTCACTTCTTGCTCTTTCTACATGGTCTTTGTGCCTGGGATGTTACCTCTGAGCCAAGTGGGATACACACAGCATGGAAGGCTACCAGCTTATCCCTGCAGAAAGCCAAAGCATGTTTTGGTGCCATCGGCCACCAGAAATAGAGTTCACAGTCCTACAGTCAATGATACAATATGATGCAGCAGCTTATTCCCAGGATGCTCCACTTTTTCCCTGTAGCACAATATATGTGTCTCATAGCATGATTTTGGCTGGAGTCCCCTTTCCTGGAGGCTGGTGCAAGATGTTGTACAATCTGGGATCCAAGAGGCTGAGCAAAGGCAGAAGTGCTGGCTCTCAACCTGCTGGGCACCGGCTGCCTCTGTTACACAGACACAAGGTGATGAGCAGAGAACAGTCTTTTTCTCCCTCCTGCCCTCGTTCCCAAGGGTAACAGCCATTTCAAGACAACTAAAAGCAAGCCAGCCTCACAACCCCTGGCTGGCTGTGGGTTAGCAAGCATGCCCTTCTAGCAAAGCTACCTTAACCTCAGCACAGGCCATGGACAACAAGAACCCCAGAGAGGTGCTTGGGGCAGCTGTCAGCACCTGGAGGGTTCAAACATTTCTCCCCTCCCTGTGCTCTGCTTTAATAAGTCTACAAAAGCGGCACAGTGGGAGTCTTACTGCAGGTTCATGGGGTGCAAGGTTTGTCAGGAGGGACCACATCACAGCTGCTCACCAGCATTAGTGTTAAATTCAGGATAGAGCTCCTGTCCTCTAGGTGGCCTCATATGTGCAGTGTGCTGACCCAGATCAGAGCCTACAGCAGGACCAGGACATCACACAGATGAATCAGTTGGAGGAGGCAGCCCAGATTGTTACCATTTGTGCCACTGTTTGAGGACCAGGGTGCTGCATATCCTCCCTGTTCTGGCAAAGCTCTCTCAGCACCAACAGCCCACATACATCCCGTGCACTTTCTCAGTGCTAACTGAATGGTGAATGATGCTGCTTGCTTTTCTAGAAAACATTCCTGGCCCTCACACTTCCTTCGCCCAGGGCTTTACACCATAGCTGAATTTAGATCAGCTGTGTGCCACGATCGATGAGTCAAACTAACAACTGCCATCCCCCTGGGCTTCCCTGCTGTCAGCCTTCTAGCTGCAAGGGAGTCTCCTGGGCCAGATGCTGATGTTTTTATTCATGGCCATTTCGTTTTCCCGCAGCCTACCGTGAGCATGGAATAATACTCACTTCTGCACCTCCAGCAGCAATTGACTTGCCCACGTCTGTAGGAATCCCTGCAATCTGCTCTTGCAGGAAAAAGCTGAGTCCAGGCTTCCACAAGTTTTCAGGTGTGCCAGCCCCCCATCTCCTGCAAGGTAACTTGGGAAGACAAAAGGATTTGTCCCTCTCTGTGAAACAGCATGTCCTCAGTGCTGAATCTTCCTGCACTTAACTTCCCCATTTCCCACATTCTCCTATACTTGATGGCTTCCTGGACACAGCCAGAGGCAGCAATAAAAGTAGGGACCCCACAGGAAGTCCTCCTGCCAGCAGAAGAGACCATACCTGCAATATCGTGCATGCACAGACACATAAGGTTGGAATGCTAAACTGATAGTGCCGTCTCTGTGCTTTGGCATGGAAAAAGTGACAGTCCCAGAAAACCCCAGGCAATGGGAGTGAGGTTGGCAAATGACACCTCTTTGACTTTTGGTGACCTCAGTCTATACCCAACAAATAGCTTTTTAAGAGCCGCTATATAACTAGTGAGGAAAAATAACTCCTTTAAAGTCTATTACCATGAAAAACGTGAAGGTGGTTTATTGACTGGTAATTAAAATCATAGCCCTTTTGGTAGCATATGGCAACTAAGGAACAGCACTTTGCTAAGGGTACAGAGGTCAAACTGCAGTGGTAATAGCTGAGTTTTACTTCCCTGGGAATGCACAATAAAAAATTCAGATCTTATAGCTGATCTTTGTAAAAGGTGTTGGTAATCAAAAGTCAGCATGAAATTATATCAAACGTTAATTTTAAAGCTGCTAATATTTAAAAGCCTTCTTCTGTGCCTGCCACTTTTATTCTGAGATGTTTTACTTGCCTCGTTTTAATGATCTGATGGGGAAATGGAGATGGAAATTACCCAGAGTCTCTCTTGGAAGTTCGCTCAATGTGACTATCAAAAAGCTGCTCTGTGCTTTGTACGTGCGTGTGTCAGAGAGATCTGGGGGGTGTTATTATTCTCAGTGTGGATAGATGAAAAGATGAAAAAGAAAACTGCCAGAGGAAAGAAAGATGACATTAATAACTGCTGTTCACAGTGCCACGGCGAGTGTGAACCAGGAGTGTGTAAATCAGTACCAGCCCACTCCCAAGGCCATTGGCAGCTCTGCAGAGCTCCCCCAGCTCTGGAATGGAAGGGGAAGGTCATGGGTTCAAGCAGAACCACTGCTTGTTGATAAAGCTGAAATAGCCACCGGGCTTGGCTCTTTGGGACCTGAGCCTCATTCCAGCTGTACTTTTCAAGGAGTTCACCTCCAGAGTCCAGACCTCCAGAGGGAGAAGAGATTCCTCTGCCCTACAGCCCCTGCATCCTTGTGAGGATTCTCATGGGTTTCTTGGGGAATAGATTCTGCCATGATCTGTGAAAAAGAGAGAGTTCTTTGCAGTCATCTAATTTAAGCCTTCCCAATGAATTTTTACTTTCATTAAGTAAAGCTTCCCTAGGACACTGCCAGAAAACTCCAGCTCTTGCATTTGTAAAGCTAAGGTATTGCTACCCATAAAAAAAAGTAGATGGCAATTACTAAGGAATTACATTTAAACCAAAAATGACTGAATTTATTACCATTTGTATGTGCACAGCATAAAATGCTACTGCAAGTTTAAGAAGCAGGAAAAGAAACTTCTCTTTCTTTTTAATGATGGAGGCAGGAACTTGCCAAGCTCAAATAGCAACAGAAATGTGAAGCCATAAGTGAAGGGAACAGAGCTCAGGCACAGTAACAGAGCAGCTGAGCAATGCAAATAGATCAGAGATGACCACACACTAAATGAGGACACCAGGCTGGGGAAGATCTTGTTGGAGAGCTGCCTGCCATTAAGTTCTACAGCCATCAGGCTTCATCCCAAATCCACCAATATTCTTCCCGCTGATGCGCCGAGGCTTTGGCTGGAAGCCTTGCCGCAGTTCTGAGCTCCCTGCTTTGCCCATGGAGTGTAATTCATGTGAAACAGCCCATGAAGAGCAGACGAGGTTAGCAAGCCTAAAAGTACACCCAGGTGTATATGGGTCACTCAACCAAAATCAGTTGTCCTGGTGTAAAAGCACTCTCACATCTTATTACTGCATTTCTACCTGTGGGCACTGCACTGTGACCAATGTAGCGAACCAAGCAGAGGTATGCACTCACACAGCACAGCCCAGGCTGTCCTGGACTATTTCCAGACTGATAACTCCAGCTTCATACTCTGCATGGATTCTTTTAACATAACATTGCTAAAATACAGTATAAATATATATATATAGTTAAGTATCTAAAAAGCTGGGGAATTTTGAATTACGTTTCCCACAAGTTACCTTTGAATTTGTACACTCTGAAAACCTCATGCAACTACTGGAGAAGAAAGAATATTGGTTTAAAATGAGAACGGTTAGCTGGGTAGCAGTAGCAGTGCAACAACTTGCAAAAGGTGCTTTGAAAGAGGTTCCAGTATGCACATGTGCTTGAAAAATCGAACATTACCCAAAACCAAAGAAAGGCTGCACAAATGGTCTTGTATCTTCCCCTTGACTACTCTGGGACATTGAGTGACCTCCACCCACTCTGCTCATAAACCATTCACAGGATGATGACTTCCAATGAATCTGGCTCAGGCTTTCAACTGGGAGAGCTGAGTAGGAGACAGCTTATCCTCACTGCTCAGTGGATTCAAGAGAACTCTTCATTTTGTCAGAACAAAATGCTCTAGCTCAGAGAAATTATGTAGCTCCCATTTGGCAAGTACTAGGACACAAAAGGCCACATGAACTACAAATGAGCCTCAAAAATATGCTTTGTTATCAGCCCATTACTTCCCTAAAGAACACTCATTCTTACACTGTTATTGTGGGATGAGTAGAAATCATCCATAAGGGAACAACACCCACTGCTGCAATGGAAGAACAGTGAGATGGCACGAAGGTTCCCCATTACCATTCTCAGGAAGATCCTGGATTTTTTGTGTTTTGTTTTGCAGGAGGAAGAGATGCTTACATGTCATGTGTATATGGGTCTGTTTAGCTGATAGAGAAGGGAAGTGGAACCACAGTTTCCAAGAAGACAACTGCGTTACCACGTGGACGTATCTGACAGTGACGCAGTGGTGCTTGTGTCCTCCACTACTTTCCCACCAGTGAGACTGAGTTGCTCCTTGAGATCCAGGACCCCGGCATGACAACAAGACAAGCATGCCCTTACCAACCTGGGTGCTCCCCCGCAGTGCCTGAGCATGGAACATGCCCAATATACACACTGAACACACACAGCATCTCTGCAACCTTTCCCCCTCTGCTCCCCAGCTACCCCAAGGTGTTCCCACCCAGGTCCACTCCCAAGACCTCCCCTCTGCTTTTTGCACCTAATCTCTGATTTCTGCCTTAGATCAGCATTCAGAGTTATCCTCTATTCTTATTCACAGCCTCATGCAAATTTTTTCAAATCCCTGCTCCTCAGCTCCACTGCAGTGGAACAGCTCTTCTGCTTGTCCCAGGGTCAGGCTGGCCCCAGTGCCCCTGGGCTTTTCTATACTGGCTGGATATTGCCTGGGAGAAGATTTTCAAGCCTAATCCAGTGTCACTGCAATCAGCAGTTGTCAACGTGTCCACACTCTCTACAACTGCTAATAGCAGAGCTCAGCTCATTGTACAGGGTTTTTGTGTGACAGGACTGATATGTAAGACATCCCAGCAGCTTGACAGCTGGCTGTTCAATTCCCAAAAGCTCCTCATTAACAGGTGCATTTCTGAAGAAGAAAATGAAATATATCCAACATAAAGCCAAAAGCTTTCCTATTCACACACATACACAAGAGCCTGTCATGAATCGGCTGTCAGTACTCAGCTGCTTCTCTTGTTTAAACAGAGCCACAGAAGACATAATAAAATAAAATTAAATAGGTGTTGACTTACAGGTCACAGGCTGTTAATCAAGAGAAAGCCCTCTTAGTTATTGACTCCGGCTTTCTTGCAGATCTGCAGAATTTAGCAGCATGGTCCCAGTGCTGAGGTCAGGCAGACACACCAAGCTATTGGAGATGATTTACCATTTGATGCTAATTGGATCTCAAGGAAGCTCTAGGATGGAAACTGCATTTGTGCCAAGAGGAGAGGAGGCTGACATTCAGATGTGCATTAAGCTCTTTCATGAAAAGTGCTGCTCCCTTACCATACCTGGGAAACAAGAGGGAAAGAAACAAACTCCTTTGCTTCTGGTTGAATCGCAGCCAACACTTCAGCATGCTCCAGTATCAACATATGTTGTCTTTTATCAACCCCAAGAGGGAATCCTGCCCGTAGTGCCACCCAGAGCATATGGATTTCCGGACTCCTAGCCCCAACTGGAGCAAGAATCTGCTTCATAGTTGCATGAGCTCAGCTCTACTGTACCTTTTCCTTCTTACCTGATGTATTACCAAGAAAAATTATATTCACACATGGGAAAACAAGATAAATTCCTCCAGCCCTTCCATGACATAACTGCTTTGCAGAGTTTTCATGAAAATGACACCGTTCCTTGGTTTTCTGAATAATATCTTCCTACAAGCAAGTGACCCTTGAAAAGAGAGCGTGTGTTCAGGTTAATTGGCAAGGCCTCATTACAGAAAGACATACAGAGCCTGCAGGATGAGGGTACATCTGCAAAAGACGTTTATATTTCTACATGCCAAAGTTACTCGTTGAAGTCTCCTTAGAGCTTGTAAACTGACCCTGACAATCTTCTCCAAATTCCACAACCTCTTAACCCCCACAAATGCTATTGGATAAATTATCATAGAATCACAGAATTGTTTGAGTTAAAAGGCTTGGAAAGGACCCTTAAAGACCATTTATCCCAACCCTTTTACAAAGAACAGGGATGTCTACAGCTTGATCAAGGTGCTCAAAGTCTTGTTCAGCCTGACCTTGAATGTCTCCAGTGATGTCTCCAGCCCACCATCCACCACTTCTCTGGGCAACCCGTGCCAGTGCCTCACCACTGTTATTGTAAAACACTTATTCCATATATTCAATCTAAATCTTCTCTCCTTTAGTTTGAAACCAGTTCCCCTTGTCCTACGGCAAGAGCCCCTTACTGCCCTGCCAGTAGCAGGTCCCTTATCACCTCTGTTGCCTCTCACCTTCGCAGTCTGAGAACAATGAAGAAATCTTCTCCTCTCTCCAGACTTTCAGCTCAGAGGTCTTTCTCCTAAGTGTGAGCTGTGTGCTCGGAGCTGGAGAAGGTGAGCTCCAGGGAGGCCTGGTCCCCTCCTGCAGCTTTGCTCCCACTGCCAGAGCCGGATCCTCACCTCTTAGCATCTTTCACCTTCAGACACAGCCCAGTTGAAGGACCAGAGAACAACATTCCTACTACCGACATGTTCCCACCATGTTGGTCTTTCATGAAGGGAATGTCCTGTTTAATGAACTTAATCTCCTTTTATGATGAGATTACTCACCTAGCTGACCAAGGGAAGCCAGTTGATGTAATCCTTTTGGATTTCAGCAAAGCTTTCAATAACATTTCTTACAGTTCTTACAGTAACCTGGACAAAATGTTCAGCATATTGGTAGACAGGAACATAAAGGATAGGTGAGCAATTGGCTGATGGGTCAGGCCCAAAGGGCCCATATTAGATAAGGCTATATCAGGATAGCAAGTGGTCACTGATGAGGTTCTGTGGGGCTCCATTTTAGGGTCAGTTCACTTTGATGTTTTCATAAATGACTTGGATGCAGGACTAGAAGTCCTGCAAACTAAGCAAGTTTGCAGATGACGCTAAACTGGGAGGACCTGTTGAATTTCAGAAGGATGGAGAGGCCTCACAGAGAGATCTAGACAAATCAGAAAGCTGGGCAATGACCACTGCACAAAGTTTAACAGGAACAGTGCTGGATTCTGCATCTGAAGACAGGCTTCTGCCCAGACTGCAGAGAAGGGAGGGGGCTTCATTTGTTACACAGGATCTGGATATCCACAGAGTGGCAAGAATATGTCACTGCAAAGTTACTACTCTACCTGCATTATCAGGGTAATGGACATTCCTCTGCTTCGTTTATATTAGATTCAGAACACAATTCTCCCCTCTCTCTGGGAGAACATCTCTGATCCCCACCCCCCTAGCACTGGGAGCATTCTGCACATGTGGTGCTGCAAGCTGCATACAAAAACGCAGTCCAGCTCCCCTCAGGTCAGCTTGTTGTTGCTACTCACAGATCTGAAGCAAAGGGTAAGAGCTGGTAGCAGCAGTAAAAGGGAACACAGCATAGCCATGGCAGACTGGGGCAGTCAGATCCAGGTATTCAGCTGAGTACCTGCGTGCCTGCTAGACAGAGAAGCTCCATGAAGTTATGGCTGGCATTTTTAAATGCTTCTAGAGAGCATAGGTTTGCCTTTCTTCACACAGGGAGACCTGCAGCGTGTGCTGCATTGCAGACACAGGCTTGCATTGCAGCACCAGTATGCCTTGCTCTGTCAAGCACTTCCATCACTTGGATCGTGCCAAGTCAGATTCTAAACAGATAAAACACAATGTTGCTCTGAAAAGCAACTCAGGGTTGTCAGCCTGAGACTGCCCCTCACTGTGACCCCTACTTTGGCCACTTAAATGGCTTTTTAGTAGCTCCGTCCCTCTGCTGCTTCTCTGTGTCCTTTCCCAAGGGATGCTGTGACAAACACTTTCAACGCATCTGGAGCCAAGAGGTCAGTCAATTTTCCCCACAAAAGAGAAGCAATCATCTTCTGATGATGGTGCAGAGTGAGCACAGCACATCCAGGCTTGGGTGATCCCCTTCACACTCTTTGCCTAAGAGCAGTTCTTTCTACCAAACAAGTTTTTAAACCAGGCATGCTGCTGAGCCCAGGGACGCACATGTCCACATCACTTCCCAACACCCTGTTCTTCAGCCTGAAAACATCTGTTGTTCTCTTGCCAACAGCATCTGTCCTGTCAAAGGATACTTCTTAAATACAACAGCAAGCAGTGAGGCCAGCAAATAGGAAGAGAGTGTGCCTGGACAAAGGACCAGCCAGTACTGAGTTCCCAAAACATGCTACATCATTTCCACAGGTCCAGTGCAAACCAGATGAGTACCTGATGATTTCATTAGCAAGACATTCAGGAAAAAAAAGCACTAAAATAGGTAATGCCATCTTTGCATCACACCCCCAAAGGGAATGAAAAACTTCTTGGCCACTTCCTCAACACAAGTTTGGGGACAGGTCACAATGAATTCACAGTTGTGTTGGTGTGGTATCCCATGCAGATGCACCAAGATATAAAACCCAACATCCCCCTCCTCTGCTGGGACAACCCCTTCCCTCTCTGTGGAGGGACACTGACCCACTTCCTTCACAGTGACCACAAAGCAGTGGGAACTAGCAGCTGTGAATGTTTACACTAATGAACTAGAGATTGTTAATTACTTCTAACTGCCTATCGTGGTAGCTGATGTCTAACAGAAAGACTTTGGTGTTTTCACAGAATCACAGACTGGTTGAGGTAGGAAGGTACCATGCGTCTATCTGCTTCAGCAGGGACACTCAGGTGACATCTGAAGATCTCCAAGAAGAAGTCTTCACAAATTCCCTGGACAGCGTGTGCCAGTGGTCCTGCACAGCACAGAACTGCTTCCTCATGGTCAGGATGAACCTTCTGTGTTCCAGTTTCTGCCCACTGCCTCTTGTCCTGGCACTAGCACATGGCATCAATCACAATGTACTTCTGAGCTCTTTCAAACTGGACAACAAAAAGATCTACTTGTCTAGGTGGGCACTTCTCCAAACAGGCCCCCAGTTGGTTGGTTGTCCCAGTGCCTCTCAGTCTGAATTCATTTGCTCAGAGGCTTGCAGGGTCTTGCATGCAATCTCTCAACTATATTCAGCAACATGTTGAAGAGATACAGGGTGGACAGAGAAGTCACCACATGTGGACCATCATATGAGAAAGCGAGGTGCCAGAGGAGCAAGAGCTGGAGTATAGCACTTTCCTCACTGTAGGTTATTGTCTTGTCAAAAAGCTCTGACACAAAGTAGGATTTGCCCAGTGCTAAGTGCAGTGAGCAGCCCTGACCAGAGATGGTCATTAGCAAAACAAGCCAAATATAGAAAGGTTAAGTGAACACTGCAGTCACCATCACCTCCTGATCAGCAACCTCCAACAAAACTGTGAACGTGATGCTTAGCTGCATTTAAAATACATTCAGGGTGGCTTACATGAATGGCTCCCCTTTGAGCCATTCTCTGTGAGAAGGTTCAGGGTTAAAGGGTTAAAGGATTTGGTGTGGGCATCTGTATATCAAGTTCCTGTTAGAGGATTTGCTCTTACTAAGGGCATTCAGAATCTAGCTGATTTTAAATTGAAGTTGCAATCCTTGGATGCCACAGTGAGAACAGCAGCAGGATCTCAGTAAAATGCACATCTTTATCATCACAGTGGTTACAGAAAGGAGCAGGCTTGTCCTCAGATACAGTACTTCAAAATCTTATTTGGGAGAAAGAGGGGATGGGAGGCTTGTTCATCTCAAGACTAATACAAGCATGGCCTCAAGGTAAAATGCAGAGAAGTCTTTACATCCATTCATCCCTTATAAATGCCCCACAGTGCAATCTGTAAGCAGTCTCTGTAAACCAGCTGACAGTGCTGTTGACAGATTGGATGATGGCAAAGTTGTGCTCACTCCTCTCATCCCAGCTATTCATTTGGGTGTTTCTTCTCTAGAAACATATGGTAACCAAATTATCCTCGAGTCTTCCAGCACGCTCTCGTATTTAATTGAAATTAATCTGTTCAAAAATTATTGCTGATAGAAACACAAATGTAACTATGTGAGCCTTGATTCATTTGAAAAAATCACAGCTGCCTCCACAGCAGAGGCTCAGATAGGTATTGATGAGCTGAGGAGCAGCTCCCAGAAGGGTGCATAGGGAGGAAAATGCCTCAGGTGAGACCAACCCACCAGTGTCACTTTCCTGTTTCTCCTCTATGTCCTACTGATACCAAGCAGGCAGATTCATAATCCCAACCTGTGTCGTGTGGGTTCCTTACTGACTTAATCCTCTGTAAGGAATTGTACTTTGAACCACTTCCTTTCTTCCCTTGTGTCTGCCCAAACCTGTCCTTCCTTATGCCTGCTCTGAAGGCTACCAGCATCCTGTGGCTTTCCAAGGTGATTCTGTACTTAAAAACTGATGCTATGTGAACTGTATGGTTTCACACTTACGAAAGATGGGCTGGTAAGGTTCATTATCCTGCTCCTTCCTCATAGGACTGTCCTTTCTCGGTACCTCAACCTATTTCAACACCTGCAAAGTGCAGGTCACTAGTGTGGAAGACAAGGTCACATCCACCTTTCTTCTTTATGGTTTGAAGTCTGTTTTGACCACTCCGCTGAAGGAACAGGCATTTTTCCTCCCAAAAGCTGAAATGTGGTGATTTCTGAGAGCCAAAAAAGTATCCTCTTGTTCAGATCCTTCATTAAAGCAAACCCAGCTAAATTAGCTGCCCTGGGGACCAGATGAAGGCCTGGAAGATGTAATAAAGATTAAAAGAAGAAGAAAAAAAAATAGAAAAAAAAAAAAAAGAAAAAAAAGAAAGGAAGACTACTGACACTGGTAAACGTGTCTTAATTAAAAGTTTTGAGAGCACAACTCAAACACACTCCAGTCATCCTCCAAGCCTCTGCCAAAGTTAATGAGACAATTTTTTTTGTCCCAGTCCCCCACTGATTCGTGAAGTACAAAGACGGAATCAGGACTGCAGAGGAAAATTGCGGGTTGCAGGCTAGATGCTGACTGAGTTTATGGGAGCATAATTCCAATACGACCCTCACACAGCATTATTCCAGAGAACCACGACTGCTGTGCAGCCAGAGGTCTGTCTTGAATGAGGGAAGCAAGAAGCAGTGCTGAAAAGTCCAAATCATGCACCAAGCATCAGGAAAATCAAGCTTCAGATACCATGTTTTTGCTTCTTTAGCAGAAAAGGAGGAGGCAACTGCATCTCTGTTTATGGAGAATAAAATTAGTGAGCTTTTATTTTTGTCAAAAAAGAACATGCAGTTGCACACCGTTTCTAACAATCAAGCTAAATAGCGAGAATGAATACACTCTGCAAAATCCCTCGCGAAGAAAAGAGCTCTTCAGCCATACAAGTCTTTCAGATCCATTTAACCAGCTTAAAGCAGAAAGCCCACAGGCTCCATCTGGCCTGGGTCAGGGCTAGCTATTTGCTTAAGGCATACGCTGTGTTTACTGTGGAATAACTCCGCTGGCACGGTGTCTTACCTTCTGGTGCCCTCTAGTGCCAACAGCTGAGCTGGCCTGGCAGCTCTGGCCCCCCACTGCCACCCCACCAGGCTGTGAGCTTCTAACCACCCTCTCTGCCTTTGTTAGGCATCACTCCGCTCACACCAAACCTGCTCTGCCAGTGGTCTCCCTATGCACGTGTTTTAAGCAAAAGAAGAATATATGCTTTAAAAGATTCCCCCCAAATCCCTGAGCAGACCCATTCCTGCCCCCCTCAAATTAGAAGGCCATGACTCACCAGAAGGCAAAAAGAGAAGGAAAGGGATGAAAGTCATGGGGGAATCTCAAACTCCTTCCTGGTGCATCATGCAGAAGGGTGGCAAATAGGTTATAGCTACACACCAGAGATGTGTTGATGTCTTGCATCCAAGGTCAGGATACCATGTGAGATCAAAACAAAAAGAAACAACAAAAACCACAACCAATATAATATCTCTCATTCTCTCAACATTTCCCAGGCTTTTGGGTCTGATTCAGAAGCCCTGTGCAAGAAGGACTGATGGTAAGTGTGACTCACTACATTTGCCCCAGTCCTTTTCAGAGGGACATTTCAGCCTAATCTCTTCCAACTGAGAAATACTAAAATGAGTCTTCTTTGTCTTCTTACATGCCGCCCACACTACTTTAGGACTTCAGCAATACGGTGGCTTTGCTCAAAGAAGGACAGTTCATCACCTGAAACAAGCACACATAGGCAAACTGAGGTCCACCATATTCTGCCCTTTGTGGTGACAGCTCATTTTCTGCTCTCCTGAATGCAGCAGCTGGTGATTTTAGCTATATCCACATCATGGGAAGCAAGACCCATCTTCTGTCACTCTTCCCCACACGCAGCCACCCATATACAAGTCAAGAACCCTACTACAAAGGCTCACTGCCCATTTCATAGGGGTTACATTTCCCCATGAAACTTAAAGCATATGACCGTTACTCTTATTACCCCACAACATGTCCCAGAGCACAGAATGGTATTACATCACACATATCTGCCCACATTTCTGCACAGCCCTTTGAGGATCACAAAGCAAAAGTCCCCATCTGAGGTAGGACTTGCAGTCATCAGGGCAGAGCCTTTGGCAGGGCTGTGAGACATGCAGTCATTAGCAGGAGACAGGCAGTCTCAGAACTGTGATCATTCAGGGTGATTTTTTTTTTTTTTTTTTTTTTTTTTTTTTTTTAAAGAGTTTAGGATCCCTCCCAGCCAATAAAAAGCTCTCACAGAGACATCTTCCCCTGCAGGAAGCAGGGCGGTCACTGCTCACGTTGGCAGGCTCCTCTTCTGATGCAGTGGAGATGGCAGCAAACTTCACCCGCAGCTTCACCACTCTTTGCTGTTTAGCGCTCTGGGGCTTCACCTGCACTTGTGATGGTAAGAGTGGGAAATCATTTGTTTTCCTTGTGCTTCAGGTCCTGTGAGCTTGGCTTTTTCTCTGTCTGCTGCCCTTCAACTGCAGCTGAAACTCTACCTGCTTAAAAGACCTTCTCTCCCTGTAGCAAGCCACATTATCCAGGAACATCATCTAACAGTGTCAAAGTCAACTTATGGTTTTAACTTATTTGTCACTGTTCAAATTCTGCATGACCTTCATTACTAAACCTAAATACTGGGAAACAATTTGTCTGGTAAGTACAGATGGGCATTTGAGACGGTACCATTTAGATGACTTCAGTGTCACATTATTCCCTATCACTTCCTTTGCTGAGCAAAGAAACACTCTTGATGGCAGCTAGCCTTAAATCTTTGGAACGAAAGCAGCAGACAGGAACATTTTCTCTCTGAAGGTTTTAGCTCTACTACAGCATTACTTCGGTTCCTATATGCAGAAACTATGAATGCACTCAGGCCTTTGGTTAGCCAGCAGCTTTTTGTTTCGTCTGTGGTTTCCTCTGGGGGTTGCAGAGGCATGCAGGAACTCTGCTGCGTCTTACATGTAAAGATAAAACCCAGCCTTGCTCCTAGTAATGGGGGAAGAGGTTCTGAAAGTACCTCGTGGAGGGGAAAGAAAAGAATATCTGTTGCAAGAAATTCCCTATTTGCTATCCTGCAGGCTGGGAAGGAACATCCATAGGATTGTTCTCATACTGCAGGAACAGGACCTCCAAGTTATTTCTCAATGTGGAAAGCACAGGAGAGATCCTTTGATAAAACACTTGGCTCACATCTGCAAGAACAGCCCTCTCTTGTTTAACAACAGGCAGTTGCCTGCTAACTCAGAGCAAGAAAAGTCTACCCTATAGAAGTAGGAGGAGGGAAGCTAGATTTCTCCACATTCAAACCCAGAAGTACAATGAGGTCTATAAAACAAGTGCTCTGACCCAAAGCTTCTCCCCACAGGGCAGTAGTAGTTGTTTCCCACCCTATGAGACCACATCCTCAGAGAGCTTTACAGCTTTACAGCGTGGCCAAGCCACACAGTGCCTCTCCCCCCACCCAGGCTGGGACTCCTGTCAGAAAAGTTTGTAGTAAGGAGAACTACAGGTGCCTCACACCAGAGTGTTTCAGGATTTTATAAAAAATAAAGTGGTGCAAATTATTCTGAATGGCAAAACTTATTTCAGACCACTGTGTGCAAAATTTTATACTCACTTTACCCCAGTGTGAATCATACTCAGTAGAAAATCACCTTGGGTGAAGGAGGTAAGATGCCCAGTACCCCTTAGTGAAAGCTGGAGCAAAAATACAGCAGCCTATCATCTGCCTGTGACACATGCTGCAAGGCCTACCAGCCTGCTACATGCCTAGACCACACTAGGTCCAATTTGATAGACTAAACTCACCTCTCCAGATGTTGCATTTCAGAGTACTTGACACATGTGAGACTGCTGTATCTATGGGGCACCGCAGTCATAGGAATAAGGGCACTCTGGACACTGGTTTGAGTAACACATTTCATTGTTTCCTTCCCATACGTGCAGTGCGACTTCAGCTGCCCCCACCCTGCCATCCCACACCTAACAGGGATGTCACTATGACTCAAGAAGTGCTGAGAGCTATTAAGCCACAGAGAACTCGTGCTAATACTGAAAAAAATGATATTATTTCCTCCATCTACAAGGGATACCATGTGTTGTCAACAACCCCACCATTGCCACATCTGCCTTTCCAACTGACATAAGGGCATAAATTCAAACAAAGTCCTGAAGAGTAGCCAGAAGAACCCAAGCTAGAGAGCTCCTCTCAACTGGACAGCTTGTCTCAGTTGCTAGCTCAGAAGGCTCAAGAAACAGCAGGATCCAATAAGCTATTTAATGGGTATTGCTGGTGCAAAAAAGAGCACTGCATCTCTGAGGAAGAGGAGAGCCATGTGGACAAAGCCCAGATCAAGGTCCTGCTCTGCTCCAAGCCTCTTTCTGGTCTTTGTGTAGGTCTGTACAGCTGCTCCCCCTGGCAATGCCTGTTGGCTCCACCATCTTAGCCCTACAGCAAACTCCATTTGGGACAAAACAGATGCTTTGAAAAGATCTTACCCACAAGCTGAGCAGAGGACAAGATGCCCTGCCTGAGAAATATCTCCAGAACTAGGCTGCAAGGTCTATGAGCCTCTATGACTCCTGTACTGGTGGTGGCATGTAATGCTCTGTGTTGCTGGCAGTGGGGTTTTTTGTTTCATTTGTTTTCAAGCAGACGGGGTCACTGGATTGGCTCTGTTCTACTGTGGAGAAAGTTAAATCATGTTTCTCAGTAGAAACTGGCTTACATGCACAGGTTATGCTCTGTGGCACAGCTGTTATTGACATTTAGCTGTGAAAAAAAGCTGGAGGTGACAAACAGCTTGAGCTTTGCAGAAAATTAGTACAAGCTTTGAGTGCAAGTTTGCGTGCACATTGCTTGCTGCCTACACACACAGGCAACTCCAAGGGCCACTCCTGGAGTGGCAGGTCTTTTCCTTGGCAGCAGCACAACAACCTGTACGGGCTGAGGATTCTTCCTCTCGTATTTCAGGAACTGAAAGATATCATAATCTGTATTTCCCTAAAACAAAAACAAGAACATCAAAACTATTGGGAGGTGAAGGGGAAGTATGCTTATGTCTTGGCATGCCAACAAAGCAGTACAGTTCTGCCAGTCAGTGTTTGATATTTTACCAAAACTACACTATACTCTGAGCAACATGCTCTAGATTATAGATAGATTCAAACCCAGCCTTGCTTTGAGATAGGTGTTGGGCCAGAAACTTCGTAAGTGCTTACAACAGCCAGGCTTCCTTCAGGCAGTCTCAGCTCTGCAACCATTTCATGGGTTGCTTTGCTATTTCAAACATCTAAAGGAAAATCACTTTTTAATGGAGATGACCAGTCTTCCTAAAGCACATCTAGTGGTAGGCAACCTTGCCTGCAGCACAGAGGTTGGAACTAGATGATCTTTGAGGTCCTTTCTGACCCAAGCCACTCTGTGATGATTCTATGAAGTGCATGGGACAAGTAAGAAGGCTTAGGATTGGTTCAGAGTCCTGAATAACCACCCACTATTTCAGCCACTGCATATGTTCTATGATTGCATTTTGTGTTTTTCCAGCTACATACATACCACCGCCTCATTCAACCGTGAATCCTGGCTTCCCAGTACCAATGAACACCAACAATCCTGGCGTTCGCAAGGCAGCTCGCTTTGGGGTTTACCAATACAACAACA
Source organism: Tetrao urogallus (assembly GCF_951394365.1). Classification (NCBI taxonomy): domain Eukaryota; kingdom Metazoa; phylum Chordata; class Aves; order Galliformes; family Phasianidae; genus Tetrao; species Tetrao urogallus. The sequence continues at coordinate 15,319,768 of NC_136814.1, forward strand.
GTTCCAACGACCTATTTCTGTTTAAAGAATGGCAAATAAACAAAGCTATGGTACAGGTAAGAAGAGAACGCATTTCTGGTGGTCCTCCACCATCTATCGACCCTTGCTACAGAGCACCTGAGACACAGGAGCCTTGATCCTCCTCAGGACTGCTTTACAGTGCCCTAACATAAGCAGCACAAGTCCCTCTATCCCACTTAACTGCTCTACATGAGGCACTCCCACCCATCCCCATAAAACACATCTACAACACCACACACAACTGACAGATGTAGTGCTTGATCCCTAGCCAGAATTTCATTTCAGTATCCCTTCCCGTGAGCCTGCTTTAAAGGAGGAAACCATTTTCTCTAGATCGTCAGAGGTCTGAAATACATGCTCCACGTGGAAATTGGCCGCACAGTGTGTGAGAAGAGAGGGCACTCCAACCTGGACAACTGTCACTTCCAGAGGAAGAAAAATCTGCAACAGGTATGTACTACTTCCTGAGGGAGGTACCCAGGAATCACAGGTGATCCTTGGCTGTCTCTAGCTGTGTTGTCACCTTCAAACCAGCTCTGTTATGTTCCCACAGACGTACAAGCCTCCTCTGTGCAGAGCCAGCTACGGTGAGGCAGGTTTCTACCTCCTGAATACAGGAGGTATACAATATCCTGACTAGAAGGAGCTGAACCAGGTGCTACATATAGAGTAGATGCTACATATAGAGATTTCCTGGGAGGAGAAAACCCTTACAGGGCTTTTCTCACTAATATGCGGGCACTTGACAAACAGTGTTTTCCCTAGGCTGGGGCAGAGCACAGAAGGATGCCATTCTCTCTTCCCACACCTTGGCCCACAGTGCTGGGAACACCAAGCCGACAGCTGACCTTTATCATCCATTCTCTATCTGCAGATGCTGAAATGCTATTTTGAGGTCTGGATGACACCTTGGCTGCATAAAGCAGATGTTCCTGTTTCTCTCTGTCACTGACCCAACTTTCGTCATGATTTTGTCATGATTTTCAGAGGATCTACCACCCACGAGATTTTTCTTGCCTGGACTTTGGGGCCAAAACTGAGGTGGGGAACACCTGCACAGAATCACCACAAAACCTCTCACTCAAAGCTTGCTGGTTCCCCCCCACACCTCTAAGGAAGATGCTCAAGATCTGAGTGACAAAGAAAAGACTTGCCTTGACTGAATGTATCGCTATCCAGCTGTGTATCTCTTTTTCTAAAACTAAACAGCATATGAGCACATGTTGTCATTTGTTCACCAGAGAGCAATTCATCTTTTTGGCTGAGATTTCCAAGCAGTGCAAACAGGCCCAGGAAGGTCTGTTAGACCGCTTTGTTCTGTGATGAATCTTTGTACAACTACAGTATAAAAAGCCTAAACCACAGCACACGCAACTTCAACACTGTGGAAAGCTTTGCAGTGAGACAGCATGCATAGGGATACACACACACCCACACATAACACACAGGCTTAAGGGGCTGCAGTGCCAGATAAAACCTTAGATACATTTGCCAGGAATGCATAAGGTAGAATTTTTCTTGCCTCAAGACATGAGTGTGGATAAGCCTGTCTTAAGACACAACCACAACCCAGAAACAGCACAGTCTAAATAGAGTTTCTATTTTAAGCAAAAGCTCTACTCCAAGAGGGCAGCACTGCAAATGCTACGAAACATAAACACAATCATTTCCCAAAGCATATTTTTGCTGAGGTTAAACAACGTAGTTTCATTTAGGTTAGTATTCAATATTCAGTTTCTGGTTGACTTACATTCAAGTTTAGCAGAACGATGGTCCTGTCTACATGTGTGCCTACCTCTCTTTAAGCCTTCTCTCTTCATGCAGATTATCGCTTACGCTGTACTAAGGCTGTAACCATTAACTTGAAATGGCAATAAAGCCTGAGCCCACTGAACCCATGTTTCATTCATACACTTACAAATGGTTAGGGCCCAGACTTAAGCTATAAGGAACACTTTTTTTTTCTCCCACAAACACACTTCCTTCTGAGAGCTGTTGCTTTTCTACTGCTCTATTATAGCTCCTATTAGCAATGACACCTCACGTTTAGCCTTATATAATGTCCATTTTGTCAAGAACAGCCATTGACAGGCTCTAGGCCAAGGTACAGAAATCCCTAAATCTGACGGATCTGTTAACAGCATAGCAGAGGTCTCCACTTGCTCAGAAGAAACCTCTGGGAGTTCCATGGTTGGATGTGGTGCTACATTAATCCACCACACAAGCCTCCATTGACAGCCTGATGCCAAAGACAGTAAAGAGATCTAACCACAGTTGTCCTCGTGGTCCACAAAGCAGAAGAAAAACCAAGCCACAGCAAAGTTTTTAGAGGAAAGAAGAGCCAAGAGAAGTTGCTGTCTGAAACTCAAAGGGGTTACAATGGTTTCAGTTCTTCCATTTCAGCTGGGTGCTCCATACAGCAGCAATGGTCAGGGTTTCCAGCCAAGCTGTAGCTCCAGACAGGCAAGACAAACATTTCTTCCTCCAACCAACAGGACAGCTTGATGCTCAGAAACATCAGCCTTTCCACATGCAGGTGGCACACAATCAGCATAGGTCTGTGTAAATATTCAAGCCAGCACAAAACAGTAAGCACAAAACAGAATGATCTCCCGTGAATGATGTTGCAAGCTCCTGGCAAACAGGTCACATCTTCATATTGCCACTGAATTAATTGCCCATGTGTTAAAAGTAAGAGTTAAGCCAGACATCTGGCATCACACAGGTCAACAAACCCAACATGCTCAGGCTGCTGTCTTAAGGAAAACACAGCAAGATTTTCAGACATTTCTATCCAAATAGGCTTATCTGGAAGCAAAGTACAGCTACACATAAAACTACAGGCAGCATTCCCTGCAACAAAGCTGAGCTCATTGCAACCAACTCAGACAAAAAGCTTCTGGGAAAGACAAATCAGCTTTAAAATTTACAGCTGCAGCAAAGTATCAATTGTATCATCACAGTAAGCAAGGTATGCTGGAGTAGGATAATCCATCATCTCCAGACAAGTAAGAGTTACCTTGAGCACCAATGAAAAGAGCAGAGGTCAGATGAGCTCTTAGAACATTCTTGAGCACTTTGCCAGAGAAAGATTTCAGCAACTAAGCAGCCTTGAGTCAAGAGGACACTACTAGCACTGACCTAAAGAACTGCAGCTAAGTACCACTGAATCACAATATCACACAGCAGTCAGGCTGATGTCTCTGCCCAACACACATCATTGTTGAGGTTCACACCAAGGTTAACTTGTTCACCAGTTCACTCCAAGGAGTTCACACCTTTGCAGAACTTGCTGAGACTCTGACCTACTCCAGGCCACAAAAGGCAACTGAAAACATAAATATAGCCAGTAAAACTTAGGCCCTAAGGAGAGAGGGGAAGAGCCTGTCAATCCGCCCCCTGGAGAAAAAGGAACAATCCCAGCAGCAGAATTAAGAGCTCCAAGGACAGCCAAAGCTAGTGCTTCAGAGGAATCTGTTCCTGTCTGTTGGTGGCTGGGGTGTCACGCATACAATTGCGCAGAGCCAAGACAAAGTTCAGCTGGCAGCAGCTCTATAAGCAGAGACGGCTTTCTGCTGGCTGGGAGGAAGCTGCTTGCGTTTACGTCACTTGCTCACTTACTGCTAAATTTTTCTGTCCCTATCTCAAACAAAGCAGCAAAACGAGCTGCAGTCCCACATGACTTTTCTCTTACTGCACTAGTTTTTTCTAAGCAAACTAAATGAGAAAGTCCATACACCAGCATCAGAAGATCTCTGCTGTGATCGCTGAGCAGACAGTCCCAGAGGTTCAGGAGATCACCACACCATATGCAAAGGTCACTGCCACAAAGCAGACTCAGAATTAAAGGAGGGCCAAGGCTTTGCAATTAATTTTATAAACTGTTCACACTGAGATGTGTTAGTGCCAGGGGTACATACACGTTATCTTCCAGCAGTTCTGCTGCAGGAGATGCTTGCTCCAGAATAGGGGCATGGCAGTTACCCAGGATATAGCCCTGCAGAAACACCTGATCCATCAAAAATGCCACACAAAGCAACAAAAACATATCTTTAAAATGCACAACTGCGGTGTACTTAAGCTAAGCTCCTTTTCCTTAAGCAGTTCTACTGTACAGCTTTATGCTAAAGCCCTTCAGGAGACTAGGCACCATTTTCCCATTCCACATCCCATCAATTTGGAGACACTTGGGCGAAACGCAGGAAGCAACCTCAGGATCCTCCAGGAGTTGTGCAGATACAGAATCACAGAATGGCCAAGGTTGAAATGGACCTCAAAGATCATCTTGTTTCAACCCCCCTGCCGTGGGCAGGGTCGCCAACCTCTAGACCAGGCTGCCCAAGGCCACATCCAGCCTGGGTGAGATAGGATCTGTGGCTTTCTTAGAAGTGCAGAACTTTATCCTGACACCCAAAATCTTGTCCTAACAAGACCTTTGGACACTACTCTTGCTTCTAGAGAAGTGCAAGTCTCAGTGTTGCAAAGGTGTCATGTTTCTGCACTGATATAATCAAGTACACCATCAACTCACACTTATGTGACAGCAAAATGAGCTTGTAAAAGCAGCCTTCTTATTAACACCAAGGGGGAGTTTAGGCCTGTTGTTACACAGGCATTTTATTGCTACTGCATCACACTGAGACGGTTGCATCTAAGGAAATACCAGCAACTAAAAGCATCTGAGCTTCTGTGGAAGTGTTGTTTTTAACTCTTGCTTCTAGAGAAGTGCAAGTCTCAGTGTTGCAAAGGTGTCATGTTCCTGCACTGATATAATCAAGTACACCATCAACTCACACTTATGTGACAGCAAAATGAGCTTGTAAAAGCAGCCTTCTTATTAACACCAAGGGGGAGTTTAGGCCTGTTGTTACACAGGCATTTTATTGCTACTGCATCACACTGAGACAGTTGCATCTAAGGAAATACCAGCAACTAAAAGCATCTGAGCTTCTGTGGAAGTGTTGTTTTTAAGCACCGCTCATGCTGAAGCGAGGAAAAGGCTGTGTGTCAGTCAAGCTGTTTCACCTGAGCTCTGCAGCTACAGATCACCCTACTTCTGCTCATCAAGGGTGGACTGCCAAGATACTGCACTGCACCAGGAATGGGACCTGGTACTACTTGTGCTCAGGAAAGGCATTCCTTTGGGTCTTCAGAGACTTTGGGTTCCTTTGGAGGACTATGCAAATAGTTCTGCAAATCCTGTGTTTAGGATGTTCAAGAAATATGCACTGTTCATATGAGTCCGCTGAACTTGCAGAGTTCAGAGAGAACTAAAAAGACTGAAGAACCTTCTAGTGAGACCACAGTACTAAATCCTTAGAGTGGAGGTGAAAGAAGAGAAAGGATAAATGCAAGAAGAATGTCTTGTGAGGCTTTCTGTGCCTTGATCCTCTTCAGAGCCAGCAGCACAGCCTATTTTCTTTTCCACTTAACAGCTTCAGGAATACAGCCTTAGAAGAGAACTAATCACACAGAAGCTATTACATTTGGCATGCCTAAACAGCTGAGGTCTACTTCCCTATGAAAGAAAGCATTAAATTATTCAGTAAGATACTTTTGGAAATGAAACACTAGAGGTAGCTGTACAACTACAGGCAAAGCTGTGCTTGATTCAAGGCTACTGAAACACCAATGAAGCAAGGCCTACAGAGAACTTGCTTTTGCACCCTGTCACATCAAGTTCTGTTTTCAAATCCCATGAAAAACAGCCACAAGGGCTGGCGGAGCAATACTAGCCAGATGCTGCTTAGTCAGCCAGCCCTTTTGCTAGCAAAATGTGTTGCAAGAGCGTCCCATTCTCAACCCTTCTCCAGAGTTCCTGTAGTGCAAGTCTGGCAGGAAGGTCAAGCTTCTCAGCCTTTGAAACTTGTCACAGAATCACTCAGTCCCTGCCCACAAATAATTAAGATAGGGCTCAGCTGGACCAAAGGTCAGAACCTGCAGCAAGTTGTCTACCAGGCTTCTTTCTTCTCTCACTGATCTTCCTCCCAGATCCAGTCACCACTGAAACAAGTAAAAAGGCTTGTGAGCACAGGCACAGCAGAGCCTGATCCAGCAACCACCAGCTACTTCCACAGGGTTGCTGCAGTCTGATAGTAGTGCAGTATACAGTGACAGAGCACTGACAGTAAAAATACACTTTCTGTGCTTGTCTTTATTACTGCAGGGAAATGCAAACGATAGACAGTGAAAGCAGATGGCATTTTCAACATCATCTTCCCTTTCTCCAGTGTTTTTCATTATATAATAAAGCAAATCATGGTTATTTCCTTTTCAGAGGTGAGAAAATTGAGCAACAGAGTAAGTCAGTGTTTGACTATCACCCAGTGGTAGAAAGAGGCAGTAGAGAGCAAGCAGTAATCTTCAGTCCCAGAGCAGGAATCCCTACTAAATCTCACTAAATCACACTGCTGAAATAAACTCCCCTAAGATCCTATCCAAGGTGGAAAAAAATTCTTATTGAAAATGTAAGCAGAATGGCCTTTCCTTTGCAGTAGTTTACAGAAAAGCATTTTGTGGATTCACCAGAGTACCTTTCAATGCAGGAAGCACCCATGAACAACTACCATATTCCAACATTTTCCACCAAAGCCTTCTTCATCCACTATTACTAGGTGCTGCAGGGGCTCTTTCAGTCCACATCCACCCTCAGACACACAGACCCTTTCCAAAACTTTCACCTGTTTGTCATAATACACATGCTGAAGAGGATTCCTGCAGCTGGCCTTCTTCCCTCCCATGCCCCTCAGGAATGGCCACCTACACAGTGAACAGGAAACTTACAGGACCTGATGAACATGGAGGTAACATTCTAAGTGATCCAGCTTAAACCCTCTGGAACCAGTCTTTGGTAACTTAGAAAAAACTTTCATCCAACTACAAACAAACAAAAAAAAAACCACACAAGAATCCATAGATAATGATCAAATCAGATTCTGCATGTTGATCAGCTGTTAACCGTAGTTTCCAATGTTGATTACATAGGCTAGAATTGAAAAAACCCAAGTGGAATAATTAGGTTTCTCGGCATGTTCCAGATGTTGCTGCCTATACCACAGCACGATTGTATGCAAGTGAGAACATGCACTGTAATCACTCCTAAACAGTTGGCTTTGAAGTATAAACACATGCAAGATATCCTCTTCAGTCCAGATCATACATGTTTAAATTCCATACATTGTAAACCCTTCAATGGTAAGATAAACATACAGTTGCATTATGGGTGACAGATGTTGCATGTTTAAGAAAACTCCAGGGTTGGGTTTGGAAATGCAGTGGATTTTGCTTGAGCAAATAACCACACAAAGAAGCCTCACCGTATTCCTCAGACATTACTATTATGCATGCCAACTCCAAAGCAAGGGCAGTCAAACCAAGGACAGATACAGCAAGCTGTATATTTTCCTGTGGCAACAGAGCAGTGCTAAGTGCACTTATTAACAGGCTGTCTTCACTTTTCCTCCTCAGTCACACACTGCTTCAATCACATGCTTCCTTCATACCTCTAGAGTATTTCAGGACTGTGACACTTTATCATGGATGGATGGTTAAACATGCTGAAGATTAAGTCTGCAAATAAACGGGGACTGGACGGAGCCCAGGTAAAGATATCCATTGTGCTCATGTGCCACGCTAACAGAAGGTACTGTCACTCCAGTGGGATCATGAAAGCTTCTTCTGTAGGATCCTGTCTCACTAAGTTCAACAACGAGGCTACGCTTGGGCACGAGCTTTGTCACAGTTTCCTGGCTCAGTATCTAGAAGACAAAAAAAAGAGGAAAACTATCAAAAGACTCTGTTGTACACAATTGGAAGTCAGATATACAATCAAAAACCGTTCCACACCCCTCAATTGAACCAGCTAAGAACAAAAGCACACATTTTGAGTAAACAGTATTACACAGGCTTAAAATGTGACAGCTCAAAAAAAATTTTTTTTAAAGATCAGCCATCAGAAATGCACTCTGACACTGGGCTGAACAAAAGTCCTCACAGGAGGCAGCAGCTTCTTCTGGCACAGCTGATGCTAAGCTGCAGACATGCTCTGCCACCCATAGCACTGCTCTGTTAAGGCGTCTGCACTACACCAGCAAAGACAGCACAGCACAGATGAGAGTTCATTTAGCTGAACTGTCACTTCTATCCTAAATGCTGCCAGTTGATTTTAATTAGTTTTTTTTGGGAAAGCATTTTCAAGTCTTCATATTGCGTAAAGAGAACTATTCCATTTACTCAGTATCAGATATCCTTCACAAAATATGTTATTATTGCTATTTCTTTAATCAAAAAGGAGTGCATATTGAGTTAGAACAAAGTGCCACCCAGCAGTATATGAAGCATACACATCTCCTAGGATGCCTAGGGAAGCCACTAGAATAGAGGAAATTTTTTAAAACCTCTCCAAACACTTGGCAATAAGTCCTTCAGGCACTTCAGGTATAGAGGTGGAGTCTTCTTTCATACATCCAAATACAGATCTTGTATTGCTGCATGGCTAGGGCAGAGATAACTCCTCTTTCTTTCTTCTGAGATCAACATGGAAGGCAATTCAAAGAGATGTCTGTTTGCTACTTATTGAAACTAACATTTGCTTCTCTATGCATGAATCACACAAACTGCTCCACATGAAGACAACCACAACAGTTTCAAACAGCACTATTTTTTATTTTAATCTTCGTGTGAATAGGAAGAAATAGAACAAACCAATTTTTTTAGTCACTTCCATTCCCATACTAAAGGTCATTCTTTTTTTCTTACCTTAAATATCATCCTTTTAATCCACGGTTTTTCAGACAAAAAATCTAACGCAGAAAATCCAGGATTGGGACGGACACCTGGCATAGCTACCCAATATCCACCAGAGCTGCTTAATCTGATGTTATCTGGAAGACCAGGCATATTCTCAACAAACATATCTGCTCCACCTTTCATCAGCCCAGACACATAATACCTGAAAATTATAAATAATAGGATTATAATATCTTAAATCAAGCAGTCTAATTAATGAAGTATAAACAGGAATTTACTTAAAAATAATTTTTCCTTAGCTTGGCATAGGGAAATAAAGCATTGGCATTCTTCTTTGTCAGAAAAAGTCAGCTTACCCTACTGTGCCCAAGGAGTACAGTAGGAAAAATTATGCAGCGCAGATACCTCCAATGGAAAGTCTTCTTTGATGTTGTTAACTACACACAGAGTCTAGGATTTCTTTTGTCATTCAGCTCAGTCAGTTAATTTTTAAGTGGATGGAGTCAATAGTTTCAGTGAAGTCACACTCACCTTCTGATTCTGGCCATGGTTGTTTCCAACACCAGGACAAAGTCTTCCGCAGGAGAGAGCTGAACACCATTGGGAAACCTCAGTCCCACCATTAAGACTTTCACTTCTTTTGTCACTGTATCATATTCAAGCAGGCTAAAAAGAGAGTATTATACATGTTTGTAAAGACAAATATTTACCCATTGCGATTTCATTTCTCACTTTTCATCTCCTTGCTCATGTATTTCACCTAAGTTAAAGCGGATAAATAACAAGGAAGCACTTGCTTATGAAGTCAGGAGAAATACAACTGCCAATCTCAAGAGGTCTATCCATTAAAGATTTAGTTAGAACATCATGCTAACACACTCTCTTTTAAAAAGCACATTCCATTTGAGTCTTCTCAAAGGAGAAGAAAAAAAAAGCAATCTCATTTACTTTGCTGCAGGTCTCATCAGCATCATCCACATCTTCTTCCACCCTCTCCTGGGCAGTGCAGTGCTTGCACAGGTGGCTTGTAACAACAAAAACTTGGAGACCAAGAAAGTGTCCAAGTCCATTCCTACAGGTGAGCTTAAAGTAAGCTAAATGCCTTGGGGAAGGGATACTTGCCGCCCATCATCCGTGCCTTCCATAAGCAGGAATAAGTAGTCTTTTCTTTGCCATTTGCTACTGGAGTCTGTAAAGTAGATTTTCCTGCCATCTCGGGTCACAGTAAGGTCATTCAGAAACGACAACTTCTGACCTTCAATTAGTGTTTTGGTTGACACAAGCACTTTCGTTTCACCTGGTCAGAAAAAAGACACACATATAAGGCCAGCTTTTATATGTCCTGCCTGGGCAGCAAGTTCAATACTAACAGAAAATCAGCAAGCACTTCACATTTTTTCCATTCTTGCCTCCGTTAAGTAAGAAGGTTTTGGATTGCAATGGAATAACTCAACACAATGTAAGTGAGAAGGAGAAAACACTCTTCAGAAAAGCTGAAACGGAAGATGATTCCTTCTGATAGGCACCAGACTTGCCACATTTCTCAATTCTGAATTGGTTTAATTCACATTAAACCAAGCATGAATGCAGGTCCCAGCGTTGTAGAGTTCAAGCAAACCAATTACCACTCTCTTTCCCCATCAATCTGTAGGATTGAAGAGTACTTTTTAAACATGAAAGCACTGGCAGGTTCACTGAACTGCTCTGGCACAGTTGGCACATCACCAGGTAAATTATTATGGCCAAGCCTCTAACACAACTGATGAAAATCTGCTGTAGTCATATTTGGGCCTGGGGTTTGTTTTTCTTCTTTGTTTTGTTTTGGCATGACTGAACTAATGTGGCAGCTGTCTACCATCAGTAAGGGAGACTTTGATTACACTCTCCCAAAGCCACACAGTCTAAACCCTTCGAATATGGCATTTGTCTAAGCCTCCTTCCCCCTACCCAGAGCCAATTTGGAAACAAACTGCAAAGAAAGTGAACCCTTCAAGAGAACAAACCATAGATTTCTGATGACACAGCTCTTGAAACTGAGATCTGGCTCAGGGACATACAATGAAGGACACAAAGCAGCAGTGCCTGTCTCAGCAGGAACAAGCCATTTGATCTTCAGCCACACCAAGCTACGCCTTTCCTCACCTTCTATAGATTGGGGTTACAGAGGAGAGGTCTTCACTACCACATTGTGAGATTAAGGCAGAAATAAAGGAATACTAAACACAGCAAAAAGCTTATGTAACTGCAAGATAATTTTTCTACCTTTATGAAAATTAACAGCTGCACAGAGCTCATGAGTCCCAAGGCATCTATTTTGACAGTTGAAAACACAGCTTACCAGAAGATAAGCAACTGTTAGCACTGATTTAGACAGACACAGAGAAGAAATGATTGCTACAAGAAAAAGTTCTTGCATGGCATGTTTCATCCAGACAGCTCCAAACTGCTTTAAAGAAAAGACAGGCATTGCCTACAGTGTCGGGCAAAACTCCAAATGAAGAGCAGATTTCTCAGTAGAAGAGAACTGCTGAATACAGAAGTCATACCTGTGCCTGGATTAACTTCATAGAGTCCATAGTAAGCATCTGCCACAAAAAGGGTGTTATTTGGTCCCACTCTGATACCAAGTGGTCGTCCACAAGTTGGCTCATCTTCAGGAGTTCCTTAGGAAAAATGTTTTAAATGGTTTTCCAAATACAAATAAACACAGGTCATTCATGCTTGCTGCATGAGATTGAACTACGGTTTAACAAGACATTAGTGCCAGTGCCATTCATGAAAGAAACAGTTTTTACTTGCCTGAGTGGGAGTGATACAGATAGCTCCATGTTATGACCAGTCTAGAGATAAACTTAGCTAGTAAATAGCCTGGCAACTGATAGCAGTTGCCCCAACTAGGGCTGAATGTCAGAAAATTGGATTTAAATGAAGACTTTTTTCCTATGAAGGATCAGTCTTACTGTAAGTTTATTTTCATAATAAAGGGTACACACTCCTTGGAAGTATCTCTAATTGGAAAGAGCTAACGTTCTGATGAAAGAATAGTTTTCTTATGACTACAGACTTGTGTATTAAGAACACCATAAACATGAAACATTTGTGTCCACTTGAATCCTAAGGAACTGTGACATTTAGAACATCTCTAATTTGAGACAGTCTGCTGGGGAAAACAGCCCTTTATCATCATTTCTCCACAGCCTGAGAAGGAACATGAGTCTAGGGTCCTCTCTACCTCTTTGGCCCCTAAGTAGCAGGAAGCATAACTTTGCCACCTTTCCCAAGAATATGTTGCATGCGGTGCAAGTCCAACAGAAAAGGTGATTTGCCATATCCACTCTCCCCCACATTCATGCCTGAACAAAAGCTCAAAGTCCAGCTGTGTATCAGCTGGCAGCAGACTGTTTGCTGTCAGTGCCAAGGCTTCTCTACGTGTTAGGCAGCCGAAACAGATCAGAGCTGGTCTTGTGAACAGCCTTTTAAAATGCCTAAAATGCTGAGCACGTTAGTGAGAGCTACGTAACAACAGCCTACAATCTCTGCTTAACCAGTGACAAAATAAGGGTGCAGACATCAATAACTGGTAAATACTAATAAACAATGCACTATCAGCTGTACTCACTCACTTCCAGAAAACTCATTAAGTGAAGCAAATGAGCAGCTGGAAAAGACGTGTGGAATTCAACAAGAAATAACTGCTACCACAATCCTCTAGTGCACTTAACGAGGAGGGGAAATTGGTACAACAAATGCAAGGTAAAATTCTATACAGCAGACATTTATTTACAAAATCTCCAAAGAAGTTGATTTTACCTATTCACACATTATCTCAGAGTTCATTCACTAACACTTGCTTAGAGGTCTTCAGTTTCTACAGGGTGGCCCTTCACCCCACAATCTTGCTGACTTCACCTTCACATAAACACACAAACAAGGTTGCTGACCTTTTCTTGTTTTCTTTTTTTTGGGTATATGCTATTTCTGGATGGGCCAACAGGAAAAGGAACATTATTTGTGACACATGCAACCTCATGTTCCTGGGGTTAAGATGCAGGATCTTCTACAGGTCATCCATGCTGCAAGCCTTATCAGAATGCAGACCTTGTAATGGTGGCATAAAAGAAACCAAATTCCCAAATTTTACTGCTAGGAGCAGTGTCCTTTGTTATCAGTAGCACCCATTCTCACTCTTTTAGCTCTTTGCTCTGCTGTTCCTTCCAGTGCTTGTAGAATTATTTCCACTCGTATGTCATTCATACACGTACTAATATTTCTGTTACAGATGTCCACAGGGGAAGATACGCACTTGTGTGTGAAATCCAGACAGAACACCAAGTTCATCCACACAAGTACCTGCTTTTGGGTACAGAATGCTCAGAAGGATGTCACTTACCACAAGGACCATGGCCAATTCTGGCTACTGTCTGTACTTCCCCATCTTCAATTTTGAGAATCTTTCCATCAGCTGTCCCAGTAAACAGCACATCTGCAAAAGTAACTGGTGTGATTAACTTGATCACAAAGCTGAATATAAACAACACAAACTTTGCCATACATGCAGATTAAGCAGCAAATGAAAGATGATTGGACTAGCAGAGCCCATTGGTAGGACTCTTCTATCTTCAATTTATCTGAAGCCCTACGTTTGCTAGTTATACTTTTCAAAGGGCATAACAAAACTTCCTCCTGGTCACATCATTCATTTCACCCATAGCTCAGCTGTCACAAATGGGAAGGTTTCCTAGAGAATTTCTGTTGATTCTGACCAAAATAGGTAACAGAAAAGTGTGGCTTCAAGAAGTCACTTCAGCATGACATTAACAGAGACAGGCAACAAAACTGTAATCTGAAGAAGGAATTTAGAATGCTTTGTTGCTGTGGATTTATATATCTATTTTTAATACTCTAATAATCCGTGAGAAGATTTAGCAGGAGGAAAATAAAGGATACAACTGCTAAACACCTTTTCTCAATGCTTACCTCCAATATTGACGATGGATTCTGGCCCAACCAGTTGATTCTCCCATAGTCGCTCCGCTTTCTGTAACTTGTTATTGGGCTCCAGCACACCCGTCAGGAGGGGTGGTTCTTTCAGGCTGCAAAAACAGAACACAGAACTCATGACTCTTTGCACAAATGTGCAAACACTCTTGAGCAATAAGTTGGATCCACCTTTTCCTAGTTTGCAACTCCTGAAAGCTGACCTACACTTCATATATAATGTATTTCTAAAGAAACACACAGCTGGCAAGCTGAAAGAGTAACTCTTGTTCATCAAAGATCAAAATTTTCTCGTTTTGCTCATCTGAAAAGAGACTGATCGTGTATTCTTAAATTGTATTTCTAAGTCAGCTTTAAGCTCAGCAACACATTCCATGTCCATCTTCCTTACAGAAAGGCAAAGGATTCAGCACCACGACACAGCAGAATCATAGAATAGCCTGGATTGAAAAGAACCACAATGCTCATCTAATTTCAACCCCCTGCTATGTGCAGGGTCGCCAACCACCAGACCAGGCTGCCCAGAGCCACATCCAGCCTGGCCTTGGATGCATCCAGGGATGAGGCATCCACAGCCTCCTTGGGCAACCTGTTGCAGTGTGTGATAGAATTACTCTTTTCTTACTCAGCTGAAGTAGCTGTTTTTACCAAACCATTTTTCCTGGAAAGACAGATACTTATTACAAAACAAAAAGACTTATAACAACACTGTATAACAATACACTAAGATCTGACTCCATATGACATCTTCAATAAGGGAAATAAATAACTTTTAATTATTAACTGACATACTACTAGTGACAGAAGACATTCCAGCATTCAACATGCATATCTTCATACCATAATGAAACATATATTCTTGTTCATAATTTGAATGCATTCCCACAGAGAAAGAGCAACTCAAAGGATTAAGTTGCACATAAAGGGAATTGCACTGAAATCTAAAAACTATAAAATAGGGTCCAATTTTGCAAGCCCTTATTCACATAATAGCCTTATTTAAGTCAACTGGATTTCTAGTCAAGTACAGAAATATGGAGAAAGGTACTAGTAAGATGTCTACACAGCTTCAAATCAAATACCACACTCCAGAGCACTGTGCTCCAAATTCAGCCCCAACTGTGCTAATAAATGCAAATATGTTCCAGCCACACTCTTAGGTTCTTAAAAACACAAACACCAACCACTACAGTCTCCATGATTTCAAGTCATTAATGAAGCTGCATTCTTGCTCAAGGTGGTAAGCTCATTAGTTGCTCATTCACAGGAGCACGCTAAAGCTCCCAGGGCAAAGCTCTGGAAGAATTTTTAAATTTAAATAACTCCTTATATGACCACAAGCAAATGCCTTCCACCCGCAGAATCTCTAAAGACATGGTTTGAGTCCAAAATTTGCCATGGTACACAGGATCTAGGACTTCCCCAGGACCAGCAACATTGCAACCACATTGTTCCCACAGTGAAAGTTGTGGAAATTTCTATGTATTTAGCAATTAGGGGTAAAAAAAGTTAGCTGGACCTGCAAACTGTAAAAGCTACGAGAACTGAAGAGAACAGGCACACAATACAATTAATGTAAGGAGAGAGAGATGCACACTTTATCTGTTTGGTTACAGATAGCAAACTTTCTAATTTGAGTACTAGGTCCTGTCCACACAAGATTTACAGCAGAGCTGCTTTCATAGCGCTAAGACAAGATAGTTTTTCACCCCTTTTTTCCAAGTGCTAGAGAGTTTCAGATTAAGATAACAGCAGAACTCACTCACTTGCCAAGAACTTTGGACTGTTACGTTTTCAAGTAGAAAATCCTCCCCAGGATCAATATCTTGCAATACAGACTCATAGAGAAAGAATTTGGAATAAATCAGCTGCAGATGTTTCACGTGAAATTTCAGGTGTCACCTGCCTTCGCCCTGCCCTCTTAATTCTCCTTATTTCCTGTGGTTTACCAGAGTAATATTGCCATGAATACAAATTTTACACTTTCTTCCACTGAAGTCATTGCTCCAAAAAGCATCCATCCACTTCAGCTGTTTCAGAACACTTCAGAAACACCACACAGAATTATCTTTCCTATTGTACAGGCCTAAATCACACCTTAATTAGCTTTTTAGCTTCTCTTCGAGAACATAAGCAATACAAGTCATTGATTTGGGCAAGAATGGTCAAGTTGAACCTAAATCTTCAGCAGAGTTAGCATTTTCACTTCCTTCAAAATGCCAGAAGCACCAAATCACCTGACCACACTAGCACACTGTTTCACACACAATGCAGGTCATATCCTCTCGTGCAGCTGGCTCACTGTTACATCCCATATTTGATATTAATTCAGAAAGTTCAAGACACAAATCAAGTAAATGCCTTTACTTCACAAGATGTGCATTTAAATATAACACGGCCATATGGTTCAGCTGGTACAAAGCACTGAATCAACACAGTCAGGTTATCCATTCAGTTCACATCTTCATATGAATAGTGTCTCTCGTCAGAAATGGGTACAGCTTGGGTTCAACTGTACTGCTTGTCCCCTGGTGAAAATATAGTTCATGTCTCCCTGAAGGCAGGAGCATTCAGTGAGCAAGCACAAGCTCTATTGACAGTTTGGACAGCAGAAAAAAGAAAAAACAAAGACATTTTTGAGATTAATGATCAGAGGAAGTAATTCAGTTCCTTCACTGATCAGTGCTGACACAACTGCAAAGGTACCTCAGATTGGGTTTGCAAAGCAAGCCCTGGCAATGGGTTACAGTGCAATCAATCCCCATTTTCCTAATACAGTGGGAATCACTTTACACAGTTGCCTCATTCATCAAAAAGTAGTACAACACATAGCAAAAGTCACAGTTTCATGTATCTACTTTAAAACAAAGCAACAACATACCTTATGGGTTGGGGGTCTATAGGACAATCTAGTAGAACAGTTGCTCCAAGCAGGGGCACAGCCAGAGACGCAGCCAAAGTCAAGAAGGTAACACGGAACACCTTGCTGCTGTAAGCACTGTCAGAAACACACAAGAAACAGGATTAACATGTGATGCTATTTTAGCATGTAATAATTAAGGAAATCCACAAACCTTAACAGCCCATTTCCTATACCAAAGGACACAGATATACTTTTACTCAATCACCTTCTCAAATAGTCTTAATGGCTAATATAAAACAAAGGGGTATGTATGCAGTCTCTGCACAATGGCACCACATGAGGCTCCGAGAGCAGCATCACGTACAGGTTTCATGCAAGTTACAGTTGATCAAAACACAACACTTTGTTCTTTTAAATTGAATTAATATTTTGGCAGCAGTTTCCTTCCCAGCTCTAAGTTAAACCTCCACCTTCCAGAATTTTTCAAGAAGCAGAAATCAGGCATGTACTAATAAAAGTCCCAGCAACTAATATAACGAATACAAGATTAGAGGAGATTAATTGAATGCTTTCTTCACATAGTGAAGACTGGGTTGAAACTCAAGCCCCAGCATGCAGATGCAATTAAGCACCTCCTACTAATCCAGCAAAACACACAACAAACAGCAAAACCAACATATTTTCTTCTCAACAAGCTGATAAACCTCAATCAAGCACTTACAGAGGAAAGCACAGAGCCATGTCCAACAAATCCCAGACCTGAAGCAGAAAAGCAGCTCCCAAACCTTAGCTACTCCCAAATGCTCACTGACACAGTCAGCCAGACTCCACTCAGTATCAGTTACACAGAGGCAAATGGCACCTGGTTGCCCTGCATCAATCCTGGACCATTTCCACCGTGCTGTCTTTCACCAGCCTGACATCCAAACAACAGGACAGAGAATTGCTGCCCAAAGCACAAACAGCAAAACTGGGGAGCTAACAGCATGTACATGCAGTGCTGCTATCAGCCTCAAGGTAATCTTTGGGATTATCTGCTGGGTAAGGAAGGACACAGCCAGGCCTGAATCTGGTCACTGCCTGCACCAACAACAAACTGATGCTAAAATATTCATTGCCCATCACAGCTCCTTCCAGACAGCAGTCCCCTTTGGGCACATCAGCAATGTTACAGCAATAAGCCTATCTCCAAGATGACGTAATCAGATCACGAAGCTGCTTCAAATAAGCTTGCTCATCTACACTGACCGACCTCTTTGCAATTCCCAGGGGCCAGACTGCCCTTGTGACAAACAACCAGATCTCAGCACTGTCTGCTTGGAACAGCAGATGTCTTGAGAAAGCAACATCCCAATCTTTTTCCCCTTGCCCTTGGAATGGAGAGAGTGATAGAGACATGAGGTGGTCTCTAAGTCTACACAAAGACTTCAGCTGCCTGCCTCACTGTTCCACAGTCCTTCAGAAAATGATGGCTCAATACTTTAAAAATTGAAAGTGCTGTCAGCAGTCACAGAAGCACCTTTGTGACAGATGAGAATAGCTCACACAAAAGGAAGCTGATAAAGGTGAATGAGAACTCATCTGCCAAGCCAACTTAATTAAAGCTCCTGAAAGCATTATTAGGTAAAGGTCATATTTCTGAGCCTTAAACAAACTTGCAATGTACTGATAATAAAGGAAGCAGGCAGGAAGAATGAGGCAACATGCAAACCCCCGCTACAAGCCTGCAAACTGCTAGACCTACTTTAGATACTGCTGAAATACTAGAAATTAAATAAAAGCAAATGCACATCAACAAAAATCAAACAATTCCCAAACTTCTAGTTATAACAACACTAATTTAGTTGTCACTGAGAACTAAAACAAGATGCTGTCACACAGCTCTTGGAGACAGGCTGACGAAAAGACACTAGAGGTCAGCACAGCCAGCAGTGTGGGCTGCCTCCTCTCAGCATAGGAACGGCAGGAGTGGCAGCAGGGAGGGCAGCTGTCAGCAAGAGTTTCTGCACAGCTCCCATCTGGAACATGGGCATCCTTCAGAAGTACTTCCACTGCTTCATGCAGGACAGTCTCGAGAGACTGGGATCTGTGAATATTCTGGATCGTTGACAGAGTCCTAGAAACACAACTGATGTGAGAAAAATTAGCAAGAGAGGTGGATGCTGGAAAGAGCAATTTAAAGGTGCCGATAGTCTCCCTTGTTAATGGGGGCTATGAGTACAGTAATAAGCACCTCTTGCACCCTGGTGACACAGAGGAGCAGAGAGGAAAATCTGAGGGGCGCTCAAATGGGAAAAGACATCAGTGATGGTGAACCAAAGCAGTGCCAGCCAAGAGTGGTTTAGGTTAGAAGGGACCTTGAATCACAGAATCACAGAATTGTAGGGGTTGGAAGGGACCTCCAGAGATCATCAAGTCCAATCCCCCTGCCAAAGCAGGTTCCCTACAGCAGGTCGCACAGGTAGGCATCCAGGCAGGTCTTGAACATCTCCAGAGAAGGAGACTCCACCACCTCCCTGGGCAGCCTGTTCCAGTGCTCCGTCACCTCACTGTAAAGAAGTTGTTGCGCATGTTTGTGCGGAACTTCCTATGCTGCAGTTTCCAGCCGTTTCCCCTTGTCCTGTCTCCACTCACCACTGAAAACAGTCTGGCCTCGCCATTCTGCCCCCCACACCTTAGATATTTATAGACCTGGATCAGGTCCCCTCTCAGTCTTCTCTTCTCAAGGCTGAACAGACCCAGTTCACTCAGCCTTTCCTCATAGGAGAGATGCTCCAGGCCCTTCACCATCTTCGTGGCCCTCCGCTGGACTCTTTCCAAGAGATCCTTGTCTTTTTTGTACTGGGGAGCCCAGAACTGGACGCAGTACTCTAGATGAGGCCTCACCAGGGCAGAGTAGAGGGGGAGGATCACCTCCCTCGACCTGCTGGACACGCTCTTTTTAATGCACCCCAGTAAGCCATTGGCCTTTTTGGCTACAAGGGCACACTGCTGGCTCATGGCCAACCTGTCATCCACCAGGACACCCAGGTCCCTTTCCGCAGAGCTCCCCTCCAGCAGCTCATCCCCCAACCTGTACTGGTGCATGGAATTATTCCTCCCCAGATGCAAGACTCTACGCTTGCTTTTGTTAAACCTCATCCGGCTTTTCTCTGCCCAGCTCTCCAGCCTATCCAGGTCTTGCTGAATGGCAACACAGCCTTCAGGCGTGTCAGCCAATCCTCCCAACTTCGTATCATCAGCAAACTTGCTGAGGGTGGCCATTATCCCCTCATCAAGGTCATTGATGAAGATGTTGAACAAGACCCGACCCAACACAGACCCCTGAGGAACACCGCTGGTTACAGGCCTCCAACCGGACTCTGCACCACCAACAACGACCCTCTGTGCTCTGCCAGTCAGCCAGTTCTCAACCCACCTCACTGTCCACTCATCTATCCCACACTTCCTCAGCTTTGTTATAAAGATCTTGTTGAAGATCGAGCTTTGGTGGAAGGCAAAGCAAACGCTGCTTTCTTATTGCTGCTACTGCCTGCAGTTACAGAGAAGCCAGTTTTGAATTGAATCGGTACACAGGGAGTTGTAAAGGAGATCGTCCTTAACCAAACCTCAAACCAATGAAGTGTTTATAAGGCACACAGAGGTGTCACCTCTCTGAACCACTGCCAGCTCCAAACAAACTAACAGCATTACACAACAGCCAGTCACACCCACAGCAGATCCGCGCAAGCCACAACGGGATAAGCGGCACTGTTCCAAGAGCTGCGTTTAAACAGCCCCAATACGTAAACAGATAGATGGTGAGATAGACCAACAAACCCCACCACCGGGCACACACGGGGCCGCCTGAGCGCCGCCCGAGCAGCACCGAGCGCCCAGCGGCGCCCCGGGTGGACGGCGGCGCCTTACGGCACGCGGCCCGCAGCCCAGCGCCGGACGGGCCTCCCACCTGCCCTCCTTGGCCTCCTGCGCCGGGCCGTCCTCGGTGATGACCTGCGGGCGGAGCGGCCGGCGCTGCCGCAGCCCCTCGGCCTCACTCATCCTCCGCAGCTCCGGCCCCGACCTCCGGCCTCCACCCGCCCCCCGCCCCGCCCCGCGGCCGCGCCTGCGCGCTGCGTCGCGCTTCCTCGGCGGGCCTCCGGCGGTGCGCTGAAGGCTGCAGAGCGGGGTTTTGCTCGGCCCCGCCGTGTCCGGGTGCCGCCTCCAGACGGCCGCTGAACCGCCGCGGTCCCGTCCTCAGGAGCGAAGCTCGGCGCATCCCCGCTGCCGCTCCGGGAAGGAGCGGCTCCATCCACCAGGTGGCGGCAGGGGGCTGCACCGCGGCTGGCGCGAAACGGGCCGGGGAAGAGCTTGGTGAGGAGTGCGAAGTTGGTTTTCTTGCTGCTGGGAGCGAAACCCCACACGTGTAGAGTCTGACGCCTACGGCACAAAGCCACAACACATCACGTAGAAGTGGGTGCTTCTTTTAATGAAAATCTGAATATGGAGATCACGGATTTCGGTCAATGACAATAAATGTAAAGTATGACAATTAACAACAGCAAAATGTTAATCTGTACAACACACGTCACCTCTAGGAGATGCCTTTCTGTTTCCTAAAATTAAGAAAATTGTGGTCTGGTCTCTTGGGTGGGAAAAAAGGCACGAAGATCAGGTTCCATGGGTACATCTGAGTGGGAAAATGAGGTAAGAACATGATGGACAGGCATGGCAAGGTTATGTTACTACTAGATGCTGCCGCAGCAGACCTTGAGGCTCTTTCCCTAGCAGGCCTTGTCTCCCTTGTTGAGTGTTTTCATTTGCCCTTTGTGTCAGACTGCAGCAGGTAAAACAAACTCTGAAACTCTTCTGATGAGGTTACAAATGCAATCTAGCACATCACCCCCACATTAATCATGGATGCACAAAGGTCCATCAGTTTTGCTTTCCCGAATGAATCAACCATACACAAGAGTATCCAATGATCCCACTATGAAGTATTTCAAGTATACTTTCCCCACTGATGAATGCATCAGTGGATCAGCTCAAAAGGCAGCAGGCCTGAAGTCTTTTGCTAGTGGCATCTTTCTCCTAGTATTTCAAGAACTGAGGACCTCAGTGTCAGTTCTGCAGGCTGAGCCCCTCCTCAAAGCAAAGTCCGGACGGGTGACGAAACAGCTGCACATGAAGCTGAAAGCACTGCTGACAAACACCACTGCTGGTGCTCACCACATCCAGGAAATAGCAACATGCTCAGCTCAACTCAGACTAGGACTGGTAATGCAACCAGTGCAATTAGAGATTACAGAAAAAAAGATGAAAGGATGACTTCTAAGGCTGGCAAACTTAATGCACGTTCTACAGATGTGGAGATGTGGAACTGAAGGTCATGGTTAGTGGTGGTGATAGGCTGACAATTGGACATGATTATCTTAGTGATCTGACTGTGATGACTCTGATTCTGTAACAGTAGTACTATGACAGTACCATGTGCTCTCTATGAGCATCCAAAGGGGCCTCAGAATATACACAGATGCACGTGAAGCAGTACACTTATCTCCCCTTTTTCCTCACCAGATGAATTGGATAACAGTGTCTCAGTGCACCAAAGCACAAAGCCAGTCCTTGTGAGGCAGTTCAGATGAATTAGATCAAATGTCAGCGAATACTGGACCTTCACATGGAAATTCAGTAATATAGAAAATGCTTTCTTCATCAAAGTGTATGATTTTGTTCAAAGACCACTTCTCTTTCTCCACCCTATATTTCAGACTGTGTGGGGGAGACTGTGCGTGTGCAGACAGCCTGTCTAAACAAGAGAGTCTACTTTTCTGTCAAAAGCATTAACTACTGTCAGCTTCCCACTTGAAAATCACTTAAGGAAGAGGGGTTTTATTTCTGCAGTGGCATAGAGGATGTACGTAGTGGCTGTCTCCCGAAATATTAAAGTCTGTCAGCTATGTCAAACTTTTTGATCCTCGACTTCCCACAAAGTCCACAGGATGTATACTTACCTTAGGCAAAAATGGATTGCAGTCAGAAGGATGGGAACCGCAACAAAGTATGATCTTCCCTGCTGTATTACCCAGACCCTGGAGACATACAGATTTAAAAATCCAACAACAAACGTACCTAACATACTCAAAAGGAACTCTGAGATCAAAGGCAACAGGCCTGACTGAGAACATATCATATTGACAGTTGTCTTCCCCATTTGGACCAGAATCTCTGCTGGCCAAAAACTCACCACTCCTTGCTGTGAAAAGCATATGAAAGACAAAGACTGTTGTTTCCTGTTATTCTGAGATTGCTAGTCTGGAATACCACCATCATTTCCCAGAAAGCATCTAAGAGGCACTTCCTTCTCCTTGTGGATTGTGCAATCTGTGTGTACCGGCATGGCACGTGCTGGAAGACCAGCACAGCAGCATATGGAAGGGACAGACATGGCAGGGGACATCTTGAAATGACAAGCATTAAGACAACTTCTGATGAAAGAACCAACCTACCTTCAAATTGGGTGCCTGTCTTTGTTGATTACCTGTCACATTACAGATCACTTGGGAGTGGGCTAAAATAACCATTCACTGACTAGAAATCATGCAACTCAGCAAGTCACAACAAACCTTCTAGCACATCTCTTTAGCTTCAAACCTCTCTCGAACACTTTGGGATTTTATTCCCCCATGCTCCTCTAGCAAAGTAAATATGGTTTCCTTTTCATAATGACTTGAAGAAACAAAGACAACTGCAGAAATTATCATCACTAATGAGGAAGAGGAAAGTTGCCCTAAAATCCCAGTTGGTGATCTCAGTCTCTTAAAGGAGAATGAAAGCACCTGGGACCAGTTCCCTGGCAATGCACTGAGGATGTGCAGAGTTCAGACATAGGCTTTGTGGCTCAGTTTTGTAGCTGGAAGTTCTAATGCTGGGTTGTGTGGGTGTTCCAGGGAAGTTCTGGAAATATAGTGGAAGGCACAAGTTATTATGAGGAAAGCCACAGGAATTATCAGAACATGAGATAAATATCTGATCAGCCGTGTCCTTCTCATTTCCCTAACAATACATATGAAATATCTACTAAAAACCCTGCTTTGCTGAAAAGGCACCACAGTTGCAGTTAAAAACAACTACTTGAACTTGGATATCCAAGCTGAAGGAAAAATAGAAGGAATATATTCCAAGGCTGCTCTTAAAAAAACGGAAGTATAATATAAAAACATTTCCTTGTATAAAACCATTGAAATGAGAAATATTAACATCTTTATCTTGTTTTACCTCGTATTATTTTCACCACAGCTAATGGAAACTGCCAATGGCTTTTCTACATCAGCTCTAGAAGCAGTGAAAAGGAGCTCCCTGACTGTGCAAGACAGCAGATGCCTCCTAGCTCTGAACAACTCAAAACACTTTGTGGAGAAGAAATCCTATTTCTCTAGAAGGGAACAGAGTTTTGCAGAATACACCAAGAGAGAACCATGTTGTTTGCCTCGTCATTCAAGACCCTCCACATTTCCAGAGCAGAGATATTCCAAAGGCATCTGCTATGAGGAACTCTTCTCCTTTTTGTATTTCTGGTACGCATCCAGTATCTCTGCGACGACACTCGGATCGTCAAGTGTGGTGACATCTCCCATGTTACTTGATTGCTCAGTGACTACTTTCCTCAGCAGCCTCCTCATGATCTTCCCTGATCGGGTTTTAGGAAGGCGTTTCACCACCTGCAGAAAAGAGAAAGACACACCTGAATCAGAACTTGGATCCTGAACAACCTGGAACACAACCTGGAAATCTAGCTGAACTGTCCTAAGCCTGGCGCTATCTCATGGCTACAGCTCCTAGGAGCTACTCATTGAGCACAGTAGTTTGTGTCCAAACAAAGGAATACTGCTTGCATCAATATTTTGTGCTATAAAATGTATTCTTATCTAACTAGACTTTGCTTCTCATTTCATTCATTGCTGGGTAACTCCAGGCTGGGTGCTGCTGAATATTAAGCTTTTTGGAGACTGAGGCCTTGGAAAAGCTGTTAACTGTTGAACTACAAACACTTGAAAACTCATAGAACAGTGGAATGGCTTGGGTTGGAAGGGACCTTAGAGCACACCCAGTTCCAATCCCTGCCATGGATTGGAACATGGATCCCACCATGGATCCCGCACAGCTCAGGCTGCCCAGGGCCACATCCAACCTGGCCTTAAGTCCATCCAGGGACGGGGCACCACAGCTTCTATGGGCAGCTGTGCCAGAGTCTCACTGCCTTCTGATTAAAAAAAATTCTTCCTGATAATAATCTAAGTCTCTCCCCTTTTAGTTTAAAATAGTAATGCTGCTGCATCTCAAAGAAGGGGTGACAAATGCCGCTTAAGGCACAGGGTGTGCCTAAAATTCCCGTTTGCCAGAATTCTTGCCAGGAAAGGTACTCTCAGTACTCTCTGTGCATGGATGTGTACGTTCAGACCATTGCACCTGCCTCCTCCACCCACAGATCTCTCCAGCAAGTTCTCTTTTCCCGCTCCTTTGTCCTGCTAGAGAGAGACAACTGCAACGCAGCAGATGGGAAAGGCAAGGCTTAGTAAATGCGACTGCTCCTGCTCCCAGTCTCCCTTAGTCTCCCTCTTACCAGAATGTGGTCAGGTACAGCATACTTTGCTATTTTGGTAGCCACTATAGTTCTGAGCTCTTCTTTGACATGGTCTGTATGAGCTGTCTGCTCTTTGAGCACTATGAAAGCAAAGGCACCTATAAGAAAAATGAGAAAAATGAAAATGAAATACGAGTACTTCATATTAGGTCCTGGCTGGCAAAACTACTTATTTGAATGCCAAGGCAGGTTTTAAATCATTCTTAGTCACAATCTAGGGACTGACAAGAAAACCATCAGTCATGTTTACAAAAGCAGTCAGATTCAAGCCCCTAGAATAAAGGTCCAGTCTTGTCTTAGCATCCATAGACCAGATTGGTCTCAGTGACAATGATAGCACAACAATGACTAGCAGAGTCATTGGGATCAATACCAACACAAACCCATCTGTTCAAAGGGCTTTTCTGAGCACAATCCTGCTTATGAAAGCTCTGTCATATATATAAACACTACGAATGAAAACAGTCAAGGGAGCAATACCTGCATTTAGCTTAGGAAGTTATTTTCGTGGTTGCTGTTGCACCTTAGGACTGTATTGCCAGTCAACCAACAGTAACCAGTCTTCTATTCCCTAGACACCACTTAGCATAGAGTCCAGGTTAGAAACTGAATGTATTTATGTGTCAAGTCAGGATGCTGTTTTTCACATACCTTCTCCTTTGATTTCATGAGGATACCCAATCACAGCTGTCTCAGGGACATCAGGGTGATCAGCCTTCACAAAAATAAAACAAAAATAATCAGAGTGTAAAGCCCTTCCGCATCTGTGCCAGCTACTTTTGCAGTATCTGCAGTATCTTGCCATCTCTTTGTTGCATGCAGAACAGGAAAGTTGGATTCCACCTCCCTACTCCATAGTCAGCTGGTGGCCACAGGCACCAGTTTCTGGAAGTAGCATTTACTCACTGGATTGGTCCTGCTTTCAAATACACTAAGAAGCATTTTCACATACACTGCTGGACCCAAAGCACACCAAGCTGAATTTGCACCAGCAAGAGGCAACAATAGGTCACAACAGTCTTATTTAAACATCAGGAAGCAGTTCTGTGCTGTGCAGGTGCTGGAGCACTGGCACAGGTTTCCCAGAGAGGTTATGGAGTTTCTCTCCTTGGAGACTTTCAGAAGCTGCCTGGACAGGGGCCTGGGTGAACAGCTCTGGGTGTCCCTGCTGGAGCAGGGACTGGAGTAGATAAACCCAGAGGTTCCTTCCCACTTCAACCAGTCTGTGATTCAGTGATGCTTTTTCTTTGTGTGTGTAAAGCTACAGTCCCAAGTGATGTCTGGCCATAGCCAAATCATACACAAAAGTAGTCTTGCATTGCTCCGTGCCTCAGAGATCTGTCTCCAGCAGAACAAATGCCAATATCACAGTCAACACCTGAGCAGTGTTTATTAGCAACCGAAGCACACCAGAAGGAAGAAAGAATCTGGCCTTCTCTTCTTCCTAGAAGCACGGAAAGGTTTTTCTGCTGAATGCTCGTTTTTATTATGCTCCAGAACAGTGATTTATTCTGCCACACTTCTTGGATGAAACTGATACTCATTGGCAGTAAGGAGACAGTTTGGGTGTACAGGCTGGGAGAACTCACGTACCTGAATCTCAAACCAAAGACTGGATTATGTCTTAAATTAGATTAAAAATATGAAAAAACATCACAGAGCAATATAGCAGAAAAATATATTTGCCTATTCACACATATACATATATAAAAAGTGGGGAAGGAACCAGATCCTATATCCATGATCATAAATTCATCCAAACAAAAAAAATTTACTCACACAGGAGACAACATAATCCTTGTGTGCCATATAAATTCAGGTTCATCAAATGTTACATTTAAGTGCTGTTTGCAGGCAAGGCACATAATACAGGAATAAATATCCAGGTCAAGATTTGAAGGTAAGTGCTTTGAGGACTTTTTGTTTTCAATCCTCTAAGCTAATACTATTTTCTCTCAGAAAGACAGGCTATCTATCTTTGCAGCTGTTGTGAATCAAGGTTGTTTCAGTGCTACTGAATTCTCAGCCATGTTCAGCTGGTCCAGATGAGCATGAACTGCTGATTTGGGAAGTAAAGGCTA
Organism: Tetrao urogallus; assembly: GCF_951394365.1. Lineage (NCBI taxonomy): Eukaryota > Metazoa > Chordata > Aves > Galliformes > Phasianidae > Tetrao > Tetrao urogallus. Next base: position 15,347,102 of record NC_136814.1, read on the forward strand.
AGTGTTAGCAGAGGGAAAGGAAGGAATGGGAGAGCCAATCCCTTACGAAGACTCTACCAGCATCTAAAATTACAGCTGTATGTAAGTAGGGGCAGAGGTTCAAAGGCAATACTGCTACTGCAAACAAATCAGATTTTGCACTTGTTTAAATTCATACAGCTTCTTTCAAGGGCTACCCTGCCCCAGAGAAGTGTGCCTGCTTGCAGCTTACCATTGCATCTTCTATCTCTGCTGTCCCAAGCCTGTGTCCGCTGATGTTAATGACATCATCCATACGCCCTGTTATCTGGTAATAGCCTTCTTTGGTCCTGTAAGCACTATCCCCTGTGAAATAGTAACCTAATAGAAAGAGATGTGGGTGGTTGTTAGTAGGAAGTGTGCCAGCCTATTTCCTGGGGACTCTGGTTCAGGACAGATGTTGCTCTAGGATGACAAGTAAGGCAGGGTGAATCAGACAGTTTGCAGACTAAGCTTACAGATGCATGATTGGCCACACATCATTTTCCACTTCCCTCTGCTATCCTCAGCCTTTGGCTGCTATCATTAGGCTGTATTGGCTGCTATGTCATCTGGGCAGCAGCAAGGCAATGGTAGGCATAATTGCCTACAATCATTGTAAGCAATCAGCAGCAACCAGTGGCTGATGACCTGCGATAAATCCAAGCCCACAAACACAACATAGTGATGCTCTGTTGGATTTACAAAAACAAAAAGGGTTCTCAGATCTCCCTGTGCTTTACACTCCTACAGATGCACAGCAACTGCTCACCCAGACTAATGCATACAGCCCCAAAATAGTTCAAATGCCATGTGCCATCATGCCATAGGCTGCTGGTCAAACTCAGGTTTGCTGCTAGCTTCACCTCAGTACTGAATGAAAATTACAAATGCTCAGCTGAAAATGAACAGTTCTACTGCATCTGTATGTGGGAATACTGACAATTTTTTTAATCACTTATGTTGGGTCTGATAAAATGCCACTTCTTTTCCTGGCTAACAAAGACTCAGGTCCCAGAAAATGATCCCTTTTCAGCATGTGACCATGGTAGAAACTCTGCTACTGGGTTAGTTGAAAAGCAAACAAACAAAGCCATGTCCAGGAGAGAATTGTTCCTGTGGCACTTTGGCACAGCAGCTGGCAGCTAATGCTGCAAGCTCTGAAGGCAGGTTTTGGCAGGATCCATTACTGTCCAGTTCATGGATTTTCAGTCATGCTTCTTGACCTTCCAATCAATTATCTAATGATAGGAGCTATCAACCTATGTTAAATATCACTGTGATTGCAGATGCAGATAGAAATGAATAATAAGAGAATAGATAAGAGAATAGGGGCTCATTCAACTTCATCAATTTCCCATTCTTATTTTCCACACAATTTTGCACAACTTGCCAGGCCATCTTTCCAATTTTTCTCTACCTTGTGACTCCCCATGACCTTTCCCTTGACTGAAGACAGTGGTGGTGTCCAATTTCCCAAAAAATGTTTTCTCTGCCACTTGCAATTACTTGCCAGGTACAACGCGACCATGCTTAAAAAGGGGCAGGTGTAACACAGCATGTGACAGCCCAGGCAAGATTCAGTGATGCAGGAGGTACTTTCTCATCCTAAATGCTTATTTCCAAACGAGACAAAAATGGCCCCAGAGAAAGTGTCCTTGGATTTTTATTCTAGGCACTACATTTTTATAAATAAATGCATTTCCATGTGACAGCTAGAACCATTACTGCATGCTTACAACACGCAACACACCAAATTCCAGCAACCCCCAAGATCTAGCTTGAATAGAAATATCACAAAGCACTGCTGAAAATATTGAGCATTCTTATAATGCAGTGGAAACCACACTCCCTTGGCACTCTCCTTACCTGGATAGGCCTTGAAATACGTATCAACAAATCGCTGGTGATCTCTGTAGATTGTTCTTGCCAAGCCAGGCCATGGCTCCGTGATGCAGAGTGCACCAGACACGTCATTGCCCTCTAAAACCTTTCCCTGCAGGTTCAAGCACAAAAAGGATGATCAGAAGAGCAAAATAAGAATAAGTGCCTCTGACTCACTGATATAGTAAGAATCACCCTGTTGCTCAGTGCAGACTGCCAATGATTGGCCACATGGGGAGAAGATGAATCCTCTAGTGAACACACCATCTGTGCTGGGCATTCCTTACTCCTCAAGGCCTGCAGCACTGCAGATAAAACAATTTTAAGTCTCAAAGAACAGTGAATCCTGTGATTCTGCAGAGGGCAAGGCTGGAAAAGATGACAACAAAGGCATGCTAAGCAGCCAGAGGATGCCTGGGGTGAGGCTAGGAGGGAGGTGCCTGGACTGCTACCTTCCCTTTCACTTACATTAATCACCACGTTCCCTTATTAAACTGTATATGAAGAGATTACATGCTTTACTGGGCACTTGAGTGCTGGTGGGGATTGCTCAGCAAAGCTTCAGAGATCAGAATCAATCTCTTACTGACACGCACTGCTGCAGGGCCTCATGACTTGCATTTCCCCTGAAAGACTTCATTTCTTGCTTTGCCAGTCTTGCTAAGTCACTGGTTGTTGTATGAACTGTGCCAGCTGCTTATCTCTCTGGTTTCCAAGACATGTAAGACTTCTGACTGCTCTCAGAAATGGAAGAAGTAGCTTTTAATCTCTCTAGAGATAGCTTGCAATGCCCGGCTGGAAATCTGTATGGATATCTGAGATATGCCCAGATATATACATTGCTCTTTTATTCTACTGTTTTAATGGAGGAATATACATCCTCCCAGATCCTGTTCCTCTCCCATTGGAAAGGTGATTAAGGCAGAAAAACACAGTAGCTTCTCTTCTTGGCACCTGTCACAGCCTCAACTCACATTTTCATCCATCAGAACAGGGAAAATCCCAAAGAAGGGTCTCATAGCCATAGCTGGAATGATATCAGCTTTCTCCTCTGAAGGCCGTGGGGCAATGCAGATGCCACCAGTTTCTGGAAAATAATGAAAAATAAAATATTTGAGATTCATCCAATGCTGGATGAAAGCGAATGCTAGCTCTTCTCTGTTAAAGAGAATACAGAAGCCATCTCCAAGTAAAAGCCACTGGGAAGGAACTATTCAACATCTAGTAGCATGGCACAGAGTGGGACCATGCACCCTTCTCAGGGAAGAGCAGTTCTCCATGGCACTGAGCATCAGGACCACTAATGTCCCACCTAGCTTTTCTCAGGGAGTACTGCAGGGGCTGCAGCACTGGCTTTGCACCAAAGGCCTGCGGACCCTGCAGTGTCAAGGTACTGCATGCATCCAGCACCCTTCTATGGATATATCCACAGCAAACCAGGCACGAGAAGGTGTCTTGACTCAGCCCATGTGCTCTCTGCCCAAAAGCCTGGCACTAAATCAGCTCATGGATAAGCCAATTCCTCTAGCTACCAGCTAGCAATGAATACAAGGAGCTCTAATGCATACATACAGCCTTCCAAGATTTTTTTTCACATGAATGGGGCTCCTTGGCAGCAGGGACAATACTCATCAGCCCCATTTCCTACCCTAGTAGTGTTTTTACAGAGAAAGGGGATTAATCTCCCTGTGCCGTTTTTACAGCTGTCTAAGGTTAGTAGGAAAAGCACTTCAGGAGTCTGAATTGCTGTTATTACAGAGAATGAGAATAACCCACCCCTTACAAGCAATTTGAGATCATCTTCTATTCAAAATTGAACTTTTTAATCTTTCTTTTTTCATGTCTGCTGGGATGAACATTAAATCAGATTCCAACCTTAATAAGATATGAAAGTAACTCAAAAACACAAATGAGAGACAAAAAACATAGGAACATTAAACTTTAATAAATATAGCTGTAGAAACTAAGCTATGTTCTGCCACTTAGAGAGTGCTGAGCTCCACCAGCTTTGCTGAGGTTGTGGAAACTGAAATCAAGCTTTGGAAAGGCTGAATCTGTCCCTGAATTTGCATCCATCAGTTACCCTGATGTGGGTACAAGGAAGGGCCTTGGAGGAAATGCATGCTTCAGAAATGAATGGTAGCAGGGATGCTTCAAAATTTATTTGTATGGGAAAGACCTGTCTTAAACTGGCAGCGTAAGAAACGAACAACCAAAGCTTCCAGAACCTACTTACAAATGTCTCTCAAAAACAGCTTTTGTTCACAGCTGCATACAACAGCTGTATTTTGTGGGTATTTTTTTAACTGAAAAACAAAAATGGAACTACCAAGTGTTTCCTCTGCACTGTGAATAAGTATACCTGGAACTGAAACACAGATTTGATTCCATTACTGTCAATCACAGCCCAGCAATTCCTAATATTTTAACACTAAAAGCCACAGAAATGTTCCGTCTCTCTCTCATCTGCGCATAACACTACTAAAATTGCTTCCTGTAATTGCTGTCTCACTTATTCACTCATCCAAAGACTTTCAAGTGGATTCTTAAATCATCATTTGCTGATCTGTACACCCACCAGGCTTTACTAACTGGCAACGTGTTGTTGCTTTGGAGAGCAATGTACCATAGAGGACAGTGCAGAGAGCTGTGCAATTACTGAGCTCTAATGAAATCGTTTGTGAGAGGTGACACTGCAGGATCACAACCAGCATCCATCAAACTGTTTCTGTGATCTCTTTCCATATTCCCTTTGCATTTATAATTGTGTATACAGTGCATCCATGATTAATTCGGCTTCCTCTTTAATGGAAGCATCAACTGTGGAGAAAGATTGATTCTACTTTCTAGCAAAATCAATTTAATGAATATTTATCATTATACTATGCTTCCAGGAGCTGGTAACTGCATGCAAAACTACATTTGGCTCAAATTCAGAATCAAGCATTTTGCATTTACAGATTGTCCAGTAAATGTTCTTTGACCTCTCCCCTGAGAGTTCTTGCTCTAAAAACCCACAAAAAATACATCTTCTTACAAGATCTAACCCTGTATAAGGGAGAACCGACCTACCATACTGCATGCATCAGTAACTGAAGACAAGCTATAACCAAAAATATTGTTTTTGTCTTCATCATCAAAAATAACGTTTTTTCTCATCCCCACCACTGTACAGCCGTCAACTGCTTTTCACCAGTGTTTTATATCAGAGCAGGGAGGAGGAAAGCGTGTAGCACCTAATCCATCAGACTTTTTCCTGCTAAGAAGGTAAGAACCCAAACGATTTAAGGTATTAAGAAAGTACAGAGTAGATAACATTGCTGCTGTTCTATTTCAAATCCGAAAATAAAGAGTCTGATCCAGATTAAATGGAACTTGATTGTGCGCCAGAAGCAAACTCACCACACTGAGATGGGTGATAGTTATCCTAAATAGAGAAGTTGGTAGCAGAAATAAGAGTGAAATCATGAGCAGTTTGCTTAGAAAGGGAATGGATAATCCGCTCAACAGCAGCTAGAAATTTAAGAGTAGGAAGGGCTTTTCTTCAGCAGAGGCAGGAAGCTCACAGCTGTGCTGTGTCCTTTAAGTGCATAGCTCCACAGCAAGCTGTGAGGCTTGCAACTTGAGGACATATTTTTGTCAATGTTAGGGGAAAGAGCATTCAAAATGCACTTAGCAGCTGTTGAATGTTGGTGACCAGAACAGAGGACTGTCTGACACCAAAATGAACAAAGAGCTGGGGGCTGCACTGTGCAGTCCTACAAGCTGCTCACCATGAAAAGCAGGAGGCAGGAAACAGATGGAGCAATTTTCCCGCTCCAACGAGACAGCCCATTCTGTCCAGCAGGCAAGAGATGGCGAATAGTCTATAAATGACAGCTCCTGCACTGATGCACACAATTAGGCCAAGCATGTTGCCAAAACTGTAGTACACTTGTTTTTTAAAGTATCAGAATGCCAAAGGACTGCAGCATGCTACCTCTCTCTTGGGAGGGACTGATCCAAATCAGGCAACAGTTGTTGTCCCCCTGCCACTCAGCCAGAAAGCCTTCCTTCCCTGATTTCTTTCCAATCAGCAAAAGCAATATATGCCTCTGTCTACACAGCTTAGTTTTCCATCTTCCTCTGTCCTTCTTGAGGCAAGAATATGAAACACACCTGAGTGCAGTTTGTGGCTACATGCTGCTATGAATGTTCTTTCATGATATCCTCTCATGTTAAGACCACATCAAGGTTAGTATGGTTTCATAAACAACTGGAACTCAGGCTTCAAATTCAAGCTGCCGACTCCAAGCACTGCACCGAAATTCAATCTCTGCTTTCTGTTTCTAGAACCAATTGAGAATTTTCAGCTTTCAAAATATCAAAGAACATTTAGAGTGGAAAAAGGTGCAACACGTTGCTATTGCTTTTAGATGCTGCTCCCCTGTTATTTTGTGCTGAAACTGCCCAGTGGCTTTCCAACTCTGACCAAAACATCAGGAGGTTGCTTTCCTTATATAAGGCTCCGTGGGTTGAACAGAAACGTACAAATTCTCCTCCACACATACAGAATCACAGAATCATAGAATGGCTTAGGTTGGAAGGCCACCCAGTTCCAACCCCCTTTTGTGGGCTGATTGCCACCCCCACCCACCAGCTCAGGCTGCCCAGGGCCCCATTCAAACTGGCCTTGAACACCTCCAGGGATGGGGCAGTACAGGTTCTCTGGGGAGCTGTGCCAGTGCCTCACTACTCCCAAAGGAAAGAATTTCTTCCTAACATCTCACCTAAATTTCCCCTCCTGTTGGTTTAAAGCCATTTCCACTTGTTCTATCACTGCTGAACACCAGCAACAAGACCTCCCATTGTTGGCCTCATATCAGCCATGACAACCGTGCACACCCCCTGAGGAAGCCTTTTACCTGTTTGCCACCAAGTGTCCACGAGGGTACAGCGCCCTTCTCCCACCACATGGTAGAACCACTGCCAAGCCTCATTGTTAATAGGCTCTCCCACTAGATCAAAAATAAGAATGGAAGTAGTCTTAAGACTCAAGGAGCTGCTGACTGTTCATTCTGCCTTTTGGTGCACAAGATGGAGATCACACGATTAAGCAGAATGCTCAAAACTTTTTTGCTGAGAGGTGCAAAGGACAGCAATGCACTTACGTAACAAAGGACATTCTCCAAAAAGACCAGAAGGCAAACAGTAAGTATCACAGAAAGCAATTAATCAAAGCAACTCATGTATAAGAACTCCTAAAAGCAGTAAAATATTTCTTGGGTCACCTAAGCCAGTAAAGTTAATTTACCAGTGGATAAACCTTTTCTGCAAAGAATACAATACAAAGAATACAATCCTGCAACATGAGCTAGGAAAGGGACAATCATGTAGGGTCAGTGTCTCCAACTTCAGTTTGTTTCCCTTTCTGCTGAGACAATAACTGAAAAGCCAGATGGGAAGTCCACTTTATCAGCTATTTATAACCATATTCTTCTAGTATCTTCACTCTCATCAGCTAGAACCCTGAATCTTCATCACAGGAAAATTTTATGCTCCCTACCTGATCCCAGGGTCTTCAGGGATGATCTGTCGTATTTCTTCACCCACTTGTCTCCATAATTCAACAACAAGCGTATAGCTGTAGGTGCTCCATAAAACTGATTTATTTTCAGTCTCTGTACCATTTCCCAGTAACGGCCTGCAAGATCACAAACATATCAACACTGACATTCCACCACAACAGCTCAACATGAAGCTTAACAGTCAAAGCTGAGGCTGAGATTACTGTGAGCACAGAGCAAAAACAATGGCAAGATTTCATATATTTTTTTCAACATTGCATGTTCCTGAACGTTATACGTGTCTGTTTCAAAGAAATTGAGCTTCTACCTCCCCTGAGCAGACAGGTTACACCTGACAAATTTCTAGCCTCCTTTTGTCTTGTCACACTGCCACGTCTAGCCAACTGTTTGCCCATCACTTCCTTACCTGGGTCAGGGTACACTGGTGTGCTTTCAAACAGAACCGTGGTGCCTCCATTGCAAAGCGGTCCATACACAACATAGCTGTGTCCTGTGATCCAGCCAATGTCAGCCACACAGCCGAAGACATCGCCTTGCTGGTAGTCAAACACATACTGCGAAGATAAATGTAAGGCCAACTGATTTCCTGTCAGCAGGTACATAGAGCTGAAGAGTAAGGTGCTGCATGGGATGCACACAAGAAGGAGCAAGAGAGCTAGCAGGGTGAGTCGTGCCACTCATACGGACACAGCAGCACAAGGCCGGCCCAATGTTAGGAAACAAGCCAGAGGGACCAGGGCTTCAGCCTCCCGATTGTTTCCAACACACAGGGAACAAGGAATGTGACTGTTTCCAAATAGAAACCTACAATCAAAGCCCAGAGCTCTGGATACCTGCAGTTGCTCACTGCAGACAGCTCACATGGGAGAGCTGATCCTAAACAGCAGGGAGACTGCAGGTCTCAGAAGTTTAAACCCCTCATGAATATGAACATTTTTCCATAAGAGAGCTGGAGAAACTGATACACGTACATGAAACATTTCCTGAGAAATGCTCTTAGCTGCTCAGCACCTTTATCAGTGCACTGCTTTCCAGATGCTTCCTTCTCCCTGCTCGCCTACTTCAAATAAAAACCTAGGAGAACGTGTTATTTTGTTTTGCCTTCAGAAAATGCTTCTCTCTATAAATCCAATTCCTCTACCACATAGTGAAGAGGTTCTGACTCATAAAGCAGAGTCAGTTTTACAGTTTAAATCAAAGAAAGAGGACCAGAAACTCAAAAAATAAACCACACAACAAAAACCACAAACGTGCAGCATGACTGTCACTGTGCTTTTTGCACACATGTTGCACAGATTATCTGATCTCTCTACTTAGGAGAGCTAATTCTCACCTTAACTTTGCAAGTATTTTTCCCCATCAGGCTCCAAAGCAGCTCTAAGAAGGCTGCAGCTGCATACAATGCTTCCCTGCACCAGTGTGCAGGATCTACCTTCTGGACTAATGTAGAAATAGATGCTTTGGCAATTACACAGTCACTCAGAAGCTGACATTGCAAATACTCTGAATGCAGAGAACTTTTACATTCAAATCTTTCAAATCTTTCTAAAAATCAGACGAAAGAAAGAAAAGCTTTAAAAGAATTGTATGTGATTACAAATAGGGTGATATCACTGAAGTCAGATGGAGAACTTTCACACAAATCCCATCTCCATTTTATTGTTGACTTTTCATATGTAGAGCTCAGATCACAAGCTGCAAGAAGCAGTTCCTTTTTCAGTTGTTTTTTTTTTTTCATGAGAAAGATACTTTTCATGATTTTGCTTTCAAGTGTTAAAATATTTAGCTTAGATTACAATAAAAATCAGTGCCAAGGCTTAACCATAGGACATGAATGCAATTTTTGATCTTCAGACTATATATGCTATGCAAGAGGTTTTTAAGAATCCAGATCCTCTCTTCTGGAAAAGGCCAATACTCCACTATAAAATGTTACAGCAGTAGTCACATTACCAATGCCAATGAAGTATCTACCTGAATCTCCTCAACTGCATCACTTTAATGTCTCTAAGTATGGGCTTAAGACACTAATACAGTGCAGGCTCTAGTTCTCACAGTATTATGTTCCCCAGCAACAAATCCCAAAATGTTACTTACACATTCTCAGAACTTTCCAATTTGGTTACACTCAATAAGCCAATTAGGTAGCACACACAGAACACACTGATCCCTACCACTCAAAGTCCCTATCATTAATATCATCAGAAGGTAAGTGAACCTCCTCTAGAGGATTCCTGTGAGTTACCTTATGTGTGAGAGCAGCATACAGCAGATATCCAGCCTGGGTGTGAACGATTCCTTTGGGTTTCCCTGTGCTGCCTGAGGTATACAGCATGAAAAGCATGTCTTCACTGTCCATGCTCTCTGGAGTGCATACAGAAGCCGCCTTGGCCATCTCCTAAGAAGAAAAGGTGGTGATGAGAGAAAAACTTTGGTTATAGGAAACCAGTTCATACTCCATCCGTAAGCACGTCGGTAGCGTCTAGAGATAAGAACCACCTCTGCTGCTTTCCCCTCATATCATAGGTTATAGTTGCTTACCTTGTGGAAAGGCTCCTGTGCACATATAGCACCCAGCCTCTCCACCTATACCTCTGCCAGGCTCAGAAGTCATGAGGAACTGTCCAGATAACACAACATTGCAGAAAAGAAGGAAAAAAAAAAGGTAGGTAATAGCTTGCATTCCAAGACTTTGTAATTTGCTGGTAGAAAAAAAACCTAAGCTTGACTGTAACTATGAGCCACACAGCAGCTGCAGCAAGGCTGGATACTGTTGAGGAACTTATCCCTTTAAAACTGCAGTTAAGTTGCATGTTCACTTCTCTTCCTCAGCCACAGGAGAGGCTGGCAGTCCTGTTAATTTGATCCCGAAATTCAAATTACTGCTACTCATGAGAAGGACAGTGTTTTACCCTCCTGCTGTTGTTTTCTTTATAGACCACTGGTCAGGTGGCTAAGAACCTAGTTCCTCTCTTCACCCCTAGTGTCAGAAACACTAGAGAAAAGGTCGTAGTGTTCTACCAGTTCACAGCAAATTTTTGGATGAGCTGGTGTGCTCAGTCCAACGGAAGAAGGGGAAGGGGAAATACTGTGCTTTGAAAGAGAGGCTTGTGGTAAATGCAGCTTGTGGATGGCCAACGTCCAAAACAGAGCTCAACAGTAAGCAGCCAGAATGCTCAAGCCCCATTCAAAGAACTTACAAAAGATGTTGCTTCTCATCAGCATTTAGACACTGCATGAAAGCGTATCAGGACCAGAACATAAGTTGCTAAGGTCTGGCACAGAACTGTACTGTGAAAAGAACCAAGCAGAACTCTGGGAAATATCTTCACACCAAAACAGACAGTGAAAAGTTTAGGCAGGATATGCGAATGCCTTCTGGATGTTTGCTCAGTGCTGCTTCTGAGCTTTATATTCATTCTCTTCATCTGAAGAGACAAGGAGTCCTTAACTAATAATAGCACTTACGTATTTCATCAATGATGCTAGAATTAAGCTGTGAATTGAAAGTATAATCCCATCATAAGAAAGCTTTCATGTATAAAATACACCAGAGAAGGCTTTTCTTCCAGAGCAGAGTGAACCACACAAATGCACTCTGAAAAACATAATTTGTCTACAGAACAGTTTGCCCAAATTGTAAATTTTTCATGAGGAGGTTGACCATTTTTCCTGCTGTTCACAAACTTGTGGTAATGACTGTGCACTGCAGATGCTCAACAAGTAGCTATAAAAAGGCAGAGCTGGCTTGCTTCTCTCAGGCTCTATGCTGTCTTAGCTGAATGATGACCCCTATAAGGATTATTATGTTGCTCTTTGAAGGGCTTTCTAGGCACTACCTTTTTTTAAGTACATACTGCAAACAAACTACTTACAAGTGAACACTACCAATCTGGGTCCAAATGTTTACAAGTGTCTGACAAGTCGAGCTAAATAAAATAAGAACTGATAAGGTCAGACATAATTCTTATCTGCTGACTTTCAGTACTTCCCAGGTATTCACAGTCAGCACTAAACTTAGGCTGACTTGCCAATTTCTGAAACTACCGTGGTGTTTGCATAAGCTCCATTAAAACATGAACTTAAATTGTGCAGTAAGCTATTGCATAGTAGCTGTAGTTCACTTAAGACAGTGGATAACATGAATCAATTAAATCAGAGTCTGTTAGCATGGCATCACTGTTTTCTCCCATCTTACAATCCTCTCCACCCCCATCACTCAAGTCTCACTGTTTCTAAGAGGTTTGTACGAAGAACATGAAATTGCAATACAGAGGGACAACTGGGATTCCGCTGGTGAGCAGGGAAGTGAGATAGGACTGAATAGAAAGTATCTGTGATGTGGGAAGATAAACACAACGGCTCGCAAGACTGCTGTAACGATCAGTGATGATAGTTAACAGCATTAATTAACAGCTGCATTCTTGCTATGTTTCAGAGTTAATCCTACAACTGACAATGATCTGAGATCAGTTCTTAAGTCACGAAATCACTTCAGGCTGTTTGCAGACTGAGGAAAAACATTCAAATGTGCTTTGTTGAGTAAAGAGTAAGACAATTTCTGAATAAAACCTGCCCTATCTGTTTAACTTACCCTAATAGTTGCTCCTATCTCCTCTCACCAGCACAGCAACCTCTGAGTAATTATCTTGGCTCAGAAGGGTGGTTTCCAGGTATTACTGATGAGTGCTTTTTGCTTACAGCTGCTGGCGAACTGATAAAACTATATCTGCATTAGGTTGTGCAATCTCATGTGTGGCAGCTGAACACATTAAAATGACCACTGTTTTCTTCTTTCTTTCTTCTACAGCACAGGCTGTAAATATACACAAGCCATGACTGCCTCTCCATCATGGGGTAATCCTAACACTCTCCATTGGCTGTATTAAGTGCTCCCAGGAACTTGGTTATTTCTGCACTGTCTTTCAACAGTCTGAAAGCACATATGAGAGCTCACAAAACACAAAATAACAATAACAGCAGTGGTATCAGCACACTCCAGTCCTCAGGAAGCACTCATTCCTTAAATTAAATTAAAGCACAATTTTAAAAAATGCTGAAATGGTTCTGCTTCAACTCACAGTCCCTGCAGACTGTAATTTTAGGATGAATAATCTTCATCCTATTCAAGGATGAGGATCTAGACGCTATAAGGGACATCTCCTTTATGTCTGCAGAACTCGGATCCAAAAGGCACAAATGGAGAAAAAGATGATCTAGCCAACACCCAGACCTAAGAGGAGTTAACCAGAGTGCCAGTGGGCGAGCATACAGGTAGGTTCTGGGATATACAGATGCTGTCACTGTAACATACTGTACCATTAGGCCAATGAGGTGCACAGGAAGAGCAACACACACTCAAAACCTGCTCCAGAGGCAGCATAAAGGCAGGAGAGTAAACATCACATGAAGAAACAGCAGGGAAATGGGTAAAGTTTACCAGCATCCACATACTTCTTCAAGGGGAACGTCAAGGTCACCCATCTGGGTTTTGTTATCTGTCCTCTGTGCCACAAAGACATGCTTGACACTTGGGCAGTTCTTTACAGCTTCATCCACCGTCATCTTCAGCTCTATGATTCGGCCTCCCCTGACTCCCTGGTTGTAAGTGATAACTGCTTTGCATTCAGCTAAAAAGAGAGAGAAACAGCAGACACATCACCTGTTTTCCAGTCTGTACATGGTGAACAGATTAATTTTCATTAATTAGATATCATTAGTTTGGGGCATGATGTATTCAACATGTACATGAATCAAAACCAGTGACTGATAAAAGCACATTAAAACCTGGTACACATAGAGCAGGTGTAGCAGGAATCTCCAGAGCTTATTTAGCCCATCCTCTCCACCCCAAAGCAAGGCTGGTTCCTGTTAAAACACTGCTGACGGTCTAAACTGCCTAAAACACTTCAGTGTGGGGTATTCTACTACTTTGCCAACAGTTTGCTCCAATGTCTGCTATGAATATGAGAAAGTCCTTCCAAACACTTGGCTAAGTATCATTCAGTCTAACTTAAATGCATCAGTTTCTACTTGTCAGAGTCAAAATCCTTCCCAGTTACATATATTAAAAACGCTCACAGCTTCTGTAGGCTAAAACCAGTGCAAAGCTTCCAACAACTCCAGTGGGCCTTAGTGAGCAGCCATGTCCCTTATCCGTTTGCCATCTTCTCTTTAGGGCTGCATATAACTGTCTGTTCCAAATTGAACAGCACTATACTCAGCACCCTCTCAAAGGTGTTATCCTCTTGCAGCTTTCTGAAACCCACCTGTATCTTGTTGGGAAACCTCTTAGAAGACACAGCACACAGCAGCACCCGGACAGACTGCTTCAAACTCTGTCACACTACATTAATTACAGAGCTCCATAGAAAGGTACAGAAAAGTGGTTCTTTAGTCTACTGTCTCCATATAGGTGGCCAAAAGTGAGGGATAACCAAAACATGCTTACTCTGAGTAGATTTGCTATAAATTAAAAAAACAAACAAACAATAAAAAAACCATGAAAATGGCTGTTTAGTCATAAATAAGCTAATGTAACTGCTAGAACATGAACCACTTGCAATCTTGTTCTTCTGCTGTATTTTCAGCATTCCCTTTAATCACACTACAACTGCTTTGGGTTAAGAACAGCTCTTTGCGTCAGTACAACGTCTAGCAGAGTGGGAGCAGACTGCCAACATTTCTTTGCTGTACATAAATCATAGTATCACAATCTGGACTGCAGAGCAAGCACTCTGCACAGGGATCAGAGAAGCACTTCAACTACGCTTCAAAAGAACAAATCAGGGCACATTCCTAAGCTCTGGTTTTCCCACCAGGTTCACCGTTGTCTGGAAGTAACCCAGAGCAGACTGAATGTTAAGCAATTTATGAAGTATTATATCATAAAGTAAAGCCAAATGACATTGCCACTAAGGAAAAGGCTCTTCACAGTACTTTGCAAAGGAAAGCGAACTATCCAGCCAGCTAAGAAAGAACCTGTTCTTTTCTGCCAAGAAAACATGAAATTTGGACAAAAGTACGCTTTGGAGGGTGTCAGCACCAAAGGGGTTTGTTCCCCTTGGTCTGCAGCTACTTACAGTCCATGATCCTTCCAGCTAAGGACTCTGCACTGAATCCCGCGAAGACCACGGTGTGAACAGCACCAATCCTGGCACAAGCGAGCATGGCTGCCACAGACAGGGGAGACACGGACATATAGATGGCAACCTTGTCCCCTTTCTGTATCCCATATTTCTTCAGGGTGTTGGCAAGACGGCACGTCAGGTCCAGAAGTTCCCTGCAGCACAGAAGCAATGTTGTCACGACTGCACAACCTGTTTTATACAGGCAGACAAAAAAAGGATGAACTTGATCTAAGAGAGGTGTTGTGCCTCTGGATATTTCACCTCTGCGCTACCAGGCATGCCAACCTCTGCACCTTGAAGTAGCCTGCGGTCTGGTTGGAGCCAGATTTTTCCAGTCCTTGGGGAAAGAAGACAGTGGAACTCCAGCAGTGGTGCTGTGCCCACCGCCCTCTGGGCAGAACCTTTGCTGCAGCCGCCATGAGGCCTCCCTCAGCTCCTCCGCTCTGGGCTGAGCAACCCCAGAGGCTTCCACACTCATCACACACCTTGTCTACAGACCTTTCTCCATCCTTGCAGCCCTCCTTTGGATGCACCCTAAAACCATTTTTGTACTGCACTGCTGACATAAATGCAAGACAAAATGGAAAACGCTGTCAAAAGATTCCCAGCACTGTTTACTTTATGTGAAGGAACTCTCAGAAATTGCTTCATAGCACATAGCTTTTAAACCATAAGGGTAAACAATGCTTTTACACACCTAAGGAAGAAAAAGAAAAGTGAAATTAAGTCCTGAGATAAGCCTTAATGTGGTAGATTTCACAAGACTTGTCAGAGCAGTATTGTCAGTGATTTGAATTCTTCAGTTTGCTGTCTCACCCCATCATGCCACCAAGCGGAACTGCCTAGCAGAGCTTGGATATTGTCCTCTCAAGAGTAAAACCACGGTGGCTTCTCACAAAAAGAAACTCAGAACACTGAGAACAGGAACAAAGGCTCAATTCAGTGTTTGCCACTGCGGCCCACTAACTTAACAGCAGAGACATTCCTCTGTGCAACAAAAACGCAGTTTGTGGACAAGAAATTGCTTGTGCATTTCATCTGATGTCTGCATGGAGGATAACACAATTGCAGGCTTACCTGCAGTCACTGTCATGAACTGAACAGCTCTGCATGTGTTAACAGCAGTACCCCCAGAAGCCAGGGAGGAGCAAGGTGCAGTGCTAGGTGAGGAGCACTGCCTGGTGCCAGCTACCAGCTCCAAGAAGAAGAATCCCAGAGCATGCCAAGAAAAGCTGTCTTCTGGGTCTAGGAATTCACTGAGCACTAAGGCTCAGAGGAGAGAAAGAGCTTCTACTCCTGAACACAACTGTCTACAGCCTGTCACCTGCAGATGCTTGGGGGTCTGCAAGCTTTTCCACCAGGGACTGTAAAAACTGTAGCGAGTAAATGTATTTGGGGGTCATCATACCCAAGTAAACAGCAAAGCATGAACCTCCCAATGTATCCTTATCTTCCAGAACTGGTCATAGCTGTGAAAGACAAGCAAGCAAACAAACAGTTTTCAGCTGGTGGCTAAGCTGGAAATAAAATGAAATATTGTTCTGGTCAGTCAAAAATTGTTTCCTTTTTAAAATCAATGCATGTAGGAAATGGGCACAGTCCAAGAGATCAACTTTGGAAGTGTCATTAACAAAAACAAAGGCTGAGACTACTTAAGGATAAAACTCCATTTGCATTGTAGGGGCAATGAAGCAGCACAGCCATAAATGAAGTACAAAGACAGATACAGTGATAGCTGAAGAGATACTACCCACAATCGTACTTCAGAGGATGAGGAAAATGAGCCTTGAATCCCAGCCACAGCACTTTGTGTTATTTATTTTAAGACTATTCTTGTAGCATTCCATAAATAGATCCCTCCTGAAGCACAGTATCTCAGAGAGGTGGCAGGCATGTTCAGTGTTAGGGTTCACAGCTTGCAGTACCTGATCTCTGGCAGTTAGCAACAGCTGCCACAACAGAGAGACTGCAACCCTACAGAAAAGTGATATGGAGTGGCTTTACCCTAAGTTTCATCCTCATCTTTTACAACTAGAGATCAACGTAACTCTGAAGTACCACATTTAGTATCTCTTTCCAAGTGCTTCACGACCATGCACAGCCCTACTAACTACCTAAGGACGCAGCCTGCTAAGATGCATTTATTTTACTTTCTTTTACTAAGTTCATGAACCGATCTACTTCCGCTGCGTGGAGCAGGAAGTGCAATAAGCCCCAGACAGGAAATTGTGAGAAAGCAAAATAAAAAGCACTTATCAGTAACGGAACATGGAGAAGTGCTTTCAGAGCTGCAGCCTCTTTCTCATGAACAGAAACACCAAAGAGCTCTGGGTAGGGCGTTCTTTCTGAACAAGTCAGAGGTTCACTTGCTCATTCAGGGCTTGGTGATCACAACAGCAGAAACTCTTTTTATTTTTTAATTATTAACCCAAATGTAACATTTGGGTAATGAAAGTGTATGAACATGTTGATAGACAATAAAGGTCAAGTGCTTATCCCCAGATCTATCTGTTTTGCGTCATCCTTTCTGCTCTGAAAGGTACAAAGGAAGGTCATGATTTTCTTTGCTCCTCTGGAAGTGCAACACATGAAGGAATTGGGCACAAAGGCAGAGAGACAGCAAAGCCAAGACCTCCATCACAGAAGCAAATCCCAGAACATCAGTTGTGTTTTCTGGCTCCTACAGCAGCAATCCTGACTTTACCTCCAGCTCAACAATGGGAGTTAGCAGAAATGCTGTGCCAAGAATCCTATCCTGGAATTCCTCATTGCTTCATGCACTTTTTCCTCTACAAGGGCAGGCAATTACTAAATGTGAGCAGGTTACACTTTTCCAGCACTCATCCTAGGCAAATTTCAAGATGGAACAAGCACCCTGCATGGACAGTGCCCTGCAGAATTGGGTGGAAGACACCCATCTTTTTCCAGAGAACTGAACTGAGCAGGAAAAAAACTTTGCCTTTATCCCCTTCACATGCTGCTGCTACCCAAGTTGGCACTGACATTACTCCATCACATAAAAGGCCAAGAGCAATTCTGACATCCAGCACTGCCCCACCTTTGGCAGAAAAGCAGTGGCAATGCCATCCAGAATGGCCAGCCTGCACACAAGAAAGGAGTGGCTTCCCACTCAAACTTTATGGCCCTGTTGGAAGCACAGGACATGTAACCAAAACATACGCCAGCTGCTGAACAGAGCTAGAAACTGTCACCTTGGAGACTATGGTGCAGTGCAAAACAGGGTATCCTTGCTTAGCTTCTGCTACATGCCCCTGTTCATTGCAGAGGAGTTGGACTAGATGACCAAAGATGAAGATGCCTTCCAACCCAAACAATTCTATAATCTTATGTGGTATGAATGAAGGATAGAGCAAACACAGTCCTAGTGA
Organism: Tetrao urogallus; assembly: GCF_951394365.1. Lineage (NCBI taxonomy): Eukaryota > Metazoa > Chordata > Aves > Galliformes > Phasianidae > Tetrao > Tetrao urogallus. Next base: position 15,365,069 of record NC_136814.1, read on the forward strand.
AAGCTTCTACTCTAAAAAGGCTCAGCCTTTGCCACCAGTGGCAGGACAGTGGCATGGACAGAGGTAGTCAGGAAGCTCGGAACAGATGTGTGAGGTAAGCAAGCACAGCAACATCCCAAGCAGTGCTCTCAGAAGAATTTCAGTTCTCTGCACAGAGCAGACAGGAGAGACGCAGGAAGCTGACCAAGAAGCTGGGCAAACAGAGGGCCCCACAGAGGGCCAGCTGCCTGAACAGGCCTAGGTGCAGTAGGGAGCGGCTTAAAAGAGCAAACAGCTGGAAGAAGGAAATGTGCTGCAAAAGAAGGAAGTACTCAGCCTCTCTGAGCAGAGAAAGCTGAGAAACTGTAAAGTCAGTTAATGCACAATGTCTACTGCTCCTCTGCATGAGCTGATCATAAAGAGCAAGGGCAGCAGATTTACATATACTGGGCTCTCCATATACAGGCACTATGGTTGATAAAGCATCAGCGTGAGCTGAGAGAGGGGAATCAGCAACCAGTTGGAGCCAGGAGCTGAGGCAGCTGCTTACACAGGACATGTAACAAGAAAGGGAGCTTTTAAGACAAAGCACGGACAACAGGTCAGGAGATGGAAGATGCATTAATGAACATGAGCAGGGAAGGTGAAAATAATGACAAATGGAGGGCATTCTGGACTTGCTCTCAGAAAAAGAAAATGCATTTTTCACCTAAAAATGTGGACAAATTTAACATATTTCTTGCAGTGCAGGTGTAAAGGTAAACAGCTGCTGAATATGAATGTCGCATAAATGCAGCCAGACAAAAAACTGACATACAAAACTGGGAAGCAACAGTAAAACAGTAAACTGTAAAACGGATCTGTAATGACTCTGGTTTTACTTTGCCTCTACAGAGATAAGTCAAAAACAGAGGGAAATTCTGTCTTAACTCAGCGACACACACGCTCAAGGTGCAAAAGATGCAATGCTGGCTGTAAGCACACGCACAAGAGTTCTGCAGAGCGTGTGCCAGCAGGATGTGAGAGCAGGAAGAGGCTGGGTTGCAGAGAACTCCCTCAGCAATGATCATGCCGCTGCAGAGGTGCTCTCCTCCTGACCCACAGTTTGCAAGACCTCAGGAATTAAGCTTGCCAGGTTTGCTCTGGCAGCCTTGCTTCACATGGATTAGCTGAGAGCAACTCTTCTATTTTACCAAGCAACTATGACTTATTTATGTTTCTTTATCTTTTTATGGTTTTATGACACTAACACAGAGAAATAGAGGGCTGGTATGGTATAAGACCTTGAGAAGTGGGCACATTTGATGTGATAAGCATGGGGTGGCAAAAGCCAGAGCGCAGGCTGGAAGTGCTGGGAACAAACTCAATGATCAGCAGCAGAAACACAGACCTGGAGCTGAGCAAAAGTGGTTTCAGGGTAACACATAGCATCTCTTATCTTTCTCTGAAGTAATTAAATCTGGGCTAATACAATCAGACTTACTGTTTCAATTATTCTAAGAACAAATTCTCGGCTCTCTGTGTATAAGGATTCCTTACGTCCACAGACAAGATTTTCAGTGTTTACACTGTTCTCTTCAAGAGACTCATCACATTTTGCTCCTCAGCTGTCACATCATCTCTTCTCAGCACAGTGATCGCAAGACTGGCCAGCATCACCAGCAGATCACTGCTTAGGCCAGAAGCTCTGCTTCACCTAACAGATGCAGCACTCCTCTCTGATCTTCATGATATCCCTGCTTGGAGAATGCTACACTACATTTCTCACACATCCCTCCCCATATGCAGTGGTGCCTGTATTTCCAAAGCCCATTGCTCAATGTCTGGAACAAAGACTCCAGTAGAAACCCTTCACTACAGACACATGGCAGTCCTCTGGAACATTTTAGAGATGCCTGCCTGACAGAAACATTTTTCCAAGAAACCTGATAGTATCTTTCAGTACAGCAAAACAGCCCCGTGGCTTTCCAAACAAAGAAAGCTAGTTCTTTTCATGTCCAAAATATTGCATCAAGACCTTCTTTGGAAAGCAGCCTCCCTGCTGGATTACCCTGGAGAAGAGAAGGCTCTGAGGAGTCCTCACTGTGGCATTCCAGTACTTACAGGGAGCTTATAAACAGGAGGGAGACTGACTTCTTACATGGTCGATAGAACAAGGGAGGAATGGCTTTAAACTAAAAGAGGGAAGATTCAGGTTAGATGTTAGGACATTTAGGTTAGATTAGGTGAGATGGTTTAGGATATTAGATGCTTGTTCAGAGGGCAGTAAGACACTGGAACAGGTTGTCCAGAGAAACTGTGGTGCCCCATCCCGGGAGGCATTCAAGGCCAGGTTGGATGGGGCCCTGGGCAAACTGAGCTGGTTGGGAGCAGCCCTGCCCATGGCTGGGGATTGGGAATGGGCGGGCTTGAAAGTCTGTTCCAACCCAAACCATTCAGTGATTCTATAATTTGAGATATCTTCTTAATATAGCCAACGCTGTATATGGGCATTGACAATGCCTTTTTAAGTTAATAGTTAATAGATCTAGCACAAGCCACGTTCTCTGGCTTCTCAGTCCCAAGGCTGGGTTGAGTACTTCTTGAGTCACCAATTTATTACATGGAACTATAGTTTGAAGTAAACTCAGGTCAAATGCACCAAATAGATTCAGCTTTTAGTTTTAAAGGAGATCTGGTCACCTCTCATCCCAACAGTCTCATCTCACCTCCTTGTTATTGCTCTGTATGAATTACTGTGGGACAGGTGAGTTCAAAGCTGCCTCTATACCTCATGATCACGGTGCCAAAGATGCTGACATTTGATAATACACATATGTACTCACTGCTCACTCAATTTCTGTGAACAGCACCTCGGTTTAATGCTCCATATTCCTCACTTTTTGGTAAACAGTGAAAAACACGTATTTATTTTTTCACCAAAAGTTCACCTGAAAGCTCAACTTGGAAAGCCGAAGAAATACCGGGAAGAAAGGAAACAGTTTGCTGCCAATGAGAAACACCTCCCACACTACATTGCCTGGTAATACCCACATGCCTTCCAACCACCATCCTCACTGTAATCTCTAATACAGTTTCAACCACTTCATCTCTGATTCAGGGACCCCCACATCGGCACCTATTAAAGGCATAGCTGGAATGTAGCTAATGAAGGCATTCAATCATTCCTCCTTCTCGCATGTTGAAAAGTACCTGAGACCCTCATTTCTGGCACCTCAGCTTTGGCTTTCCTCTCCCTACTTCACATTCTATATTTGAACATGAGTTGCCAATGTGCACTAGCAGCCCACAGTGCCAACCATATCCTGGGATGCATCAAAGGAAGTGTGACTAGTAGGTCAAGGGAGGTGCTTCTGCCCCTCTACTCTGCTCTTGTGAGACCCCACCTGGAGTACTGTGTCCAGTTCTGGGGCCCCAACACAAGAAGGATGTGCAGTTGTTGGAGTGGGTCCAGAGGAGACAGGAAGATGATCAAAGGGCTGGAGCGCCTCCCCTATGAGGACAGGCTGAGAGAGCTGGGGCTCTTCTGTCTGGAGAAGGAAGGCTACAGGGATACCTTATAGCGGCCTTCCAATACCTGAAGGGGCCTTCAGGAAAGCCTGGGAAGGACTTTTCATAAGGGCAGGTAGTGAGAACATGAAGGGAAATGATTTTAAACTGGAAGAAGGTAGGTTTAAACTAGATACTAGGAAGAAATCCTTTACTGTGAGGGTGGTAATTCCCTGGCACAGGTTGCCCAGAGGCTGTGGATGCTCCTCCCTGGAGGCATTCAAGGCCAGGCTGGATGGGGCTGTGAGCAGCCTGGTCTAGAGGGAGGCGTCCCTGCGTAGAGCAGGGATTGGAATGAGGTGGTCTTAAAGGTCCCTTCCAACACAACCCATTCTATGATTCTTTTTCAAACATTTCCTCCGCCTACAACATTTTTGGCACCAGAGTGAACTCTTTTGTAAATAAGAACCCTTCTGTTGAGACCCAGCCTGCAACTCTTTGTGGGAACAGACTGGCTAATGCATAGTGTTGCCCTCGTCTTTCCATAGCTGCCTTTGGGAATATCCATTCTCATAATGCCAAATCTTGCTCAGACAACTGTGCCCTCACTCCAACTCTGCAAATCTCTCTCTGCACACCAGTACAGTTCCTCCATAACTCACTGCACTGCCTTGAACAGCTTAATAATTTATGATCTGATTGATATAGGTATTTAACAAATTAGCAGGATATTTACCTCATTAGTTCTCTCTTTCTGGCTTATGATTTAGGATTTTGTACTGCTGGGGAACACTTGCTCACAGGTGGCTACAATGTGTGGCAAATAAGAAAGATAGGAGAGATAAAAACACGTCAGAGAGGGAGAGGCCTGGGATAGCTTCAGCTGCTGTCTTTTAACATTGCCAGCTCTTAGCTTACAGGGGCTATGACCTAGCAGCTCCAGCAGTGAACTCTGCCTGCTTGAACAATTCACTTGATAATATACTGCACTTTAAAACCCAGTCTCAGCAGTGCCTTCAGGAACTTCTCTGCAAGGTTTCAAAGCTCCTGGGTGCTGACAACATCCCCAGAGCAGGACAAAACACTCCCAGCTAGGTTGGACCCTTCACCAATCAGTTCAGCTCTCTGCTCACAGCAGCACAATGCTGTGGGTTAAGTGTTACTTTGCAGCGTCCTACCAATACATTTATGGTTAGTTAGCCAGACCACTTGATAAAAAAGGGCATGATTTGTCTCCAGTTTGCTGACTGCAGCCACCACCCTCAGGAGAAACATGTGCCCTGTTGGCATGAAGCTGTAAAAAACATCTGCCACCTTCCCATTCAGAACCTGAAACTTATATGGATTCCAACTGGGGAGAAAATGAAACCCAGAGAGGAAAAAAAAAGATGAGTTGCAACAGCCGGAGTGACAGGGCAAAGCTCACCAGTGGAAAAAGATGATTTACAATAATGGTGTGAGCCAGTGACCTAAGCAGCTTGCTACTCTCATTCCACTTAATCACATCTCCAGCATCTGGGATCTGGGATGCGTCAAGCACTGGCGGTGGTTGGTGAAATCTGCTAGCTGAGACTCCTTGCTGCCCTGAGAGGTGCTGAGGCTGCTCTGGGAGCCAGGAACCCTCTAGCAGGTCAGCCTTGCCCTCTGGGGCCACTCTGGTATACGTTTGGCAAATGACAGGGAGTCAGAAGGGCACTCCAAAAGAGTCATTCAGTTTTATAGCAGAGGCTTTAAACAGAAGATATGGATTAATCACAACCGAGCTTGTAGGAATAGCAATCACCATTTCAATAAAACTACAATGTTTTACTCAAGGCTTTGTGTATCTTTGTCAATAAGGATATGTTTGAATTCCAGTTGTAGCAAAGAGCCCTTAAACTCAGTTGCATAAACGCAGCCCACCTTGCCAACAACCATGCATAAAGATGTACGGTGACTCACAGCACAGCCGCAGGTCTTTGAGCTCTTTGCTCATTGAGTGTAAGGCAGTTAGTAGGGATGTACAGGGAAACGAAAGCTTTATTCCTCCTTATAATGAGTGAGCTCGGACAGCACCCTGCAGCCTAGCTGCATTTCTCACCAATGCATGTAGAAAGCCTGGCTCATGTAGGCCTTTCCCTTAACTGCAGAGGAGGAAGCCTGTTCATGCCCTTTTCCTGAACAACAGCTTGCTTTCTTCACTGCCTGTGCTGGGAACAGGGCCAACACTCAGTTGTTTTTTTGCCCCTGCAAGATCCACAGAGAAGGAAGAGCATCCATGCAAGGAGCTGCTCTTTTCCTCAGGCCTCCCCAGGTGTATCTATAAGGAGGAGAAGCTCATAACAACGAGCTTTGCAAAGCAGGTGACAACAAACTAAAGCCTTGTATTTTGCAACACTTAGTCCTGGGCACCTCCCTCCTGAGATTCTGAGACCTTCCCCAAAGCCAGTGTATAAGACAGGCCAAATTAAAGTCTTTACCTTCCCCATGCATGACTTCAGGGCTGTTCTCCCATTAACAGTGCATCCAAATCCTAACAAAAGGGCTATAATTTCTCTGCTACAGATGTGAGCACTCGGGAACTACTGATATCTAGCACTCCTTTAGCTTCCTTTTTATGCTGGGGCTAATGTATAGAGCTCACTTTGCCGCAGAAGGCTCACTCAAGGTTACTGAATTGACACCACAGTGGCAACTCATTTTCTGACATGCTTTCCCTCAAAAAACTTCTACTGAAACCAAAATGTTACTGCAAAAAGTGGGATGCTTGTCTTTAAGCCACTGCAGTCACAAATCCACAGGCTGAAAATATGCTTTCCTTCAAATTCATTTTTTGAATGCCGTGAGCCAAGAGAAAAATGGTTCTGTTGCTGTTCAGAAAACATTCCTCATTCATCTGGAGATCCTGAAAAGACCATTTGAAGATCTAGAGCAGCTCGGCACATTTCAAGGAGCAGCACAGCCTAAGGATGGAATTGCCTTGAATACGGCTCTACTATCTGATGGGCCACTCTTCCAAGTTAATCACAACACAACGCACCCAATTCCCATCCAGTATATTCCTATTTGCACACGAGACATGAAGACAGCTGTAGAATTACATACACCACCCCACACTCCAGGAGAAACGCCAGATTCCATCTCACTTCATACAACCAGAATGCCAAAAACAAAACTCAAACATTTAGGAAAGCTACCCAGTTGGTTACAACACGTTGTATGGTGCACTAATGTAAGTTATTTGGACACCTGTTTCTCTCTGCTGACCAACTTCTTCACTCTAATGCATTATGTTTTCAGGATAAATTGTGAAGGGAAAACAGACAACGGGAGCTATTTATAGTTGAAAAGCTCCATAAATCCCAACTATTGACACACTGCAGAGTATCTTGTAGAGGAATCAGATGCTGGGACTTTGTATGTTGCTTCTGCTTTCTGATCCAGCAGATCAAACATCCAGCTGCCTGAAATAGGAACTGAGCAACACACAAGTCTAGAAAACATCTGACTGTAGAGCCAGATGATGAAAAAGGCATTTTTGCAGGCAGGTATTTCCCCTAATTCAGGTCACACAGTAGGGGGAGAAGAGAAATATGCTTGAAGTCTGACATTTTCCAGCAAACTTTAAAACTACAGCAGCAATTACAAGTTGATACCACTCACAGCAGCCTCAAGATTACTTTAAACTGCAGTGGGGATGTGGAAGAGGAATACAGAGAAATTTAAATCCCTTCCAGCAACACAAGACATTCTTTGCACCAACACACTTGCTGTTCTGAAACTGAAAGCTGCTTACAGAACTTCTCTACTGAGCAAAAAGAAAACATGAAGATGAGATAAAAGCCAAGGAATAGAAGAACAAGTCCTTCTGTTCTAAAAGCTCCCACTCAGAGAGGGGGAATCTACATCTGGTTAACAGAACAAACAGAAGATGATGTCAGATCTGAATCTGAATTTTTCAGTAACTTTCACTAATGTGCATCTTCTGTACCCCTCAGCCTCCCAGAAGTTTATTCACTATGTAGGACACTAAGAACAGGGAGCACTTCCAAGGAAGAGTATCATTTCCAGCTGGGAATGTGCCTCATTTTTTTATAAGCTAACCCATCATGATACACCAAGCTGGCAGCAGTGCTCTCACTGCATGTTCCACATGCTGGAGTATACTGGAAGAATGCAGAGTTTCACAGAGCTCCAGTTTCAGAGAATCAACTCTTCTCCCAATCCCATTACACTGCCAGGCACTGTAAAGCATCGTGAGAAGGTGCCGTACCTGTATGTGACATGCACTGCAGTTCCAGGCTCATCTCTCTCCCATATCAAAGCCACTCTGTCTGGGGACTTTTCAACATGTTGGTCCAAGCAATTTACTGTAAGAAAACAGAGGTTTAAACAAAGCACGAAGACAAGAAACTCTTCTGATGGTTTTCCTCCTCAGAGCAGCAATTCACTGCATTAATCTCACAGACTTGTCTTCCCCAGCTTCCATTTGTAGCACTGCATTGTTTGAATTTTCTATAAACCACTACTAGGCAAAACATTTATAATTGAAAGAGCTGATTTTCCATTAACTGAAAGTATCTAAAACTTTAGGAATTGGTATAAACTCATGAAGTACAGGCATCTACACATTTAAGAATCATAGAATCCTAAGAGTTGGAAGGGACCTGTAAGGGTCATCTAGTCCAACTCCCCTGCAGCGAACAGGAACATGTACACCTAGATCAGGTTGATCTAGCTAGATCCAGGGCCTGAGTCAGCCTTGCCTTGAAAGTCTCCAAGGAGGAGGCAACCACCACCCCTCTGGGAAGCCTCAAGCTGTGTGCTACACCACCTACCATATGAAGTGCAGAGTGGCTTCTGAACCGCATGAGAGATGTTTGAGTGAGCTGACAGCACCCACCATAAGGAAACTTCTACAGAACCCACTTAGGAAACTCGCCTGTGTGTTCAGCAGCAACATGCCCACTGTTTACAGGTTAGACTTGTAAAGTACTAATTCCAAGCTTAAGTGACAATTATGTACTTCATTATATTCTTATGAAGGCAGTTAGGATATTTCAAGAGACAATTATTAAAAACCACTCAGGCACACTGCTGTGCAACTCAGAGAAAGCCCTGAAGAAAATGCTGAGCATTTCAGAGCATATTTCCTGGAGATATTAATACTGGTGGGAAAGGATTTTATTTTTCCAGATGAACTAAGTGCAATGAAAGCTGCCTATTGTTCTGTCAACATTTGTAAAGTATAGGCAAACTGCAGCCCAGGAGTCTGCTTCTGCTGTTCTGAGATCGCAGCTGATCTACAGCACTGCGAAAATGAGCCCCCAAAGGTGAATGGAAGATACACTGCTGTCAGAATTCAGCACATTTCACTACAAGAACAACTGCTTATCTCAAAAATATGAAAAAGAAGAAGCCCTTCAGTTGTTTGAAGTCTTTTACTTTTTAATACAAATTCCTACAGCAATACCAAAGAAACAAAGGAGATGAAATCATTCTTTATGTCAACTTACAGCACAGAAGGACAAAAGCTCTTGTCAGGAATGCCTTCAGCACTTACACACTGCTTTTCTCTGTCATGCATTCATAAGAAATCAGCTCTGCTGCAGGTTGTTCTGAGACCTTTAGCAATTCCCACCTCCATTCCCATGGCAGCAATACCCATAGGTACTGCACCACATTACAGTCAAATGCATTCACAGGGATTCATTTCCCAAGCAGCATTTCCTACCTGTGAGCAGCACTATGAGCTTTCAGTGAGTGTTTGTGTTATAGCAAGCCCCAACTGAGCCCAGTGAGAGCTGTAGCTCTTTGCTCAGTGAGAGCTGGCAGGTGAAACAGGGCCAAATGCTATTATTTCCTTCCTGACCATACAAGTGTTTTCACTTGTTTTGCAAAATAGAATTTTGTGACCTGCCTCCTGCTGCGACCCTCTCATGGTTTCTCCAGACGTTTCCTCACCCCCTTGACAATGCGTGGAAAAGCACACAGAAACATCTCATTTTGATGAGATGTGTTCCTGAGAACACAAAGGCTTGGGAGTCCAAAAGCTTGTTGGGGTCTTTTCCTGGCCAGAAGGCCAGGAGTTCAGCCCAGAAGGGCTGAATTTCACACTTCTCCAGTTCTCACTGCAAGGTCCCCCAAGTACAAAGCAGAAGAACACATATCCACCTGTAATCCAGCTATGCCTGGAGACAGGAATGCAGGATGCTCTGAATCTGGAACCTGCAGTGCTACCATGTTTTCTCAAGTCAAATCAAGAGATCATGAGGCCCCCATTTGAAGTCTTGCATTCAGGCCTGGGGCCCCCAGCACAAGAAAGATGGGAAGCTTCTGGAACAAAAGATGCTCAGAGGGCTGGAACATCTCTCCTGTGAAGGCAGGATGAGGAAGCTGGGCTTGGTCAGCCTGGAGAAGCCTCCAGGGGGACAACACTGAGGCCTTTTAGTACTTGAGGGGAGTTTATAAACAGGAGGGGAACAGAGTTTTTACATGGGTGGTGATAGAGCAAGGGAAGGTGGCTTTAAAGTAAAAAGAGGAGAGATTTAATTAGGGGGAAATTTTTCATTCAGAGGGTGGTGAGGCCCTGGCACAGCTGCCCAGAGAAGCTATGGTAGGGGCAGCCCTGCTCATAACAAGGGTTGGAACTGGCTGGGCTTTAAGGTCTTTTCCAGCCCGCCCAGTTCTATGTCTTTATGATCACCAGACTCGACTCACATGGGATCCAGAATAAGGTGCTGATCCCATCCTATAGAGGAAACAGCAAATCCCCAAAAGTCACAGTGTTCAGCCAAAACTTCCTTGCAACACGAATCACTGAAAAGATGTCTGGCTAAAAACTCACTTCCCTTGCACCGCTGGGTGCTGGGAGCAGGGCTGTGCCAAGCCCTGCACTCCTTTGGGATCCACGGCCAGGAACCCTCCCTGTGGGACTCCTCCTGCCCAGTGTTTGCTCTTTTGTTCTAAAGCAAGGTGGCTGGCTGACAGTGTTAAATTTTCTGCACCACTGAACAACAATCTAATCACTCAAGCACTCTCCTAGGGAACGAAGTTAAAAAATATATACAAATACACATCCCTATGGAAAGACCCCACCATCAAGCGAGGTGCGAGGAAAAAAAAGAGACCAGCCTCCAGCTCCCTTCACATTCAGCCTTCCGTTGAAACCGTTGAAAAGCAGCAGGTCTTGAAGAAATTTAACTGTTTGTAGGTGCTGGCTTTGGTCCCTTGTATTTCAGGAGCATTCTTTGAGAGTGACAGCAGCATGACCCGTACCGTCCCCTTCTGTTCCCTTCACACCACAGCATGAGCTCTCAGGAGAGGCTCCTGACGAAACGTGTCGTCGGCGGTGCACTGCAGCCCCTCAGCCCAGCGCTGGGTGACCGCGTCCGCCCGGGAACGCAACTTTCTCATTTCCGACTGTTTCACAACGCCGTCAAGACTCACTCCACGCAGCACTGAACACCACCCGCCATCAACGCTGTCGCTGAACCGGACGCCTCGTTTTGTCCCCCAGAAAAAGGCTCGAGCGCCCAACGTCACGGAGGGCGCTCGGACAGACCGGGCGGAAAACGGCCGCCGCCGCCAGGGCGGCCCCAGCTGCGCCGGGGTATGGATGCGCGGCCGCGGGATCCTTACCCGACACGTTGAGGCGGCCGCCCAGGAACCAGCGGGCTCCGGCGCCGGCCGGGGCGGCCTCGCGGGCCGTGTGGAAGGGACTGTCCCAACGCAGAGCCCCCCGCGCCGCATCCGCCCAAAAAGCGGCGGGGTCGCGGGCCGCCCGCTCCTGCCAAGCGCCGTAGCCGCCGGGGGGGAGATGAGCGGAGCCGCCGCAGCGCCGGACAGCGAGCGGGGAGCGGCTCAAGCAGCGCAGCACCCGCGCGCGGACCGCCGCCAGCGCCATGGGGCACGGCCCTGCTCCGCCGTCGAGGCCCCGCCGCTCCCCGCCCCGCTGTTCCCGGCCCCGCCGGGCGCGGCGCCGCCCCGGCCCCGGAACACCCCCGCCTCCGGGAGGGGACGGGCCGGGAGCACCGCGCGGCAGCGGGCGGTTATACGGGCGTACCGCGGGGCGGCGGAGCGGGACGGCGGTTCAGGGCTCGCTGCGGCAGCCCCTACGCCCGGAATTGGGCGCGCGGGCCCGCGTCCAGGCGGCTGTGAAGGTCCTCCAGGAGGAGTCCCCACGGCCCCTCCAGCCCTGCGCTGGGCTCTTTCTGCGTGTCCGTGTACTGGCGGCCCAGAGCTGGGCCTAGTGCTCCAGGTGCGGGCTGCCAGCGCTGAGCAGAGGGGAGAATCACCTCCCTCCACATCGCGGCTCCTCCGCACCGTGCAGCTCCCAGCTTTAGCATCAAAGTGCTTCTTCGTTCTATTCAGTCCCAGCGCCAGGTTGGATGGTGAACCATGTTAAATCGCAACCCTTTCCAATGAGACCTTGTAGGGGCTAACACAGGCCTGCTCTGTGCATGGCACGAACTTTGCAGGATACTAATTCTGTTATGTAGTCTGGTCCAGCCTCTCAGCACAACACTGCAAAGCTCGTATTAAGAATATTTGTCTTCTTCCTGAAGACGAGCCAAACTACTGAGCTTTTCTTAAATGGCAGCTCAACTCATTCCCAGGATTTGGGTGGGCAAAGCACATTTCATTCTTAGGAGCAGCAACTTCAATCTGTACTTTATGCTAAGCTTGAAATTGTTCTGGCAGTGGCACGGACAGCCAGTGTTTTCCCAGGACTTTTCCTATCCAAAGAATATCATCAGATGTTATCTAGTTAAACAATATAAATTTTATTAGGATTCGGATTCCTGTCACTTCTGACATTTCCAGTTGCGTTTTATAAGCAATGTGTAAGAATTGATACACTTAACTTCCTTGTAAAGTCAGCATTACCGCACTGTTTAAACAGTTATGTATTTCCTCAGCTTTCGTATGCCAATGCTTCTTTTTGGGTAACAGAACTCATAGCGCGTGTGCCACCTTGTGCCGGATGGTAGTATGGGCAGTTATTCTCCCTTCAGTTGGCTTAAGGATTGCACCAAAGTTTTCCATAAAAAACTACTTATCTGCAAAAGTAAGTAAATAAATAGATAAATAAATCAGGTTTTCAGACTAATGCTTTCCATAGAACAAGCAAACAGAGGTGCAGGGGAGTGCTTTCCAAAAGAAAGAGCATGAAATTAAATTATTTGGTCTGAAAACGTAGCTGTTTAATTTACAGACCTTGAAATCATCTGGGAATGCTGCCATTCTCTGCTTATTTTCCATGTAAGACTGATTTTCTCCTTCCAACACAAAGTTTTATTTTTCTCATGCTTCAGTAGACCACCGTTCATCCACAAATTCAGGCTCTTTTTCCTCCAAGAAAGCTGTGATTGCTATCAACACAATTCATACATAATCCAGCCAGCAGAACACCTAATTTCCCAATCCAGCTGGGCTGCTTGGTGGGACAAGAACAGTCCCAGTCTCCTTTCTTCCCTCCAAGCAAGTTGTGTAAAAGGGAGGTGAATCTCAGATGTTGCAGTGCTTCTTTCATAGAATCATAGCATTATCCAGGTTGGAAAAGACCTTCAGGACCACCAAGTCCAACAATCAGTCTAGCTTACTGAGCCCCATCACCAAACAATGTCCTGAAGTGCCACATTCTCGAGTCTCTTAAACACCTCTATGGATGAGGACTGCACCACTGCCATGGGCAGCCCATCCCAATGCCTGACCACCCTCTCTATGAAAAATTCTTCTTGTCTAATTAAAACCTCTCCTGGCCCAGTGTAAGACCATTTTCTTGCATCTCATCACTGGGAGAAGAGACCAACAGCTCCCGCTGCGTTCTCCATAAGCACTGATGCAGGTGTTACTAGCTCTGGGGATTTCCATTTACTGTGATCTACAAATGCCACTTCTCAGCAGCTCCCAAAGGCTCAAGGCGCCACTGCATAGGAATTTGTTTCCTGGAGCAGACAAGTGCCCTGAGATGACCTCCTGCCCCAGCCTCAAGGTTTAAGCAGCCATTGGCAGATATGGAGGGTTTGTAGTGATAACAAGGAACACAGCCAGTAGTGCTATGCAGTAATGGTTGGATGAAAGGAATGAACACAGCCCTGCCAAAAATGTTCTGGGGGTACTGGTGGATGGTAACTGGATATGAGTCAGTAACGTGACTTTGCAGCCTAGAAAGCCAGCTGTATCCTGAGCCATATCAAAAGTGTGGCCAGCAGGATGAGGGAGGTGATCCTGCCCCTCCGCTCTGTGCTGTGAGACCTCACCTGGAGTACTGCATCCAGATGTGGAGTCCTCAGTGTTGTGGACCTGTTGGAGCACATCCACAGGAGGGCCACAAATATGAGCCAAGGTGTGGAAGACCTCTGCTTTGATGACGGGCCGAGAGAGCTGGGACTGCTCAGAGAGAAGAGAGGGCTCTGGGGAGACCTGAGAATGGCCTCCTCAGTGTGTGAAGTGGGGCTGTAAGAATGAAGGTGACAGACTTTTTAGTTGGGCCTGCTGCAATCGGACAAGAGGAAATGGGCCGCGGTGCGGGGACGCAGCTGGGGACACGAGGGCTCGGCTCGGGGCCGCTCCGGCGCAGGGCCCGCAGGATGCCGGGTGCCGGCTCGCCGCTGCCGGCTGCGCGGGGCGGGCGCGGGGCGGGCCAGGCGGGGCGGGGGCGGCCTCGGGTGATGTCAGGGCTGATGCTGGAGGTGCGGCGCGCGGTGCATTGTGGGCGAATCCCGCCGCCCGCCGCGACTCCGAGGGGGAGGATGCGCCCTGGGCCGGCCCGCCCCCGCCCCGCAGCCGCAGCGCCCGGCGCCGGCGGCACCGAGCCCGGAGAGCCGCACTGAGGACGCGAGGCATGCGCCGCCCGCGCCGGCCGCAGAAAGAGGCGGCGGGGCCAGGTGAGCCGGGCCGACCCGCGCCGGGCCGGGCCTCGGCGGCCTTCGCGGTCGTCGTGCGGGGAAGGGGCGCCCCTCCGGCGCTGAGGGAGATGCGGGGTACGGGTCGCACCGGGCCGGGCCGCTCCAGGGCTGCGCGCGGGGCGTTGTGGGAACTGCAGTCCGTCCCTCCTCCCGGTGCCGCCTGCAGACGGGGAGCGGGCCCGAGCGGAAAACTCGGCTTCCCGGCGTGCCACGGGCGGTGGGCGGGCCCGATGAGGAATGACGGCGGAACGCAGCCAATGAGAAGGCGGGATTGGGTGGGGCGAACCATCTGCCGAGAGGGGCGGGGGAGGGGGGGAGCAGCGTGCCGACAGCTGCAGTGCAGAGGCGGACGCGGCCATCTCCTCAGAGGGGGAGGCGGGGCGGCCCCAGGTGAGGGGCCGGGCAGGGGGCGCGGGGTGGCGGCGGAAGAGGCTCCGCGGGTCAGGAGCCCGGCGGCCGAGCCCGTCTCAGACGAGCAGGTGCCTGCGCTTAGGGCGAGGCGCGGGAGGGGCCGCCGGGGAGGGGCAGGGCGGGAGGCGGCTGCGGCGCCCCGTGGGGCCGCGGGCGTCGTGCGGGGGGCGGAGGGGGGCCGGGCCCTGAGCCGGCTGCGGGAAGCGCGGCTTGAAACCGCGGTGCTGCACCTCGGCGATGGGCGGCCCGCGCTTTGCCCGCCTCGCGGCTGGCGGAACGCCGCGCGAGCAGCCCCGTTCCGCCGGGGTCTTTCGTCGGGGAGAGTTCTCATTGTGTTCGAACTCTTTGGTGCTCGGGTGGGCGCTGAGAGTTTCTCAAAGAGGTTTCAGCGTTTGAGTCTTCTGCAGCCTTTCGGAACGGAGTCTCTATGCCCTTACTGCTTGCGGTTCGCAAGTTGGTGCCGGTGCCCGCTGCCAGGCGACCCTTCCCCATCCCCTGCGCGCTGAGAGCCGCCCTGCCGCCCGGCTCTGACCCTCCGGCAGCTGCGTGACAGCACCGTGACCTTGAGCTCATCGGGCGCCCGGCAGCGCTCTGTGAGCCGTGGCCCCTGGCGGGACTGCTGCCACTCTTGGGGTGTTGGTGGAGGCAGCCCAGTGCTGCTCCCCAGCAGCCACAACCTACCCTGTGCCACGACTTCTGCGTTCCCGAATTTCTTTTGGCTTGTGAAGAGGAGGTCGTTTGATGGAAGGAAGGATTTCCTAGTTTTAGTGCAGCTTGTCAATTCCTTTATGCTTCTGGTACTGTCGATGGAAATGCTACCTTTAGCCACAGACTTCTCCATGAATCACAACGGAGGTTTCTCAGCATGCTGTTTATTTTCATTGTGTGAGTTTAACCCCCTGTTGGGTGTGCCTCAGCACTCCAGCTGATGGGTGCTGTGCCCTCATAGGTGCCATGACTGAAGTACTGAGTACCGAGTCAGTAGTATGACCACATTTCACTCCACTAACTTCTCTTGAGACTGTTTCTCAGTACAATGAGTGCAGTTCAGGAATTTGTAGAATTATAAAATGAGTTAGGTTGGGAGGGACCTTAAAGATTGAGTTCCAACCCCTGTTACGCATGGATTTTTTTCTTTGTGTGCATGTGATCATCCAACTCGTAACAAACATTTTCATGCTGTTGCACTTGAGATCAGAAACTTTCGAGATTCTCTTTGGGTATATGGTGTCCACTTCTGCTACTTCTATGTTCTTTGTGCTTTTGCAGGCTTTATTATAATATTCCTTCAAAAGAGGGCTTCATCTCTGGTGCAGGAAAACACTGGAGTTACCATTTCCTTGTAGATCGGTTTTTGTAAGAATTGATCTCAAGGATGCCTACTTCTTCTTTTTAATTTTTTTATCTTCTTGAAATAATTAGCAAGAGTCAAGTCAGATCCCCATCAGTGTTCTTGGCCTTACAAAAAGGAGTGCCTCTGGTGTAGAAAATCTAAAGAAGGGCAATAAAGCTGATGAGGGATTTGGAGCACAAGTCTTGTGAAGAGCATCTGAGGGAACTGAGATTGTTCAGTCCGGAGAAGAGGAGGTTCAGGGGAGACCTTACTGCTCTCTACAACTGCCTGAAGGGAGGTTGTGGTGAGGTGGAGGTCGACCTCTCGTGTACTGGTGATAGGATGAGAGGGAATGGCCTCAAGTTACACCATGAGGTGTTCAGGTTGGATATTAGGAAAAAAAAAAAATTCTCAGCAAGAGTGGTGAGTTATTGAAACAGGCTGCCTAGGAATGTGGTGGAGTCACCGACTGTGGAGCTGTTCAAGAACAGTGGAGATGTGGCACTGAGGGACATGGTTAGTGGGCATGGGGGGGGATGGGTTGACAGTTGGACCTGATGGTCTTAGAAATCTTTTCCAACCTTAATGATTCTGTTATTCTATTTTGACACCTGTTAGGTTCATGCTAGTGAAGTGGTCCCCACCCTTGCCCATGTATTGATTTCCTTCCCCTTTCTCTTCATCTCAACCCCAATGTTAGGTACTGAAGTGATGAAGCCAAGAGTAGTTCTACACCATAACAAGCAAAATGAAGCCCTCCTCTAGTAGAAGCTGTTGGTACTTGATGTTTTCCTGAGCAAGAGTGATCAGACAGATCCTGAGAGAGCTGATTCCCTCTTTCCTCTCTAAGTGCTGTGATGCCTTTTGTGCTTTTCGTTGCCTTCTGTTACAGTGAGATTGCCACATCACTTTATAGCCTGTTAGTCCAGTGCTCTCTGGTGAATCTTGCTCTGTGTTCACTTCTTCAGTTGTGACCTGTCAGTTTTCTGTGTTGATCTTATTTAGTGTGCAGTTTCCAGATGAACTCTGCAGGAATTTCTCCCATTTCTGGGAAAGTCTGGGATTAAATTCATTTGCCAGAGCTCCCTGATGACCTTCCAATAACATTGGCTCACTTTAAAAACAATGAACAGAGCAGAAGACAGAAAATAGGATCTTGTAGAGCATTATGTCTCTACAGAGTCCCTAGGGGCTTTGTAAACTGTTCCTTCATTTTCAGCTGCTTGTTGGCTTTGTTGAGATCTCCTTCTTTGGATGTTGAAAGGCATACCTGAGATTTGCTGGTGTGATTGTGGAAGCACATGTCAATGTTTAAGTTCTGCTTTTTTGCTGAAGAAGACAAAGAATGGGTACAAGTAGTGCTTTCCTCCCTTCCTTCTTCACAGAACAAACAAACGAAAAAAAAACACCCAGGAAGTTTGTATTCCCCATAGACTTGCAGAAATCCCCTGAAATATCATTTTGAGACACTGTTCACTTGGAATAAATGTTAAGATTTGTGCAATTGTGTCTGGATTCTGTTGAGGCTACCTCAGCTGTATGAGCATCACCAGATACAAACTGAGAGTTGGCAATACCCCCTCCGCATCCTGCAGGACCAGCTCTGAGCCTTTTCCATAATTGGGGGGGGGGGGGGGGGGGGGGGGAGAGAGGGTGACTTACCAGAGTAGCTTTTTCATCAGACCCACAATTCCTTTTGTTTTTTTCTTGGTTCCACACTGTTTTCCATGAAGTCTTCATTACTCAGGAACTGTTTACGTGGGAAAGGGTCCTTTTTGTAGTTTTGAGTACGAAGATGTTGACAGTGTGATGGACTGAAGATGTAATCAGATGAGATGTGCTTGGAAAGCCTTTCCTTTTGGTGTCAAGACATGTCATCTTCAATTTGGTGAACAATATGAAAGAAGCAGACTGCAGATCATGGGCTGACTCCAGCCATATAGGCACTATGGAAAGCAGAGTTAGTGTTTGTGGGCACAAGTCTCCTTTTCTCCAGAGAAAGGGGGCAGCTTAGCCTGCAGAGAGAACTTCAGTGTCAGCTGTGACAGATGGAAGTGAATTCTTTGCTATTCATGTGGTAGGATATGCTACAAGGCTCACCATCAGCCCAGAGGCTGTGTGCAGAAAGCTTTGATTTCATACGGCTCATATAAAGAGACTGCAAACCAGATAAGGGGAAGCTGATCTCTAGTGAAAAGGTTTTGATTGTAGGATTATAACCCTGACTGGTCAGGCCAATATCCTGTATTGCTCCAATCCTTTCTCTAACAGTGATCGAGAGATTATACTTAAGGAAAGGCCAAGAGGACGCTTGATCCAACCTTCTTTCTAAGCACCTTGTATGCTGGGGTGTTGGAAAATGCCATCCTTTTAGCAGCTTCCTAGAAGTTCTTCCTTGAATCCATGCATTCTAATTCTCCAGCTTATTTCTGAGACCTATTTCATCTGTTTCACCCCGAAAGATCCCACTTAAATATCACATACCACTGAAAGTGCTCTTTGTTTCTGTCTTCCTCCCAGTTTATTTTTTTTCCTTTACTGTTACACAATTAGATAGTTCCTCCAGGTTGCTGTTCTTGGCCTTCATACACTGAAAGAGACCATACTTGCCAGCTTCTTACTGGTATGGTGCAGGATGGCTGCAGTGGATTAGAGCACCCAGTGTCACCCTGTGATTGTGCCTATGGCTGAACACCCAGGGAGGAGCTGGAGGCTGCAGCCAGTGGGCACTGCCATTTTCCTGGAGGGCTCCCTCAGCTCTCAGTCATTTGCTGCTCTTGCACTTGATGACTGGCAGGTTACCATGCTGTCCTTTCACCTCACTAGCTCAGCTGTGTGCACAGAGCTGTCTCTGCAGCTTTTCTTTTCCTCTCCTGTGAATAGGTGTTCCTGATGGCATACTATCAGTGAGCAGATTTCACCAGTAAGATCGTTGCTAGTCAGCATAAAGGCCTATTGCCACAAGATGTTTTTCTCTCCTTGGCCGATGGGATGTAGTCTGAAAGTACGAATGTATCTGAAATTCCTTCTTTCCTCTCCACAAACCTAAACTTCAGACATTCTTTTTATGTATTCTTGCTCAAACGTGGGGACTGGATTGCTCTCCCTTCATGTGGGCATTAGCACAGTGCTTTTTGATTGGATGCTCCATTAAATTGTGTGCTTTTCTTTCATTTTAAGAGAAGGTTGCTCATGGTGACTTGACATACCTCAGGCAGAGGACAGAAGCTGCCTTGGTGGTGGTGTTATGTTATGAGGTTCAGAGCTTTGTGCTTTAATAACATCTCAAATTATTTAAACAGAATCTAGATGGTTTGGACTCTAAAATGTGTTAACTTAGGGATGGTGCAACACAGTTATTAAAACTAAGTGGTTTCTTTAAACCTTGCTTTCCTTGGGAAAAAAATGTTGGCTTGAGGCAGATTTGCTTGGCTACTTCTAAGCAGAGGTGGCTGAGCCCTATGCTTTCATGGAAGGCTGAGAACTTTTGCTTTCAAGGCAATCATGGAGAGCAACTTGGCTGAAACTGAAATGGATCTGAGTTACCTTTCCTTCATTGTGCTGGGGTTTGCATTTAGCTGAGCCTACATTCAACCACTTCAAGTAGCTCTAAGCTACTTACCTTCTTTTATTAGGGTGAATAATAGTTTTTTCTGCTGATACAAGTCATTGAACTGGCCTGCGGTGGGCAGAAGTTCAAAGCTGACAGGGGTGAACGTGCTGCTTCTCTTCATTGAAGGTAGTTTTTTAGACTGGCAAAGCAGGAACCTGAAATTGTGGATCCAGGGTCAGCGTGTTTGTAGATTATGGAGGAGGGACTGTAGGTATTGCAATATAACCAACACAGAGCTTCCATTGATTCTAAACTTCCTTCAATAGTGCCTAAGCACCCAGAAACATGTTTTAGTAAAACATGCAGTTGCTAAAGCATGCTTTTTGAAAGGTGTCTGTCCAGCCTTGGTTTGAAAAGAGCAAGAGATCTGAAATCTGCCATCTTCCATGTTCCAGGTGCTGGTGCTTAAGAAAAAAAACTCCCATGAAAAACAATAATTTTCAGTCATAAAACCTCAGCTTCTAGCAGAAGATGAGCCAGGCAGGGGAAGCCCTTCAGTTTTGTAAATTTGCTTTGTAGTAACATGCTTCTGTGCTAAATTAATTTGCCTTTCAGTTGCCTTTCGGATAAGATACACGTATTTTAATAGAGTTTGGATTTCAAGTGACCAGGTTGGCATCCTGCAGCCTTATTTCAGCTCCAGGTTTTTAGTGACCATTAGGTGTGGATGCTGACCTATTGGTGACTCTCATGTCTCTCTCCCAGTTGTAGGCAAAGCCAGAATTGCCTTTTTGTTGTTGTTGTTGTGCTCTGCAGGCACAGGAATATGCATTATTCCTAAGTGTCTGAACCTGAGCTTGGTTATGCTATGAAGTATTTTATGTAAAGTGCACTTTCCTTCTGCTTTTCTTGACACTTTCACCTCTGTGTCTAGCAAGAATGAGGAGTGGTTACTCATCAAGCAAAAGTGAGGCTGATGAGACTTTGCACATTAAGCAGGAGGAAAAACAAAAAGGAAAAATGTGAAAAAAACAGGAGGAAAAGGGAAAAGGCTAAAACATTCAGCAGAAAGGTAGTCAAATATTTTCTCACTCAAGATGGTATGAGGGAAATGGCAGAATGCATTTGGGTTCTGGGCCTCAAGACTAGCTGGTTACTTAGGTCTGCAACCTATTCCAAATGTGACAGCAGCTCAAAGGTAGGGCTTTTTAGTATGGTTTGTTTTTTGTTTGTTTTTTTTTCCCCTCCAAATGGGTTTTCTTTAACCTTGCTGTCTGTTTTTCTGGTTGTGGTAAAATTGTTCATTTTTTCCCTGCTGGACTGGCAGCAGTAATTGTGGCTGTGGAGTATTATTAGAAGTGTTTCTCTGGTAGCCAGCTTACTCTGGCACATTGAGCACAGAATGCATAATTACACATTTCAGATTGAGATCAGTTTGAAAAATTGTTGTGAGCTTTTGCCAGCTCAAGTATAAATTTCTTATGTCATTTCTTTAATACAATTATGAACGGGACTTCAATTATCTTTACATTAAAATAAGACTTACAACCCCAAGTGTTCTGTAATAAGAAATTCTCAGGATCCGGTTAGCTGGCAAAGCATTGGCAAATTGAGGATCAAAGTATAAGTATGGATTATTGCAACAAATCTGCCCTGAGGAACAGATTTTGAAGTGTTGTTTTTCTTCTTTTTTTCAAGAATGACATTCAAGAAATTCTTCTGGCAAGCACGGTGATGTGGTGTAATGTTGTGAGAGATGTGTAGCAGAATGAGAAGACACATGCCCAAGTCATAGAGCTGTTAAACTTGACAGATAAGGAAACTTATTCTCATGGTTTATGGATGAGGAATGATAATTTGCATGGGCTGGGAGAATGGAAGAGCGTGGTGACAGTTGTGGACTAGATGGCATTGCTGGCACATGTGGAAACGTCTTACCTAAAGGCAACCAGGACAAACTTGTAACAAGAACTCTTCCATGAACTTGCTAAAACAGTTCCTGCTTGGAAACTGGATGTTGCAGCAATGCAGGAGTTAAACAGATCATACGTGCATCTACAAGAATTGCCATAAACTTTTCTAGGATGTTCAGACACAGAGTGAAATCAGTGTGGGCCACAGCTGCTACTGGCATTGATGGTGTTGTTTCCTTTGTTAATATCATCTTTAGATCAGCTACATGGGAAACAGATTCCTCTGGAATTGTAGATTGTTCAGATAACAATGAAATCTGAGCTTCCAATGTAAAAATGAGTTTTACACCCCTGGGCACTTTTGTCTTTGAGGGGAAAAAAAATGCTCAGAGAACTGCTGAATATGGCTGAGAATGTACTGGGATTTCCCAAGGGTAGGAAAAAAAGTGGGTCAACCATGAGGACATCACCTTTGGGCAATTCACCAGCTGTCTGCAAACTAAAAAAACCGTAAGGCGGCAGATCAGAGAATGTTACTGTAGATTTGCTTAAAACATGAGGTAGAGGAAGGTTAAACATGCTCCATTGAGCGTGCTCCAACTAAGGGAGAGATTTTTTGTCTAAAACATGGTAGAAATAGTTGCAGGAGGGCTGTAGAGAGATGGTTGAAGTGACTAACAGCTGGCATGATAAAATGTTTCCATCAGTCTCAGGAAATCTCTTCTGTATAATTACAAACAGTCTCTGCTGTGATCAGCAGTGAGCTTGAAAAACAGGAAAAAATGTCCCACTTAGGCTCATTTAGTCTGGTATGATGTAACAGTGCAGCAAGTGGCACTTGCCTCACTCTAATTTTTGTTAGATTTCAGAAGGTTCTTGGCAGCACAAAGTCTTAGTGTCGTGTCTGTAAATATGTGTTTGTTTTTTAAAGGAAGATAGAAGCATTTGGGTTAGAAAAGACATCTATACGATCATCTAGTCCAACCATCAAACCATCACCACTGTGCTGACTAAAGCCACATCCCTAAGTGCCACGTTGACACATTTCTTGTAGGGTTACAAACACAAGGTGCAGAGCTGGAGGAGGGCATCCAAGGAGAGGCTCCTGACGTGCACAGTGCCGTGAGCAGTGATCCTTGGGATGGAGGCTTGTTTTCCAACACATCAGAATCCAGATGTTATATGTGGACACTCACAATCTGCAGCAAGTGCTCAAGATGGACCCTGAACTTCACTAGTTTTAGCTTATATACAGTTTTGGCAGTTCTTGTAAAATTAGTGGTGTTTCATCCAAAAGTTGAAGTTACATGTAACTTTAATAGAATCCCTCAGTCTGACTTCTTTAAGATATATTCTTTTTGTACAAACTGAGGTGATCCCAGCTAGGAAAATGCTGGGTGCAGTCCCTTCTTCATCCTTCTCTGTCTTCCAGAAGTTGAGTCTGTATATGAAGTACAGTGTTCTCTGCCTAGGCACTTAGTGTATGCTCTTATCCTCTGAATCCTCTTGCCCCATCCGTGGAGGCATTCAAGGCCAGGCTGGATGTGGCTCTGGGCAGCCTGGTCTGCTGGTTGGCAACCCTGCACATGGCGGGAGGGGGTTGAAACTAGATGATCATTGTGGTCCTTTTCAACCCTTCTATGATTCTATGAATAGCTTTTTGAGGAGTATCTTGATATTTGCAGCGACTTCATCTAAGATATGATTTGAAGATGAGTATTATTTTTGCTGGAATGCAAGTTGAAAATGGTTGGTCTCAAGCTGTAGGCCTTTTGGTCACTCTGCATTAGGTTATATTTGGGACCATTAAGCAGCTTGTTCCCAGTTTGCTGTACAGCTGAGCCAGCTGCTCAAGGTAAAATGCTGTTCTCCAAGACTAGTGGCTCCAGCCAGTGACTGCTGGGCAGAGCTCTGAAGAGAGGCTTGTGGTGGTCTCAGAGAGGATGGTGGTAAGCTCCCCACAAAAGCCCTCTGCAGGGAGGAAGCAGAGGAATTGCCTTAGAGGGATGCTCTAGGGAACAAAACGGTTGATTAAACAAACTAATCCAGGAGCAGCTGCTGAGAACGTACACAGTCGTGAAGAAAAGATCTCCAAGAGCATCGTGTCCAACCACTGACCCACCCCCACTGTGCCCTCTAACCATGTCCCTCAGTGCCACATCTCACTGTTCTTGAGCACTTACAGGGACAGTGACCACCAGCCTCCGCAGCCTGTTCCAATCTCTGTGTGATATTTAAAGGTGCAGGCTGAGGTTGACCCTAGAACCATAGAATCATAGACTGGCTCTGGTTGGAAGGGACCTTGAAGAGGTTCCAGTCTCCAACAAGTATAACCTCTGGTAGCTCTTACTTTTGTTCCGATATATTTGTTCTGGCTACCAGCGTACTACTCAAGCCTTGCAAATAGCAATCAATACTGGCTCTGCAGGTAGTAGATGAGCTTAAATTCCAGTTAGTGCTCATTTTAAGCAGACTATGATATTTGTTTGTTGTGTTAAAAGTGGTTAAGTTGATCATGTTGCAGGAGGGGCTTCTTGGTTTCCATTTATTTAATTTTCTGCTTGGTTCAAAAATTGGAGCAATTTGGTTCAAGGAGTTTGGAAAAAAGTAACAGACTAATTCTCCTTTAGATGTGGGTTTTGGCACAGAAATAACTGCTGTATTTGACTGCTTTGTAATGTATGCAAATTCAGTCTCTGAAAGAATGCATTAATGCACTAACATCCAACGTTTTGACTTGTTTGGGACACATTGAGTGAAAAGGAATTGTCTTGGGCCACATCTATGAAGACTGCTCTGAAAGTAATGCCTCTTAATTATTTCCATGGAAAATAAAATCCATACAAAAACACTGTTTAATGGAGCAAATTCTCCGCTGTAAAACACCATTTTTGTTCTTCACAGCTACCACCATTAGTTATGCATTTGGACAAGGAATAAACAAGAGCCTACATGCCATATTCATAACAATCTGCACCAGTGGAGGTGACCCACTGTTTCTGTTGCCACTGCTGAAATGTACCACCCACCACTTCACTGTGTGACATCCACTGTTTGGACTCCACAAACATTCAGGAAGCACCAATGAATGTTAATGGCTGCCATTGTTTTTGCATGGAGGAATTAAAGTCCACACTTTTGCTCTATGCACTTCCATGTCAGACGCCATTCTGTCACGTGGCAACAAAATAGAACAGGATATTGGTGGGAAGGTTCAACCTCTACTGCCACCTCACCAACATCTGCTTTTATGTCAACTGGAAATGGAGTTGCATATCAACAAATGAAATTGATAATTTTTAGGGCACTCTCAAAATCCGTTCTCAAATTCCTTTCTCAAAAAGCAAAGCACAGCTGCATCACAGGGCCAGTGTTCAGGCACTGTATCACAGTGCACACCACCATTTGCCATAACGGAGTCAGCCCCACACTGTGCCCTCCTCCTGTGCTGGTTTCAGCCTGTGCAGATCGCATGTCGCTGTGTGGTTGTTGGGAGTGATGGGTGCGTGCCCAGGCTGTTTGCTGGGCCAGATCTGCTGCCCTGGTGGTGTGCAGCCATGAGTTAGACATGCCTGAGCTTGTATGTTTGGGGCTTTGCTTTCCTTAGGTCATATGCTGATAGTTGTAAGTGACTGCAAACCACAGTACCTTCACTTGGCTGTGTAAGCAGGTAAGCAGTAACAGTGCTGTCAAGGGGTGTCTGCTGTCACATTTGTTACACTCTATTTAGTGCAGCCCGGGGTTAGCAGTGAGTCTGGAGCTGCCTCTTTTGATTGCAGCATTTCAGATTGTTTTTCAGTCATATTTATGTCACTCTTTTATGGTCATAAAACAGAAGCTTTTCAAAGGTGAAAAATAGTCCCAGCATCTTGCAACCTCGCCTTTAGATCTTTATTTATTTAGTTTTACAGAAATGAAATGCTATGAATAGCAAATCCAGACTTTCTAAGGCTAATGTCCTTGCATACCTATGAGAGGAGCATGTCACAGAGGAGACAATAAGCCACAACTGCTAGGAGTTGAGCCCACTCTCTGAGCAGGATTCAGAACAGCAGAGGCAGGCAATGAAGGGAGATGTGTCTGCAAGGAACAATTCAGAACCTTTCGAGCTCCTGCTGTCAGACTTACCCTAACATATGACTTGTTTCAAATTGCTGTTTCAAATTCAGCAGGAGGTATGATGTGTTCCAGGGCTGAAGCACTGTTAGTGCAGTGCAATGTATTTTCTTCTAATCAATTCTCTTATATTGTCGCATGCATTTCTATCCTAATAATAGAATGCTGGTACAAGGTGCAGCTTAGTTATACAAAGATTTAAGGATATATATTTTTGTTGTTTTAACACAAGGTGTTTCATTTTTATGGTCGGTATTGTGTGCTGGAAACAGATAAAGTTTGTAGAACAGTGAGAGGATGAGTGCCTGCTGTTAATCCCGCTGTTGACTGAGCTCAACTTCTGCTGCTCAGTTGCACTTGGAAGCTTTGCTGGTGTTCTTTCTTACTTCTAAGCTCTCCTGACCCTTCTTTTATATGCTCATTCTCTGCTGCTTTGGTTTCATTTTGGCCTAATGCTGGTAAACCTTTCTCTTAGTGGGATCTTTCAAACCAATATTCATGGTGGGAACAGTTAAGCTATGCTTAAGTTCTACTTAAAACATTTTTTTTCTTCCTCTCATTCACATATTGGAAAGAGAGATTGAACTGACTTCCAGGTTGCACCTTACTGGGGTTGCTGCTCTTGTTTTCAGATGTCTGGTCTAATCTCACCTAAAAATCCTTAGTTCACATCAACTTCTTAAGACATCATTGGGATCTGCAGTTAAGGTGGATCCCTTTTCAGGATGGGTGACAACGCTTTGATCAAGTGATGAGGGTTCTGGGCTACAGCAGTCTGAATAATCTACACTTGTTCTAATTGTTTTAATTTGTAGGCTTCCAGTGGTGAGGATGTGTCCTGAAATAGAGTGGCATGTTGTGATTCCTCAACAGTGAGATAAAGACTCTTAAGACTGTCCCAGGACCTTTAGTAAGATGGTGAGAGACAGACCTCCAGAGCTTTGTTCTGCTGTTTAATAACCACTCCGAGTCTGATGACTTTTCAACTTGGCTGTATTTTGAGCGCTACTAACAAAGCATACCAAGACTGAAATGAACTAATATAGGAAAGATGTCATACAAATAGTAGAGCTTTCTTCAAGGAAGATAGCCAAGAGGATATCAGGGGTTGAGAATAAGAGCAGGGAAAGCATATAAAATGTCTTACCAGAACGCTAGTGCTGCCTTCAGCAATCGGTGAACTGACGACTTCTTAAACTAAAGGTGAAATGTTTGCATGCAGCTCTTTAATGGATTTCTAATTGTTATTTATTTTAATGAATTTGTCACGTCAGTTTATGAATCTCTGCAAGCATCCGCAGTGAAGAGTTCTTCAGCTCACAGCTTCTGTGAAGTTCCTTTTGCTTATGTGAGTTGATTTCTGGAAGAACACAGATGTGAACCAGGGAGATGCATTTGATGTAAGGCTCTGCCTGATGGGTTTCAACATTGGGCACTGCACTGAAATAATTCTCATGCAGGCTTTCCTCCTAGTTTTACTACTGGTGCCTGCCACAGTCACGCTTTTCTGTTGGTCTGCGTGTTCATGTCAGTTCAGTAATTGCTGCTATATTACATCAGTTTTCTTGCAAGCTGCCTTAAAATTAAAAAGACCATTTAACCACGTGTACTATTCACTGGAGCTGCCTAGATGCCAAACAGAAGGAACATAGAGCAGATCAGTGTGTCAGAATACTTAGTGAGGCCTGTTAAGCATGGATTTTTTTTTTTTTTTTTTTATATATGTATTTTTTTTCAAGGACCAGGACTAAATTTATAAAACACTACAGATTCTCCAGTATGGGCTGGAAGAGACAGCAGTAAGCAAGAGCTGATTTCACACTTCTGGATGCTGAGGTTGGCCAAGAGACAGTTCTGTTATTGTCACTGTTTCTTTCTCACACCTGCTTTCATTCTGCTTCATATGCTATTTCTAGGAAGCCAGTTTCACAGTGTCTTAGGCTTCCTCAGCACTCTTCCTTCTCTTCTTGGGATATGGATACAACTGTTTCCTGGAAAATAGTACATTTCCTACAGGAAGAAGACAATCTGAAATTTTTTGTTTTCCCAGTTACTGTCTTCCAAGTTATGTGCCTTTGCATTCTGTAATCTCTACATCTTAAATCTGAACGTGACAAAGATGTTTCAGAGTTCACATACTTTGTTACCACTGGAATCAGAAACATCCTTACTGGAGCTTAAGAGAACTATTATCCTTCCATCGCTGCTCCAGGTCCCGGTAAGTTCAATGAGTCCCCACTCATTTAACTTATAGAGGTGGTGCTCTGTGCTGTCTGTTGGGTAGAGCCCGCTGACCATCTTTCACCACCTCACTTCCGTAGCTACACCAGCAAATTCATGCCTAGCAGGGGGCTGGCAACAGGCTTAGATGCTGGACAAGCAATATTTACACTGTATTTGATTTTTTGGGGGATGGAATACTGCATACCACATATACACTTATCTTTGCATAGAAAACATAACTTCTGCCCCTTCTTTGGCCCTTTCTGGGACACTTCTGGAGATCTTGATCAACGTGTGTTGTATTTTTTGTTATGGCTGTAGGCAGTGCTTCATGTTACTCTGATAAACCCTCAGTCAATATGCCTAAGCTTGTTTCTGCAGTGTTAATGCTGCCTCAGGATCAGATTTTTGTTACGTTATCGCCGTTTTGTGCTGCTTCTGCCATCTAAAACAGTTTGAAATTTGTCTCAAGCTATAATTAAATTGTCTTTTTTGTTTGGCTGCACCACTGTGGCTGTACCAAAGCGTATATAAACTTTGCTATGTAATTCTTTATCACCAAATGGCTGCTACTCATGGTAGTTCCTCAGGAGGATTTTATTCTATTTCAAAGCCAGTAAAGCTTTCTGGGACTCCTTGAATGACAAACACACTGTTGTGGGTTTTTTTTGTGCAGTTAGTATAACATTGATAAAGAAAAATGGTATATTCAGTACCACAGCAAGCAGTTCTGTCTTGCCTAGCTATGGATACTGTCTCTCTTCTAAAATTTTTCTTTCACATTACTTCCTGCCACTGCTTACTAGACGAAAAACTTCTCATGTGCATGTGGCATCAGTGCATGCATCATGCCCCATGTTTTTAGGAATATTGCTTCCAACAAGTGAAAAATAATGCATAACTGGGTAAAACTCCCAAATTCCTTTCTGTCTGTCTTCGTTGCTACTGCCAACCCCAAATTGTGGTGCTCCAGCTGACTCTGTACTGCCTACATGCCAGAGCTGCACTGTGCTGTGCTTGCCCTCATTGAGGGATGCCGAGAGACTTTTGTGTACCTGCATCTCTGTACAACTATGTTAATGCATTTTTGTATTCTTGTAACATTAAGGGTTTAGGACAGACTTTTGACTTTTTAAATTACATGTAATTAAATGTCTGTTATGTAAGTAATAAAGAACAGCCAGCCCCAGGAAGGATTTTAGGGAGATTCTCTGTCCTGTACAGCCTGCAGTGAGGTACTGTGCTCTTGCCTCCTAGCACATGCAGAGCTCATAGTGGTCATGGGTTGGATCACTTCCACTGTTCTGGCTTGGGAATGGCATTAGAATTGCTCATTAGGAGTAAGAAAAAAAAGTTCTGCTGCCAAACACAGTGTGTATTTTTTTCAGTGGAGACTTTTCCAGTTTCTTACTGCCATCAATAGCTGGAGGCTGAAAGAGCTGCTGCCCCATACAGACGCAGGACTCTATGGGAATTCTAAGTATTTCACAGCGTCTTTTCTTCTGAAATTTCTTTATAATCCAGTTTCCTTCCTATTTCTCTTTCATCATTTTGATTGCACTCGTATCAGATGTTGGATTGCATGAACACTTCACAAAAGCCCACTTACTGCATTATATTCCGCTGCTTGGTTCTTCCACAGTTATGTTCTATTTCTAGAACAGCATCTTCTTTTGAGGTGTTGCGTATATTTTCATGTTTGATCATCCTCTGTGTCTTGAGATTTGTGACACATTTCTGTCTGCCTCTTCCTTGTGCACACTGCGTTGCTGGTCGCTTCCTGTCCTTCCTTCTTGGTCCTTTCATTGCTGGGGAATTTTCTCTACTTGAGCTCATAATTTAATGGGGACTTTCTTCATTTTTTTTTTGGCCTGAAGAAGTGTGGTGATCTTTCATTCTCGTTCAGTATTTATGGTGTTGAACTTATTTAACTTTGCAGTCAGAGTGCTGCAGTAGCTCTCGCTTTTAGGAAGGGAAATATGGAGTATCTTTAGGGAAGAAAGGTAGAACAGCAAAGAAAGCTTAATAAAAGATCTGTGCAGCCTGGCCTACTTCTAAAGCAAGCAAAGAATCTTAGACAAAAAGACAAAATGCATTAAGAAGATCATCTATTTGTCCTGTTTCAAATTAATTTTCTTCTAGGGCAGAGCTAATGTGTATCTGAGAGTCAATTTTATAGAAGAATTGTAATTAAAAAAAATGAAACAAAATTAATTTCGGAGTAGGCTATCTGGAGATCCCTGTAAAAGCAGGGAAAGAGGCATGAGGTAGAATGTAAACACCATAGCAATAAGATATTTTTCTATATCTTTATCTGATAATTTTTAGCAGTGCATATGCTATGAGGAGGACTAATTTATAGATGGCTGAAGCCCTTTCTAACCATCCCCATCTTCTTTGCTTGGCTGTTCATCACAGTATCTTTAATCCTGGCTCTCTAAAGGCCCTTCAACCCTATTGAGATGCTTTTAGGCTTATTGAATGCAATTCCTGGCAAACCCATCTGATTTGTGTTGGATGCCATCCAATGAAAACCATAAAAACTGCCCGTGTTGCAGCTGCTCTCTTAAAACAAGACCCTTTTGCCGGGTAACTGTAACAGCTCTTGCAGCATTTGGCATTAGATTCTCCTTGACTTTTTGGCTGTCAGGCACAAGAGCACTGGACTCCTGCATGGTATAGCTGGTATCTATCACCTTTTTAGTTTGTGCTGCTGACCTGAAGCATGGTTGCATCTGCCAAGTGTATGCATGGATTGAGCTCGGGTATCTGTATGGTGAGTTAGCCTTCTTTCCTAAGAGACTGGTTCTGAATTAGTGGTAAGTAAAACCTGTGAAAATGTAGCATGTACTTCTGCTATAACCTGTATTAATTCTACCATTCTTTACCTCCACCCCTTTTTTCCTCAGATAAATGGCTCATTTAAATTGGGAGCTACTAAAATACTCTCTGGCTGGCAAATGCAGTGCCTAGCAGCAGTCATCAAGGACGAACCAAACATGAGTGGAGGAGGGGAGCAGGTCGACATCCTTCCGGCCAATTATGTGGTCAAAGATCGCTGGAAAGTGGTGAGTAGCTTTGCCTTTGTGCTTCCTTTGGTGGCCCCAGAAGACCACCTCCTCCTGTAGTAGTGTAAGATGCTGAAAGAAGATATTCTAAACACCAGAGCAATATTGACTATCTGGTATTTTTAGAAGACTAAAGCTGCCAGGGGTTTTTAGTTAGGATTGAACTGTTGCAGCTGTCTGAGTCATCTTTTAATAAGAAATTTGGATTTCGAGTTATTCTGGCAAAGAATACTAGAAAAGTGCCTATAAATAAATTACATTACAAAAAGATAATTCAGAAGCAAATGCTTGAGGTTATAACGTAATCTACTTCAAAAGTCAGAAATTCCATAATTAGCTTGTTGGTAAACTTTGATGTTAATTTATTCTAGCACTTTTTAAATTACATCCTCACATATTAAGAGTTCTAGGTCTTTGTAAGTCAGCTGTCCTCTCTAGTGTGCAAGCTGAATGGGGTAGCCATTCAGCAGCCATTTCATCTTGTGTGTACGTTGTGTGGCTGCAGATCTTAATATCAGTGGCACGACTGCCATTTGAACTCACCTTTTTGTGTTCCTTACTGCTGTTGTATCTGTGTCAGGAATGTTTTACTAGGTGATGTAAGAGGATGTACTTCCTTTTACATGTAAGGCTTTCTCTCTATTGCTGGAGTGAGGTGCCTAGGAGTGAATGGGTGGAAGTAGCATTATATCATCACCTCAGACAAAGAAAGGAGAATATAACGTTAGATTAAATGTTAATTAAAATCACATCTGTGCCATTGTGTCCATTTCTGACTTGAATTACTGGCAGTGTTTGAATCATTAAAATCACTGCACAAAACTCTCTAGTTTGAACTGCAGATGATTTGTAGTAGTAACACTAAGGAGTTTCTCTGTGCTGACCAGATGCAGCACAGCTGCCTCCTGAGTTTTGCAGTGAGTTGTGGATAGCAGAGGATGAAAGAAACTCAGAACTGGGCTTCAGCTCCATGTGGAAGATAGATTATTTTCAACAGCCCACTGCAGATAAGATACCATCCTTTGTTAGTGTTACATCCTGCCTGTATCTCTTTGTTGCTCTTAAGAAATTACACTTTGCTTTGTTCCTGTTACTCCCCCATTGCCTACCTCTCTTCATCCTAGCATTTTGCTTGTGGTTTCTCCACGGCCTTCATGGCTTATCCCCTAACAGTCTATTTATTTTTAAGCAATTCAAACTGCTCCTCAATCTCCATGCTTCCTGAGAGCAGATGGAGGATCTCTATTTTCTTTGCAATTAGATATCAAAACAGAGACAACCCCCCACCCCTTCCCAAAGCTTTCCGGAGCAAATGCAGGGAAGCCTTGCTGTGCTCTTGCAGCTTTTGGCTGGGGCACGTACATTTGTTTTGGAATGCTGATGCATGTGGAAGCCAACTGACGTATGGGATCTGAAACTTGTTCTGTGCTTATGGACTTCTCAGGAAGTGCTGTTTGCAGCTTTTAGCCAACGGTCTATCTCACAAACTGAGATTTCCTCAGACCTTACAGTTTGATCCATTGGTACACGTTCTTTGCAAAGCTGACATTAGATGCAGTTCTGATGCTAGCTGTTGCTTTGAGTATATTGATACAGATACTCTTGCCCTTTCCTCTGGACACTAGCTAGTTTGGGCTTGTGCCATTCCTACAGTTCATCAAGCCTCAAGGTTCTATTTCTTGGCTGGGAGTGCTAAAATGTCTTCTGCAAATTATTATATTTTTGTGTGTGTGTCTGTTTTTCTTTCACAGTCCAAGCCAAGTAACTTTGTTCATGGATGCTGCAGGACTCTTTAGAAGCCTAAAATATATCCAGTTATGCTCCTAGAGAAACATTTCAAACTGATTTTGAATTTCTGTTGACACTAAGCACAAGATTCAGTGGCTTTATTATTATTGTGTGAGCATGGGGACAGCTAGAAGCTCTACCAACTACTCTACCTCAGGAAATACAGAAACATGCAGGTGTACTGCCAGCAACAACTAACTCTAAGTGGAGTAACTGCCCTTCGTGTTTTGTAGTGCTAGCTTACACTGTTCTTAAATACTGCAGTGAGATCATGACTCTGCTTGAAGTGTCTGAGAAATTGCATCATTTGCTTAAGGCCAGAAATAGCACTGAGAAATCCTGATTCACCCATGGTATTTTGCTTTGTGTTAACTCAGTTGTGTTGTGAGCCCTCACTGCATGGTCATTGCTGGGCCCCTCAAGAGTATATGCCCATTAGGCAGGTCTTTTGTGCTGTCCCCTTGGTGTGCCAGGTGTCGGTGTGTGATCAGTCAGAACAGGGAGCTGCATGGGACTCAGAGTAGTCTGGCAGAAATATACCTCTGTTGGCCCAAGGGATTGGGTACCATAGGAGCAATGTTATTTTTTACACATAAAAAAGGGGGGTGTTCCTTAAGTGAGTGTAGTTTATTGGTAGCTTTTTTTTTTCTTCTTTTTTTTTTTTTTGTCATAGGCATTTCTGAATTTAACACATAGCATGCAACCTGGACAGGCAGAGCTTTGCTGTGAGTAGTGGATCCTGCTCAAGCAGATGTGTGGCATATTTATGTGGCACTGGGGCCGAGATGCCAGAAGGTTTTTTTGTGTAATTTGTTCTCCCATTGTGACTATCTCTGGCTGGGCATCTGCTTGAACCTTGTGCTTCTTAGCGCTGGCACACTTCCAGTATTGAGCCAAGTTCTTATTTTAGATCAGTTTAATGTATTCCTTGAATTCCTTTCGTCCTCTCTTCCTATATGCTTGGTGACAAATTCTGACAAATGAAGATGTTAGTTCTCTGCAGTTAGCTTGGCAGTAGTTCATTTTCCCGTTGCTCCAAGTGAGTAAAACTTGGCTTTCTGACAATGATTTGTTGTTGTTATTTTAGGAGAAAGGAATGGACAGGGAGTACTTGTGCCTTTCATCAAAACTTAGGGACTTGAAGAAGTAGTCTTTTGAGTCATCATTCTTTACCTGCAGATGTTTTAACTAGATGAAACTTGAATGGTGCTAGAACCATGCAACTCTCGCTGAGGCCCCACAGGATGACTTGATCCGAATGTGCTCTTTCTGATGTATGCTGCTACACTCAAGGATGGGAACTAAAACATGGCCTGTATATAGAACTAAGTCTAGGTGTCTAGGTGGCTTCTCAGTTTGTGCATGTTTTATCTGAGTTAGTTACCCCTTGAGACCAGTGCAACTCCTAGGTAAGTGGACTCTGAGAGTTTGGTGAATATCAGTCTATTCTTTCTTACTTCTTGTTAAGTCAGATGAAGCCTGCTTGCCATTTCTGGATGAGCTGGCCTGTTGAGATGGGCTGTAAGAGTTGTAGACTTGACCACAGAAGTACTCCTAACGGGTAGTTGCAGTAGTTACTGTTTGCCCTTGGCAGCATCTGAAGCATATGGATGACAGCCTTGTCCCTGGCTGAGTTCGCTGGCCTTCAGTTTGGTATTTCGCTCTGTCTTAAGAGCTCGTGTTCTGCTTCCTGACCTTGCCACTGACACTGGGACTGAACATCTCTTTTCCTGGGAAGGTCTTATCTGTATATAATATCCTTGGAAGGCAGACTTTGATTAGAACAGTGATGTCTTATTCACTTGCTAAATAAAAGATCAAATTTGTAATTAAAGGCTATTTTTGCTTTCTGGGGGGTGGGGTGGAGTTGGAGGATTGCCTTGTTATTCTGGCCTGTCCCTCTGTGAAACAGTGCAGTTTTCCATTTTCCCAGTGGACCTGTACTTTTTTCCTGCCAGAGTACTTTTTCTGCTTAGTGGGAAGGCTTTTTTTTTTTTTCCCCCCCTAGGTTCTGAAGGATTTTGTTGTAAGTATCTTTCTGGATAAATCCAAAATGTTAAGGATATATAAAGGAGACTTCAAAGGGAATAGTCTGTGTTTTGTATAACTGCTGACATGTCCAGAGGGGCTCTAGGTATTGGCTTGCTCAATTGGGATGTAGAAATTTTGTGTTGGTTGTCCTGAGAGAAGCCCAGTCTGGGGAATTCCTTGAACCCCCTCGTCAGAGCTTGCTACACCAAGCAGAATGGCTTTTTGGTAACAGTTTACCAAAGGGCTTGATGTGTCATGAAGACTAGAAAATGGAAGAAGTGCTGCAGTGTTCTAAATGGTGATGTGGTCACTGGTGGCATACTGAAAGGACTGTAAGCATGTCTGAAATGCAGCTGACTTAGCTTTAGCTGTCTATGTATGAGTCAAAATAGATACCTGTATTTGGTAGGTGAATCGTTCACTCAGCTCCTCAAACATGGATACATAGCTTCCATGCATGCTCTTACATTTCGGTAGAAATAATCCTGCTTCTTACCTCAGCCTAAAGAGTAGTTGGTCTGATGAAAGGTAGAAGAAGGATGAGATTAAACTATTCCCTGGTGTATAATCAAGATGCTATAATCGCAATATAGTTGTTTAATCAACAGATATCAAGATATTATAATCACAATATAATTGAGAGAATCAAGCAAGGTAGACAATAATCACAAAGAAAATAAGCGGAAGAGCTTACCCTTTGGCTGAGCTCACCAGAAGACACCAAGAGAGGGGATCTCCAGAAGAGATCCTTCCCCTCTGGTAGCCAGCTCTTAAATAGGTCTAGGAGGGGTGGAACCAGGCTCCACCCCTTCCGGCAGCACAGGTGAATTGCCTTCACCCGTGCTCCTCTGGCTGACTCATGGCTCGCCTCAGGTGATCAATCAGAGGTTCAGGCCGTGACTCAGCAGTTCCCATACACCTGGGAAGTAAGGCATGGGTTGGGTGATTCGTGATTACCTATTACGTGATTTTCATTAGACGTTCCCTTCTCTTTCTTGATTTTGTATTTAACAGTTTCCCTATTTATTTTCTTGAATGGTATGTGTCCAGCATACCATGTCCTCTCATTTGTGTCCAGCAGAAAGCTGTGTAGAATTCACCTTAGGACAGTGAACTTCCATAGAGTATCCAAGCAACAAGGAGATGCCTGCATGAAAGCTCTTGACCTCAGCTAAGGCCTTCAGTTGCAGTATAACAACTTGCTCACTAACAAAGAAAAGGAAATGGCTGCTGATTGCCTCTGGATGTTGCTGAAAGACCAAGGAGGTTGGCAGTACTGGTAGTGATGAGCAGGACCATCTGGTGTGCTGGGAAAAGTATGCTAGAGGATAATTTCCATAAAGGAGTGACTAGAATGTATGTATAAAATCAGCTTTCTGATTCAGAAGAAACTTGTCTTAATCTCACATCATCTTGCATTTGTTGCTCTATAGACTTACATGCATCTTCTAATTCAGTTGTTTTTCCAGGTGAGCAGTCTTAATACCTGAGCCTTTCCTCCTGAATCTGCTTTTCTGATACACACTTTCTTTTGTTTCTTCTGAGGTAGCAGTCCTAGGCTGTCTAGTTTGTCCATCCTTAGTTTCCCAGGCTCGCAGTTATTCTCTTAGTCCTGAAGTGAACCACTTCTACCTCTTAAGGAGCTTCTAACAGCAAAGTGCTCAGTGATGTATATTGTACACAAGACCTTCCTACAGATGCTTACAGTGTTGCTATCCTAATTGTGTAACTGTGCTGTTCCATTCACACTGTAATAGCTTCGCATTTTGACAACTTTATTGGGGACTGTCCATGCTGGGGCCAGTGAATGGAAAAGGATCTTCGTGTGCTGGCTCAGAGGTATTTTTTGTAAGATCAATTTATTGAATTTGCAACCAGGCAAGACATTTGGGTAGCCTGTGTCTCCTGTTCAATCCTGCTATGTTATATTTGTTACCGACGACTTTTGTTTATGATGATGTGCATTTTCTCACTGAGACTTCTCCCATCTTCCTTCAAGGTCCTCCCAGGTCCCAAATAAACTTTTTGCCACCTTCAGCTTTTGCTATTCCTTTCTTCATCTTCTTTGTCATTAATATGCCAAGGAACAGAAGATCCCATGTACTGAATACTCAGATATTACCTGATGTGTTACTGTGCTGAATGTAGCATTGATTTGATTGAAAGGTTTTAAATAGCCAGCTCACTTTGTATGAATTTCCAAGTAGAAGTAGAGCTGCACTATAATAATTTATGAATATGTGCTGACCTAGTTATTGGGATGTTTATTGTTTGAATATGCCTGTGTAGCTCAGCAGAATGTTGTGAGGAAAAATAACAAGGGAAAAGAAGAATGGCTCCGGATAGCAACTCTCAAAAGGTTATCCAGAAATAACTTCAGAGATAATACTTAGGGTGTTAATCCTAAAAGTACTACAGTCTCTTGTACCAGCTACCATGTAGAAGTGTTTTTCTTGACCTGTGGGACAGGAAAGTAAATGTTTTTGGTCACCTTGTGAAGAAAATCTTGCCCTTGAGAGTCTGGAACTTTTACTTATCAAACTGGACAGATGCACAGGACAGGCTATGTGATGCAGAAAACATCCAAAAACATCATTTAAACCTCATCAAACATTGTGTAAGATACATGTTTGAGTGTCTGGCTGATTTAAGCTGCCTTTTCTCTTCAGATGTGACTGTTGCTTTTGGAAATGAGCAGTCCTCAGGGCTTCCAGAGCAGCTGCAAACACAGTGCATGCGGAATGCTGAAGAAATGGGCTGCGGTTAGGTTCAGAGAATAAGTGCTAAATGGATCAAAGGAGCTCTGGTCTAGCTATGCTGTAAACCTGAAGTTGTTCCTGTGCAACACAGCGTGCTTTAAACGTCTAAGAGAAACGGAATTTTTTTAAAAAGTAAAGGAATTGTCCTGGCAAAGACACTGACATTTGCAACACTTCAGGAGTCTGTCTTACATACATATGTATATCTATATGCTTTCAAGTCTCAGCAGAAGGAAAATCAAGGAATCACTTTCCAGGAAAAGCTCAGTTTGTGCTCTGAGTGGATGATTGCTCTAGAACAAGCAAATAACTTACATAAAGTGGGTGCAGATCAGATGTGCTGAAACCTGGGCATCTTTAGCTTTCAGTTTGTTTTAGCTTCCAGGTAGGGAGATGGTAGTATTGTGATGCAGTGCTTAGTTTTGCTTAGAGATACAAAAAGCTTCATTTGATGTAGTTTAAAAAATAATAATAACTAGAGATTGAGAATCAGAATGGAGAAGTTCCTGTGGCTTGTGCAGGACTGCTTTGAGTTAGTGCAGTTGTCAGTTCTCAGAAACATGACAGTGAAGTAGCCTCACTAGCAGAGCAGGTCAAACATATGAAAACTTCCTGTAATATTTAGTTCTGTATTTAAAATCTTGCGAATGAGGTTCAAGCTTAATTTTGTTTATTACTTGCAAACATTAATTCCAGCCACTGTAGTTGTGTTTTACTGCAGAGATCAGTGTGCAGAAGATGAATGACAGTTTTTATCTTTCACACTCTACATAATCATTCTGCTATCTCCTTAAAGGGTCTTTCCTTTGATTTTTGGCAAGAACATTATTGGCATAATAGGCGTTACCATTTGCTTTTGTATGTATCACGTGTCATCACTTGCAGAGCTTGTTTTTTGTTGTGCAGCAAAGAATTTATACATAGCACAGTCAAGTGGGCAGCTGGACTTCTGCCTAACTGTGCACTGAAGGGATTCAGGCACAGCACAGACTGGGAGCTGAATTTGTTCCTGCCTGTGCATTAAAGAAGCTAGTGCCTGGCTCTGTGGGAGACAATTTGTTGCCATCTCTCTTGTGCATTGTACCGAATCTCCTTGTACTTTTCTAGTTGAAGAAGATCGGTGGTGGAGGCTTTGGGGAGATTTATGAGGCAATGGATCTGCTTACCCGGGAGAATGTGGCCTTGAAGGTGGAATCAGCTCAGCAGCCCAAGCAAGTTCTCAAGATGGAAGTAGCTGTGCTGAAGAAGCTGCAAGGTAAGGCAAGAAAGCTCTTTGAACTCAAAGATAGAGGTCACTGTGCACGTTAACTATTATAATCCAGACATGCGAATGTTTTTCATAAGTTTCTCTTCATCTAGTTTATATAACCATTAGGTCATGGCCTGAACCAATGATTGAGCATCTGTTGAGGGAGTTTGGCCAGCCCTGGGAGCACAGGTGTGAGCAGTTCACCTGTGTGAATGGAAGGAGTGAACCCTGGGTTCACCCCACCCTAACCTCATTTGAGGGCTGGCAGCCAAAAAGGAAGCATCTCTACTTGGAGATTGCCTCCTTTGGTTGTTTTCTAATGAGCACTTATCCTCAGAAAGAGGTAAGCTATTCCTCCTTTACTACCAGAGTGTGACCAATGCCTTTCTTGGGTAACCTGAAAACTAGTCAGTAGTAGCTATATCCTCTGCCTTGTACCATACAAACCTGCAATGTTATGTTAAAAAATTTAACTCAGAAAATTACTGCATTCTGCAAAGCGTCCTATTCAAATGGGTTCCAACTATAGGAGCTGCTTTTGTTCACTAAGTTAAAATAATAATGGGGAGACTAAAATTGAGTTATTGATACACTAGTCTGTTTTCTTTAGTGGTATTGATTAGATATTACTGATTAGGTGATACTTATTAAAGCAAGTGATGTCTGACTAAGAAGTAAAGTTAGATGGTTGCTCCTGAAGGACTGGAATGGTGGTTGTGTCTAAAACACTGAGCGTGAAGGAGTCTCCATGTAAAGTGGTTCAGTAGTAGATAAGTGCAAAAAGTGCAGCAGTTGCTCTTGGTTGAGGATATAGCAAGGGCTCTTCTACTAGAAATTGAGAGCTGGGGGAGGATGGAAACAATTTTCAAGCCTGCCCTTGAGAAGCTGAGAACTCCTGTCTGCAAAAGTGCAGTTGTACTGATTTCTTGGTGAGGCCAAAGGCAGCTACTGGCAGATACAGTTTTTATGAAAGGATGTTTTCTTTGGCAGGATTTGCTCTTGAGCCAGAGAAATGTCTTCTCGTGAGACAGTGAGCTGTGTACTTAGTATCACTAAGTCTCGTGCTTCAGAGGTATTGTGGCCCTATGTCAGTGCTTGTACCTTTTCACCCTCTAATCCAATCAACTCTGGAGATTTTGTACAGGGGTAACTTTTACAGGTCTTATCAACTATGGGTTAATGTCTGTGTCACACTGTCTCTGTAGTGATTTGCATTAGTTTTGCATAGTTGAGCTTTTACAGGATGAGGACTGATAAAAGCCTTTTTGGAATATGCTTTATTATAATAGATACTTCTATGCTTGGGAAAGGGGATGAAAGTAAAGAAGAAATCAACCCAGATCATTAAGAGATTATTGCTGGTGATATGTGAAAGGTCTGGATGTGCAGAGGCTCTTGGAGAGCAGCAGAGCAGGTGGCTGAGTTCTGAAAGCAGTGTAATGAGAACCTGCAAAGCAGAGATTTAGATTTTTGCATTTAGTTGTATGCTTGGAACTGCTCTCAAGTGAGTGAGTGGTGTGACCGTGTAGAACGGCTTGTTATTGGAATAATGAGAAACGATGCTATTATGCTGGCTAATGTCAATGTATACTATATCCAGAGCAGGGAATGCTTAAAAAGCATGACCTGAAAATACCAAATCAGAGCTAACATCATAAAATGTTCAGGGAACTGACTAACACATTTACTTTTCCATCAGCATTTGTTGTTGAAAATAGCAAGTGCTTGAAAAGCAGCCAGAATTGTATGCAGCGTGATCTTGGTAATTTAGGGGTGGGAACAGAAAACTAGGAAAGTTCACTGGCAAACCAATTAGCAAGTATTAAGGCACAAAAAAACCAGAAGCAGCACAAGTGACTATGCATCAGCTGTCTGGCATTTAAGAATGACAAATTACTTCAGCCATGTTTGCACAAATCGAACTGCTCTGTGAAGAATATAGCTTTTTTTGGTTCAAGGTTAATCCCCAAATGCTTTACTGAAATAAATTATAAAGTTAAAATAAGAAATAAGGTTGAGAGATTTGGGAATCCTGCATTGTGTATGTTTTCATAGTGAGCTGTTGAGGAGAGGTGTGAAGTCTTTCAGAAAAGGAGGCACTGACTTTGGGCAAACAATTGGTGGAAGAGAGTAAGATGGTGATACTACCGTAGATGTTTGTCAGTTTGTGCTTTTCCAGATGAAAAGCAAGGGGAAAGCCCTGTAGAGTCGTTCTGTTCTGATCCCAGTTGATTCAATTTTTCTGGCTGCGTAAGACTTTTTATTTGTGTAGGTGCAATGTCTTTGCCAAAGATAAAATCCTTTCTGGCTTTTGTTGTTACTTGCAAGGATCCTGGATCACCCTCTCTTTCCCAGTCTCCATACTGTCTGGGAGGTACCAGCAACAGTACCCTTTTAGACTGTGGATGAAACGTGATTAAGGAACTATCTGAATCCTCACTGCAGGATGATATTCCAGCAGTCATAGCTAATAGCAGAATCAGTGGCCACAGAACTAAAACACTGGACTTCTTGTTACTTGGATTCGCAGTGTGTTTACACTCTGTCTGCTGTAGGTAAAGTTCTTTGCTGTTAATCTGCACCAGACCTGGGTGCAGGAATCATTTGTCGTTTTTGTTGGGCTTAATTATCTCTGGCTGATCTGTCCCTTCCATAGTTGAAGGAATAAGCAGGACTAAGCTTATCCACAGCATCAAAAAACTTCTCTTGAAGAAAGCTGCCGTGCAGTTCTGAGCTAGTTAGCGTTATGGAGAGTTAGGAGCCACATCAGCAAAGGAAGTTTTTTACAGTAATAGACTTTTGTGGTGTAAAGCAATAAGAAAACAGCATGTAATTTGTAAGTGTAGAGATAATAAAGTAATAGTTTAAAAAAAATACAAAAAGATATTTTTCTTAAGACAGTTAATAGGGAATTATCCCGTTAGTGGTGAAAATCTTGCCTGTGAAATTCAGGAGCTGTTTCAGGAACTGTTTGGCACATCTGCAAAGGGAATTTCTGCACAGATACAGCTTCTCTATCAGAAGAGTACTATTCTAGTGCCAAGCCCTTCTTTTATTACTTTAATCACTATTAAATTATTTTCAAGTGATATAGTTATATACAGTTGTACCACTTGCAAATGGCTTTATCCTTAGTTAGTGTTTTGTCTACTTTGCAATCAAGTATTTTGAAACCAAGTCTGAACTGTATTGTCAAAGTACTTCGTGCAGATAGAGCTTGCATCAGTACAGAAGGTTGTTGATCTAGATACATCTGAAAGTGTTTGGCTGTGTAGGTAAGGCTTTAGATCATATGTGTTAAAGAGGAATAGAAATAAGGTCTGTATGGCGAAGTGAACTCAAAGTTGCTTGTCCAGAGAGCAAGGGCTTCTATGGGGTTGTCTGTGTCTACATTAGTGAGCAGTATAATATGAGCAGATCAGTAAGTTACAGCAGTTGCTGAGAGCCTATGCATCTTCACTGTATATGACTTCAGGACTTTTAGACATAAACAGAGTGTGGTCTGAGAACTTTGCTTTGGTCTAACTTCAGCCAGTCCCTTGGTATGAAAAGTTCTTTTCATCCCCCCATAGTGAGACAATTTGATGCTATCTGAGACACCAGTTGTTGATGTGGACTCTGTTTCCTTCATGATTTGGGAACTACTTGGTATGGATCTGGAATGGAGCTTCTAGATATTTTTGTTCAAAAATAAGTTTACATGACCTGCACCCGCTCTGTGAACTGATGCATGGCAGTTGCAGTGATTTGAGGCCTTATGGGAGTTTGCTTTAAAAAACCCTTACTGGTACAAACCAGGATTCTGAGACTCTTGTTCTTTGGAATCATAAAGGAGGAAAAAATGAGATTGCTTTGTTACTTAGCTCTTACAAGTGACAGAACTCCTCCTTCCAGAAGAGAAATTTTTTCCATATCTTCCGTATTTTTTAACCCTTTGGGGTGTAGGCGAAGGGTCATGAAGGGGATCAGAGGACTGGAGCACCTCTGCTATGAAGAAAGGCTGTGGGAGCTGGGCTTGTTCAGCCTGGAAAGGAGAAGCCTTTGGGAAGACCTCATTGCAGCCTTCCAGTATTTTAAAGGAGCTTGTAAGTAGGAGGAAGGTGGTTTTTGTGTGTTTTTGTGTGTTTTTCATGGCCTAATAGTGTTAGGACAAGAGTAAATGATTTTAAATTAGAAGTGGGAGATGTTAGGGAAGAATTACTTACTCAGAGAATAGTGAGACCCTGGCACAGCTCTCCATAGAGGCTGTGATGCCCCATCCTTGGAGGTGCTCCAGGCCAGGTTGGATGGGGCCCTGGGCAGCCTGAGTGGGTGGCAGGCAGCCCTGTCCATGGCTGGGGGTTTGGCTGGGAAGGCTTTAAGGTCCCTTCCAACCCAAACCATTCTTTGATATACAGAAACTGATCTGCTCTCTCTATGATATTTTTCCCCACATTGGAGCTTTGTTGTGGAGCAACATTAAACTAGTAAAGGGGCATCTTTGAAATACTGACCTGGCTCTTTGGAGTTAATCAGAGTGTAATGGCTGTGTTAAAAGAGCTCTAGCACAGCTTTTGGGGTTCTGGGCCCAGGCTATCTCACTGTCAGTCTGGCTTTCCTGAGCACTATTTCTGTTCACTCACCACAGGATTTTTTTTTCCTGGTGTGAGAGCTCTGTGTGCTTGCCTTTGACCTCACTTGTCAGCCAGATATTTCTAAGCCCTGCTCAGTGTGACATGTTCTTTGTAAAACCCTTCTTCTCAGTGTAACCAATCTCATTGCGTAGGACTCTGATTAATTTTATTCTGCAGTGCAGAGATCTTCTGCATATTGAATAGCTGTGCAAGATGCAGCCTGGTCACAGGCATTGTAGTTTTTGAGTGCTTGATTTTCTTATTACAGAAGACAATGAAGCAGTTTTGTGTTGCTTGTTCCCAATTCACTGCCAGGGATTGGACAGGTAAGAATTCAGTAATAATAATTTAAAAAAAGGAACAAAAGGGACCTCACTTTTTTTTTCTTGTCTGCCACTCCCAATCCCTTCTTTTTCTGTGTGTGACTTGCTCTTGTTAAAACGGTGTCTTAACTCCCTGCAATTCAGTTGTTACTTTTATAGTCACTTTTCATGTTTCTAGAGAATTTTGCTAGGCTGATATAACCATGCTATCTGTAAAGGCAGGAAAGCAAGGCTAAGTACCCTTGGAAGGTGTTAACCTAACC
The DNA here is from genome assembly GCF_951394365.1 of Tetrao urogallus. Lineage (NCBI taxonomy): Eukaryota > Metazoa > Chordata > Aves > Galliformes > Phasianidae > Tetrao > Tetrao urogallus. Next base: position 15,409,072 of record NC_136814.1, read on the forward strand.
CAGGGAGACAGATTCATATACCTGAAGTATCTCTAGTGCCTCTGCCAAGCGCATTTTGCCAAGTGAGGAAGTCCTATGGGTGTTTGAACTGGCATTTGGATGTCCTGTTTCTCTTGGCATCACAGGAGTGGGGAGTGCTATAGGCAGGGACGCCTCCCTCTGACCAGGCTGCTCACAGCCCCATCCAGCCTGGCCTTGAATGCCTCCAGGGAGGAGCATCCACAGCCTCTGGGCAACCTGTGCCAGGGTGTTACCACCCCCACAGTAAAGGATTTCTTCCTAGTATCTAGTTTAAAACTACCTTCTTCCAGTTCAAAGCCATTTCCTCTTGTTCTGTTGCTACCTGCCCTTATGAAAAGTCCTTCCCAGGCTTTCCTGTAGGCCCCTTTGGGTATTGGAAGGCTGCTATAAGGTATCCCCGTAGCCTTCCTTCTCCAGACAGAAGAGCCCCAGCTCTCTCAGCCTGTCCTCATAGGGGAGGTGCTCCAGCCCTTTGGTCATCTTCCTGTCTCCTCTGGACCCACTCCAACAACTGCACATCCTTCTTGTGTTGGGGCCCCAGAACTGGACACAGTACTCCAGGTGGGGTCTCACAAGAGCAGAGTAGAGGGGCAGAAGCACCTCCCTCAACCTGCAGTTGAAAATATGAAGAATAGCGTGACTGTTACTGCACACACACACACACACACACACACACACAAAAAAAAAAAAAAAAAAAACACCCTTCAAATTGTAACTGTAATGTTGTATGTTTTTACTCTTTTTCTTACTATTTATTTGATTAGTTTAATTGCTGTCTTGAAAACACACTAGGAATATTTGAATATTTAAATTAGTAGATTCAAATACTGTTTTCTAGTATCCCGAAACTCACATTTTTCCATGCATATGCACAGAAAAGATGATCATTTAATGTTTAACTGCTGTGTAATGAATGTTTATCATGAAATTGAAAAGTTTCAATATTAACTTGTTTCTTATTTTGTGTATCTGCAATGTTACATATATATATATCCTATGGTGGGAGGGCTTTCCTCTTGTCATTATTTTTATACATTAGGACATGGTTATTGAGTATAATGTTTGAGTTCCTTCAGAACAGGGGTGGTGAAGGCCACTTCAGTGTATGAAATATTTATATTTCTTACCCCATAATGTTCAAGTGTATGTTCACTTTAATTTAAAAGTAATAGCAGGGAAAAAATCAAACATTTCTTTATGGATGAACATTAAAGCACTTCATTAACTAAATGCTTAGAGGAAATGAATGCATGTTTTTATCTGGCAGATAGTGCAGTAAAATGAATGCAAGGATACTTGTACTAAATGGAGCTTATACTTTTTTTTTTTTTTTTTTTTTGTCTTTTCTGAGTGAAAGTGTGCTTTGCTGTTCTCTGTGCTATGATCTTCATGCTTGTGGAGTGCATGTGTGAGGGAAGAAGGCTGTTTCCTTTTGCCTTAAAGGAAAATATAACAGCTCCATCATCTTGATTGCTCAATAGGGTTTTAACATGATTGGCTTTGTGTGCTGCATAATTTTGATCAACTGTTGGACTGATCTGCAGGAATCCCAAAGTTATAGCTGACTCTCATCTTCCATCTGCTACTTCAGCATGGCATGGACTCCTCTGAGAGAGCAAACAGTTGTATCCTAGTGTCTTCTCCAGCTGGAGAATGAATAAAGGCATCCGAAACCCAAAGGGGTTTATGCTGTAAGCATTTATCCCATCTACGTGACCAGCTGGCTGTATATATGCTGCCTCTAAATATGGCCTGCTTTCTCTACATTCTTATGTTCCTTTTGTTTCATGCAGGAATTGGCACAGAAATGTGTTATCAGCACAGATATGCATATAGTTCTCAATGATAAACAATTACAAATGCAAATATGTATTCTGTAGAATTTTGTGATCCAGAAAATAATAATATTATGAAGCAAACTGATTTATAAGAGAGATACTCAAGAATATAGCTGAAATCTGAAGCAGCCATACGGAGTTAGCGGAGACGTATCTTAAGTCACAGTCAAGTGTATCAAACAGTAGCATTCTGTTCCTCTGAAATAACTGAATGGAGTGGCTAAGTTCTCACTGTTGGAGGATTGTTTTTTCATGTCCTTGTCTGTAGTTTTAAAGCAATAAAAAGTACCTAGGGCACTTGCTGGGAGTGTTACACGATCATTTAAAACAATAAAAACAAGTAAAAATTGTAGTCATTTACTCTCTCTACCACACAGTAGCTCTCATTGCCAGCAAAATAGTCCTTGTTTTGGTTCTTACTTCAATATCCATCTTATTGTGCTCTAAAAGGCAAACCAAAGCAAAGTATGACTTGCAGTGTGTAAATGTAGGAGGCTGAATTGTGCTAGTCTGGGCTGGGGAGTCAGTGCTGGGGTGAGTGGGAGTTTGTGCTAGGAGTGTTCATCATTGTATTGTGCATCTTCCTTAGTTCTGTTTATTAGTAGTCAGCTTTTAAAAGAATATATATACATCATTACATATACGTTGCCTGAACCTAGCGTGATTCAACAAGACCAGGTGCATTGTGCTGCACTTGGGACAGTGCAATCCCAGATATGGAGAACTCATCAAGAACAGTCCTGCAGAGAAGGTCTTGTGGTTCTGGTGGATGAAAAGCTGAGCATGAGCCAGCAATGTGTGCTTGCAGCCCAAAAGGCCAACAGTGCCGTGGGCTGCATCAAAAGAGGGATGGCAGCAGGGAGAGGGAGGGAGTTGTCCCGCTCTGCTCTGCTCTCGTGAAGCCCAATCTGATGTACTGAGTCCAGGTCTGTGCCCTGCAGCACAAGAAAGATGTGGAGCTGTCGGATCCAGAGAAGGGCCACAAAGATGCTTGGAGGGCTGGAACATCTCTTCTGTGAAGACAGGGTGAGGGAGTTGGGCTTGGTCAGCCTGAAGAAGGGGAGACATCATTGCATCCTTCCAGTATTTGAAGGGAGCTTTATAAGAAAGAGAGGGACTGACTTTTTACATGGTCTTTCTTCTGTCAAAACAAGAGGCAATGGCTTCAAAATAAGAGGGGAGATCAAGATTGGATGTGAGGAGATTTTTTTTTTTTTTATATTCAGAGGGTGTTGAGGCTCTGGTACAGCTGCCTGGACAAGTTGTGGGAGCTCTATCCCTCGAGGTGATTCAGGTTGGGTTGGATGGGGCTGTGGGCAGCCTGAGCTGGTAGGGGCAGCCCTGCTTATGGCACAGGGTTGGAACTGGATGACCTTTATATCTCTTCTAACTCAAGCCATTATATGATCATACTTCCCTTCTGCTAATACAGAAAGCATGTCATCTCAAATCCATTATGGGACATCATCTGAAACCACAACTTCCACTCTGTTGGGAACACACTGTTGTTTTTTGAATATGGGTCTTGTCTGGTGTCACTTGATAAAAAGTAAATGCTGCAGCAGCACTTCTGTGCCACAGGGCAATGAACTTCAGAGGTCTAACAAGTATTGTGTAATTGTATGTAAACCGTATTGTTTAACTGTATGCCAGAATATGACATGTATTTCTTCCCTTTTTTTATTATAAAATTGCCTTTAACAACTTCTATCTTTTAATAGTTTTTCACATACATTTTTCTTTTTCCAGAGTTTCTGACAAAATTAGGGTTTGTTTATGCACTGAAGTAGCATTAGTTTAGCTGTTCCATGGGAAACAATCTAATAGGGCAAGTATAGTAACAGTTGTGTGTAAGTCAGTATTTACTGAGTGAAGTTGGCATAACAAGCTTAAGCACTGCCAGTGAACCTGTGAAGCACACAGTTGTATGTGCTACTTAGGTTTTGGTTCAGAGGCTGTGTTACATGCATATGGTGTTGGTATGAACTGCAGTTAGGCACACTCCCAGCTGTACCCTGCAGCATGTTTGAGGATTCAGGGATCCGTGGCACTGGTTTCCACTTCTTGCAGTTTACTTGTGCAGTGTCAGTGCTTTCCTGAAATATGGGACTGGGAAGTAAAAACAAAATTAATCTGTTTTGCAGAACTCCCTGCCTGATGCCACTTCAGGTTACCATGCTTGTTAGAAACCATTTGCCTGAAACTGGTTATTGTCTCATGTTCTACTCTGTATGTTTCTGTTTCTTTGCAGGGAAGGATCATGTTTGTAGATTTATCGGCTGTGGAAGAAATGAAAAATTTAATTATGTGGTCATGCAACTTCAGGTGAGTTCTGTGCTTCTTCTCTCTTTCTGTCCCACAGAGGTGGCATCACAGGGAAGCCAAGCACTGGTAGAAAACACATGGAGCAGAAGACTGTGTGAAAGGGTGTATTGCTCTGATATCCCTTGAGAGATCTCCAGGTTGTCAAGATGCGCTGAGATATTTCATAGGTCCACTTCTCTGTCTAACATGGCTTTGTGACAATTTTCTGAGGAAAGCACTCAATTTAAAATTTTGCTGGAGCTACCTGCAGAATCTTGCGACAGTTTGAAATATCTCCTGCTGAGCTGTGATAGAAAATGCAAACTATGTTTTGTATTGGAGCTCAAGTGTGGTCTCATACCAGTAGCTCAATCTTCTCATTGAAAGAGTGATATCTCTCCCACTTCTACCAACATTGGTGGTAGTTTGGCTTCTGCTGTGGAAGTATTTTCTCCTGTTTGAGCAACATTCATACTGAGTCAACCTGTGTGGCAGATATTATCACCATGCTGCTAGACAGCCAGTTACTTCTTTTGGAGGCAGCCAGCTACAGTTTACATGGGTCTGTCTAACGGAGCCATAATAAAAGCAGGAGCTGAAGGAATTCCTCCATGGCTTGTACAGGAAAATTTACTAAATAAACATACACATCTTCACAGCCAAAATATGATGGTACTGTCACAAAGGCAGCTTTCTTTTTCAGTGTACAGTCACAGGAGAAAGAGGGGAATGAGTAGGGAGATATATCTGAATCAAAAACACATGAGAAAGGTCTTTCAAGGGAGAGAGATTGTCCCTGGTTCAAAGGGAATGCTTTCAAACTAAAGCTGCTTTTTTTTTTTGACACAGTTACCTTGGAAACTATCTGATTTCAGCACCTGACATAAGATTTGGCAGGGAACTTGTTCTAACTCTCTTGTAGCTTGTATGTTCAGGGTTTTGCTATACAAAGCACTACATGATTATACCATAAAACCCACCTGTCACTTGAAGAGCTTTCAGAACCTGCTGTGTTTCTTTATGTATTATTTGGGTGATGGTGCATGCTGAAATGAGAAAGGTGAATTAGTAACACAAAGTAAGTTGCTGCATAACCTGGAAGGTTGTTTTTAGTTAGTGTCTAAGAAACGTGACAAAAAAAAAGAAAGACCTGATGTCAGTTCAGAAACTCTGCCCTTTCAGGATAATGATGACAAATCTGTGCTGCCACTAATGAACTACTACAGAAATTATACAACAGGAAAAAAAAAAAAAAGGCTGGGCTGCTACTTTGGTGATTTCTTTTTTTGTCATTCACACTAAGGAGCAAACATGGACCAATTGCTCGGCTGTATATATATTAGCTGGTCTTTGTTGAGAGTGACTGGTCATGGGACTGGACGCTTGGAAGCAAGATGGATTAAACCAATTTGAAAGACTAAATCTTAAGATGAAGAGCCAGTTGCAGTTGACTCCTTTATGTCTCTTGAGTTTATTTACTTGGGAATTGCAGATGGGTGGATGAATAGATGTCATTCCACTGGTTTGGAGAGCAATCTGCTTTCTCATCAGATGTTTGTTGTCTTATGTTCTGTTGTGGATTTTGTTAGAATACATCTGGACTTACAATGTAAGCATGTATGTCTTTGCAGGAATGGAATCAACTGGTTCTGTAGTACAGTGATATTGAGTGTGTCCTTATAACTTATTCTTGATACATGCTTTCCAAAATAGCAGATGTTTATTCTCAGTGGCTTTGAACTGTTGATACCTGTATTAGCTCTGTGGATTACAGGGCTATTCTGTCATAAAAGATACTCATTTTAAAACCTTCTTTCTTTTTGTAAACCAGAAGTATAATCAAAACTGATGTGGCAGGGATCAAAGTACCTGTTATTCTGGTGTTTAGACTGCCCTATTTTTTTCTAAATTGTCTTTATTTTCATGCTGTGCTGGTAGATTTTTTTTTTCCCATAAGTTTAATTAATTGAAGATTCGAATGAAAATCATATAATTTTCAAATACTTTTTTTAGTCAGTGGATCCCTCCCTGGTTTAAAGCACAATTATTTTGATAGACAGCCCTTCCCATTTCGGCGTTGCCACAACGATGCTGACTTTAACTTGAGCTGGGGAATTTGTGATGAAACCACTTCTCCAAGTTGTTACAGATAGCTTCATGACTTGTTTATCGTACTTGTACTGCTTTCATCTCTGTCTGACTCAGAAAAAAAGTCCAAGATTGTTCTTAATTCAGCTTCCCTGTAGCCTGCTCGTAACAGTAAGGGGATGCTGGGCTTCTACAGTCTGAGGCAGTGCTGTCCCTGCCCTGTATTTCTGAAATAATGGATCAGCTGACTTCCCAGATACTGATTTGGTATCTTCTTGTCAGCAAATACATCACTTAAGTTAAAATGAGGTACATGAAGACCGCATTGAAAAAATAAAGGAGGCATGAGGTGAGCATTTCTGGCTAGCATTTCTGCTTTTTGGACATGCATGTTAGACCTTGCAGCTGTGCAATGCTATGTTTTATTGTGATAGTTTAAACAGTAAATGTTGTATTGATTGTTTCAGGGCCGAAATCTTGCAGATCTCAGAAGAAGTCAGCCTCGAGGGACCTTTACATTGAGCACAACACTGCGATTAGGCAAACAGATTCTGGAGTCAATAGAAGCCATTCACTCTGTGGGATTCCTGCATCGTGACATCAAACCTGTACGTTATTTCGAAAATTTGGCTGCTGCTGATAAGTCTGTCTGTTATGCTTGAGTCGATAAAGGCAGCCTAATGGACTGAACATGGTCGTATTTCAGTGGAGGCAATTAGATCTCCTTGCACACTGCCACTATCTAACACGCAGGCTATTTTCCATAAGTACAAAATGACAATTATATTATTCTTTTAAGTGCATAACAAACTAGTTTTTTACTGGCAAAGGCCAATCCATGGTGGATTAGTAGCTGTCGATCTTACTTTCTCCAGTCAAGATCACCAAAGGAAGCAATCCAATGTTGAACAGTCATCTTGGAGTTCAATCAATTACTACTATAAAAGAATTTCAGGAAGAATATTTTGTACTATGATCCATAACTCAAACAAATGCCATTTCATTGACTAAATATTCCTTGTAATCTTTGGAAATGCAGCCGTAGTGTTGGTCATTCAGGTGCCTAAGTGAGGCACAGTAATTCCAAGCCAGTCTTTTTCTTTGATCTCATAAACACTTGAGCAGAACTCTTTTTGATATATCACCTGTGTGACAATATTTCTTGTTCAGTCTGCTGCTTTGAAAACTGGTTTTGGCAGATCTAATTCATCTGAACAGTTAGCTGACTAGTTGCTAGTGACTGGCCAGAAGTCCTTTAGCAGCTCTTGACTGTGGTTAAGGACATAACTTTATGATGAGAGTAACTGCTCAACTTTCCTGATGTCAATTTGTTTACTAAGAGCCAAACCTAGTGTTTCTCAGATGTCTGAATATTCAGATGAATTTAAATACGTGATAAAGTGGATAGGGAGTTTTGTAGTTGGAGCAGGAGAATGCACATTAGCACCTGCGCTATGAAGACAAGTTAAGCATTTCTCTACGATAGCTCTAGCCTGTTATGCAAGTGATGGAGCTCTCACTGCAGAACTATAGGTGCTAAATCTAGCTCTTTTTTCACAACAGCTGTAATTTTGCTAAGCTAATGAGATTTTTAGTTATTTTGAGATTCCATAGTCACTTAGCTGCAAAGTGAACTTACTAAATGGCAGCGGTTCTCCAGTCATATTTAAGATGTATCATGAGATGTATTTTAAAATTCCTCTCTTCTGGTTTCATCTAAAGTGTCTGGGGCTATGTGAAAAAATTTTGTCAACAAATGGCCACTTTTAGCCAAGTTACTGTTACCAAAGTGATCTTGTTTTTTAAACTTTCTTTTTGTCTAGTCCAATTTTGCCATGGGCCGGTTACCTTCAACATACAGGAAATGCTACATGTTAGACTTCGGCCTGGCCCGTCAGTATACCAACACCACTGGTGAAGTCAGGCCAGTAAGTACATTTCAAGCAATTTTTTCCTTTTCTGTTGTTGCTTAGGCAAGGAAAAACTTTTGTTGGTCTGTTGGTTTTGTTGTTAGTATACTTGAATGTTATACCGAGCATATTGGACTTCATTTCCTACAAGGTGAGAAGCAGCATGCAACTTCGAATGAGTTAGCAGTTGAAGAAGGGGTGTTTGCTATTGTCTCACAAGATGCATGTTTTTTTGCTTTTTTTTTATTATTATTTTTTTTTCCTTCAGGTTCAGTGTGTATTCCACAGGCTAAGAATACTTACTGACCAAGCAAAGAGGGTGAGCCCAATGTTGGCCACGTAACTTCTGTAGCATCAGAGGTCTGGCCTGCTTTAGGTCTCTAGGGATGTGATATGGGGAGCCAGGTTGGTGGATTCATAAAGCTTTTTACTGAGGGGAAAAAAGGCTGGTGTGATCTCTGAGGCTGAGCTTCCTATATGCTGATGGCGTACTTGTCTGGCTCTGGTTTTGTGTCTATTGCCCTTTGTCCAGATTTCTGAGCAGCAATATTTCAGCATGCCTGACTGAAGAGGAGGTAACAGCAGAGAACATAACTTGCACTACCTAGTGTGTGTATTACCTCTGATCCTTTAAAAGCACTGTAATATCTGGGCTCACTCACAAGCGTGCAGTAAGCTTCAGATGCTCTAGTTTCCCCAACAAGTAGCAATCAGAGCATTCCTAGATTTATTTTGAAACACAATAGTACAAGCTTGGAGAGTTCGGGCAATCTCCCTGTTTATTATCATAGGCCGATACTTCTTGGTCTCCTTGTTTTTTCCATGTGTATTAGTTGTTCTGGAAACTGTTAGCAGTGTGAGAGTTAAATTTGGAGAGTCTGTAATGCAGGATAGGGCTGGGGAGTGTGAAGAAAGGAAAGACAGATTGTAGCCAGAGCGGTGGTCAGTGGCTGTGTCTGGTTGGAGATCAGTAGCTAGCAGCATCCATCAGGGGTCAATACTGGAACTTGTGCTCTTTAGCATCTCTATGAATGATACTGACAGTGGGATTGAATGCACACTAAGTGAGTTTTCAGATGGTACCATGCTGCATGTTGTAGCTGAGACCAAGGGATGGGATGCCATGCAGAGAGACCTAGACAGGTTTCAGCAGGGGGCCCTGGTGAACTTCATGAGGTTCAACAAATCGAGGTGCAAGGTCTCGTTATCAGTACAACCTGGGGAATGACTTGGGATTACTGATGTATGGCAAGCTAGATGTGAGCCAGCAATGCGCCCTTGCAGCTCACGAAGCCAACCATATCCTGGGCTGCTTCAAAAGAAATATGGCCAGCAGGTCAAGGGAGGTGATCTGGTCTCTCTGCTCTGTGTTGCTGACACCTCACCTGGAATACTGCATCCAGATGTGGAGTCATCAGTACAGGAGAGACATGGACCTGCTGGAGCATGTCCAGAAAAGGACCACAGAAATGATCCAAGGGATGGAATATGTCTCCTTTGAGGACAGGCTGAGAGAGCTGGGGCTGTTCAGCCTGGAGAGGAGAAGGCCCCAGGGAGAGCTGAGCAGCCTTTCAGTGTCTAAACGGGGGCTATAAGGAGAAAGGGGCTTCAGCAGGGGCTGCTGTGATAGGACGAGGAGAAATTTTTTCAAACAAGAAGAGGGGAGATTTAGATTGCATAAAGAAGTAGTTCTTGTTTTGTTTTACAATAAAGATGGTTGAGGCACTGGCACAGGTTGCCCAGAGAGATGGTGGATGCACCATCTCTGGAGGCCTTCAAAATCTTTATTAGTTGTTGTTGTTTTTTTTCCTGCTCAGGTAGGTTTCATGCTGTTCCCCAAAGTTTCAAGAATTATTATTGTTATTATTATTATTTTTTTAGTACCTTAATTGTTTGCTGTTTTTACATCCTCTGAAATTCATAACATCAGTCTTGCTTGTTAGCCATTCAGGAAGACTCTGAATATCTTGCTAGTAATATAAATGATGGACTTGGCTGTTAGGACATTGTGGTTTTGATTTTGTTGTGTTTTGGTTTAGTTTTTTGCTTTTATATCTTTGGCCTTACTATTTTTGGTCAGTTTCCTATTTTAAAAACACACTTGACTTTCGGGAAGGGAGAAGCCAGCAATTCCAAGGAGCAAAATCCACTGGAAAGTTGTACTGGCACTGTTTGTTGTTGTTTTTAATTATGTATGTGCAATTCACTGCTTGCCAAGTGCTATGGCTTTTTTTTTTTTTTTTTTTTTTTTTTTTTTAGCATCAAAAGTCAGGGAGCCCCACAGTAGACAGATAAGATAGGCTGTTTGCCTAAAATGTCTGGTTCTGATTTTTGGTAGATTAGTTGAAATTTTGATGTAGGATCATTTGTGTTCTCCGTAATCTTCAGTGAGTGTTAGTTCCTCCATCCTCTAGCTTTTTAGACCCTTATGTGAATACTAGTTTTAGCACAATCTCTACTCGTTGCATGGATTTGCTTTCATGGGAATGGTCTCGTATCTCTATCAGTTGTCTCTTGCCAGATCTTCAAAATCTACAGTACAAAGTCTGTCGGAACTTGCATTATATTATAGACAACAAAAGGTTGGAGCCAGGAGGTGTGTAAGGAAGCATCAGCAACTTTTTTTTTTCCCTGTTAGCAATTAGAGGAATTCTAATTCTGTTCTCAGCAGCCACATTGCTTAATATTTCTCTAAGGGTTGCAGAAGTCATTGCTTGATGGTTACTGCTTTGGACAGGTAGAGCAGATGTGCATCAGCCATTTGTTATCCACTGTGTGCTGAGAACTACTTAGGCCTATCTGGAGGCTGTTTCTTTGGCTGCCATCAGCATTTCTGGCATCTGTATCACAGTCATCAGCCTGGTTAGCAGGAGGGACTCTGGCTATTATGATAAGCAGGACAGGCTGCCAGTGCAAAAAAATAAAATCTTGTGGAGGGTTTTGTTTTTCAAATGATTGTGAGGATGGAAGAATGAAGGATAAGAGGGACAGCTGACAAATCTGCTTGAGAAGATCCCAACTTCTTTTCTGTTCCAGCCCTAACAGCCATTCTCTCCTGTACGAAAGGTGACAAATGCTGATTAAAATCTAAACATGTAAAAAACATTTAAACATTTGAGAAATTGAAATTAAAAAAAAAAAAGCAGAAACGTTGCTGCCTTCTGTACTGACAGTATTCCTATAAAATTTCTGCACTCCATGTTTGCCTACTAGGAAAGGAAAATTGGGAAATATAAGTAACTGAGGACAGTGTCATCTTAAGCCAGTCAGAACTTAATCCAGACTGCTGATACATAAAGTACATTTTTCTTCCCTTAATATTTAAAGCAATGCTGTTACCTCATTCAAGACCACTGCCCTTGCTTTTCAAACTCATACTCTTTAGCCTCCCTCAGTATCTAGCTTTTCCACAGGATTGTAGGTTTGTTACCAGCATGAAGGTTCCTGACCAGATGGGGTGGAGTGGTTTGAATTGGGCAGAACCTGTTTGTTTCTCAGTTGTGAAAGGCTTAGAAGTCTGCTTAAAAATAGATAGTTTATGGAAGGAATCTGTTACGTCAGCTCCAGTTAATAACTGCTTTCAGATACAGAGGATATTCTTAGGAAAAACTAGATTTGTTTCACCATTGTGATTTTTTTTTTTTTTTTTTTTTTTTTTTTTTTTTTTTTGCATTCTCCCATGAAGATGTGCATTTTGGGATGAATCCCAAGGGTATCCGTAACAAATTTGACATTACAGGATACTGAGACCTTTTATATGAGTCTAACCATTGTTTCCTTAAATACAGCCTGCTGCTGTGGTTGAGACAGACACAAGAGCAGTCTTATTTACTGCAGTGTCCCATTTGTACAACTGACCTTTGCCATGAAGCAGTGAACTGTAAGCACTTAGTGCTGATGCATAGCTTAGGACAACCAAGCTAAGCAGCTAGAGAGTGGATTGAAAGGTTGCTTTTTCCTCATGCTTCTGCCAAAAGTGTACAAGGGGGAAAAAAAAAAAAAAAGAATCTTGCCTTCATTTTTATAGCAGAATGGATCTGATATAGAGAAATAGGGCTGAGTATTAACCTGGAGGGTTATAAACATGAATGCTGTTATGCAGATGATGTGATGAACAGTATATGCTCGTAGAGGGGAGGTGTGCAGAGTCACGAGGGACTTCTGTGCTAATGTCGGTCAGTTTGTGGACAGTAACTTCTTGATCGTTACTGCTCATTGTTCAGGTCTCTTTGGTTTGTCACTAAGTGCTGTACAGACAGTATTATAATTTTCCTCTATGTGTGACACCTTGCCTTCAGAAACATATAACCTATGGTGCCACAGACGTTAATTGAAAGCGATGGAGGTTTTAGCAACTTCATTATTTATTTGAAAATACAGGAGAGGAGATGCTGTTTTTCTCTAGGAGCCTCTCTCCTGTTTGCAGGATCTGACACTGGGTTGTTATGCTCAGCAAGCACATTTTTTTTAGCTTAGTCAGCTGCAGCCCATTGATTAGATCTTTCTCCTCATGGCTTAGACTGCACTGCAGCAGTTTGCAGTGCCTTGCCGAAAATACCATGTGTGTGAGGGTGGCTGTGTGATTCAGTGGGCAGAGAGAAGAGATGGTAGGCAGGACAACGCGGAGCCTGTTCGTAGGAGCATGATGAAGGCTGCAGAAACGTGTCCACTAATTAAGAATATTTCCAAATGTCTGTGCAGTGTTAAAAATGAACTGCACTGCAGTGAACAAGGTTTTAGAAGATGAGAGTATGACACTTTTTTTTTCTAATGAGGGGTTTCTAGAAAATGAGTTATTTTATAACACAAAGGAGATTAACTCATACATCCTAAGACCCCAAATGTTCAAACATAAAAGCCCAGTAGATTTCATACTTAATTTTTCTTGAAGCATGTAAGATGTAATGTTACTGGTAAGATTAGCATTTTTGCTGTAGAATAAAACAGATTTCTGGAGCTGTAGTACTCAGAGCACTGCATTAGCCTAGGAAGAGAGAAAATTTCTCTTCAACTTTGTATTGTAAAAAAGATAATTGCAGAAAAGGCTAACAGCCCAGCACTGTCACATTAATTCATATAGGGATGAGAGGAAGGAGAAGAGTGGACCTATGTCTAAAAAATACTGCACATTTAATGTATTATAAAAGTGCAATTTCTGTGGGAATGGGTTAGTTACACAGCATTATTGAACATTAGAACTAAAGAACGTTCCAGATAATTATGTAGAGGTTCTTGTTACTCTTGTTGGAGTACCAAACTTAGAGTTCAGAAGGGAGATTGTGTTGTTTTAAATCATCACATCTAAAGAAAATCAGTGTGGTTTAAATGTATCAGGAGCAGACCAGCTGATAGATTTCCAGGTGATTAGCACGCAGATGCTCTTGTTCCTTGTCCATTGTAACTGGCTGTTTCTTTGCTTTCTTCACCTGGAAGCCCTGGTGTAGGAAGTATAACCTGGGACTACCTGTATCAGGTTGCTATGATTTTTTTTTTTCCTCATGTAGCAGCTCTCTAGTTAGAACTCTTGTGGCACAGGACTGGGGGGAAGGGGATGTAACTCAGGCTCAAATCTCATATATGCCTGAAGGGAGCTGTGATCCCATTTTCCATTTCTGAGTGCCTGTACTGCTAAGCTGCAGGGGAGTTGTGGTACCTCTGAATGTGTCATTCCTTCTGATTGGTGCTGTGCCATCTGAAGTTCTGAGCATTCTTTCCTCTGGTCTACAGAAAGAGGAATGGGAAGCTATTACTGTGTTCAGTGGTCAGGGAACAGGGGCAAGTGAATGCTGAGCTGGGTTTACAGGTCAAGTCTTTTCTACATCAGGTAAGTGCATTTGCTGCCAGGTAGAATTGTCTGTCAAACACTCCCTCTGTGATTGAAATATTAAATTAGTCTGTGCAAAATGGATCTTTTCCAATGTAGATGTTGTTAGTCTTGCATCTTAAGCACACTGTAGCTTGGGCGTATGAGTGTGCTCTGGAAGGAGGGAGGTTTTCACGTCGTATGGAGGTGCGGGGGGTTTGAACTCTGTTCTCCTGTGTAAGAAACAAGTGTGGCAATTAAATGTTTGGAGGCTAAAGTTGTCCTGTTCAAGAATCAAGTGATAAATAAGATTACAGCTGAAGAAAGCTTTTGATTAAAAAAAATAAATAAAAGTTGGTCACTCTTACCCCACTTTCTAATGCGAGGAGAGGCATTGTCATTCTCATCTCCTGCACAAATTCTAGCACGGGAATTTTATATGCTTAGCCTGTTGGCACATTGCTTGAAAAGACAAAGTGATCCTTTGCTCTTTTTTTATGTTAAAATCCACTGAAATTTTCAAGTTTACCAAGAATGAAGAATGAAAGAATGTTGTCTTTCTAACTCACCTCTTCGTATGTTTTGGTTTGGAAATAATGCTACAAGAAACTCTGTTGGGTTGTTGGCTTTTGATTAATTGTTTTCTGTTGGAATATACAACTCTCAGCCAAGGTTTTTTTTTTCACTTTACTGAGTTGTGTTTCAATATACTATTAGCTCTTGCCTCTGATCAGAGTGGTCTTTGCATTTTTATACTATGCAAATCAGACCTTAAGATAAAGTGTCTGCTCACATGGCCTAAAAGCAATATTGACATTCATTCTGCCCTCTTACAAACCACCTTTGTGCTTCTCACCACAGCCAGCAGAGATCTAGCTTTCTAGATGGGGTGCTGCAGCAAGCCTGGGAAAAGGGAAGTTGCCTCAAGTTGACAGCTTTAAAACCTGTGATGTTGGCAAAGTAGTGATAGTAAGAACGCTGGTGAGGGAAGGAAAAAAAAGTAAGGTGGTGGCTGTAGAAATAACTAGAAAATTTGGGTGGAAACTCGTAAATAATCAGGCAAGGGGATTTTTCTTCATTTATAGAAAATAAGACACTAATATTAGAATTTGCACTGGGTGGAGAGGATAGGAGATGCATTAAGGGCAAACCTGCATGCTGGTTACTATGCCAGTTGGATTGTGGGAGGAGAGGAGGTTTAGGTATCAGATAATTTTAGGAAGGAAAATCACTGTAGGACCATATGACTGGTCTGCGGTTAGGCTGTAAGCATCTCTGCTCTTGAATTTGTATTTTATACTTATGATCAGGAATAATCAGGGAGAAGTCCCTCTCTAGAGGGACTCCTCTCACTACTTACAGAGCTCTCTTAAACCGCACTGAAAGTTCTGTGTCTAATTGGAACCACATACGCCATGGAGGCAGCAGCTATGAGAGGATGATGGGGGATGACAACAGCTAAGCAAAATGCCCAGGTTTCTGAATGGATGCAATATTGAATTGTTTTTTAATTTGTTTTTTTCCTCATTTTGTTGTTTTTTTTATCATGTTTTTCTTTGGGTTTCTCTCTGTTTTACAGTTCTTTTGAGCTCTTCTTTTGAGGCTGTGTTTGATGCGTTGGCTTCCCATCCGCTGCTCGTAACCATCTCTGCTATGAGTTGTGAGTGAGCCATCATCATGCTTCTGGGTTTTCATTTTGTTTTGCTCTTTTGTTGTATATGGAAGTCTGATTACACCTGGTTTTATTTTTTTCCCCTCATGATATGTTTGCTTTTCAGCAGGACCATGACAGCTATCTAAATGTGCTGCAGAAACCTAGAGCACTTGGGGTTTTGCTTAAGGGGTTGGCAGATGGGTGGTACCAGAGACCGTGGTTTTGTCACTCTTGTGGCTTCAGAGGCAAAGGGAGGGGAGTTCTCTCATCTGACACTTTTGACTCCAGATTTTTCTGTTTATTCATTTCTAACTCCCTGTTGGACAAACTATGCTGCTGTCATTAATAATTCTGCAGTGTAGTACTGTTTAAATTAGTATCTCAAAATGTATGCAAAAGATGCGGAATTTGACTCCACAGTAGATGTGGAGGTTCAAATCACTGTGTCTCCTTTTAGGCCTAACCAATGGAAGTAGAAAATCCCTTGTACTTACCAGGATGCTGGCTTTTTGTTTATTTAAGGTTTCCTTTTTTTTTTCTTTTTACTCCAACTTTTCCAGCAAGTTATTTCAGTCCAAGATACATCTCCAAGTGCTTCCTGTGATCTGTGACACTTCCTTCCTCCCCTTAGCCTCTTCTCTCTGGTCTGCGCTAGCTTTCCTTTCATTTTCTTACTGTTGGAAATCCCTTTCCTATTTCCATGACTGATTAACTGATCCTAGATGACAACAGTCCTGCCAGAGGCGAAGGTGGTGGGTCTCATGAGATGTTTGCACAGGCTGGGGAGGAACCAGTAGTCATGTTCTATTAGAATACCGCAGGAGTAAGAAACAGCAGGAGGAAAGTACTGGCATCCAAATGTAAGTTATTAGGAATGGAGATGGAGATCAGGGCCTTCAAAGTTAGCAATCTACAGAACAATGAGATGAGAGAAAAAGTTTTAATGTGTAGGAAGAAAGGTAGTGTAAGAAGCAAAGATTCTGGTTCATGATGAAATAGGAATGTTCCTGAATTAAAGGGAGCATTTACGAGAAAGGTAAATTTAATTTGAATCATAAGGGAGACAGTATTGGCCCTTTTAATACAGGTGGTCAGAAGTGTTTAAAATGCAGAATGAGGAAATGTTCACGGGTGCAAAGGAGGACACAATTTGGGAAAATGTACCCACTTTGTACATGGGTTACTCTGAAAGTAATGTCTCCTACTTCTTTCCTAATGGAAACTACAACAGACACAAAGGAAAATATAACACAAAACTCTCAGCTGCAAAGCATTGTTTTTTTCAACAAGGTCACCACCTACATACCTTTGCAAGTGACCAAGAGCCTGCAATTCATGCTCATAAAAATCTGCACCACTGTTTCACAGCTGTTATGACAATGTCATTGCTAGGAAAATGTTGTCCATGTTGTTCATCTTTAATTGAACTGAACAGATGGAAGTCAGAAGGCACCAAATCCAGACTGTACTGTGGGTGGCTGTGGTAGGATAGTCCAGCCAAACTGTTCTCCATCGTCTTCAGATTGGTACGGGGCCTGACATTATTGTGTTGGAAGAGAAAGATTGCCTTCTTTACTGGCCTGATCCTGGAAGTTCAAACCTTCAGTTTAATCAGCATAATCAGCATTACAACTTGATAGTTTGTCAAGGTTCCAGGAAACTCAGGAGGATCATCACTTTCCTATCACAAAATACGCTGCACATGACCTTAGCTGCTGGGGCTGTCTTGAACTTTTTCCTCAATGAGGAGTTCACATGTTGCCACCCTGTGGACTGCTGTTTTGACTCTGGTGGTGACACCATGTTTCACCACGCTAATGCGTGGTAATGCGCTAATTCAGAAAACTCTAATCTTCAGCCTCGTTTCAATAGGTGCTGACAAACTATACGCAGTGTTGTTTCTGTTCCTGTGTGAGCGTTCATTGTGCCTGCCTGGTGCAAAGTTCTGTGATATTCCTATGTTGTCACCATCATTTCTAGTACATTAAAGCCGATATTCAGATCCATGTGCAGTTCCCTGGTTGTAATCTATCAGTTCACATGGATGAACTGATCAAGACCTTCATTTTGTTGTGTGACAGCTGGGCATGGCCATCCAAAAAGTGGTTTATTTTTCAAATCACCGTTGTCACTGCTTAAACACACGTGCCTGTGCTCACAGCCACTGTTTGGTCTCTTTAAATGTGAAGCAAGCAGTGACTGAATGTGGGTGCCATTTTTTCCATGTGGGGGGATTCAGTTCCACCCCTGCTTCATACACACTTCCATGTCAGACACAATCTGTCCCGTGGCGACAAAATGTAGTGGGACATTGGTGGGAATGTTCAACCTCTACTGCCATACCAGCAACATTTACCTCTGGTGTCATGGGACAATGTAATAAAATAGGAGCCATTACTTTTGGAGCAGCCTTCATACATGATGCTGTCAGTTGTCTATGTTGTAGTACATTGCCCATATATTGAAAGGAACACAGTGTAATTTTTTTCCTTGTGGAACCAGTCTAATATATTATCCTAAGCTAAAACTCATTTTAAACCTAACTTCTGAGACACTGCAATGTACTTCATATCTCTGTCATCTCCCTGACAGCTCTGTGTAATGAATTACTTTTGCACACAATCTGAATTCAGGGGACATGCTTTATCATGAATAACGTTTTTCATAATAATACTGATGTGGGAAAAAATTTTAAAAAGTCATCAGCTTGTTAGCTTCTTATTTTCCTGGTAGTTGGAGGATTTTTGTCAGTTATGCTATACACGATTCCACAGTCTGTCAGAACTTGCAGAATTTCAGTTCTGTGTCTGGTGTGGAGAGCTCTGGACAGCTGGGATGCTTTATCCAGGCCATTCTTCACTGCTGGGCAATGTGGTGGTGAGATGTGTTTCGTTTTTTTTTTTTAAACAGGAAGAAGTGAGGTATGCAAAGAGATCAGAAGAACTAATATTGATGAATTCAGAAGATAAGTCAGCAGTTGGGCAGGCAGGAGCACTTACTGTTTGGATGGAAAATAAGTTATCTCCTGCTTTCCCCAGTCATGGGAACATTTGATTGCAGTATTTAGTGACCCAGTTGAAAAACAAAACTAATTGTCTCGTGACTGGCAGGGTTAAATGTGGAGGGAAAGCCTTTAGGAGGAAAAAATTGTTAACATACATAACGTTTATCTATTTTGTTTAAAGTTCTGAACATCCTGTCAAAACAATTGCGAAGTCTTGCAGTGATCTCCTGCAGGCAGCAAATCAGAGAGGACTGGGGAGAGAGCTTATTGGATTCAGCTGCAGGTCTGGCTTGTGAACTGTTTCATAGCAGTTGCTGGGTAGAAGCTTGGTTAAATGATGGGTGAGCATTTGTTTCCATTCTGAAAGAAAAGAACAAACCTGCAAACTGCCTGGGAGCTGGTTTTGGAATAGATATAATTAAAGAGAGTACTCTGTTACTAACAGTAAGTATTGATCTAAGTAATATTTTCAGAGATATTGCCAGCCATACTGAAATCAGCACGTGATACTTGGCTCCATGCATATAGATCTACATTTGATATCTGAGGACATCTAAGTAGGAATAGCACATAAAAGACGATCTTCCCTGTGCTACAGAAATTGAACGATATTTGTTCTGAAAGCATTATAGATTATACACTGGAATTGTGACTATTATGAACAATTCCTAATATACTGTTATTTTATAGCTCATGAGGAATTTCCACTCGCAATGGCAAAGAGGAATGAATGTCCTCTTCAGGACAGCTGTCCTATAGAGGTCAGCTATGTAGAGGTCAGAACTGTGGTAAAGAGTGATTCCAACATATTGTTCAGTGACAAGCATTCTGCTTTTCAGAAACCTGTATTGGTGAATTCAGTGCATACTGAAAGGTATTTTGCAGTAATTTGTCAGTAGGCATCCTAAATGTATGCTCTGGGAGGAACAGATATATGGTCATGAAAATCATATCTTGAATATTACCAGTGCTGAATAAGTAGCTTACAGTTCAAGCTGTTGAACTGCAAGATTATATGCTGTGTTAAGTGTGTGGCAGGTGTGTATGGGTTCTGCTTGTGAAATGTGACTTTTTGTTTGGAGTCACTGTAACTGCAGAGCTGCATTATGCATGCTATTCAGGTTCATATTAGCAGCATGGTGTTGATGATCTTGTTTAAAACATGCTCCAATTTTTACTCTTTGTGAGAGTTTTGAAATGTAGAGCTTTCCTGTATCCAGAAGGAAATAATTGACTTGTATGCACTTAAACTGACATAAGTGTCCTAAATAAAAGCACAGTTTTAGGCTTCAGTCTGAAAGCATAGGCACAGGTGAAAAACAAACAGAAATCAACTGACCTAAGTGGGACAGCTTATCCCAACAGAATGGGTATTGGTGCTCAGATTTCTGCAAGAATAGCATCTCACTTAGCATCATTTTCAACACTTAGTGCTTTGCCTAGGCTTAGCTTTAAGGTGCCTGAACCTGATTTTGCCACATGAATTTTGAAAGCTCTGCTGCTAACTCTGGGCCTTCTAGCTAAGCTGAAAGAATTTGCCAGATGTCATTATTTAAATGCAGTTTTTTTCAGAATAAAGGAAGTCACACTGTGAAAAGTAATGTCCTTGTAGAGACGGCATTGGAAAGAGTTGGGGGTGTTGCTCAGCCCCTCCAGCTCCAAATAAAAGTCAGAGGAGGGCTGCCTTTTTCCCAGAGTACCTTTATCAAGCCTTCACCTCCAAGGGGACGTGAAAATCAAGAGAATCAGAGCAAGAAAAACTAAACGTACTGGGGAGAAACTGGTGAGGAGTAAAAAAAAAAATAATATAAAAAAAATCATGTTGACAAACAGTGTCAGCAAAGTTGTACACATGTCAGGGGATTCTTGTTCTTGTCCTGAGCAGGCTGCCCTCAAACTTTGCTTTGCTGTTGTTATTCTGAGTTTTGCACTAGCGTTTCTGTACTAGCTTTTTCCTTGACCTGGGGCTTAAAAGGGAAGTTATAATCCCGGAAAATATTCTTATCTCTTTCTACTACTGCTGTTCTAACCTATCCCTGTTGTAACTTTTCCTTCTGTGTAAAATAAGCTTTTATGGAAATGCAGAATCTCAGAATGCTACACAGGTGGCCGCTAGAGCAGATGAGAGCTTTGTATCCCTTGGGTCAGTAAGGTGAATATATAAGTTCTCAGCAGGTAGCTGCATGTAGGATTTAGTAATCTGCTCTTTCTGAAATGTTTCTGTTGTCTCCCGTCAGCCTCGCAACGTTGCTGGTTTTCGAGGAACGGTCCGTTACGCTTCAGTGAATGCACATAAAAACCGAGTGAGTATTTCTGGGCTATGAAGGGTTAAACACGAGTTTATTTCTCCCCAGGAAATTGTTCTCGGGAGCACAGGCTTAAAAGCTGTGAGTTCTGCTTTGTAGCCTATGTAAGTAAATCATCTGAATTCCATTAGGATGTCAAGAGTGTTTTCTGTAAAATCAAAATTATGATTCAGTTATTGAATCCTCTCAAGTTGGTAAACTTCATGATTTTCATTATTGCATTATTGGACACTGATTAAGAGGAAAAAATTCCCACTGATGCAGTTACCAGTGTTACCTTACAGCCTGCTCACTAATTTCCAACACTACTTGACTGTGAGACGAGTGCCAGGTCCTCACATCCATTTTCCCCCTGGAATTTTGGATTTTAGCTGCATGTCCTCAGGTGAAAAGTTACTTAGTGGAACTCAAGTTTACTTTTTTTTTCCTGAAGATAACCATTATTTCCAGAGGATCTGACATGTTTCATTCTGAACACTTCCAGAAATCTCATCCACCATTTTTCTCAAAACATTCTTGTCCTATGTCAGTAATGCTTCCTATGTAGAAGTGAACTATAAGTCCTCTGGTCCTGCTGCAAAGTGCTTGCCAGATGAGAATTATCAGCCCTCCTCCAGCTTTCCAGCATCCTAACTGCTGTCACTTTTTGAGACAGTGTGTTTGTAAATGTAAATTGGTATTGAATACATTAATATTCATAATATTGATGGTTCTAATCATTGCAGTATTCTATACGTGGCGGAAGTCATCTTGGAGTTTTTGCTTGCAGTCTTGTTATAACAGACTGAGTCAGTGGCTCAGCCATTTGCAGACCTATAATAAATAGGTCTAGCAGGATGCTGTTACCTAAAGAATATTTTTATTCACCTCATCCTCTGCCCTTGTCGTAAGCACCATATTCCCATACCTTTTCCCATAGTGATCCTGGCACTTGAACTTTCATCTGAAAGAGTATTTGCTATACACAGCGTACATACATACATATATGTATATGTGTTTTACATATGTATGTACCAACACACAGGTATATATAAAAACATAGGGGTTGGAGGAAAAAAAAACAACCATCTGCTTTAGTTTTCTGCTTGCAAAGGGGTCCTACAAGTGCCTGAGCTGGTGCAAACTAAGATATATTGTCTTTGTGGTATATAATCTTTCCTGATTCTCATTTTTCTAGCATGTGCTGGAAAGTATTTGTGATAGAGGGCCATACTGAAAACAAAGCCCCCCATAATTAGGAAATAAATAAAGATAAAGCTTTTTCCAAATAGTTTACTCTGGGCTTCTGGGGGACGTGGTTCTTCAGATTCCTTTGATATGTCAGAGAATTCTATTCCTACTTACAAAGTACTTCTGTAATTAGCATGGCCCAGAGCTCACTATTCTTAGAGTCTCTTTGTAGCTACCTGTAAATTCCTTAAGTTTGAAAATGAGGAGGAGGAATCTGCCAGCAGCTGAACTTTCAGAAAAGCTTTAGGAAAAACAGTTGTTTTTTTTCTGAGAACAGGACTTAAAAATTCAAAATACGTTACTTTGAAACACCATCCTTCTGGTGAGGAACAAAGGTCTGAGTTGTATTAATTCAGATGGGTGTTAGTTATGCTTTCTTCTGTCCCTTAGCAGTTGTCTGCATGTGGCTTTATTAAAAATAAATCTGTAGGATATATCATTAAAAATAAGACTTATGAGGAAGATTCAGGTTGTTTTACGAGGGGAGGTTACTGGCTGTAAGACGTCATTCATTGCCAAAGGTGGAAAGAGTGATACAGGGTGGGCAGCTGAATGCCGTAATGTTTTCTGATGGATACTGATAAAACTGAAGTATGATTTTGGGAATTTTCAGCTGTAGCTGACATCAGCTGAAATTCTATTTAGACACAGACATTGCTGCTTAATGCACGCTGCTCTGAGAGATCGTAGTCTGGATATTGTATGTTGAGCACCAAAAACAAATTCATGTGCTTTATGTCTCAATTTCCCATTTGCTAGGCCAGGAGGAGGATGGTATGGGGAGAATCTGGAAATTGTTGTGGTTCTTGATTATGGGAGTTTTAAAAAAAAGCCCTTGAGTAAATGCTGTCTTTTGAAAAGAGTTGGAATGGTACTTTACTTAAAAACAATGATAAAGAAGACTTTCTCTACACTGTTTGGTTTTTTTTTCTTTATCTGGTTTGTTCTATATCCTCTTAATAAATATTCTGTATGCTAAGTGAAGGAGAATCCTGTGGAAAACTGTTCCGCAATGTGTTCAAAAGTAAAACAAATGAAGTTATTCAGGCGACTGTGTTGACATTGCCCAGTTTAGTAAATGCTTGATTTTGCATCATAAATCTTTAATCTGGCTTCTTTAATCATGTAATGGGAAGTATGACTTCTCTCCCTGCTTTTTAAAATGAGGTAGCTCATCTGGAGAGCACATCTGGACCACTGAGCAGCATGGAACTTTGCTCCTCAGTCTTCGTCTCTCTTTTCTCCAGGAGATGGGTAGGCATGATGATCTGTGGTCCCTCTTCTACATGTTGGTGGAGTTTGCAGTTGGTCAGCTTCCATGGAGAAAGATCAAAGATAAGGTAAGAAACTTAGCATCTATACTTGAGACGGGGTGCTCCCTTTTTGTTAATAGCACTCGTACTATTCCTGTTTTTCATCAGATCTTGCTGCTGGATGCTGATCTGCTTTTGTGTTCTGTCACACGCCAGTGTGCAGTTTGCCTTATTTGGGATGCACGTTGTTAATCATATTGGATCAAGCAATTTTGATCTTACAAAGCAAATAACAAAAGTGGAAAGGCTGAATATGAGCTGTCCTTTTTACAAAAAAACCAGAGCCTTTAGAAAGGAGTAAGGATAACACTGGCATGGAATGCAAGCCAAATGGGAATTGCAACTGGAGAATTGAGTAACTGTTCATGTTACAATGAAAATAATTCATGCTTGAGAACAAAGTCCCTGGGAAGAAATATGTTACCTGTGCAGTAGATTCTGCTAAAGGGACAGCTTCTGAAGAGTGTTTCTGACTTAGGATTCTCCTTTGGCCTTTTTCTGCAGTGATCTACCTTCCTGTGGTAGGGATATCAAAACAAAGTGTCTAGCCAAAATGCTACTTCTATGAATCACCTGTGTTTTGGGAATGACAAGACTGGACAGTGTTTCAGGAATTGTAAGACAGAGGAAGTCTGAATATGATGCCATGATTCTTGGATCTGAGATATTTTATGTTTTCCAGGAGCAAGTTGGCATGATAAAAGAAAAGTACGAACATCGAATGCTGTTAAAACACATGCCTTCAGAGTTCCACCTTTTTCTGGATCATATTGCAAGCTTAGACTACTTCACCAAGCCAGACTATCAGGTAGGAGCCTGTCTTTGTTGCCACACTAATGCATGACACAGTGGATTGGTATTTGCTTTTTCCAATTTTTCCAGACATATGTTTATATCTGACTGATGAACACCTTCCTAGAACCAGGAGGAAAGGATCCTTACATTCTGTACCATCCTTCAGCATCTCAAAAATTTCTTCTCCTTCTTGCCCGCTCAGCCCAAAATAATCCCTTTACTCCAGAACAGAAAGCTTTTCCCAAAGCAGCAGTTTGCATTAAAGCACAAAGGTTGTGAGATAGTCCAAGCATGGCAAAATTTTAGTGCAGCTTGTCAAACTGCAAAGAGCCTCTGCCACCAGCTAAATGGTGCACACCAACCCTTTTAGTTTCTTGCAGATCCATGTGAGCCTTAACTCTTGAGGATCTTTCTTTAACATTCATCTTAACATTTTTTCTCCCATGCAGCGTTTGCTATTAGCTTGTATGTGATCAATTACAGTAGTTAACTAACACAATGTAACCGAAGCAGCTTGACTCTGTTTCCCTTTTTTGTCACAGTGCTTTCCACATTAAAGCCAAAGCGATGAAAACATGATTTTATTAGCAAACCTGTGTAGTCTTATGTGAGTGACTGTTCCTGCTGATGAGTGGGAAGATGTGCTTTTGTATGTTAGCTATGGACTTATTCAGCATAGCAACCACAACTCTTTTCTTTTAGGTTTATTTGGGAATAAAAACCAGACACCTTCTGGATAGTACAGTGGAAGTGTAACATTCGCAACCGAAGTGGGGAGCTGGAAAGCAGTGATGGTGGACTGAGAAGAGGCTGAGGGGGCTGGGTTTCTTTAGATCTCTAGAAAGGGCAAGAGGAGATCTAATCACTGTTTTCCACTATTGTCAGGGGCTGCAGGGAGAAGAGAGGCAGAGAGGCAGATTTTTCTCAGAGGCATACAGTGAGAAGCAGCAAGCGGAAGTCACATCTAGGGATATTGGGCTTAGTTCTAGGGGAAAAATCAGAATGAGGGTTGTTATGTGTGGATCAGATACTTAGACAGTCTCCATCCTTAGAGATTTCCAGAAGTCAATCGAACCAAGACCCTGAGGCACCAGATCTGACTTTGTAATTAGCCCTGGTTTGAGCAGATGGCTGGATTAGTGATCTTCAAAGCTCCTTTTGAATCTATATCCTCCTATCGTTCTATTCCAGTGTAAAATAACCGTACTGTATTGAAAAGCCATCCTTGAGATAGAAGTGAAAGGGGATTTTTCCGGACCATTTTAGTGCACTCCAAATCATGAACAGCTTTTTCTCAGTTGGGGATTTGTCTTGAAGCTGTGAATTGCCTCTTTGCCCTCAGCTTCTTGCAGGTGCAGCTCTGGAAGGAAGCCTACAAAAAGAACTCTCCACAAAAATCTGGCACCTGCAGCTCAGCACCGAACAGTGATTCTTCTAGCTTGACTGGAGGCATAATCCAGCCAGCAAATTCTCCAAACATCTCAGCTTCAGAGATGTCCTTTGCATTCTTTTATCTGGTTTTATTACTGAGAAAAATGTAAAGGCATATCAGATGGCATCTGAGTTTGATGCCAGTAGCAGGCTCTCAAAAAAGTTAAGGAACTGGGCAAAGATGTCTATTCAGATATGAAGTCGTGGTTTATTTACAATGTGGAATGATCAGAAATAAGGAAACAGAATAAAATATGTATGAATATAATTTAATGTTACTGTTTCTCTCCTTAACTTTTGAATATATTTCAATTTAATGTATACTTACTAATCACCTGGTAAGGATCAGGATTCTGAAGGCTGTCCAACAGCTGGACAAGCTTGGTTTTGTAGCTGTTCAGTTCTGGTCAGTCTCCAGGTTAGTCTCTGAGAGAAATTTCTGTGAAAGTCCAACTGCTTTGATTGGAGATGGTGTTTTTCTGGCCTTGTAGCATGTCTCCAACAGTACTGGGTGTTGGAAGATAATAAAAGAACAATCATTCAGTGATGTTTTTTCCAGAAAACTCTCCAAGCTTGAAAATCAGGGACCTTTGAGGCTTAAGAGTCACCCCATCCAAATATGTCTGCTTCTTGTAGTCCTCAATGAATCTGTGTTTCTTCAACTTGTCCTGTCTCATCCTGGACTTATGTAACCCTTTAGCATCCACCATGTTGTGTGACAGAAATGATCCATGGCTTAAGTGCTTACTGCTTGAAGGGCTACATCTTTCTGCTTATTCTAAACTTGCCACCTGCTAGTTGCAAGTGCCTTTCTTAAGAGACTTTACATCGTGGACAGAACTGTGAGCACTGGGTCCCTACCTCCTCTCCTAGGTCTTGTAGACCTCCATGGTGTAGCTTTGCAATTCAAAACTATTTAGTTGCACAGAAGGAAATCTTTCCACACCTTCGATCCAGTAGCATGAAGTTCTGGTAGAATCCTTCCTCTCACCTCCATCATTTTGAAGTGGGGAATGATGCATAAACTCTGCGTGTGAGCCTCCAATTACCAGATCATTCTATCTGCTCCTTTCTTCTTCACTGTCTGGAAGTTGATGTATTGTCTCTCTGCCTTCTCCTGATGTATGTCTTCTGGCTTTACAGAATGCTGCATATCGTAGGATGCTTTTGGCTTTATTAAGAGGCCAAGCAAAACATGGGTGTAAGAAGAGCCATATTGGGTCAGTCCCTCTCTTCTTGATCCTCTGTAACTGAAGAGAGATGCATGGGGCTTGACTGCTGCTGTGTGCTTCTTGCTCTCAGCTGTCCATTCGATGAAGTCTACAGTCTTTATCTTCAGCTTAGCTGCTCTCAGCATCTGGAATTGTCTACATAGGCAAATGCCAGCAGGAAGGGGAGAGTGGTAAAATATCTGTAGAGTGATAAAACACCTGTAGCCCTCACCACCATCTTGCAGCACACATGAAAGAAAAAGCAACTGCATCTGCTATTTATGCATGATTTTTATCAACATTACAGGAACAATGTTTTAGGGGTAGAAGGTTATGTGGATACTTCAAATCAGTCATCCTTGCCTTTTTTTCCCCATACCATCCCTTCTCCATATTGTTGGGTTTTTATTGGGTTTAAAAAAAAAAAAAAAAAAGAGAAACTTACACTACTTACCTTTCAGCTGTACTTCTCTCCCTCCAACTCCCCCTTAATCTAACTTGTGGCTTTTTGTCTGTGTGAATTCTTCCAGTTCTGTAATTTTTCTCCCTGTGCCTTTGTCCCTATGTGATTTTTTTTTTCTCTGTGTGTTAGGCAACGTTTGTCTCCCTTTGCCTTAACCACGCTTCTGTCTTTCCCCTACAAGCTCTGAGTGCTTTCTGCACCTCCTGACCATGCACTTAGGCAACTGCTCCCACACAATGATTGAAATCCTCTTTTTATGCACCCAGCATTACTACAGTCCTTACCACTTCCTATTTTAGCACCTAGCCAGGGAATCTTTCTCACCTTGAAGAGAAATGTTGTTATCTGAGTTCTTCTGGGGAAGTTCTGCCCTCCTTTAGCTGGGCCTGGCTGAAGATGGAGCCTCAGGATAGAGAGCTCTGAGGTATGCAAAGAGCATGAGAGAGCCCTCTCCCACTGTCTGTGTTTCTCAAAATGAACTCTAAGGACAGTATCTGCAGAGGCCCTCAGGTAGGAAACAACTTCTGTGGTCATGGAGAGGACCAGTCTCAGATGGAGACTGCTGTTCTCTCCTTCTGTCCTTCCATTATATACAGTCTGTTGTGTCTGTATGATAAATACAGATTGCAGGCTGATGTATATACATCTGTTCAAAAGGGAAATATTTCTCTAAACATTGGAGAAAGGTGCGATTACATTTGCAGTTGCCTCAATAAGAGCATCCAGGATGGGGTGAAAGTGATAACCAAGGTGGAGGTAGTCAGGAAAAGCAACTTTCTTTGTTGACTTCTCTCTGATCTGACTTTGAAACTGGATCTGATTTCAAGGTTAGCAATGCTTTGAATACAGATTGGACTGTCTGAAATCCCTTGCTAATCAAAGCTATTGAATTTCAGCCTTCTGTATATGTAGCATCTCCTGCTTGAGGCTCTCGCTGCACCCCTTAGCTGAAATCCAGCATAACCGAGGGATCACTTGTCATCTTCCTTCTTAGCAGAAAGAAACTCAGTGTGGGAGGCCTGCAGTGACTGTGGAGGCTACTCTGATTCCTGGTGGTATCTTGCACGCAGACAGAGGAACCCTACATATAGTAACTCTTTGCATGACTTCTGAAAGCAGTGGTTAGAAAAGAATGGTTTCATTGGAAAGAACCTACACAGATCATAAAGTCCAGCTGCTTTGGATAGTTTCAGAGCTATCCAAAAGTTAATGTACTAGTAAGAGCATTATCCATAAGGTTCTTGATCACTGACTGGGGCATCAACCATTGAGGCTGATACGGTGGCTGACCACTCTCATGGTACAGAAATGTTTCCTGTTGCCCAGTCTGACCTTGCCCTGATGCAGCTCTGTGCTGTTCCTTTTCTGCCATTGGTTTCCAGGAGCAGAGCCTGGCATCTCCCTCTTCACCTCCTCTTCCCCAGACTGGGCAACCCAAATGTCCTCAGCCTCTCTTTATAGGGTATGCCTTCCTGTTAGCAGCTTTCTTGCCCTCCTCTGAGCTCTTTCA
This sequence comes from Tetrao urogallus, assembly GCF_951394365.1. Lineage (NCBI taxonomy): Eukaryota > Metazoa > Chordata > Aves > Galliformes > Phasianidae > Tetrao > Tetrao urogallus. The sequence goes on from NC_136814.1 coordinate 15,437,953, forward strand.
AGGACCTTAACAGCCTTTTCATATTGTGGAACCCAGAACTGCACGCAGTATTTAAGGTGAAGCCAAACCAATCCTAAACAGTGAGAGAATCACCCCTTTTGAGGTTGGTGTTGAAACTGTGCTGTGCCCTCCACTTTCCTTCTTATAAAGCTTTGAACTTTCTTCAGGAATAGAAAAGGTTTAGAAAGGCTGAGAGTGATCAGCACGACCATGGAATAGCTTTAGAACAGTGACAGCTAAGGATACCAGTATTGGGGAAAAAAAAAGAAAAACATCAAAAAAAACTATTGGGAGTGCAATAAATGCCTGTAAAATCCCAAATAGCCTGCAAAGTCATTTGCAACTTTTAGTAGAAGAGGCTATAGCAGAAACTAACAAAAATTGTTTTGGCTCAGTTGGGGCCTTGAAGGTGCGAGGAAATGATAAGAATTCACTCCTGCTTTTAGCATGTGATATCTTACTTCAGACTGTTTCAGTATCAAAGCAGTGGAAGGTAAGGAAAGTGGTACTGGTTCTTAAGAGACTTCAAAAAATGCCTGTCCCTGGCACTGACATGTACATCACAAATAATCAGGAATATAGTAAAGACCCCAGGGTTAGAGGACAGATGAGTGGGAGTAATGTAATGCTAGTTAGTATGGCTTTTATAAGGACAGTCTGCCTGCTGATGTGTAGAGTTCTTGGAAGGAGTTTGTGAGCCTGTGGGCAAAGGCTCTATAAATCGTGCTTTAATGGTAATTTCTAAGAGACATCGGGCAGACCTTGCTAGGTTCCTAGTCAAACTAAGCTCACTAGGAATAGCAGGGAACCTTCTCAGATGAATAAACAGATAGTTAACAAGTGAGAAGTGAAAAGCCATTTAAAGGAGGTTACTGGTGTAATTAACAGAGCCCTGGGTTTGAACCAGGTTCTTCCAATTGTTCAGAAAATCATTTGGAAAAGAGAGTAAATACCAAAGTGATGAGTGTCACTTACACATACCAGTTGTCCTAAATAACAAAGAAAGACTGTTGACTTAATGGAAATGAATGGGTAAGAAAATAGCAGATGAAATTCAATGTAGGTAAATGTCTCATACTGTGTATGTAGAAAAGGAATGTGAATCTAACCTCTGTGCCGGGCTTCGTCTTGGCATTAGAAGAGATTGTTCTGTGAGAGCTTATACTCAGTGCTCAGTAACACTCAGAAAGCAAACAAAACCATAAGGACAATTCCAAGTACTATTAGAAGATAAACACGTGAATCTGTACGATGCATATTTCTTAAGTACTGTTTATACTTCCGTACCTGAATCATAACAAGGATAAATTTAAATCAGGGAAAGTGTAGTGGGGAGGGGGTAACAAGGAACTACAGATACATCGACTTCTAGATACAGAAAGATGAAGTAGACTAGGACAGCACATTCTGCAAATGAGAGGACTGACATGTACATGACATCTTTAAAATCAAAAGTAGAACTGCAAAAAATTGTTTTCTGCTTTTTCTAACATGAAAATGAGAAACTGCCATATGAAGTTAGCAGATGGCAAATTTAAATGAACAAAACAAATAGTTTATGTCATTGGTGAATTCTTTGCCATGAGATATGTGTAGTTCAGAAGCTTATGTATTCAATAAGTAACAGGACAGATTCATGAGAAGATGTCCAAGGTTACTAAATACCAGAAATGCATTTACTAAATAGCAAGAATTACTCTTTATTTGCTTACATTCAGTTTTGAGCAAGTTCCATGTCAACAGTAGCAGCACAAGTCCTGTTTCTATCAAGGGTGAAAGGAAGTATCATGAGATGAGGCTAACAGAAATGCAATCCTATCATATTGAACTGTCACAACATTAACATCCCTTTCTGAGCAAAGGAGTTGCTACATCTGCCATGTCACATCCTGTCTGTCTCTTCTCTCTAGAGAGGTGTTACCTGTCCCCTGGTCTGACAGCTCTGAGAATTCTTTCTCAAAATGCAGTGCCACTGCAGGAGTAGAGCTACAATGATTCTTTGCTTCTGGGCCACAAAGGAAAAAGATGACTTAACTGAAAGCTGCAGATAGGGTGTTTTTGGTTTTTTTTTTTTGCAGTGAGCCAGAGGTAGTAGGAAATGGCAAATTCTCATTGCCTTCATGCAGAATGTTTTCTGATCATGCTGCTAAAAACAACTGGAATTGAAGTGAAGAAATAGGCATTTAATCTATGGTAATGTTTATTCGTGTCCCGGTGTTGACATCGCATTTCGCTGGGTAATGCTTTGCTGCACAGAACACTGCCTGTAGCTTCATTTTTCTCCTGAAGAAATTGGTTCTCAGAAGTGGACAAGCATAAACCATGTGAACATGTGCATTTGTACCTGCAGTCTTTTAAAGAAAATAATTTAGTCACTTTCACAGTTTGTTTTCTGCAGCCCAGTGTGGCTGTTGCCACTGTGCATAAGCATATCACTGAGCTCCTGCCTAAGCTGTATTTAAGCCAGATGTTGCAGCAAGTCTGCATTCTGGAGCTGGAGCTTTGCTGTTGTGTCCATGTCTTCTGGTGGGCCTTGAGCTCTGTGTAACACAAGTACCATTTTTCCTATGTCTAGTCTACAGGAACACCAAGCTGAAATTCAGGCTTTATATTTAGAGTAACCAACCAACTACAACATTTAGCCAGATCAGTGTTTAGATTACACGTGTCACTGTGGTAGATTTAAAGAAATTTCAGTTACCAAGCTAAAAACAGCCTAGGAAACAGCTAGTGTGATTCTGTGACATTTGCTTTTCATTCCTTGGTGCCTTTTACAGGCAAGATGCTCTTGAACCTCATCATCATAGCTCATTATCTTTTTTTGTATGAAAGCTTCTCTCAGCCAACTTATTCTTAGAATAAATTGTTTTTGTAAATTTATTCCAGCTAATCATGTCCGTGTTTGAGAACAGTATGAAAGAAAGAGGCATCACTGAAAATGAAGCTTTTGACTGGGAGAAGGCTGGTACAGATGTCTTGTTGTCCACTAGCACTTCTACTCCACCACAGCAAAACACCAGGCAAACAGCAGCCATGTTTGGGTGAGTACTGCAGTCATGCCAGTCAGACCATGGGCGTGCTCACTAACAAGTTAATCACTGAAAGATTCAAAGGCTGTTGTGATCCTGAAAGGTAGGAACCTATGTGGCATGGTTTGATTTCAGGCATGTTAGTAGAAAACACGTTTTGTACTTTGGATGAGTCTGTTGGTTTAAGTTACATTAAGGAATGCCTTTGACTGGGATTAATGGAACCTGTATGCCATACTGTATGACACACACAGCTGGCACTTCTCTAAAAGTGCTTACAGAAACACAGTTGTTCTGCTATGGAATGGGTTTCTGGTGTAGAGCTGAACTCATCAGATGCATGCTGCCTGTGCCTACTTCGTGGCTCCCCAGCCCTCACAGGGTTTTTCATTTGCTGGTGCAGCAGTACGAGAAACTTGTTGCTCAGAGTTGGAAGTCAGTCCGGATGGTGAGCTGTGGTCTGTTCTGTGCTTTTGAAGGAGTAATGATCCATAATAATATTACTGAGGATAGAAAGTGTAAAGCCTATCAAGCCTCATTGTCTCATGGACAGATGGGTGGTTTTTAAGCTAAGTACTTTGTAATGTGCACTCCTGAACTTCTGAAGAAGTTTGCAGCCTGGGAATTGAATGTCCCCAAATGCCATCTTTGTGACTGTATACTAGGTGGAATGTTCTGATCTGTTTCATATCATAATATCTGTGTTTGGTTTTTTTTTCAACCAGAAATACATTAAAAACTACTAAGGAATTTCTGTGGAGCAGTGTGATAGGCCACATTCTTTAATTACTATTACCTTTCTTGTTTTTTTTCCATAGGGTGGTTAATGTCACTCCAGTACCAGGAGATTTGCTTCGTGAGAACACCGAGGACGTCCTACAGGGTGAACATCTGAGTGATCAAGAGAATGCTCCTCCCATCCTGTCAGGCCGGCCAGCAGAAGGTCTTGGTCAGACACCAAACACTGCTTTCAATGAGGCTGAAGTTTGGGAAGAGACAGATGTGAATCGCAACAAACTCAGGATCAGCATCAGCAAAGTAAAGAGCACATGTTTATTTCTTGTGGCTTCTGGTCTCAGGGCAGTGAATTCAGACTGCTGTAAGCAAACTGGATCCACTGCTGTAACATCCTACGTAGTACAGAACAAACAGCACCAGAAATTTCTCTGTGGAAGTGGGAAATAACAGTTTTTTTCAGAGTGAAAGCCATTGGGATTAATTTGGATCTTTATGCAAAAATACGTTGTGAACCCAATAATGCTAGAGTGAATCATTCATGTAACCACTACGTTGTGATGTAGCATCTTGGTACTTCAAGCAGTGGTGGTCTAGTCCTTCAGTAGCTGATACAGTATCAGAAATATCCCAGTTTTGGAAATTATAAGCCAAAATTTTACTGCATCCCAATCTCTTGGGCAAATAAATTCAATCTGAGGTGCCCTATTGTCCTGGATCTTAATTAATCACTGATTGAATTTGTCTTCCAGTTGTTTAACTGTCCTTTCTATGGGGTAGCACAGTCTATGAATGGCATATTGGTTCGTGCTTGTTAAGAGAAAGCAGACTCATTACTTAATATTTTTGCATTTTTGCCTTCCAAGGTCGTATTGGGCTTTGTAGCCTTCATTACATGTACACTGCAGTTGGTTTTCCTTATAATCCTTAAGCTATTTCTTCTTGTTCTTTCTTGTAGAAGATTCTTCTTGTAGAAGAATCCTTAAGCTAGTTCTTTCTTGTAGAAGTGACTGGATGATGAATTCATTGTGTTATTTGAGGGTTTACCAGTTCATTTATTTATTAGATCAATGTACATATTGTAAGTAAACTAGCGTTTGTTGTGTTGATCTCAATCCTTATTTCAGAATCAGAATATCACATGGAATGATACCAAATACAAACAAAATCTGTCACCAGAGAAACCTGCATTGGCAGGCAAACTGTCAGCAGACAGATATTGGCAGGGTAGCATTAATCATACAGTAAAGCTACCAGCCTGCTGGGTCTGACCAGAATTTACTTCAGTCTGTACACAGACAGAAAGTTAGTCCTTTCTTCAGCCCTTCCCACAGATATCTGTGCTGTCCTGAATCTTATTAGGAAAGATTATTTTAAGACCAGAAAGCCTCTCATCTATCTTACTTAATGTTCTCCATGTGTCCAATTTGGATCAACATGTTATTGGTATGAAACGTTACCTGAAGAGTTCCTCAATACTGAGAATTATAAATGAAGTTCAAATCACTTCTTCATCTGTCTCTGGTAAATTGTGTGTGTGTATTTGCAGAAGTTCTCATCTGAAGGCACATGGAATAAGAAAAGCTTGATAGAGCAAGGCCTTTCTTTTTCCACAAGTTACAAAAACAAAAAAATTATTTCACAGAAATCCTGGTAGTTCCTGTCTGTTCTTTTGTTCCTTTGAGCCACCAGGTGCCTTGATGCTCTTCAGTCAGACCAAGATGCGTGCAGGGGAGTCCTAACTGTCCTTTCCTCATGCTAGTTGTATGTTGTGTCTAGGTACTCAGTACTATCATTCACAGGGCTGTCACAACAGCAACTAGAGGCAGAAGAGGATTTTACAAGATCCACAGCACAACCAGGTGACTCTCCTGCTAAGGGCTGTGCTATTTCTTATCAGTTTACTGGCAGAGCAGTTCAGAGGAGTCAGCGTGGCAGTGAGTGCTTCAGTTCTGACAAGCTCAGTGGATACACAGCAGTGAGTAGAACAGAGCTGAGGACATTATGCTTTCCAAAGCAGAAGTCTGGCCTTTCTGTCAGCAAGGGTTATCTTTAGTCTGACTCTTGCCTGTCCTTTCTCTCTGCTAGGGCTGTTCTCTTTGCTGTGATTGTTCTCTGATAAGGAGTCAGTTTTCATTGAAGTCACAACCACCACAAGGAGAAATAAGAGGCTGCAGATTTGATCTGTAGGGATGAAGCTTCACCTCTCCTTGCAATCTCAGGCATACTGTGTGTCTTTCAGAATGGCATAGGCAGCTGGTTGGTAAAACACCTTTCTATTCCCAGCTTCAACATCTTTGTTTTCCAGCTTTGTGGAACTAGAATTAGCTCTCACTGTCCCTGTCTGGCTCTTTGCTTTTAGGCAATGAATAAATCTTACTGTCTTTTGTTCTTCCCGGTACTTTCCCAGGATGTACTTAGGAGAATCTCTGTTCACATGGTTCAAATCTTGTTCTGTTCCATTTCTCTCATTTCTCCGCTGAGGGTTTTCTTGCTCCTTGTCACAGAGAAAGGTTCTTCTTTCACTTGGGATCAAAGTTCTCATTCTTTGTTGTTTGTTTGTGGTTTTTATTTTTTCAGAAGTTTTTTCTTTCTCTCTTGCACTTCCTCCCAGTTCTCTGCTCTTGGATCTTGCCAAGTTGTTTGTTTTCCTACAAGTACAATATCAGTATTTTGTTGCCCTCTTCCCAAAGATATTTGTCACCAAATTGACTTAGTTGTATCACGTCCATCCACAGTAGTAGTATATACATTCAATATAATGCATGATAGAAGCAAAAATGTAGATTTTGTACATGTTTGCTTTGGCTCTTGGACACCACAGATTAACAGAATTTGTGTTTGCAGTAGTTTAGTCCATGATAATTCCAGGGTAATTGAAAGGCAAAGGCCCTCTTGTAGAGGTGTTTAAGTATTTGAATTGATGTAAAATCCATTCCTTGTTTTAATATTGGATAATTGCCGGGCTGTGTGGGGCCTTGTGTTACTTCATAGGTTGTTTCTGTAGCTAAAACTGTGTCCTGGAAGAATGCACAGAGTAACAGTGAAGGATGAGGAGTCAAAGTCTGTGATTGGTTTTCAGCGTTCTTCGTGTTTATTCCCTGCAGACTCAGTGCATGGTGGAAGAAGATCAGAGAAATGGGGTCTGTCCCAGCTCCCCTGTCCGAGTGCCTCCAGAGTCCCCTACCGCACAAGCGCGCTCCCTACGATATCGCCGTGTGAACAGCCCGGAGTCAGAACGCCTCTCTACAGCCGATGGCAAAGCAGATCTACATGAAAGAAGGTTTGCTTACCCTCTGTAACCTCCTGCTACATGTAGCAATGCCTCGATTGACTGTTGAGGCCAACCTGATGGTTAGATAAATGGGCACTGAAAGGAGGAGTCGGTGCCTGTGGGCTTTGCAGCCTTTGTGATGAGATGTTCTTGTCTGTTAATAAGGCCTGTTAGTGGGAAGGGTTCTGGGTGGGAATAAAGTAAAGAGTGGGACGTTTAGTGGAGAAAAAGCAAAGTGTTAGATCAGAAATGAAGTTAACAGTCCTAAAGCTTTTTGCTGACCTTAGGTGGGAGGGAAGAATGGATCTAGTTAGGATACATACGGAGATGCATATATTTTAAGAGCTAGCTGGCGGATTCTCATCTGGAGAGTTTCATTATTTCATTTGTCCAGAGTTGTGGTGGAAGCCCCATCCCTGGAGACATCTGAGGTCAGGCTGGATGGGGCTCTGAGCACCTGATGGAGCCAGAGGTATCCCTGTTCATTGCAGGGGAGCTGGACTAGTTGGCCTTCAGGGATCCCTTCCAACTCAAATGGTTCTATGAGCATTATTTTTCAATACTAATAGTCATCATCCTCATCATTTTCAGCATATAACGTTGCATTTGTTTACTTTTGTAAAGCATTGCATCCAGAATGCAGAGCCTGATTTTGAGGCTTGTAGGTGTACTTACCTCAGATCCACAGTGAAGAAATGTCCAAGAAGCACAGAATAATAAAAATAATTAAAATAAGCACTTTAAAGTATTGTGGCTGAGAAATGCAGGTTATGAGTTATAGACTTCTGATGCTGATAACCCTCTTCATACTCTTCATTAATCCCTCTTTCTCTAACAATTGAAAGTCAGAACATGGACTGTGGTTACAGATCTTACTGACAAAATGACCCCTGTAAAACAGGTAGGGAAGAGAAAAGCTTCTCTGTCAGAGAAAACCTAGCAGAGTTCAGCTAGAAAGGAGAGTCACAGGGAGGCACAAGCTGGAAATGAGGAAGGACATAAAAGAACTAGAAAGAGGATGAGCCCCTAGTATTACCTCCAGTTTGTTAGGTACTGGTTTATTCTGCGTGGATGGAGGAAGCTGTAATACTTGTCTGTATTTCAGAAATGATTGTGTGTATTAGTAATTTGGAGATTGAAAAGCAAATCTTGGTTCTGGTTAACTTCTTTCTTTTCTTGTCCTCTTTAAAATAAGAAGGGAAAAAAGCCATTTATAGTAGTCAGCAGCACTACTCTTATACATTCACTGAAAGGTTTTAACTCCTTCCTCTATTTCTCCTGTTCTTCCCTATCTTTTCAGCATCATGCTGTCTTAATGTAGGAAATGTGTAATACCCAGGAGGCATCTCTTTCAGCTGTCCTCTTTCCTCAGCCCATATTTTTAAAACAAAAATCTGTTTGTCATCTTCCAAGTAGCCTCCCTCAGCATGGTACAAGTATTGTCCCCCTCTGCCACAGCCTTCTATTTATTCTCTCTCCTTTTCACAGTAGAGACATGACTCACAGCACTTCCTCTGGATTCCTGGAGTAAATTCTTTCACTCCAGGAGTCTCTCCTCTGCTGGGGAAAGGAGAAGCGCATTGATTAAATCCCATCAGCTTCTTTTTTTTTTTCCTTTTTTTTAGTAAGAGCTCATTAATATGCAATTTTTGACACACATGCAGTGTGAGAGGGCTACTGTTCAGTCTTACCTTGTCTAAGTCTTCCCTGTTCACAGTAGTATACTTTGTAAGTATTTAACAAAAGCACCCTTACTTCTTTCAGATCCATCAGGTGGTTTATGCTGAGGTCTTTGTTTTCCCATACTTCATTCTCTGTATCAGCCCTTGATTCACCACCTTCCCTGATTCCTGTTTCTTCATCAAAAATTGCTCATTTTGATTTGTAATTCCTTCTTGACTCATCTCTGACCTTCCATTGTGCCAAAGACACCCAGCTCTTCTTGGTAGCCCTCACCCTGTGGTCAGTCATCTTTGTGTTTTCCCTTGAAGATTTTTCCCCAGAAGAGCACACGAGACCTCTGTATGGTCCTTGTTGAAATCGCTTTGTAAAAAAACACCACAAGTGTCTTTTTCTGGGCATCAGACATTGTGACTGTGCAACAAGCTGCCAGCCTCTGCAGTAGTCAGAGCTGAATAGGGAGGGAAAGGGAGCAGCAGGTGCAGGCCAAATGAGAAGCATGGACCATAACACTGTGGAACAGAAAGACAGAAGTGTCTTTGGTTTTTCCAGCTGAGATGATGCCAAGGCTGTCGGGGCACAGGGAGCTTCCAGGGCTTGTTTGAAAGGTATTTCTGCATGGCTGCATAGCTGCATTGATGCTATTTAGATTGTGAGTCACTGAACATTATACTGCCCTTTGTCAATGCATATGTGACATGTTTCCTTCCTGCTCCTCCAAATTATTTTGAGGTCACCTACGCCTTGTAACATTTTCAGTGAGATTTTCCTGCTGTCTTCAAAGAGCTCATATAGCCACTGCAGAGACCTCAATGGCCACCTTAGAGAGCACAGTGCAACTGAAGGGGTATAGAAGCCCAGCAATGACATTAAGTCAGACAGTAGATTTAAGTTGGTTTTGTTTTTTGTTTTTTTCACAATCCAGTAGGAATTCCTAATAGGGAAGGAGTATTTTGGTGTTGTGGAGGAAAACTGGTTGGAATCTTGTTAGCTATAAGGAAGAGAGTTGATGAAATTGGTGGCTATCATACAGAATTACTTTAGGAGGAGTGTCTCTGCTACTGTAGGTTCTAAATAAATGTTTTTGCCTAATCCCATCTTTCTAAAGTACACTAAGAAAGGAGTGAGAGCTATAGGGTTTTTTTTCTCAGCTCATATGCTCTCTAACTTTAACCACAAACATGATTTATTTTTAATGGCTTCGTGTTCTGTCTTTAGATCACGAATGGATTTGCCTGGCTCTCCATCACGGCTTGTGTGCTCCTCCCAGCCAGCCCAGATGCTGTCCATTGACACTGGCCAGGCTGACCGGCAGGCAAGCGGTCGGATGGATGTGTCTGCTTCAGTGGAACATGAAGCCCTCAGCAATGCTTTCCGCTCAGTGCCGCTTGCGGAGGAGGAGGACTTTGATAGCAAGGAGTGGGTTATCATTGATAAGGAGACAGAGCTGAAGGACTTTCATCCAGGTGCTGAGCCAAGCACCTCTGGTACCACAGATGAGGAGCCTGAGGAGCTAAGACCTATTGAAGACGGTGAGGAGAGAAGGCGCTTGGGCGCAGACGCTGCAGTCAGGCCGAAGACTCACGATGGGCGAAGTCGGGGTATGCAGCCTGTGACTGAGGAGGACAGTTCCCACAGACACGAAGGACCTTCTCAAACAGTATCTGACAGTAAACATGAACAGCAGACAGGAAGTCCAGCCCACTCCCCCCTACACTCAGCACCAGCTATCCGACAAAGGAGACGAGAATCTGAACCTACTGGTCCTCAGAGACAGGTAAGATCCTTACTCTGGTCTGTATCTCATTGCCTAGCATAGCGAAATCATCGTCTTGGAAAGCCTCAGCTTTGCTGGAGAAATCTGAGGTTCCAGACATGGATGCTGCTGTGAAACTTTCTGACAATACTTGCAAATGTTGTGAACGCCTTCGAGGTGCTCCCTGTAGCTGGTAGTGTTGTCCACTTCTAAGAGCACATTGTTGTTAAGATACTTTAGCAATTTTGGCACAGATACAAGAGGTGAGCACGTTTCCGGTTGTGGTTATCTTTAATAAGCCCTCTTATTATTATCCCTCAGTGATTTGTTAATAACTGCTTAGGTGTGTGGAGGTGTTACTAGCACGTCTCCTCACAGTTTCTCAACAGCAGCAGCAGCAATACGTTACAAGATAATGCTGCCTAATGTAATCATACATCATGGGTAGGCCTGCAGCAATGCATAGCATAAAGTAACTCCCTAAAATTAAACTTTCTTTGGAATACCTAATAAAATCTCAGAGTAACCAGTACATATACACCTCAATCTTACTTCAGTGATCAGCATTGTTGTCAGGCTTTTAACTCACAGAAATGTCATCAGCTACTGTGTTTTTTTCCTAACAATTGTAGAGGGCTTCATTCATTTGTGGCTTTTTTTTTTTTTCCCTATGGTCCTCTGAAGACATAAAGAAGTTCAGTTTTTAGTAAGAGGTAATATCTTTTATTAGATTACCTGGAGAAACATGATACACTGTTAGCTCAGATTACCTGTGTCATATCTAGTCTTCATTTCTCAGACATTCAGAGGAAGGCTGTAGAGTGTTAATAGCAAAAAAAAAAAAAAAAAAAAAAAAAAAGCAACCTATAAAATTGCTCTCCTGAGAGCTGGAGTTTGTATGCTAGTGAAGATCTATCATGCACATGCAGTCCATAAGTGAAGGGAACAGCAGGCGAGTCTCAGACCATGTTGCAGAAATACGCTCTCATGGTAAGTGCCTTTGCAATCTTGTTCACCTCTGAAAGATGGTAGCTCCATTTTCCATTCCTTCTTGGCCTTGGTCTCTCAGAAAGTGTTCACAGGATTGGATCCTTCTGCACAAGCCCTGCCCAGATTCTGTTCTTCTCTGGATCCCAGAGAGTAATTAAAAAATAAAAAAAATAAAGGCGGAGGTGTTCACTGTAAAAAGCCAATATTTGGCATGGCCTAGATGTCTGGAATTGCATGGGCAGGACCAGCAAGTTGAAAGAGCTTCTGTGTGAATTTGTTCTGTACTCTTATTAAACTGATCAGTGCAAGATGCTCATAATGCAGTGAGTGTGGCACAAACCAGCTGGTAAGAACCAGCAGGGACGCTTCACTGGCATATTTTACATAGCTAAAAAAGGCTGGAGCAAGGATAGTAAGTGCTGTGTGAAATGACTGAGGGAGTTGGGTATGATGCAGCAGGAAGGCTGCTTAGCACAGCATAATGATGCTTTAAAAAAGGTCACCCTAGCAGGCAAAAAAAGAAAATTCACTTCCTTTCATTAAAGATAGATAATGTGGTTGTGGGTGGTCACATAATGTATCAGACACCCTTGGTTCTCCACCAGTCTGTGCCTTTCTTTGTTCTTCAGTTCTGAAATACTCCCTGGTTACTACTGAGCCTCATTTTCTTCAGCCTCAGCTCTCTCAATTTTTTTGTTCCAGTGAAGGATTCTCCAGCCCCTTCATCATTCATTGGACTATCTTTAATAGCTTCCAAGCTGAGAATTGGACCCAGTGCTCTAGGTGTGGCCCCACCAGCACTGAGAAGAGGGCAACGGCCATCACCCTCCACCTGAACGGAGCATTCCTAATGCAGCTTAGGAAGCAGTTAGCCTTTTCTGCAGCAAGAGCACACTGATGGCTCATGTTCAATTTGGTGTCCATCAGGATCCCCGGGTACTTCTGTACCAAACTGCTATCAACTGAGGATGCAGTCTGTCCAATCGTTTAATCACTAATGAAGTGTTCCTAATATCATCCCCTGGGCTGCATCACCAATGACTGGAAGTTCAGGCAGTTTTCAGTCCAGCTCAGTACCCATTTATCTCACCTATATTTCATCATTTTGTCTCTGAGGATGTTTTGGAGACAATGTGAAAAATCTTGCTGAAGTTGAGATAAGCAACCTTTCCCTTTTTTCCTCACCCAGTGAGCCAGTGATCTCATCACAGAAATCTATCAGGTTCATGAGGAAGGATTCAGCCTTCATATACCTGTGCTGATGGCTCCCAGTTCCCTTTCTCTTAATGTATGTGGAAATAGCTTCCAGCAAGATTTGCTCCACGGCCTTTCCAAGCTGACCAGAGTGCAGTTTCCCAAGTTGTCATCATCTACAGCTCAGATGTTTGTTCAACCGTTTGAATCTGTTGCAAGAAATACTGCAAGTGTGAGGGAAAGTGGTGTCCTTAAGAAACTGTGGTGTGTGAGGGAGCACAATATGAATGAATGGTGCTGTGGGCAAAATGAAGTATAGAAAAGGCTTTTAATAGCCTGGGAGAATTTCTGGCTGAGAAGGTATGGAAGAGATGTGTGGATGTGGCATTAGGGACATGGTGTGGTGGTGGGACTCACTAGGTCAGATTAATGATCAGACTTGATATTGAAAATGTTTTCCAACCTAGATGATTCTGTAATTCTCTATTCTCATATATTAGCTATCTTCTATTTTCAAATGATGAGACAGCTACAACAGAGCATAGTCTCAAGGGAAGTGCTGATACAGAAGCAGAACAGCATTGTCATGAAACCGTAGCTAGTTCAAGGCCTTCTGTCTGCGTGCCACTTATTGAAGCGCTGAGCATACAACAAGCTACTTAACAGAGCATTTAGGCTTGTTAATATATGAATTGTAATAACTATGTAACAGACCTTATGTCTGCAGGCTAACATGCAGATGAAGCTGTAGAAATAGCTAAGAATGCATAGAAAGATCTTGAACTCGCACTTCTGTTTACACGTGAATTCTGGTGCAAGATCTCTGTTATTTTTTAGAAGTGTTTTTGTCCACACTTAGCAATATCATTTAAAAATTTGTCAAGTTCTTCAATATGCTGACTAAATTCACTGATACTTGATAAAGATGGCAAGTTACCTCTGCCTTCTGCATTGGGAAGAAATATGAACATTCATGCATTTAAAAGTTTTATCCATTGCTTCCGTCTATAGGTCTGCACACACGAGTATTTCTTTACTCTGAATCTCCTTTGCTGCTTGACCAACTGGTGTTATAGAAAACGTTTGAGACTCTTTACCTAAAACATTCCTACCTAAGTGATGTTCTATTGGAGAAGTACAAAAGTGTGAAGCAACACTGGGAGATTGCATTAACTTTTCCTTACCTATTCTTGCATATATTCTGCGGAGCTCACAGGGTACTTTGCTTACACTGTGTCTTGCAGTCCCATCTTCTGGAGCCAGGAGTTTATCCTTTAGTTAAGATCTCAATATAAGATCCACTGATATATTTCCTCACAAGCTTAGCCACGTTGTTAGAATTATTCTTTATAAAATCCTGCTTGGACAGGATTTTATAAATGTTAGGTCTCTTTTTTCTTGCAGCCAACCTCTCACAGCCAGGAGAATACCACGTATGGACTTTCTTAAAGTTGCCTGTGTCTTGACCCTAAGAAATCAGCGGTTGTGAAACTTAGAAACTCTTTCAATCGTATCCCACCTTTGGCATCTTTGCTGAGAGATCTCACAAGTGTGCTCAACATGAAGACTTATGTTGGTACAACATGAGTAAGACAGGAGGCAGTTAGAACACATTGGCCTGGCTTCACCTGGGAGTTGTCTGTTGTCACTGACTTTATTCTGTAAAAATCTGCGTTGAAACCCTCACTGAGCCAAGAAAATTCTCTGTTCTGGTGTTGAGTCCAGTGCCCTCATGCTCTTGAACCTCATCATCGCCTTGTTTGAGGGATGCAGTAGTTGTGATATTGCCTGGTATCCATGGAAGACCCTGTCCTTGCTGGTGACCCCTGTGTGCTGCTGCTTTCCTTCATTGATCTGAGGTCGTGGCAGTTATTTTTCAGAAAGAGGCAGAGACATAGGAGAGGGCTGTCTCACAAAACAGGGATCATGTGTTGGTCATGAATCATGTGTTGTAGTGTCCTAGGTTGCCCCTGGATCTGTTACCTGAAGTTTCATTTGATTTGCACTGGGGACTGAAAGCTGAGCAGGACATTTTCTGGATTGCATTTTGAGCTCTTTGACCACAGACCCTTGGAGCAGTGATGAGGGAAATCCTTAGCACTCCCAGAGTACAGGAGGCAGCAGAAGGAGATGACAGAAACTACTACCTCGCTGGCTCTTAGACAAAGAGCTGGGGTGAAAGAGCCAAGCAATGAGCTGAAGGAGAACAGCAGGTAGTCGGATTCACAGCTCTGAGCAGAGGAGGTAGGGCAAGGGAAGAAAGCAGCAAGGAAGTGAGGTATGAATAGGTGCTGTGTGTCTTGCTTTCCTTTTCATTCTACAGCAACATCTGTGGGACTGTTTCTCAGTAGTGAGCAACGGGCATTTGCAGAAAATTGGTAATTACGTTTAATGTCTTATTCTTAAGTCTGTTGAGCTCTGTCAACACCATGCTTCTCCGGGACTAAGAGATGTCACACTGCTCCTGTCCAAACAGAACAGGATAGGGCTGATGGAGGGTGGTCCAGCCTGACTGCCAAGGGCAAAGAAATGAAGAGGGGCAGCACCTTCATCTTTCACTGTGTAATTCAAGCATTAGGACATCCATTAATGTAAGTGGCATGTTTGTAATCTCAGCTTCTGCCAGGAGGCAGCAATGTCTGATTTTACTTGGTGGCGAGGGGTTGAAATTTACCCCTTTGTGGCCTGGGCGAGGTCCTTGGTTCTGTGCTGTAAAGGAAGTCCATCGAGATAGTTGGATAGTTGGATCCTTTTTTTAGCTGAGAAGGCTTCACCGTGTTGGTATGATACATAGAGTGAAAATCATACTATATGCTTAGCATGGAGCAGGTAATAATTATAAGAATTCTGTGTACGTATTTGTGCAGCCTACAAACAGTATACCCAGGACTGAATTTGTATGCCATCTACACAAAGAAGAGATGATTGTCCTTTTCCGAAATTAGAGTTGCTGTCTAGAATTTGTCTCAGATACTGAGTGACAGCATTATACATTATTATTATCTGAGAGTCTGATCTGCGCAGTGATGTACAGTACATTTAGGACTGTGAATAATTGCTTTTCACATTTAATGCCCACCACAAGCTGAGTAGTTTTCATATTCTTATGAAGATAAGGTATCAGCCTCAAAACGCTGCAAAGATATTGAAGGTGATAGAAAAGATATGAGACTGGATGAGGTTCAGTTCTTCTCCTCGTATAATTTGCAAGGGCAACATCTCTAGTCAGCTAAGGAGAATAGTGTTGGCTTATGAAAATAAAACATTGCCTTTTCACATTTCCTGGTTGTACTTTGAAACCTACAGAGATTTCTTGAAAATAAATGAAGTATGAGGAAGGGAATGAATTTGAAAGGAAACGTGTAATTCCAGGAAAAATGGTCTGTTTTGGAAACGCAGGTTTGGAGACCGCCGTGAAAACACTGGTTTTGCTGCACAGGTAGAGAGGAGAGAAAGAGCTTAGCTTTTTCAGGGTGAAGAGTCTGAAATCAGTCCCGTACTGCCTCTGTCTCCCATTCAATGCTTAGAGGGAAGGTAGGGACTGCGATCTCATCGTGACGCACACACACTGCCCTCTGTGAGTACACTTTCCTTCCTTCCCTGGCCATCCCTGGATCACAGATGCAGAAAAGGGACCTAAGAGTACATCTTCTCTTCCTCTCCTGTGGCTCCATGTTTTCAGTTTCTTACTGAATGATAATTACACACTGCCTTGCCTTTCCAGCTGCTGCCTCTGCTTACCAAAACTGGAAGCACTAATGCTCCCCCTGCAGGTACTGAGTAGAAGGCAGGAATGTCAGCGTGAGGAAAGGGAACTCTACTAACAGCCTTCAGAGCGGCCTTTGCAAATCCCTGGAGTGAGTTTTAATAAGATGCACTGAAGGAGTCCTTGGGAAACTCTCACTATTAAATACCTATAATTATTTGAGCACTGAGTGTTTCACCTTTTCTTTCATACGCGTGGTTTCCAAGCGTGTTCAGAGTTTGCCTGTTGTCTATATGCAGGATGTATGACTAGTCTAATGACGTATCAAATAAGTGATGCCAGAGTGGTGAGGCGTGTGGCCTGAAGAGACGTTTCCAGTAGCCAGAGGAGGGGACATATGCAGCAAGCCTGACACTGCTGGTGTCGCTCGCGGTCGCATGTGGCTGGGGAGAGCATGCCAGGCCCCCATAATTGCAGACTCCCATGGTGCCCATGGGATCCCTAAGAATTTGTAGGCACAGAGCAGTAAGTTAGCCCAATTTAGAGCAAAAGCATTTTTCGTCCGCCAGCGAAGATATCTGCAGCATGCGCATCACAAACCAGGGGCGAGTCAAGTCTTTGCCTGACACCTTTTCCTCCACTCTTCTTGGTCTTTTTCAGTTGGAGGAGGACAGGCCTTCTCAGCACTCCCTCCCGAGGTACAGCCCCCTGAGAAGACTGGCGTCCTCCGTTTTCTCCTCCTCAACCCTGGAGACAGAACACTACCCTCACGTTGGTGGCACTTTCATACAGCGCAGCCGTTCAGCGGAGAGCAGCCCCGTGCGCATGCCCCACCGCAGGCACATGCCCCCCACGGCAGGAAACCACAGACTCATGCCTTCCGTCCTCCGCATTTCCAGGTCCCAGCTCCAGCAGGTGTGGGCCCGCTTCACACACAAAACATAGCCCGTTCAGGGAAGCAGCAGCCTCCATAATGCAATAATAGATCCCACCTGCCCACAATGTGTCACCACTTAATGCAATATTGAATCCCAGACAACACTGGCCTAAGGTACTGTAACTTCCAAAGCCCCCGCAACCAGACCCCACAGAGACTGAAAACATCCGCCTTTCTAAACCTCCCAGCAACCTGGGCAAGGGGCTGCAGCACGGCTGAAGATGAGAACGCACATGGTGAACGTGTGATGTGTTAAAGAAGTGGATGCCAGGGCTCATCTCAGAGACTCGCTTGTGCGTCCTGCAGCGGGGTAGGAAGTGCAGGGCTGCCTCACTGAACACACGCAATCAAGCCACAAACATTGTCCGATTATGACGGGAGCGAAGAGATCGTGGAGGTATCAGCAAGCGTTGCCTTCCTCATCTGTTCGAGCATCTTTGTTGGTATCTTACACCGGGCCTCATCTGTAGGCAGTTTTACTCCATCTAGGCGTAGGTAGACTCCCACTGGAAGCTCACCTGAGGCAGGACCTCGGGATTTGTCCCTCTTGTGGAGTTAGGATCATGTATCTCTTCGTTGCTTTGCCTTTGGAAATCCCCAGGCTTTTCTTGTGATTTTGTTTCCATACAGAGACTGCATTTTTCTGTCTCTCTGGCTTTGCCTCTGTTATGTGTTAGCAGATTTGTGTGTCTGCTCTCCACTCCTAAGCTGCTCCAAATCCACCTGCCTTCCCCCAGAGGCACTGACTGTCAAGAGCTGGATGGCAGGGCTATTCTTACTGATCCAGCTGTATATTATGCTATTTCTAAATTTCAGAAACTTTAGGCACCTGCAGCTTTTCAGTGGCAGAGCAGCCTTGCTCCTTGGCCATGCTTGGAAATGCCTATGGTAATAGATCTCACTTTAGAAACCAACTGGCCCTCAGCATTGGTACACAGAGCCCATGCAGCCCTTGCCTAAACTTGAATCTCAAAGGCAAAGGAAGATCAGAATTGTTCTAAGTCTTTATTTCCCAAGTTTTTTGTGGGGATATTGTGTCCTTCTCAGTATAGTTGCAGTGTGAAACACCAGGCTGTATGAAGACCTTCTGTAATGAAGTTACTTCTGTAATGTTGTAACTGTATGCCACTGAGCCGAGCATTTGGTCTGGTATCCTGGGAGAAGAGGCAGTATGGATGTGAATATTAAGGAGGGGGATTGTTGGTGATGCTCAGGACTTTAGGAAAAACGTGAGTCCAAAAGAAAATGCTCTGCACAAAATACGTAAGCCCAGGATGCAGACAAGAAAACACTGGGAAATTTCGACTGTGAAAATGGTGTGAGATAGATATGGCTCTTGAAAGAAAGCTGATGATTTGTGACACGAACGTATACCCATGTAGGTAGGCTGTTTCCAGTTGAGTTACAGTGAACACTTCCTTCCATATACCATTTTCCATGCATATATCTGCCCTGCCTGAGGTTCCTTTAACAGCAGATTCATCCCTCTATAAACCAGTTTGACAGTGTAACCTCAGACAGGGTGGAATGGTACTTTCTGAGCTCTTAGGACCTGGCCCCACGGCTCAGCATGGCTCAGGACCTGCTTAAGGCAAGCTGGGCATTCAGTGCCTCCTGCCTGCCGGTACAGCATCCCCATGCTGGGGGATGGAGATGGAGGAGGCAGCGCTCCCTGCTTGTTGGCATAACCAATCTCTTCCCACAGTCATTTGTGAGTCAGTGGCAACAATTTATTTTGGTTTGCACCATGAATGTGAGTGAGCAGGAAGCTTTACTGCCCCGCCAGATTTGTTATCTGCAATTTGCCAATCAGTTTTATTATTTAAAAACAAAAACAAAAACAAGGCACTAGCTGTTCCCAGAAATGCTTAGACTGGATTATGCTGTAGCCTAATCCTATTTGGCTGTTCTTTTCTTGCGAAGCACAGAAACCACAGAGAGCAAGGCTTCGCTTTTCTCAAAGTGACATGAGAAGTGATGATTTCCTGAAGCAGACTCTGCTCTGATTTTATTTTTTCCATGTTCAGTAAAGATGACTTTACCAGAGCAGCAGGTTTCAGAGAAAACAGAACTTACGAAAGAGCAGCTCTGTAGCTCTTAATAATTTTTAGTTTATAGTTTCCAAAAAGCTGGTGTTCACTCTTAGGGTCCAATTATAGGAACAAAACTAGAAACTGAACACATTTTACTTTTACCAGTGAAAAGGGAGAGCAAACAGAATAGCTGGGATTTCATGAACTCGGACCTACCAGTTTCGGTCAAAATAGTGGCTAGCCATTTAATGGCTCTGTACCTAAAATTTAGCAGGCAGTAATCTATCTAATGTTACTCATCATGGCTACAGAACTGTTAAGCTCCGAAATCTGATTGAAAAAAATAGCTTATTTATACAGACTTCAATAAAACTTTTCTACTTAAAATTATGAATAAATTTTAAGCCAATTAACCAAAAGAAATATGTTTCTATATTGGTATCTCTTACA
This sequence comes from Tetrao urogallus, assembly GCF_951394365.1. NCBI lineage: Eukaryota > Metazoa > Chordata > Aves > Galliformes > Phasianidae > Tetrao > Tetrao urogallus. The sequence goes on from NC_136814.1 coordinate 15,457,737, forward strand.
AGCAAGGATGTTTCTCATTAGCACTTCTGGGGTTCTGACCTTAGCTCAGCACCTCCGTGCCTTCAAGTGGCTAGCAAGAGGAAAAAGCAAAATCACTGGACGGAAGGTTTGCAGTGGCAGGAAAATGGATGGCTTGGTAAAACAATACTGGCAGGCCAGCTCTGCAGTAGGATCAGGACTGCCTCATAATTTGATTGCGTTCAGACTCATTGAATGCAGCCAGGGTTGTGCTTCAGAGTGTGAAGAATATAGGTCACGTGCACAGAGCAGGGGAAGCCGTGCCTTCAGAGGTGCTGTCTCCCCAAATGATGAGGGATTTGGCTGGAATAATTAGCTGCCTGTGAGTTCTCAGAATGCTGTTATGGGGGTGGCGGCAGTGAAGCACTTCTTTGTTGATTCAGCAGGAAAAGGCAGATGTGAGCAGAGATCAATGGCAGGCATGGAACCCAAGTCTTGTATGGAATAGTTTTAATAAGATTTTCAAAGAAGAAGGGAGAAGTAATACAAGAATTACTTGGTTCTGTAAAACCTGCCTGGTAGAATGAGTTTGAAGACATGCAGTCTGCCATTGAAGACCAAACTAAAACATGGCATGGTCACTGTCAGGAGTACCTGCCTGAACAGAGCAAGATGGGTTTTTAAGCTGCCAGGCAAAGGCGTGGACCTGATTGCTGGAAGATGAAGTAAGAATAATCAAAATAGAAGCAAGATGCTCATTTGAAAACAGAGTCCATTGGTGACAAATCATTGGTGCATATTATGAAAAGGCAAACTGAATTCCCCCTGTTTGAATTCTCTAAGGTGGGCTGTTTATGTCTAAACCAATCCTGTACAACCATCACTGGGGTAGAACTGTTGGATGAGTTGTTGTGGCCTGGGTGTTACGGGAAGCTTTATTTCATGCTCAGTGCTCCATATGGCATTAAAATTTAATTCTAAATAAATTAATTGGTGCTAATGAGTGAGATCCTGATGTTACAGTAGTATGAAAAGAATATTTAAAATAGTCCATTTGCTTATTTTTTTAACATCTTCATCTAATGCTGTAATAATTACTGTGGAATCCACATATTATCGAGGAACAGTTGGCAAATTAAAGAAATGTGAAAATAGCTCTCTTTTTATATTTATGGAACTGTAATAAATTAATACTGGAATACTAAAGAACGTTACAGTGCAATTCTAAAAACCCTCTTCAGATTACATTTCTATCGCATTTGTTTGTTGTATTACATTTATAATGGTTGCAATTATAAATGTAAATATATCCAAAAATCAGTTGCCATAGGAAAACAACACAAAACCAACAAGTGGGTAGTGCAATGGAAGTGGCAAGCAACCATTTTCCGTTAAGTCTTTGCTTCTGTGGTCAAGTTAAGGGAAGAGAGGTGCCAGTTCTCTAAGAGGGACCCTCCTACCCCCACTCCATCCCTTTCAGACCTTTCCCCCATCTGGTGCACAAACCCACATGCTGAGAAAGAAAGGTTTTGGGTTAGTTTTGGGTGTTTTTTTTTTTTAGCTAAGTTCATTGCTGTTCTGGCTCCCTGTATATTTGAGCAGCTTGTAGTAGTGGCAAGCCAAGGGCAGCAGAGATAAATGTGATTATGGGACTGCGGGCTGAAAAGTTTGTTACCATAGTTATTTTCCTTATCCTTTTGTTCATGCCTAAAAATAGGGCTTCCTTTCTGAAAGAAACGTTCTTGGTTTTGCTTCCACTTGTATGTAGTACTTGTTCTCCTCAGAATCCAAAATGAGGATTGAAGTGAGCATTTGCCATACAGGAGTTCACTGGCATCAGGACAGGTTGTTAGGATCTCCTGCTCTACGTCAGTGAGCAAATGCACATCAGTCTCGTGTACTTGCAAAAGCCATCTTTTTATATCTTGGTCCCTCAACTCCTTTCACTTTCTGTGCAGAATGGGACATGTTTCCAATTCACCGCTCTTCCCAGCCTGCTTCCCACAGGGAGGAGCTAATGAGATGTGGTCCTTGTGCAAATACTGTGAATGCTTGCGTTAAGCTCGGAGGAATTGGCAGTGAAGCTCCTGGGTGGTACCTGCAACAATCTCATTCCTTCCTTGGTTGGTCCCTGAGTTGTTGAGTCACTTCTCTGCGTTCCTCCTGGCACAGCAACTGTGCAGGTGAAGAGCTGCTGGAGAAAGCATGCTGTGTCCTGCAGCTCACAGCCAGGCAGAGCAGGCAGAAGGCTGGGGACTAATGTGTTTGGGAGATTTATCTTTGGTGGCATTTATGTGACAAGGGATTGATTGAATGCCAATGGCTGAGCTTAAAATGGTAAAAAAAAAAGCAAGCTTTCTGTAATGCTGCAGGATTGCTTCGCCAGCAGTTATGGCAGTCATTGGAGTGAAGAGCTGTGATTCCTGACTTGGAATCAATTTAGTTCTGCCACCACAAATTCACATCCAATGAAAAATGTTTCGGTGGAAGCATCTTGGTTGAAAATAAACCATACTGACAAAGGGGCAGTTTTGCTGCTGTGTCTGCATTTAGGAGTATCCTCTTCATATACCCACATTGACTTTGCCATTCCCATGCTTTCTTGCCAGTGCTGAGCATCTGCAAGGGACAAACTGGCCCAAAAGTTGTCTTTGTTGGGCTCTGTGTCCCTGCGGTCCCTGGGGCCTCCCAGCTAGGACTGCTCCTTTCCTTTCTGCATCACAGGTGTAGACTCCAAGGGAACATCTTTCCTTCAGTCCTTTTCCTTTTACTTGGTGTGCTGACTCCTTTTCTTGTCCATTGCTGCTGCTGGCCTGCCAACAAATTAGCTTCTGTTCAACGGTGAATCTGGATGCAGAAAAGTAGCATTCAGTGGTAGCCCTGAGCTGCCAGTGGATTTCATGCATAGTGACAGGCTATGAGAAACTCTTAGATTCAACTGCCTCTTTGTTTTCCATTGCTTATCCTATTTCTTCTTCACGTGGCAAAGCTGTTTTTACCTTCCAGTCTCAAGTGCATGTCACACTTGCTCACGTGCCCATCAGCTCCTTTCATTGCCATTCCTGGTATTTTATCCCTCATTCTTTCATTACATCTCTGGGTCTCTCCACTGTTTTCTACCTTTTCTACCCTTCACAAGAGCTGGAAAGCAGAATTTTTCTTGCCTGCTGTACCAGTTTCCTACTGATTTCATGCTGGACCATGCTTTAATACGTCAGTCAGCCTTTTGTATTCCCTCTCTGATTTCCTTGGATGAAGCAGGGAAAAATGGCACATTTTGGCAGTTGGAGCTGTTGCAGCTCTACCTGGAGGAACACCTGTCATGTTAGTAGAAGGCAGCCTGATTTCAGAGACAGTAATGATAGACACCTTTCATTTGCAGGATGGAATTTCATGAGTTTCAAATTTTGAAATTCTTAGGATTTAGCAAACACCCCCAAATCACCATGTACAGGAGTAGCAGCTAAATTCAGAAAGCTCTTTCCCCAAAGTCAGCTGCCATCTGTGATTGCAAATCATATAAACAGATGGTGAAGAACCAATTTTATTGTTGTTAGTCTCTAGGTTTTATTTAAAGATGTGCCAGGTGTGTGAGAAAATGTCTCAATTCCAATTGCAAATTCACTACAGTGCAAACTAAATTCACTAAATTGCAAACTCTTGCAACTGGATGTTTTCTGAGCTGGCAAAAAAGGCTGCTCCCATTCTCTGCCCTGAAACTGAAGCAGCAATCCAAATACAAGTAGAAGTAATTAGGATATTTCAAACAGCCAGGACAGGGAAAATGTAGGTGCTGACGTGGTTCATCAGTTCTAGACGTGAACTCGCTGGTGTTTCCCCTCATTGCCTGTCTCATCTGAAAGCACCACACAGTGGCAGATTTTTTCCGTGGGAATCAGTGTTGCTCAGTTTGGTACACATAGTGACATTTCTTCCCTTACCTGGACTGTGCCACTGGTGTTAGGCATCTAAGCATCTTGTTGCTGCAGACAAGTTCCAGGTTGATTCTGTGATCCTGTTTGGCATCTCACTCTCTCTGATAGCTTCTGTAGCAGCCAGACTGAGGGCTAGATGACAAGGCTTCCATGAGCCAGTCATCAACCTTTTTTCTTCTCTGAGGTGAAAACCCTTTGTTTTAGGTGTATTTTTTGCATATAGGACTCCTGGAAGGAGGCATACTCTTTCAAACAGATTGTCAGAAGCTCTCAGCAGCTTCCCCAACCTGTTTGAGTGGCTCTTCAGGGGCTAGATGGCATTTCATTTCCAAAGAGGACTCTAAAGCCAACTAGCATACTCTTTCTTCTATAGCTTCTCTGGGTTTTGAGCAGCTTGAAATGAAAATTGAAACAAATGCTATTTGGGAAATTTCTCTGCCCTGTGCTTCAAGCCTTTCTTCCAAAGAGTTGCTTTGGAGTGTTGAACTACCTCATTTGTCTTTTGTTTCACAACATCGCCAGGCCTTGGTATCACTTTGTCACTAACTACGCTGCCCAAAGTGCACAGCTTCTTACTCTATACTTACTTACTTATTTATTTTGCAGTAGATGCATTCTACAATCAGGTACGAAGCCAGGACAAACACCTCACTTTAGCTGCAGTACTCACACCTTCCTATGGCCTCCTAACCCCAAAGATGCCCAAGTGCTTTATTATTGCTGCAAGCCACTTCTCTGCTGCTTGACATGCTGGAGAAAGCGTGCAGCACATAAAGCCTTTATGGAACATGTCAGGATGAAGTCAGACATGAGGGTTTGATTTCACAGGGAGAATTTCAGGAGACAGAATATTATTTCACAATCTGGAAATGGTCAGGACACTGGGGCCCTATATATAACCAGTACAGTTGAGGCATTTCTTTGATTGATTGCACATCACCAGGAACTTCAGTTGTTCTCCAGAGTTAAAATGCACTACTTCAGTCTGGTGCTGTGATTCTAAGTAAATAAAACTAAGAAAATAAAATACAACCATTGGTAGTTTGGGTTTGTATTGCCAGATAGCTCAACAATAGAATGCAGTGTGAGTCTGAAGATCAGAAAGCATGGAAAGATATTGGGTTTTTTTCTTGTTTTCTAATGTACTTCCTTCCCACACCTCCATCAGATAATCTTGCATCATATTTCAGTGTGGGATGCAAGTGCTTGGTAGTGGCACGAGATTGTTTTTGAAAACATGAGGAGATTTTATACCGCTCACTTGGAGAGACTGGTGAAAGATAGACACCACGCTGTCCAGTGGGTCTAGCATCTCTTCCTTTAGGTTAGAGAGCCTCCTTTGTGTCCAGTCACAGCCACATAATGCTGCATCAATAGCCTAACTTATTTTTATTATAAATAAATTGCTGGATTAGATGGATGAGACATTTTTATTAGTGGATGGCAGTGGAGATATAGTCACACCACTCTCAGAACTTTACCTGGAGCTGAGGTCATTTTGATGCTCTCACATTAAATAAGAAAGGGTTCTTTTATGCAAATGTCTTCAAGGCAGAGCCTGATATTTGTATTTTCCCTTTTTCCTTTGATGACAAATGGGAAAGGACTGCTGGGAGATAGCTATAATGCATTTATCTAGCTCTCCTCTGCAGTGGTGGATGAGCTACAAGGGACTAGCTGAAGAAAATAAAATTGGGTTTCCTAGCAGACAAGGTCTGAAGCCTTTAAAATCACGAATGATTTGCAAACCCCTCAACTCTTGTTGCTGTTTATGGTAAATAAATTGCCCTAGCTATTTCTCAGCTTGAGAATATGGGGCGTCTTTTTTCTTGACCGGTTGTTGCCAGCCCTCCCCAGAGGGACTGGAAGAGATGACAGATGATGAGATGAAGAGATGACAGGCTGACCAAAGCAAGCCAGATGTGCTTCCTGATTTCACTCCTGTCCCCAGAGTGGTGTTGGGATGCTTTTTGCTGGAGCTTCCACTTCTGATTGTATGTATGTTCTGTGTGTGTTCATGACCCACCTGTGGAGCGTGAATGGCCATGCGTGATCATGCCTTACAGAAGCGTTTCTGTGCTGGTAATGGATCACTTTGCACACAACCAAGTGCTCAAAAGACTGCTGCAAAGAAAGAATCTCTGTCAGTTAAAGGAAGTGTCTTCATGGTGTCTGGTTCAAATGGCGCAACTGGTCTCCTTTGCGTGTTGCAGATGTGAGCAAATGCTTGCAGCAACATGGCTCAGCCCAGTTTTGCTCATTCAGTGTCTTGTGGCATTCGTATCCCTCTTTTCACCATCAGCTGGTAGCAACGTTCGGGTGATAGGAACAGTGCTGCCACTTGGGCCATAACGTATTAGTATGCAAACATTCATTTGGGGTAATGTTAAAACATGAAATAAAACGTGTGAAGGCCGATCATTGCAGCACTGCCTTCCGTTCTGTTGCATTTTTATACCATGTGTTTTGTGTTCGGGTCACTGTAACACACAGATCACAACGGCTGTTTCATGGGACATCACAAAGAATCATTCATGGGAAATGTTTCTAAGTATTATTTGATGTATTGCAACTCGTTTGTATTACACGTAGTGCGGAAGAAATAATATTACAATGAATGTACATTTTTAATAAGCTGCTAACCGTGTAACCTGGGGGCTGGAAACGATCCCCATTTTACATTCACTTGCATGTCTTTCAGTGTTGAAAAAGAAAATTGCTTTATGTTTGGAGGTCTTATTTTTTCATATGCAAGAAGTGTTTCAGGTTGGTTACCTCATCTAGTGCACTTGCCTCAGAAGAATCCCCAGGGCTTCCTCCAACTCCAAGTTTCTCAGTTTGATTATGAGTGCAATTAATCAATCTGGCAATGTGAAACACAGTAACGGCAAATTTCCTCTGAGCTACAAGTCAAATGAGGAGGATTTCTGTGGGACTCTTTACCCCTCAGCTGAAAAGAGCCAGACCAGGTTCTTTTTCAGCACTGCTGACTTATGGTTATTTTTATGACTAAGAAAGATGTTTAGCTCTCAGAATTTCCTTCTTCTTCTTTCTTGCTGCTATTAAGTTGCCTTTATAATTAGGGACTAGAAAAATGTTTGGATTAGCATTTCCTTCCACTTTGCTCACCATTTCCTGAGTCTCTTCTGAGTGGTACAAATGAGGTGGTCCACATGCCTGCTCAGACAGGGAGCTCTGCACCAACCCTTGCTGGAGGCACTGGTCAAGCTAAGTGGCAGGCATACAACCTTTACAGAGTTATTGCTTCCCTCCACAATGCTAGGAAGACTGACACAAACCCAACACAACATCTGAAAGCACAAACAGGGAGGAGCAGAGCACTTACCAGCATAGGACTGCACTGTCCTATTCACTTTGTTAAGATAAAAGAAGTGGCTGTGGAGCATTTGATGGTAAGATGCTGGGAAGAATCTCTCTCTGACGATTATGGTGCTGATTCTTGGAACGCAGACATCCTGCAAGCAAGCATGGCAGCTCTGAGACCCCTGCTACTTTTACCTCATGTGTTGCTGGTTGGAAGAAAAAGCTGCTTCAGAAACTCAGATTCTAGTTTTTCCACTCATCATCATATATCCCATCAGGTCTCTCAGTCCCAAACAAGTTTAGACTGTATTGGCAGAGGATAATGTCACTTCCAGGATATGCTACGTTCCTGATAGAATCCAAATCAAAGCTGTTAAGGGGAAGATTGGATTATAGCTGTTGCTGTCTGTGTGCCATTTGCATCTCTCAGGACTGAGGTCTCTTCCCAATCCCAACGGAACAGTTGATACCATGTTGGGAATTTGATTTCTGCTTCTTGGACTTCTCAGCTCGCATGAAGAATCTCAGGGACCAGCATATCCTTCCTTTGCATTACCTTGTGTCACCTGTTAGACTTCTGTTGCTGCTAAGCAGGAGAGAGTCCAAACCACATTTAACCGTTGATTTTCAGTTAGGAGGTGAACGAGGGTTTCTGTAGTCATTTCTCTTGAGAGCAGGCAAAATCTGTAGGTAACCTCTTGTACTTCCTGCTTTGTTTGAGAAACTTCATCTGCTGGGACTTGAGTTTGCTCGAAGCAGTGGATCTCAGGAAAGTCCTCTTTGTGCTGGACTCCAGCATCAGGAGCCCTGCAGAAAGGGCTTCCTCGAGCTGCCAGAAGCCCTCACCAACTGCTAGGGAGAAGGTGTGAAGAAGCTGTGGAAGCTCATCTCAGGGGGAGGGCAGCAGGGAGATGGAGAGGAAGCAGCTGCTGTAGCTTTAAAGGTGGTACTGAGTAGAGATCAAGTGAAGGATGTAGTTGACTAAAGGGATCCAAAGCTTGTTTTCCCTGAGTCTTTTTATTCTTTCTGTATTTAATCCCTCTGGAGCCTAATGTCAACCCTTTTTTGTACTGCAATAACACTGTAATATATGCTTGCACTAATTCTTCTGGCACACCAAGCATGCAAGACCAACTTAAAGCTTTTTTCAGAAGAAAAGCACTGTATTATTGTGTATATAGACATACTGAGAGAGAATTTGAATTCTGTCTCCTGTATAAAAGCATGCATTGATTACTTGTATGTAGACCATGCTGTAAATGCTGCAGAGTACTGTAAAATCCTACACTTGAAACCACAACAAACAGGCAATGAAATCAAAAAAACAAACAAAACAGAAAGCTGTGCAATGGATTTTGTGCCTTTTTTAAATCCATGTATGTTAATCCAGACAATCGGAAAAAAAGAGCTTGTATACTACCAAAACCTTATTAAAGAATCAAAGGCAGCACCTTGGTGACGGCTGGGTTTTTTGTTTGCTTTCTTGCTTTGTTTTTCTACTCCCTGTGCTTCCCAGCTATGGGAGGGTGTCCCCTGCTCAGCCTTGGGTAGGTGTGTGGGAGCACAGGGCTGGGAGGTAGAGGAGCGATGGTAGAATTTACGGTCATTTGCTAATGTGATCACTGAAAACTTGCAGTGACGTTGGATCTGGGGAAAAAACCAAGGTCTTGTGACTGTTGAGGATAGTTTTCATGAACTTTGGGAAGGCCACATGGTGAGTTGTGTTTAGGTAAGTTTAGGCTAGAACCAATTTCACTGTTTTACATCTGGTCATATCACAGAACAGGTTGCATCTGGCCCCATTTTGATGTGTTTAGAGCTCTGGCTTGACGTTAACCAGCATCTGAACTGGCAAGGCTTAAGCGTGTACAATTTAACATCTACAAAGCCAGCAGAAAGCGTTTTGTACATGGCTCTCAGCTTTAACACTGGGCATTTCCCTCCAGCTAGCAGTGCATATGCAATGTGCAGTATGCAGTATGAATAAGACTCTCTACTCCTGATCTTCCACTATCTTCCCACATATTCTCTCCACTGGTACAACAGAGCAGAGAAGTTTTTCTCCAGCCTCTCAGGAACAGTGCTAGAGAAAGTGAGCCTGCTGTAGTACAAAAGACACGTGGTATGTAACAGAGGACACTTTGAGGGCTTCAGAGTAGGAGCAGCATGTTCAACAGCATGGCCGCTGGTAGATGGCTGCTGATCACATCAGTTCAACAGTGAAGACAATCTCAGAGTCTTAGGACTTAGGACTTAGGACTGTCTTCTTTCTTAATAGCTTCAAGTGATGACAGTAGTTAAGGTAAGAAAATATGTATTTGACCTAAGGCTCATCTCAGCAAAATTTCTTTTACTTACATTTGTGCATAATTTTTGTCTGTCATTTTTGGCATATTTACGCTCTTTGGATTTGCTCCACAATGAGCTTGCAGTGGCAAAATGACCACAGTCTCAGGCTTCTTTGAGGAATGAGTTCTGCCAGTGTTAGGGTAGGGTATGCCATAGGTTGAATAGCCCAAGTCTCCCAGAGGTAGGTAGAAACCAAACAATCACTGTTGCATCATGGCAATATCTGGGCAGGGAAATAGAAATACACAGAAACTGAAATGGCAGAAAGACAGTCCACATGCTGAATACCACAAGGAATTTCTCCAGGCAGAGGTGGAGGTTAGTATCTGCAGCATGACTCACCAACAGCAAAAAATAACCAGAGCAGAAGAGAGAACTGTAATTTATATTATAGCAATGTCACTGTTATACCTTACTGCTTAGCAGTGAAACAAAAACGTGTATATACCGTATATATATATATGCCTAAAACAATCATCTCAAAAAAACCCAACCCTGCTGTCTTGCAAAAGAAAGAACAGTTAAAGAAAGAAGCATTTCATAAAACAGTACACCAACTGTGTGCACTGCACACATTGGATATGCTAATGTTCCTGCAGAGCTGCTGAGATAATAGCTACAAGCAAAGGATGAGATGAATCTCGAAAGCTCTTAGGATGACTCGAGATTGAAAAAGTGGCAGTGGAGTACAGGACATCTTATTGGTAAGAAATGATAGCCAGAAGGGGACAGAGGTGTGTGATGAGCCACAGAGATCACTGGGGGGGTCACCAGACAAGATGCCAGGCTGCACCAGTAGCAAAAGGTCTCATGCCTGACCATTCTGGCCAACAGAGGAGGTTGGTGGCAGAATGGACTGCAGAGCATCTCTGGCCTATACAGGATATGCGCTGCAGGACTGGATTCAGTTCCCCTTGACCAGAAAGCAGATGAGATGTCAGAAACTCCCAAGAGAGGACATTTGAAGTTTTACATATGCAAAGAGAAACCAGTGATCCTGTAACTGTACCATCAACCACAGCAGGGTGAGATAGAGCAGTGAGTGACCTGTGCAAGGCAAGACACTGAGCAGAGCTGCTATGTTAAGAGCCAGTCCCAAGGCTGGGGAAGTATGCCTGCTTGATCAGGATTCCAGGAATGAGGAGATTTCTACTATGTATGTATTTCTTGTGAAGACCAAATCCAGCCAGCAGGACTGTTTTCCAGAAAGTTTTCCAGAGGAAAAGAGGGAGGAAGCCAAGCAGGTAATTTCCTTTGAAAAAGGTAGTAGGTCCATCCAAATAGTCAAAGCTTTGCATCTGTCAGCCTGATACAAGAGACAGCACTCCACAGTGAAAGCCCAAGTCTGGTTCTTACAAGGCTATCCTCAGGGCCAGGCTCCTGCTTTAGGAAGAGACGAGAATAAACTTTGGACGCCAAAGGCATTGTCGGAGCCAGCCTGTGTTTTAATTTATAAGACAGAAAGAAATATGAAGACAGTAGCAGGCAGACTTTGTCAATAAGAAAGGAGAAATGAGGAGTAAGTTTCACTGGGACCAAACAACCAAAATGCAATTGAACCCAGCAGTAGTGAAGAATGAGTGCCATCTTCATCTCTGGAAAACAACCTATCGCCATGTGTAATTGCTCAGAGCTACCCACGGTTCCATTTGAAATGTCCCTGTTGCATGTGAGCATAAGGATCTTATATCTTTCACACACCTAGCCACTGGCAGCTGTGTATCCCACACAGTTAAATGGGTGCTTGTTCAGTTGCATAGCCTGAACATCCTCTGATTCTCTCAAATGCCACTTGAAAAAGCAGATGTTTGCAGCCTTCCTGTTTGTGGTGAGGACTTCCCAAATGTAATGTGTTGTGTTATTGTCTGCTTGAGTTCACGGAGTGGCTTCAGTTTCCCAGCCCTCTTACCTGAATGGTGACATATGTATCTTATAAAAGATCCATTCTGCAGAGTGTTACTGCTGTGGTTTTCACTTACAACCAGTTGCTGATAGAATTAAACTTTGATAGGCATTTCCTATTTATTTTGCCTCTTCTTGCTGTTCAGTCAAGTGTGTGTATGTGTGTGAAGCACTGCTTTTCTGCTGGCTTTATTTTCAGTCATTTCACAGACTGCTCCTTGTAGCCTTATGGACAGCCTGACCTCAACAGACTACAGCTTGAGAAACACTGTCTCAACCAACAGTTCCATCCTCCCCCTGCTTTTAATGATTGGATACACCAAAGTCTAATAGCAATACTGTATAAATCAGCATTCATGACTTACTTGCTGATCATTCCAGTGGAAGCAGAAGACTGTAGAAAACAGAACTAGAAGTTGCTGGAAATGAAACCAAAGCAGAAAAGAGTGGTGAATAATACAGCAAGGGGCACTGAAGATCTATAAAGGTTTTTGCTGTGGGACAAAGTTGGATGGTACTCTGAAGTGATTAGGAAATTGTCTACCTCAGAAGGGGCCTATAAGTGCTCTGTGGCCTGGGCATAAAAGAGAGTTGCTGAATGATTCTAGTAAGGAAGGTATGAATATATAACTATACAGGTACTGACATAAATAGGTGATACTGAAGAAGACTGGGAGACATGAAAAAAATCCTCAAGAACTGCTTGCTAAAAGGGATTCTTTCAATACAGGTAAATAAATGCTAACAAAGCAACTCCTTCATCAAGATTTTTGCCTTTGTTGATCTGTGTCTTTATGATTCTCTCTTTTCTAAGGTTGGTACTAATCTAATGGTTGAGCGATCACCACTCTAGTGTGTATTTTGGAATCATGATGGTTTAGATTTTTTCCACTGATGTTTCCCACTGCCACTGTTGCCAATGACTTTTGTGTCAGCGCTACGTCTGAATACTAACCTTTTCCTTTTGTCTCATTTGTCTTCTGGCAGGCATATACACTGAAGTCGTTTGAAATGAATGGTCTGCCCAAGGCGGTGCCTTTAAGTTTGCCTTATCAAGACTTCAGAAAAGACATGTTAGAGTACTGGGAAAAGGCTAAGTTATCCCAGCGGATAAAGAGAGTTGATTTCTCAAATGTTGTCTTGACTGCTCCTTGCAAACCCCTGGAACCTTACCTGGAAATGAATGGCAAAGAGGAGGAGGAAGAAGACGAGGAAGAAGATGAAGATGAGGAAGAAGATGAAGAGGATGTGGAGGAGGAAGGGGATGAAATCGACATGCACAGTGGTTCCAGCAGTGATCTGAGTCAAAAAAGCACAGAGCGCAGCCAGGAGTGCGCACCGTCCACTCTCCTGGCTGATGACCAGAAGGGATCCAAGGGTCGAGCTTCCATGGCTGATGGGGACTTGGAACTGGAGGAGGGCTCAAAAACACTGGTGCTGTTTTCACCAGGTGATCTGAAAAAATCTCCAGTGACCACAGACTTGCCTCCAGAAGTTGATCTGGGGACACTGGCTGCACTGACACCTCAGAGCGAACGGCCGCAGCCAATGGGTAGCCAACTAGACGTGTCTGAGCCAGGGACCCTGTCCTCAGTCCTTAAATCTGAACCAAAGCCTCCCGTGGCAGTGGCTACAGCTTCCTCCCCATTTACCAAAGTCGAGCGCACATTTGTTCATATAGCAGAAAAGACCCACCTAAATGTCATGTCTTCCAGCGGCCAGCTGATGAGGCATGAGGAATACTGCCCTCCGGGACAGTTTGAAGAGGTCATTATTGAAGAGGAGCTGGAAGACAATCTGGCGTTGGTAGAGAACGGAAGCATCCATTCGGGATTAGAAGGGGCAGAGACAGAGAGCTGTGCACTTTCTGCTAATCCCATTGAAACCACCTCAGAAACAGTGGGGGAGCAGCTGTCAGTCCCCAATGTAGCAAAGCCTCCTGAGGATAAGGCAGAGTCCTCTGACAATGTGGCACTCTCGCTGGATTTGGAAGAGTCTGCCAAAGTGGTCACGAGAGAGCCTGACCTTGAGAAGCCAGCATCGGTAGCGGAACACCTGAAGCCAGCAGAGACCCTCCCTGATGCTCCACAGCAGGGCCCCAGGAGACCTCTGGGCTCCAGGTATAGAAGTCGGATCCCCATTTTATTCTCTGAGGAGGACACAGGCTCAGATCTTTCAACTTCACTCTCAGCCAAAGAGAGGCTTTATAAGAGGGCAAAGCAACCTGATCTGGCTCGTTTAGTGATGGAGAAGAGACAAAACTGCCTCCTTAGGCTGGCTTCGGGGGCCTCCTCCTCAGCATCCTCCAGTGACGAGAGGCGGCGGGCCTCAGAAACCCTGTCAGCCACTGGTTCTGAGGAGGACACCCATGACTCTGATGACTCCATCCCAAGAAAGGCAGGGAAGAAAGCTGCCCTCCTGGGGAGAGAAGAGAAACTCCTAAGCACAAGGAGCAGAATTCCTCGGCCCATCACACCTGTGAAAACACCGCTAGAGACAATGAAGTCTGAGAGCTCCACAGCCGTTGTGATGGCAGTGCTTTCCCCGCAGGATGCAGCTGTTGCCTACAGGTAAGCCCAAAACGCTGAGCAGTGAAAAGTTTGGACCTGTGAAGGAATCGCAGTGGGAGCTGTGCTCACCTCGTGCTCCTTTACCCTTTGCTTGACTTGAATGTGTAGCCCATTCCCCTTTCTTGTGTTCACTTCAGATCACTTGTGTATAAAATTCCCACCTCTTCTGTGCTCTTTGGCTCAATCTGGTCAAAAGGCCAACTCCTTTTTCATGTGTCCTGGCATTGAGACCTTCTTCCCTTCTATGAACTCTTTCATTTGGTCTGATGCTGCTAATTGCAGATCCCTGGGCTCTCAATTCAGCAGCATGTTCACAAAGTCCTTGACTCTAAAGAGCCTAGCAATTGCAATTAGGCTTGCAAGGGCTGAGGCATCACAAGTTGTGACTGCATCAGCAGAAGAATTGGAGAGAGGGATGCGCATATATACAGGCAGTGTCAGTGACCTGGAGGAGTTTGAGCCACTTCCACACAGTCTAAATTCTTCACATATCCCTGTGCTTTTTCAGATTCAGGTGAAGGGCCGTGATCTCTGTGAGCTGGTTTATCTTCCAGCAAAGTTATTCAGAGCCTAAATGATGCTCTCGTACTCGGACTGTGTTGCCTACCTTAAAAGAGGTTGCTGCATTCACAATGCATGTTAAGAAGATTCCAAAGGAGTGTGCCTTGCTAAACCATGCCTGAATGTTGTCCCAGAGGGTACTGGTGAATCAGGGAACACACTTACTGCTTAACAGCATTGTTATGGGATGATGCTGAGGCCACTACCCCAGCTTATTCATAATATAACTCCTGTCACATGATGCTAGAGATTCCTTGTAATTGTCCCAGCAGCACTGATGCCAGAGCTGCCAGGAGCCCAGAGTCTCCTGCAGTAATTCCTATTCATACGCCCTCTTTTCTTTCCCTGTAGGCTCCAGGCACAGAGAGCAGCTGGAAGTGTCCCAAACGACTACCGAACAATGCAGATACAAAGCCGGCTTCCTCCTTCACCAAGTTCCACGTCTCTTCCTCCACGGAGCAGCACGCAGAGGTCCAGCTACTCATCCCCTCGGAGCCCTGTCCTTCCTTCCAAAACCCCCACTGCTTCCCCAAGAAGCCAGTTGTTGCCTCGGAGGGAAAGCCCTTCTCCCTGCAGGCAGCATAAGCCAGGGACTGCTCTCCAGCGAGTTCCGCCTTCCCCCCGACCTCAGCCCCAGGCTCAGGCCCTGGGACCAACAGGAGACTCCCTGCCCTCTCCCGGCACGGCCAAAAAACGGCAAAGAGGAAAAACCCAGACTCAGAGTCCAGCAACCAAAGGAAAGCAGGTGTCCCTGGAAAGTAAGGCAGCTGCCAGATAATGATCTTCTGCCAACCCAACAGACTGGGTAACTTCTGCATATAGTATACACTTGAGATGCTGCAGCACAGCCTTCCATGCCGGAACCACGAGTGTATAGCAGTAGCTGTACTTCAATGCTTCACTCACTCTCACCCCACACAGTTGTGATCAGCTCCCACAGGCCTGAGAGCCTCTGAGCCACAGAGCCTTCTTCGAGGGAAACATCCAGTCCGCAGCTCACGCTTGCTAATGCACAGCGACCCTGGCAGCCTGCCTAGTGCCTGACCCCCTACTCCCCAGGCAATCCCCTCTCTCTGTTGGCAATACCTGTCGCCAATACTGACCCTGGCTTTGGAAAGAGGAGTGGAAGTGATGAGAGCCTGCTGGGGAGGAAGGCTCCTGTCCTGCAGGCAGCCCTTGCTCTCTCTTCGCTGGGAAGACACCAGCCCTGGCTGCCAACGGCTGAGTGTTGGCCCCTCTCCTGCAACCTGTGTTAGTGAGGGCTTGTCACCAGCCCAGCTCAGATGGGTGTGTTGTCGTGCGCTGAGAAAAGGGCAGGAGAGGGCTGGAGGAGCTTTGCTCTCCTTTTTCCACAAGGGCCTCTGCAGGCAGGAGTGGGGCAAAGGCTGCCCTTGTAGATGCTCCTGCCTGCTCCAGGGTGTCCTGCAGAGCTGTTTCAGCAGCCGCTTGTGGGGCAGGTATTGAGTTGAAAGCAGGGATGTATGGGCAGCTTGCTGGGAAATCCAGAGCACTAGCATGTGCTGTGGAAGGGAGCACTCTGCAGCCACTTCTGTCTCAGATACCGAACTGTGACCTGTGGAAACCCCATCTTCTGACATGGGTGGTTCCTCTCAGCCTGAGTGTGGTTGGTGCCACGGTTCTGTAGGCCACCCAAACACAGCTCCATCCTGAAGATGTGAATAGTCACTGGATGCCTTCAGCTCGGGTGCCCCCTGCACCTAAATTCCTTGTGCTTTATTGTCACGTTCTTGGTGTTTGTGAATTTTGGCACTGTCGTTGAAGGTTCCCTTACACAGCAGAAGGGAAGTAATTATCCTGTAGTATACTCTAAAGCTGCTGCTTTGCAAGAAGAGTTTTGCTGGTATGCTGTGGGTATCCTGTGCATTTCTCATCGGGATATCGGGTTTGTGTCCTTCTCGTGCTCAGCTCTTCCACACATTGCCTAACAACCAACAATGTGAACGCAAAAGCAAGGGCTGTGCTCTTAAATAATATTACCAAAACGTAAGCTTAGCTCTCACTTAGCACGCCAACTTTTTAGCTACCCAGCTAATTAGGGTGGTTTGAAAATTCAAGCCAGGAGGACTGATAATTGCCAGAGCCTGATAAGATCTTGAAATGGTCACAAATTCTTCCCTGCATTGCATAGGGGGAAACAATATAGACCCAAATCCTTGGGGCTTCATGCCACTGTCACACCTAAAAGAAGTTTTGCATAAGGCAGAACAAAACAATGGCTGCTCTGCCCACCCAACTCCTGCAGCTGCAACTAGCAGCTTCAGAAAAGATTTGCAGACAAAAAAGCTTGATGGAAGAATCCTATGGTAGTAACTGACTCATTCGAATGTATTTACAGTCACATTCATGGTCATCCAGTCCAAGGAATCCCAACGTTCTGTTTCAGAGTGGTTCTACAGGAACGTGCATGGATCATGAGAGCTGTGACAGAGTGGCAGGGAGAACAGGATACTCCTGGGACATCAGAACAGGGAAATGTCTGGAAACAAGTGATGGGACTTACCTCTCTACAAGTTCCAGTGTTGACAATGCTAGGAACTTATTTCATATAGTTCAAAACGTTTGGTGTTTTCCTTAAAAGTCATTCACCCTTGTAGAGTAAGCAGAGCTTCTCATCCGAGAACAAATCCCAGCTCTCATATTTGCAGAGAGGCACTGAGAATTCCACGCTCAGGTTGTGGTTTGAGGGACTGAGATGACTTAACCAATGATGGCAGTGGTCCCTCCAACTTGCAATCCCCTCCCTTATCCTAGGGCAGCTGTTCAGTGAGGTGGCTGGAGATAGGGATCCAGTGTGACAACAAGTGCTCTGGTTTGCTGGGTTACTTTTCATCTGTTCATCCATCAGGTTCAGCATTTGATCACACAAATGCTTCTGCCAAAAGTGGAGGAAAGAGTAGATAGTAAATTCTACCACTTCTTCTGCGGGCACAATGACTTCATGTGAGTTTGGAGTGTGGTCCAACTGAAGCCTAAACATGTCCTGAGAGTTTTGAAACTAGAAAACAAAATAAAGCCAAATACACAGATTCTTTCTGGAAATATAAATGGTAATGGCACTCCTATTAATTTGTCAGCAGACTGTTCGTTTTAGAGTGCTTAGATAACAAGATTAAGACAGTGAAGCCATTACCAGATACTCTATCTAGGTCTTACATGCACATGCCAAAAAGGCATCGAAGGAGCAGGAAACGAGTGCTATAGGGCTATTTGCAGGATTAGCAAATCCATTTTGTCATGGGAGGCCAGTGAAGCACAATTATTGTATTTGTTCAAGAGAAAGTTTAAATTAGAATTGTCCATGGCCCAGCTGTACCATGTCAAGAAGGAAGCTGAAAGAAGAATGCCAGTGAATGATTTCCAGCATGGGAGACAGCAGCCTGTCTCCATGTTGTGTGATAGGGCTGGGCTGATGCTGCAGCTGGATCTGTAGTACTGTCATGCACTGTCTATCCTGAGTCATCAGGTCCATTGGCATTGAGAGCTGTCTGGCTGCAGCAGGGTTGAAAGCCAGAGCAGGAGCTGCTGGCTGCTGCCACTGACAGGCTCCCAAGGTTGTTCCTGCATGGCCTGGCTGTCCCCGGGTATCCCACAGGCTTGGAGCTCCAGACCTGTCCCCTTTCCCAGTGGCAAATGATGCTGTGATGTTACAGGTAAAATGCTTCACATTGCCTCTTACTGTCCTTCACTGTACTATTTTTTACTGAGTTAATTTTTACAGGAGCTTCAGTGCTGAGTTCATTCAGTCAAGTGATTAAAATAATTTGCTCATTTGCTAAATTCGGCAGTGCAAAGAGTCAGGCTCCATGCAAGCACTGCTCAGCAGCCACTAAATGTCAGTATGTTATCAACATTATTCTCAACCAAATCCAAAACACGACACCACACCAGCCACTACAAAGGGAGCTAACTGTACCCCAGCCCAAATCAGGACACTTGCTTTCTGTTCCAGGTGTTGGCAAGGACACTCAGGAAAGCCTCTGCCATACAAAAGCTGCTCTGGGTCTGTTCACTCTGATTTTCAAAGTTCTGCCCTTCAGAGGTGAGCATGACCCCAGGGACTGCTGTCACTTGGGGCTGCTTGGTTCTCTGGAGAGGAGGGTTTGCTGGTGAGCGGATGTACCAGCAATGATATTTCCTGTGAAAAGAGTCCTACAAAAGGGGCTGGGAACTGTGGGTCTCTCATCCTGTGCTCTGCCCCACAAGCCAGGAGCGCATCTGTCATAGTCGGGTCAAATGCAGCAGATCATGTTTGAGGGGTTGTTCTGTTAGGGCAGATGGCTGATACAAGATGATGTGGCAAGGGGTGGGTCTGAAGGATAGTTCTCAGCACCGAGCTAATATGACAGTGGATTGTATGAGCAAAAAGAGCACTAGGGACGGTCAAGAGAGTGTCACGGAAGGGCACAGACGCATGGCTGGAGACACTAAGCTGGCTTTGGTTGGCGGCACGGACACTGGCTTGTCTTGGTGCAAAAGGTGTTTCAGTGACAGACATTTCTGGGTCGTGCTTGGGGTTTGCAAGAGGCAGGACACTTGGCTTGTCCTTTCTAAGTAGAGAGTATTACTATATATATATATATATATATATATATAAATTATAAGAATATAATATAAGTAGTGCCCATTATATATTGTGGCTAAAGGTTGAAAAGGATCCTGCAGCCTTCAGAGAGGCACTGTGTGTCCCTGCTGTGTCCAGGGCTGTCCCTGTGCTGTGGGTGCAGATGGAGGAGCAGGGTACCACCACTGAAGCACATGGGAGCTGTGAGGCTCTGCTCACCAGGGGCCAACACACAGTGGTGTGGGTGGCCTTCCGAGCTGTCATAACCATCTTGTGTGGCGTTGATCTGGGTCTGGAGACTGAGTGGTAGCCCTTCATTAACAGAAGCGTGGTTTACTTGGGGTAACAGTGTCTTTGGTGTTACTCCTTTCCAACACGGAGCTATTTTCTCAGTGTAAATCTCTGTAATAAGATGGTTCCGCATCTGCTTACAGCCTGAACAGCTCAGCAGTAGCTCAGTGGCCCCTTAGCACACTTCTTTCTTCCCTGTACAGTTTACTGTCTCATGGCATGATCCCACCGCTATCCCACGTGCAAGGACATGGATGTCCACCGGAGGCCTTGCTCCACGCATCCACAAACTGCAGTCAAATGAATCTTGCAAACACAATAAAAGTCCCGTTGTGGATCTGATGAGTTTGGTTTCCAACGAGCTTCTTCTGGCTTAACTGCAATGTGCCCATGCTTGATCTGCTGCATTCACAAAGCATGTGGAGACCACCTGGGCACCTGTGATCACGTCTGTTTCCCAGCAGCTGCACACAAGAGGAGAGCTTGGGTTTCTGCTCAGGTCTTTTCTTCTTCTGTGTGCTGTGTCACCAACAGCAGGGTGGGTGCCCACGTGCTCCCTGCTTGCTGGCTCCAGGGTCCTCTGCAGAACCCCGAATGGCTTTTTGCTCTCCCTCAGCCTCTTGCTGACCACTGAAGGGCTGGGACTGTGCTAGCAGGAAAGCAGAGCCGACATTCAGTTAAGTTGACAGCATTTGCATGAGCTTTGGGTCTTGCATCTTTGTGATGCTAGAAAACAGCCCTGGTTCCAGGCTGCGCTGATCCATGGTCTCAGGCACAGCCAGGACACTACGAAATGGCAGCAATTCGCACACTACAGCTCTCCCATCCCCTCATTTGTAGCTTCCCTCCTCTAGTAAACCTGGTCTGCAGTCACTCTTTAACCCCTGCAGATCAGTCCCTCCCCGTCTGGGTCTTCATAGCTGTCCTGGATGTCTGCACAACTCAAGGAACACCTGGCCCCTTTGCAGGCTGCTGCTCTGGGATATGAGGAGCATTTCCCCTTCTATTTCTGGAGCTGCAAATGTCTGCAGAGGAGGCTTAAGGCAGACATTGATGCCTTCTGTGCTAAAAGGAGGAAGGGAGCTACCACGGCAGATCCACTGGGTTCCTGGCAGGGACCATGGTGTGAGCACATCCTCCCTATAACTCCTGAACCAGAATGAGCAGAAGGCCTGAGATTTCAGCTTGCCTCACCTCTACCCCAGCTGCAAAGAGGAGGCAGGGGCTAGTGGCACTCGGGGACATGGCTGCAAAGGCAGAGGCTCCCAGACTGGCATCTGCAGGTGGTGTGAAGAGCTCTGCAGGGCATGGGGTTAGGCAAGGAGTCCGCATTTTAAACAAGCCCATGCATGAGAACCGGTGTGAGGGACACTGCTGTCCTGTGCAACCTGGGCTGCTGCTTCTCCGGACAGGAATTGGAGCTGAAAACGCAGATAATTTTGTAAATCTCCTTTTAACACATTAGCATGGGATTCTACACTCAGACATCACAGCTGGCACACCGACGTTGATTTCCTTCACCTCCAACACAGTCCGACAAAGCCTTTTGGCCCGGAGACAGGACTCTTGCTCCTTGGTACTGTCTGGGATCGTGACTGGGTCCCAAGGCTGAATCTCTCTACATATCTCCTTTGCATTCTTTAGGAAAGCAGCTCGAGAATGTTTACACACTGCAAACAGAATGTACAACTCTGACCAGGAACCACAATCCGGTTCAACTGCATGGCAAATTTCTTGGCCATCGAATCAGGCATGCATCACAGAGGCCCCGTCTGTGTACAGATCCACCTGGCATTGCTCATACCTTCAAATCACGTCTTAAAAAGAATATACAACGATGCCATTTCTTGTTCATACCAGACACAGTTGTCATTAGATTTATTATTAATGGGGGGATTCTTGATCATGCCATTAAAAGCCTGTCTACCTTTTCACTGGTGTCTTCTCCCATTTATTGGTGTTGCAGAATTCACCTGAATTTTTGCCCTCCCCTCCCCTCCCCCCCCCCCCCAGCTCAGGCTGCCCAGGGCCCCAGCCAGCCTGGCCTGGAGCACCACCAGGGATGGGGCACCACAACTTCTCTGGGCAGCTGTGCCAGGGTCTCGCTGCCCTCTGAGTAAAGAATGTCCTCCTCACATCTGACCTACACCTCCCCTCTTTGTGACTAGTGCTGAAATACCTCATTGAAACACGTGAGTACGTGGTAACATTTCCCAGCTGGTGTAATCATGGTCTAATGCACTGAGTGTTTGCTTGGAGGCTTCAGATGACAAAAAAAACTAAAGGATAAGAATATAATTTGTAGCAGTCACTGTGACTTTATGGAACTTGACATTGTTAGGCAAATGTGGTGGCACTTTCTTTTATATATCACCTGTCTAATCTTACATGTCATTTGACTAAATATCCTCAACACCCTCTTTCCCCTCTAATTCTTTACACTGAGCTGCACCTCTCACAGATAGGAGCTACCAGCCCCAGCAGGGCCCCAGCACACAGCTGGGATAAAGCAGCCCTTCATAACCCAATTAAAGAGCAGTGAGGAGCAGCAGCTTGGCCTCCTTTGAATAGGCTGACTTTTCTGACAGGAGAACACCTGCAGCTCTTCTCAGCTTTAAAGAACTGTGAAAAATCAGAGCACAGAAAAGAAGAAAAGTGCTCCTTTGGAAAGATGATCTTACGATGACAGGTTTTAATCCTTCTCCCATAGCCCAGAAAGCAGAGTTAGTTGGCTTCGGTGCAGAATCTAAATCCGCAGAAAGAAGCACTGGGCTCTACAAAGCCCACATCAGTGAACAGGCAGATGAAATCTGAGCAGTCTCCAGAGAAATGCTGAAGTGATTGTCATCTGCATGGTTCTGGCTGATGGAGAAAGGGGTAGGAGGCAGGTTTAAAGAGCAGCATTCCAACAGCCACGTTCCCTGATGTACTCTGAAGGCCCAGGCAGAACAGATGGATGGGCAGACCAACACGTTGCAAAGTTGCGAAGACTGTCTGAGAAGACTAGGTCTGAAGAAGTTGAAATGAATGGCTGAGAAGGCTTTGAGGTAAGGACCAGCTGGGAATGGCCTAGGAAGGGAAGGGAAGGGAAGGCTGAGCAGAGCTGTGGAGTTATTGGGATGCAGTGAGCCACATGGGAAGGGAAACTCCCCAGGTTGGCTGTCGGACCTCGCTTTGCTTGCTCTGTCATTACATACAAATCACTCTTGGCAGCCACTCAGCCCAGCTCCTGCTTCAGTGGAAGAAAGTGTGTGACTATGTACTTTCACACCCACACCTTTACTCTCTGCACAGGGTTTCCAGAAACAACTTTCTAACCAAAACTAAATCCTTGCCCTAAGCTCCCTCAACAGCATTACGTGACTGTTTGAGGTAAAACCCTGCTGTTAATTTCAGTTGCAGTATATTAGGGACACTAAAGTGTCTTCACTGCCCTGCACAGCCTTACCTGCCCCTTTAGTGGTCCAGGAGCCCACTAAATGCCTGGGTCCCCTGTCTCCAGCCCCTTCTGCTCCAGACTGGGCTCTCCGGTTGGGCCCATGTCCCAGCTCATCCCCTGGCTGTGTCTGGGGTTGCTGATGGACCTGGCTCCAACAGCTCCTCCGGCTGTGCTGCTATTGGCCACTGAAGGATATTTTCTCTCCACCAGTAGCTGGCCTTCTGAAACAGAGAAGAAAGACTGCTGAGGAAAATGATATGGATATGAAGCTTCTGTTTTCATATGTGAGCAGTCAGCGTGATCTCACTGGTACGAGGCAGGTCCAAGCCACGAGACAGGTCCAGGGTCGAGAGCCAAGTGGTAGGGCAGAGTCACAGCAGTTGTACGTGCAGTCCATTAACTACATGTAGTGACCCACTACGAAAACATGTTTGCGTTAGAGAAATACAGCAGTCAAGCAACATGTTCTTAGCAATTGCAGTATGAAGAGAAGGGCTCCAGGGGTTACAGAGCAATGGACTGTAACCTCATTTTTGATGGGGAGGCTGGATTTGCTCTGCAGTTAAAATATGCAACAGCATATCAATGAGAATCCCTGTTCCTTGCTTTTAGAAAACCAGTGGGGAAGAAAAACGATTTGCCCTTTAGTTCGACTTGAGTTTAAACTGTAACCCTGGAAGGATGGTGCTGTCGGGTGACCCTGCTCCACTCTCACCTCATTTCCCTGCTCCCATCCAAAGATGAGCACCGATACACTCAGTAGTGCAGACTGGGGCAGCATGTTAGTTAAACATGGATGACCAGGAATGCTGCTGAGACAAGCAAAGATCTCCTAAGGCCACAGCATGCCATCCTTTGTCTTATAAGCCTGAACCTGAGCGTTCAGCCACAACCAGAAAGACCCTAAGAACTGCTTCAGCCCTTCTTATCTCCACCTGCTGCTCTGCAGCCCTTTGGTCTCTGGCCCAGTACAGCCTCAGGGCAGGTGCCTGCCTGCATCAGCACCCCTGAACACTCAAGACCACAGGATTGCTGTAGGAGGGAAGACATAGGGAAACAAGGTAGAACTCCCTACCCTCCCAACTCCCAGTTTAACCAGCCTTGATATTGCTTCTTTCTGAGCTTGCTTGTTTGTGGGGCAGAGCCCTTTGTGCTAAGTGCTAGTGATCCTCCAGCTGGGTCTCTACTGGACAGGGAGAAGGGTGGGCAGCTCCTGACTGACTTGAAGTACCTAGAGCTGCTAGACTTCTTTGTCCCTGTCTCATGGAGTAGAGATTGTCCTTTGAACCACGCTGTTTGTGTGACCCAAGCTGCACCAGCTCTGTTGCTGCACCTCCCCATTTGCTGCATCAAGGCTTTTGCCCAGCAACTGTGCAATATGGAACTCAAAGTTACATGTGGTACATATCCTTTGTCAACTTTGACCTTTCATGACAGGTTTCTCCAACTAACTTTCAGCTTCTCAGATGCATGGTTTGTTCTTGTTCTGCAGTGGCTCTGGCTGAATAAAGAGCCCATGGTGTTGGCTAAGAGCACACAAAGAATAGAAATGCAAATTGAAGACCTGTCTCTTCTAGGAGCTCTTTCTGGTGGTGCTGGAAGAGCCGTGGTGTGAAACCCCAGTGGCAGCAGTACCTCTAGCCTTGCTGAGGGCTGTAGGTCCCTCATTGGGTTGCTGTATTGATCCCCAACCAATTGGTCTCCATTCAGAGACACATTTCTCATCTCTTCTGGGTGCTCTGTCCTCTGCATATCTCTTGCTCCCAGGTCATGACTTGAGACAAGCCATACTAAGAACACAGCTGATGCACAGCAATCAGGCTTTGGTGCTCACAGGCATCCTCCATGCTGGGGGGCACCACTGCACTTCCGGGGGCCCGTTTTCTGTCCAGCTGTACAGGCTGGTGATCAGCTCACACAGCAATGTTTCTGTGCCTGAGAGAAAGCAGAGTGTGATGTCCCTGCACCAGAAACAATGGTGCTGTTTTTTTTCCCCACAGCCCTTTACCAATGTGGCTCTCCCTCCAAAAAACCACCACAGGAGGAAAGGACTCTTTTTTTTTTTTTTTTTTTTTTTTTTTTAAAAAAAAAAGGTGCTTTGTGCTGGATCTGCTTGAAATAGATGTGTATGCACACGGAATGACTTGGAATGATTTCTTTGGCTCTACCCCAAATTGAGTGTTTCACTGTGACTTTTGAAAGCCTTGCTGTGAGATCTCAAAGTCCAAGGAAGTGGCTGTATGAAAAGCCATGGGAAGCTGAGCTCCAAGGACAGAGACAACTTTTCAAGCTCATGTTGCTGCTCCTTGGTACATAGCTGCTCTGAATGAGCAAACTCTATAGGAAAGATGAAATTTGAAGATCTCTTACTGGAAATTGGTGGCTTTGGCAGATTTCAGATTTTGATTTTGTTAATCCTCTGCCTCCCAAGAATCAACCTTCCCATGCATTTCCTATTACACAACTTTCTTGCTGCTACTCCCTCTCACCATTGTGCAATTCCACATCAGGAAGAATTTGTGAACCTCACCACGGAGGAAATTCTGCTCATCAGCATCCCCCGGGAGCCCGATGGCATCTTCAGGTCTTGTGAGATGTTCTCACAGCCTCAGTTTCACCTACTTCTCAATTCCTCTCTGCAAGCAGACAACGACTCCGTCACCCAGGACTGCCAGTATGGGTGGGTCTACGACCACTCGCAGTTCACCTCCACCATCTCCACTGAGGTAACTCCTGGCTTGTGATCTAGCTGAAAATGAAATTAGCTCAGTGTTTTGAGGAGATGAAGAGGTGTTCACAAGGTGCACAGAATCGAAGGGGAATCTTTGCATTTTAACCAGTGGAAAGTACTTGCTTAGAGAAGATGGCTTGGGATGGGGAAGTTCTCTTGAGCTCAGAGGTAGATACCAACATTTCTCATAATGAGCACCTCCAGGTGATTGAGAGACTGGGGATGGGGGGAGGAGAGTCTGCCATGGGATTTTCTTTGCTTGGGCCATGTGGCATTGGCACAGGATCACACCCTGTAAGGATGTCATCTGACTCTGTGGCTTTCTTGATTTTCCAAGCACTTTGTTACTTCCCTTGTCTGCCTCTCCTCTCTGGTCTCCTGCTCCCTTGCTTCTCCCCAAGATCAAGCAGCCTTTCTCAATTTCCCTGCTTGTTCTATTCCTGCCCTTTAAGATATCTTTGGTGTTTTACGTTTGTTGACTGCGTGACTTGATGGGAAGCAGACCTCAGCAAAGCTGTTGACTCACAGCGACTTTATCCTTCTAGAAGACAATTTTCAGATTTAGAGAGTCCATCAGTCCAGTTGTCACCAGAGTGCTGATGAAATGTGCTCTCGGAGGGCTCCTGGTGAGGTGCAGCACTCTGGTCAGCCATAACCTTGAGTCTGCCCAAGGTCCCTGCCCATCAAACATTAACCACCAGCCCTCTGAAATGCTTCGTTAGGGCTTAGAATGATACCTCTGGGTATTAAAGCTTTACCTGCAAGCTGTACTTTTCTTCCTGGAAAGGCAGCCCAAAGCACAGTAGGTCTTAGGGAAGGGAACACTTTGGTCAGACAAAAAGAAAATGGTTGGTTCAGAAACAACATCAGCTGGCCATGCTTTCACTGAGGCAAGTCTTATCCTGGAGCAAATGCCTCCTACCCACCACTCAGCCTCTGGTTTTGGCAAGCATAGAGATGGATGCTGGGAGTGCACCAGGTCTGCACCTGATTTCCACGCTGTTTCAGGGAGAAAGATGTAAAGCACCCTTGGAGAAAAAGGCAGAATAAATGCTCTGCTTCAGAGGCACTGGACTCAGAGCCTTATGATACTGCACTCAGGCTGAGTTCAAGAGGCCATGGACTTACTGTGGAGTCTTTCTGTCTTGGATCCAAAAAGGTTGTTCAAGGTCTGGCTGGCCTTGTCAGAGAGGCTGCAAGGTTGGGTTGATGATTAAGTTAAGTTTTGTCAAGTTACACACATATGAAAAATTAACTCTGCAGCTTGGTCAGAGCATTCTCTAATGATCAGCAACATTTGCACCTCCAAGGAAGAAAAATGATGCTAATTAACTCAATTAAAAAGAGTGCCTAGACCACTCTCTCCATAGAAATAAGTAAGTTATAAGCATCAGGAGTGAGTCTGACTCCCCTCTGTCTTCCTTTCTTCCTTCACAGACTACTTGGAGGAAATTGATCAGGGCATCACTAACTGGATGGCATTCTATAAAGTACATTGTAGCACAAAGAATCAGAGAATTGATTAGGTTGGAAGAGAACCTGAAGATCACTAAGCCCAAACATCACCCTGACCTACCCAGTCCCAACACTAAATCATGTCCCTCAGTGCCACATCCATGTGTCTGTTGATTAACCCCATTGCTGCCCTGGGCAGTCCATTCCAATGCCTGACCACCCTCTCTGAGAAGAAATTTTTCCTGGTATCCCAACTAAACTGCATCTGGTTCAACTTGGGAAGGGATTTGAAGGGGGACAGAGGCTGGACTGGGCCTCAGTGTCACTTTGGCCTTGTGTTTCAGTGGGACCTCGTGTGTGAGCAGCGTGGGCTGAACCAGGCGACCGCGACCTTCTTCTTCGTTGGAGTCACGATCGGGGCTGTGGTGTTTGGATACCTTTCGGACAGGTTTGACCCTCTCAGGCTGTCCACAAAGGCTGCAGTTTCCTGGCAAGGCCTTCACACACATGACTTGCAAAAGCAATGAGAGGGGCAGAAAAAGGAGGAAACACGGTCGTAAATGGAGAGCTCAGTCTTCCACATCCAAACTGGATTAAAGTCATACTGAGAAGTAATGCAAGGGCTAAATGCTGAGTTAGAGTTGTGGATTGCTTCATGGGGCAGCCAGTTAAGAGCCCACGTGAGAAGCTGCTCTGGCCATGGTGAGGATAAGGTGCATTGCAACAATGACAGTAGCGCAGAATTGCTGCATCCACTGTCTGCGAGACATTTCAGGAAAGATAACTGCTTAAAAAGGAGAAAGATGATTAAAACAAAGCTGAAACAAGCAGCTGAGAATTAAATCCTGACAAGCTATCTGGAAATTATCTAAGGGTATACAAGTGAGGGGCTTAAAGCAAATACGTGTCAAGTCCAAAAAAGATCTCAAGAAAGCAAAAATTGTCATTACTAGAGAAGCAGGGTAAAGCAGGGTAAACTCTTCAAGGAAGAGTTAAGACCATGGCCTGATAAGGAAAATAGGAGCAAACCTTTTCTCCCTGGTTAAATGTTAGAATGTGATAATGTAAAGGGGAAAAAAAGCCTGAGTAATAACCTAGAATGGGCATCAATTAAGAAATCAAATATTTCTGCAAATGGCAGAACCTTCCACTGAATATGCAGAGCAAGCATGCAATCAGGATGTGCTGTTCTCTTTACACTACTCAATATTTAATGGCTGTGTTTCCTGTGCAGGAAACTATTTGATTCCCTCCTGATTTCCTTTCTCTGGGACCAAAGGAACATTAGGGTGAGGCAGGCTGCAAAATCACTTCACAGCAGAAGGGAAACTATGTGCACCATACAAACCTGCCAGTCACTTCCGTATCTTTTCTTCTATCTGTTTCAAATCAGTTTTTATACAGGTCCCCAAGGAAGACCTTGGGAACTGCCAGCCAGGCAGCCGGCATCCAGCTCTAATGAGTGAATTGGTAGAAACAATTCTGAAGGGCTGAGCCAGTGTCCATAGGACTTCTATTCCTCTTTTGCGTAAGATTCATACCCTACAAGCAGATTGGATTTCTTTGAAGATGTTCACAGGTGTGTGAACAGAGGAGATATCATCTGTAAGAGGTTTCCTTACAAAAGGCTTCAAAAGAAAAAGGATATCCCTGCATGGCTAAATAATTGATCAAAAGCGGGGAAGGAGCAGGGAGGGATAAGCATTGAGTTGTTACAGTGAAGGGACATCTCTGGGGACCTGTTAATTGGATGTGTGCTCGTCAGCATATTCATAACTGATCTGTAAAAGGAGTGAGTGGGAAGGGGCTGCTGAGTGACCAGGCTGGTAGAGACAAAATCTGAGAGTGAAGAACTACAGAAGGATCCTGTGACTGGGTGGAAGCATTAAAAGACACACTTTCAGGGTAGGTTAATGTAAAACAAAGAAATGCGTCCAACTTCACATGTAAAATAGAGCTGTCCATAGTGGCTCAGGAATAAGACTTAGAAGTTACAATAACAAGCTTCTGGCAAATATCTTATAGTGTTAGAATCACCAAGACTGGAAAAGACCTCCAGGATCATCCAGTCCAACTGTATACCTACCACCAATATTTGCTTACTAAACCATGTTCCTCAGTACAACATCTCAATGATTCTAGAATGCCTCCAGGGACAGTGACTGCACCACCTCCCCTGGCAGCCTGTGCCAGCGCCTGGCCACTCTTTCAGAGAAGAAATTTTTCCTAATATCCAACTTGAACGTCTCCTGGCACAACTTGAAGCCCTCTAGTTCTGTCTTCTCAGTGATGAGTAGCAGCTGGGGAAGCAAATGCATAATTCAGAATTGTTCGGAAAGGAATATAAAACTAAAGTGAACATAACCATGCAGAAGCATGTATATATGTGATGGCCCCACATCTGGAATGCTGTGTGCAGTTTTGTTTTCTCTTCAATCTCTTCCCCACTTATACCTACTATAAACTCCTCAGGTTTATAGTAGAAGGGAAAAAAATGTGATGACAAAAAAGAGTAAGTTAAGGGTTGACTGCTGAGTAGACAAACCAGGACCTTCAGTCTGCTAAAGAGGCAGATAAAGAGGGTTTGGCAGCCAGCTGTGCCTTTGTCAGCAGCCTGACTGCACTGCCATTCTGGGCCATGCTGTAAACCACAGCAAACGGATCAAGCAGCTTGGTGTTGGTTGCCTACAAAATTCCAGATATGGCAATAGGTCTTCCATCTTCCTGGGGGTGCTTAGAACTTTGTAGTGCATATTCAGTCCCATTGCCATCGTGGTTTCCTCATCTGCAAGATGACATTTCTTTGGCTTCATTCTCATCTCAGCCTCCTCCAGCTGTACCCATTTAAAGTGGAGAGCAGAAATGCTTAGGGGGTTTTTTCAGCTCAAGAAGTGACCATTTCCTCCTGCCATCTGGTTATTAATGTATTGTTTACCCATGCGAAGGCCTCCCCTCCTCTCCTGTACCAGCTTAGTTTCTATAAGAACCTCTGCTGGGAGGGTGGTTTTGGCAGCTTTGGGAAATCCAAGCATTCTGAATCAATCAGAACTTTCTCATTACATTTGACTTCTCCTGCAGTGAACTTCAACAGATAATGAGCATTTTCTTTACAAAAGCCATGCTGATACCTGCAGCATTTGCTTACCTGTGTCAACAAATTCTAATTTTTAACATTATCTTTACCCACTTAATCAGTATCAATACTAGATCTGTTAAACCTCAGATTCATGCCCCCACATCTCCCTCAGGACACTGTAAAAGCAACCTTTCTCTTCTCTAATAGAGAAGAGGTCCCACTCCCCCGTGCAAATTGTAAAGTGCGTACTGCACCACCTCTAGTGCTTCAGGCTGAGAGACATCTGGTCCTGCCATTTTGCTACAGCTCAGGTTCATTCTGATC
The DNA here is from genome assembly GCF_951394365.1 of Tetrao urogallus. Taxonomy (NCBI): domain Eukaryota; kingdom Metazoa; phylum Chordata; class Aves; order Galliformes; family Phasianidae; genus Tetrao; species Tetrao urogallus. The sequence continues at coordinate 15,488,234 of NC_136814.1, forward strand.
CAAGCTTCCACAGACTCCTGCACTTGAGAACACTTCTGCTGACAAATCTTACCCCACCAAACCCTCCAGCCCTTTATTGAGAACATACCTATGCAAAAGAATAGAAATCTGGAAAAAAAAAACGAAATCTGGAAAAAAAAAACTGTTATTACCTGTTCTTGTCCAGATTCTCCTTTTGTGCCTTGTTATCATACCTCATTGGCTGCATCACGCTCTGGCAGATTCCCAGATTGGGATATTTATGAGAATTGCTTTTCTATTCATTTTTATCCTTGCACAGTTTGCTCTTTTTATTATATTTTCCACATACAAACGTTCAGAGGTTGGGCTTTTCCACTTCTCTCTCTCTCTTTGAAGGCAATTTTAACCGCATTTCTTCTGGCAGCCTCCTTGTAGCTGTTCGATCCTGTCAGCTTCCCTCTGGTTCCGTTAGCAGGTGGTGTGCGTTTGCTGCGAGAGTCTAGTAATGGGTCCATAAATAGCAGCCTTGTGCTCTGCAGGGAATTTTGTATTTTGATATGTTCCTTCTGTATTTTTGAACCATATCTTAATTTCAAAAATGTATTTTTGTTAGCACTTACACTCTTGGAAATGGGATCCAGCACTGGTGGGTTTCTGGATGCTTGCTGCACTGACCCAGGTGCATCACTTCCGCAGTCTGGGTCTGTTTAAATTTCACAGCAGATCCAGAAAACTGCCTGGGCTATCACCACGAGTTGATTCTTCTCCAGCAGACATGTTAACTAGCTGCTGCATGAGGTTACCTGTGACTGCTCTTAAGAATGTGATGGTAGCAGCATGTCCCAACACATAATTTCACTCCCTGGTGTAAAGGTCCTTGCCACCATCCCTATCAGGTGGCCGCTGGGAGAATGCCAGAAAGTCCCTCCAGACTGAATGTGACCTGTTGACAGATTTAATTACTAGGCCAGTTTCAAACCATCACATGCAGGGCTGATATTTGCTGGAAGGTCCTCTCCACTTCTGGATAGTTTGTCAAAATTTTCATTTGAAATCCCATGTCGAATTTTACAGTGTTTGTGTAGAAACACATACGGACATTGTTGGCATGAGAGTGAATGCCAAAGCACATCTGCATGTATTTGACTTCCTGTATTTCTCTGCATTCTCCCTACAGGACTCTGCACAGGGTCAGGTCATACAATTTCCAAAGTCCTTGAGGAGTGACCTCAGCATGCATGTTCAAGCTGACATCACTTATTATCATAGTGGCATTGAATGGGGTGCCCAGTATATCATTCTTTTTTATCAATGCTTCTCTTTCCATTGGAGAGACTCATGCCCAGTGCTCATGGGGCTTCCTGACCCTTTTAATGGGATCACATCGCTGCAGCACTGGCAATATCCAGCAAATCCCTCCACTCTGGGGTACCACATAATCTTTGCAGTGCAGACTATGCATCAACCTCCTTAAGTCTCTGCTTTGCCTCATTTCATTCCCTACTCCTGGGACACATTTCCAGCCTGTAAATAACCCTGTCTGTGCTTTGATAGGTTCGGCCGGAAATCTATCCTCATGCTGTCACTTGTGTTATCTGTCACATTTGGGATGCTGAGTGCCTGCTCCGTCTCCTACAGCATGCTGGCTGTCACAAGAACCCTCACCGGGGTGGCCCTGAGTGGTGTGTCCCTGATCATCTTGCCTCTGGGTAAGTATGGTGAGGCTGTGGGAGTACAGGTGCCCACTTCTTCAAAAGAGCAGTCGGGCACTGGCACAGGCTGCCAGGGAGGTGGTGGAGTCACCATCCCTCGAGGTGTTCAAGAACCACAGAGATATGGCACTGATGGATGTGATCAATGGGCATGGTGGGAATGGGCAGTGACAGTTGGACATGATGATCTTAGAGGTCTTTTCCAACCTTTATGATTCTACGATTCCGGCCAGCAGTTCCTGTTAATCACCATTCTTAATGCTTTAAAATCTATAGATGAAGTATCTGCCCTTTTCCTCTGATACTGGGTTCTCATTTTTCACATGCAATTGAAGAAATTCACCAGTTGAGCAGGAGCAGGATGTTGGGTCATTCATAGCATGCTTCTTCCTGTCCAGTCTTAACTTTGCAGCAATTGTTTCCATCACATTCCTTATCTGTATTCTTAGAAAGGCTGGAAAAGGAAAGAACACGAAAATAAAATCTCTGTGAGGCAAACTTGAAGCTAAGAAATTTAAGTAATGACATAATTAAAACAAGCTCCAAACGCCAAGCTACCCAACATAGCATCAGATGATTTTATAGGTATGTTTAGAATGCCCTGGGCAAGAGTCACAATACCTTAGAGCATATTACATGTGCTGCAGAAATTTCCAGAAATTTTGCAGATACACCCAAAAACAAGCTAAAAATCAGGAAAGGACAAATACACACAAGGTATTACATGTCCCAAGGCCTGCAATGGCACATTCTTCTTGTAAAGGTGATGCCTACAATACAAATTAGAGATTGGGAAGGACATTTCTGATTGCTAGATGCTGTAGCATGATGTCAAGATCTCTGGAAGCAAATTGACTTAGTTCTCAAACAGAAGCAAGGGGATCACCCTTTGTTCTGGATTTACACGTGCATTAATGTCTGTTCCACTAAGGCCAGTTCAGCTTAATTTATGTATACTATATTAATGATATATTTCTTGAATCTGGAATAATGCATTGGCAGAGAAATTGGAAAGGCAAGATACAACTGGAGAATTAGATTAAAGATTAGTTTGATGAAGATGACCATTGGATGCTATTGAACAAGATAAAAACATATCATCTAGGGTGTTTTAGTATATGTCCAGAATTTCTTCCTTTAAAGCTTCATTTTAGTTCTTTTCAGCTTTGTCAGGAGTTAAGTCATGGATGAACATTTAAAAAGGGCAAATGTCAGTGGAACTCTGCTGGAGGAAAAGAGCAGGGATGTTGCTTCACTTTGCCCTTCTCACAAAGACCCGCAGACCCTCTCCTGGAGAAGCCCTGTGTGACCCAGCTGAATGCTGCCTCCCTCTTACAGGGATGGAGTGGGTGGACACAGAGCACCGCACCCTCTCTGCGGTCCTGACCAGCATCTCCTGGAGCGTAGGGAACATGCTGCTGGGCTTGACAGCATACCTGGTGAGGGAATGGCACTGGCTCTTGGTTGCCGTGACGGGACCTTGTCTTCTGAGCATCATCTGCCTGTGGTGAGTGCAGCAACCTTTGGCCTGCTGCTGCTGGAACAGGGGCAGGATGTCGTTCATCTTTCTGCCCTGTGTGTATGGCAAATATTGCAGTATGCATCCTGGAATTGGATCTGGCAACCCTGAAAACCTTCAGAAATGGTGGCCTGGCCTTCCTCAACCTCAGAGTTGTTGTTTGGTTCATCTTGGACATCAGTGTGGATCTGGACCCACATTGCAAAAATCTCCCAGGGTAATGGGGAGCTATAGCTGGAAGCCACATGAAATAATCTGACTGATATACATGCAGACCCCAAAATGGCATGCATAACTGATAAGCAGAAAAAGTATAAAAATGCAAATGTGACTTTCAGCTGCCTAGAGAGGCATCTACAGGTGATGGTTTACTTGCTTACTGTGTCTGTCCATCAGCATGAAGCAGCAGATGAAAAAGCTGCCCCAACCAAATAGCTACCAACAAAATCTCAAATCATATCTGTGAAAAATGGGATGCATACTGGTGCTGTTGTTAAACAATGGCTCAGAAGTAGACGTGTCCTTTCAACAGTGATGAATGGTTTCTGGCAGAGAGTAACATCTGATGCTGATCAAATTCAAGACAATTAAATTTTATGTTCTGCTGCCTTTCAGGTTTGAGGTTTTGCTCTTTTTCTAGGACACCTAGCTGTAGAAATTGAATCCTGGGAAATGTTGAAATTCATAGATACATTTGGATCCACCTTTTGAAAAATAGCTATATTTCTTTCTAGTTTGTTAATGCCTTTTATGGAAATGAGTTCTCGAAAAAATTATGCTGTCTGATCAAAATTCAAGCAACCAAGAGGTCAGTGATTGTTGGATAATTAAGTCCCTGAAGAACAGAATCAAAATTTAACACATTCATTATATATTGTTGACACTAGACATTAGACAGTCAAAAGACATAACATACTTTGGAGATGGTGGCAAGGAGCGCAAAATGCCACCTTTAATTCTTTATATTTGCCAAAGTATTAACGACTTCTGGGAGGGAGCTGAAAACTTTCCATAGTCCAGTTCTGCAAATGATTTTGCTCTACACGTCCTTTTCAGCTCCAGATTGAATAGATTGAATAGTTTGTTGATTTTACAGCAACCTGACTTAGGGCACACAAATCACCAACAGCTTATAGGGAACACAGTGGGAGAAACCCAGTGAGAGACCTCAGTGAGAGACTTTGACAAACTCATGAGCTCGGTTGATCTCTTACCCAAATATTCCTTCAAGCGTCTAACTGTACTTCAGTTGGGCTACGTTGGAATTTTTGCATATAGTTGGAATGGATCTGACTGTGAGGCATTTCCAGTGTCTCCTGGACACTGACCACTATGCAGCCCCACACATGTTCAGGCCAGCAGGGCTGCACTGGGTCAGGGCTGATAGTGCCATGTAGCTCACATGAATTGCAACCAGATAAAAGATCACAGAGAGGAACAAGGAGTTACAGATGCCAGTTTATGACTAGTGGTGAATCTTTTGCTAGGACAGAGAGAAAAACAGGAGTCACAGGACCCCCACTCAAGGCACATCTGCTAAGTAAACCTCTCCAAGTTGCTAATTAGCTGTGCAGCATTAGAGCATCCCTTGTCACTCACTGACTAGCATGGCTTCTTCACTGGGGGCCGCAGTCACAATGATTTAGACTCCAGTGGATTATCTTTTGCAGAAGGCTTTGATTGTTGTGAACAACAAATAATTTAGCAATTAACAAAGAAAGTAAGAGGTATAATCTCAGTGGGCCCACTAAATCCTTTCTACATAGTAATTTTTAATATTCTAAAATATCAGCATTTAAAGAATCTCAAAAATCATCAATATAAATCTAAATAAATCTATATATCTGAATAAATCTAAATCTAGTGTCTAAATATAAACTTTCTGGGGCCAATTTTATTTGTTAAGAACTTGAAACTTCAACCAGCTCAGCAAATTCAAGCTTTGATCAAAAATCACATTATAAAAATTTTGGCTAGACATATTTCAACTAAGAGACAAGTTCTTTAAGGGTAGAATAGCATGTATGTGTAAAGAGGGTGTCCTACTTGTCTTAATCTCGTGCACCACAGTTGTTATTCTCAGTAGAGGTTAAAGTCTCATAGAGAAGATCTCCTCTCTTTGGCCAGGGCCATGTATGTGGGGTGGAAAACATGGGGTGCCAATAGGCAAGCTGTCTTCTCTCCTCACACCAGGTGGGTCCCAGAGTCTGCCCGGTGGCTCATAGCCAACGGCAAAGTGAAACAAGCCCACAAGCATCTGCTTAGATGTGCAAGAATGAATGGAAGGAAAGACTTCACTGTCTCACTGGAGGTGAGAAACTGAAGATCCGGACACATTCTTCCTCCCATGTTTTCTCTTTCTCTCTGTTTTACTTCTACTTTATATCTGAAGTGATGCTCAACCTGCAGTGTGATCTGTGGGACACCATGGTCCGCAGGATGCCTTAGGCCAT